>NW_024870775.1:2785000-4032500 GCF_019054845.1 Dipodomys spectabilis
ACAGGTGAACAGCTGCTGGCAGAGCGTTACCTAGTGTAGAGCCATGAAGCTCATGCACATGTACACACAGGCCAGGGACCAACCACTGTCCTACTGAGGGGCAGGAACCAACCCAGGGCCGAAGCACAAAGTTCTGTGCTTTGAGAGGGGTCCTTCAGGAGACCTGAAGTTAGTCTCCCCAACCCTCCACAGCAAACAGAGGTGAGCACACAGCTACTGGACATTTGCCCCTTGGTCTAGAGCCATGAAGTGCTCGCTATGCATACACAAGTTGGCAGCCAGGCACCAGCCACCTGAAGGGTGCAAACAAACTCAGGGCCAAAGCCCAAGCTCCTGCACCTCCATGGCATCCTGTCTTCCCCTTCCCTGAAAGCGCATGCCCATCCTGAAGGGCGGAGAAGACTAACTTCAGCCCTCACAGTGGATATAAGTGGACAGCTGCTGGCAGATCACTTCCTGGTATGAAGCCACAAAGCGCATGCACTTGCATGCACAAGCTGATGGCCAACCCCGGCCACTGACCGCCTGAGGGGCGAGAACCAACCTGGGTCGAAAGCACAAAATCCCATGCACTCATGTGAGCCTATCCTTCCCAAAGTGAACACCCATCCTGGAGGCCCAAATCTAACCTTCCCAACCGCCCCCTGGAGACTAGCTCCAGATACATTTTTTTAAATTAAATTTTTATTTTTTGTGAACATACTGTACAGAGGGGTTACAATTACATGGGCAAGATAATGAGTATATTTCTTATCAAGCATTGCAGCCTCCTTTGTTTACCCTTCACATCTCTTCCCAGCCTCCCCCCGCCCCCCCACCCAAACCCCTTTCCCCCTCCCCCCTCCCCCCTCTGCGCCCCCCCCCCCCCCCCCCCCCCCCCCCCCCCCGCACCAAAGTTGTATAGGTCATTTTCTTTTTTTTTGGTCAGCCATGGGGCTTGAACTCTGGGCCTGGGCGCTGTCCTTCAGCTCTTCAGCTCAAGGCGAGCGCTCTACCACTTGAGCTACAGCGCCACTTCCGGTTTTCTGGTGGTTTATTGGAGATAGGAGTCTCATGGTCTCTCCTGCCTGGGCTGGCTTTGAACCGCGATCCTCAGATCTCAGCCTCCTGAGTAGCTAGGATTACAGGCGTGAGCCACCAGCGCCAGGCGTATAGTTCATTTTCGACATGACAACTTGTACTTCTCATAGTTGCAACTGGTCCACCTGTATCCTTAAACGACTTGTTTTCCCCATCTCCTCCACAAATTATACCGACATCAAATATAGTGAAAGCAGGGTTTATACTGTGGGGGAGGGACATACAAAGCAACAAAGAAATAATCTTATAAATGCGTTAGAAACAAATGCATGAAAGAAAAAAACATTTAAATACATATCTAAGGGTTCATTTTCCTAACATCACATTATCTGACCTTTTCTGCTTGACTCATACATATGCTAGATATTGCAAGTAAGGGAAACCATGGTCTCATATCTAAAATATACTTGGAACTCAAAAAATTAAACCCCCCAACAACAAATCCTCAAAGAAACAACTGCCCAATAAATAAGTGGGCGAAAGACTTAAAGAGAAACTTCTCTGAAGAAGAAAGAAGGATGGCCAATAGACACATGGAGAAATGTTCAACATCCCTAGCCATAAAAGAAATGCAAATCAAAACAACATTGAGATATCACCTCACTCCAGTTAGAACGACAAAAATAAAGAACTCTAACAACAACAGATGCTGGAGGGGATGTGGACAGGAAGGAACCTTACTTCATTGTTGGTGGGAATGTAAACTTGTTCAACCACTTTGGAAAGCAGTATGGAGGTTCCTCAAAAGACTTCACATAGAACTCCCCTATGACTCAGCAATCCCACTTTTGGGCATTTACCCAAATGTTTACAAACAAGACCACACTAAAGCTACCAGCACAACTATGTTTATTGCAGCATTATTTACCATAGCTAACATCTGGAGCCAACCCAGATGCCCCTCAGTAGATGAATGGATCAAGAAAATGTGGTATATATACACAATGGAATTCTATGCCTCCATCAGAAAGAATGACATTGCCCCATTTGTTAGGAAATGGAAAAACTTGGAAAAAATTATATTAAGTGAAGTAAGCCAGGCCCAAAGAAACATAGGTCCCATGGTTTCCCTTATTTGCAATATCTAGTATATGTATGAGTCAAGCGGCAAAGGTCAGATAATGTGATGTCAGGAAAATGAACCCTTAGAAATGTATTTTAATGTTTTTTTCTTTCATGCATGTGTTTCTAACGCATTTATAAGATTATCTCTTTGTTGGGCTGGGAAGGTGGCTCAGTGGTAGAGCACTTGCCTTGCACGCTCAAGGCCCTGGGTTCGATTCCTCAGCACTGCAAAAACAAAAAGAAAAAAGCCGGAAGTGGCACTGTGGCTCAAGTGGTAGTGCGCTAGCCTTGAGCTGAAGAGCTGAGGGACAGCGCCCAGGCCCCGAGTTTAGGCCCCATGACCGGACCCAAAAAAAAAAAAAAGATTATCTCTTTGTTGCTTTGTATGTCCCTCCCCCACAGTATAACCCCTGCTTTCACTATATTTGATGTCAGTATAACTTGTGGAGAAGATGGGGAAAAACCAGTTGTTTAAGGATACAGGTGGACCTGTTGCAACAATGAGAAGTACAAGTTGTCATGTCCAAAAAAGCTTTACAATGTCGGTTGGGGGAAGGGGAAGGGGGGGGGGGAAGGAGAAGGATTAGGATTGGGGGGGAGGGAGGAGGCTGGGAAGGGATGTGAAGGGTAAACAAAGGAGGAGGCTGCAATGCTTGGTAAGAAATGTACGCATTATCCTGCCCATGTAATTGTAACCCCTCTGTACAGTATGTTCACAAATAAAATAAAATTAAATTAAAAAAAAAAAGCTTAAGCAAAGCATGCAGTCCCTGAGTTCAAGCCTCTAGACCAGCATTAAAAAAAATAAAAAGAAACTGAGGAAATGCTTGTTTCTCAGTTTGAAAATAAGTGTCTGGTTCAATAAATGTGCTTACAGCATGCCAGTAAAGCTTTGTACAAATTTTCTAATTCAGAAGTATAAATGTAACTAGCACAAACAATCATTTGAGAGTTTAATTTCTTACATTCTGTTCACTGTTTTTCAAATAACAAAGTAGTAGATATTTTGGTTTACAAAAAAGAATAAGATAAGAATAAAAATGAATAAGAATAACAAATATTTAACTAACTTTGATGTTTCTAATTTCAGAAAACACCAACTAAATGGTTAAAATTAAATAAGTATAAAATGAGTTCAATTTCTGTATTAATGAAAATAAAAACTTGTTGTGGAAGAAAATTATATGGGTGGAGAAGATTTTGTAAATACTTCTCTACAAAGTAACTAATATCCCTGGGAGAATTTCAGACTGAAAAGTAGTGAGATTGGTGGGCTCAAACTAAGGTTCTCCAAAGGATAAAACTACTTGGGCAGTGATAGAGTTCAAGGGGAAAGCACGATGAATGGACTGACATCCATCTCTGACATACTGAGCAAGTAGAATTGGAAGTGGGGATCTACAAGGCCCAGAAAAGTGAAGAATGTGCTACTGTGGAGACAGGGTAGAGAGGTGCAGCTTCCCCTTCCTCCACCCTTCCCCTTCTCTGAAGCCCTCATTCCTAAGGGATGGGTTAGTCTAAGGGTTGTGCTGAGGTCCTGAGAGGCTTTGGTCAGAAGTTGGAGTAAACTCTGGCCTCAGGAAGCAAAAGCTAACCTGATGGCTATGAGGTATCTGCAGAGATGTGGACCTGAGCACTGAGGACAGGCATGGGAAGTCTTAACTTTACATAGACATTCCAGTGTTTTGTTCAGGAAGACAGGCAGAAATCATTTTCATCAGTAGTGAAAATAAGAGAAGAAAGCAGGGAAAGGCAGAATGTAATATTGTTCAAGAAGTGTAAACATCTGTAGCATGTCTAGGCAGAGGAGAGGTGCTGGGTCTGTCTGTTTGATGTGAATCACAATCTGAGTTCCCTAGACTTGATTTTTCCACTTATTATCAACTCCTTTTTCAAATCCGACAAAGCGATTAGGAGGCAGGTTGCTTAAATATACTATTAGGAAATTGATCTTCCATATCTCAAAGCTTTGTCACTACTCTGTGTTATCTCTAAAGGGCTTCTCTAAGCCTGTGGACTGGGAGCCACAGCTGGAAGCCCAGCAGTGAGCAAAGCATGAGTGGTGCAGTCCCTGAAGTCTCATCGCCTCAGGCTGGGAAGACAGTCTTTTCCCCTGGAAACTATTTGGGCATTCCCAAGCTACTGCTTGCTTCCTTGGCTCCAAATCTATCCATTTTCCACATCCCACTCTAGACTTACAGTGTCTTCCTAGTGGCTGGATACTGCACCTTTCACAAGACAAATGACAAGTCCCAATCAGTGGCACCCACAAGCAGAGGAGAGTAAACAGGGCTCTTCTCCCTTGAATCACCTATGGGAATCCTAGGTAATTCAGGAGGCTTCCAAAGACAGCTCAGATTTAAACAAAATATAAGATAGAAGCTTCCAGAGCTGTCCAGCCTGCAGTGTGACAGAGCAGAGACCAAGTGGAGGCAGGATGGATCCTTGGGTAGACACTAGGAAACAGCAGACACACCATATTCAAGAGAATGGCATGTAACGAAGACAACAATAACTGCGTTTACATTAGCTATTGGTACAGTAATCCTCCTTTATCTATAGTTTTTCCCCATCCAAGACAAGAGTTTTTCCTGTCAAACTCATATCTCAAATTCAGAAGCAAAAATCCAGAAATACAATTGTGGCTCAAATGGTAGCATACTTGTGTTAAAAAGCCAAGCACGATCCACAAATCAGCCAACGACAAATGCTGGAGGGGATGTGGAGAAAGAGGAACCCTATTACACTGCTGGTGGGAATGTACACTTATACAACCACTTTGGAAAGCAGTCTGGAGGGTCCTCAGAAAGCTGAAGATTGACCTCCCTTATGACCCAGTCATACTACTTCTAGGTACTTACCCTGAACAACAGGAACCAATATACAAGGACACATGTACCTCCATGCTTATTGAAGCACTGTTCACAATAGCTAGGATATGGAAACAACCCAGATGCCCCACCACAGATGAATGGATCCAAAAATTGTGGTATGTATATACAATGGAATATTATGCAGCCATTAGAAATGACAAAATAATGGCATTTGCAGGGAAATGGATGGAGCTAGAAGAAATCATGTTGAGCGAGGTAAGCCAAGAGCAAAGAGACAAATGGTACATGGTCTCCCTAATAAGTGGATGTTAAATCCAATATGTTAGGTGATACGACAAAATTAACAGGACTTAAGAAACAAAGAACTTCCACTCATCTGGTCAAACCACTACTAAATAACCCCATGCTGCTGATCACATGTATGGTGTATATGTGTATACCGTTATATGTTATAGACCGTGATAGACAATTTGCTCCAGGAAAGTTAGAATGAGCTTGTGACTTTAAATGAGCATCATTATTCCACAATAGTGTGAAATTTGGGAAATTATGTAATCAATCACAATTTTAAAAAAAAACCACCAGAAAACTAGAAGTGGCGCGATGGCTCAAGTGGTAGAGCATGAGCCTTGAGCTGAATTGTTCAGGGACAGCTCCCAGGCCTAGAGCTCAAGCCCCACGACTGACAAAAAAAAAGAGGGAGAGAGATCTTTCATGCGATTGTTTCTAACATATTTATAAGATTATGTCTTTGTTGCCTTGTATGTCCCTCCCCCATGGTACAAGCCCCGCTTTCACTATATATGATGTTGGTATATGTGGAGGGAAAGGGAAAAAACAAATTGTTAAAACAGGGATACAGGAGGACCCATTGCAACAATGAGATGTACAAGTTGTTATGTCAAAAAACGAACTTTACAACTTTGGTGGGGGGTTGAGGGGGGAGGATGGGAAGGGATGGGAAGGGGAAACAAAGCAGGAGGCTACAATGTTTGATAAGAAATGTGCTTATTATCTTACCCATGTAATTGTAACCCCTCTGTACAGTATTTTCACAATAAAAATATATTTTAAAAAAAGAAATGTACTCACTACCTTGCCCATGTAATTGTAACCCCTCTGTATGGTATTTTCACAATAAAAAAGAAAGATTAGTATCCTTGTGGTTCACACACTTTGGTCATTCTCACAAACTAGCAAAAATTGACCCCAGTCCCAGCTACCAAGACAAGAAATCATCTTGCAATTAAAAAAAAATCCCTGTCGTGGGGCTTGAACTCAGGACCTGAGCACTATCTCTGAGCAATGTCACTCAAGCCCAGCACTCCCAATAGCCAAGAGCCTCTTCTGATTTTCTGGTGGTGAATAGAAGATCCTTAAATCTCAGGCTTCTGAGTAGCTAGGAGTACAGGTGTGAGCCACCAGCACTGGGCTCCCAAAAGTTCTTAGGCTGGAACTGGTTTCTCCCTCCAGCCCCCCAGTCTGCTCCCCTCGCCTTTCACCTGCTTCCCATCTCCAGGAAGCCCACTGCACCTGGGCCAGCTTCATGTTGTTTGGTGTGCCCAGCACAGTGGGCACAGCTACCTCCAGCCAGCACATAAACAGCATGAACTGAACAACAGACACCATTCTTGGTGGCCCCCAATCTGGGCTTGCAGTGACCACTACCACACAGAAAGCCACAGGTGGGCAGCCATGGAACAGCGGGCACAGACAGACCTGGTGTGTGTTGCTCCTGGATGCCAGGTTGCCAGGTGGCTGCCAGCAGTAGCATAAAGAGTTTGGCCAGAGGAAGGTGAGGAAAGCGCCCAGGGCTCAGCTCAGCCCAGGTAAGCTGAGCTCCAAAAATTGATGATGGGCTCAGGCATCATCTAAGCCAGGACATGGTGTCAAGAGTGCACTGGGTCAGGTGGTCAGGATGCCAAGCACACTTTAGAGGCATGTGGAAGTAGAAGGGGCATCATCTGGACTAACCAGACCACGTACCACCTCACTCATCCCTGGGATCTGTTCACATCTCTGCCTTCTGCTGGGTAGGAAGGATAAGAGGTGAGGATGGCTGGCCAGAGTAGAGAGTGGGATGTTAGAGAGTTCTCTAGGTCACTTGCTTCACATCAAAGGGCAGAACAGACACTGGGTGTGGCCAGAGTCCAGCACTGTGCCCCCCAGGTGGATGTTCTAGTGGTCAGCTCCTTTTGTATATGTTCATGGCAAGCTTCCTTGTAGCAATCCAGTGAGCCAGTGGAGCTTTTTCTTTTTATTAGTGTTTTTCAGTTTGTTTTCTTTTTCATGATACTAAGTATCTGTAAGATGCACAGGATTTGAAGGCAGGATGAGAAGCTTTAAATTCTGGGAAACCTCCTTCAGGTGGGGCTTAGAGGACTATGGGGAGTCAAAACCCATGAATTTGGTCATCCATTGTCTTGGACTTGATGGACCAAGTTAGAAGGTGTGAGTTCTCACACCTTGGAAGAAGTTTTATTGCAGGTGTGAAGTGGGCTCTTAGGACACTTACAAGCCTGCAACATGGTTTCATCTACAGTGAAATGTTCAATTACAGATCTGTTTCTCCTTATAGTTCAGTCTCCTTTTCATCCCCTGTACTCTGGAAGCGGTGTTTGTGTGTTCCTGCCTGTGCTGGTTTGTGATTTCACACAAGCAATTTGAGGTTCCTGGGCTATTGTGTTATCCAACTTTTTGGTACATTCGTAAGAATACATTACACTCTGAAGGTATAAGTCAGGACCATGGAGTTAATTCTATTCTAGAATATTCCTGCAGTGTGTGGTTTCTGGAGTTGTGACAGAAAAAACTGCCCCTATTGGGTATGTCAGGACTATTTTCTAGTATGTCTGTTGAACATCCCTTCAAGAGTGCACTCAGTGCTGGCTTACAGTGTTTTCTTACACTCACTGGAACAGTGCATCTCACTTTGGCTTCTCTTCTCTCCAATGGCCTGTGCTGGGTGCCTGAGTTGGTCTCACTGGGCTGGACTCTAAGCATGAAAGTTTCTTTCAAATTATGTAGATTAATGTAGTAAAGCAGGCTAGGGGTTTGCTGCAATTTCTTTCCAGGTGTTTCTGAGAAATTGAAAACTCTATTCATGGTGCTAAAATATGGACTGGAGGAATGGCCACTTGCACCTGGCTCATTTTTGCTTTTTATAGTTCATTTTTAAAGTACATTCTCATACTTTTTTCTTGGGCTGAACTCACACTGCAATCCTCCTGCTTCCATCTCCCACAATGATGGGATTACAGACATGAACTACCACATTCAGCAGTTTAGTCCACTGATGGCATAACTCCTCATTTATAAATGAATTTTATAGGGATGATTAAAGTCTTTACAAGCAATACATGTATGTAATGAATAAACTACACGTTAGCTGTTTTTATCATTATTATATAATAAATACATATTATGAGACTGTGTGTGTGTGTGTGTGTGTGTGTGTGTGTGTGTGTGTGTGTGTGTGTGTGCTGCTGTTGGAACAAGGCAAGCCCTCTACTACCAAACTATATCCCTAGGTATGAATGAAGTGACCATCAATGTATTTGTGCTGTGTGTCATCCATTCTCAATTAGATACCACAAACATGATGGCTTAAGACAGAAGAATCTATCCTCTTACAATCTTAGAGGTTAGATGTCTGAACAAAGTAATATTGTGCTGAAAGGAAGGCTTGGGAAGTATGGTATTAGCCTAACAAAAAGCAGAGCTCTGGTAGGACTTTTATTCCTTCTAGAGTCCAAGTGATTAAACAGGCACTATGAAATTCCAAAGAAAGAAATGAAACTCTGAGGATTTTTTTTTAATGAGAGGGAAACTGAAAGGAAATCTTAGATTAGAGTTCATTGTTAGCTATAGGCTGAAACTGAATGTCTCTCACTGGTGGTTAACTTCTGTGTGCCCTAAAGATTAATACATTCCTTAAGTAACAGAGCCTTTTGAAAGTGCATGTAGGGGAGTACCAGTGGCCCACATCTGTAATGCTAGCTACTCAGAAAGCTGAGAGCTGAGGATGGTGGTTAGAAGCCAGCTCAGGTAGAAAACTCCTCATAGGATTCTCATCTCCAGTTAACCATTCAAAAACTGGAAGTGGTGCTGTGGCTCAAAGTGGTAGAGTGCTAGCCTTGAACAAAATAGCTCAGGAACAGAGCACATAACTGACAAAAAGAAGTGCATGTAATTTGACAACACTCTCTGGTTATCTGAATCATTTCAGACTTCCTTTTTTTTTAAAAAAAAATCCTGTTGGTTGAGAGGCTTGAACTCTGGGTCTGGCCACTGTCCCTGAGCTCTTCAGCTCAAGGCAAGCACTCTACCACTTGAGCCACAACGTCACTTCCCATGTTGAGGTGGTTAACTGGAGATAACAGTCTCAGGGACTTTCCTGCCCGGGCTGGCTTTGAACTGCAATTCTCAGATCACAACCTCCTAACTAGGATTGTAGGCATGAGCCACAAGTGCCTGACCTTAGATTTCCTTTTATATTCCTGGTTTTTACTCATTTTTCTAACCTTTGGAGCATAGCATCAATTTGTGGATTTGATTCAGTATTCCTGAAATCATGGTTCTAGACCTGTTTACAATCCTCTTGTTTTCCTAGAAGGCGAATGTGTCAGAATTGGACTGTGATGGGGAAAATTTCAAGAAAGTGTCAAGGGTAATCAAATGAAAGGTTGTTGAAAAGTGTGCAAATTGTACAGAATCCAGCCTGTTGAAGGGAGAATATGTGAATAATTATTTTCAAATTTATATAAAGAATATAATTGTCAATCTTGTCAAATGAACAAATGTAGACTGCATGCACGTGTGTGTGTGTGTGTGTATGAATGTGTTTTGTGCTATCAGCTGGTACTCTACTACTTGAGGTATACTTTTCTGGTAAGTTGGAGACAAGAATCTCTTGGATTTGTTTGCCTGGGTTGCTTTCTAGCCACTGTCCTCAGATCTCAGCCTCTTATGTAGCTAGGTATGAGCTGCTAAAGCCTACTTAAAAACCTCTCTCTCTCTGTCTCTCACACACACATACACCCATACACCCACACTCCCCCACACACATACACCCACACCCACACCCACCCACCCACACACACACACTTTTTTCAGATGGGGTCTTATTCTGTTTCCTAAGACAGCCTAGAGCTTGTGATCCTCCTACTCTTGAGTAGCTCCGATTATAGATATACATCACCATAGCTGGATTTTTTCAGATACCATATCACCAAGGTATGTATTGTGTTTTGTAACAAATATTTATTGAACCCTACTAAATGCAGACCTAATTATGTGCTGGGGATACAAGAATGGACACAATTCCTAAAGAGCTTATATGACACCTTGATGCTTAAGAGTTCTTAGCCTGTGTCTGGATCCTGACTTTATCAATTAACCAGCTTATAGCTGTAGGCAAGTTGCTTAACCTGTGCTTAACCTATTTCCTCATTTGAAAAATAAAGTTAGGGATAGAATCTGTCTCATAGGATGTTATGTTTATTAAATGACTTAAGGTTCAATTTTTTAAATTAAGGATGTACAGAAAGGATAGGTCATAATCTCACTTATGATACCATTTGCTTTAATGCCATAGAGAAAAGACACTGTAAAAACCCATAGGGAAAGTACACAGGGAGAAAAGACTAGCCTAGTATTTTACTATGAAAGATGGGGCGGGAAAAAAAATGAAGGGAAAGACTTTTCTTTAGATGGAGAATACCAGAGGTTCCTCTCCCACACACCTTGTACTTGGAACTAATCTTAATCTTATAAAAAGTTGTGGAAATAAAAATAGAATGCTAAATGTTTTACTACTTTTGCTTTATTATTTACATGCATATTTTTGTCACTCTGATCCATTTGTGGGGCTAGACACATAAATTTGTGGCCTTTTATCTCCAAATACATTTTTAATCCACAAATACTATGGTGTGAATATTTTCAGAATATAGTTTTATTACTATCATTTTTATATTATTATTATTATTTTGTTGGGGTTGCATGTACAGAGTCTTCAACTCAGGACCAATTGTTCTCATTTAGCTTGTTTTACTCAAGGCTGGTGCTTTACCATTTGAGCCACACCTCCACTTCCAGGATAGAGATTTTTTAATGGAAAAAGTCCTTTATTTGTGCATTTTGATTTATGTATTTGTAAATTTACTTTTTCTAAGATACAATTTTGCTTATTGAGAGAATAATTATTTTACATTTGAAATTTTAAGTGTCTCTGAAGGCTAGTTTTAGAAATGTTCTGCCTTTGTGAAAAGTAGTAAAAATAGTAGTAATAAAAAAAATGTGGAAATCATTCATCACTCTTACAAAAAAGTACAAAATGTTCTATTGCTTGTAATATTCCATATCTTATTTTTCAATCTAGGTTTGGAACAATCAACATGATTCCCTCAGGAATATTTAAATACTTTTGACATTTTGGTTTATCATACATCTTTGTTGTTGACTAGTACCTGGTAGAAACAGCTTAATGGAGGAAAGATTTACTTTGGTCCATAGTTTCGGCTGCCTCTCCATAGCTGTGATCCTGAGAAGACACGCAGAGCATCTTGGAGGCAGGGTGTGGCAGAAGATAGCTCATGGTAGTTGGGAGGCTGAGAGAAATGATCAGGACCAGGGCAGGATAATCCTTAGAAGGTGGGTCCACCCAGCCCAGTCCATTCTAATTACTCTTGAATATAGATATTCTTACACAACTGTAATCCAGCTACCCACTCCATACATTTATAATGATAGGATCAATTGATCAAGAATGTTCTTTGACATTTCCTTTAGTTTAAAATACAGTGTAGAGTTAAAATTGTCTCATGATGTCTCTAGAATTCTCAATCTGGAAACTGAGTCTTCCTTTGTTCTTTCTGCATAAACATTGCCATTCCTGAAAAGCACCCATATCCCAATAAAACGTTCCTCATTTTGTGTTTGACTAATAGTTGCTCAGTATTTGTTGCTCATTTTTGTCTGAAATTGGTGGTGTGTCTTTTTCAATCACATCAACCATCTGTCTTTAGATGATAATAATGTTGATCAAGGTATTTATTGCCCAATTTGCCTGTTATGTAGTGTATTTTTGTGTGATTTTTTTTTACTATAAGCAGCATGTTCTGAGACATTATGAGCATTTAAATATAAATACCCTCCTACCCTTCCTTTCCCCTCCAACTCTGTGACATCCATCCACATTTCCCCCTAGATTTAGCATCTCTCAGTTATTTTATTGATCTAGTTTTTATCATGATGGTTGCAAAATGATGGTGTTGTAACTTGCATTTAAAAGCCTGTTAGGCTGTTTTGTCTTACTGTCCTGGGATTCAAACTCAGGGTTTGGGGCTCGCTAGAAAGGATTCTCCAGATAGTTGAGCTTGCGTTTTACTTGTTTTTCAGATAGAGTCCCACTGTGTGTCAGGGCTGGTTTGGGATTGCAATCCTTTTACCTATTCCTTCCTGAAAATGGGGATCACAGTATACCACTATGCCTGGCTTATTAATTGCAATTTTTTCTGGGCTAGCCTTGAACCATTAATCTTTCCTGATTGCCACTAAGTCTGGCTAAGTCTTTAAAATATATTGTAGAGTCTTATGCTGTGTCTTTTGTGATTTTGAGAAAGAAAAATGCATGAATTATTTTACCATGCAGGATGGTTCAATAGCAGGTTCTGAGTGGTAACTTTCCCACCAAATGCCATGAAGAAGGCCCACCACCTCTTATGTGACCTTCTCTACCCTTTGGTATGATGAAAGGCTCTCCTCCACCACTTAAGCCTCCTTTGGGCAGCCTCCATTTGATCCTAATAGGCCACCAATACATGCCCCCTCCAGGAGGGACACCTCTGCCGTGAACAGATAGTAACCAGACTGGGCTTGTGAGCGCAGTGGTAGTATGGGCCCCACACCTACTACCACAAAAAAGAAGGAAGGAAGGAAAAGAGCCAATCATTCTCTGTTTGGGGCTTCATTAATATTCACATGAGAATCTATCCTTAGGTTGCCTAATTTTTCCTTTATACAATTATTGCTTCTCTTCATTTGGTTTTTCTTTTTCTTTTTCTGGAGCAGCTACAATTTCTGTAACAAATTTTTTGAATTGGGTCTCCCTCCAAGGCTCTGACAAGTACTTGGTGACTTACCTCTGGAGATGTAGTGCTCTGCTTTGAATTGTTTGCCCATTGATATTCCAGCTTTTATTATTTTCTTATGTATGTTTTCTCTGATTCTATCATTTTCTGAAATTTATTCTGTTTTTGTTTTATAACCTGATTCCTCTCCCTCCCTCTCCCTTTTTCCTTCTCCCTTTCTCCTTCACTCTCTTCTTCCCCTTCTTTGTCTCCCTTTCCCCTTCCTCCCTCCCCCTCCCCTTTAGACAGGCTGTTATTTTCATGCCTTGGTTCACTGTAGTATTGTTTCAATTCCTAAATAATAGAAGACTTTGCTTCTCTGACAAAGTATCTGCATGTATTATCTGTGCCAATCCAACTTTAGTTAGATTGTTTAAGTCAAAAACAC
This sequence comes from Dipodomys spectabilis, assembly GCF_019054845.1. Taxonomy (NCBI): domain Eukaryota; kingdom Metazoa; phylum Chordata; class Mammalia; order Rodentia; family Heteromyidae; genus Dipodomys; species Dipodomys spectabilis. Next base: position 2,798,500 of record NW_024870775.1, read on the forward strand.
TTGGTACAGTTAAGCATCCATTTATCCTGGAATATCAAGTTCTTTTTATGAGACCTACCTATCTCTGGTTGCTTGCCCTGGCTGCAAAGAGACATTGAATCTGTTCTCTGTGTTTGGATCCAAATGGAGTGCAAGCTTGTGGTTATTTCTAGGTCTTAGTATTTCTTTGACTAAGAAGAGGCACATAACTTGAAATTGTGAGTGGAGGATTCTTATGTTTCATAATTATATAGAATAGTAAATGATGTTAGGAAATAGCTGAATTCATACACAAGCATAAAACATGCAAAATACATATATGTTAAAAATACAAATCTCATTAATAAAATTTGGTATCTAAGTCTTTTAGAACTTTTGTTATTTTCTGTATATGTTTATACATTTTATATATGATGTACATGTACATATTGTCAGTGTATTTTTTTACTAAATATTGCTTAGTAGTATCTTTGCTTTTTTATGTGTAGTAGCATTTGGATTTACTTTATACTTTTTCGGTTTTATGGTAAATTCTTAGGTCATTAATAAAACTTTTTCAATTTATTTAAAACTGTAAAGTTTCTTTTGCAGCTCTGCTTTAAAGCAAGCCCTACAAATTTTGATGTTACATCTTGTCATTTTGATCATATTTCAAATTCTAGATTTTTATCAGATACAAATCATTAAGAAGTTTTTTATTTCCTAGCTATTTAGTGTTTTTAGATTGCTCAGCTAAGTGCCCTATGAATTATGCATGCACAATGTATGATTTTGATCTTTTAAATTCATCTAACATTTAGATTTTTGACTACCATATATCTTATTTTAATAGATTTTATTGTGGGTTTTGGTGGCATATCAGTTTCTGAGAGGATGGTATTAATTTATAATTGCAGAAGCATTTATTTCCCCTTAATTTAATTCTTTCTTAGTTGATTGATTTCAAATACCTATTAGTAGGCTTTATATACATTTTATAATAGTTAACATTTTCCTGAAGAATAATTACCTCTTGGGCTGGGAATGTGGCTTAGTGGTTGAGTGTTTGGCTAGCATGCATGAGGCCCTAGTTTTGATTCCTCAGCACAATATAAACAGAAAAAGCCAGAAGTGGTGCTGTGGTTTAAGTGGTAGAGCGTTAGCCTTGAGCTGAAGAGCTGAGGGACAGTGCCCAGGCCCAGATTTCAAGCACCACCACTGACTGAAAAAAAAAAAGAATAGTTACGTCTTATTATGAAATTATATTGTTTGTTTCAACCCTTATTTTCTTAGTATAATACGCATTTCTGCTTTTTAGACTTCCTGTTTGTATAATATCTTTCTTTTTCATCTACTATGTTCAGGTTTTCTGAGTTTATATTTAAAGTATATTTCTTATAGATAGCTTAGAGTAAAGTCATGTTTTTATCTAATTTCTCAGTTCTTGTTTTTGTATTGGAGTATTGACTATTCACATCATTACTTTTCTTTCCTTCTTCTCTCTTTAGTACATCAGTTGCAATATTGATATTTTTATCATTCAGATTTATAAATTAACCTGGATTCATGTGGTATTTCCCTACCTTTTTCTATTATGTAGTTGTTTAATAGGATTATAATATATGGTTAATCTTAACCTTCTATGTAAGTGAATATATTCTACCACTGACCTGATGTTATCATTATTATATGGATGACTACTGTATATATGAAACCCTTTAAGGCTACACTACAATTATGTACATATTTCAAAGAGCATGAATAATAACAGTCCTTTTATATTTACCATTTTTTTAATGTTTTTCTGTATTCCTAACTATGGAGGCTTTCCTTTAGTAACGTTTCCTTTCACATAAAGAAGTTGCTTGTTAAAGAGGTCTTCTGGAGATGAAATCTTAGTTGACCTTCATCGGAAAAAGACCTATTGGCCCATTTTTTTCTGGTCCTGGGGCTTGAACTCTGGGCCTGGACACTGTCTCAATGGTTCTTTTTTTTCTCAAGGCTACCACTCTACCACTGGAGCCACAGCAACACTTCCAGCTTCTTCTGAGTAGTTCATTGGAGATGAGTTTCACGGACTACTTTCCTGCCCAGATTGGCTTTGAAATGCAGTCCACAGATCTCAGCTTCCTGAGAGGCTTGATTTATAGGTGTGAGTCACCAGCACCCAACTTGCTAAAGGTGTTTTGTTATCTTGTGATTTGTGTGGGCTTTCACAAAAAACTTATGCTCATTGGGACATTTACTGGTATGTACGATGTCATTTTTCCTAGCTGCTACCAAGATTTTTGGTCTTTACAGTATTTTTTTTAAAGTTTTCACCTGTTCATCTTGTTTCAGGGGCTGGTTTTCTTGAATTTTATTTTATATAAGGTTCACTGAACTTCTTTAATATATCTATTATGTGTATTTATATACTAAGTATATAAATATTTATTTCTATTACCAAATTGATAGATTTTTCTAGACATTGGGCTTTCAGGAGTTGGTTTTGTTTGTTTTAATTCACTCATGTCTCTCTTTCTTCTTTCTGGAGATTCCAATTATACATTTTGTTAAGAGTCTAATCGTCTCCTGAAATTCTGTTCATTCTTTTTTATCTTTTCTTTTGTCTGAGTTTTCTAGTTTGAAAGATAGAATTAGTGGGCTGTAATTTCTCTTAGTGAACTTGATATTCTCTTTCACTTTTTATACAAAGATAGATACAATTAGATCTAAAAAGCTTCATAGAAGGTTGCATTTGAAATGTAATTTTGGTTATAAAGTGGGAGTAGAACTAAAATCTGTTATAAAGATTTAGAACAGTTTAAAGAACTGTACATTATTTATGGCCTTTAAATTCTTTCTATGTGATAAGGACAAAATAATGGCATTTGCAGGGAAATGGATGGAACTAGAAGAAATCATGTTGAGTGAGGTAAGCCAAGAGCAAAGAGACAAACGGCACATGGTCTCCCTGATAAGTGGATGCTAAATCCAAAACATACAGAGGTACAACAAAGTAAGCAAAGGTCCTCCACTCATCTGGTTGAATCATTATTAAACAACCCCATGCTGCTGACTACATATATGGTATGTATGTGCACATTGGAGGGAAACTAGGAGGATGACATAGAACTAGAGAGAAACGGGAAAACATAAAACAGTGGGACCCATCAGCTGCACTGGTCATTGATCAAAGCAAACCAAGCTACTCAATGGCAGTGATGGGAGGGAGGGAATGAGCAGGAAAGAGGTAACAGCTGACACTAAGCAAAAGGAAAGAAATGCACATATCACCCAATGTGGAAGAAGTAATTGTATTGTCAAAGCTCATAGAACTCATAAACTTTATAGACCACGATAAAGACAATCTGCCCTATGAAGGTTAGAATGTGTTTGTGACTTTAACTAAGTACCATTATCCCACAATACAGTGAAATTTGTGAAATTTATGTAATCACCTAATCACAATAAAAATTGCTAAAAATCTATGAAGAAAAGTTCTAATTAAAATATTTTCTGATCTTTATTTAAATTATCATAATTCTGAATAAATGACATGCAAGTGTTCATTATCTAGAGTTCAGAAAAGTGTTTCTAAATATTTCTTAAATTTCAGATGGAAGAAAGGAGATTGTCATGACTTTGATGCTCACTTAAAATATATTTTAAAAGCAATCACTTTACTAATTAAAATTTAAGAATGTCTGGTAATTTATGGTTGAGCATGGGATGGAAAAACTGGGAGAGAGGAAGGGAAGGGGTAACATTGTCCAAAAAGAAATGTACTCTTTACATGACTTATGTAACTGTAACTCCTCTGTACATCACCTTTATAATAACAATAAAAAGAAAAAATTGAATTAAAAATGGATAAACAGCCTAGCATATCAATACAATAGCATGTTATTTGTCAATAAAAAGGAACAAAATATTGACATATGCACATGGAGGCATCTTGAAACTAGGACTAAATAGAAAAGAAATCAGGCAATAAAAGTCATATGCTTATGTGGTTCCACTTAAATGAAATACCCAGAAAAGACAAAGAAATCCACAGGGATAGAAAGTAAATTGAGGGTTGTTGGGCTAGCAGAGGGGATTTGAAATGACTACAAATGGGTAAGACATTTGTGGAAAGTAAAAATGTTCTAGGATTAGTTTGTGGTAATGGTTTTGCAATTTTGTAAATATGCTAAAAACTACCCTCCCAAAAAAGACCTGTACATTATTTATGGCCTTTAAATTCTTTATGATAGTTTAAAATTTAGTGCTATCAAATTGAATGTACTAAACCAAGTTCCTAAACACTTTAAAACTCTTGATAAGTTAATTTTCTCTCCCTGGTTTTCTCAATATACCATGCTTTCTCTCTCTCTCTCTCTCTCTCTCTCTCTCTCTCTCTCTCTCTCTCTCTCTCTCTTTCTTTTAACCTAGACAGCCATTCTGCTTTCTTCAGTAGTAAAGGCCATATTTATTTCTCTGTAAGTAAGTTATTAGAAGAAAATGTCCTTATTTCCTTGCCCTTTCCCCCATTTCACAAGTTGACCCTAGACAAATTAAGTGCAAACAACATTCTGTACTATAGAAAAGTTAAATTTGTAATCAATTCCTAGGTTTGTTGTTTGTACTGATGATAAGCAGGTCTTCTTGGATAATCCCACCACTTGTCTTCCTATGTGGAACTTAACTGATGATTTCAGTGAAAGGGCAAATATTGACAAAATAATACAGGTACTCCTTCATAAAATGTACTAGAAGACATGAAGAAACTAAGTTTTAAATTAGGATTTTGTCCTCTAATCTTAATGTTCTTTCAGTTATGGAAAGTATGAAAACTATAGGAACACCTAATTTTAAATAATAGCCTACTATCAATGTAAATCAGTAATAAATACAAATATATAGAAAATTCGAACAAAGGTGTGTTTTGCACTTTAAGTCCCTGTCCTGGGTCTTGAACTCAGAGTCAGGGCACTGCCACTGAGCTTTTGTGTTCAAGGTTAGTGCTCTGCCACTTGAAACTACAGCTCTATTTCCAGCTTTCTGTGGCTGATTGTAGATAAGGGTTTCATTGATTTTCCTGCTGGGGATGGCTTCAAACCACAATTCTTAGAACTTAGCCTCCTGAGTAGCTAATATAACAGGCACAAGCCACCAGCACCCAGACAATGTACACATTTTAACTTAATATCCTTGTGAAGATCTTCATGTAGTTCAAGATATGTTGGAACTTGTATACTTTGTTTATGCTCATTTATACCATGGAAATGTTCCTCAGTAAGCCTTACAGCACCTTATTGGACTGGTTAGCACAATATTTTTGTACTAATAAAAATGCAGTTTTTTGTAGATATAGGAAACCATGGGATCTATGTTTCTTTGAGTCTGGCTTACTTCACTTAATATAATTTTTCCACGTCTTTCCATTTCCTAACAAATGGAGCAGTGCCAGTCTTCCTGATGGAGGCATAGAATTCCATTGTAGGTATATATCACATTTTCTTGATCCATTCATCTACTGAGGGGCATCTGGGTTGGTTCCATATCTTAGCTATGGTGAATAATGCTGTGATAAACATAGTTGTGCTGGTAGCTTTAGTATGGCCTTGTTTGTGATAGTTTGGGTAAATGCCTAAAAGTGGGATTTCTGGGTCATAGGGGAGCTCTATGTCATCTTTTGAGAAACCTCTATTGTTAGAACAAGCAGAAAAGGTCAAAAGCTACGTACAAATAACCATGTAACCTGATGCTAATTGAAATGAATCCCAAGATAGGGACACAAGAGGTTTTATCTTTGTTGCTGTTCTTAATGTACTTATAATGTACTATGTGATATTTTTTGTTTCTTTTGTATGTTCTTCCCCCATGATTCAACCCCTGTTGTTACTGTATTTGATTCTGGTGCCCTGCATCTTTTATATACATTTTTCTAATTTGGGGAGGGGAAGAGAAATAACAAAATGCTGAAATGAGGATACAGGATGACCCACTGTAACAATGAGATGTACAAGATAGTATGTTGAAAATGAACTTTAGCAGGGAGTGGTAAGGAGGGTAGGAGAGGGAAGGGAGGAGTTGAGGAGGTAGGGAGGAAAGGGATGGTAGGGGAAATATAAAGGAGGGTGTAACAATGCTCAATAGGAAATGGACTAATTACCTTGCTCATGTAACTGTAACCCCTCTGTACAGTATCTGTACAACAAAAAGTCTTTAAGTAGATGTACAAAGGATTTTCCTTCTACAAAAGAGTTTATGAATACAATGCATCATGATCAATGTTGTACATTTTTAATGACTTTTTTGGTCACTAAATTTTTGTAAAAGTTTTCTTTGGAAATAGCATGACAAGCTAACTGAAAATATAGATGCACTTAAATCTTATGGGACTTTAAAAAATCTACTTCATGTCCAGACACCATTCAAAAAACTGAGTACCATTTATTCATATTTTTTCTGTGCTTATTCTGGGCTATGATCTTTTCACTCAAGGCTAGCACAGTACCACTAGAGCCATGGCTCAAGTGTATGTATATGTGTGTGTGGGGGGGTGGTATTTGTGTATGTGCATGTGGTAGTGGTGATACTTTGGCTTGAACGCTCAGAGTCAGGTTGCTTTCTTCCATCCGTCAGGTTGCTTTCTTCCATCCAAGAATGAACTAAGCCTCAGCCTGGTATTATATAAAATAACTATACATATCAGCTTATTTGTGACATTAAGCTGCAAGTGTTCTAGGACTGATTTGCAGGACTGTTGTCTAAATAATTCAGTAGTTACTTGATTTCTTTTTTTATTATTGTGAAAATACCGTATAGAGGGGTTATAATTACATGGGCAAGATAACGAGCACATTTCTTATCAAGCATTGTTGTTACTTGATTTCTTTAGTGAATATTTTCATTAAATTTTTACTTAACAGTTAATGAATAACAAGAACTTATGAAAGAAATAAAGATTAATCTGTTAAAGCAAAATTAAGCAGAGGTAACTAATAAAGTTTGTATAGTTTCAGATAGATTTACATCTTAAAATGTACTAGGTTATATTTGCATTTGGAAGGGATAGCTCATGTGTATGTTATTAGGAAACAGAAGTTTCATGATTGCTCTCTTACTCTGTTTTATAATGTAGAAATAGCTTTGTTTATAATGTAGAATGATGTCCATTCTGTTGGTAGTTTGAGAAAAGGTTTGGTTATTCAATTATATTTGCCTATCCATCCATCTATCTGTATGTCTGTTTGTCTATCTATTTTAATGACCTCAAGTAGCTTTATGAATTCATTCATTAATATTTTACAAAAATTCTGTGAGTCTAGATTTTATTTAAAATATAATTTTTCTCTAATACACACTGCCAATCCCATTTCAAAGATCTCATAAAAATTGACATCGACTTCTCTCTCCGTTTATACCCTTGTGATCTACTTAGTCCTTAAGTCTGGCCTTTATTGTCTGGTGAGGAGTTTATCCCTGAGCTTAGAAAGTGCTCTGAGAAAGAGAGATTGATAATAGTAGAATTAATAGGATGGCCAGAGTTGAAAAAGTTTGAATGTTAGTTATTCTGGGGAGGTAATAAGTTTGTGTAGAGGTTTATGATGGGAAAGAAAATGGGACTATTATTTAGCAGGAAAAATGAAAAGAATTATTTTAGGGACTGATCGACATAGTCTTAACTGGAAAGAGACAGATTGATTACAGCTAAATTATGGTGTGAAGGAGAGTATGGCAACTCTTATCAAATGTGACATACTTTATTTATTTATTCAAATGGCTGTTCCTGCCATTTGAACTCAGGACCTGGGCACTATCCCCAAGATTCTTTTTCTCAAGGATAATGCTCTATCACTTATGCCACAGTACCACTTCTGGCTTTTTCTGAGTAATTTATTGGAGATAAGAGTTCCATGGATTTTTCTGCCCTGTCTGGCTTCAACTTCAAACCTCACTTCTCAGCCCCAGAATAGCTAGGATTACAGGCATGAGCCACCAGCAGCCAGATGAAGGAGGTTCTTTGAAAAAAAAAACCTGTTTTTTTTTTTTTTTACAAAAATGTTAAAAAGAATTAAAATGTAAATAGTAAATTTATTATCTTAACATAGTAAATTCATTTTTACAATTGGCTTTCCACTTCTTGAGCACATATATTTTTATTAGTTGTAACTAACCAAGTGTGTGCTCTTTTTAAAGAATTCTAGAATAATGGGTTTTCTTAATTATTATAAATGACTGTTTATTTTATGTACCATAATTTTGTGTATTTCTACGATGTTAAACTTTTTGGTTGTTTTTGTTTGTTCTTATAGTTGTTTAATAGACAACTCTATAAGTTTTTGACTGCTTTTATCAGGAGAATGTCAAAGAAATCCTTTGTGAGGACTCCTGTATATTGATACTAAAAACAGCCTATTTTTTTCTGGCATAGTTTTCTTTTATATTGAAATAGTGATAGTTTATATTGTGACATTTTTATTTATTATAATTCTAGAAAGGTTATTTTTATCCTTGTATTTGTTAGATGCATAATTCTTAAGTTACTTTTAAAAGATGTATTTGGCAAATTGCATTTGTCTTTTTCATGCCTAATTTAGGTCACAAACTATCTTGCTAAGTTCTAACAGGTCATTATGATGTCTCCTGAGTCTTTGTTTTCACATTCCCTAAAATACTAATTACCTCTCGCTTACATTTATGGTTTACTCTTCGTTGTAATGAAATCTTCTGGGCTGCCTATACTTCCCTATGTAGCATGCTTCTGAATTTCCAGTAAATGTGTGTAGGGATGTGAACCTTAGTACTATGTACTTTAGAGGTTCATATTTATGAAAGAGAATCTGTTCAGATACATGAGTATCATTACATTACTTTTTTGGATTATTTACCTGACTAAGCTTTTCCCATTAGTGCATATGTTTTTTGTTGTTGTTTTTTTTGGTCAGTTGCTGGGCTTGAACTCAGGGTCTGGGTGTTGTCTTGTTGTCCTTGAGGTCTTGCTACAAGCCAGTGCTCTACCACTTTGAGCCACAGCTTCACTTCCAGTTTTCTGGTGGTTAACTGGAGATAAGAGTCTGGAACTCTGCTGCCTGGGCTGGCTTTGAACTGTCATCCTTAGATTTTAGCCTCCTGAGTAGCTAGAATTACGGCATGAGCCAACAGCACCCAGCAGTGCATACGTTTTGAGAGGTGACTTGATATTATTGTGAACAATTGTCTTGCCATGTTGACAAGCAAACTATGACCTCTTCTAAAAAGCAAAAAAGACAAACAACTCCAGACCTGACATTAGGATCAGCAGGAACAGCTCTTCAGGTTGTCTTGTTTGCTTTAGAGACAGTTTTCTTCCTGGGTTGAGATGGGGCAGACATTGCTAATATCCTAGAATTCTCCTAAAAAAGTGAACAAATATCCTGTTTATATTTAAAAGAGGAAGACATACTGTTCCAAATGAAATGTACTCATTGACTTACGTAACTTTAAACCCCTTTACAATAAGAATAAAAAATTCAAAATTAAAAGAACAGCCTTGAAATACTTCCAAAAAACAAACATGTCTCATAATTATTGTTTTATTAGATATGCTTTACTTTGCTATAAAATGAACAGTAACTGTCTGTTTAAATTTTACTGTACATGAAGCTACACAAAAGTTGATTTTTAGTGCTTTTCACACTCAATCTCCATTGTTCTTTATTTTTTACTAGCCAATGGTTTTTCAAAATAACACTTATCATTCTTCATGACTTAGGAGCCCTGTAATATTTTTTTTTTGGCCAGCTTGCCAACCTATTTTTTTTTTTAATTTTTATTTTTTGGACTGTTGTGGGGCTTAAACTCTGGGCTTAAGCACTGTTCCTCAGCTCTTCAGCTCAAAGCTAGTGCTCTACCACTTGAGCCACAACGCCACTTCCAGCTTTTTCTGCTTATGTGGTGCTGAGGAATTAAACCCAGGGCCTCATGCATGCAAGGCAAGCAATCAACCACTGAACCACCTTCTCAGCCCAGCAATTTATTTAAATGTTTCACATTATATTCTATTTTTATTTATTTTTATTTTTTATTGTGATTAAGTGATTACATAATTTCCCAAATTTCACAGTATTGGGGGATAGTGATGCTCAGTTAAAGTCACAAACACATTCTAACTTTCCTGGAGCAAATTGTCTATCATGGTCTATAACATTTATGAGTTCTATGAGCTTGCCCTGCAATATTTTAAAAGTTGAGTTGAATTGAAATTATTACAGGTAAAGCTGATATAATTTAGCAATAATACCCCTCCATTCCTCCATTATATTTAAGGCTTGTCTTTGGTCATTATTTAATTCCTGCATCATTAAATGTGGTCTCTAGTTTGTCTGGGGAGAGAAGACATTGCTGTAAAAAATGGTTTTCCTGAATTTTAGAAGAAATTTTAAAAATTATTTGTCATCAAAATATAGACTAGCATGTTAGGTTGCTAAAATTCTTAGTCTGTGAAGCTTGGACACTTGCACCGAGGGCATTTTAGAGGGTAGTATCCCTCAAATGCCAAAACTTCTCCCCATCAGGGAGGGTGGGGAGCTCTGCTTGCTTAAAGGAAATGAGTAGCCTTTCCAGGATAAGGCCAAGTTTGAATTAAACTTAGCCAAATAGAGTGCTAGCTTGAAATTCATCCAGAATTTGAATCAGGTAGCAGTCTTTATAAACTTTGATTAGGAAACTTATATGAACTTCTATCAAGTAACAATAGTTATTAAGCAAGTAGAAATAATAATGAAGGCAGTTTACCAGTAAAGGAAAAGTTCTTTTGTTTTGAGCTTCGTTTATGTGAAATAAACTTGATAACATTGGGGTCAGCAAGTTTAGGCAGAAAATGATGATAGAAGGCTCTTCCTTCAACAAAGATAAATTCTGCTCCAGCTAATATAGTACATAGCTGGTCCTTTGGTAGCCAGAGAAACAGCCACTGGGAGCTGTGACTCCAAGCTGGGCTCACTAATCACTGGCAGCAGTATCTTTATACAATCCTTACAATGCCTTCTTTGGATGGCCAGGCTTTAATTCTGAAGCATAATTACTACAAGGCAAACTACTTCCAGATTATGTATTTTGAAAATGCAGAATGTAAAGCTTTTTTGTAATTTCTAATGGTCATAATTAAATAAAGTGAGGGCAGCACTATTCAATAAGCAGTGGTACAGATAAGGACAGTGACCACAGTTTTTCTTAGTTTATCACAACCCTGCCTTTCCATGATCCTAAGGGATAGGTCATTGTCCTGTACAGAAGCAAAGGCATCCCTCTCAGACCAAAACTGCTGTCCATAATGGAGGATAGAATATCTGCCTTCTCAGGTTTCTCTTTCCCAGAGGTGGGTGAGCGGGGATTGTTGAGTCTTTGGAATGGACAGTAGGACTTGGATAAACTTCTAAGTTACCAGAGACTCTGAGGTAGCTAGAGGCTTTCTGTCCATTTCCACAAGCCTTTCAAGACTTCCTTGAACTTTTCAGACATCTGTAGGAAAATATGTGGATTTCCCAAAGAGATGTAAAACATCAGCTCTTGATCCAGGGCTATGAAACCTTGTGATGTTGATGGCCCTTTAGCCTTCAGATGCCAACCCACAGCCAAGGCACAGAAGAGCAGAGGTGTTTCAGTGCTCAGCAGCATCACTGTGAGTTGCTTTCAAGTCATCTGGCTTCTAAGGTTTTGAGTCTTAATTCACCTTTTTCTACGTTGGCCATAAGCTCTCCAGAAATAAAAGCTAGCCAGAAGTGATGGGAGGCAAAATACCTGGAGATTGTAGGTTACTTGACATTGAAATAAACCCTTCAGACACAGCTGGTATGTCCATGAGGCATATTTCCACACCTGTGTGATGCCCAGGTTCTAAGGAACTATTCTGGTGAGAGTAAAGATGGGCCATTGATAAATGGCCCCCAGAACGGACAGGATGGAGCATTCATGCATATGTACTTGCCTGGTTGGTCACTTGCAGACATGAAGCATGCTTTGGACAGCTGCAACAATTGTGAAGCTCTTCACTGGCATGCACATGTAGATGAACCAGTAAGAAGACCTGTAGACAAAGCCGCCTACATCCCAAATGTCTTTGGAGTATGCTATAGTAGTGTAGAAAACAGCTGGAGGGAGAGGTCAGCCAGGCTGAGATTCAGAATCAGAGAGTGGATCAAGCTTTCCCTTTCAAGCACTTTGAAGGAGGCTGGCAATCACACATAGGTTTCCCCCACGAAGTCCACCGGGCAGACAGCCACCAAGACAGCAGGGATGATGGTCCTCCAGTTCTTGGAGTCAGAGGACAGTTACCCTCTAGCAAGGCAGAGGTGAGCCAAGGATGAATTCAGGATGATGGAGTTGGAGTCTGTGTCAGAATCACCTTTTCCATGCCACACTACTGCACAGATGATAGCTTCTTACTTAGGTGAGTCATTCTGCTTGCTCTTTGGTACAACATAGTACAAGTGTTGTTAGTTTCAACTGTAAAGGATACAATAAAACTATTGTGTAATGTAAAAAAAAATAAGTGTTGTTAGTGTCAAATGACACTTCTGGATTTTCTTGTTCCCTGAGAGCAGAATGTAGAAGGAGGTTGACTGCCAAGCTCTTCTCTGCTGCAGACTCAATACCTGGGACCAGTGAAAGACAGCCACCGGGGTGCATGGTTGCTGCTTATTAGCAAATTAGTACCAAATACCAACCCCGTGCAACAGTGAACACATATCCATAAATGATAAAGGAGAACTCATGTGTAAGTGAGGCATGTTTTTTGGAGATTCACAGGAAATGAATAGAGCAAATTGCACTTACTTCCAACCAGCTGTTTCTGCAACCTTGGCTGTGGGCTGTAACACATCAGAATCTCAAGTATGGTTGACCTAGTAGGTCTTGGCTAGGATTTGAGAATTTGCCTTGGTAAAAGGTTCCCACAGAGTTTTAATGCTGCTGGTTTGGGAGACCTCATTTAGACCCAGTGCTGCTGCTCCCCAAACACATCCACAGAGATGAGTTTCCTTTTACCATCAAATCACCTCAGTCCCATTATTAGCTGACTCATAGCAGGCACAACTGGATAACTTTTTATAAGGAAAGGGAAGAGCACTTGTCTGGCAACTATAAGGCCCTCAGTTTGGTCCTGAGCTTAGAAAAAATGGTGGAAAGAAGTCCTATGAAGTATAATTATGGATGATGTAAATGTAGACAATTATGAGATTCTTAGAGTTAATTTCAGAGCTCTGAATTACAGCTGGTTTATGTTCTAAGCAGACTTTCCAACAATTGAAGGCCATAAAGTGGTTGCTTTTCAGATAATTCCTTAAAAATTTACTGAGACAAAAACAAAAGAAAAAACAAGTCCTCATTTTTTTATGTTGAGGACATTAAAGAGAATGATATTTGAAACTGGGGAAACGTTCAGAAACAAATTATTCTAGGACCAGAATAAAATTGAAAGATGCACAAGACAGTAAACAATCTGGAGGGGATTAAAGGCATTAGAATTGTTCACAGGAAGGAGTTTATGACTCTCAAAATGAGTATAGAAACTATCTTAGAAGAAAATCATTTCTCCATCCAGTAGTACGTTGTATGGCATCTGTCCTTTCCCATTAGTCTGCTATAGTGAATTGTGCTGCAGTTAACACTGTACTCATATTGTTTTTTAAAAATTTAATTTCATTGTCAAGGTAATGTTCTAAGGGGTTATAGTTACATAAATAAAGCAGTGAGTACATTTCATGTCCAACTTGTTACCTCCTCCCTCATTTGACTCCAATGTTCCCTCCACCATCAATTCACCACCCAGCATACCATTTTTATACTCTAACTTACATGCCATTGGATAAATGTCCAAAAGTAAGGGGTTGAAGCATATGGGCTTTTTTTTATATTTTTGAAAAATTTCCATACTGGTTTCCATAGTGGTTGCACTAACTTATATTATTACCAACGTTGTATTAAGCTTCTTTTCCCACTCATCTTTGACAGCACTTGTTATTGTTTGTGTTCTTGATGATGGCTATTCTGACAGGAGTGACATGCATTCTCTGTATTGTTTTCATTTGCCATGTACTTTATCTCCTAGGATGTGGAACATTACTTCATGTACTTAGGAAACATGGTTTGGTTTATGGAGGTTTAGGTTTTGTTTTTTGTTTTTTTTTTTACATCTCCTTTGCCTTTTTTGGTAATTAGACCCTCATCAAAATTACCATTAGTAAAGATCATCTAAAAAGTTGCTCTAATGCTTCTCTGAGGTGTAAACTTAACACTGTAACACCAGATACAAATAAGAAAATGTTAAGAAGAATAGTCAGGACGAGGTGCACCCAGCTCAGAGCCATCCTGTGCTGCTGGCAAGGTCTAAATAGGAGCCAGACACAGGACACGACAGTCTTTTCTGGTGCCAACACCAGCGAGGGGCAACGGGGAAGACTGTGCAAGCTAGAACTCCAGCTGACTGCTTTTGGCCTGCTGGTCCTTGCAGAGTGTTTCACGTGTTTTGAATAAAGGCACCACGTGCCCACAGTCTGCATGTACATTCTTGTGGCACCTGCTGGGTGGCATCACTCTCCAGGGATTCTATTCTTGTCACCAGCAGCGAATTCTTCCCAATGCTGAAAAGGTCAAAGAAGTTTGTGTGCCTACTACAAGCACATGTCATGGCTGTAACAGCCCCAGCTCCCAAAGCTCCACCATGGACAGTCAAAGCCATCTCCCCATCTGCTCAGACGCCCAGGAGTCAGGGAAGGAGGTGGAGGCTGACAAGCCCACAGCTAGTCCCCTAGCAAGCCATGCTCCACCAAAGACACCTGCTCGGACAGCCGCCAAGAGGAAAACATCCCTGACATCGGATCTTCCCCTGCCACTACCACTGCCCCGGCCTGTACCCTGGGGTCGAGGTGAGCTCCCCCCACCCGCGAAACTTCCTTCTCTTGAACTACAGAGAGACCGGGCATTTGTGAGGACAGTCTGTGTCCTAAGAGGCAAATCTGTAATACAGAAGCCTCAGGATAGACCAGAGGCAGTGAGACATGGCAGTGCCACCATGTCTGCCTCTTCTTTTCACTCACTTGATGCAGGGTCTTGGTGTCCCCCGCTCCCTACCTACTCTCACTACAAACATTGCAGCTCTTCCGACCACTCTGAATGCTACTGGGGGCCATAGCCTGAGAGCAGACTTATCAAACCCTAAAGAGGGACTGACACCTAAAATCCCTTGTGGCCATTTGTCTGCCACTACTGACTCTGCTCCTCATAGTACCCATGCTTCTACTTTGGGGGTTCTAAAGAATGAGAATGAAGGCCATCCTCTTGGATCAAAAGATCTAATCCCTTCTAATTCCGTCTTCCCCATACCGCTTCCCCTGGACTTTCATCTCTCTTGCACAATGGAATCCCTTGTCCCTATGTGTGTAGATTCCCCTCTTCCTCTTTACTTCCCTACCACCCTCATGTAGTTCTAACATCTATGAAGTGTTTGAGCAGAGACACCACCACGGTTTTTGTTAAGCTTTCTCCCAGGTATCCCCTTGTTTGGCCATGCAGATGGCTACACATGATGACATTGTTGACATGGATACAACACCGTGTCTGAGGCAATCATTTTTACATCTCCTCCATTTTCTAGCACCAACTCCTATCCATCTCCCCAAGCCCCGTGTAGCCTGCAGTAGGGACACTTTCTGAATGGGTCAGTACCTACCAGACCACCTACACCCCACCCCTATCCATTCCTCCAGGTCCCCTGCATCCTGTGCCAGGAGTATCTTCCAAATGGACCAGTCCCCACAAACCTCCCTCCACCCCAACCTTATCCCTTTCCTCTGGTCCCCTGTAGCCTGGATCAGGGGCAATTGAGGATGAGGCAAATTCTCACTAATCCACTTCAACCTATGGTCCCCTATCCTTCTCTAGGTTTTAATTAACCCTTTGTGCCTCAGAACTGTACTTGGTGCACCAATGTCATCCCTAATGTGCCACAGCACAGTGTATCTATTCCCTTGTGTGCAGTTCCTTCTGTCCTTTCCAACGTGGGCTCAGTCACTGTCCCTATTTCTAGAGGCAATGCCTCCTCACCAGCTAAACAGCCCATGGATGATGACAATGCTATGGATACAACGCCACCTTCCCAGGCATCATTTTTTCATTATCCTGTCTCAATGAGTAACCACTCTGCATTGAACCAGACGCCTCTTGCTTTTGATACCCTGCTACATAGTGGCATAATTTCTACCATGAAAGGACATGCTAATTCCAGTTTACAGTCCCAGCTTATGCAGGGACCAAACCACAATATTGGAAATCTTTCCAATACAAGGGCCATCACTCACTCCACAGTAGGGGTCTCTAATGGACAATGTAACAATAGTTGCCTTCGGAGTGTCCCAGCACTTGTAACACCACCAGCTGATGGCCGAACTGCTCCTCCAGTGCAACTACCCAGAAATACCACCATGCAATCCAACCACATGGCCATCACATTGTTGTCCTCTGCAGTGAACCCTGCAGTCATCACTCCACAAGGCTCTTCTTGCAACTCTCAGTGTGCTTTGTACACTGCCACACCTACAATAGATAGTATGAAAATCCCTACGTTGACAGGCTGTGGTGACACTAATTCACCAATACACAAAGCTGCTCCTGGCATATTGCCTGTCATGGGAAATAGATCTAGTTCCACCAAATTCAGGACACTTGCGGTTTGGTATATCCTCCAAAGGCTCACGTTCAGATGCTAGGGCATCGCATGTCAATTGCAGGCATCAATTATAAATGTAGACTCATCCAACTTTCTCAAAGGATTCATTGTGATTCTTCTCTTCCCTTTACACTGCTGGACATGACGACATCTTCTCATAGTGTGACTGAAAGGGCAGGACGTTCCTTTGGACAGTATAAAAGAACTATGTGTTACTTGCTGGTCCTCCTGTATGGCTTGAGGACCCTACCTTGAACACTCAGCTGGTTATCAATAGCCATGGAACTAGTAACAGAATGAATTTCTTTTTTCTGTAGTGAATTTCAATATCCCTTTTATTTACCCCGTTAAATACAGAAAAACCCAGTATTCATGTAAAAAATAAAAGTTAAAGTGAGTTTAGTGTAATTAAATGATTTGTCACTCTTTCTTTGGGGGTTTATATCAAACCTTAGAGCTTCTACAAACATGAAAACCATAAATTTGAGTGTGAATCAGAATAGTGAATGGTCTATACAAATGGTTAAGAGAGAAAGCAAATCAACATGGAAACAGAGCTTTAAAGTGAATATAAAAGAGCATATTCAAAAGAAAATGAGGATTTCCACGTCTCTTCAAACCTAATTGTTAAGGAATTGCAAGGGAATTTGTTCCTTAGACATGTGAACATGCACAGGTACTTGTGCATATTCAAGGAACTCCCTTTTCTTTTTTTATGATTTTCTAATATATTTTATTATGTTTAAGCAGTTGTACAAAGGAGTTGCCATTCCACAATGCAGTTTACAAATACAGTGCATCTTGATCAATGTCACCGCTTTCATCATTCTCCTCCATCCCTCCCAACCCAAAGTCACTTTCAATTTTATGGGATATGCATTGACTTTTTTAATTGTAAAAATAGTGTACAGAGGGGTTACAGTTACATGAGTAAGGTAATGAGTACATCTCCTATCAACATCTCATTGATATGACCTAGCAATCCCACTTTCTGGCATTTACCCAAATGGTCACAAACAAGGAAATACAAAAGTTACCAGCACAACTATGTTTACTACAGCATTATTTACCATAGCTAAGATATGGAGCCAGCCCAGATGCCTCTCAGTAGATGAATGGATCCAGAAAATGTGGTATATATGTACAATGGAATTCTATGCCTCCATCAGAAAGAATGACATCGCTCCATTTGTTAGGAAATGGAAAAACTTGGAAAAATTATATTAAATGAAGTAAGCCAGGCCCAAAGAAACATAGGTCCCACAGTTTCCCTTATTTGTAATAACTAGTATAATTCTAAGACAAGCGTAAAAGGTCAAAAGCTATGTACATATGACCAGATAAGATGATGTTAAGTGAAATGAACCCTAAGATAGGTACACAAGTGGTTTTTTCTTTCTTGCTATCAATTCTAACATATTTATAATGCACCATGTGATTTTTTTTGTTTCTTTGTATGTTCCTCCCCTATGGTATAACCTGTTTTCACTTTATTTGATGTTGGTGCCCTGCATCTTGTATATACATTTTTCTAATTTGGGGAGAGGAAGGGAAGTAACTAAATGCTGAAATAAGGATGTACGTTTACCCATTGTAACAATGAGATATACAAGACACTATGTTGAAAACGAACTTTACAACTTTGGTGGGAAGGGAGGGGGGAGCTGGAAAAGTGGGAGGGAAGGGATGGTAGGGGAAACACAAAGGAGGAGGAACTACCTTCTCTTAAGGGAGGATTTGAACTCAAGAGGACTCATGCTGCGATAGTTAATTTTTTGGCTGTTGCTCTAGCACTTTTGCCATATGTCCAATCCAGCATTTTATTTGTAAATTGGAGGTAAAATATCTTTGATTTAACTGGGTAGGCTGGTGTTCAACTAGGATCCTCTGCATCTTGGCCTCTGGAATAGAAATGATTATAAGCATGAGCCTCTTGTACTCAGCTTACAGGAATTCCTCAGGTGCTCCCTATTCTGTCTTGTTTTTATGAAAATAGCCAATGAATTTCTAGACATTTCTGTGGGTGAGACAATTTGATGAGATTTGATAATAGTATTCCTTCATTCATTAAAATAGTATCACCCTAATGGAAATATTAAATGTATTTGAGGGAATCAATTCAATGTATCAATGGAGAAGAGAATACAAAAAATATCATACCATATGTGAAACTACTGAATATCACATGAAATTTTAACTCATACAGATTCACTTTTCTGGTTTTTTTTTGAGATAGGTTGTTCCTGTGTAGCTCTAGCTGATCAGAAATCCTGATGGCCCTGCCTCAGCCTGTGGAGTGTTAGGATTTCTAGCATTCATCCCAGACCTGGTCTAATCCACAGTTCTAACCAAATAAACTAGAATCAAGTCAGCTGACTTCAAAGCAGTTCCAGATTAAAAATACTTTTGAATATGGAGCACTTACTAGTATGGAGTAGGAGGCATATGATGGCAGTAATAAAATAAAATAATAAAATAAGGCCTGGGTGATTATAGCTACTGCCTTCCTTCTTTTTCCCATTTATTTCTTTTTAGTAGATATTCACAACTAAAGCTGCAAATAGTTACCCATAGAGCCAACATGGCTGTGTGTTCACAAAAGTAGTAATTCAAGAACTTGAAAAGACAAGATGGGAGTAACAAGTTCCTAAAATAAGACACAATCACTCCACTAGTTTGTATAGTTGCAAAACAACTTAAGGTGTACATTTAACCATGCTACTTTGGCCAGGTGCTGGTGGTTCATATCTGCCATTCTAGCTACTCAGGAGGGTAAGATCTGGAGGATGTCAGTTGTATGTCATCCAGGGTAGAAAAGTCCATGAGACTCCATCTCCTATTAACCAGCAATCTAGGCTGGTGACTGAGCTGGTGCAAGCAAGTCCAGTGAGTGTGGGGCCCTGAGTTTAAACTCCACATCCCCTGCCCAAAAAGTGCTGCTTTAATAACCTTCACAGATAAATAGGAATGGAAGCTGGTGTTGTCAGCTGACACTTATTGCATAGGAAGGGCCTAGCCAGGGTCGCCAGCTGGTGCTCACTTAGTGAGCCATGGGTTTTTAATTGCAGCTGTCTCAGACCTCCAAAAACAGTCCAGACTCAAAGGACTTTCCCATCCTTATCTTAAACTTCTGAACTTGTTCTAGTTCAAATTCATCCAACAGTCAATGAGTGTCTGGCAATTTAACCTTAAACTCAATCTACTGTATAATCTTTCAGTTTCCCCAGATGACAACTAAAGTAAAAAAATGATCAGAGCTGGCAGCTGTTAAATATTCATATCTATGTATATTGAAATATATGTGTATAATTATCTAAGCACATATATAGTATTTTAGAGAGCAGCATCAATTTCTGATTTCCTGATGGGAAAAATTTACCATTAATTTATACATAGATAAATTTATATATAAATGGTATATTTATATTCATAATTTATATTCATAATTTATACATGCAAACTTTTATATAATGCTTCCATATATGTTAACATATATATTTATTTGTATACACATATATCAGTGTAAGTTTACTGAAATCTGTTTGTATTGATTAACTCTTGTATATAGGTACTTATCTACATTGACGGCAATCACTGAGGACTTTTATACTTAGAGGAACTATTTTTCTTGTATTTTATTTCACAGTAGAGTGGGTATAGTTAACAATAATGTTCAAAAAAGCTTGAAGGCTTTAAATGTTCTTGGGATAAAATTTGAGAATAATATATGCAGTGATTTAAACTTTCTACATATGGACTCACAGGTCATAAATATGTACAATGTTGGTGCAATTTTAATTAAAATATATATTTCACTCAATAAACTCCTAAACTATTCAAAATGTTAATGCACAGCAGGAAAACACCTAGTCCATTTTAAAAATAGTGGATTTTCAATAGTTATTTGTTAGAACATACTTTGTACACATGGACAACATTAGTATGGATTTCCCAATATTTCAATCAGAATATGCCATGTCCACTGGAGGAGAGAGGTGATTTTTACTGGAAACCAGTTGTGCATGTGACTGTGGGCATACAAAAGTTAAGGTCTGATGCCATGAAGGGGAAGAAGAGAAGGAATGGTGGATTCGGGGAACACAGCCCTCACTGGACTTGCCCAGACACTGGCCATAGTTTGTTGTGGCTAGAGGAACTGGCCAGACAGGAAGGGAGTGAGGGAAGGGAATATAATGAAATTTGACAAATCTATTGAATATTTGGCAGGGATGAATCTGTTACCAGATCAATTCCTAAAACTATACAACTTGGCCAGTTATCTATTATAATATCCAAATTATACTCTCAAAAATTAAGACTATAGGAAGCAAAATATCCTACCAAAAGAACCTGATCAAACTTAACGGTTCTCAATGCACTGATGCAAACATTTATTCTTAATCTCCTTGAGTGCAACTTCATTTTTTTTTTACAAAAATCATTATTTTCTTCTTTTCTAAGAATTCCATCATTTTTTATAAATTCCAAAACAATAAGTGCCTAGTTTCTTTCTTCATGTAAATAAATTATTTAAAGAAAATCACTTTGTTGCAACCAAAACTCTGTAAGAACACTAAACCATCCTTGCTAGTTCTTTTTGGGAGGATAGTTTTTTTATTGCCTTGAATTCCATCAAGTGATTGTCTGCAAATGAAAAAGAAAACTTCATGAAGGAAAATGTTTGATGCCCCCTAAACTTGATTTCTCTTGATCTCCTATGACTGCGACCTTCTAAGAACAAACAGAGACAGTGAGGAACAACAGAGAAAACATAAGAAGAAGTCCTGGAGATGTGGGAGATTATTATTCAGTAATTAAAACTCATTCTCAAAATGTTATGAACACAAAAGAGTAACGATAAGCAAAGCTATGTAAGAAAACTCAAATGGGGAATTTAACAATGACTGGATTTAAGAGGGTTAGACCTTGTAGCAGTGGTATTCACTAGACACTATGTTGAAAATGAACTATACAGACCAGGCGCTGGTGGCTCACGCCTATAATCCTAGCTACTTAGGAGGCTGAGATAAGTGAGGATCACAGTTCAAAGCCAGCCCAGGTAGGAAGGTCCAGGAGATTCTT
Source organism: Dipodomys spectabilis (assembly GCF_019054845.1). NCBI lineage: Eukaryota > Metazoa > Chordata > Mammalia > Rodentia > Heteromyidae > Dipodomys > Dipodomys spectabilis. The sequence continues at coordinate 2,820,218 of NW_024870775.1, forward strand.
ATCTCCAATTAACCACCAGAAAACCAGAAGTGGCCCTGCGGTTCAAGTGGTAGAACACTCGCCATGAGCTGAAGAGTTGAGGGACAGGGCCTGGGCCCAGAGTTCAAGCCCGACAACTAACAACTACAACAAAAAATGAACTATACAACTTAAGGCTGGGGACAGGAGGGAAAAACTGGGATAGAACAAAGGAAGGGGTGATGCTATTCAAAAAGAAATGTATCACTTCCTGAGTTGTGAAATGGAAACCTCTCTGTACATCACCTTTATAATAACAATTACCAAAAAGGACATAAAGCTAGCTGCCCCAGATCCAAAGAAACATAGCTGTCACTTGGCAGCTAGAAATATGCCTATAAATCTACAAGTAAACACACTGAGTTTTATACACACACACACACACACACACACACACACACACACACACACACACACACACACACGTACACACACATATATACTGGGACATGATAAATTATATAGTTCTGTAAACATGGAGGATATGCATAGGGTTTGGACACAGACTAGTTTATTTGTTTCCTTATCTTTTTAATTCCACAATTAGAAATATTTTCTCTTAATGAAAACCGAAAATCAAATTTAAAGATATGCTTTCCATTGTGTCATTTTTATAATGACTAACTTTTCCTTTTATACAGTTTGCTTTCCATCTTTGTGTTGACATACAATCTGTTCTACCATACAAAATTGTATTTTTGAGTTGCTTTGTAAGTATAATTTTCTAATAAGGGCTTTTTTGCTTGTAGTTATTTAAATATATTGGTTTCACCTTTAAAATTTGATCCATTGTAACAATGAGATGTACAAAACACTGTTGGAAATGAACTATACAACTACGGTGCGGGGTGGAGGGGTAGTTGTGGAGGTGGGAGGGAAGGGAGGGCAAGGGGAAAACAAAGGAGAGGCAACAATGCTCAATAGGAAATGTATTCATTAGCTTGCTCATGTAACTGTGACCCCTCTGTACAGCATTTGTACAATAAAACGTGTACAAAAAATTTGTCTGTGGAACATTTGATGTTGAAGAGATTTTCAAGTTTCAAGTTGTCAACAATGAGTCTTTTTCTTTGGGGAATCATCCAATAATTTTAGGCTTAAAAAGTATATTAGGTTTAAATGTAAATGACTGCTTGAATATTAATGCCTTTCATATTCAATACTTTAATTCATTTTTATTTAAAAGAAATATAGTGGAAACAAAGGTAATTTCGTTTTACTCATTGGGATATATTTTTCTCTGTGATATTTTTTTCTTAAGTGGCATTTTAATGCTATTATTCTCCACATTCTATCACAGTCTCAATAATCTTTCACTCTATCAACATTCTATATAGTATATACATATTTACAAGAAAATTCTTCTTTATACCTAAAACTATGTTTAGTCAAACCTAGTAAAAGCAAAAGGAAGATTGAGAAAAAAATAAGCATATAAAAAAAGATACTCTTAAGTTGTCTTCACCTCCAATGTTTATATAGTTGAAATATTGATTCTGCCTGAATACATAATACAAAAGACTATAGGATAGTATGTAATGCTAATGTATAACTGTTTCATGATATGACACAATTCTAGTACTTTTAAAGCTTCATGATGCAGGTAGTCCATGGACAGAATTATCCTGATACAACCTGTCATGCATGAAATCATTGCACTACAATGCTGTATTTCTGCAACCTTAAGTGGAGTACTTGTGTTTAGTTGATGAAGGCTGTAAGTTCTGACAAACTGTTCCAGTGTGTGCATATACAGCAGGACATGACTTGGGGGCTCTTGGGCTCCTACGATTGTCTCTCCTCAGTACCATTGCCTTTCTTTTCAGGTCCTCTCACTACCCACCCACACTGCACTCACTCTCAAAAAATTGCATGTGTTTGGAAGCTTTATTTCATCATTCAGGAATTCCCCCTTGGATAAGGTTTCTTCTTTTTTTAATTTAATTTAATTTTTTATTGTGAGAATACCGTACAGAGGAGTTACAATTACATGGGCAAGATAATGAGTACATTTCTTATCAAGCATTGTTGCTTCCTCGTTGTTTCCCCTTCCTATCCCTTCCCATACTCCTCCCCTTCCCCCACCCAATCCTCCCCCCACCCCCCACCAAAGTTGTTAAGTTTGTTTTTCAACATAATGACTTGTACATCTCATTGTTGCAATGGGTCCACCTGTATCCCTAGTTAAATGATTTGTTTTTTCCCTTCCCTTCCACAACCATCAAATACAGTGAAAGTATGGGTTATACTGTGGGGGAGGACATACAAAGCAACATAGAAATCATATTATAAATATGATAGAAACAATTGCAAGATAGGAAAAAAACGTTTGAATACTTATCTTGGGGTTCATTCCCCTAACATCAACTTATCTGACCTTTTCTGCTTGACTCAGACATATACTAGTTATTACAAATAAGGGAAACCATGGGACCTAGGTTTCTTTGTGCCTGGCTTACTTCACTGAATATAATTTTTTCCAAGTCTTTCCATTTCCTAACAAATGGGGCAATGTCATTCTTTCTGATGGAGGCATAGAATTCCATTTTCTTTTTTTTTGGGTCCGGTCGTGGGGCCTGAACTCTGGGGTTGGGCACTGTCCCTCAGCTCTTCAGCTCAAGGCTAGAGCTTTACCAATTGAGCCACAGTGCCACTTCCGGCTTTTTTCTTATGTGGTGCTGAGGGCCTCAAGCATGCAAGGCAAGCGCTCTACCACTGAGCCACCTTCCCAGCCCCTAGAATTCCATTTTCTTGAGGGGCATTTGGTTCCATATCTTAGCTATGGTAAATAATGCTGCAATAAACATAGTCCTGTTGGTAGCTACCACTCTGATAGTTAGTTACCTTTTTCTATTCAGAAATGCTGAAGAAATATATAGATATGCACAGAAATTTGCTAGTGAAATTAAATTAATCTTTGTGATGAGCCTGGGGAAACAAAGTTAAATAAACAATGTTTATATAAACAGATAAATCTCATAATCTTTGTAGGATATAGATATCTCAAAACTTGACAACATGAAGAGAACTAAATTTATGAATAAATTACTATTTATTCTGGAGTAGTAGAAATTAGTTGAAGAATGTCAAATAGATACCATATTTAACCTTTCTTAAAAGGAAGAGCTTAGAAAGCAAACAGGTCAAGAACTGCATCTCTAATAGAAAAGAATTTCAAGTAAGCACAAAACCACTAGACAAGTTTCAGAAAGGATCAAGAACAGAAGCAGAGTCAGAATCCTCAGGGGTTACTAATGCAGAAAGTGACAGAAAATTATCTTTGCTCTTATTTTTTTTTAATTTGATAATGTTTTATTGATTGAAAGAAAAGAAATTGTTTAAAAGTTGCTAATACTGAAATGGAAGACCTGAAATACTACTAAAATGGAAGACCTGAAATGGGTCTTCCCAAAGACTGGGATTCATATCTGCAAAAATAGTATGAGGAGGGGCATCAGTTGCTCACGCCTGTGATCCTGGATATTCAAGAGGCCTAAATGTGATGATCAATATTCAAAGCCAGTTTGGGCAGGAAAGTCCTCGTGACACTTATCTAAAAGGAACCACTAAAAAGCCAGAACTGGGCTGGGAAGGTGGCTCAGTGGTAGAGCGCTTGCGTTGCATGCCTGAGGCCCTGAGTTCGATTCCTCAGCACCACATAGGCAAAAAGAAAAAAGCCGGAAGTGGCGCTGTGGCTCAAGTGGTAGAGCGCTAGCCTTGAGCTGAATAGCTGAGGGACAGCGCCAGCCCAGAGTTCAGGCCCCATGACCGGACCCTCCCCACCCCCCAAAAAAAAGCCAGAACTGGAGCTGTGGTTCAAGTGTTAGACCACTTGCCTTGAAAAAAAAAAGCTCAGGGATAGACCTCAGGCCCAGAGTTCAAGCCACAGGAGTGGCACCATAAGCAACTAAAAATAGTATAAGAAGAAGAAAGTACAAAATAAAATTTAACACAGAAAGAGGCATGAGTGGTGAGTTCATAGATCAAAGTTTTTCATGTTACCTTTGGTACAGTTCCTCATTTTATATGATTACTACATCACAACTGATTTTGAATCAAACTCAAAATGGCTTAGGCAAAAGTAGGGAATGGTTAGGCTATATAATTAGAAAGTTCAGCATCTATCTCCCTGCAGGAATGTCCAGGCTCCCAGATGACAGGCCAGCTCATCCACCAGCCTCGTCTGCTGATTCTTACTTTGTGTCCTCATTTTAGCTCAGTCCTCACACATTCTCTTGCATTGTGGTCTTTGAGGGCTGCAGAAGTTCTAACCAGTTCTTTTTGGATCCCATCCTTTCAAGAAATATTAGCATCTCCCTCCCCTCTCTCTCTCCCAGTCTCTCCAGCTCAGTGATTCTCAAGCTTGTCTTACTATCATTTGCCTCTAGAGATGCTCATCACATTTCTTCCCACTTGCCTATTGCCCATGAAATTAAGAAAGCTATTGCATCAGGTGAAGTCTGCAGTCTGAAGGACAGAGGCCATGTCACACACATCTTGTAAGAACCAATTTCCATGGTGTCAGCCGAGATGCCACACTGTTGACAGCCACCCTCTTTTTTCTGACTGGGACCAGCAACAGGTACCTGACTGAAAAGACAGGCTAGCTTAGGCAGAGATGCCAGAGAAAAGAATAGAAGAGATAAAGACTAGCAGAAAACAAACATTCCTTTCCCGTTTTAGATATTGAAGATGTTCCCTGAAACAAGGGACAGAAGATCTCTGCTTCCCTCATTTTGGGAATGAGTGGTTGGATCCTTGTTATTTCTTCACACAGGCAGCCACAAAAGACCAGGGACAGAAAGTTCTGACCCCACAACAACCCATTACACAGCTCCAGAAGTCATTGAATCAATGGATCCTGGAAAGGAACCCAAGCAAGCATAGAGAGAACAAAAGAGATAAAATATATAACTTTCAAAAATTAATGTACATCTAGCATCTTTGTGGATGCATGAGTTGCAAGCCCTATGTGCTCATCCTCAGGGGGAAGTGTAGTAGTGACGTGCTTGTAAACAGCCCACCTGGATTACACAGAAGAGCCTCTCACTGCACATGTGTTCTCTGCGGAGTGATTCCTTTACAATGGTAGCAGCACCCTCACCCCTCACCCCAGCCATCAGAGCAAGGGAATCATGCTAAATCAGTACGCGTTTACAACCTGCCTCATGCCTCTGAACCTCTGTGGTCTGTGAGTCAGGACAGTCTAGCAGGCAGACCTGTTACAGAAGGCAATAGAAGTGAAATAGCACAATCCCTGACACCAAGACCAGAGGAACAGAGATGCTTCATGTAGCATGAAGGAAGTAAAAGCAGAGTGGGAGATAGTCTTATGTCAACACCAGAGAAGACCCAGAAGCACTCCCTTTATCTCCCACCCTCTACACTAAAGCACCTATGGTGGGCTGGGAGGGGGTGGTCCATAAAGCAATCTCTTGGGAATCTTCATAACACCCTGTAAGCATTAGCTTAATTTCTCCCATTTCAAACTCTGGAAAACCTGCCTGACATGCTTCCCCCATACACTAGGAGTCCAGTGTCAGAATTAAGAGACACACAGTTGACAACCCATGGAGGGACAGCATAAAGAAAGAGACCTCAGAGACAGAGAAGCTGCAGACCTCTCAGCCTGGGGAGCCTCCAAGGCTCACTTAGAGAAACATGAAGAGGGCAAAGGGCAAGAGGTGGAGAGTCAGAGTCCTGTTCCTCCTCCCGCACTACTGGTACACCCATGTAGCTCAGAACACAATGAGAGGAAATCTCATCCTCTACAACTAGAAAAGCAGATTCATTTTTTCTCTTTTCCTGCTACCTTATATTTCCTCCTGTCTTTCACAGATAGTTTCTTCTTCCTCCCTTTTTCTCTGTGCGATCACTCTTGTGTATTGCTCCTCCGCATTTTCTGATATCTACCCCTGCAAAATCTGAATTCTGCATATATACATATGGGAATTAGGACCCTGCTATGATCACATCCCACCCCAGGCACAGCCAGAAACTTCCTGAATAGAAATCCAGACACAGCTGAAAAAGAGTCTACAGAATGAGAGAAAATCTTTGCCAGTTAAATATAATACCCAGAAATACATAAGGAGCTTAGGAATAAAACCCATTGGATGCTAGTGGCTCATGCCTAAAAATTCTGGCTACTCAGAAAGATGAGATCTGGTTCAAAGCCAGCCTGGACAAGAAAAATCTGCAGGATTGTGACCTCCAATAAACTACTAAAAAGGCAGAAGTAGAACTATTTGTTTCTCCAGTAATAAGAGTTAGCCTTCAGCAAAAGTGTTCCAGGACACATCCAGACCCTGAGTTCAAGCACCAAAACTAACACCAAAATAAACAGCAACAAAAAAGCCAACCCCCTAAAACAACAAAACAAAACACCACACAAAAATGCATTCATCAATCTAGGACTCCCTGTTGCTCATTTAATATTACAACTCATAGCCTATGGGTTTTGACAAGTAAATGCATGGATAGATAGGTCCAAGCATGCTCATAATATATTTGTACATGACAATAAAGAAATGCTTATATTAAAAACTCATCTATTTTCAATTTATCTACATATATATTTGCATATCAAGAATATGTTGAATTAGTTACTGACTTTTTATCTTCACAACAAGATGAATACTAAAAGTTTACAATGTTTGTTTTATTAAAAATGTTACTAGCCAGATGCTAGTAATCCTAGCTATTCAGGACTGAGATTTCAGGATTGTGGTTCAAAGCTAGCACAGGAAGGAAGTCTGAGAGACTCTCTATTTCCAATTAATCACCAGAAAACCAGAAGTGGCACAGTGGCTCATAGTGGTATAGTGCTAGCCGTGAGCTCAGGGACAATGCCCAAACTCTGAGTTCAAGACCAACAGTTGACACAAACACACACAGAAGAACAATGAAAATGTTTAAGGTAGTGGGAGATGAAGGAGCAGGGAAAGTGAAAGAGAATGTGAGATTGATTGGGATACACTGTGAACATGTGTAGGTGTAACAATGAAATCCCCTTCCATATAACTAATAAGAAAACTAAAATGTTTAATATATCAGCTTTCAGCTGACATTTCAAGCACCGCCTGTGGCTCAGGCCTGCAATCATTTTAAATGTGCCCTGTGTAAGTAACATACCTATGATTAACAATTTGAAAAATATTCTGGAAGGAGGAAATGCAGACTGGTCATGGTTAATAAGATAATGGAAATAGTTCATTTCATATTTTGCAAGTAATGTTATTTATAGCATAGTCAAGTTCTCCTTAGTCCCCTCTGCTTTGCTTGTTATTTTTTTTATTCCATTCTTTTCCTTAGTAAATAAGAGTGTTTGTTTTACATTTCTGTTCATGGGCTCTGTCCATTTATAACTACATCCATCTTATTGGTTCTCTAACTATTGATATTTCAAAGACAATTATTGTGCTGACCTATTGTTCTAACATTCATTCATTAGATCATATACGTACTCATATCATACTCAACATCTATCCCTAACACATGGTGACAATTGTTAGTTATTTGCAGTCTGTACTTCAATGTTTGCTCTAGAAAAAGACATGTGTCATATGCGGTGATATTTTATAGATATTATTTTTTCCATCTCAATAGGGAAAAGGAGAAACTGAGAAGGGGTGACACTGTTCAAAAAGAAGTATGTTCATTGCCTGACTTAAGCAACTATAACCCCTCTGTACATCACCCTTAAAATAAAAAGTAAAATAAAGGAAGAAAGAAAGGAAAGGTACCTTGGCTGGATACAGTAGCATTCATTACATTGCAGTCTTGTTTCCTCTCAAGCTCGAACATTATTCCAATGTCCTTGATCTACCAATGTTAAAAGGAAAAAACAGTAAATACGTGGGATGTGGGTAACTAAATTTAATGGAATTTTGTATGGATTTTTTCTTTAGGTAACCAAAATTATGCTACTCTAGTCCAATCTTGTCTTCTCAATTTAGACTTTTCAATACACCTAATCAGCAATTTCTTTAATTCAGGAATATTTTAATCTATTATCTCATTTCTTTCTTTTCCATCTATGCTATCTTCTTTTGCTGGTGTACCACTAGTTGCCAACGAAAATGTCTTTGTCATATTCTTTAAGTCTCATGCAATATTTTTCTATCTCTATAATCTATCTCTGTTTTCCCCTTCTAATTGTTCCAAGGGTCAATGATTTTTTTCCCTTTCAGCTCTCCTGAATTATTAAACTCAGAAATCATGTTTTTTATTTTTAAAAATTTCAGTTCTACACATTTTTTTACTTGTGTGTGTGTGTGTGTGTGTGTGTGTGTGTGTATGCGCACGCGCACGCGCGCTGATCTTGGGGCCTGAACTAGGCCTGGGTCTGTCCCTGTGCTTTTTTGCCTGAAGCTAGCACTCTGCCACTTGTACCTCAGCTTCACTTATAACATGTTTGGTATTTAATTAGGGATAAGAGTCTCAGGGACTTTTCTACCCAGGCTGGCTTTAAACTGCAGTCTTCAGATCTCAGACTCCTGAGTACTAGGATTAGATATAGATCAGTGGCATGAACCACTGGCACCAGGCAATAATTTTATATATTTATTTTATGATGTTGACATCTTCTAGCAGCTCTGGATAAGTGACCAATTTATTCTGCCCTCTTTCTTTCTCATTGCTATTCCAAAGAAGGAGTTTGAAATGTTCTGTTGCTCTATTTTATATCATTGGAACCTACAGGACTGAGGGGCCAAGGTCTTGAAGGTGGCAGAATGTAGGCAACCTCTACCCACCCAGACAGGAAATACAGAAACTAACTCAACAGATCTTCTTGCATTCCAGCCTTCCTGTGCTTTATTGAAAGAAAGAACTTTGTCTGCTTCTCTGGCCTCTCTGTGCTTTCAGAGAGAATTGACACAACCATTTGGAGTTAATATTAATCATTCCCACACCCAGGCCCACAATTTTTCATGGGGAGAGATCTTCCTAGTCTGTTCCATTCTGATTCTCTCAGAAATCCCCTGTTGCTGGTGTAGAGTGATATGCTATAGCTATTAAAAAATAATCTTGCTGGGCACCAGTGGTTCACGCCTGTAATTCTAGCAACTCAAGAGGATGAGACCTGAGAATCGCAGTTCAAAGCCAGCTAGCAGGGGTGGGAAAGTCTACGAGATACTTATCTCCAATAAACCATCAGAAAAACCAGAAGTGGCATGTGGCTCAAGTGGTAGCCCTCTTACATTGAGCTGAAGAGTTGAGGGACAACACCCAGGCCCGGAATTCAAACCCTATGACTGACCAAAAAAGAAAATCTCTGCAAGTAAAGGGTGATAGTGTCCAAAAAGAAATGTACTCTTTACCTGAAATATAACTGTAATCTTTTGTACAACACCTCTATAATAACAAAAACAGTTTTTAAATTCTCTTTCCCAGGCACTGGGGGCTCACAAAGGTAATAGAGCTACTTAGGAGGCATATATCTGAGGAATGTGGTTCAAAGGTAGCCTGAACAGATATGTCTGTGAGACTCTTATTGCCAATTAACTACAAACAAGCCAGAAGTGGAGATGTGACTCAAGTGCTGCAGCACTAGCCTTGAGTTAAAAAGCTGAGGAACAGTGCTCAGGCTTTGAGTTCAAGCTCTAGGATTGACACCAAAACCAAACAATAATCTCTGTTATCTCTGACACTCATAAATCCCCACAATGAATAGCTTAAAGTGGGGGAATTTAGCATAAAGGGCTGGAAAGAAGTGTTGGGTTACTAGTTTAGTCATTTTCTGCCACACACACACACACACACACACACACACACACACACACACACACACACACACACACAGAGCTTTTCATCATTAGCTGATCCTGAGACCGTAAGCTGTAATAACCATGTTTTGTTGAAACCCAAATGTTTAAAGCTAAAATAAGAAAATGTGAGGACAAATGTGGAATTCAGGTAGCTGTTACTGAATTGATTATTTTCAATGGCAGTAATATTAAATATTGTTTCATTCTCAAGGATAAAACTTAAAAAATAGATGACTATTAAAGATACAGCAACACAAAAACTCTTTGAAACAATATTATTTATGGGTACAGAGGTGAAAAGAACACATCAAATATTAAACTGAAACTTTCTCATTTTAAAAAATGATATCAATTACCATTTCTTCTATATTGGCATGGTGCTAAGGACTGAATACAATTTCTCCATCCACTTAACCCTAAGAAGTAGAGTAAATATTGTCTATATTCACATGTAACACTAAGGAGTCTCAGAAAGCTGAGGTAATCACAGAAGATCACATAATACTTTAGAAAGTTAAGTACTAAAATCTGTAGATATCATACTTTTTGCCCCATACCACACTACCCAAAACTTATTGTGGTACCTGATTATGTTGTTTCTATGGAAGAAGAGCTCAATGAGAACATAGACTCTTCTAAAATGGCATTTGATAATCATTAGCTCTGCTAATCATAATTATAACTCAGTGGAAAATGAAAGAATGAAGAATACATCCTTAATGTGGCAAAGACATTATCACTTCGGTCCAAGAATCATCTTGAAGGTGATTTAACTACATTATTCCTAATAGGATGCTAATTGCCATCATTACTGCTAGGCACATTATAAACTGATAATGTACAAATGAAATGCTTGAATAAAAATAATCAGTATAAGTCAAAACAGTACAAAATCACTCAAATCAAATATACAAAAACCAATCAACACTGACAAATACAAAATGAACACCCTAACATAAAAGTTTTACAATTTCTCTTTTTATCTTAGTTGAAAACAGTTTTTATTGTTACTGAGACCCTTTAGTAATTTAATCACCAATTACTTTACTCACTGGACAAACAACAGATAAGAATTCTCTGGGTAGTGCTACATACCGTGTCATATCTCCACACAGCTCCTCTTCCATTGCTTCTACCTCACAAGTTGCCCTAATGAACACATTTTACTTCTAGTGCACGCATTTCCCACCATCCTTTTCCAGGTCGTATCCCCTCCTTCTGCCTGCCTTTGTTTGCTAGAAACATCTTAAAATGGCACATCCACATACAAGTGTATATATACACACACATTGCCTATGTAGCTTATGTCCAGTGGATTCCTTTGGGATCTGGCTTCTGTTTACCCAACTCTACTAAGTTGATTTTAGACAGTTTCAAGGGCTCTTAGAGTGACCAAATCTAATCATTTTTCCATTGCTCTCCTGAGCAGCTGGGTTTGTTTTCCTCATCAAAGTCCAAGTTGGAGACTGGTAGGTGGCATCCTAGCTGGAGATTTGGCTTTGGAATAGTCTTGAGCTGCTCTCTCAAAATTGGGGTAGGAGATGTGAATACAATCTCTAGTGAAGGCTCTGGAATCTGTGCTCTCAGCCCCCACTCTCACTTCATACTTGAATTCAGACCTTAACCATACCCTTAGTCCACATGAAGGTGTTGTCTATATTAGCACAGTCTTATCCCAGTGAGTGCTTAGATCAGGTTGCTGAAGTTTCCTAGATGAACCTTGAGCTGGTAGCAGTGCTCAGTCAGATTCCAAGTCCCTGTGTTTCATCCCAAGGCATTCTGTATGGACAGTTTCTCACAACAACTTCTCTGCCTGTCATACAGCTTCAGCAGCACCATGCTTCTGTGCCCTGAGAACACATTGCCCACAGTCACAGGTCAGCTTGTGGGATGCTGATGGAATCCAAAACTACTTGGCTATCAGCACTACCTTCTTTAGAGCTTCTGTGGGGATTCAGGTGTGAGAACGTCTGTTCAATAAGGTCCCTCTGTGAGAGAGCATGCCAGGTGATGTCATTCAGTCGCCAACTTGCCCTAAGTCCTTAATATTTTTATGTATTAGCTAAATACTGGTTATAAAAGAAGCTTCTTGAAACATCACCTCCTTGCAGGACTTGATGAATTTTATTGTTGTATGACACACAGCCACACTTGTGTATCTGTCAGAAAATTTAAGCTTCCACCCCGCCCCCCCCCCAAAAAAAACCCTGAAGCTCAACGTGAATGTTCATGAAGGTCCTCCACCGAGCTAGGTGATTATCCCCTAGAGTACAGTCTTTGCTCAACAAAGGGTGCCATTGTTCCACATTTTGTAGGTAGGCTACATGGAAGAAGATAATAGCCTGGTGTGTTTCTCAACTGAGCTCTGGGCCAAGGGAAAGGAGTAATGCAGCATAGATGGGATTTGTCACCTTTTCTCCGTGCTTTGTAAATGTTGACCTTGAACAGAAGAGAACATTGCTATTTCTTAAAGTGTTTCTCTTTGTTTGGTCTGTTGGAATACTTGAACTGTAAAAATGAAGAACCTAACTTGATCATGAAAACATCTCTCATTTGAGAATAAGAACTTGAGAAATAGGTTCCATTTACTGAATGACTAGAAGGTGATTAGCTATTTTATAACATGTATGATTTTTCCATTCTTTTTCTTGCCTTATCTGAATTTTTTGCTAATGACTTTTTTTGGATTACCTGTATTGCTTTTATCAGAGTTTTTCATATACTTATATACACACTATGATTACTGGTCCACTTAGACATTAAAGAAATTTTATTTCATATTTCCTGCTGTCCACTCCCATTCCCTTTTCCTCTGTACTTTATGTTCCCCTTGGATAAATTAAGTTTTAAATAATGTTACAATAACCAAAGATTTAATTAATGTTTTTATATTCTTAGCATTATCATATTTTACTATGCCTCAATCATTTGCTTCACTGCCTTCTATTACTATTTTGTAGCTTAATTGAGAAATGAAAAATTAGAAATAGTGAAGAATTAATTCAAATCAGTAATACTGCACCATTTTCTATGATAGTTTCCATAGGTCAAGCCTTTGTCTGGCCCAAGTACTTACTGATGTATAGCATTCCATTACTCCTTTAGGAGAATGGGAAGTTAACCAGTTGATAATTAACTATATGGAATTAAGTAGATGTTGTTTATTGGAAATTGTGCTTATGTATTATTTTTCCTTTACCTTTTTTAAACATGTTTTTTATTGCAAAAATAGTGTACAGAGGGGTTTCAGTTACATGGGTAAGGTAATGAGTACATTTCCTATCGAGCATTATTTGGTTTGGATCAGAATTGTTATTTTTGCTCACCAATTTAAATATCTCTCCATTACATTTTCTGTGGCATCCGGAAAATTGTACTATCAATAGATTCAAGTCCATTGTTATAGACGAGCCATGTATATACCTTTATTTTTTAAAATTGTTCTCTTTATACCCAAGGTTATTCAAATATTACTGTAAAGTTCTTAAGCATGACTTAAGGAATACTAAATATTACTTGGATACTACCACTTTAATATGCCTACCTCTATCTTTGCAATTGTACAAAATTCCCATTAATACATCTTTCAAATATTGCTTCTCCACCTTTTTGCATTATGTTATTTATGGGAACTCTTATATAAAAGTTCTACATAGAACAACACTGCCAACTATAAAAGGAATGCAAACCATTTAGATAGCCACACAAAAAACAAATGGATATCAATTTTAATATATTTAACCTAGTAATTCAAAAATATATCAAATGTAATTAATATAGCAAGTACTCGTGACTGTTCTGAATCATTTGTAGTACGTCTCATCCCACACTACCCCTATTCCAAATGTTCTCTATTCGCATTGTGAACACCCTACAAAGACTGCCAAGCATGAAATTGTGTGTTGCTTAACTATTTTGTGTGTTTTTTTCTCCTTGTTTGTCTCTGCAGTAAGTTCACTATTTCTCCTTGAACTGAACTTACTCAGTTTTTACCCATCTATTTCAATATATTTTACTTTCAGCTTTCTAATTGGTATATTGGAATGTTATTGAAAGTGCTCTTTTGTTATTTTCTGCCTACTTTCATTCTATATTTTCATTTTTACTTTTCCATACAACTTAAACCTGTATTAATTTTGTTTAATTTTTGAAGTATTATCTTTAAGTACTTGTACAAAGGATTTGCCATTTAGCAAAGCAGTATCTTGGTCAATGTCATCTCTTTCATCATTCTCATCCATCCCTTCTTTACCCACCCCTTCCTTCACTTGTCTTAAATTTGTAGGATATAAATTGGATTCTGTTTGAATGCTCCCTCTTCTCCTCTTCATTCATCTACACCTTTCCTTTTGCCCCACTCCAACACTTCTGAGTTACCTGCTCCCTGGTGTTTTATTCTAAATCTTTGTGAGTCTGTTTTATAAAATGATGTTGAGTAAGTTAAAAAGTTTACTGAGTTTTTTTTATTGTTTCTTTTGGATGTATAATTATTCAAATGTTTTGAAATTTCCCTTTCTTTCCTTCATATTTCCTTCCCACTCTCATTCTGCCTCCCCCTCTGTCTCTGTTTCTGTCTCTCTTTTTTCCCTTTACTGATACTTGCACTGAAGGCCTTGCACTCTTGCTCAGCTTTTTGGCTTATGGATGACACTCTACCACTGGAATTATTCCTCCACTTCCAGTGTTTTCCTTCTTAATTGGAGGTAAGATTCTCAAATTGGAATTTTTTTAATAAGGCATTTTTTTAATTTTAATTTTTTGTAAACATACTGTACAGAGGGGTTACAATTACATGGGCAAGATAATGAGTACAATTCTTATCAAGCATTGCAGCCTCCTCCTTTAGTTACCCTTCACATCCCTTCCCACCCTCCCCCCGCCCCCCCCCCCCGAATTCCCCCGCCCCCCCCCACCAAAGTTGTAAAGTTCGTTTTTGACATGACAACTTGTATTTCTCACAGTTGCATCCGGTCCACCTGTATCCTTAAACGACTTGTTTTTCCCCATCTCCTCCACAAATTATACCGACATCAAATATAGTGAAAGCAGGGGTTATACTGTGGGGGAGGGACATACAAAGCAACAAAGAAATAATCTTATAAATGAGTTAGAAACAAATGCATGAAAAAAAAACATTTAAATACATATCTAAGGGTTCATTTTCTTAACATCACATTATCTGACCTTTCCTGCTTGACTCATACATATACTAGATATTGCAAGTAAGGGAAACCATGGGACCTATGTTTCTTTGGGCTTGGCTTACTTCACTTAATATAATTTTTTCCAAGCCTTTCCATTTCCTAACAAATGGGGAAATGTCATTCTTTCTGATGGAGGCATAGAATTCCATTGTGTATATATACCACATTTTCTTGATCCATTCATCTACTGAGGGGTATCTGGGTTGGTTCCATATCTTAGCTATGGTAAATAATGCTGCAATAAACATAGTTGTGCTGGTAGCTTTAGTATAGTCTTGTTTGTAAACATTTGGGTAAATGCCCAAAAGTGGGATTGCTGGGTCATAGGGGAGCTCTATGTGAAGTCTTTTGAGGAACCTCCATACTGCTTTCCAAAGTGGCTGAACAAGTTTACACTCCCACCAACAATGAAGTAAGGTTCCCTTCTGTCCACATCCCCTCCAGCATTTGTTGTTGTTAGAGTTCTTGATTATAGCCATTCTAACTGGGGTGAAGTGGTATCTCAATGTTGTTTTGATTTGCATTTCTTTTATGGCTAGGGAGGTTGAGCATTTCTTCATGTGTCTATTGGCCATCCTTCTTTCTTCTTCAGAGAAGTTTCTCTTTAAGTCTTTCGCCCACTTATTTATTGGGTAGTTGTTTCTTTGAGGATTTGTTGTTGGGGGATTTAATTTTTTGAGTTCTAAGTATATTTTAGATATGAGACCCTTGTCTGTTGTATGGCTAGTGAAGACCTTCTCCCAATCCGTGGGCTTTCTATTGATCTTGCTAGCTATGTCCTTTGCCAGGCAGAAGCTCTGCAACTTCATGCAATCCCATTTGTCCAACCTTTCTTTGATTTGTTGTATTTTCGGCCTGAGCCAAGGAGACCTAGGGTTTCCCCTGTTCCATCCTGTAATGTTTTCAGAGTGTCTGCTTTGACTCCAAGGTCTCAAATTGGAATTTTTTTTTTTTATCTGCAGGTTCATTTAGGGAAGAGTTTGTTTTCTGTTGTGCTATTTTTGTCAAAGCTATCACCCTTAATTCCTAACTTCATAACAGTTTGGAACTAGTGTCTTTGTTTGAATTAGTGTCCATTCCTGGGAAGGTTAAAATTTTACAACGATATCTCAGGCTCTATCTTCCATAATAACAGAGTTCTGACCTGATGTCTGAGCTCTCAGAAGTTCCCTCCCTGTTTTCTACCTCTCCCTGCTCTTCCAGATAGCTCACTAGGTCCTCTTCACTGTAACATGGGGTCCATGAAAGTGGGGACTGATATTGACACAAAAGCATAATCAAGACGATAATAGCTGGTGCAGAACTTGTTAAAGACAATAATGAATAAATGGAAGCCCTTGTGAACTCTTGCTTTAGGTACTGTCTATATTTGATACCTATGGTCCCAGTAACACTATAGTAAACCTGGAAAAAAATTATTTTCAAATTAAAATACACAGCTCAGTACTATCAGGTCAGTTTTTAGTCAAGAATATCTGCCTGGTTTCTGCTCTGTGGTTGGATAATCCTTATTGTGCTGTCGCACATTTCCTTTTGCTCTTGTATACAAATAGGTATTTACATATTCTCACACATCTGGTCTCTCTCTCTCTCTTTCTTTCTTTTTTTTCTTTCTTTTTTCTTTCTTTTTCTCTCTCTCTCTTTCTCTCTCTCTCTCTCTCTCTCTCTCTCTCTCACACACACACACACACACACACACACACACTGCACTTTGTTTACAATAGAGATTCATGTTTGAATTTCCTATGCTAACTTTACTGCAGGCTGATTAAAGAGCTGACCATAGGTATTCCTATTTGTATCCCCATCACAGTGCTTCTATTGTGGACATCAGTGATGCTAGCCATTTTTTCACTTTTTAGTTCATGTCCTGTAGCATTAGTATGCAAGTTTTCACTTAGATCGTACGGTATGTGAGTGGCATTATAGCTCTGAGAGTGAGTTTAGGACTGCTCTGTACAGGTGCCAAGGAGAATCAGTGACAAGAAGTCATCATTTCTAAAACCAGAGAAATCAATTCTTGCTGTTATTTTGATTACCTTTATGGCTTCTAAACAATTTAGATGTAGCTTATAGAAACCCTGGCAAAGTTTATGTTTAATAATATGAATGTAAAAAACTATATTAACTTTCATAGCGACACATAATATTATGGAAAGCCTATTACTGCATGAAATTACATTATCCAAAAGTACAGTAAAGTGACAGTTTTCTCTCTAATGGCATGCTGCTACTATCATATCACAAGAATTTAGACAAAGTAGAATGGCAGATGGATTACATAACACAGACCTGTTGTACAAAGCATAAGCTTTATATACAGTGTTTTTGGAGAGAACTAAGAATAAAATTGGGACCAACTATACACTATGGAGATATGTACCTCATATATTAGCTAGGAAAACTATTTGGAAGCCCTCTTAATTCACATGCTTTTCAAACTTCTGCTTAGGAGGAAACTTTGTCAATAGCATTATAATATCATCACTGGAGTATTATGTTATTATGTAGGTATCATGGCTGAGTTTGTAATTACTGGATCCAAACCTCATATACCTTTAAGTAATTTCTACAGTAACTTTCAGAAAGTTTATGTATATTCCTGATAATGCACTTGATCTAAAATTTGTAATCTCCTTTTCTAAGTACCAATACATAAAGTTAAAAATCATTAACCTGAAAAATTGCAAACTTGAAGAAAACATAAAAGAATTGTGAAATAAATATTCATGAGGCATTCACCAAGGAAAACAGATCTCAATCTTTTGCCAGTCATTAAACTATTATTCTTGTCATATTTTCCTAAAATACAGCATGTTCTGATGCCATGAAGAGATCCATAAAGACCTGATTTAACAATATTCAAAATACACTAACTCATCTCTTTTACTCACATCCCTCATACCAGTCTCTACAACTAGAAGTCATCAGGGAGCTAAGAAAATTCCATTTTAGAACTGCAACTATGATAGCAGGCTTATTTGTTTTCCAGTGAATAGCAACTTTTCATCTACTATGGCCTCATGATGGGCACTTTTGTCCACAGAAAATGTGACTCCTACAAAGCTAACAAGAAAAAGACAGATGGAAATGATTGTTACAGATATAAAATATTCAGAGACCTTTTGCATTGTCTGAGGAAGAAGAAAGAAGGTGTGGCACTCATGAATTCAGTGTTGAAAGTGGTAAGGGAAAAGCAGATTTATATTATAAGACATAATGAGACTTAGACACTATAAAGACAAGAATGGACTACAAGCCCAGTACTGATGACTCAAGCCTGTAATCCTACCTACCCACGGGTTTGAAATCTGAGGGTTCTATTGGAGTTTAAAGCCAGCTAGACAGGAAAGTCCATAAAACTCTTAACCACCAAAGCAAGCCAGGAGTGGAGCTATGGTTCACATAGTAGTATGTTTATCTGAGCAAAACAGCTAAGGAACAGTGCTCAGGCCCTGAGTTCAAGCCCAAGAATTAATACACACACACATACACATACACACACACACACACACACACACACACACACACACACACACACACACACACAGAACAGATTTAATGACAGTTGGATGCCCTTGCTCATTCCTACAATCCTAGCTACTAAGAAGACTGAGATATGAAGCTCCTGATTTAAAGCAAAAACAGACAGGCATTGCATAGAGAATGGAATTGCTAATGAATCAGCAAAATATCCAAACTTGAGTCAAGGCCCAACATATAGAGTTCTAGCCATGAAAGGCCATGCAAGACTTCAAGCCCGAGTACACACACACACACACACACACACACACACAATGGATTACAAACTACACATCAACAGCAGAATTTAAAAGTGAATTTGAGGCAAAAAAGTTAACATTGAAGATTATGAATTTTGATTCCAAAGGAAATGATGCAGACAAAACAATATTTTGTTCATCAGAGAGTATCTTCACTTTTACCTTCAATCCAAAATGATGTTTCTGCTAGACATAGAATTCTAGATTGGTAGAGTTATTCAACATTTTAAACATATTCAACTTTATTCTCACCTCCATAATTTCTGATAAAACATCTAAGTACTATAAGTTATTGTTTCCATACAAGTTTTTCACTAGCTACTTTTAAAGTTTTATTGTTGTTATTTTTTCATTGTTGTTCTTAATTTTAATGAATATGGAAGCCTAGAAAACCCTTCTTTGGTTCCATTTAGTTTTCCTTTGTTCAGATGCCTAAATATATAGGTATATGCTATTGTCCAAATATGGAGTCTTTTAAATCATATTTTTACATGTTTATTTGACTCCACGTCTTTGAGGACTTTATGCCATAAATATTATACTTACCAATATTGTCACATAACTCTCTGATGGTTTTCCATTCTGTCTAACTTCTTTAATGTTGTTTGTATTGTATAAGTACTATTATGCTATCCTCAAACTCATTTTTCTTCTATTTCCACTCAGCCATTTAGTCCATCAGAGAGGTTTATTTTGTTATTTTCTTTTTCTCAATTCTACTATTTCTCATTTTGTTCTCCTCTATATATCTCCTATTACTACTGTAGACGTTCTGTAATTTGTTTGATTTTACTATGCTGTTCACTTTAAGTAAAATAGGTAAAGTGGTGATATCCTCCTAGAATGATGCCTGGAAATATTCTGCAAGTTGTTTAATGTTCAAAGTCTGTTTATTTTTTAGAAATACACAAGCCAACTCAACTGAGTCAAAAATAGTTTTATACAACTTACTGATTCAGCAGTAATTCTACATTACTTCATGCCTTCTGAATTTTCATTTTAATTACCAATAGCATATTTATATAACCACTATATTTGCTGAAAAAATACAATAATTATCTTCAGAAGGTAAGCTGATAACCTACAGAGAAAATTGAGTATTTTATTGCTAAATTAAAATGTTCCTTTGATTTCCCTGTTCAATTAACATATTAATGTACATATATAACATATTTGTATTTCTCTGTGTGTGTGTGTGTGTGTGTGTGTGTGTGTGTGTGTTTGTATGTGTATTGGCCTTGCCCCTGAGCTCAGAGCCTGGGTACTGTACCTGAGCTATTGTGTTCAAGGCTAGTGCTCCAACACTTGAGCCACAGCTCCACTTTGGGTTTTTTGGTGGCTAATTACTAATGAGACTCATAGACTTTCTAGCCAGGGCTGGCTTCCAACTGTGATGCTCAGATTTGCTCCTCTGAATAGCTAGGAGTACAGTTCCTTGACACTCGGTGTGATTTTTATATTCTGCAAAATCCAATTTCAGTGCAAGATCTTCACAGAAGAATAATCTGGATGACTCAGACATATACTAGATATTGCAAATAAGGGAAACCATAGGACCTATGTTTATTTGGGCCTGGCTTACTTCACTTAATATAATTTTTTCCAAGCCTTTCCATTTCCTAACAAATGGGGCAATGTCATTCTTTCTGAAGCAGAAAAGGTCAGATAAGGTGATGTTAGGGAAATGAACCCTAAGATATGTATTCAAATGTTTTTTTTCTTTCATGCAATTGCTTCTAACACATTTATAAGATTATTTCTTTGTTGCTTTGTATGTCCCTCCCCCACAGTATAACCCCTGCTTTCACTGTATTTGATGTTGGTATAATTTGTGGAGGGGAAGGGGAAAAACAAATCCTTTAAATAGGGATACAGCTGGACCCATTGCAACAATGAGATGTACAAGTCGTTATGTCAAAAAAGGAACTTTACAAATTTGGTGCGGTGAGGGGGGTGGTAGTGGGGAGGATTGGGTGGGAGGAGCTGGGGGGGGGAAGATGGGAAGGGATGGGAAGGGAAACAAAGGAGGAGGTTACAATGCTTGATAAGAAATGTACTCATTATCTTGCCCATGTAATTGTAACCCCTCTGTACAGTATTTTCACAATAAAAAAATAAAAATAAAAAAGAATGATCTGGAAAAGATGAATATAGTTTTAGTCTAAATAAACATGAAAATATAAATACCATTATTTTTAAAGCCTGGCTTATTTTTATTATTTTTATTAATTGCATTTGTTTTGCTAATATATTGTTATGAATCAGTTTTCAAATGTTTATGCATGCTAAAAACTCATAATAATAATCTTACATTCATTGAGAATAAACTTACTGGGCACTTGTGGCTCAAACTCGTAATCATGTTACTCAGGAGGTTGAGATCTGAGGATTGGTTCATAGCAGTCAGGTAGGAAAGTCTTTTATCTCCAATTAGCCACCAACAAGCCAGAAGTGGAGGTATGGCTTAAGTTGTAGAGTACTACCCTTGAGAACAAAAGCTCATAGACAGGACCCAGGCTGTGAGTTCAAACTTTAGGATTGGCAAGTGTGTGCACGCGTGCGTGCACACACACACACACACACACACACACACACACACACACACACACACAGACAAGAATAATCTTGGTGAGGTGCTGGTAGCTCATGCCTATAATCCTAGCTACTTAGGCAGCTGAGATCTGGGGATTGCGCTTGGAAGCCAGGCAGTAAAGTCCAAGAGATTCTTATCTCTAATTAATCACCAAAAGAATGGAGTTGTGGCTTGAGTGGCAGAGCACTATCCTGGATAACAACAAAAAAAGCTCAAGGCCAGTGTCCAGGTCCTGTGTTCAAGCCACAGGACCAGCACCCACTACCCCTTGCCCCCCACACACACAATGGAAAAGACAAGAGAGAACACTCTTGCCAAGAGCTGATGGCTTATACCTTGCCTTCATGCCTATAATTCCAGCTACTCAGAAGGATGAAGGAAGAAATTTCACAGCTCGAGGGCAGTCAAGTTGACACCCCCTATCTTGACAATAAGAAGTAAAATCCAAGCTATGGCATGGCACAAGAATTAGAGTGCCAGCCTAGCAAGCATGAGTCCTTGAGTTCAAACCACAGTACCATCAAGAAATTTCTATAAGAAAGAAAGTCTGCCAGACTCGGAAATTGGTGGAGGAAAAGCTTGAGGCTAAACAAGCTCTTACATAGAAAGCAGTTTTAGTGTTCCAGTGAACAGTCCTAGGCTAGACAATCACACCAAGTGTACCATCACAGTACAGAGTTTGGGCAGAGGGGAAAATCCAGGCAAGGAGACAGATCTGAGCACTTGCTGGTAGCCCCAGCTGCGGTGGCAGCAGTGGCAGCAGCAGCAGTGGCCGTAGCCACCATACCTACAGAGAGAGTCTGGGACAAAGGGGCCAGATGTGGCAAGGTGAGCAGATTCTACTCACCACCAGCAAGAACTGACAAGGAGCAGATATCTTCATCCTGCAGATCGAAGACCAGAGATGGCCCAAGAACCAAAACTCTGGCAAGAGTAGAACCCTAACATCCTCATTCCTTCTCAGGGGGTAGAGGAGGGAAGGCCGCCCCTTCTCCACCACAGGATATCTCCATCTTTCATACTGACAAAGGCCAGGCTGAGCAGCTAGCTCCCACTGAGGCCTTGGAAGAAAACAAAAGAGTCATTTAGCAGGTCACAGGAATCAGACCTGACCTGCCAGGCTCAGCTCCACCCAGGGGAAAATCACCCAGCCCAGGCAAAAAAAGCTCCACCCCCGGAAGAGTAACACAGAGCATTTTTTGCCTGCTCAAACAAACTGACTTAAGAAACCAGTCAAGCCACAGGAAAAACCAAACACCACATGCAGACCAGAGACTGCACCAAGAGACTGGTTGCGGACACAGGGGAGATACAAGATCTTCCCATTCCTCTCACCCACCCCCAACCCCCCCCCCCCCAAAAAAAATCAAAGAACTCGTTTTGACCCTATTTTTTAATTTTAAATTTTTGCTATAAATCTTTTATTTTCCTCTCATAATTTTTATTTTGGGTGTATAAGTGTGTGTGTATGCTTTTTAAAAATCACTTTTGACCTTTTGGTCCTTTTTATTTATTTATTTTTATTCTTTTCATTTTTTTCTCTTTCTGTCTTTTTTGTGTGACTTGATTGCTGTTCTGCTCATCCCTAGATATACACCCATCATCGATTATTAGACCTTATCCCCCATTGTGTACACACTTAATCCAGAAATTTATTAGTCAATTCACAACCTCTTAGGCTTAACTTCTTTAATAGCAATATTATCTCTTTATACCTATATAATTTTCAAGTAAGTATTTTAAGCATTTTTTATTTTTTCATATTTCCTTCCTATCCCTACCCTCCTTTCAGCCTATCCTTATCTTCTCTCACTATCATTTCTTTATACTTATACAATTTTTAAGTGTTTCACTTTTTAAATTTAAATTTTTGTTTTTCCATTTTTTTTCTTGTTTTGTATTTTTTTAATCTTTCTCCTATCATTCTGTCCAATCCATTTCCCTCTCTGAGATTAGGACTTGGTTAAATTCACTCTCCTTTTACTTTTCCACATGCCTCTAATCCTATTTTTTCCCACATTTCTCCATAAACCTAATAATTTCTAATTTGCCAAATCATTCTTTGTTGTTCTTAGCCTATTAAGACATAGTTGTTTGATGTTGAATAGATTGTATCTGTTGAGCTAGATTGTATATGCAGCCATTTTGAATGTGCAACTACAGGACTCTGGTTGATGCTTGCCTCAAATAGCATTCTAGTACAAAATTGGTATTACTTTCATACCAAATAGGCAGAACAAGCCTGAAAAACACAAGAAAAATGGCAAGTCTGGATATCTCAACTCCCACTCATGATAATCAGGTGACAGAACACTAAATGAATAATCCAGAGGAGAGTTCCCAAAAAGCTCTATAAACACTACATGGTGAATGAAAAGATTGAAAACCTGCAAAGGACTCAGTGTGAGCATTATAGGGAGCGAGAGGATGCAAACCAAAGATTAATACAGGAATCTTGTGAGCATGAGGAAGCTACTCAAAGACTGATACAGGAATTGCATGAGCAGGTTGAGAACACTCAAAGAGAAATAAAGGAAATGTGAGAGCAGGCTGAGAACAGTCAAAGAGAAACAGGATTTTCATGAGCAGGCTGAGAACAGTCAAAGAGAAAGACAGGAAAAGCTAGAGCAGGCTGAGAACAAAGAGAACCACAGGAATTGTGTGAATGTGAAGAAGCTAATCAAAGAGTAATACAGGAATTGCAAGAGTGGGATGAGAATAGACAAAGATCAATAGACCACACTTTAGGTCACAAAGCCAACTTGTCCAAATTCAGAAACTGAAGTTATACCTTGCATTCTCTCAGACCAGAAGGGAATAAAATTAGAACTCAACACTAAAAGCCACCAAAGAAAGTCCTGTAACACATGGAGGCTGAACAACACACTGTTGAATCACCAGTGCGTCATGGAAGAGATTAGAAGTGAAATTAAAATGTTCATGATATTCAACAAAAAAGAGCACACAAATTACCAACTACTCTGGGACACAGCAAAGGCAGTACTCAGAGGCAAGTTTATAGCTCTGAGGTCCTACATAAACAAATTGGAGAGATCGGAAACCAACAATTTGATGAGATATCTGAGCCTCCTTGAAAAATGGCAGCAAGATAAACCCCAATTCAGTAGATGGAAAGAAATAATTTAAATTAAATCAGAATTAAATGAATTAGAATCCAAAAAAAAAAACCACAGAAAGAATCAACAAAACAAAGAGTTAGTTCTTCAAAAAAATAAACAAAATTGACAGACCCTTAGCAAATCTTATCAGAAAAAGAAGAGAACACACCCAAATAAATAAACTCAGAGATGAGGATGGAAACATCACCACAGAAATGACCAAGATTCAGAACATTATAAGGGAATACTTCTCAAAACTTTATGCTAATAAGTTTGAGAACTTGGCAAAAATGGACCTTTTCCTAGCAAATATCGACATGCCAAAATTAAACCAAGATGAGCTAAACCAATTTAACAAGCCTATATCAAGCATTGAAATAGAAACAGCAATAAGAGACCTCCCATCTAACAAAAGCCCAGGACCAGATGGTTTTACAGTGGAATTCTACAAGAACTTCAAAGCAGAGCTCACACCAATACTTCTCCAACTCTTCAATGAAATTGAAAGAGAAAGTTCACTACCAAACACATTCTATGAAGCCATCATAACCCTCATCCCAAAACCAGGCAGGGACTCATCAAATAAAGAGGACTACAGACCCATTTTTTGATGAACATTGATGCAAAACTTCTCAACAAAATTTTGGCCAATCAATTTCAAGAATTCATCCAAAAAATCATACACCACAATCAAACAGGATTGATTTCAGGGATGCAAAGCTGGTTCAACATACCCAAATCAATTAATACAATTCATCACATCAACAAGAGCAAGGATAAGAACCACATGGTTATCTCAATAGATGCAAAAAAAGCATTTGACAAGATACTCCTTTATGATGAAGACTCTGGAAAAACTAGGAATCCATGGAACACTCCTCAGTACAATAAAGGCTGTATATGACAAACCTACAGCCAGTGTTATACTTAATGGTGACAAACTAAAGCCATTTCCTCTTAACTCAGGAATGAGACAAGGATGTCCACTCTCTCCACTTCTCTTCAACCTAGTATTAGAATGCCTACCTACAGCAATAAGACAAGATGCAAACATAAAGGGGAACCAAATAGGGAAAGATGAGGTAAAACTCTCCTTCTTTGCAGATGACATGATCTTGTATTTAAAGAATCCCATGGACTCCACTCCCAAATTACTCAAGCTGAATCAAAACTTTGGCAAAGTAGCAGGGTATAAAATTAACCCTCAAAAATCAATGGCTTTTCTGTATGCCAACAATGAGAAAAGCGTGACTGAAATTAGGAAAGCAACTCCATTCATAATAGCCCCACAAAAAATAAAATACCTAGGAATTAACTTAACCAAAGAAGTGAAGGAGCTCTATGATGAAAACTTCAAAAACCTGAAAAAGGAAATCAAAACAGAACTTAGAAAGTGGCAAAACCTCCCATGCTCCTGATTGGAAGGATCAACCGTGAAAATGACATTACTTCCCAAGGCTATCCACAAATTCAATGCAATATCTCTCAATATTCCAACCTCATTCTTCAAGGAAACAGAAGAGGCACTCCAAAAATTCATATTGAACAATAAAAGACCCCGAATAGTGAAAAACGATCCTTAACAGAAAAAACAGTGCTGGAGGAATATCAATACCAAATTTCAATCTCTACTACAAAGCCATAGTAATCAAAACAGCTTGGTACTGGCACAAGAACAGACCAATGGAATAGAATTGAAAACCCAGAAATGAACCTACAGACCTATAGCCATCTAATCTTTGATAAGGGAGCTAAAAAAAATAGAATGAAGAAAGACAGCCTCTTCAGTCAGTGGTGCTGGGAAAATTCGTTAATCATTTGTAGAAAACTAAAGCTAGATCATTATATATCTCCCTGCACCAGAATCAACTCCAAATGGGTCAAAGACCTCCGAGTTAAAACACACACACTCCGAAAACATTACAGGACGAAATATGAGAAACCCTAGGTCTCCTTGGCACAGACCAAAATTTTCTTAATAGAGACCCAGAAACACAATAAATCAGAGAGTGGTTGGACAAATGGGATTGCATGAAATTGCAGAGCTTCTGCCTGGCAAAGGACATAGCTAGCAAGATCAATAGAAAGCCCACGGATTGGGAGAAGGTTTCACTAGCCATACAACGGACAAGGGTCTCATATCTAAAATATACCTGGAACTCAAAAAATTAAATCCCCAACAAAAAATCCTCAAAGAAACAACTGCCCAATGAATAAGTGGGCTAAAGACTTAAAGAGAAACTTCTCTGAAGAGTATAAATAAGGATGGCCAATAGACACATGAAGAAATACTCAACTTCCCTAGCCATAATAGAAATGTAAATCAAAACAACATTGAGATACCACTTCACCCCATTTAGAATGCTATAATCAAGAACTCTAATAACAACAGATGCTGGAGGGGATGTGGACAGAAGGGAACCTTACTGCATTGTTGGTGGGAGTGTAAACTTGTTCAACCACTTTGGAAAGCCAGTATGGAGGTTCCTCAAAAGACTCCACATAGAGCTCCTCTATGACCCAGCAATCCCATTTTGGGGCATTTACCCTAATGATGACAAAAAAGACCATACTAAAGCTACCAGCACAATTATGTTATTGCATCATTATTTACCATAGCTATGATATAGAACCAACCCAGATGCCTCTCAGTAGATGAGTGGATCAAGAAAATGTGGTATATATACACAATGGAATTCTATGCCTCCATCCGAAAGAATGACATTGCCCCTTTTGTTAGGAAATGAAAAGACTTGGAAAAAATTATTATTAAGTGAAGTAAGCCAGGCCCAAAGAAACATAGGTCCCATGCTTTCCCTTATTTGCAATAACTAGTACATGTCTTAGACAAGCAGAAACGGTCAGATAAATTGATGTTAGGTGAAATGAACCCCAGGATAAGTATTCAAATGTTTTTTCTTTCATGTGATTGTTTCTAACATATTTATAAGATGATTTCTTTGTTGCTTGTATGTCCCTCCCCCACGATATAACCCCTACTTTCACTGTATTTGATGTTGGTATAATTTGTGGAGGGGAAGGGAAAAAACAAATCGTTTAAATAGGAATACAGGTGGACCCATTGAAACAATGAGATGTAGAAGTAGTTATGGTGAAAAACGAACTTTACAACTTTGGTGGTGGGGGAGAGGAGGAGATAGGAAGGGGAAACAAAGGAGGAGGCAACAATGCTTGATAGGCAATGTGCTCATTATCTTGCCCATGTAATTGTAACTCCTCTGTACAGTATCTTCACAATAAAAAAAAATGCTTGTTAAGAAATTTACTCATTAACTTGCCCATATAATTGTAACCCATCTGTATAGTATTTTCACAATAAAAAATTGTAACTGTCAAAAAAATTCAAACTCTACTACAAAGCCATAGTAATCAAAATAGTTTGGTATTGGCACAAGAACAGCCCTCAGGACCAATGGAATAGAATTGAAAACCCAGAAATGAACCCACAGACCCATAGCCATCTAATCTTCGATAAGGGAGGTAAAAAATACAATGGAAGAAAGACACCCTCTTCAGTAAATTGTGTTGACAAAATTGGTTAAACACTTGTAGAATACTAAATCTAGATCCTTATCTGCACCAGAATCAACTCTAAATTTATCAAAGACCTCAGTGTCAAAGCAGACATCCTGAAAACATTACAGGACAGAATAGGAGAAACCCTTGGTCTCCTGGGCACAGGCTGAAATTTTCTTAATAGAGACCCAGAAACACAACAAATCAAAGAAAGATTGGACAAATGG
The DNA here is from genome assembly GCF_019054845.1 of Dipodomys spectabilis. Taxonomy (NCBI): domain Eukaryota; kingdom Metazoa; phylum Chordata; class Mammalia; order Rodentia; family Heteromyidae; genus Dipodomys; species Dipodomys spectabilis. The sequence continues at coordinate 2,848,468 of NW_024870775.1, forward strand.
GACTGCATGAAATTGCAGAGCCTCTGCATGGCAAAGGACATAGCTAGCAAGATCAATAGAAAGCCCACAGATTGGGAGAAGGTCTTCACTAGCCATACAATGGACAAGGTCTCCTATCTAAAATATACCTGGAACTCAAAAAATTAAATCCCCCAACAACAAATCTGCAAAGAAACAACTGCCCAATAAATAAGTGGGCTAATGACTTAAAGAGAAACTTCTCTGAAGAGTAAAGAAGAATGGCCAATAGACACATGAAGAAATGCTCAAAGTCCCTAGCCATAAAAGAAATGTAACTCAAAACAACATTGAGATACCACCTCACCCCAGTTAGAATGGCTATAATCAAGAACTCTAATAACAACAGATGCTGGAGGGGATTTGAACAGAAGGGAACCTTACTGCATTATTGGTGGGAGTGTAATCTTGTTCAATCACTTGGAAAGTAATATGAAGTTTCCTCAGAAAACTCCACATAGAGCTCCCTTATAACCCAGAAATCCTACTTTTGGGCATTTGCCCAAATGATCACAAACAAGACCATACTAAAGCTGCCAGCACAACTATGTTTATTGCAGCATTATTTACCATAGCTAAGATATGGAACCAACCCAGATGCCCCTCAGTTGGTGAATGGATCAAGAAAATATGGTTTATATACACAATAGAATTATCTGCCTCCATCAGAAAGAATGACATTGCCCCATTTGTTAGGAAATGGAAAGACCTGGAAAAAATTCTATTAAGTGAAGTAAGCCAAGCCCAAAGAAACATGGGTCCGATGGTTTCCCTTATTTGCAATAACTAGTGTATGTCTGAATCAAGCAGAAAAAGTCAGATAAGTTGATGTGAGGTGAAATGAACCCCAAGATAAGGACTCAATTTTTTTTTATTTCTTGCTATTGTTTCTAACACATTTATAAGATTATTTCTTTGTTGCTTTGTGTGTTCCTCCCCCACAGTCGGTATAATTTGTGAAGGGGAAGAAAGAAAACAAATCATTTAAATAGGGATACAGGTGGACCCATTGCAACAATGAGATGTACAAGATGCTATGTCGAAAAATGAACTTTACAACTTTGGAGGGGGAGTGGGGGGAGATGGGAAGGGATGGTAAGCGAAACAAAGGAGGTGGCAACAATGCTTGATAAGAAATGTACTCATTACCTTGCTCATGTAATTGTAACACCTCTGTATGGTATTTTCACAATAAAAACAAACAATTAAAAAAAAGAAAGAAAGGAAGTCTGCTGTCTTGCTTTCTTCAGAGCTATGTCTGTTTTTTTTTCTTAACTGCAAAAAAAGTTCACCTAAGAAAACATCTAGTTAGTGATCTAAAATAATTTTTTAAGTAAATTTACATTTCAGCTGTCTTCATTCATTTGAGAAAAAGCAACAAGCTTTTAGAGCAAACTTCACAGTTTCTTTAGCTTGGGGTGGATATTCAGCTCCATTTTCTACAACTTTTATGTCTAACACAGTGGAATTTTAAAGAATTTATTTGATACAGTTTTCTCCTTTGTTTACAGTGCTGACATGCATTAGAGGAGGCAGAAAAATTAGTAAATCATAGCAGCTTCTCACAGCGTAGAGATGCTCATGGAGACATGGATAGTACCAAAGAAAACCCAAGTGACTTTATCATGCCCTACTTGTTATTCCTGAGGTGACTACTGCTATCTCAGAGATAGTCTATTTTTCTTAAAGGAGACCAACTTTCTCAGGTGCTTTGGAGAATCATGGATCCCATTTTTTTTGCTCTTTGTTTTTTATGTTGGTGGGGCTTGATCTCAGGTCCTGGACGCTGTCCCTGAGCTCTTTTACTCAAGGCCAGCATTCTACTACTTAGAGCCACAGTGCCACTTCTGGTTTTTTGGTGGTTAATTGGAGATGAGAGTCTCATGGATTTTCCTGTCCTGGGCTGGCTTTGAACCATGATCCTCAGATCTCAGCCTCCTGACTAAATAGAATTACAGGTGTGAGCAGGACCCCAGAAGGACCCCAGTTTAATTCATCCAAACATATCAACAGTTGAAATCTGCCATAATTAGTTGCATTCAAGCTCACTAATTCCCAAAGTATTACTATGGCATCATTAAGAGGAAGAAAGGGGTGCAAAATCTCAAGCTTAGAAACTTTGAAATGTTTGGAGTTATGCTGGACCAGAAGGTACTTTCAGATTTAAATTGCTCTATGCTCTCTAAGGCTGATTCTTATGAGCATCTTTGCTACATCAACAAGGATGTTCAGTGGGCCATTCAGTTCCCTCATTAAGACAACTCATGGGGAAATACTTCTGCAGTCTCAGTACTCAGCAATTACCTGAACAACCTGTAAGAAAGTAATAGAGGAGAGGTACTCAGGGAACTGCAATATTGCAATGAAATTTCAAATAACATAAACCCTCCGTAGAAGTAGATATCTACCTCTACTTCACTGTAGATGAAACATGATATTTTCTTTCACTAGTTATAACTATTTCTTATAATTGGATGCACCGGGTTTAATAACCAGGTTAATACCAAAATTACATGAGAGAGAAATTGTTTAGAAAACACTGTTGAAAATAGAAGAGGGAATTTTAAAACAAGCAGCTCCTGCCCTCTTCCTAGAAGTTCAACATCCTGTTAGGATCCAAGCTGGAAGTGTCAGATGGCTGCTACTCGAGATAGATCCGAGAGTACCCATAAGGAAGCATGTCCAGGGGGTCCTCCGTGGTCTGGGAGGGCAGAGGATGCCCTTTCTGGCTGTACGTGCTCCCGTGAGCCCCGAACACGCACATGCCTGGCATCCCGCCCGCCTGGGCGCACCCCTGGTCCCATGTCCTGAGCCAGCACAGGCCAACTCTGCTGCCTGAACTCAGACACCTCTTTCTGGAGCTCAACTTACCTGGGCTGAGCTGAGCTGAGCTTTAGGCGGCTCCGGGAGCTTTTATCGCCTTCCTCCTGCCAAGCCCTTCATCCCTCTGCTGCCCTGGCCCTGGCTTCCAGGAGCAGCAGACACAGGGACCATCTGTGTCCAGGGGGCCATGGCTGCCTGCCGGCGGCTTCCCTGGTGGTGGTGATCACCGCCAGGCCAGAGCGGTGGCCGCTGACAATGGTGCCCGTTTTCCCCGCGTGCTGTGCCTGGGCGCGAGCTGGAGGCAGCTGTGCCCGCTGTGCTGGGCACGAGATCCAAGCCCAGGCCAGCCCTGGGTGCACTGGGCTGGGGAGAGGGGCAATGGGCTGGAGGAGGGGGCGTGGCCTGGAAGGCTGCAGGTGGACACCAGGTTCCAGTGGGACATCTAGCCTGAAGGGAATGAGTGGATCCAGGAGAGGAGAGGAGAGGCAAAGACAAAGGAGAAATGCACCCAGAACCTGGAAATGCAGAAATGAGCTCCGTGGTTGGAGCTTCTGAAAAGGAGCTTTCCCTTTGAGCTCTGGTTCTGTATCCTCCCGGTTTGGGCGCAGTGTCTAAGGACCCCCCCACCCTCTCATTTAGAGAAGTGAACCCCAGCTAACTCAGATAATTGATGCAGAGACCACAAGAAATTAGGAGGAACAGACAAGGAGTACATCTACAAATTGACAAGCTCCTTTGGTTGTCCGTGTGTGTGTGTGTGTGTGTGTGTGTGTGTATCTCTGTGTCTGTGTCTTTGTCTCACTTTTTCTTTTTCTCTCCCTGTTTCTCTCTATTTCTCTTTCTCTTTCTTTGTCTTTGTCTCTTCTCTTTCTTTTTCTTTTCTTTCTCTCTCTCTCTCTCTCTCTCTCTCTCTCTCACACACACACACACACACACACACACACACACACACACACACCAAACTACATCTTTTGTCATCTCTGTTCTAAGATGTACAGGTGTTTTCTCAAACTTTATTGTTTACAGAAATCATTTTTGGATTATGTGAAAGTTCAGAATCTGATCTGGTAGTTCTGAGATGGTGGGATGTCTGCAGTTTTTATTGCTGAAGTTTCTGCCTTCAAACCACATTTTTAAAAATTTATATTTTATTGAAAAGGTGATGTACAGAGAGAGGAGTTAACATTATCTAAGTCCTGTAATGAGTACATTTCTTTTTGAACAGCATTATCCAATCCCTCATTTTTCTCCCAATTTTTATCCTCCAGACCCCCTTTATTTTTTTGTTATTATTTTGACAATTTTTGGTCTTGAACTATAGGCCTGGGCACTCTCTCTGAGCTCCTTTTTGTTCAAGGCTAAAACTCTACTAGTTGAGCCACAGCGCTCCTTACAGCTTTTTATCTTAAAAAAAATTTTTTTTATTGTGAAGAGTGGGGTTGGGGATGGGTTCAGTTATATTAGCAAGGCAATAAGTACATTTATTTTTAATCATTGTTACCCAATCCCTCATTATCTCCCACTTACCCCTCCCTATTCCCCATTCCAAGTTGTAATGTTCATGTCATAGTGTCAGGTGATTATCAGTGTTGCTATGATTCATCCACATATTGCATTGTCTATTCTGCAAACATGAGGTACAAAAAAATGAAGAGAAACAAAGATAAAAATTAAGAAAAAAGGCTGGGAAGGTGGCTCAGTGGTAGAGCACTTGCCTTGCATGCATGAGGCTCTGGGTTCAATTCCTCAGCACCACATAAGCAGAAAAAGACAGAAGTGGTGCTGTGGCTCAAGTGGTAGAGAGCTAGCCTTGTGCTGAAGAGCTGAAGGACAGCGCCCAGGCCCAGAGTTCAGGCCCCACGACCGACAAAAAAAAAATACATTAAAAAAATAAAATAAAGAATAAAGAATTAGGGGCTGGGAAGGTGGCTCAGTGGTAGAGCACTTGCCTTGCATGCTCAAGGTCCTGGGTTCAATTCCTCAGCACCACATAAGAAAAAAAAAAAAAAGCCGGAAGTGGCACTGTGGCTCAAGTGGTAGAGTGCTAGCCTTGAGCTGAAGAGCTGAGGGACAGCGCCCAGGCCCAGAGTTCAGGCCCCACGACCGGACCCAAAGAAAAAAAAAAAAAGAATAAAGAATTAGCTATATACAGGGTCTAATGAGAACCTCTTGTTTCCATAAGTTGGAGTTCATGCTAAAATGCTCCATTATATATAGTCCTATGCACTAGGCACTTGGGTTATTGAGAGCGCCTGTTAAGAATAGCATATACAGAGAGCTCACCTATGACCCAGCAATTCTACTTCTGGGAATTTACCCAAATGACAGAAACAAAGCCACATTAAGCTACCAGTATGATAATGTTCATTGCAGCATTATTTACCATAGCCAAGATATGGAACCAACCCAAATGCCCCTCAGCAGATGAATGGATCAAGAAAATGAGTTACATATACACAATGGAATTCTATGCTTCTATCAGAAAGAATAACATTGTTCCATCCATAAGGGAATGGAAAGACTTGGAAAAAATTATAGTAAGTGAAGTAAGCTAGACCCAAAGAAAAGTAGGTCCCATAATCTCCCTCATTTGTAAGAACTAGAATATGTATATGATATCCTTTCAGATTTTTCTATGATTAATTGGAGATAAAAGTCTCATGGCATTTCCTGCCTGGGCTGGTTTTGAACCACAATCCTAAAATCTCAGCCTCCTGGAGTTTTTAGGATTACAGTCATGTGACACTGGTTCCCAGTGTTTTTCTTTTGGTTTTTCTTTCAAGTTTTATAATTTTCACTATAGAAGCCTTTCACATCTTTGGTTAAGTTATATCTTAGGTTCTTTTTCTTGTTGAGGCTATTGCAAAAGGAGTTGCTTTTCTGATTTCAGCTTGCCCTACTTATTGTTGGTATACAAAAATACTTGATTTTTGTGGGTTAATTTTATACCCTGCTACTTTGCCAAAGTTTCGAATCAATTTAAGTAACTTGGGAGAGGAATCTATGGGGTTTTTTAAATACATGATCATGTCATCTACAAAGAGGGAGAGTTTTACTTCTTTCCCTATTTGGATCCCTTTATGTTTGTCTCTTGCCTTATTGATCAGGCTAGGAAATCCAATACTATATTGAAGAGGAGTGAAGAGAGTGACATCTTTGTCTCATTCATGATTTTAGAGGAAACGGTTTTATCTTTCTCCCATTAACTACAATGCCGGCTGTAGTTTTGTCGTACACAGTCTTTATTATATTGAGGAGTATGCCATGGATTCCTAGCTTCTCCAGAGCTTTTAGTATAAAGGGGTGTTGGATCTTGTCAAATGCTTTTTCTGCATCTATTGAGATGATCATGTGGTTCTTGTTCTTGCTCTTGTTGATGTATTGATTTACATAAATTGACTTGCTTATATTGAACCAGCTTTGCATCCCTGGAATGAATTCTGTTTGATCATATTGTATTAGTTTTTGATTAGTAGTTGAAGTTGGTTTCCCAGAATTTTAATAATAAGTTTTCTGTAGATGTTCATCAAAGAGATGGGTCTATGGTTCTCTTTCTTTGATGAGGCTCTATCTGTTTTGGGGATGAGGGATATGCTAGCTCCATAAAATGAGTTTGATAGTTATCTTTCTGTTTCAATTTCATTGAAGAATTTGAGGAGTATTGGAGTGGGTTTTCCTTAGAAAGCCTTATAAAATTTTCCAGTGAATCCAACTGGTCCCGGGATTTTCTTGGATGGGAGGTCTTTTATTGGCATTTTTATTTCATTATTGTTACATGTTGGATTAAATTTTTGTTTGGTTTGTGTGTATCAATATTTTCTAGGAATCATTCCATTTCCTTCAGATTCTCCAATTTGTTAGCATAAAGTTTTGCAAATTACCACCTATAATATTCTGAATCTTGCTGTTTCCCATTCTCACCTCTAATTTTATTTTATTTTATTAGCAGTTTTATTCATTCACTGATCCAGTATTTACAAATGCCGGATGTTGGGGGGAGTCCAAGCTGTGTTCAGCCCAGATAGGTAGCCAACACACATACCATCATTCCCCCCTGGCAGTATGTACAGATAAGGGGCCTGCTTGGATTACCTTCAAAACCATCTGGCAGAGACCACTGGGCTACATTTGAGGCCTGAGTTCAAGACAATGAAAAAACCCACTAAGCCTTGACATCAAGCCTGCGGAAAACACAGGGACCTCCAACTGATGGTTTGATCCTCCTGTGCACAACCCTGAGTGCCTCGCAGAGGCTGAGTAAGCTGGCACAGCATAATACTTCACAGTATAGTGAAATATTACAAGCTTCCAAAGAATTACATCTTGGATGTTGAAGGGAGATTATAGTTTGTAGAAAAAGGTTTTGAGTGTATGCTACATAAGAAAGATCAATGTAACAGAGAAATACAGATTTTTTTTCCCCTGTGGGGATGCTGCTTTCTTTCTGATCAGTTCTGATCAGAACATGAAAGTAAGAAATAAACTGAGAAGGAAGAATGAGAAGGGAAAGAAAAACTCAGACTGTTGGACCTCAGTCTCAGAGATTTCTTTAATATATATATTATTGTAAAGAGACTGTACAGAGGGGTTACAGTTTTACATGAGCAAGATAATGAATACATTCCCTATCAAGCATTGTTACCCTCTCCTTTGTTTTTCCCCTACCTTCCCTTGCCTCCATAGCTCCCCAAATCCTCTCTCCCCACACCAAAGTTGTAAAGTTAAGCTTTCAACATAGTGTCTTGTACATCTCATTGTTACAATGGGTCAACCTGTATCCTTATTTCAGCATTTTGTTATTTCCCTTTCCCTCCCCAAATCAGAAAAATGTATATACAAGATGCAAGACACTTGAATCAAATACAGTGAAAACAAGGTTATACCGTGGGAGAAGAACATATAAAGGAAACAATAAGAATCACATAGTACATTACAAGTACATTAAAAACAGCAGCAAGAAAGATAAAATCTCTTGTGTCCCTATCTTGGAGTCATTTCGATTAGCATCAGCTTATATGGTCATATGTATATAGCTTTTGACCTTTTCTTTTTATCCTGACATATATTAGATATTGTAAGATAAGGGAAACCATGGGGCCTATGTTTCTTTGGGCCTAGCTTACTTCACTTAATATATTTTTTTCCAAGTCTTTCCATTTCCTAACAAATGGGGCAATGTCATTCTTTCTGACAGAGGCATAGAATTCCATTGTGCATATATACCACATTTTCTTGATCCATTCATCTACTGAGGGGCATCTGGGTTGGTTCCATATCTTAGCTATGGTAAATAATGCTGCAATAAACATAGTTGTGCTGGTAGCTTTAGTATAGCCTTGTTTGTGATCGTTTGGGTAAATGCCAAAAAGTGGGATTGCTGGGTTATAGGGGAGCTCTATGTGTAGAATGGCCAATTGACACATGAAGAAATGCTCAACTTCTCTAGCCATAAAAGAAATGCAAATAGAAACAATGTTGAGATTGTATCTCAACCCAGTTAGAATGGCTCTAATCAGGAAATCTAGTAACAGATGCTGGAGGAGATGTGGCTAAAAGGGAATCCTAATGTATTGTTGGTGGGAGTGTAAACTTGTTCAGCCACTATTGAAAGCAGTAGAGGTTCCTCAAAAGATAACACATAGAGCTCCCCAGAGTTTCACATAATGTAGTTCTGGGATGAGACATGAGGTTTTACATTTCTTTCATTTTTCTTTCTTTCCTTTCTTTCTTTCTTTCTTTCTTTCTTTCTTTCTTTCTTTCTTTCTTTCTTTCTTTCTTTCTTTCTTTCTTTCTTTCTTTCTTTCTTTCTTTCTTTCTTTCCCTCTCTCTCTCCTTCCTTCCTTCCTTCCTTCCTTCTTTTTGCTTTCTTGCTTTTTTGATTTTTTTGTCAGTCCTGGGGCTTGAACTCTAGGCCTGGGCGCTGTCCCTCAGCTCTTCAGCTGAAGGCTAATGCTCTACCACTTGAGCCACAGTGCCACTTTCATTTTTCTGGTGGTTTATGGTGATAAGTGTTTCACAGATTTTTCCTGCCCAAACTGGTTTTGAACTCCAATCTCCAGGTCTTAGCCTCCTGCATAGCTAGGATTATAGGTGTGATCACTGTCACCTGGCCAAGGATTTACATTTCTAATAAATTTCCAGAAGCTTCCAACTGTGGTTCAGGGATTGCAATCTGAGAACCTAGGACGTTTCTTCATTATCAGCAATTTTAACTCCATATTGCATTCATTCCCTAATTATTTGACTAGATATATATGAAACCCACCTTCTACAAATTTGAAGTCTTCCTTAATATTAAAACTCTCAACAAATTTTCTACACCTCTTAGCATACATGTGCCCTTCCTATTTTATTATAATAGACTGACTTCCTTCCTTCCTTCCTTCCTTCCATCCTTCTTTCCTCCCTCCCTCCCTTCCGTTCTTCTTCCTCCTCCTCCCCATCCTCTTCCTCCTTCTTCTCCCTGCCCCTTTCTCCTCTTCCTCTTCTTCCTCCTCCTCCTTTTTCTTCCTCTTTTTTTTTTTTTTTGGTCAGTTGTAGGCCTTGAATGCAAGGTTGTTGGTGAGTTCTTTCGCTCAAGGCTAGCACTCTACCACTTTTTTTTTTGCCAGTCCTGGGACTTGAACTCCTGAGCTTCACTTTGCTGAAAGCTAGCACTCTACCACTTGAGCTACAGCACTACTTCAGGCTTTTTGTGTTTATATGGTACTAAGGAATGGAACCCAGGGTGTCATGCATGCTCGGCAAGCATTCTACCACTAAGCCACATTCCTAACCCCACTCTACCACTGTGAGCCACAGATCCACTTCTAGATTTTTGAGTGATTAATTCGAAATAAGAGTCTCCTGGGGACTTTTTGTTTTGCCAGGGCTGGTTTTGAACCATGATCCTCAGATCTCAGACCCCTGACTAACTAGGATTACAGGCTTGAGCCACTGCCACTCAGCATATAGCAAGCTTTCTTAAATCATCCTTCAGTTGAGTTTGTGTGCAAGTGACTGGGTGAGGAAAGTTTCCCCTGGCATTATTGATGAAATCTTGTTAATTAATAACTTTTTACCCAATAGTTGACAGTTGAGGGTGCTCATTGCTTGGTACTACCACTTCTCTGCATGGCTGGAAAAAATGAATGAGGTTGACCAAAAGCAATTGTTTGCTGGATGTTGGAAGGAAATACACTAAAGGTTAAAAAACAAAATATATCTGAGAGAATATCTATAGGACAGCAGGAGCATATCAACTCGTTTGTATTTATGGTGACATTTTTCTTAGCTTTGTTAATAAGATTTTAAGTATGTGTTGTATATGTTAAGTATATGTTTCTCTAGGCTGATCACCATGATACTGCCACTCTTTAAACATTTCTGGGAGACAAAACTGGTTGTTACACAGGACTTTACTCTGATACTGAGCACCATGCAACAATGCCCTTCATCCATAGCCTTCAGTCCTCCATTCTATCAGAATCACCTTCCCCCCTCCGCCAAAGCTTCCAGGGGGCTAAAGTTCAAGTATCCATACTCTTATGAGTTTAGTAATATCATTACTACAATTAAGCCATTTTGGTTTTATTTGTTTATTTATTTTACTTAAAAATTTCATAAACTCATGAAATGCATTATGAAAAAGATTTCACATCTATAAAAATTAAATTTAAACTTTTCAAAATTTTAAAATATTAGTTACTTAAAAAGAAAAAAATCAGTGAGACAGCAGTAAAAGACCAGAAAAAAACAACAATCTGAAGGATTGTTTATGTGGAATGTCTTATTGAATGCTCTTAATATTTTGCTGAAGATTAAAAAAACTCAAGCTAGGAGTTGAGGTACTTTAATTCAAGTAGTTTCAACTGTATATAATAGATACCTTACTTCAATGGCTTATGAAAATAATAGAATCCTCAGTTCTGCTAGGCTGAAGTCCTAAGGTAGAAAAGCTCCAGGGATATTTGAAGGATAACAGCTTAATGAACTCATCCTATATCACTTCCTCCTTTTTATCCAATATGATAGTTTATTGGTGAAAATCATTTATGAATCAAAATATTTACAACAGTAGAAGAAACCTCACATTTATAAATTACTTCTCAAAGGCAGAAAAGGGAGTGTTGTACTCAACACCTTTCTGTAAATTGATTTAAAGAGCAAAGATTTATTTCAAAGAAGTACCATGTGTCCCATTCCCTAGGAACAGGTTATACAGCCACTTCCTAGCAAGGTAGAGAATCATCCAGTTCACTTGAGATGGAGCAACCACAAACGGAAGGAAAGTACTTGTCAAACGGGAAAGAGGTAGCCATTGGGCAGATAATCATTATAGTAAGCTGTAGGTAGAGAACACGTCATAAGTTACAAAGGATAAGTAAAGATAAACACCCATTGGTGTTTATTGTCTGCATTTAGATATTAATATACACATTCCTATGTATTAAACATAAAAACATTTTAGGTATACATTCCTTGCTTAAACTAATTTTTCTGAGGTATTGATCCCAGTTATATGAGACAATATATTTGGGAGGAGATATTTAGAGGAGATTGATAGAAGGGGAAAGGTAACAATGAAATTCACTTTGTACAACAAAAAGTCTTCAAAACTATAGAAATTTCCTAAAGCATTATTTACTTGATTGTATTTGTTTAAATAGTCAGAATAGGGTCTCATGTAGGGTGTGAAGGCAATAGATGTGAATAACATCATGCATATTTGTTACAAAAGGGGTCCAGTGACTCTTACAGATTTACTGGAACTAGAGGTCAAGATCAGAAGATGACAAGATAAAATGCTGTACAGAATTGTGAAGAGCCATGACCCTACCTTGGAAGTGATGTCTAATATCAGACCCATGATTCTTCTGCTTCACTTACTGAACACTTCACCATACGGCGGATTATTCCTATCAAGAAAACATGAAGTTACTGGTGGCAAGGAAAAAGTGTTCATCTTCACTAAGCTTTCTACTTTACCTCTTAAGTACATGACAAAACTGCTTTTTTGCTGCTGCCTAGCATTAGGCTGACAAGTTATGATTACTTCTGGCCAATGAAATTTTGTGTTCAATGAAATGTTGGCTGAACACACTGTCCTCAAATATTGGCCCGAAAAATCTCCCAGGATTATGTTTTTTTTCTTTCTTTTTCTCCACCCCTTCATGCCAACCTATGTAATTTGTAAATTTGAAGCAGAAGATTAGTGAAGAAATTACAGAGTTACAGAATCTAACAAAGTCTCCCTCCATATGGGGTATCCTGACCCAGTGAATTTTGTAACTATATCCTGTCATATTTTCTGCGTGCCAGAACTTTCACATCACTCACTGATTGACTCAGAGTAAGTCCCAGTTCTGCAATCTTTAGTCATGGTAAGTACACTAATCAGTATGGCATTGTTTATCTTTATGGACTCTTTTTACTATATTTTTTGTATTTTAGACATGTCTAACTACAGAAATATTTATCTTTACCATACAATAAAATTGCCTGCAGCCCATGAGCAAGAGCTCTACCTTAGAGTCTGGGTGCATATGTAACTTAAACTGTGTGGATTCATGTAAAATTATGATACTCCTCCTCTAATGGGAAATTATCTTATCTCCAATTAACCACCAAAACAATCAGAAGTGGAAATGTGGCTCAAGTGGTAGAGTATTAGACTTAAACAAAATACCTCAGGGACAGCACCCAGGCTCTGAGATGCAGTCTCCAAACAAGAACAAACATACACAGAAAAAGTGCTCTATGTTTTAACATTTTATATATTATTGAAATACATATTTTAAATGTGCACTGTTTTTCAGTAGTGGGCTAGTGCTACACAGAATGTCAAAGTGGTCTAGATAAATGTATTTGTGTCATTAAGACAGTATAGAAAATAAATATCTCCTATTCATAATAATATAAGTAAGAAATACTACCAATTTAAGGAACACTGTCTGGATTATAGAGCACACTGAGACAGTGTCATTGATTTACTAAAATCTTAGCTATATGTGATTTAGTAATCCATCACCTAAAATTAATCTGTGTTCCCTACCACAAATTCATAATCACTACAACAAGAAATAATTTTGTGTAAGTTTCCTATGCAGTTAAACATTTTGACAATACATAATTAGACCCTTTTGTTAGTAATATTAACATGCATATAATAAGGAAGTTAATAATGTTATTCTTGGTATAATAATCTAACAATCTATAATAGTATGCTTACAGAAAACAACAAATAATCAAGTATAATTTACTATTTAATGTAATGCAATATCTTTTATTAAGTAATTATGATATGAGAGTATGATTTATTATGGTCAATTCTTAGTAGACAAGATTATAAAGGCATTTGACAGAAATAATATTAGATCAAAGTAAATTTTTGGCTTGTGATAAAAGTTATAATGAAGAAGAAATATATAGCTTTGCTTGATTTGATAAAGAATATCTTGGTTAGAAATAACAGGTAAATACTTTAATAGTAAAATGCTAAAAATTAATTGATATCTTGGACAAATAGTGGCAGCTACTTTGTAAAAAATGTTTTTGTTGGAAGGTTATCATTGCCCTTCCTAAGTCAGGACTACATTTTCCTGCCGAACAGAATTTACCATGCGCCATGTGGCTTGTGTTACTCTATGAAGTATAAGACAAACTTAAGTGTTCCATATCTAAAGAAAGCTGTGAGAGTCCCCAAAAGCCAAGCTGTGACACCCAAAAGAATTGGGAGGATGGAATGCCTCTCAGAACACTGAGAGTTTTCTGAAAAGGTCAATCAGTCCTGGATTGAAGGACCTTCACATTTCTACCCAGGTGTAGGCCAAACTTTCTGGGAATATGGGGACAGACAAAAATTTATGCTATCCATCAGTCATTTGCTGCTTACACCTGCTTCTTAAGATAAAGGACTTATTTTTCACTTGAGTTAAATTATACCACATGATTGGTGCTTGTGACTTTAAGGATTAAGATTGGATTGCATTACTGGTGCTTATGACTTCAAGGAAACTGTGAGTTCCCTTTCTGTGGATGCACCTGTTCCTACTCAATGAATACCTTGTAAAATGGATCCAGAACACTTGAAGCTGGTGGAAGACTTTAGGCTCCTGGCATCCCAAACCTCAATTCCACAGTCTGGTGTCCACTGTTACCTTGTCCCTGGATGCTTTAGCTCACGACAGAAAGCCTTTAAAACTCATTATGCAAGTAGACCTGCACAGTAAGTTCCTGCCTACTGATTGCCTTGTTATTTTTTGTTTTGTTTTATATACATTTATATTTTGTTTTATATAAAACATATAAATTATATAAATATATTCATTTATATTAAAAATATAAAATAGAATATAACTTATTTAAATTCATAATTTATATAAAATAGAAATTACATTTTGTTTTATATACCATGTAAGAAAAAGTTATGGTATTGTTAGTAGGTATGGTCAATTTTCATAACAACATGAATTGGGAAAACTGAATTGATCTAACAGAACCTTATGATGTGAGTTGCTGCATAATGACTTTTTAAAGATTTTTAAAAATCCTAGGGAAATATGTGTTCTTATTTATCAATATATGTTGTAACTTACAGAAAAGCATAAAGCCAGGATAGATGCATATGAAGAAAATCTTCCTTCTGCCCTCTGATGCTATGGGATAGTCCATCATCACTCCCACAATGGAATTGCATGGAGAGCCCTAATCTCTAGGGTCTCTGTAACCATAATTTGAGGAAGAAAAGTGACAAGAGTAAGTTGAGAAGCCAACAAAAATGTTCAACATAATAGCAACCAGATGACTGCACAAATATGAGGGAGAGATACCTGCAAAGGGGCAAAGAGAAATTTGGTCTGATGAGATGCTTCCGTATCAAACGTGTGATGGTTCCTGAGGAGATCAAACTTTTTCTTCCATTTTAAAGTCTGAATATTTAAGTAGAATTAGAAAAGAAAGTGGCAAATATTAATATTAAAGAAGTAGAGTTGAATATATAGACCCCAAAATCTTAGTATCACTTTCTCTAAAGTTAGCCCCTTGAATCACCCCAAAGGAGAGTGTGTGAGCAAACACTGAACCAGATAAAACAAGGAGTAACTCTGAACTGCACATCCTTCTATGGGAGGAAGAACATATGATGAGTAATTCTAAATCTGCCACTAGAAGGCAGGCTTCAGCCTCTGACTGAGGAAGACAGATGTGTGTCTTCGGGTTACTTTGGAAGAAAAATACTATAAAATGATAAGGCTCTACACATTCTCTTTTGCAAATTTTCTATAATAGATAAACCAGGTCATGTGTTAAAAAGCAGTGTAAGTAAGTGTTGGGAGAGGAGAGAGCTTGTAGCTATCAGTACTAACAGGATGGCCATTTATGCTTAACAGATAAATGGCAGACAGTCTGTTGAGGGAGGAAGCCAGACCCAAAGAAACATAAGTCCCATGGTTTCCCTTATTTACAATAACTAGTATATGTCTGAGTCAAGCAGAAAAGGTCAGATAAGTTGATGTTAGGGAAATTAGGGAAATTAACCCTAAGTTATGTATTCAAACGTTTTTTTCTTTCATGCGATTGTTTCTAACACATTTATAAGATTATTCTTTGTTACCTTGTATTTCCCTCCCCCACGGTATAATCCTTGCTTTCACTGTATTTGATGTGGAGGGGAAGGGGAAAAACAAATCGTTTAACTAGGGATACAGGTAGACCCATTGCAACAATGAAATGTACAAGTCGTTATGTAGAAAACGAACTTTACAACTTTGCTGGGGCGGGGGGGGGGGGGGGGGGGAGGATTGGATGGGGGGCAGGGGGAGGATGGGAAGGGGAAACAAAGGAGGAGGCTACAATGCTTGATAAGAAATGTACTCATTATCTTGCCCATGTAATTGTAACCCCTCTGTATGGTATTTTCTCAATAAAAAAAAAGCATTCATAAATTTTGCCTGACAAAGGAAGAAAAGTTCATCATCTCTTTTCTTCCCTCTTTTCTTTCTTCTTTCATTTCCTTTGTTCCTTCATTCCTTCGTTCCTTCCTTCGTTCCTTCTTCCCTTCCTTCCTTCTTTCTCTTTCTTTGTATTAGAGATTGAACTCAGGGCCTAGGATATGCTAAGCATGTATCCTACCACTAATCACCATAGTTCTACTACTAATCTCTACAGATTATTTTTTTAAGAGCTGATTTTGAGAATAGTTGCTGACTCTTTAGAGGAAAATAACAAGTATGTAGAAGGCTTTTTGCTGAAGTAACATCAGGTTAATACACATAAAATAGTTTATATCACTAGTGTGATCATTTGTTCAACATTTTTTTTTTTGCTTTTTTACTGTTCAGAGGCTGAAAGCCCTGGGCATGTACCCACTGTCATTAAGCACTCATATTTTGCCTGTGGTAACTGAGTAGATAAAATCCAGTATCTATTAGTAATTAATTAACAGGTTAATTAATAAAACCAGAAGATGCTCGGTTTGTTATTTTTGGTTTTCTTATTACTGAACAGTATTTACAGAGCAACAAGACAAACAGCCATGCTATTAGCATTTGTGCTTATACCCTAGTTGCAAATTACTAGGAAAGAAGAAAAAATAATGAAAATAACATGTTCTAAGAATTTAAAAACATGTTTACACTGAGGTGGGGTTGTAATTCAGTGTAGTACACTCACCTAGACTGCACATGGCCCTAGGCAAAACCAAAAAATTTGCATTTAAAAGAATTATAGAAGAAGCATGAGAAAATGTGGCAAATATTGGATTTAAATGTATACCCACTAGGTAACAGATGTCTTTTCTTCTTCTTCATAATAAAACTTTATAAAAAAGTGTTTACTTGTTTATAATCACACTTTGTTTTGACATACATAAATTGAACTAAATTAAAAGTGAATTTGTGATGATGTTCAAATAAAAACCTCTCTCGAAAGTATTATCGAAACAATTGTTTGATTTTATAGGTTGCTCTCTTATTTTCCAAATGGCTTCTTTTGCCTTTTGATTTCTTTTTTTTAAGTGGGAGCTCAATATGACTTTATTCATATTGCTTTAGTCAGTAGTGATGTGGGGCACCTCTTCATGCATTTATTGCTGTTTGTGTACCTTTGGACAAATGTCTATTAAAGGAGTTGGTGCACTTCTTGATAACAAATGATTTGTATTGAGGTACAGGAGTTTTTTTTATATATATTCTGTCTGTATGGGACATGGGATGAAAATACAAACTTCTTGAAGGCAGAAAGATACCTTAATTTTTTTAACTCCTGCACTGGACTTGGCACATAGGTGATCTTAACAGAACAGTCTGTGAAGACCACAACATATGAAACCAAGTGGGACAAAGAAATATAGGAACATTTTCTAGACAAGTCCAAAACCTATTTCCCCAGAAGCAATAAACCTGCACTCTCTGGGGGGGGGGGGGGGGGGGGGGGGAGAGGAAGGGCAGTGGCAGAACGAGTCAGAGTCAGCTTCTGCTCTTCCTTCATTCAGAAGAGCCCTTGCCCTGAGAGGCAGCGCAAGGTCAGGCTGTGGGGGCCAGAAGATCAGGGACCTGCCTGGAAGAAGGCAGCCCCACAGTAAGTGGTGAATACCTAAGGGTGCCCAAGACCCTGCTGGATGGCAGAAAGCAGAGCACACATCCTCTCTATGGCCCAAACTCTGGCTAAGAGGTCCCATTCCCAAGAAAGCTGGAGACGGAGCCCTGCAGGCCCCTGCAATTTCACTTCCACACCTGGCGGCTTCTCCTAGACAGGCATATGTTAGGGAGCTCCTTTCTCCTAGAAAAGAGGTGTGATGGTTCTAGGTAGCAAAGTGGGGCTCTGGGCTTCATGACATTGTAGACATAGGTTTGCATGGGAGGTGGTCTCCTGCTCCAGGGGATGAGGGGAAAATGGGATAGTGGCTGCTTCACCTCCATGCTAAGGAGGCAGGCAGGAGAGAAGTGCGGGCGTGTGAGCGGTGACTCAGTTATGAATCCATTTGCTTTCCTTTTAAGCCAGTTGATCAATCGGATAGTTTTCATATATTATTTTTTCTTTGTCTAATATCTGCATAATACAGAATAATTAAACAAATGACAAACCAAAGTATGAAGTGGGTTCCTTGGACAGGGGCAGAGTCAAACATTGGCATCTAAACTAGTGTAGTTTTGCCTGTAGGAATGTGACATTTAGCAATGTCAGGAGGCATGAAGATGGTGCCATCAACGACATAGAGTCATTGAGGATACAAGTGTTATTAAAGCTTTTAATATGCTGTTCTTAAATTAGAAAGATTATTATCTGGATGGACACACCATTACCAAAAGGGACCATCAGAGTGAAAGTGGAAAAGTGGAGAAGTCAGTAAACTTGATGATGAAAGAGGACTGAAGAAGTGGAAAATTCTGGAAAAAAGCAAAGAACAGAGGCTTAAATCTCCAGAGATAAAATTATTTTAAATCTGGTTTTACCCAAATAAATTCCATATTGTTCCAAGAAGCTAAAAAATTGTGAAAAGGTAAATCTTTTTACAAGCCATCTAGTTTAGCATAATCTTTTGAACCAGTAACAGACACCAAGTACAGATGTTGAATATCCAGATATTGAATACCTTTTCATGTATTTCTTTTCCATATAATTTCACTAAGGAGGTGCTTTTTAAATTTTTGATCCACTATTTGTATGTAATTCTGATTAACAGTTTTACTGAGATATCATTTACCCCTCATTAAGTTTACCCACTATAATTGTATACATCTCTATTAAATTTGAGAGCTGTACAGCCATATAACAACCTAGTTTGGAAAGGAATATCTTCTTTGCCCTACACAGTAATTCTTCACATCTGGCTAGTTAGTATTGATTCCACACCCATGTCTAGGCAAGCCTTGTTATAGGTTTTCTACAGATTATTTTTGTCAATAGAATCCTGTACATAATCCCTTTCATATAGTTTCTTCCCCCTAGCATACTATTTTTTAAGTTCAGGTTTTTAAAAATTCTTTTTATATATTTATCACCTAATGAATATTTAAACTGCATATAGTTCAGAGGTCTTGTGAATAATGTTGTTTTGAGCTTTGCTTGTTTACATATGTATATGTGCATATGAGTGTATATACACATACAAAATTAATTTTTAAGAAAATATTGGCCAGGAATCTATGGCTCATGATTATAATCTTAGCTACTCAGAAGACCAAAATCTGAACATTATGGTTCAAAGCCAGCCAAGGCAGGAAAGTCTGTGAAATTCTTACCTTCATTTAACCAAAGAAGAACCAAGAAAGAAGTGGAGCTATGTCTCAAGGACTAGCCTTGAGCACTTAAGCCTAGGGACAGCATCCATGTCTTGGGACTTTCAGGACTGGCACCAGAAAGAAAATAGTGCAAAATGAGGTGGAAGTTTAGCTCAATAATAAACCACCCATTTAAGCACAAGGTCCAAGTTCAAATCTGAGCACAAGAAAGAAATGAATGAAGAAGGTAAGCAAGTGGGCAAGCTAGGTGCTGGTTGCTTATGCTTGTAATCCTAGCTAATTACAAGGCCGAGATCTGAGGAACATGGCCCAAATCCAACCTGGGTAGGAAAATCCATGAGACTTTTTTTTAATTGTAAAGGTGAGGTACAAATGGATTAGAGTTACATAAATAAGGTAATGAGTACACTTCTTTTTGAATAGTATTACCCCCCTCCCTCCTATTCTCTTGCTTTCCATCTTTCGATGAGACTCATCTCCAATAAACTACACAGAAAAGGCTGGAAGTGGCACTATGGTTCAAGTGGTAGAGTGGTAGGCTTGCATGTATGAGGCCCTGGGTTCGATTCCTCAGCACCACATAAGCAGAAAAAGCCAGAAGTGGCGCTGTGGCTCAAATGGTAGAGCACTAGCTTTGAGCTGAAGAGCTGAGGGTCAGAGCCCAGGCCCAAGTTCTGGACCCATGACTGGCAAAACAAAAAACAAAAAGCAGAAAAAAACGCCTACTTGGGCAGTGCTGGAGTTCAAGGGAAAAGCACCGTGAATAGACTGACATCCATCTCTGACAGATTGGGCAAGTGGAATTGGATGTGCGGATCTACAAGGCCCAGAAGAGTGAAGGATGTGCTACAGTGGAGGCAGGGTAGAGGGGTGCAGTAAATGCCAGAAAGTGCGAGAGTAAAGCCAAACTTTACTCCTTGCTGACCAAGGACTGGGATCCTAATCATTGGCTACTTGAGCACTGGCTCAATGGTCTCCTTGTCACAGTAAGTGGCTGAAGGCCACATCATTCCCCAGGGATAGGTTGGTATAAGGGCTGTGCTGAGTCCTTGAGAGGCTTTGATCAGAGGCGGGAGTAAACTCTAGCCTCAGGAAGCAAAAGTCAAACTGGTGGCTATGAGGTACCTGCAGAGATGTGGCCCTGAGCACTTAGGGCGTGCATGAGGAGTCTTAACTTTACATAGACATCCCAATGTGTTGTTCAGGAAGACAGGCAGAAATCATTTTCACCAGCACTGAACATAAGAGAAGGAAACAGGGAAAGCAGAATGTAATATTGTTCAGGAAGTGTGAACATCTGTGGCATGTCTAGGCAGAGGAGAGGATCCAAGTCTCTTTCTTTGTCTCTCAGTGTCATGTGGAGAGAACACATCACCAGCCTGAAGAAGAGTAGCAGAGCCCTTCGAGACAGGCTTCTGTAGTAGACATCAGAAATGGGGACATTCTCAAGTTCTGAGCTTGGAATGAAGTTGCAGTGGGCCATAATTGAACAGATCCTAGTCAAGGTGGGTGGAGCCTGGGGAATAATACTGCCTTGATTCAGAGGTAAGACTTTAAGCACAACTGTGGACAGATTTTCAGTTTCCTAACACCTTTCTTCCCGTACAAGAGGTTCTGGAGATCCTGGAGGTTGGGAGAGGTACCTTATAAGAAAACAAGTGCTGCCCCTCTGTTTTGCCTTCCTAGCACTGTGGTGGTGGACAGAGAATTAGAAGCCTTCTTTCTTTCTTTTTCTTAGTAGGCAGACTACCATTTGAGACATGCCTTCAGTGTCTTTCTGCATTACACACTTTTGAGATAGTCTCACCTGACATGGGAGCCTGTCTGGCCTGAGTTTCTCCTACTTGTGTTTCCCTGTGTCTGGAAACAATGAGTCCAGGCCCCTGCATCTGACCACTGTGCTTCTTCCATATCAGGAAAACAGACACTCACCACTATGCCCAGTCATTTGTTGAGAAGGGATCTTATAAACTTCTTTTGGCCAGGTTGGCCTTCAGCCAAAATCCTCTAATCTCTTCATTTACTCTGTCTAGTTTAGTGTTTCAGTGTTCTCTGGCAAGTAGACATTTCATTCAGCCACCTGTAAGAACCCAGGTCCCTCCCATGTCTGCTATAACTCCTGGCTTTGTTTCTAGATCGAGGAAGTTCATGGAAGCAGCTGGAAGAGATTTATGGCCTAGTTACACTTCTTACTAGGCAAGGATTTTCCATCTGTCCCTTTACCTGCATTTATATTCCAGTAAGTGGGGTTGCCACGGAGCTGGGGAAGACTTCAGTTTAGTCTTGATTAGGACTGAACACCCAGGATGCAGGATAATAAGGGCTTTGTAAAACTAGCCGAGTACTCACACTTGCTCATCTTCTCCATCCATTGAAACCTGTCTTGCTGATTACATTTTTTGGTCTTTTAAGCTGGTCTTTAAGTAGGTGAGGTGTGGAGGCATGGAGAACCTTGATGAATAATTCAGGCCAGGTTCTTGACCCTTTTAAGTTCCTACTCTTCTGAAAGTGGTGCTGGGTTTATCAGTCTGTTGTGACTCACAATCCAAGTCCTCTAGTTTGCTGGCCAGGGTAAAGAGTGGAATATTAAAGGGCTCTTTGGGTAACTTCCTGCACATAAAGGGCATACTAGGTATGGCCAGATTCCAGCACTTGGCCCCCCATGTGGATGCTCTGGTGGCCGGCTCTTTTTCTGTGTGTTTGTGGCAAGCTCCCTCCTAGAAATCCTGGCAAAATTGTTGACAAAAGTAAGCCTAGCTCATGGGCTTGTGGGGCTGTCTTTTTTTCTTGTTGATTTTGATTATTTTACTTTGTTTTTCCATTTAAAATACTAAGTGACTGCAAGATACACAGGATTTGAAGGCAGGATGAGATGCTTTTGAATTCTGGGAAACCTCCTCCAGGTGGGACTTGGAGGACTATGGGAAGTCAAAACCCATGAACCTTGTCATCCAATATCTTAGACATGGTAGACCAAGTTTGAAAGAGAACACAGGCTGCCATATATTTTGACTTCTCACACCTTGGAAGTAGTAGTATTTTATGTTTTTGTTTTGTGTCAGTCGTGGGCCTGGGAGCTATCCCTCAGCTCTTCAGCCCAAAGCTAGTGCTTTACCACTTGAGCTACCACACCACTTCGGGCTTTTTCTGCTTATGTGGTACTGAGGAATCGAACCCAGGGCCTCATGCATGCAAGGCAAACACTCTACCACTGAGCCACCTTCCCAGCCCCATGGAAGTAGTATTGCAGATGTGAAGTGGGCTCTTAGGATACCTACAAGCCTCCATAGTGGTGTCACCTCCCGTGAAATGTTCAATTACAGATCTATTTCTCCTTATGATTCAGTCTCCTTTTCATCCCCTGTATTCTAGAAGCGGTGTTTATGTGTGTTCCTGCCTGAGCTGGTTTGTGATTTCACCCAAGCAATATGAGGTTCCTGGGCGATTGCATATCTCCAAATTTTGGAAGATTAGGAAGAATACACGACACTATGGAGATATAACTAAGGACCATGGAGCTAGTTCTCTTCTAGAACATTCCAGCATTGAGTGGTTTCTGGAGCTGCGACCAAAAAAACAAAACCTGCTTCTATTGGGTATGCCAGAGCTATTTTCTAGGTCTGATGAATATGCCACTCAGTGCTGGCCTACCATGTGTTCTTAAGCCCACTGGAAAGGTGCATCTCACTCTGGCTTCTCTTACTCTCCATTGGCCTGTGCTTTGTGCCTCAGTTGGCCTCACTGGGCTGGACTCTAAGCATGAAAGGTTCTTTCAAATTATGTAGATTAACATAGTAAAGCAGGCCTGGGGTTGGCTGCAACTTCTTTACATTTCTTTCTAGATGTTTTTGAGAAATTAACTTGAGCTCTGTATTCATGGAGCTAAAATACTGACTGGAGTAATGGAGAAGCATCTTGAGTTAATGTACTACTTCACATAGAAGTAAATGAAATGCTAGGAAAAATGTACCTAAGCTCCAAATTCAGGACTGATGGTTTCTAACTCTGTGACAAAGTAGCTGAAGGTTCTTCGGAATAATTTAATCATCAATCATCATCTCATCTATATTTATATTTTGATATTAAAATGGCAGCAACTACAAGAAGGAAGATCTTTGCTTCCCATCTCCATTTTGTAGATGAGAAAAGGGAATATTAGTGATGTTAAGTTGGGAAAAGTCCCAGAGGGTATGCAGAATAAGATTGCTGTACTCCAGAATCAGTTCTGTTAATCAAAATTGAACCTCCTTAAGCCTCACTTAGTAAAACTCCTGTGAAAAATTAATAGACTGGGAGCAATATCATGTATCTATCTAGAAAAATAAGTTAAAATGTCTGGTGTACCAAAATGTGGAACTTGAGACCTAAAGTCAAATGACAGTTGTGTAGCATTTATATAGTATGGCACAACAGCTCTAGAGGGCTAAGTGCTGAGATCTTGGTGTTCACCTTGTTGATGAGTCAAGTCCCTTCAATGCAAACCAGTGTATCCTCCATGAGGGATACTGAGACTCCTGGGCTCTCCATCTTTAAAGAATATAGTAGTTTCCATTGCCTTGTTATTATTGATCTCAACATTCTATGTAGTTTTTCCCTTTAAAAGTTCTAAGGAAAAAGGTTGATAAAAGTGGAGGGAAGAACCGGATGCTAGTGGCTGACACCTGTAATCCCAGCTACTCAGGAGGCTGAGATCTGAGGATCACAGTTCAAAGCCAGGCAGGCAGGTAAAGGCCCTGAGATTCTTATCTTCAATAAACTACCAGAAAACCTGAAGTGGCGTTGTGGCTCAAGTGGTAGAATGCTATCCTTGAGCTGAAGAACTGAGGTACAGTGCCCAGGCCCAGAGTTTCAGGCCCCACAACTGACAAAAAAAAAGAGTGGGGAAAAGTACTTCCTTTTATAAATAGTTTCACTTTACAGGAAAATGGGAGCTAAAGAGACATCTATCTATATATTAATGTATAGCTCCTACATACAGTATTGTTGGCAGTAATTAGTATAAAATTTAAGAATGGAAACTACTGATATAAAGCAATAATTGAGCAAAGTAGTTATTACTTACCTATATTTAGTAGCTCTCTGAATTATCTTTAGTTACCCATCTCCTTTATGGAAAAAGTGAAATCTTAAGGCATTTACTGATTACCTTTTTTTAAAATTGTTTTTTATTGACAGGGTGATGTACAGACAGGGTGATGTACAGTACATTTCTTGTCAAACTTGTTGCCCCTTTCCTCATTTTTCTCCTACTTTCCCTCCAAACACAATCCCCCGATGTTGTACAGATCATTTCCAACATATTGTCTTGTGTATGTCACTGTTGCATTGGTTCCCACCTTGCCTTTGGCATACAATTCTGTTGCTCCCTCATCACTTCCCTAATTCAGATAAATGTATATACAATACCATGGTACCAAAACCAAATACAGTGACAACAGGGGATAACCCATTGGTAAGCACATACAAAAGAAACAAGAAATCACATGGTACACTAAAAACAACAAAAAATACCTCTTGTGTCCATGCTTTGGAGTTCATTTCACTTAGCATCATCTTACATGGTCATATGTACATAGCTATTGAGCTACTCTGCTCATCTAAGATTATCCTAGATTTATACTAATGATTTCTTTGGGTCTGGCTTACTTCATTTAATATGATTTTTCCAAGTCCTTGCATTTCCTTACAAATGGGGCAGTGTCATTCTTTCTGATGGAAGCATAGAATTCCCAAATATATATATATATATATATATATGTATATATATATATATATATGTGTGTGTGTGTGTGTGTGTGTGTGTGTGTGTGTGTGTGTGTATCTAAGATTATCCTAGATTTATACTAATGATTTCTTTGGGTCTGGCTTACTTCATTTAATATGATTTTTCCAAGTCCTTGCATTTCCTTACAAATGGGGCAGTGTCATTCTTTCTGATGGAAGCATAGAATTCCCAAATATATATATATGTGTGTGTGTGTGTGTGTGTGTGTGTGTGTGTGTGTGTGTGTGTGTGTGTGTGTGTATATACATATATGTTTGTGTGTATAAAATACATACATATATATATATGTATATATATATATATGTATGTATTTTATATATATATATAAAATGTATTTATATATATATATATATACATATATATATATATATGTATATATATAATCTACTGAGAGGTATCTTGGTTTGTTCCATATCTTAGTTATCTATGCTGCGATAAACATAGTTGTGCTGGTTGCTTTAGTATGGCCTTCTTTGTAGTCATTTGGGTAAGTGCCCAGAAGTGGGATTGCTGGGTCATAGTCTTTTGAGGAACTTCCACACTTCTTTTCAGAGTGGTTGAACAAATTTATACTCTCAACAACAGTACAGTAGCATTCCTTTTTGGCTACATCCCCTCCAGCATCTGTTATTAGATTTCTTGATTATAATCATTCTATCTGGGATAAAGATGGAATCTCAATGTTGTTTTGATGTGCATTTTTTATGACCAGAGATGTTGAGCACCCAGAAACAGCCCTGTAGCTACCTAATCTTTGATAAGGGAACCAAAAAAAAAATAAGATGAAAGAAAGGCAGCCTCTTCAGTAAATGGTGCTGGCAAAAAAATTGGTTAAACACCTGTAGAAAACTAAAGCTAGATGCTTATATATTTCCTTTCACCAGAATCAACTCCAAATGGATCAAAGACCTTGAAATAATAGTGGACACACTGAGAACATTACAAGTAGGAATAGGACAAAGTCTAGAGCTCCTTGCCACAGGCTGAAATTTTCTCAATGAAGACACACAAACATGAAACATCAAAGAAAGATTGGACAAATGGGATTGCATTAAACTGCCCAGGCTGGCTTCAAGCCTTGATTCTCAAATTGCAGCTTCCTGAGTAGCTTGGATTACAGGTTTGAGCCACCAGCGCCCACTTTTGAAATGAAGTTTTTATTCCAAATAGACTGTTTAAGAGCCCAATTTTGGTAAAAATGTTAGAGATTCAAATGTTTCTTGTTGGGTCAAATGTTAAATAGTAACCAGTTAATTTCTCTTCAAGCAAAATACCAGCAGGATATACTTAGGGCAAAAATGGCTCTCTGTTCATTAAGCTGTCTTAGGAAATCTTTCTTCAGATTCTCAGAAACTCTCAGAGGAAGAAGTACAGGGAAGCACTTCTTATCCCTCAAAGTAAAACAATAAGAGCCGGGCACTGGTGGCTGAAGCCTGTAATCCTCACTATTCAGGAGGCTGAGGTCTGAGGATCATAGTTCGAAGCCAGACTAGAAAAGAAAGTCTTTTAAGACTTTGATCTCCAATTAACCACTAGAAAACCAGAAGTAGTGCTGTGGCTCAAGTGGCCAAGCTCTAGCTTTGAGGAAAAAAGCTCAGGCTCAGGCCTTGAGTTCAAGCCCTACGACCCAAAAAAACTAAAACAAACACTCACAAAGTCTGTTTTATGAGAACCCTTTGGTCTTATTCAAAATAGCCTGCAGTATACAGGATAATGTACTCCTTATGATGCTTCACTTGTGACACAATTGAAAAAACAGCTTCTTTCTAAGAACATTTTCAGCTTTTGGAATGCCTTTGGAGATCCTCAGAAAGTCAAAGGAAATCAACTATTATTAGCTGCTTTGGTTTGTCCTCATTGTGGTGAGACAGAATAAATACTTTTTCAAATATCCTCACATACATAGCAAAATGGTAGCTGAGCTAAATCATTGTGCCAACTTTAGAGAGAAATTAGGTATTGGCAGGTGAACTGGCTAGGATTGTTATATTGAAATATATTCCACAAAGTGGTTTTTAACCATGTTTCATTCATGGCATTTCTTCAGTGAACTCAAAAGCTCCATTATTTCTTACAGCTTTTAAAGGGTTCCCTTTTCCTTCCTTCCTTCCTTCCTTCCCTTCTTTCCTGTCTTATTCTTCTTCCTTCTTTCCTTGTTTTCCTCTATCCTCCCTCCCTCCATTTCTCCTCCTCCTTTATCTTCCTCTTCTCTGAGTCATCTTTCTGTCCCATCCCCTCTTTCCCCCTTTTCTCTCTTCTCCTGTTTCTGAGTAACAGCCAACCAACTTTTCTATTAATTTTCTTAATCTAATTAATTCTCTAATTTTTAATATTCAGAATTACTACACAAAGGGCTGGGAAGGTGGCTCAGTGTTAGAGTGCTTGCCTTGCATTCATGAGGCCCTGGGTTCGATTACTCAGCACTACATAAGCAGAAAAAGCCCAAAGTGGTGCTGTGGCTCAAGTGGTAGAGTGCTAACCTTGAGCTGAGGAGCTGAGGGACAGCACCCAGGCCTGGAATTCAGGCCCCATGACCAACAAAAAAATAAACGAAAAAAAAAAATTACTCCACAAAGGCAGTAGGAAACTAAAGCAAAACTGTCACTTGCCTTATTCCCCTCCCTCTGCCTGTCTGCCTTCTGTGTAGCCCCACTGGGTCCCCCTTCTGCAGCTCCTGGGAGAAGGCCTCTGGGTTTGTGTTGACAGCAACTGACATGGGCAGCTGCATTAGATTAGGCTATGTGATTTCAACTATAGGTCAACAGGAAATACAGAGAACAAGTGTGGAATCATGTTGAGGTTCAATCAGATCACATGCACTTGCAAACCATTTTAGAGATTCATTGCTGCTACAACTATGAATTGAATGATAGAAATTTATTAGACAAAAAAAAAGAACAAAAGGGAAAGAGTGAGGCTCTGGGAGAAAATTGTCACTGAACAGAGGTATTTTTGAATCATTCCTTTTCATTCTACACACCCATAACTATAATCTATCCTAAATCCATTTTTATATCTCTTCTCTTTTCCTTTACTTTTTCTCCTCTTCTGTTTCTGCTTCTATTACTGTTTTCTATTTCTGTCTCTCCTCTCTTTCTCTCATCCCCCTCATTTCTCTCTAGTATTGGAGATTCAACTTAGGCTTCACATTTGGAAGACAAGTACCACTTGAGCATGCCTCCCGCACCTTCTTCAATTTGATATATATATATATATATATATATATAATATATATATATATATATAATATATATATATATATATATATATATATTCTTTTAAATTTACCCTTTTCCCTTCATTCATGGAACTCCTTTCCCATCTCAACCATCTAGATTTTCTACTTCCTGAGAGTTCTTTTGTTAAATAATTTGTTAGTTTGGATTGGTTAATTTTGAGCTACAATCTCGTTTTATGATTGTTCTGGACTATGATCCTCCTATTAGTATTTCCTTTTTTCACTGGGATGACAAGCAAATGCCACGATGCCCAGACATTGTGTATTCCCATACTTTGGGATAACAGGCATGGGTCACCATGCCCAGCCACTGTTAAGATGGAATCCTATATCCCCAGGCTGGCCTTGAATCACTGCACTTTGGTCCATGCCAACCAAGTAGCTAGTATTACAGGCTTGAGCCATTTCTGGCTGTTTGAGCCCATTCTCACCTTCAACCTCAAGAATTTTAAAACCTCTAACTTACACCTCTAATTTGATCTTATTGCTCTAATTTTCAGGTGCAGGACTCTGGGCCTTCAATGTGTTTCATCTTGTGTATATAGTTCTAGAAAATCGAGATCCTCTGATCCATGTAGCTCTTTGCGTTCTGTCACTGAGTGATGTCCTGCAGGCAACTCAGCCTTGAGTCTCACATCACTGGGCATGGAGGCCTGAGGTATCTCAGATGCTCATAGCTTCCTGCCAGCAGGGAGGCTTATTGGATCCCACCAAAGAAGAACTTGAAGGAATTTGGAGGAAAGGAACTAGGACAACTGGGGATACCATGGTTTCCTAACTCCCTCACTTGCAAAAACAAGCAGAAATCAGAGCTAGTAACAGCTTTCAGGGCTCTGAAATCAACTAAGACTTTGTAGGCACCTAAGTCTTTGTGTTGAATTGCCTTTTATTTGAATGCCAAGATATGTTTCAATTTTTCTCACAAAGAAAACTATGTAGATATATATACACTCACCCGCATGCTGATGTTTAAACCTAAATAGCTCTAATGTTCCCTTAAATTTTCCAACTTCCTCTTTAAGACATGCATTATTTTATTGGCATTCTTTTCTCCTTTAAAATTTATCTTTTTCTTTGTTATCACTATACCTGGGTACAGAACAGATATTAAATAGCAGTTAACAAGCTGGTTGCTCATACTTTTTGCACATTTCTTTCCTAATTATTGCCTATCCAATGGTTGGGTTCCAGAGATACAGACTCCAGATAGAATAACTGGGATCTGTTGTTTTGTGTGCCATGTGCTAGTAATGGAAAATCCAAATATTTTTAAGATCTGAAACTAATGACATACAAACAAGACAGAATGGGGAGTAACTGAAAAATCCCTGTAAGCTGGGTACAAGAGGCTCATGCTTGTAATCCTCTCTATTCCAGAGGCCAAGATCAAAAGGATCATACTTCAAAGGCCAGTCTGGCAATTAAAGATATTCCAACTCCAATTAACAAATAAAAAGCAGAGCTTTTTGCTGAACACTGGTCACATGGTCACATGGTAGACCACAAGCCAAGAAATTGAGCATTGCAAGCATGAGTCCCCATGAGTTCAAATTCCTCACTCAAAAAAAGGGAGCTCCTAGAACATGCAAGAATACATGTGCATGTTCACAGGTCTAGGGAACAAATTCCCTTGCCACTCCCTAAAAGCAGGGTTTGAGGAGACTCAGGAATCCTTTTTTTAATATCCTTTTATATTCACCTTACTGCTCTGACTCTATGTCTCTTCCTTTCGTGCCTATTTATATAGGGTCTTCTATTCTGATTCACACCCCAACCTATGGTTTTCATTTCGTAGAACTCTTAAGGGTTGATGAAAATCCCCCAGAGAAATAGTGACAAATAAATTATACCAAACTCACTTTAACTTTTATATTTTATTAACAGTGGGTTTTTCTGTATTTAACAGGGGAAATAGAAGGCATATTGAAATTACCAATAGAAAAAAGAAATTTATCTTATTTCTAGTTCTATGACTACTGAAAACTATCTGAGTGTTCAAGCCAAAAGCCAAGGTCCTCAAGTTAGGCAGGGTGACTGGTGAGTCACGCAAAGTCCTTTTACACTGTCCAGAGGAAACTCCTGCTGTGTCAATCATACTATGTAGAGATGAGGCCATGTTTGTCCGTGAAAGGGGAAGACAAGGAATCCAATGAGTCTTGTGGGAAAGTTGCATGTTTCTTAATTTATAATTTATGCCTGTGATTGTCATGCGATAATCTGGAGTCTGAGCGTGAGCCTCTGGAGGATGTGCCAGACAGTGAGTGTTCTGAATTTGACAGAACTCTATTTCCCATGACAGCTGCTGTGCCAGGAAAGGCCTGGTGAATTGGTGAATTAGTGTCACCAGAGCCTATCAACATGGGGATTTTCATGCTACCCGTGGTAGGTGTGGCAGTGTACACAACACACAGAGTTTGTAGAAGAGGCTTGTGGGGTGATGACTGCAGGGTTCACTGCAGAGGACAACAATGTGATGGCCATGTGGCTGGATTGCATGATGATACGTATTTCTGGGTATTTGCACTGGAGGAGCAGTTAGCCATCAGCTGGTGGTGTTATGAGTACTGGGACACTCCAAAGGCAGCTATTGTTACAATGTCCATTAGAGACCCCTATTGTGGAGTGAAGGATGGCTCTTGTATTGGAAAGATTTCTAATATTGTGGTTTGGTCCCAGTATAAACTGGGATTGTAAACTGAATTGGCAGGTTCTTGCATGGTAGAAATTATGGAATATCTGGCACGCTATCAGAAGCAGGAGGCAATGCAGTGCGGTTGTTCATGGAGACAGATAATGAAAAGCTGATGCCTGCAAAGGTGGTGTTGTATCCATAGCATCACCATCATCCATGGGTTGTTTAGCTGGTGAGGAGGCATTGCCTCTAGGAATAGGGACAGTGACTGAGGCCATGATGGAAAGGACAGAAGGAACTGCACACATCGGAATAGACACACTGTGCTGGGATGACATTGGTGGACCAAGGACAGTTCTGAGATACAAAGGGTTGATTAAAACTAGGGAAGGATAGGGGACCGTAGGTTGAAGTGCATTAGTGGGAACATGCCCCATCATCAGCTGTCCCTGGTCCAGGCTACATGGGATGGGAGGAAAAGGATAAGGTTGGGGTGGAGGGAGGTTTGTGGGGACTGGCCCATTCTGAAGATGCCCCTGGCACAGGATGTAGGGGATCTGGGGGAATGGATAGGAGTGGGGTGTGGGTGGGCTGGTAGGTACTGGCCCTTCAGAATGTGCCCCTGCTGGCTACAGGGGGCCTGGGGAGATGGATAGGGGTTGGTGCTAGAAAGTGGGGAAGATGTAAAAATGACTGCCTGAGAAGGTGGTGTTGTATCCATGCCAATAATATCATCATGTTTAGGCAGCTGCAGAGCCACATGAAAGGATACTCTGGGGGCAAGTGTAACAAAAACTGTGGTTGTTTCAGTGGTCAAGCGTAGCATAGATTTTGGAACTACATGATGGTGGGCAGGGAAGGGAAGAGGAAAGGGGGAATCTACACACATAGGGACAGGGAATTTCACTGGACAAGGGGAGAGAAAAGTCCAGGGAGGGAGTTGTGGCTTTTGATCCAAGTGAATGGTCTTCATTCTCATCCTTTATAACCCCCAAAGTAGAAGCAGAGGTACTATGAGGTGCAGAGTCAGTAAGGGCAGACAATCTGCCACAAGGGATTTTAGGGGTCAGTCCCTCTTTAGGATTTGATGAGTCTGCTCTCAGGCTGTGGGCCCCAGTGGCATTCCCAGTGCTGGGAAGAGCTGCAATGTCTGCAGTGCAAGTAGGCAGGGAGCGGGGGACACCAGTCCCCGCATCAGGTGGGTAAACAGAAGAGGCAGACACGGTGGCACTGCCATGTGTCACTGCCTCTGGTCTACCCTCCCAGGCTTCTGCTTTACAGTTTTCCCTCTTAGGAGACAGACTGATCTCACTAATGCCCCGGTCTCTCTGCATTTCAATACAAGGAAGTTTCGCGGGTGGGGGGAGCTCACCTCGACCCCAGGGAACAGGCCGGGGCAGTGGTAGTGGCAGGGGAAGATCCGATGTCAGGGATGTTTTCCTCTTGGCGGCTGTCCGAGCAGGTGTCTTTGGGGGAGCGTGGCTTGCTGGGGGACTAGCTGTGGGCTTGTCAGCCTCCACCTCCTTCCCTGGCTCCTGGGCGTCTGAGCAGATGGGGAGGCGGCTCTCGCCGTCCATGGCGGAGCTTTGCGAGCTGGGCATGTCATGGCCGTGACATGAGGTGCTCGTAGGAGGCGCACAAGCCTCTCTGTCCTCTTCGGGAAGAACTCGCTGCTGGGGACGAGAACAGCTTCCCTGGAGAGCGAAGGTTCTCCTGATCCTCACAGGAGGGTCTGGCGCGTCGTCTGCCAGGCTCGGGCGATCCCCCTGCTCTTTGGCCTGTCCCGTGGGCTCTCCCTGCATTCGGATCTTCCTGTAGGGGCATTCTGGGCCCCTGGCTTCCGGGTCCTGGCAGTGAGGGCGATGCGGATGGGCTGGAGTCTTCGGCTCCCCGGCCTGAGCAGGCGGCTTGGGTGCAGACACGAGCGGCGAGGATCTCCGCCAACAAGACGGGGTGCCCGCGCTCCTGCGGGCCGTCCCCGCCCCCGAGTGTCCACCTGGCAGCGCAGGCCCCGCTCTCGGGGTGGAGTCCTCCCGAGACGCCGCAGGGCCTTTGCCCGGAGTGCAGTCTGCGGCCTCGGGCCTCGGGCCGCCCGCTTCCTTCTCCTCTGGTCGCTGAGGACGCCCGGCCCGGCTGGGCCCTTTGTGACGTCACCCGGCAGGGGCCACCGCAGTGCGCATGCGGGCTGCGGCCGCATGACGCCTTCATTCACAGCACGCGGAAAGGACGCTCCGCGAGGACCAGCAGGCCGCAGGCCGTCCGTGGAGTGGGAGCTCGCAGTCTTCCCCGTTGCCCCTCGCTGGTGTTGGCTCCAGAAGACTGTCGTGTCCTGGGCCTGGCTCCTATTTAGACCTTGCCAGCAGCACAGGGTGGCCCTGAGCGGGGTGCACCTCGTGCTGATGGTCCTTCTCCGCATGTTCCTGTTTGCATGTCGTGTTACAGTGTTAGGTTCATATCTCAGATTAGGGTTAGAGCAACCTTGTAGATGATCTTTGCTAGAGTCTAAGTATCAAAAAATACAAAGCAGGTGTAAAAAATAACACCCTAACCCTCACCAATTGTGTTTCATAAGTACATGAGGGAATGCTCTAGATCCTAGGCTATAAAAATCATGGCAAATGAAAACAATATAGAGAATGCACATCACTCCAGTCAGAACAGCCATCATCAAGAATACAAACAATAACAAGTGTTGTCAAAGATGAGTGGAAAAAGAAGCTCTAATACACTGTTGGTTATAATATAAATTATTACAATCACTAAGGAAACCATTATAGAAATTCCTCAAAAATATAAAAAAAAGTACAACCACATGATCAAACTACCCTGTTTTGGGGCATTATGCAAATAAATGCAAGTCAGAGTATAAAAATCGTACATGCACGCTAATATTCATTGCAATACAATTCACCATAGCCAAGTCATGGAAAAATCGTACATGCACACTAATATTCTTTGCAATACAATTCACCATAGCCAAGTCATGGAAAAGCCATACAAACTACCACTGATGGTGAAACTGTGATACACACACACATATACAGCAACCCCAAAAGTAATAGGTGGAAAGCAATAGTTATTAGACCAGAAATTAATGAAATGGATACCTAAAACTATACAAAGAATGCATAAAACAAAATGTCAGTTTTTGAAATGAAGTGAGATTGGTAAATCCCTAGCGGAATGGAGAAAAAAATGAAAAGATGTAAATCAATAAAATTAGATATGAAAAAGGAAGTATAACAAGAAATTCCTATAATATTCAAAGTATCATTAGGAAATACTTTAAACTTACATATTAATAAATTGGAAAAAGTGGAAAATGATACATTCTTAATTCATTTGACCTATGAAAATTGAAATCAGAGGATATGTCTTTAAATAGATCAATAGCAAGCTATGAGATTGAGCAGTAATAGTCTCCCAACAGAGAAGAGTTTCAAGACAGCTTATATTCACTAACACATTTTATTAGATTTCAAAAAATATAACAGGTACTTCTGAAATGATTCCCTAAATTACAGATTAATTTCCTTGGTGATCACAGGTACAAAAATTAATAATATGTGTGTGTGTGTGTGTATGTGTGTGTGTGTGTCAAAACACCAATTCACTATAATGGTTTCATTGAAGGGTTCTAAGGATAATTCATTATACATAAGCCAATAAATGTAATATAGCACATAAAGAGAATCAGGACATAAATTGCATGCACATCTCAATGCAAATAGAAATCAAAATTTCTTCATGATAAAAGACTCTGAAGAAAATAGGAATAGAAGGAAATAAACTTCAAAAATAATAAAGCATATAAAATACAAACCTATAGCTGACCTCATAGTAAATGGAGCAAAGCAAAGGATTTCAAGTCAGAGATCAGACAAAGGTATCCACGTTCCCCACTCTTACTCACTATACTACTGGAGTGCCTAGTGCATAGCAATAAAGTTAGAGAAAGAAATAAAAGAGATTCAAATAGGGAAATAAGTCATATTATCCATGTTTGCAGATGATATGAATCTATACTTAAAAATTTCCTAGATTTTTGATACACATTTTCCACTGAGTAACAGCATGTAAATGAACACACAAGATTTGATAACAAAAAAGTTTTTCTCTTCACTCTTGACAACTAGGATTATAATCTTGTACTTTGTATATATGGTCTTTAGGCTGTTCCATTTTCATTCTTGTCCAGTTTAAATAAGGTTCTTATGATAAAATAGTCCCCCTTCCCCTACACCAAAACAAGGTGAGCTTTTTAGCAATGGATCCCTTCCCCCATGAATCTCCAAAGTCCCTAAGTACTAAAAAATTAAGTCCTGTTTATCTCCACTGGAAAGTAGTTTAATTGTGGGCAGATCCTTTTTTAAAGTTCCACCATGGGAAGAAGATGTTGCAATAAAGAAATAGTGTTGTTTAGACCACTGGGCACTCAGTGGCCTCTCCTCTTAATTCTCTTTGCTTTGTTGGGTTGATGCTTCCTTTCCAAGGTAAGCCCAGTCAGCTGCAAGTTGATATTTATAACAGCTACAGGTGATATTTATAACAGCTGTCACTTAAATGTTTCTACCCTTTCCAACCCTTCTTCCAGTGTCCATCCTAAAACACTTACATAGAAAAGAATTATGACGAATATGATGATCTGGCACCTTATAAAGGCAGCATAAAAGTAAAAGTAGAGGTAAGAAAATAATTGAACTAATGGCAAGAAGGCTGTTGACAAAGCCCAATGGCTCAGCAAGAAGGATATACAGCATTAAAATGCATTCTAGCAGAGCACTGAGTTATTCTAAGATAAGACATAGTGCTGGATACATGAAAATTATGGCTTTTACATTAGAGTTCTTCTTGTTAAATCAGAAGATAAACCAGATTGGAAGATAAACCTAGAAGACTGAGATTCAAGAAACAAACACAATTTATGAGGTATGTAGTTGAATTTTAACCTTCTCTCTAATAAATCTGACATGCTTCAACAAAATTAAAGCAGCATTGATGTTATCAACCACTCATAATCAATCAAAGGAATCTCTTTCATTCCCCTCAAGAAGCCTGGCTCTATGGAATATATGACCAGGCAGACAACTGACTTCATCCTGACTTCCAGATTAGTCATGGAAAAACAGAAGCAGTGACTGCATCACCCCTGTCCTCTAAGGTGTTCCAATCCTAATTCCTCTGGCAGATGCAATTTTGTCTGTTATCACATTAATGTTACCGCATTATCTACCACATTAAAACTTGACAAAAGGTTGACGGTAGTTCCAATGTCAAGTGGGAAAGGAAGAAATGGTTTGATACCAGTGATAGTTGCAAAGTGGGGGCTGGTGGACTGACTATCCCTGGGATACCAGGGATACTCTGACATGTACCATCTGCAGAGATGAGAACAATTCGAGTAATCAAAAGAAGGAAACAAACAAATGCCCCACCCTACTTAGTTTTGAAACACAAAGGCCAGATTTGTGGGTCACTGGAAGAAACAATACATGGAGTCTAGTAATCTCAACCAGAAACTAGCCAGTGAGAAGAGTTGCCACTAGAGAGCCATTAATTGAACTGTAATTTTTTCTTAGATCATAACGATGTGGTTATGAAATCACCAGTGTTTTTATTTTGCTGCCTAGAAGCTCTAGATGGAGTCACCAAGAAATGTGCAACCAAGATGTCTGAATTTCAAAGACAACACCCCCACCATTGCTTGGTCATCCATGAGTGAAAATTAACCTGTTCAGAATGTCACTCAAATTGGAATGGTTATTTGGCAAAAAGTGCTCTTTTCTACGGGGCAAAACTCTGCAGTTAAAGGACATGATCAGAAAGAGATAAGAAACTTAAACACCTTACCGATGGAGCGTTGCTGCTCCATCCCTCCAAAGCCCCTCAGCCCCATGGGCCCCAGAACTACAGGGGTCTCCCTACAGAACGCCAGTGCAGAAGACTCCCAAGACACTGGTGCTGACCCGGAGAGAGCAATTAAAAGCAGAAAGTTTGGAGCTCCAAACCTGTGTGAAGACCCTTCTCCCACCCCTTGGCCAGAGGACAGTGCAAAAATGCCCGAGCTGCTGATGCGGACAGCATCATCAGAGGCAGAGACGGGGAGAAACACTGACCCAGAGCGGCCACTACACAGCCCAGCCCACAAGCATCTCAACAGAACACAGAGCACAGTGGGAACCAGCAACCTGCATTGCGCAGAAACAGCTATCTGCCACAGCAGTAACCCCCAGAGCTTGACCCAGGCCCCTGCCCCAACACCTGGACTACAGGTCCCACTAAAACTTGTAACTGTGTAAGCACCCCACGACCCATGGAGCACATCCAGCCAGCCAGGCTAGATCAAGAACACCTCTGGAAGGGAGCTTAAATGCCCAAGCCAGGAACAGTGCTGGTGGGCCACAGCAGCTAGCAGTGAAAGAAATCTGAACTGTGTACCCTAGGCAGGAGACCCAGTAGCTCAGGTCCAACCAGCATGCCCCAGGTGGGGGATTGGGAGCCAGGGCCAGGCCTGAAGATCAGGTGTCTGAGCTGCACAACCCACTCATCCCGATTGAAGTCAGAAGCTGAGCACACACCTCAGCAGAGGGGGGAAAGTAGGGAACTGCACCCCTTGGGAATCATGCCCATGACGGCAAAAGACCTGTGTGTCCAGGGCAGAAGAATCAAAAGCCCAAACCCCACCAGAACCTAACCTGTATATCTCAGGCTGGGGATTGGGCAGCTCAGGCCACCAGCACTGATTATAGTCAGGAACTCATAGCAGACTTCAGCAACTGGGAGAGTACATCCAGCACACCTGATCTTGCCAAGAGCACCTGTAGGAGTAAGCAGGAGCAGTCTAGGCTGCTAAAGTTCTTGGCTAAAGGCAGAAACTGCCAGTGATCTACAGCAGACATCTGAGAACCCTATGTGGGTCAGACTAGCAGCTGGAAGTTGGCCTCTCCCCCAACAGAAACAAGACCAGGTAAAGACTCTCTCAGCCAACCCAGGGCCAAGAGCGAGCTTCATCAATTGATCCAAGCACCAACCTATTGACCAAAACTGTCAGAATGTCAGATTAGTCTCCACTAATCCCTGAATACCCACAGAAAAATTACAAGATTTATCAATATCCAAGATAGCAAGCTATCCCCAAAAGCCAGCAACCACCCAGGGAAGAGCCCCAGTGGAAGCAAAGCAAGAATAGAAGACAAATGCTACATCCAAAATATGCTGGAGGTAATGACTCAAGAATTAAAGCAAGAAATATATCAGAAATTTAAAGAACACAGAAAGGAAATATCAAAAGAGATGCAGGATTTCAAACAGGGGATGCATGCAAAAATAGATGCAGTATACCCCTCGCTAAGAGATGAGATTAATACTCTGAGAACCAACATAGAAGCCATAAATGCTCAATTTCCTCCATGCAAATCACAATGGAATCCATAGATAACAGAGTGAACAAAATGGAAATTAGAATATCAAATACAGAAGACAAAATGCAGCAACTGGAAAAAAAGTTGCAGATATGGGAAAAAATCACTTAAATTATGAAAAAAGGGAAATCCAAGAGCAAGGATACAGTGCCAAGAAATTTAACCTTCATATAATTGGAGTGGATGAAGGTGAGGAATATGAAAGCAAGGGAATGCAACACCTATTCAGCAAGATTAGTAATGAAAATTTCCCCATCTTAAAAGAGAACATCTTACCTACATAACAGAAGCATATAGAATACCCAACAAGCAGGATCCCAGGAGAAACACTTCTAGGCACATTATAGTAAAAATGATAGATATGAATAATAAAGAAACAAACTTGCACACAGCAAAAACAAAGAAGGAACTATAGTATAATGGGAAAAAAATCAGAAGCACTGCAGATTTCTCCACACAGACACTGAATGCAAGAAAGGCCTAGGAAGGTACAATCAGAGACCTGAGAACCAATAACTGCCAGCACAGACTGATATACCCACAGCAAAGCTAGCATTCACATTCGATGGAGAAACTAAAATTTTAATAGTAAAGAAAAACTAAATGAGTTCATAAACAGTAAGCCGGCATTACAAAGAATACTAAGAGGGGGAATGAAACCTGAACAAAGCAAACAAGAACTGGGATCCTTATCAGGTAGGTATCAGTAGAAGTCCAACTTAGTAAGCACAGGAGGAAAGGAAAGATGAAAAACTTAGGAAAACAGGAAATTGACAGGAAACACAATGCATCTCTCTATAATAACCATGAATACTAATTGGCTCAAATCACCAATCAAAAGAAAAAGAACTGCAGATTGGATCAGAAAACAAGACCCATCCATCTGTTGCCTTCAGGAGCTGCACCTTACAGCCAAACATAAAATCAAACAGAGTGAAAGGTTGGAGAAAGATCTACCAGGCAAATGCTCCCAGCAAGAAAGCAGAAGTAGCTATCCTGATATCTGACAAAATAAACTTTTCATTAAAATCAATACAAAAAGACAAAGAAGCTGGGCACCAGTGGCTCATGCCTGTAATCCTAGCTACTCAGGAGACTGAGATCTGAGGATCATGGTTCAAAGCCAGCCTGGGCAGGAAAGTCTGTGAGACTCTTATCTCCAATAAACCACTAGAAAAACCAAAAGTGGTGCTGTGGCTCAAGTGGTAGAGCGCTAGCCTTAAGCTGAAGAGCACAGGGACAGCGCCCAAGCCCAGAGTTCAAGCCCCACGACTGACCAAAAAAAAAAAAAAAGAAAGAAAGAAAAGACAAAGAAGGACATTACATATTAATACAGGGAACAATCCAAGGAGGATAGTACCATTATCAACTTATATTCCCCAAATATTGGTATACCCAAATATGTTAAGCAAATACTCTCAAACTTACAGAATAAAATAGATACAAATACTATAATACTAGGAGACTTTTATACCCCACTCTCACCAAAGGACAGGTCTACCAACTAGAGGATTGGCAAAGAAGCCACTGAATAAAGTGAGGCCATATTTCAAGCAGAACTAATTGACATCTACAGAGTTTTCCACCTTAAAATGACACAGTACATATTCTTCTCAGCAGCTTATGGAACTTTCTCCAAAATAGACCATATCATAGTTCATACAGGAATTTAAGCAAATACAAGGGGATTGACATAATCCCCTGTATCCTATCCGATCACAATTCTCAATAACATAGCATACTGTAGAAATTACTCAAATACAGGGAAATTGTACAGCACACTTCTAAGGATCACTTGGGTAACAGAAGAAATTAAAGAAGAAATTAAAAAGTCCCTACAATTCAATGAAAATGAATACACATCACAAAGAAACTTGTGGGACACGGCCAAAACAGTCCTGAGAGGCAAATTTATCACTCTCAGTGTACACACCAAGAAAATAGAGACAGACCAAGTAAATAATCTTATGTTGCAATTAAACTGCTATAGAAAAGCATAAAAAAATTGAACCTAAAGTTACTAGATTGAGCCAGATAACCAAAATTAGAGCTGAAATCAATGAGATAGAAACTAAGAAAACTATAAATAAAATTAATAAAACAAAAAGCTGTTTTTTAAAAAAAATAATAAAATTGGTGGATCTTTGGCAAGATTAATTAAAAAAGAAGAAAGGAAACCCAAATCAATAAGATCAGAGATGCAATGGGAAAAATTACAACAAATACTCAAAATATCTAAACAATTATAAAGAACTATTTCCAGAAACTATACTCACTAAAAAAGAAAACCTGGCAGAAATGGATGAATTTTTAGACAATTACAAGTTGCCCAAACTGAACCGAGAAGAAATAAGTCAATTAAATAAGCCAATATCTTACAATGAGATAGAGAAGCAATCAGAAGTCTTCCAACAAGGAAAAGCCCAGGACCATATGGATTCACTACGGAATTCTATAAGACCTTTAAAGAGGAAATAATATCCATACTCCTCAGACTCTTCCAAGAAATAAAAACAAGAGCTATCCCAAACTCATTCTACAATGAGTCTATACACATCCCCAAGCCAGGCAAAGACCCAACAAAAAAGAGAACTACAGACCAATGTTCTTGATGAACACAGGTGCAAAGATCTTTAACAAAATTCTAGCCAACAGAATCCAGAAACACATAAAAAAAATCATACATAACGACCAAGTTAGCTTCATCCCAGAGATGCCAGGATGTTTAACATATGTAAATCAATAAGTGTAATCCATCATATCAACAGATCCAAGGTCAAGAACCACATGATTGTCTCCATTGATGCAGAAAAGGCTTTTGATAAGATACAACATTCATTCATGTTAAAAGCTCTGGAGAAAATAGGAATAGGAGGAACATTCCTTAAAACAATAAAAGCCATATATGACAGACCAATAGCCAATAATATGCTTAATGGGGAAAAACTACAACCAATTCTCCTAAAATCAGGAACAAGGCAAGGATACCTACTCTCACCACTCCTCTTCAATATAGTTCTTGAATCCTTAGCCAGAGCAATAAGGCAAGAAAAAGACATTAAAGGGACCCACAGAGGGAGGGAAGAAGTTAAACTATCCCTTTTTGGAGATGACATGATACCATACCTCCATGATCCCAAAAAACGCCACCCACAAACTCTTAGAACTTATAAACCTCTTCAGCAAAGTAGCAGGATACAAAATCAACCCACAAAAATCAGTTACCTTTCTGTACACCAACAATGTACAAGCAGAAAGGGAAATCAAGGAAACAACCCCATTCACAATATCCTCAAAAAAAATTTAGGAATTAACCTAACCAAAGATCTGAAAGAACTATTTAGTGAAAACTATAAAAACTTAAAGAAATTATAGAGGACACCAGGAAATAGCAAGACCTTCCATAGTCTTGGATAGGCAGACTTAAAATAGTGAAAATGGCCATACTGCCAAAATTGATATACAAATTCGATGCAATTCCAATTAAAATCCCAATGACATTCATTACTGAAATACAGAAAAGAGTCCAAATTCCTATGGAACAACAAAAGACCTAGAATAACCAAAACAATTCTAGGCAAGAGAGACAACATGGGAGAGATCTCGATGCCAGACTTCAAATTCTACTACAGAGCCATAATAAAAAAGACAGCTTGGTACTGGCACAAAAACAGACCCAAAGACCAATGGAATAGAATAGAAGATCCAGAAATAAAACTACACGCCTACAGTCAGCTGATATTTGACAAAGGAGCCAAAGACATACAGTGGAAGAAGCACAGCCTCTTTAACTACTGGTGCTGGGAAAAGCTGATGGGGCAGCCACATGCAGAAAACTAAAATTGGACCACAGCCTGTTACCATGCACTAACATCAACTCAAAATGAATTTAAGACCTTTTCAAACCGGAAACTCTGAAACTATTGTAGGACAGAGTAGGAGAAACACTTGAACTTATAGGCACAGGCAGGAACTTCCTGAACAGAGACCCAGGGTCACAACAAATTGGAGAGAGACTCAACAAATGGGACTACCTTAAAATAAAAAGTTTCCGCACAGCTAAAGCTATCGCAACCAAGCTAGAAAGACAACCAACTAACTGGGAAAATATATTTACCAGCAGTATATCAGACAAGGGGTTAATATCCAGTATATACGGAGAACTCAAGAAACTAATCCCTCCCAAACCTAACACAACAATTACTAAATGGGCAAGGGAACTAAAGAGAGACTTCTCAGAAGAAGAGATAAAAATGGCAAAGAAACATATGAGGAAATGTTCACTATCCCTGGGTGTAAAGGAAATGCAAATAAAGATATCCCTGAGATACCACCTTACCCCAGTCAGAATGGCCCACATCCTAAAGTCAGCCAGGGATGTGGAGGGGGATGTGGAGAAAGAGGAACCTTATTACATTACTGGTGGGAATGTACACTTATACAACCACTTTGGAAAGCAGTCTGGAGGGTCCTCAGAAAGCTGAATATTGACTTCCCTTATGACCCTGCCATACCACTCCTAGTCATCTATCCTGAACAACAGGAACAAGGATACAAAGACACATGCACCTCCATTTTTGTTGTAGCACTGTTCACAATAGCCAGGATATGGAAACAACCCAAGTGCCCCACTACAGATGAACGGATCCAAAAATTGTGGTACGTATACACAATGGAATATTATGCAGCCATTAGAAAGGACAAAATATGGTGACATTCACAGGGAAATGGATGGAACTAGAAGAAATCACGTTGAGTGAGGTAAGCCAAGAGTAAAGAGACAAAGGGTACATGGTCTCCCTGATAGGTGGATGTTAAATCCAAAATGTAAGGTGATAGGACAAAGTAACCAAGACTTGAGAAACAAAGGACCTCCACTCATCTGGTCAAATCATTACTAAATGACCCCATGCTTGCTAATATATATGGTATATATGTGCACATCGGAGGGAAACTAGGAGGACACAGAAACAGAGGAAAACATACAAAAGTGGGACCCATCAGCTGCACTGGACATTGATCAAAACAAACTATGCCACTCAATGGCAGTGATGGGAGTAGGAAAGAAATGTACTTACCACCCAATGTGAAAGAAATAACTGTATTGTCAAAGCTCATAGAACTCATAAACTTTATAGACCACGATAAAGACAATTTGCCCCATGAAGGTTAGAATGTGTTTGTGACTTTAAGTAAGTATCACTATGCCACAGTGCTGTGAAATTTGTCAAATTTATGTAATCACTTAATCACAATAAAAAATTCCAAAAAAAAAGAAACTTAAACACAAGCACAGGCAGTTAGGGCTCACTGCCCTGGAAACTTGTAGATTAAAATCCATAATCCCAGTGTAGCAACCCAAGTCATCCAATGCCCCTGTAGCTTTGAGTGTACAGAAACTGGTTTGCCTCTACCAAGTAACCAGTAGGTGAAATTGAGGGAGGCACCAATCAGGGGATTAGTACACCTACAAAGACACCCTCTTTTCATACTGGTGGGCAACAAGCTGTTTGCAAGAGAGCACCTGGCTATAGCCTCTGCTTTAGGAGCCCACCACACTCAGGGGCTGGAAGGAGGGCAGTTCAACCTCATTCTGCCACTTTTGTTTCATATCCAAAGCATCAGCTTGCTCTGAAACAAGACTGTGAGAATCCCAGAATGATTAAATATGTCAACATCCTTCTAATCTGGGAAGAAAGCAATAGATTTTTAAAAGCCCTAGGTGAGAATCCAACAAGCATTAGGAAAAGAAAATGGGAGT
Source organism: Dipodomys spectabilis (assembly GCF_019054845.1). Lineage (NCBI taxonomy): Eukaryota > Metazoa > Chordata > Mammalia > Rodentia > Heteromyidae > Dipodomys > Dipodomys spectabilis. The sequence goes on from NW_024870775.1 coordinate 2,892,366, forward strand.
GTTTTCCTTTTCACAGCAAAGAACTCCAAGAGAGTGAAGGGAGAAATGTGCTCAGGTCTGTGTCCCTCGCTTGCCTGCCCTGCAGAGTAGAGGGAAGTCCCATCACCCTGCCCTCCACCAGGTGCCTAAGCAAAAAGTAAATGTTCTGAAACAACTCCCCAGGGACAAATCGAATCCTATAGGGCAGAGGAACTGCAAATACTACCTTAATATCTGTAAAAGACTTAATATCTATAAAAGAAGCTATCATCCCAGAATTTAATTAACCACACAAGCAAGAACCATAACCTCTCTTGCTACCAGGTATAAATTCAGCTGAAGCCAAATGAAAAAAGCAGTATTATTCTCACTGTTTTAACTTCCCTCTTGAAATACTCTGACGGTGGAAGATCAACAGCTGAAGTGCAAATCAGCAAATCAGTTACAAAACAGACAAACTCTGTACAAGGCCAGAAAAAGAAGACCGATGTTAAAATATAGATTAAAATATAGCAAATTTACTTTCATTAGACCATAAAGTTATTTCATTGTCCACCTGTTCGAGGATTAAGCGTGGGTATATAATCTTTTCTAGACAGAGTTTCCATAACATTTCAGTGATAGACCTGTTATGAGTTTTATGTTGCTCAGTTTCCTTTGAATAAAAAGTTAAAGAACCATCATAAAATTTTTATGTGTCTCTTTAGAAAAAAGAGAAGCAAAGTAAGATTTGGTTGAAATTAGGAGTATGATTTTTAACAAATATACAAATTACAGTAATTGGCAATAATGTATTTTAAATTTTCATTTATGTCCCATGCAAAAGGATTTTAATATACATCCATATAGGAGTTCAAGATTTGCCAAACTAAATAAGAGCTTAAAATACATCATATAAAGAAAATAAGAGTTGGTAAACCATTAACCTGTTTATGTTGTTTCCATATGTATAATTACAATAATGCAATTTAGCTGAAATAGAGTCTACATTATTTCGTTCTGAGTCTTCCTTAGTTTCATGATATTCATAATAGTTTAAGCTTCTAATTATTTTTTATCTAGTGCAATGTGGAACACAAAGAGAAAAACATGTTTATTTTATTGCTAGGCATAATGTTTTTTTCTCCCCTCTCCAGGATAACAATTTCATTTCTGTAGACCTATGCATAAGCCTAAAGACCCTCTGCCAACATGGCAATTGCAATGCTTTTCATAAAGGATAAAAGGATAATATAAGACACATAAAACTTTAGAATTTGGGGAAGAATGTTTGGGCCCATCTGTTCCCACCTAGGAAATTGCTATGCAAATTACTGGTGTGGTGGGTGCTCAGGTGTGCTACACAGACCTGCCTCTGGGAGAGAGGGATTCATTTCCCTAGCTGCTTGGAGTACAAGCGGTTGATGGTCCTTACCTAAGATGCTTCCACTAAAGCACCATGAGCCAAATGGAAGGCTCTTAAGATGAGATGACCCTGTGAGTAAAATGCTTGGCTGACACTAGCAAGGGATGATTAATGTAGAGGTTGGATATCTTGGCTCTCTTGCCTGAAAGCAGGAGACTCTGAAGTCTCCCTCACTCCACTGCTCCTAATGGAATATGGGAGTATCTGAGGCCTCACAGTGACAGCAATGAATTCCAGTTTCTTCTCCCTCCCTCCCTCCCTCCCCTCTCTCTCTCTCTCTCTCTTTCTCTCTCTCTCTCTCTCTCTCTCTCTCTCTCTCTGCAAATAACTGTGTTTGTATTTAGGGCCTTGTGCTTGCTCAGCTGGCACACTATTACTTGAGCTATGCCTCCAGCTCTGCTTTTTGCTGGTTATTTTGGAAATGGAGTCTAACATACTTTTCTGTTCAGCCTGGCCTATTTGAGGGAATCAATTCCAAGTATGCATAGAGAAGAGACTACAAAATATATAATACCCTTGTCTATTGTATGGCTAGTAAAGATCTCCCAGTCCACAGGCTTTCTATTCATCTTGCTAGCTATGTGCTTGAATGGGGATAATCAAGAAATCTAATAACAACAGATGCTGGAGTAGATGTGGCCAAAGGGAACCCTATCGCATTGTTGGTGGGAGTATAAACTTGTTCAATCACTTCGGAAAACAGTATGGAGGGTCCTCAAAATACTACACATAGAGCTCCCCTATGACCAATCTCACTTTGGGGCATTTAGCCAAATGATCTCAAACAAGGCTGTATTAAAGCTACCAGCACATCTATGTTTATCACAGCATTATTTACCATAGCTAACATATGTTACCAACCCAGATGCCCCTCATTAGATGAATGGATCAAGAAAATGTGGAAGATAGACAGATAGATAGATAGATAGATAGATAGATAGATAGATAGATAGATAGATAGATAGATAGATAGAATGGAATTCTATGCCTCCATCAGAAAGAATGGCATTGCCCCATTTGTTAGGAAATGGAAAGACTTGGAAAAAATTATATTAAGTGAAGTAAGTCAGGCCCAAAGAAACATAGGTCCCATGGTTTCCCTTATTTGCAATAACTAGTATAATTCTAAGCCAAGCAGAAAAGGTCAAAAGCTATGTACATATGACCACATAAGATGATGCTAAGCAAAATGAACCCCAAGATAGAGACACAAGTGGTTTTTTCTTTCTTGCTGTTGTTTTTAATGTACTTATATCATGTGATTTTTTTTGTTCCTTTCGTATGTTCTTCCCCCATGGTATAACCCCTGTTTTCACTGTATTTGATTCAGATGACCTGCATCTTGTATATACGTTTTTCTAATTTGGGGAGAGTAAAGGAAATAACAAAATGCTGAAATAAGGTTACAGGATGACCCATTTTAACAACAATATGTACAAGACACTACATTGGAAATGAATTTTACAGCTTTTCTGGGTGGAGAGGAGAAGTTGAGGAGGTGGGAGGGAAGGGATGGTAGGGGGAAAACAAAGGAGGAGTTAAAAATGCTGGACAGGAAATGTACTTATTACCTTACCTGTGTAACTGTAACCCTTCTGTACAGTATTTTTACATTAAAAATATATACAAGAAGATATAATACCATGGGCTTCATATTTGAAACTCTATATTGAACACATTTTGTACCCTGTAAACTTTTAATTCATACACCTTCACTTTTCTGTTTCATTGAGACAGGCTGTACCTATGTAGCTCTGGCTGATCAGAATTCCTGTTCGTCCTGCTTCAGCCTGTGGAGTGTTAGGATTTTGAGCATTCAATCTACTCCTAACAAAATTAATTGTAATTAATTCCACTGACTTCAAGCAGTTCCTATCTTTTCATACTAAATTTGTTAACAGATTAAAAAAGTTCATGGACTGACTACTTACTAGCATGGAGTAAGTATAATGGCAGTAATTAAATAAAGCCTGGGTGATCATAGCAACTAGTTACTTTCTTCCTTCTTTTTCCTGTTCATTTCTGTTAGTAGACATTTACAGCTCAAGCTGCAAATAGTTACCTATAGAGCTAACAGGACTGTGTGTTCACAAAAGTCCTAATTCATGAATTTGAAAAAAAAAGTACTATAGTAATGAGTTCCTAAATATTTCTGAAGACAGAGAAAGTAAACTTGACTAGTTTGCATAGTTGAAAAACAATTTTAAGGTGCACATTTAGAAATTCTGCTTTGGCCAGATGCTGGTGGCTCACATCTGCCATCCTAGCTACTCAGGAGGCTCAGATCTGGAGGACCTCAGTTGGATATCAACCAGAGTAGAAAAGTCCATGAGACTTCATCTCCCATTATCTAGCAAAATACTAGGCTAGAGGAATGACTCAGGTAGTGCAAGCAAGCCAGTGAGTGTGAGGCCCTGAATCCAAACTCCCCTTCCCCCTTCCCCAAAAACTGCTGCTTTAATAACATTCAAGGATAAATAGGAATGGAAGCCAGTGGTGTTAGGTGAAGCATAGGAAGGGCCTACCCCTGGTTCACCAGCTTGTACTCACTCAGTGAGCCACTGACTTTTTAATGAACATGGCAACTGTCTCAGACCTCCAGAAACAGTCCAAACTTAATGTACTTTCACATTGTTACCTTTGTCAAGATTGATTTCCCAAGAAGAATACGTTCAATGAAAAATTTCTCTGAAAATGAATGCTTTGAAATACTACTGGAGAATGCAATAATATATTTATATTATATACTTCTAAACTTGTTCTATTCCAAGTTTAGCCAACATTCACAGTGTCTGACAGAGTGTCTTAGTCTTAACCTTAATCTACGACTTAATCATTCAATTTCGACAGATGACAACAAAAGTAAAAAAATGATCAGAGCTGGCACCTGTTAAATATTCATATGTTGTATATTGAAATATAGATGTATATTTAAATACATATATAGGATTCGTAAAAGAATCATCAATCGCTAAGTTTCTGATGAGAAAATTTACCATCAATTTATACACAGATAAATTTATACATATATATTATTACTATAACACAACTGACTTTTTAATTTTATTTTTTTACTGTGAAAATACTGTACAGAGGGGTTACAATTACATGGGCAAGATAATAAGTACATTTCTTATCAAGCATTGTAGTCTCCTCCTTTGTTTCCCCTTCCCATCCCTTCCCATCCTCCCCCTGCCCCACCCAATCCTCCCCGCTCCCCCTCCCCCCTCCCACCCCCCCATCCCTCGCACCAAAGTTGTAAAGTTCGTTTTCGACATAACGACTTGTACATCTCATTGTCAAAATGGGTCCACCTGTATCACTATTTAAACGATTTGTTTTTCCCCTTCCCCTCCACAAATTATACCGACATCAAATACAGTGAAAGCAGGGATTATACTGTGGGGGAGGGACATACAAAGCAACAAAGAAATAATCTTATAAATGTGTTAGAAACAATCGCATGAAAGAAAAGAAAACATTTGAATACATATCTTAGGGTTCATAACCCTAACATCACCTTAATCTGACCTTTTCTGCTTGACTCAGACATTTACTATATATTGCAAATAAGGAAAACCATGGGACCTATGTTTCTTTGAGCCTGGCTTACTTCACTTAATATAATTTTTTCCAAGTCTTTCCATTTCCTAACAAATGGGGCAATGTCATTCTTTCTGATGAAGGCATAGAATTCCATTGTGTATATATACCATATTTTCTTGATCCATTCATCTACTGAGGGGCATATGGGTTGGTTCCATATCTTAGCTATAGTAAATACAGCTGCAATAAACATAGTCGTGCTGGTAGCTTTAGTGTGGTCTTGTTTGTAAACATTAGGGTAAATGCCCAAAAGTGGGATTGCTGGGTCATAGGGGAGCTCTATGTGGAGTCTTTTGAGGAACCTCCATACTGCTTTCCAAAGTGGTTGAACAAGTTTACACTACCACCAACAATGAAGTAAGGTTCCCTTCTGTCCAAATCCCCTCGAGCATCTGTTGTTATTAGAGTTCTTGATTTTAACCATTCTAACTGGGGTGAGGTGGTATCTCAATGTTGTCTTGATTTGCATTTCTTTTATGGCTAGGGAGGTTGAGCATTTCTGCAAATGTCTATTGGCCATCCTTCTTTCCTCTTCAGAGAAGTTTCTCTTTAAGTCTTTAGCCCACTTATTTACTGGGCAGTTGTTTCTTTTAGGATTTGTTATTGGGGGATTTAATTTTTTGAGTTCCAAGTATATTTTAGATATGAGACCCTTGTCCGTTGTATGGCTAGTGAAGATCTTCTCCCAATCCATAGACTTTCTATTGATCTTGCTCGCTATGTCCTTTGCCATGCAGAAGCTCTGCAACTTCATGCAATCCCATTTGTCCAACCTTCCTTTGATTTGTTGTGTTTCTGGGACTCTATTAAGAAAATTTCGGCCTGTGCCAAGGAGACCTAGGGTTTCTCCTATTCCATCCTGCAATGTTTTCAGAGTGTCAGCTTTGATCCATTTGGACATAACTGACTTTAAATCAAACAAAATGGCTTAGGTTCCTGCTATTATCACATCCCACTCCTGGCACAGGCAGGAACTTCCTGAATAGAAATCCAGACACAGCTAAAAAAGAGCCTCCAGAGTGGGGAAAATCTTTGCCAGCAATATGTCTGAGAAGAATCTAATGACCAGAATACATGAGAAGCTTGGGAAACAAAACCCACTGGGTGCTGGTGGCTTATGCTTATAATTCCAGCTACTTGGGAGGCTGAGATTCATTGTTCAAAGCCATCCTAGAAAGAAAAAATCTGCAAAACTGTTTTCTCTACGAAACTACTAAAATGGCAGAAGTAGAAGTGTTTGTTTCTCTAGTGGTAGAGAGCTAGCCTTAAACAAAAATGTTCAAGAACACTCCTAGGCCCTGAGTTCCAGCAGTAGGATAAGCACCAAAAAACAAAAAACAAAAACAAAACATCTAAAACCACAACTGCCCAAAACAACAAAAACAAAAGAAAAGAACACACAAACATGCATTCAGCATGTGTATGGGTGGATAGTTCCAACATGCTCATGATATATTTGTATATGGTAATAAAGCAATGTGTATATTAAATAACTCATATGGCTTACATTTATAAACATATATATGTGTGTTTGCATAACAGTAACATGTTGAAGTAATACTAACTATTCAGGAGGCTGAGATGTGAGGATTATAGTTCAAAGCCAGCCCAAGCAAGAAAATCTGAGAAACATTTATCTCCAATTAATCACCAGAAAACTGGATTTATCACTGTGGCTCAAAGTGGTAGAGCACTGACCTTGATTGAAAATGCTCATGAACAGTGCCCAGACCTTGAGTTCTAGAGCAACAACTAACAAAAACAAGGGAAAAAAAAAACAATGAAATTGTTTAAGGTAGTGGGAGAAAGAAGGGCAGGGAGAGTGAAAGAGAATTTGAAATTGATTGGAATACATTGTGAACACGTATGGATGCAACAATGTAATGCCCTTCCATATGACAATGTCAGCTAATCATAAAAATAAATGTTTTAAGATATCAGCTTTTAGCTGACATTACAAGGGTGACCTGTGGCTCATGCCTGCCATCATTTTAAATGTGCCCTATGTTTAACTCTTTCAAAAATTTTCTGGAAGAAGGAAATGCAGACTGGTAATGGTGAATGTAATAATGGAAATAGTTCATTTTACTTTTTGCAAGTAATATTGTTCATAACTTAGTCTAGTCCTCCTTCCTCTACTCTACTTTTCTTGTTATTTTTGTTCTTATTATTTCATTTTTTTCCTTGGTAAATAAGAGGGTTTGGTTTACTTTTCCTTTTAGGGGTTCTGTTTCCTTTCTAATTACACCCTTCTTACTGGTTCTCTTACTACTGCTACATTAAAGAAAATTATTGTGCTGATCTATCTTTCTGTCATTCATTCATCACCCTCTATATGTGACTCATATCATACTCATCATCTATCCCTAACTTATGATGCCAATTGTTAGTTATCTGCAGTCTGTACTTCAATGTTTGCTACAGACAAGGAATGAGTCATATATACTAAGATGTCCATATATACTTATTGTCTTTCATCTAAATAGAGGAAAGGAGAAAATGAGGGAGGGGGTGACACTATTCAAAAAGAAAAGTATTCATTGTCCATAACCCCTCAGTATATCAACTTTACAATGGAAAGTAAGTAAATGAATAATTGGAAGAAAGGTATATTGGCTAGCTACAATAGTATTCATTATATTGAAGTCTTGTTTCCTCTGAAATCCAAACATTATTTCACTCTCCTTCATCTACCAACGTTAAAGGGAAAAAGTAGTAAATGTAAGTGAAGTAAGCCAGGCCCAAAGAAACATAGGTCCCATGGTTTCCCTTATCTGCAATAACTAGTATATGTCTGAGACAAGCAGAAAAGGTAAGATAAGTTGATGTTAGGGAAATGAACCCCAAGATAAGGACTCAGGTGGTTTTTCTTTCTTGCTATTGTTTCTAACATTTTTATGATTTTTTGTTGCTTTGTATGGCCCTCCCCCACGGTATAACCCGTTTTCACTGTATTTGATGTTGAAAAACAAAGGAGGACGCAACAGTGCTTGATAAGAAATGTACTCATTACCTTGCTCATGTAATTGTAACCCCTCTGTATGGTATTTTCACAATAAAAAACGTATTAATAAAAATTAAAAAAACTGAATGTGTAGGCATTGAGTAACTAAATTTTATGGAATTCTGTAAGGCTTTTCTTAAGATAACAAAAATTATGCTACTATAGTCCAATCTTTCTCACCAACTTAGACTTTTCAATATACCTCATCAGCTATCTCTTTAGTTCAAGGATATTTTAGTTTATTATTTCACTTTCCCTTTTCCATGTGTGGTATTATGTTTTATTGATATATAACAATTTGTAAAAAAAAATTGTCCTGTACATATTCTTGAAGTCTCATGCAACATTTTACTATCTCTATGATCTCTGTTTTGCCCTTCTAATTGTCTCAAGGGTCAATTAATTTTTTTCTCCTTCAGCTTTCCTATGAATTATTAAACTCAGAAATCATGTTTTTATTTTTTAATTTCAGTTTTACACATTCATTACTTAATTTTTTTGGACATCATGGGGCTTGAACTCAGGGCCTTAGCACTGTCCCTGAGCCACTTTTGCTTACTCTGCCACTTGAGCCACAATGCCATTAACGGCTTTTTCTGTTTATGTGATATTGAAGAATCAAACCCAGGGCTTCATGCATGCTAGGCAAGCAATCTACCAATAAGTTACATTCCCAACCTTTAAGTAAATTTTGTTTGTGTGATGGTCTTGGAGCATGAACTCAAGGCCTGGAATTTTTCCCTAGGCTTTTTTGCCTAAGGTAGCAACTCTACCACTTGAGCCACAGCTCTACTTTGTTTAGTAGTTAAATGCAGATAAGAGTCTCATGCACTTTCCTGCTAAGGCTAGCTTTGAACCACAGTCCTCAGATCTTAGCCTCCTGAATAGCTAGGTTTGTATGTTAGTGGCATGAACCACTAGCACCCATCAATACTTTTGTTTATTTATTTATGATGTCATCTGCTAGCAGCTCTGGCTAAGTGTTCAATTGATTCTGCCCTCTTTCTCTCTCATTGCTAGTCCAAAGGTGGAATTTTAATGGTATATTGCTCTATTTTATATCACGGGAACCTACAGGACTGATGGGTCATGGTCCTGAGGGTGGCAGAAAATAGGCAACCTCTACCCACCCAGACAGGAAATACAGATACTAACTCAACAAATCTTCTTGCATTCCAGTCTTCCTGTGCTTTACTGAAAGAACAAACTTTGTCTGCCTCTCTTGCCTTTCTATGCTTACAGGGAGAATTGACACAAACATTTGGAGTTAATATAAATCATTCCCACACCCATGGAGAGAGATCTTCCTAGGCTCTATTTCATTCTGATTCTCCCAGAAGTTTACATTGCTGGAGTGGAGCGATGTGTTATAGTTATAAAAACAAAAATCTCTGGGAGATCCCAAATGTTTACAAACAAGACCACACTAAAGCTACCAGTATGACTATGTTTATTGCAGCAGTATTTACTATAGCTAAGATATGGAACCAACCCAGATGCCCCTCAGTAGATGAATGGATCAAGAAAATATGGTATATATACACAATGGAATTCTATGCCTCCATCAGAAAGAATGACACTGCCCATTTGTTAGGAAATGGAAAGACTTGGAAAAAATTATATTAAGTGAAGAAACATAGGTCCCATGGTTTCCCTTATTTGCAATATCTAGTATATGTCTGAGTCAAGCAAAAAAGGTCAGATAAGGTGATGTTGGGGAAATGAACACTAAGATATGTATTCAAATGTTTTTTTTTTCTTTCATGCGATTGTTTCTAACACATTTATAAGATTATTTCTTTGTTGCTTTGTATGTCCCTCCCCCACAGTATAATCCCTGCCTTCACTGTATTTCATGTCGGTATAATTTGTGGAGGGGAAGGGGAAAAACAAATCGTTTAAATAGGGATACAGGTGGACCCATTACAACAATGAGATGTACAAGTCGTTATGTCGAAAAAGAACTTTAAAACTTTGATGGGGGTGGGGAGAATTGGGTGGGGGGGGATGGGAAGGGATGGGAAGGGGAAACAAAGGAGGAGGCTACAATGCTTGATAAGAAATGTACTTATTATCTTGCCCATGTAATTGTAACCCCTCTGTACAGTATTTTCACATTAAAAAAAAAAATTCAGACAGAAAAAAAAAAGTAAAAAAACAAAATCTCTGGGAGAGCACAAGTGAAGGGGTGATATTGTCCAAAAAGAAATGTACTCTTTACCTGACTTATAACTGTAACCCTTCTGTGTACATTATCTCTATAATAACAAGAAAATATGAAGTCTCTTACACAGGCACTGAGGCCTCACAATGGTAATCAAGCTACTTAGGAGGTGGATATTTGAGGAATGTTGTTTATAAGGTGGCTTAGGCAGGAAAGTCTGTGACATTCTTATCCCCAAGTAACCAAAAACAAGCCAGAAGTAGAGATGTGACTCAAGTGGTACAGAACTAGGCTTGAGCTAAAAGCCCAGGAGCACTGCCTAGGTTTTGAGTTCAATCCCCAAGTCTGGCACCAAAAACAAGCAATAATCTCCTGTTATATCTGATATTCATAAGTTCCCTCAGTGAATAAATTAATGTTGGGAATGTAGCATAAAGGGTTAGAAAGGAGTGTTGGGTCACTATTTTAGTCTCTTCTCTTTCTCTCTCTCTCTCTCTCTCTCTCTCTCTCTCTCTCTCTCACACACACACACACACACACACACACACACACACAGCCCTGGATCATTAGGTGTTCCTGAGACATTTAGTTATATTAGATGTGTTTTGTTGAAACCCAAATATTTAAAGCTAAAATAAGAAAATGTGAGAACAACTGTGGAATTCAGGTAGGTATTGCTAAATTTCTTATTTTCAAGGGCAGTAATATTAAACATTGTTACATTCTTAAAGATAAAACTTAAGAATAGACAACTTTTAAAAATTCAGCAACATGGAAGCTCTATAGAACAGTATTGTTTATGGGTATAGAGGTGAAAATAATGCATCAAATATTAAACTGAAACTTTCTCATTAAAAATAATATCAAATATAATTTCTTCTATATTAACAATGAGCAAGGCAGTGTGCTAAGGGCAGAATACTATTTATTCATTCCCTTAACCCTAACAAGTTGGAATAAACACTATCCATATTCACATGCAACATTAAGGAGGGTCAGAAAAGTGAAATAAAACTTTTGGGCAGTTACCCAAATGATCACAAACAAGACCATACTAAAGCTACCAGCACAACTATGTTTATTGCAGCATTATTTATCATAGCTAAGATATGGAACTAACCCAGATGCCCCTCAGTAGATGAATGGATCAAGAAAATGTGGTATATATACAATGGAATTCTATGTCTCCATCAGAAAGAATGACATTGCCCCATTTGTTAGGAAATGGAAAGACTTGGAAAAAATTATATTTATTTTATCTATTTTTTTATTGTGAAAATACTGTACAGAGGGGTTACAATTACATGGGCAAGATAATGAGTATATTTCTTATCAAGCATTGTAGCCTCCTCCTTTGTTTCCCCTTCCCATCCCTTCCCATCCTCTCCCCTCCGCCCCTCCCCCCCCACCGAACCCTCTTCCCCTCCTGCCGCCACCAAAGTTGTAAAGCTCGTTTTTCAACATAAGGACTTACACATCTTATTGTTGCAATGGGTCCATCTGTATCCCTATTTAAACGATTTATTTTTTCCCTTCCCCTCCACAAATTATACCAACATCAAATACAGTGAAAGCAGGGGTTAAACCGTGGGGGAGGGACATACAAAGCAACAAAGAAATAATCTTATAAATATGTTAATTACCCCAAAAGTGGCACTGTGGATCAAGTGGCAGGGCGCTAGCCATGAAAACAAAAGTTCAAGCACAGAACCCAAGTCCTGATTTCAAGCCACAAGACCAGCAAAAGAAAAAAAAGGAAAATAAAGGGAAATTGAGATTGGTGGAAAGACATAATTAATATCATATTGAGGACAAAAGGAGAAAAAGGAGGAGAAGACAACAGAGATGCAAATGCAACCTGGCCATCTGTTTACCTACTGGAAATATAGTTAATGAAGGATTTTTGATTGGGAGATAAAGACAAGAAAATATGAGTGACAGATCAGTTCTAATTGTAGACAGAGGAAGTTATGAATACCAGAGGATGATAAAAGAGAAAAGGAGAAGGTATACTTTAAGATTGAGTACTGAAACCTGGGTGTCATGGCTGACATATAATGACTGCATAGGAAAGAAATGGAAAAGAAAGTACTAAAAAGGAAAATAAAACAGTACAAAATTGCTCAAATTAAATATACAAAAACTAATCAATACTGACAAATACAAAATGAAAAGGATATTAAACAGCAAAGGCTAACATGAAAGTTTTATAATTTTCTGTTTTTTTCTTAGTTGTAAACAGTTTTATTGTTATGGAGACTCTTCAGAAATTTAATCACCAATGACTTTACTTACTGGAAAAATAGTGGTTACAAAATAACATATAAAATATTCTTATAAGTCATAAAATACTTTATAAACATTTGGCATTTGCCAAGGAAGAAGAAAGAGGGCATGGCATTCTTCAAAGTTAAACAGGGTAAAAGCAAAGTAGATTTATATTATAAGACATAATAAGACCAACACTGATGGCTCACACCTTACTCAAGGGGTAGAAATCTGAGGATTGGATTGCAGTTTAAAACCGAGTAAGGGGTGGGGGGAGCAGGAAGATGGCAGAGGAGAAACTGAGGGCTAAGCAAGTTCTCACATAGAAACCAGTTTAGTATTCCAGTGGAAAATCTAAGGCTAGAGAATCACACTTAGTGTGTCATCATAGTACAGAGTTTGGACAGAGAGGAAAAACTTAGGCAGCTTAGTTAAGGACACAAATTCAAGCATCCCCAGTTTGCAGTGGTAGCAGAAGCAACAGTGGCTTTTGCCGCTGGCCACTATATCAACAGAGACTGCCTAGGACAAATGTGCTAGTAGTGGCACATGAGCAGATTCTACTCACCATCAGCAAGAACTGACAAGGAGCAGAAATCTTTATCTTGCTGACCACAGACAGTCACCGACCCTGGATGTGGATGGACCCCAAACCAAAGGAAAGCTGTGAGTATGCCCAATGCATCCTTACTCCTTCTCAAGGAGCAGTGGTTGGAAGGTAGCCCTTCCCCCACCATCTTTGATACTGACACAGACTGGGCCAGAGCAGCTAGTGTAATTTAGCCCTTGGAAGAAGACAGTAGGAGCCATTAAACAGATCACAGGAATCTGACCTGCAGCAGGACTCAGCTCCACCCCTGATGAAAGTTACCCCTCCCAAGCAGAGGTAGCTCTTGTGTCAGTGGGACATACTCTCCTTAGTGGGTAAACAGAGCCAGAGGCTACTCTAACCAGCTGCAGCACAAGCAGCAACTCTACCCCTAAAGCAATTAGAAACTTGTTACACATAAATCCTGAGATTGGCTCCAAGCTGGGCTGATTGAGTGTCTCAGGAGCTAGCCCATCAGGGTAAAGCTACTGATTGCTGACAGGCCACAGCCCTACCTATAACCTAGCACTCCTCACAGCAACTGCAAGCTAGGGGAAAGAGCCACCTTGTTCTTTTGTAATACTCAAAGTATATCGCCCTCCCACCGAACTAGCCTGGGAGAAGGGACATAAACTCCTGGGTAAGGCAGAGCTTCTTCAGCCTGCTCAAATAAATTGATTTAAGAACCAACCAAGCCACAGAAAAACCAAACACCACAAGCAAACCAGAGACTCCACCAAGAGACTGGTTACAGACACAGGGAGACACAAGATCTGCCATCTGCCGCCCCCCCCCCCCCAAAAAAAAAAAAACAAATTCAAAGACCTCTTTTTTCTACCTATTTTTTTCATTTTTCTTTTAGGTTTTTGTTGTTGTTGTTGCTGTTTTTATTTCTTTTTCTGCTTTTTAATATTCTCTTTATACTCTTTTCCCTTTGGTGGTCCTTTTTTTTTTTTTTTTTTGGTCGGTCATGGGGCTTGAACTCTGGGACTGGGTGCTGTCGCTCAGCTTTTTAGCTAAAGGCTAGCACCCTACCACTTGAGCCACAGAAGCATTTCCTGGATTTTTTCTGTTTTTGTGGTGCTGAGGAATCAAACCCAGGGCCTCATGAATGCAAGGCAAGCAGTCTACCACTGAGCCACTTTCCGAGCCCTTGGTCCTTTTTCTTTGCTTTACTGAATTGCTGTTCTGTTCATCCCCAGATATATACCTGTCTTGGATTATTAGATCTTATCCTCCATTGTGTGCATACTTAAATCAGATACTGATTAACTAATTCACAAACTCCCAGCCTTAACTCCATTAATTATAGAATTATTTCTTTATGCTTATATAATTTTGTGTTTAATTTTAAATTTTCAGTTTTCCTTTTTCCTTTTTCATCTCTCTTCTCATTTCCTTCTATCTCCTCCTCTCTCTCTCTGAATTGCTCTCTGACTTTCCCTCCCTACATTCCTCTAATCTTATATTCTCCTCACAATTCTCCCTAAACCTATTAATTTCGGGTTTGCTGACTCCTTGTTTGATTTTTCTTAGTCCACTGATCCCTAGTTGTTTGTTGTTGAACTAGATTATATGTGTTGAACTAGATTGTATCTGTACTCATTTTGACTGAATCAAACAATCTTTGCAACTATAGGGTTCTGGTTGATGCTTGCCTTAAAATAGTGTTCTAGCTTGGAATTGGTTATGCTATCATATCCAAATGGGCAGAACAAGCAGAAACACAAGAAAAATGGCAAGTCCAGGTATTTCAACTCCTACTCGTGACAATCAGGCAACAGAGCAGTCAATGAGTAACCCAGAGGAGAGTTCCCAAAATGCTCTACAAACACTACTGGTAAACATGATGAATGAAAAGTCTGAAAGCCTGCAAAGGTCTCACTGTGAGTGTGATGGGGAAATGTGTGAGTGGGATGAGGCTAACCAAAGATTAATACAGGAATATCGTGAGCATGATGAGACTAACAAAGATTAATACAGGAATTTTGTGAGCTTGATGAGGCTAACCAAAGATTAATACAAGGATATTGTGGGCATGATGAAGCTAATCTAAGATTAATAGAGGAATTGCATAAGCAGGATGAGAACAGACAAAGATTAATGGAGGTATTCATGGAATCCACAAACAGCCAGCTGGAGGAATCCAGGGACACCACAAAGGGAATGCTGAATGAAGCCCAACAGAAGGAAAGGGAATCCAATGAAACAATATCCAATCAACTGAGGGATTTGAGAATGAACACTGAAAACCAAATTAAGGAAGTAAAGAAGTCCATACAAGGTCTAAAACAAAGCTCCAACAAAGACCTTGAAGCCATCAAATCTGACCAATTAGAAGGAAAGGAAATAAAAAACAAAGTAGAAAGTCTTGACAATAGATTAGACCACGCAGAAGATTGAATCTCTGGGATTGAAGACAGCCTAGATATTATAGAGAAAAAAGAGACAATTATTCAAGACAAATCCAAGAAATATGATAAATCTATTCAACATTTAGAAGACACCATCAGAAAGCCGGGTGCCGGTGGCTCATGCTTGTAATCCTAGCTACTCAGGAGGCTGAGATCTGAGGATTATGGTTCAAAGCCAGCCCAGGCACAAAAGTCCATGAGACTCTTATCTCCAATAAACCACTCAGAAAACTGGAAGTGGTGCTGTGGCTCAAATGGTAGAGCACTAGCCTTGAGCTGAAGAGCTGAGGGACAGTGCTCAGACCCAGAGTTCAAGCCCCATGACCAACAACAACAACAAAACACACCATCAGAAGGCCTACTCTGAAGGTAATGGGTGTAGAGGAGCACTTAGACACAGAAGTTAATGGTCTAGGAAATTTAAGAGGAACCTAGCAGAGAACTTCCCAAACATGCAATAGATACAAGAATCCTTTAGAACCCCAAAGAGACCAGACCAGAACAGAGAAATGATCCATCACCTGCAAAGGGAAACCAATCAGAATAACTTCAGATTTCTCAATAGAGACAATTAAAGCAAAAAGAACCTGGAATGATGTATGACACACTCTAAAGACAAACAAATATCAACCAAGAATACTGTACCCAGCAAAACTCTCCTTCATAATGGAAAGTCAAATAAAAATCTTCCACAACAAAGAAAAATGGAAACAATATATCTCCACCTAACCATCCCCACAAAATATACTTAAAGATGTCCTACACATAAAAAACCAACAAGAGCACAATAAAGGCCAAGAGTCCAAGAGGCATTAGAAGAACCCAGTTGGCACAGGCCACAGGAAGGTAGATAACATGGCAGGAACTACCAAACACCTCTAAGTCCTAACTCTCAATATTAATGGACTTAACTCTCCAATTAAGTGACTTAGACTGTTTAGTTGGACCAAAAAACAACATCCTTCTATCTGCTGCCTTCAAGAGACACACTTGATTTTGCCCACAAAATCAAATATATCTGAAAGTGAAAGGCTAGAATAAAATATACCAAGCAAATGGCCCATAAAGAGGTGCGAGTTGCAATCCTAATCTCACATAAAATAGACTTTAAATAAAGGCTGTGTATGAAAAACCTACAGACAGTATAATACTTAATGGCGAAATGCTAAAGCCATTTCATCTAAATTCAGGAATCAGACAAGGATGTCCACTCTCTCCACTTCTCTTCAATTTAGTATTAGAATGCCTAGCAAGAGCAATAAGACAAGTTGCAAACATAAAGGGGATCCAAATAGGGAAAGATGAAGTAAAACTTTCCCTCTTTGCAGATGACATGATCTTGTATTTAATGAACCCCATGGATTCTACCCCCAAGTTCCTCAAGGTGATCTGAAACTTTGCTAAAGTAGCAGGATACAAAATTAACCCTCAAAAATCAGTGGCTTTTCTGTATGCCAATAACGAGTAGAATGTGGTTGAAATCAGGAAAGCAACTCCTTTTGTAATAGCCGCACAAAAAAATAAAATTAACTAAAGAAGTAAGGAATTAACTAAAGAAGTAAAGGACCTTCATGATGAAAACTTTAAAAGCCCGTAAAAGGAAATTAAAGGAGAACTAGAAAGTGGAGAAACCTCCCATGATCCTGGATTGGGTGAATAAACATCGGAAAAATGGCAATACTTCCAACGGCTATTTACAAATTCAATGTAATACCTATCAATATGCCAACCTCATTCTTCAAGGAAACAGAAGAAGCAATCCAAAAATTCAGATAGAACAATAAAAGACCCTGAAAAGCAAAAATGTTCCTTAGAAGAAAGAATAGTGATGGAGGAATATTCAAACTCTACTACAAAGCCTTAGTAATCAAAACAGTTTGGTACTGGCACAAGAACAGACCTCAGGAACTAAAGACCCAGAAATGAACCCAAAGACCTATAGCCACCTAATCTTCAATAAGGGAGCTAAAAAATAGAATGGAAGAGAGACAGCCTCTTCAGTAAATGGTGCTGCCAAAATTGGTTAAACACCTGTAGAAAACTAAGGCTAGATGCTTATATATCACCCTGCACCAGAATCAACTCCAAATGGATCAAAGACCTTGAAGTAAAAGCAGACACCCTGAAAACATTACAGGACAGAATATGAGAAACTCTAGGGCTCCTTGGCACAGGCCGATATTTTCTTAATAAACTCCCAGAAACACAACAAATCAAAGAAAGGTTGGACAAATGGGATTGCATGAAATTGCAAAACTTATGCATGGCAAAGGAAATATCAAACAAGATCAATAGAAAGCCCACGGATTGGGAGAAGGTCTTCACCAGCCAAACAATGGACAAGAGTCTCATATCTAAAATATACTTAGAATTAAAAAAAAAATTAAACCCCCCAACAAGAAATCCTCAAAGAAACAACTGCCTGCTTAATAAGTGAGCTTAAGACTTAAAGAGAGGCTTCTCTGAAGAGGAAATAAAAATGGTCAATAGACACACGAAGAAATGCTCCACTTCTCTAGCCATAAAAGAAAAGTAAATTAAAACAATATTGAGGGCTGGGAAGGGATGTGAAGGGTAAACAAAGGAGGAGGCTGCAATGCTTGATAAGAAATGTACTCATTATCTTTCCCATGTAATTGTAACCCCTCTGTACAATATGTTCACAAAAAATAAAAATTAAAAAAATATTGAGATTTCACCTCACCACATTTAGAATTGCTATAATGAAGAAATCTAATAACAACAGATACTGGAGGAGATGTGACCCAAGGGAAGCCTATTGCATTGTTGGTGGTAATGTAAACTTGTTTAACCACTTTGGAAAGCAGTATGGAGGTTCTTCAAAAGACTCCACATAGAGCTCCCCTGTGACCCAACAATCCCTCTTTTGGGCATTTACGCAAACAATCACAAACAAGGCCATACTAAGGCTACCAACTAGCACAACTATGTTTATTGCAGCATTATTCACCATAGCTAAGTTATGGAACCAACCCAGATGCCCCTAAGTAGATGAATGGATCAAGAAAATGTGGTATATATATATATATATATAATGGAATTCTATGCCTGCATCAGAAAGAATGACACTGTCCCACTTGTTAGGAAACAGAATGACTTGGAAAAAATTATATTAAATGAAGTAAGTCAGGCCCAAAGAAGCATAGGTCCCATGCCTTCCCTTATTTGCAATAACTAAAATAGTATATGTCTAGGACAAGCAGTGTACATATGACCATATAACCTGATGCTAAGTGAAATGAACCACAAAATAGGGACACAAGAGTTTTTTTATCTTTCTTGTTCTTTTTTTATGCACTTCTAATGTACTATGTGATTTTTTTTGTTTGATTCTTTGTATGTTCTTCTCCCATGGTATAACCCCTGTTGTTACTGTATTTGATTCTGGTGTCCCACCTCTTGTATATACATTTTCTAATTTGGGGAGAGGAAAGGAAATAACAAAACGTTGAAAAAAGAATACAGGATGACCAGATGTACAAGACCCTATGTTGAAAATGAACTTTACAACTTTTCGGGGGTGGGGGGTGGTGGGAGTTGGGGATGTGGGGAGGATTGGGATGGTAGGGGAAAAATAAAGGATGGGGTAACAATGCTCGATAGTAAATGGATTCATTACTTTGCTCATGTAACAGTAACCCCTCTGTACAGTATCTTATATATATATATATATATATATATATATATATATATATATATATATTATAAAAAGAAATAAAGCCACCTAGGCAGGGAAATCCATGAGACTTAACCCCCAAAACCTGGAAGTATAGCTGTGGCTAAAGTGATAGAGTGCTAGCCTAAGCAAAATAGCTTAGGGACAGTCCCTAGGTCCTGAATTCAATGAAAAAAAGAAAGAAAAAAAAAACCTGAAATGGTCTACAATAATACAGTTGGTTGTCCTTGGCTCATGCCTATAATCCCAACTACTCAGGAAGCTGAGAACTGAAGTTCCTCGGTAAAAGCAATCCTCAGGAAACAATCCTTAGAGACTGACATTGCTAATGGGCCAAAAAAATGTCAGAACTGGTGGCAAGGTTCAAGCTGTAGAGTTCCATCAAGAAACAGAACAGCTAAGCAAGAGTTCAAGCCCCATTATATATATATATACAGTTCAACTGACATATTAATATATATAACACATACTTTTGTTTTATGTGTGTGTGTGTGTGTGTGTGTGTGTGTGTGTTGGTCTTGTCACTTGAACTCAGGGCCTGGGTGCGATCCCTGACCTTTATTTGTTCAAGGCTATAGTACTTTATCACTGGAGCCACAGCTCCATTTCTTTTTTTTGCCAAGTAATTGGACACAAGTGTCACCCAGACTTCCTGGGCTGGTTTCAATTTTTTTTTTTTTTTTTGCTTTACAAGAGTGGGTTCTATTTTTTATTGTAAAAAATATGGTACAGAGGGGTGATAGTTCCATGAATAAGGTAATGAGTATATTTCCTATGGGGCATTGTTACCTCCTCTTTTGTTTTTCCCCTACCATCTCTTCCCTCCTCACCTCCCTAATTCCTCCCTCCAACACCTGCCCCCCACCCCTAAAGTTCATTTACAACATAATGTCTCATACATCTCCTTGTTACTATTGCTATGATCTCAGGTTCCTGATTAGTTAGGATTACAGGTGCAAACTACCAGTATACACCTCGAAGAGTTTTTTAAATAAATTGAGGACATGGAGAGAAGCTAGGAGAAACGTGATCATTAGTATTGAAGAAAATTACATTAATTCTCTTTCAAGTAATTGTTTTAACATATCTCTCACCATTGCTTAATTTTGAATGCAGTACAAAACTTACCAAAAATAAGGAATACTTAGAAACTCTACTTTCTCACAGAAAACTTTGATTAGCACATTATTTCTATGAGTTGCCATTTTACTATTACAAAGAAGAGCAAAAAGAAGTCTGAGAGTTCTGATAACATGGAAAACCCTAACAACTTAGTGACTGAGGCTCAGGTCACACTAGCATTGGACGGAAAGCATGAAAGCATACATTTTAAAATGTATAAACAATGAAATTGCAAAAAATGTTCACATGCAATGACTATACTTTGATGCTGATTCAGGAATAAGTGTAATGGAAGGTACTATAGAAACTTCTCATCTTGATAATGTGTGGCAGCCTTGAAGCAACTCACTTGTTTTCAGAGCACAAAAGGTAACAAGATATCTCATTTTCAAAGTTAGTGTAAGGCAAGAGAAACAAATACAAAGGGAACAATGATAATGTGGAGCGAATGGACACATACCTGACTTTTGACAAGCAAAGCACTGATTTTTATATATGTGCATATGGAGATATAGATGGTATACACTAAGAATATATGCACACCCATCCACATACACCCATATTCTGTGAGTTTTAAAGTATGTGTATCTGCATGAAACTTTGTCTAGAAACTATTTGTTTCGACCCCAAATAAATAACACAAGTTCAGAAGTTTTTGCTTAATCCCAGTTAGTAAATACTATAAACATCTGACAACACAAAATAATTAAAGACATTGAAGTTACCCAAGTGCATAGTTGAATCATTTGTAAAGTACTTATCTTAAATTGGTAAACCTCACTACTATTCCTGTCATTCTGCAATTTCTTTTGAAAACATGGTTTCATATTGTCAGTTAAGAAATAGATATCAAATACACATCATATGCTAAGCCAGCCTCAGACTGTGATGAATCCAACCTCCAGCTCCAAAATAGCTGGGATTACAGTTAGTATCAAAACATCTGGCTCAATAGTGTAGAAATTTCAGCTAAAATCCCACAGGGTCATCAATGAAAGATTAGAGATTCATGTGTAAACCCATTTCATTTGACCATTTGAGCTTCAGAAAGGAAAATGATACTTTCTGCATAAAGGTGATTTTTACTTTCCCAGACCTCTAAGAGTAATGCTGTCATGTGTAAATACTTTCTAATTAGGCATGAATATATGTCTCATCTTGGCCAATCTTAGAAGCACTACTAACCACCTCTCAAGTGCCCAATCTAGTAGTAGCTAATATATTTTTTTCCTGGTTTGCTTCTGTGCTTTTTTTTTTTTGTCGGTCTTGGGGCTTGAACTCTGGGCTTGGGCGCTATCCCTCAACTCTTCAGCACAAGGCAAGCATGCTACTGCTTGAGCCACAGTGCCATTCTGGTTTTCTAGTGGTTTATTGGATATAAGAGTCTCACAGACTTTCCTGCCCAGGCTGGCTTTGAACCGTGATCCTCAGATCTCAGCCTCCTGAGTAACTAGGATACAGGCGTGAGCCACCGGCACCCGGCTACTGTGTTTATTTTTTCAGACAGAGTCTACTAGTAATGCAGGCTGGCCTCCCTCAGCCTCCCAAGTAGCTAGGATTATGGAAATATACCACTCATATCTGCAGCTTTTCACACTATCCAACATTCAGTATTTTTTACAAACTTCCCTCGGCATCTCTGGCTCTTTAGCATACTCACGATCTTTACCCAGCTCTCTGAGCTCTTGTCTTCACCACTACCTTTTTGAAAACCCTACTGTAAATCCCCTCCTACATCACATATACATTCATTCTCCTCTCTGTCTCATAAAAGTCAGACCTTTCCATAGATCCAATTAAATATTTTACTTAAAAATAGAAACACATTAAATATTATCCATGAATGTGAACAGAATACTACTTGTCTGAAGAATAATTTCAAATTTTGGTCTTATAAAGATTGGTAGGTTTCCAAAAGACTCCACAAAGAGCTCCCCTATGATAAAGCAATCCCACTTTTGGGCATTTACCCAAATGTTTACAAACAAGACCACACTAAAGCTACCAGCATGACTATGTTTATTGCAGCATTATTTACTATAGCTAAGATATGGAACCAACCCAGATGCCCCTCAGTAGATGAATGGATCAAGAAAATGTGGTATATATACACAATGGAATTCTATGCCTCCATCAGAAAGAATGACATTGCCCCATTTGTTAGGAAATGGAAAGACTTGGAAAAAATTATATTAAGTGAAGTAAGCCAGGCCCAAAGAAACATAGGTTCCATGGTTTCCCTTATTTGCAGTATCTAGTATATGTCTGAGTCAAGCAGAAAAGGTCAGATAAGGTGATGTTAGGGAAATTAACCCTAAGATATGTATTCAAATGTTTTTTTTCTTTCAAGTGATTCTTTCTAACACATTTATAAGATTAATTCTTTGTTGCTTTGAATGTCCCTTCCCCACAGTATAACCCCTGCTTTCACTGTATTTGATGTTGGTATAATTTGTGGAGGGGAAGGGGAAAAACAAATCTTTTAAATAGGGATACAGGTGGACCCATTGCGACAATGAAATGTACAAGTCGTTATGTCGAAAACGAACTTTACAACTTTGGTGGGGGCGAGCACGGAGTATTGGGTGGGTGGGGGGAGGATGGGAAGGGATGGGAAGGGGCAACAAAGGAGGAGGCTACAATGCTTGATAAGAAATGTACTCATTGAAGTAAGCCAAGCCCAAAGAAACATAGGTCCCATGGTTTCCCTTATTTGCAATATCTAGTATATGTATGAGTCAAGCAGAAAAGGTCAGGTAATGTGATGCTAGGAAAATGAACCCTTAGATATGTATTTAAATGTTTTTTGTTTCATGCATTTGTTTCTAACTCATTTATAAGATTATTTCTTTGTTGCTTTGTATGTCCCTCCCCCACAGTATAACCCCTGATTTCACTATATTTGATGTCGGTATAATTTGTGGAGGAGATAGGGAAAAACAAGTCGTTTAAGGATACAGGTGGACCCGTTGCAACTATGAGAAGTACAAGTTATGTTGAAAACGAGCTTTACAACTTTGGTGCGGGAGGAGGGGGGGGATTGGGTGGGGGGCGGGAGGAGGCTGGGAAAGGATGTGAAGGGTAAACAAAGGAGGAGGCTGCAATGCTTGATAAGAAATGTACTCATTATCTTGCCCATGTAATTGTAACCCCTCTGTACAGTATGTTCACAAAAAAATTAAAATTAAAATTAAAAAAAAGAAATGTACTCATTATCTTGCCCATGTAATTGTAACCCCTCTGTACAGTATTTTCACAATAAAAAAATTTTAAAAAAAGATTAGTAGGTTTCACATGAAGTATAATTTCCAAGGATAACTGTTAAGATGCCGCTTTATCAACAAATATTTTGCTCTGTTAGATCACAGTGGAACAATTAAAGACTTGGACCTGGTTCAGACCCATGATGCCATTTTTTTTAGTTACACAGAAAATAATGTGGGCAGAACATGACCTACATTCATGGCTCTTCCTACATCCCAATGATTGTGCCACCAGCTCCATGGAGTGAGGAATCAGCCAGGGGAAAGCAATCCAGACTTGCTCTGTTACAGGCAGCCGGCTGTATATCAGCCTTAATGTCTGTCTACACCACTACTGTTGGACATATCTCTTTCATCTTCTACTTCTTTTCAGATTGTGGAGTCCAGTGGCCTGCCACAAAACATAACCTTCAGCTAAAGCTGATGACCAAGATTTTCTGAAAAAGAGGTGTGGTCACTAGAGACCAAGATGAAGAATTATGGAAGCATTCTACTCCCGGTAACATGATTGATTTTGAGAAAGTCTTTCACATTCCTCTCCTTCCATTTTCTCACCACCTAAAAAAATGAAAACTATATGTAACTGAAATCCCTGCACACTCTAACATACCATCACAACATTGCGTTTGACATTACAAGTACACAACTTAGAGCTTAGAGTATAGAGCTTAAATCTGCATGCCACTTACTTTTGTTAAATAAGTTTGTTTTGTTTGGTGCTGATTCTGGGGTTTGAACTCAGGGTCTGGACAATATCCACGAGCTTTTGTACTCAAGTCTACTACTTGAGCCACAGCTCCACCTCTGGTTTCTCACTGCTTAATTGGAGACAAGAGTCTCACAGACTTTCCTGCCAGGTTGGCTTTGAACCACAGTCCTCAGATCTCTGTCTTCTGAGTAGCTAAGATTATAGGTGTGAGTCACTAGCACTCAGCTTAAATAAATTTCTTTTCAGACACAGTCTTACCTATGATACATCTCCTGTAGATGACTTCATGCAAAGAATAAGTACTTATGACAGAAACAGAACATCCCAGAAAGCCTAAAATATTTTATTTAGCTCTTAAAGAAAATGTGTGCTGATCAGTACTCCCACACTTTTCTTTCCTTGCATCTCTGGAGGTTAAACTCATAGCAAAAGCTAAACTGTTTGTATCATTTGAATGTGCCACTCATCCCATGTATCTAAAATGAAATAAAAATGTACGTTAATTACCACATGATTAAGTGAATTTTGGTTCAGCTTCCTTCCATACTATTCATTGTAGTGGGCTTCTGCCATAAGATAAATTTTACTCATAAAATAAATTCTATTCTTCAGAGAATATAAAGTGTACTGGTTTTGGGTATCAGAGTCATAATTAATTAATTTTTATTAAGTTTCATTGTTCTGTTCATTGGCTCTCCCCATCTGCTGGTACCAACCTGCCCCACAGCCTGTTTCACTTTCCTATCACCTTTATTTTCAGTAAATATTCATTACACCAAAGGGTTACATTACGTTACTTCAGACACGAGTATACTATGTTTTGTTCAGAATAACTCTCTCTGTGCACAAGTATTTTTAATGTTCCCTACAGAGTTATTAAAATGTAATGGGACCAACTTTTAAAATTTAATAGAAAGTAAGAGGAAGGATGCAAACCACAGGACACAGACACATCAGGAGATATTCCTGATGTTCTCTTGAAAAGCTTTCAGTCTGAAAATCTTACAAGCATTGTTTCATTTTCTGAATAATTTTTAAATATGTTTTTATTGTAAAATACTGTACAAAGGGGTTACAGTTACATGAATAGGTTATTGAGTACATTTCCTATTGAGCACTGTTACTTCCTCTTTTGTTTTTCCACTAACATCCCTTTCCTCCCCATCTCCCCAACTCCTCCCTTCTCTCTCCCTCGAAGTTGAAAAGTTCATTTTCAACATAGTGCCTTATACATCTCATTGTTACAATGGTCAACCAGTATCCTTATTTAAGAATTTTATTTTATCCCTTCCCCTCCCCAAATTATAAAAATGTATATACAAGATGCAGAACACCAGAATCAAATACAGTGAAAACAAGAGTTATACCATGGGGGAAGAACATACGAAAGAAACAAAAGAATCACATACTGCATTATAAGTACATTAAAAACAATAGCAAGAAAGACAAAAACACTTTTGTCCCTGTCTTGGGACATCATCTTGACATCATCTTATATGGTCATGTATGGTGCATAGCTTTTGACCTTTTTCTGCTTGTTCTAGACATGTACTAGTTATTGCATTTAAGGGAAACCATGGGACGTATGTTTCTTTGGGCCTGGC
This sequence comes from Dipodomys spectabilis, assembly GCF_019054845.1. Classification (NCBI taxonomy): domain Eukaryota; kingdom Metazoa; phylum Chordata; class Mammalia; order Rodentia; family Heteromyidae; genus Dipodomys; species Dipodomys spectabilis. The sequence goes on from NW_024870775.1 coordinate 2,918,190, forward strand.
TTACTTCACTTACCATAATTTTTCCCAAGTCTTTCCATTTCCTAACAAATGGGGCAATGTCATTTTTTTCTGATGGAGTCATAAAATTCCATTGTATATGTATACCACATTTTCTCAGTAATTTTAGGAGCTAAAAACTTTTGCTAGCCTACTTTAAGCACATGATTTCTGTCTTTACAATATGTGCCTGATATTCTTTTTGTTGCAGAGCAAACAACTTCCACAAATTTTCCACAGTCATGTGCCAAGCCATCTTTAAACTTTTCCAAACTCTTTTAGTTTGCAAGTAAGATTACACTCCCATCCCCACAATATATATTCATGGAAGAAGTGCTGAAATGCTAACTCCAGACACACTAAGCATTGCAAAATGCTTGACAGAATCTCATAAGCCATATTTCACTTCTCTATTTACATTATGAACAACCAAATTTCAATAATTTAACTACTATCATCATCCATTACACTCCTCTTATTGACAGCTCAGTAAAAGCCAGCGCTCCGGGTCCACTGCTACTTATTTTTGTGACAAAGTTCTGTTTCTGAAGGAAGCAGAGACTCCTTGTCCTGGTGCATTTTGTCTCATGCCAGTCTCTCAGTTAAACTCACATTTTCACCTTTCAACTTCCAGGCTTTGGCTTTCCTTCAGTCTTTGTAATTCCCTCCAATGAAATTCATGAAATAAAAATACATATTTGTACTCTGAGGATAAGATGCTAAGAAAGGTGATCACACAGATGGCATGTTTCTGTTTATTTTAGGATATAAAAATGAAGAGACTTCTAACATTACTTGAATATTCTAACCCTGTACAGATCACTCAGCTCAAAACGTTTAATACTCCTAAACACAGTATTTTTTGTCAAAAATTTCCATTTGATTTTTAAGGAAATATCAAGGAAAATCTTCTGATGCTCAAAACAAACTAGCTATGTGGCATTACACATATTTTGGAAGTTAGGTTGCCAACTTTCTGATCATCAAATGGATAAAGTAGAAAGCAAACTCACTGAGTAACAAAGAACTTCCATACTCAGCTAAAGGACAAAATGATTCATTGTTCTGATGTGGTAAAATGGAAAATCAACAACTGGGAAAGTAGGAAAATGCAATCTGGCTTTCAATCTTGAGCATAGATAGCAAAGCAACTGACAATGCTCAGAATGTAACAGATTGCATTAATTTAACAAGGATGTCTTTGAGAGTACCTAATTAACACCATCAATTTAGAAATTGGCTAATGCTTCTGACAATTTTGCTTAAGGACCACATAAAGTCACTTGATCATTTGCATAAAATTAGTTTATCCTTAATCAGATCTGAGGTTGGTTATAAAAGCCTGCCTTGGAATACATTTCACAGCAACTTTCAAATTAAAGTTTCATTCATGTTCAGTGAATACTGTCACTTATTGATTGTTCTCATCTCCTCTGAATCATTCCTCTGGAGCATACACTTCACAAAGCTGTTTATTTGAACACTGGCAAAGGAAAGTTGCTGATTCCAGACAGCAGAGGGAATAGCTGAAGTCAGAGGTGTTGGTGAATCTACCACCTACAAGTCACTTAGGCTTTGAATTTCAACCAGCCTTTCAGTTTTGTGTCCTTATATTAGCAAAAATAGCTCGTCGTAATGCCTATGATCAATTACATAGAGAGAAATGAAATATATTACAGGTGTAGTTTTTTGAGTGCTTGTCAAGGGCTTTGAACTCAGGGACTGAGCACTGTCCATGAGTTTTTCTACCAAAGGTTTGTGCTCTATCATTTGAGCCACAGCTCTACTTCTGGCTTTTTGGTAACTGGAAATGAGAGTTTCACAGATTTTCTTACTGTAGCTGGGTTCCAACTGTGATTCTCAGAACTTACTTCCTGAGTATCTGGGATTACAGGTGTGAGCTACCAGATCCCCATCAATAGGTATAATTTTTGTATTCAGAGAAATGCAACTTTAGTGTAAAATCTTCACAGGAGCATGAGTTGGGAAACATGTAGTTTTAGTCCAAATTGATGTGAAAATACAAAAGGAATCATTTTAAAATCGTGACTTTTTATTATTTTTATTAATTGCATTTAGTATTTTGTTAATATGTTATTAATATTTTTAAACTTTTTATGCCATACTATAGTAACTTTTACTTTTTTTTTGCCAGGCCAGGGGCTTTGAACTCAGAGCTTCTTTGTGCTCAAGGCTAGCACTCTACCACTTGAGCTACAGCCTAACTTCTGGCTTTTTCTGTGTAGCTTATTGGAGATAAGAATCTCATAGACTTTTCTGCCTGGGTTGGCTTGGAACCGCGATCCACAGATGTCAGCCTTCTGAGCATGAGCCACTGGCACCTAGACTTTTACACTTATTAAGAATAATCTCATAGGGCACCCGTGGCACAAGCCTCTAATTATTGTTACTCAAGAAGCTGTTCCAGCCAGTTGGAGCAGGAAAGACCATGAAACTCTTATTTCCAACTAACTACCAAAAATCAGAAGTCAAGCTGTGGCTCAGGTAGCAGAGTGACACCTTTGAGCACAAAAGCTTATGGACAGTACCAAGAACCTTAGTTCAAAAGCCATGAGTGGCACATACAAACACATGGAAAGACAGGCAGACAAACACACACACACACACACACACACACACACACACACACACACACACACACACATACACACACACACACACACAGAATAATATTATCCAGGCACTAGTAACTCATAGGTATAATCCTAGTTTCTCAGGAGGCTGAGATACGGGGATTGCAGTTGGAAGCTATGCAGGACAGTAAAGTTCATGAGACTCATCACCAATTAATCACCAAAAAGCCAAGAGGGAAGCCAAGAGTGGAGTTTTAGCTCAAGTGGTAGAGTGGAGAAGGAAAAAATAGCTCAAGGTCAGTGCCAAGGTCTTAAATTCAAGTCACAGCACCAGCATACGTGCATCCAAACACCAGAAAGATAAAAAAGAATAATCTTTCCTCTGTCTTCATGCCTGTAATTTTAGTTACTCAGAAGGCTGAGAAGAAAGATCAAGTATAGAGGTTCTATCTTAAAAATAACAACCAAAAAGCTGGATGGGGGCATGGCTCAAGAAGTAGAGTGTCAGCCTAGCAGGCATGAGGTCCTGAAATGTCTTCAAGAAAGAAATTCTGTCTTTTGCTTTCTTTAGAGTTCTGAGTGTTTTTCTTCCAACTGCAAAAGAATTAAGAAGACATCTAATAATCTAAAATGATTTAAAAATTTTTAAATTATTATTTCTTTGGTTGAACAGGTATTGATTTCTAGCTAAGAAGAGATGTTGAAAATGATAAATTGGCATCAGACATAATTGAAGATTCATAAATAAGCATGATGCCACTAATTTTTGCGAAACTATTACTCATCAAATTTCACAAAAACTGATAAAGGAAATTTAAAATTTTGGAATTTTCTAAGGACAAACATTTGAGGTATGGAAATATTCAGTCTACTAGAATCATCAATTAATCAGTAATTGAGCTATGTTACTTTATTCAGTAGAGAAAACAACAATAAGCCATAGCAAAATCTCATAGATTACTGCTTTTCAGGAAAACCACATTTTCTTTAGTTGTGATACATATTCAGCTTAATGTTTTTACAACTTTTATTTCCTAGCACAGTGAAATTTTTGAGAATTTGTTTCATAAATTTTGGGGGTACAAATGTTTTTGTTAACAGTGATGACACACATTGTCGGAGGCAGAAACATTAGTAAAACATGACATCTTCTCACAGCCTAGAGATGCTCATGGAGACATGGACAGTCTCAAGGAAAACCCAAGTTACTTTACCATGCCATAGTTGTTATTCCTGAGGTGACTCTGAACCTTTCTTACTACTGCTATCTCAGAGACAGTCTTCCTTTCCTAAAGGTTATGTTTCAGGTTCTTTGGAGAATAATACACTCCAGTTTTACTCCATCCAAATATCTGAAATCTGCCATAATTAGGTGAGCTCAAGCTTACTAATTCCCACACCATTAAGGTGGTATCATTAAGAGAAAGAAAACTGAAGTTGTGTAAAATCTCCTCATGCTTAGAAACCTTGAAATGTTTGAAGTTATGCTGGACCAGAAGGCACGTCCAGATTTAAATTGCTCTATGCCCTGTAAGGCTGCTTCTTATGAGCATCTTTGCTACATCAACAAGCATGTTGTTCATGCATTCAGTTCCCTCATTAAGGCAACTCATGGGGAAAATTTTCTGCAGTCTCAGTACCCAGGAATTCCCTTAAAAAATGAAAACTTCAAGCCAAATTATTGGAGCGCCTCAAGTGAGTATATGCTTCCCTAAAAGAAAAATGTCAGAACTGCCTTGCCTGTCCTGAACACTTACAGAAATTTCCCTTCACCATGAGCTTCTCAATGATAAGTTGTTAATATAATTACTCTGAAGTATAATGAAAAAAGAGTAATGCCTAGACCTTAGATTGAAGTTGTTTTCAAATAAACAGATTCATATAGTAAAAAAAAAAGAAACAGAACATTTCAGGCCCTTAACTTTTCGCTCAATAGTAACTAAGTTAGCTTTACTTTAATACTGAATGTCACATAAATTGAATCACGATATGGGGGACTTCTAGGCTTTGTTTCTCAAAATTGTGTTTGTGATATTAATATCATAGCCTGTTGTTATAGTTTATTACTTCTTTGTGGTATTTTTCATGGTTTCTAAGACTTCTTCAACTTAGTACTTTTACCAGCAGGAAAAAAAAGAAGAGATAGAATTCTCAGCTGTGATACCAATGGCTCGGGCAACAACATCATCATCAACAACAACAACAAATAATTTTTACTCTATGAAAAAGTAAAAATTTCCTACAACAAAAGACATAATCTGCCAAGTAAAAAAAATCAACAAAACAATGGGAAAGAATATTTACAAAACATATATGTGGCAGTGATTAACATCTAGAATATATAGAAAACTACTAATATTAGAAGTGGACTAAAAATAAATGTACATATACATTTCTTTAAAGATGTTTAAATGGCTAAATATATGAAAAGACACTTGACTTCCTCATCATCATGTAAATGCCAATCCAAAATACGGTGAGGTACTACCTCACACATATTAGAAGAGCTACTATCAAAAATAGAATATATGCCAGGTACAAGTAGCTCTTAACTATAATCCTAGCTACTCAGCAGGCTAATATTTGAAGATGAACATTGAAAGCTTTCCTGGGAAATAAAGTCCATCAACTACCAAAAATCTGAAATAGGGCTGTAGCTCAAGTGGGAAAGTGTTGGCCTTGAACAAAAGAAACTCAGGGACAGTACCCACATACTGAGTTCAAGCCCCAGGACTGGCAAAAAGAAAAAAAAAGTAGAAACTATATATTGGTCAGAATTTGGGAATATCAATTTAGTGTTGTATCTGTGGGAATGTAAAATGAAAACAAACAAACAAACAACCCCCCCCCCCCAAAACAGGCAGTGGCCAGTGGCTCATACCTGTGATCTTAGCTACTCAGGAAGGTGAGATCTGAAAGTCAAACTCTGAAACCAGTCTGGGCAAGCAAGTCTGTGGGACTTTTATCTCCAATTAATTACTAAAAAGCCATGGCTTGGTTCAAGTGTTAGAGCACTAGCATTGACCAAAAAGTTCAGGGATAGCACCCTAACCCATAGTTCAAGCCTCACACTGGCACAAAAAGGAGGGTAGGTATAATAACAATATAGAAAACAGCATGGCAGTTCCTCAAAATATTAAAACTAAAAATTCCACATAATCCCACAGATCACACTTACCATTTTAATAAATTTAAAAGTCTTGAAAAGACATTTGTGTAATGATGCTCATAGCAACATTATTCCACCAGCTAAAATGTTAAACAACACAAGTACCCAAGGTCAGGTGAATGTATAGACAAATTTAGCCATAGAAAGAAAGTTAATTGTGCTATCACATGGGTGAAACTTAAGGACATTAGTCTAAAGGAAATAAATGACACACACAATATTTATGAGTCCACTTAGAGGAGGTAATTAGAGTAGTAAAATGCACAAAGAATGTAGATGGTAGTCTGTCAGATCTGGGGAAATGGGAATACAGGGTAATTGTTGGATGGGTACTGCTCAGTTTCAATTTCACTTCAGAAGATGACTAACAGGTTTGTGGCACAACAAAAAAAATTAAAATCCACTGAAGTGTGTGTGTGTATATATATATATGTATATATTTGTACATTTAAAAATGATTAGGATGGCAAAACTCATGCTACATGTGTTTTACTATAATACAGAAATTTTAAAAGGAGTAAATGTAGAAAGTACTAAAATAATACTGTCTGTTCAGTACTGCCAACAAAATCAATGAATTCCTTTAAGAAAGAAATGTATAAAGTAAGAATTGTAACAAAGGCTAAATTTCTTGTTAAACAAAAGCCCAATTAAACAGAACATGTCATTGGTTGATATTTTTAGTTAATGATATTAGATAGTTGATAAAATTCTAAAGATGCTAAAAATTTATTTATACCTATTTAATTATCCTTGACTCCTCCTTCCTATTTTTTCTTCCCTCTTTGCTTCCTTCTTCTTCCTCTTTTTTTTTTTTTTGGTCAGGACATATATAGCACAATCAACCACAGGTTGTTGCCTGGCATAATTAACTCTGTATAATTTTTGGCACGGTTTCTTTATCTTTACATTAAATTTAATAATGATTCCTAAGATTTTGAGGTAAACATAGTGAGCAAATGTGCTCAACAAAATAAGGCAGTAGTTGTCTAGAGCAATACAATCATTTATACAATAAACATCGTGAGAACAAAGTCCTGCTTCTCCTGGAAACCTCGATGTCCCAAGAACCAGCTGTCTACCAGGACACAGACTAGACATGTATTGACTGTATTACATTAGAGATAAGAGAACCAAAAAATAATTTGCTGCTTTTTAACTATATGAAGCAAGATCAATCAACATTTAAATTTGAGTTAAAAATATACTAAATATACTTAAAAACATACTAAATTTCTCTTTCTGCATTCTTCTGTTTCACATACTTAGTTTTGTCTGGCTAACACAATATGTAAATATAAGATAATTTTGATAGATTAAAAACAGCATATCCACACAAGCTGAAGCTCCCATGCCTTGCCAACAACATATCACTTCCTAACCCCTACAATGGATACATTTTACCTTACGAGTGTGATTACACAAAGAACTTTAAAGTGTGGAGATTGTCCTGGGTGATTAAAGCAACCACAAATGTTCTTGTAAAGACTAGAAGCAAAGAGGATAAGGCAAAGTGGAGAAAAAGGAAGAAATTGGAGTAATGTGACTATGGATCGACCAATGGCAAGCAGCTTAAAGAGTCAAGGAATAAATTCTTCTCGAGGTTGTGCTGTGGAAATGCAGTCTTGTAAAGCTTTGGTTTCAGCCCAGTCTATTGGGATGAAAGACATCTAACCCCTACAAATGTAAGAGGATAGATTCTGCTGTCTTAAGCCATCGTGTTTGTGACAGTTTACTAAGAATGGGTGACACATGGCACAGATACATAATGTTCACTTCATTCATAGCTAGGGATATAGCTCGATAGTACAATGTTTGTCTTTTTCTAGGCTTAGGACCACCCCTTCACACAAGTCTAATAATGTACCTAATTCATTTGAACAAGTAAACTATGATAATGACAAAACCAGCTAACATGCATGGATTTTTCACTACATACTGTGCATGCATGGCTTTAGTAATTCTTCAATCATGATTATTAGCACTATTTTATAGATGAGGAGATATGCAGGTAGTTGACTAAATTGCCAGCTGTAGTGGTGCATGACTATAACCCCCAGCAATGTAGGAAAAAATGTAGGAGGATGGTGGGGCCTGCTGAGAAATAAAACATGATAACTTATCTAAAAACTACACTATGAAAAGCAAAAAGGCCTGGCACAAGGGGCATACATGTAACAAGTTGGCGACCTGGAGGCTGAGATTGGCAGGTCTCTATTATTCCGGGTCAGCCCAATCATGCAGGGAAGATTCATTCTTAACAAGTGGGCATGACGGCACATGCCTGTCATCCCACTATGATAGGAAGCATAAAATAGGTGGATACAGTCCAACCATATCCCAGACAAAAGCAGATATGATCACAAAAATAACCAGTGCAAAAAGAGACAGTGGTATGGATCAGTGGTAGAGCAGTTGGTTGAAAGTGCAAGGACTTGAGTTCAAATTACAATATCACAAACTAAGTAAACAAGTAAATAAGCCAAATTCCCAAGGCTTCTAATGAACAGAACTCAAAGGGAGGCATTCCAGATTTCAAGCTCACTAAAACAAATCATATGAAATGTGTCATTGTTTCTATGACATTAATGTCAAATCTCCCTCTGCATGTGACACTGAGTAGGTGAAGGGCAACCTTCCTTCTTTCAGATCACCTGGGTGGCTTCAGGAAATGCATCCTAATGCCCTAGACTTTTCAGGATATCTTTTACAATTCCTCATTTTATGCCTCTGTTTAAGAAGTTTCAAGAAGCAAAGATACTCTAGAAAATATATCACTCCTTTTACTCAAATACCAGTTGAGGGTTGGTAGGTCAGTCAGTAAAGAAAGAAATCTCTAATAAATTTTAGTATTCCTGTATGAAAATTGCAGTGGGGGCTGGGAAAGCAGCTCAGTGGTAGAGTGCTTGCCTTGCATGTATGAGGTAGTGGGTTCAATTCCACATAAGCAGAAAAAGCTGGAAGTGGACCTGTAGCTCAAATAGTAGAATGGTAGCCTTGAGCTGAAGAGCTGAGGGACAGTGCCCAGGCCCAGAGTTCAGGCCCCACAACCAACAACAACAAAAAGAAAGTAAGAAAACTGCAGTGACTAATTCAGAAATAAATAAGAATACATATACCCACAAAAATAGAGAATATCTGATCCCATGTTATGAGAGACCTTCAGAAAAATCTGCAGTCAGTGCTCCTTACACAGAATTATAGCAGTATCTCTTCACTTCAAGGTCATAAAGGGGTGTAATGGATAAATCATGTGGGGATGAATACTAGCACAGATGGGCTACATAGCTTCATTGAACCGAAGAACAAATGTCTCTGGAATTCCACATTCTAGTTTAAAAGACCTATTAGGTAGTGCTGTGTGACTGATTATTGTATTTTTTTCATATTTTAGAGAAGTGTTCCTTTATGTTTCAAATAAAGCAAAGAAATAAAAATCAAAAACATGGTCAGATTATACTCTGCATTAAATTGTAAAGGGTTTCAATTTCCCAAAAGTCTACTCCATTTTAGAACTACATTCTTGTGTTCTTTACTGGTTCATCAGTAGGTTAGGAGTAAGACATTCTTTGAAATAGCTCTAAATCTAGGCAAAATACCAAAAATGATACACAATTGTCTGAATATGATTAAAATCACATCTAAAATGGTAAAATGGTATTAACACATGGGTAAAGAAATAAGAGTCACTATGGAAATTGGAAGCCTTAAACTACCTTTCATTACAATTTTGTTAGGTATGAAAAGCGGCCAGAAGAGGAGTTTCTTAGTCAGTTTGGGCTGCTGTCATAAAATATGTTGGGCTGGTGATTTAAACAACTATCATTCATTCCTCACAGTTTCAGAAGTGGAGAAAACCAAGTAGAAGGAGCCAGCAGGTACAGTGACTGTTCAAGGCCTTCTTTCTGCTTTGAAATGGCTGCCTTCTTAACACAAAGAGAGCAGCAGAGATCTCTGGTCTCTTCTTCCTAATAGCTCTCATCCCATTACAGGGTTTCTACCCTAGGATCTCATTTAACTCTTCTCAATGCCTTCACTTTCAAATACCATTTCAATGGAAGTTAAGACTTCAAAGCACAAATATGTAGAAGATCCAAGTTTTTAATACATTATCGGGCATTATTAGTAATTTTATCAGACACAACCCTACAATATACAAATAAACACATTTAAATGTTCTCAAAACAAAGCTCTAGTGTGTTATTTTTCCCACAGCCAGGCACTCATGCTTATCCTTGTAATCCTAGCATTCAGGAGACTAAGAGCTAAGGATCGTGGTTCAAAGTCAGCTCTGGCAGGGAAAGTCTGTACAATTCTTTTTTTGTTCTTTCTTTTTTTTTTTTTTTGACGGTCATGGGGCTTGAACTCTGGGCCTTGAACTCTTTCCCTCAGCTCTTTAGCTCAAGGCAAGTGCTCTACCACTTGAGCTACAGCGCCACTAAGTCTGTAATTCTTATCTCCACTTAACCACACATGCACACAAAAGGTCTGCCTTGAACACACACACACACACACACACACACACACACACACACACACACACACACACACACAAGCTCAGGAACAGTGCACAGGACCAGAGCTTAAGCCAATAAGTTCTGCCTACTCAGTGCCATACTATTTTTTATTTTGTTTTATATTTTAAAATTTTATTTACAGATTTTGATATATAAATATCCATTTGGAGACAGCAAAGGACTGACCAGTATCATGTAATAAAAAAATCATGTGATTGATAGTATGTATAGTCTATTTTCATAACAACATGAATTGATCTGCTCTGTGGTAAAACAGAACCTTGTGATGTGATTTGTTGGACAATGATTTAAAGATTTTAAAAAATTCTAAGGAAAGAGATTCTCAATATGTGTTCTTATTTATCAATAGATGTCATAACCCATAGCATAAAGCCAGGATAGATGCATATGAAGCTAATCTTCCTTCTGCACTCAGATGCTATGGGATTGTCCATCATCACTCCCAGAATGGAATTGCATGGAGAGCCCTAATCTCTAGGGTCACTGTAACCATAATTTGAGGAAGAAAAGTGACAATTGTATGTTGAGGTCAACAAAATGTTTAACATAACCACAACCAGATGACAAGTTGAGAGGCAGGGAATGTGAGGGAGAGACATCTGCAAATGGGCACAGAGAAATTTGGACTGATGAGATGCTTCTGTATGAAATTTGTGATGCTTCCTGAAGAGACCAAAATTTTTCTACCTTTTTAAATTCTGAATATTTAAATGGAATTAGAAAAGAAAGCAGCAAATATTAGTATTAATGATAGATTTGAATGTATAGATACCAAAACCTTAACATTACTTTCCCTAAGGTTAACCTTAGGAATCACCCAAAAGGAGAATGTATGAACAAACACTGAGCCAGACAGAACAAAGAGTAACTCTGAACTGCACATCCTTCTATGGGAGGAAGAACATATGATGAGTAATTCCAAATGTGCCACTAGAAGTCAGGCTTCAGCCTCTGACTAAGGAAGAGAGATGTGTTTCTTCAAATTACTTTGGAAGAACGATACTATAAAATGATAAGGCTCTAAACATTCTCTTTTGCAAATTTTCTATAATGGATAAACAAGGCCATGTGTTAAAAGGCAGTGTCAGTAAGTGCTGGGAGAGAAGAGAGTTTCATTTCTCATTCAGCTGAAAAAACTATCTCAGACAGACAAATAGCTTGAAGTTTGTCTCTGCAGGATCATATTGAAATCTACTAGTGTCTACACTTTTTTGATACACAGATCAAGAAGCCATAGCTGAATGTAATGCTCTTACTCTAGGAGTATGAGTGCAATGAACAAAAATGTATCATGATTATTGAGAAAAATCAATGGTTATGTGATTTGCAATAAGCATTTAAAACATATGAAGAATAACCATAGATGTGTATATACATATCAATATATAGGTATCTTCTTCAATATCTATAATTGTACATAGTACTCAAACTGTAATGACAAAATTGATGAACTACTAGACTGTAATAAAAATTAAATAATAAAATCAAAAGGACTAATGAAGTTTGTGTCTTTACTTCATTGAATGTGTTTACTTTTCAAAATTCTACTAGCTTAGCTGAGTCAGTGGTATTAAGATATTAAGGCTAGGGGCTGGGAAGGTGGCTCAGTGGTAGAGCTCTTGCCTTGCATGCATGAGGCCCTGGGTTCGATTCCCCAGCACCACATACGCAAAAAGAAAAAAAAGCCGGAAGTGGCTGTGGCTCAAGTGGTAGAGCGCTAGCCTTGAGCTGAAGAGCTGAGGGACAGCGCCCAGGCCCAGAGTTCAGGCCCCACGACAGGACCAAAAAAAAAAAAAAAGATATTAAGGCTAAATTAAAAACCCTAGGCAAAAATATTTGTGAGGGATGAAAGATCAACACTGCATAATTACTTTTATAAACATACTCTCTATATAGTACTGAATTATTTTGCTTGTTTGTCTTTATATACTTAGTTTATATAAACAAAGTTTAGTGCTTGATGTCATTATATATGTTTGTGGACAAAATGTGGATGATCCTAGAGTGATAAGCTTTTAAATTTTGATTTATTTTATTTTTCTATATTAATTTTATTAAACCAATTCTATACTATGTGCCCTACCACTGAGCCACACACTCTTCATACAGTGCAGTCTTAGGGATACTTTAGAGTTTCTATACATGTGAAAACATATGCATTCAACAGGAATATCACATGTAAATGATCTTGTCATCCCATTTTGTAACCATGACATAAGAACAAACAGATGGCACACACTTATTTTTTCTGGATATATTAACTGAAAATTTAAGATTATTTCAACTGGACATCTTTTGTTGTACAGGAAAATAAAAGTTGCTCAAGGGTAAAAGTTGAATCATTATTCAAAAGTGGAGATTAATCACAATTACCAATTACTTTCTATTTTCTTTTTGAAAATGTTTAGGTTTGAGGCCAAGACTGGATCTCAGTACCTGATGCTTTCATTCATTGACTAGCACTCTACCAACTGAGCCACACCTCCAAACTTTTAAGATTTTTTTGGGGGGGGTCCAGTCATGGGGCCTAACTCTGGGCCTGGGCACTGTCCCTCAGCTCTTCAGCTCAAGGGTAGCGCTCTACCACTTGAGCTACAGCGCCACTTCTGGCTTTTTTCTTTTTTGCTTATGTAGTGCTGAGAAATCGAACCCAGGGCCTCATGCATACAAGGCAAGCGCTCTACCACTGAGCCACCTTCCCAGCCCACCTCCAAACTTTTAAACATATATATTTTTTTTATTGTGAAAATACTGTACAGAGAGGTTATAATTACATGGGCAAGATAATAGGTACATTTCTTATCAAGTATTGTTGCCTCCTCCTTTCTTTCCCCTTTCCATCCCTTCCCATCTCCCCCCACATCCCCTCACCCCTGCCAAAATTGTAAAGTTCGTTTTCGACATAACAACTTGTACATCTCATTGTTGCAATGGGTCCACCTGTATCCCTATTCAAACGATTTGTTTTTGTAAACATAATTTTACATCAATAATAAGGACTTATTTTTGTAGTATTCTGTGGCTGTCTCCATAAAGGTCTGTCTAATGCATTTTTGATTTGAGTAACATTTCTATGTTATAACAAAGAACTCGGATGGTTTACTATACACTGTGGATGTGACCAATGTGTCTGTCACTTTCTGAGAGTTAAAAAAGATAAAAAATATACTTCACTGATAATTTTGAAAAGCCTTTTCTATGACCTCAACAACGTGAGTATTCAGCCAATCTAATCTTGAGATGAAAAAGATATGAGAAATTATATTTGAATATCTTACTAACTATGACTCATATGAATCAATAGGCAAATTTCCGTACAGGCAAAATTACTTTTGTGTTATAAGAAACATTTTAAGCTAGAAAATGAGATAATACTAAAAACAGAATTAAACTTATCCATACACACATATACAAACATCATATATTCATATGTGTTACATTCAACAGCTGGATATTATTTGATTTTTTTACAGAAAAAGATTCCAAAGGTTGAGTACATTTTCTTAACAAATAATGAATTAACACTAAAACTTAAATCATGGCCACTTATTTCTTACTCTGATTTTAAGTCTAATGTTTTATAAAGATAGAATACTAAACCACAGAAAAAAATTTTTTTGATTATGGACCTTGAACTCAGGGCCGAGGCACCATACCTCAACTGTTTTGCTCACAGCTCCACTTCTGATTTTCTGATGGTTAATTGGAAATAAGAGTCTCACAGACTTTTGCCTAGATTGGCTTCAAACAGAGATCCTCAGATCTAAGCTTCCTGAGTAGCTAGGATTATAAATTTGAGCCTCCAGTGTAAGCCTAAAGCAAACATTTTAAACTCAGAGTAGGCTATTTACTTCTTGTTAGATATGCCCAGGAAAAATAATCCCCTTTCCTTTGGGAAAAATGGCTCCTAACCTTCTTCTCTTCATATACATGTGGCATTCTGTAGAAGTCCTCACCCAGCACCTGTAACCCAGGTAACTGGAGTACTGGGGGCAGTGGGAGGTCCCCCAGGCTCTGAGGTTACTTCTTCATCCTCCTGAGGCCACTTCTGTATCTGCTGTGTCCAGGCCTTCTTCCACCCTCTATTGTAGCCACATCCCTTCCCTACCCGTCCCCCATATATAACCTCCAAAAGTTGGAATGTTAGGTCTGCCCAGGAAAAAATGGCACCTCCCACTTTGTTCTCCCTCCTTGCCCACCTGGTTTTCCATAGAAGTCCCTGCCCAGTACCTGTAACCAAAATAACTGGCACATCTGGGGGCCATGTGAAGTCTCACAGGCTCCAAGGTTCCATCCACTGTGGCTTAGACATGCTTATTAAGTTGTTTTTTGTTTTTTTTTTTGATCTGGTTTGTTTTGAAAGGGCAAGCATAAAGTGACTCTAATGAGGAACTGACACCATCCCCTCTTATCTACACAATTTTTTCCAACTGCTCCTAGATGGTCCCTAAAGAATGTGCAGATAGTCTCTTTTCCTTGCTAGGGTAATGTCCCATTTTCTCATTGTTGGGATGGCATGTCCCAGTTGGCATTTTTGCTCATTGCTGGGATGGCATGTCTCAGTTGACAGATGGCCTATTCCACATTGCAGGGGAAAGTGACTAACAGACTAAATGAGAGGATTTTTTTGCCATGAGACACAGTTGTATTTTCCAGTGAAGCAATAAGGAAATCAATAGAAATAGTGTTTAAGCAAGGCTCGCCTGAAACTTAAGAACAAAAGTTAAGTCTAACCAATACTTGGAAGAATTACTTATCCCTCTGTGGGTCTGACTAAATGCTACAGAGGATCAACTCAATATTGGTCATGATGAACATTTTGAAACGGCAGCTGATTAAACAACCTAGGTCATTTTTAACTGAATATAGCACTTGAGGATATGAATTTAAGATTGAAACCATAGGTATATAAAACTTTGATAAGCTTAATGTTAAGCAATTAATGTGAGGCAATAATCCTTAGACACATTTGTAAGACCCAAATCTGGTGAGCTTCTTTGTGGCTTGAATTTAAAACTGCCTATTTTTTCTTATGGCCTGTGGAGCCAGTTACGTCTAGATTATCAGAAAAACTTTAAAACAATTTTGGTAAAAAAGAAACATTCACTTACATATTGACCTATGAACACTGGCTAGAAGGGTAAGGGGAATTAAACTTGATGGAAGGGTGGGGATCACATAAAAACCTAATCCATGGCAAAGCTATCAAATTTCTTGGCAAGTCATGATGGTAAGAAAACTTGACATAGCCTTATTGAGCAAGGAAGTAAGCAAGCAAGCAGAAAAACAGACAAGCAGAAAGACAGGGCACACTAACAGAATGTGGGTGCTCTCAAGGGGAGGAGGAGATAGAGAGAGACAGAGACAGAGAGGGAGAGAGAGAGAACGTGCTACAAGACTACCCTTCTAGAAGAGTTGGCTGGGATGCTTATGCCCACTCCCATCCTGTGTCAGCCACACAGGTCTGGCAGGCACAGGGCTGAACAATGGGCAGAGGAGGGAGTTTGCATAGAGAGACAGACAGAGAGAAGGACTAGCAAGGAGAGCAAAGAAAACCTGAACATGTGGAACCTTCTGCATTGGCAGAAACTGTTGCAATAAAAATTAAGGACTTCTAGCTTTATGGAGTCCTTTGGAGAGATTCTGGTGAGGACGCAGAAAATAATGGTCAGAAGGCCTAGAGGATCCCTCAGGAGTGATGTGCGAAAGAGAGAGACAGACAGAATGGAAGTCACTTACCAGATGGAGACAGGAGACTGTGTAGACAATGCATGGCCAGCAGGCAAGAGGGCTGGTGTGGGGCTCCTTTGGTGAGTTCATTCATGGAGGGGAGCTAGGAAGTGGGATGGCCTTCAGAAAGAGACAGAAAAGGGAGTTCAGAAACTCACAACACGATGCCCTCCTGGGTTTTGGCAATATTAAGTAAAGTTTGAAGAAAGGAGACTTCCATGTTGGTGTTCAGATAGAGAAGATAATTAGTAGAACTGAACCTGCCAGCCCACACAAGATGGAGTTGTGAAGAGGGAAATTCTGGTGGGGATTGAGGTTATATAGGGAGAGGATGGGAAGGAGGTTTGGACACAGCAAAGGGTGGGAGGAGATGGGTAAGAGCCTACATATTTTGCCTTTGTTGTCTGCTATTTTATTTATTGTGAGTCTTAGACTCAGGACAGTTTGCTGTTGCACCTGGGTCTCCATAGTCCAGACATCTATAGTCCAATTACAGGAAATGATCAAACCTCCTACTGGTTCCTTGATCACTCAATCCAGCCCCAGCTTCTAAATGATTATTCATAAGTAGTCCATAATGCTCTCCCTTACCTAGTCGCCAGATATGAACCAGTGAGAAGTGGTCAGGGACAGAATCCTCCAACTCCAGGACCACCTGGAACACAGGAGATAGGAACTAGCCAAATCACCCAATTTTTTCTTTTCTATCCTGAACAGATGACTTCCCTTGCTTCTGCCACGTGTAGGCCCTCTAATAACATTTTTTTCTTTTCTTATTGTTCAGCTCCTACCTTGTAGGACTTCTCTCAAATTTCATTCAAAAACACATATGCCCATTCACCACTAAAGAACTCTTACTGCTGAGAAAAAGGGTAGGTTAGGAGTAATGGGTCACAATGTTTTCAGACACTTTGTATTCATACACTGTTTTGTAGAATGGGAACTTCTTTGTGCAACTACTTAAAGATAATAAAAATTAAAAAATGAAAAAAACCACACATACTGTCTACCTGACAACACACATCCTTGTGACCATTTTTCAGATTCCTTGTTCTTTCTCTAGCTGGTCACATGTCTGTTTGTAATCCATAATGGAATGTTTCACTTTCTTGGACTAATTGCTATTTATTTTTAAAATATTTCCCAGAATAAATGAAATTTAATTTGGAATATTAAAAATAACTCTTACTGCTGCCTTCTACAGATGGGACATCTCTACTTTCTACCCCTATTGTGAGCACCCTTGCCAGCAGGAAGTAGCCAGAGAGAATCAGTGTCCTTTTATAACGTTCAAAAAGCTGAAAAGTTAGATCCACCCAGGTAAAATGGCCCCTTCCTCTTTATTCCCCACCACAGTGGCCCTCTCTAGAAGTCCTTGCCCAGCACCTGTAACCCAGGTAACTGGTGCACCTAGAGGCAAGGGGAGGTCCCCCAAGCTCCGAGGGGACTCTGAATCACATCCGAATCCACTGTGGCCATCCCTCCTCCCACCTTCTCTCTAATTAACCACAATCCCTGCCATAGGTTCCCCTCTATACACCTTCATCTTGTGGGGCAGGAAGTTCAGTTCTGCTAATAAACTCTCTCCAGCCTGAACAAGTACGTGGCGGTCTCCTTCCTCCAAACCTTACACTCTGGTGATCCAAGACTAGGAAATACACAGTGTGGCACTTGCCTTCTGAGGAGGTCTGCTTGTGTCTGGATCTGTGTGTACAATGTCAGTGACAGCTCTTGAAAATAGTGAGTTCAGCAAACGAAACGGTAACGTGGAAGTGAACCAACCTTCACGGCCTAACGTGGGGAAATCTGGAGTGCTAGCAGCTCAGCCTGGGAGAAAGATGGCTCTGGACTGCCTTTGGACCCATTCTGGCGAGAAGAGAGGCCTGAAGCCATCCAGGGACTGGGGCTGCGGCCAGGAAGAGGGTGTGGCAGGAAACAGGAAGTGCCCTGAGGGAGAGAGAGGAAGCTGGTGGCGCAGGTACGCGCATGCGCAGTGTGGTGGGGGCGGCTGCCCTGTGAGGGGTGGGCACGGAAGGCCAGAGCGCTGTGGTTGTTTTCGTGGACCAGGAGGTGCATGGTGGGGCGGGGATTCTCTTGAGGAGAATGTGTGGAGCCCCTGGGAGCTGCCGAGACCCTCCCCCACCTGGCTAGTCTGTCCTAAGTCACAGTCCACCACGCAAGTGGCCTGTCCTGTGGACGCCGGGTCCTCCTGCGGCGCGGCCTTCCCGCTATGTTACAGGTAAGAGCCCGGGCTCCGTGGAGGCCACGGTGCACCTAGGCCCCGGCCTGGCCCAAAGCTACGATCCTGGGCTCAGCATGCAGCCCGGCCTCCCACAAGGCCACCTGCAAGTTTGGGCTTCCATCCTGGGCTGGGCCAGACTGACGGGCAGAGGACTAAGCGGGTTCCCACTGCACCATGCATCCCCACAGTGAGTCAAGTGTGTGGGACTCCACGGGGGTTCAGCTCCTTAGCTGTGTGAGGCTGTACCAGGGACCCAGCCCTGAAGAGTTTGGACCTAGGGCGTTGTGCAGGTGAAGCCTTGACTTGTGTAAATTGTGGCTCAGAGTTCAGCACTAGGACAGCATCTTGAAAAGGTGGACCACTTGGATTGTTTTCTTGTTTGATTTTTGGATTCCAGGGTGGAATGGCTTGCAAATTTTGTTTGTGTGATTGTTTGATTATGAAAACACCATACAGAAGGGTTACAATTACATGAGCAAGGTAATGAGTATATTTCTTATCAAGCATTGTTGCCTCCTCCTTTGTTTCCCCTTACCATCCCTGCCAGCCCATCTCCCCACCGCTGCCCCACCCCACACCAAAATTTTAAAGTTTGTTTTTTGACATAATATCTTGTATATCTCATTGTTGCAATGGGTCCACCTGTATCCCTATTTAAACAATTTGTTTTTTGCCTTACCCTCCCCAAATTATACCAACATTAAAAACAGTGAAAACAGGGGTTATAACGTGGGAAAGGAACATACAAAGCAACAAAAAAATCACCTTACAAATATGTTAGAAACAATAGCAAGAAAGGAAAACCATTTGACTCCTTATCTTGGGATTCATTTCCCCTTAACATCAACTTGTTTGACCGTTTCTGCTTGTCTCAGACATATACTGAATATTGCAAATAAGGGAAACCATGGGACCTATGTTTCTTTGGGCCTGGCTTACTTCACTTAATATAATTTTTCCAAGTCTTTCCATTTCCTAACAAATGGGGCAATGTCATTCTTTCTGATAGAAGCATAGAATTTTCCATATAATTCCATTGTGTATATATACCACATTTTCTTGATCTATTCATCTATTGAGGGGCATTTGGGTTGGTTTCATATCTTAGCTATGGTAAATAATGCTGCAGTAAACATAGTTGTGCTGGTAGCTTTAGTATAAAATCTTGTTTGTGATCATTCAGGGAAATGTCCAAAAGTGGGATTGCTAGGTCATAGGGGAGCTCTATGTGGAGTCTTTTGAGGAACCTCCATAATACTTTCCAAAGTGGTTGAACAAGTTTACAACCCTCCCAACAATGCAGTAGGATTCCCTTCTGTCCATCCCATCCAGCATCTGTTGTTATTAGAATTCTTGATTATAGTCATTCTAACTGGGGTGAGGTGGTATCTCAGAGTTGTTTTGATTTGTATTTCTTTTATGGCTTAGGGAGGTTGAGCATTTCTTCATGTGTCTATTGTCCATCCTTCTTTCCTCTTCAGAGAAGTTTCTCTTTAAGTCTTTAGCCCACTTATTTATTAGGCAGTTGTTTCTTTGAGGATTTGTTGTTGGGGATTTAATTTTTTGAGATCCGGGTATATTTTAGATATGAGCCCTTTGTCCGTTGTATGACTAGTGAAGATTGTCTCCCAATCCATGGGCTTTCCATTAACCTTGCTAGCTATGTCCTTTTCCATACAGAAGCGCTGTAATTTCTTGCAATCCCATTTGTCCAGCCTTTCTTTGATTTGTTGTGTTTCTGAGTCTCAATTAAGAAAAATTTCAGCCTGTGTCAAGGAGACCTAAGGTTTCTCCTGTTCCATCCTGTAATGTTTTCAGGGTGCCTGCTTTGATCCATTTGGAGTTGATTCTGGTGCAGGGTAATATATAAGGAACTAGCTTTAGTTTTCTACAAGTGATTACCCAATTTTGCCAGCTCCATTTACTGAAGAGGCTGTCTTTCTTCCATTCTATTTTTTTAGCTCCCATATGGAAGATTAGATGGCTATAGGTCCTTGGGTTCATTTCTGGGTTTTCAGTTCTATTCCATTGGTCCTGAGGTCTGTTCTTGTGTCAGTACCAAGCTGTTTTGATTACTATGGCTTGATAGTAGAGTTTGAAATTTGGTATTGACATTCCTCCAGCACCTTTCTTTCTGTTAAGGATCGTCTTTGCTATTCATGGTCTTCTATTGTTCCATATGAATTTTTGGATTGCCTCTTCTATTTCCTTGAAGAATGAGGTTGGAATATTGATAGGTATCACATTGAATTTGTAGATAGCCTTGGGAAGTATTGCCATTTTCGTGGTTGATCCTTCCAATCCAGGAGCATGGGAGGTTTTCCCATTTTCTAAGCTCTGTTTTGATTTCCTTTTTCAGGTTTTTAAAAGTTTTCATCATAGAAGTCCTTCACTTCTTTGGTTAAGTTAATTCCTAGGTATTTTATTTTTTGTGGGGTTATTACAAATGGAGTTGCTTTCCTAATTTCAGCCATACTTTTCCCATTGTTGCATACAGAAAAGCCATTGATTTTTGAGGGTTAATTTTATACCCTTCTACTTTTCTAAAGTTTTTAATCAGCTTGAGTAATTTGGGGTGGAGTCTGGGATTCTTTCAATACAAGATCATGTCATCTGCAAAGAAGGAGAGTTTTACTTCATCTTTCCCTATTTAGATCCCTTTTATGTTTGCATCTTATCTTATTGCTTTAGCTAGGCATTCTAATACTAAATTGAAGAGAAGTGGAGAGAGTGAATATCCTTGTCTTATTCCTGAGTTAAGAGGAAATGGCTTTAGTTTGTCACCATTAAATATAATGGTAGCTCTAGGTTTGTCATATACAGCCTTTATTGTATTGAGGAATGTTCCATGGATTCCTAGTTTTTCCAGAGCCTTCATCATATAGGGGTGTTGGATCTTGTCAAATGCTTTTTCTGCATCTATTGAGATAACCATGTGGTTCTTATCTTTGCTCTTGTTGATGTGATGAATTATATTGATTGATTTTCATATATTGGACCAGCTTTGTATCCCTGAAATAAATCCTGTTTGATCATGGTATATGATTTTGGATGAATTGTTGAAATTGATTGGCCAAAATTTTGTTGAGAAGATTTGCATCAATGTTCATCAAAGAAATGGGTCTATAGTTCTTTCTTTGATGAGTCCCTGCCTAGTTTTGGGATGAGGGCTATGATGGCTTCATAGAAAGGGAAATGGATTGGACAGAATGATAGGAGAGAGATAAAAAAAAAAGCAAGAAAAAATGGAAAAACAGAAATTTAAATTTAAAAAATGAAACACTTAAAAATTATGTAAGTATAAGGAAATGATAGAGAAGAAAATGATAGGATGAAAGGAGCGGATAGAAAGGAAATATGAAAAACTAAAAAATTTTCAAATTGGTTACTCGAAAATTATATAGGTATATATGGGGATGAGCAGAACAGCAATTAAGTCACTCAAAAAAAGAGAGAAAAAAATGAGAAGTATAAAAAAAGGTCCAAAAGGTCAAAAGAGATTTACTAAAAAAAAAAAAAAAAAAACTCACACATATAAACCTAAAATAAAAATTATGAGAGAAAAAGATTAATAGAAAACAATTAAAAAATAAAAATTAAAAATATGTACAAAAAAGAGTTCTTTGATTTTTTTTGTGGGGAGGGGTGATTGTGTGTGGTGGGGAAATATGAAGATCTGTATCTGCCCTGTGTTGGTAACCAGTCTCTCTCTCTCTTTTTTTTTTGAATTCTCAAAAAGGTTCATTGTAAAGAACATGATAGAGCAGGTACAGAGCATTCCCAGGACTCCTACACCCTCTGCCCAGTGCCCTTCCTGCCTCCAGCCCCAGGCCCCCCCTCACTGTCCTCAGCCTAGTGTTTCTTGTATTACTTGGGGTCTTTGTTGTGTTAAGTGGAGGCAGGGGAAGGGTAGGAGTGAATTCACACAGCTGATTGGAATGTGATGCCCTTAGTGCCATCTTGGTGGAGTCTCTGGTCTGCTTGTGGTGTTTGGTTTTCCTGTGACTTGATTGGTTTCTTAAATCAGTCTGTTTGAGCAGGCAGAAAAATGCTCTGCTTTACTCAGGATTTTGTGATCCTCCTCTCAGGCTATTTCAGTGGGAGGGAGATCTGCTTTGGGTATCACAAAAGAGGGAGATGGCTATTTCCTCTGGTTTGAGATGCTGTGATGAGGCTATGGTGGGGGAGTGGTGGCCTTCCCTCCTCTGCTCCCTGAGAAGGAGTGAAGATTGTCAGGGTTCTACTCATGCCAGAGTCTTTGTTCCTGGGCCATCTCTGGTCTTCGATCTGCAGGATGAAGATATCTACTCCTTGTCAATTCTTGCTGGTGGTGAGTAGAATCTGCTCATCTGCCAAGTCTGGCGCCTTTGTCCCGGACTCTCTCTGTAGGTATGGCAGCTTCAGCTGCCAATGTTGCCACTCCTGTGGCCGCAGCTGGGGCTACCAGCAAGTGCTCAGATCTGTCTCCTTGCCTGGATTTTCCTACTCTAGCCAAACTCTCTGTACTGTGATGGCACACTTGGTGTGATTGTCTAGCCTAGGACTATTCACTGGAACACTAAAACTGCTTTCTATGCGAGAGCTTCTTTAGCCTCCAGCTTCTCCTCTGCCATCTTCCTTCAAATCCTCTGGCTTGCAAATTTTTTTATTTGTGTGTGTGTGTGTGTGTATGTGTTATAAAAAATACTGTACGGAGGGATTACAGTTACATGAGTAAGATAATGAGTACATTTCCTATCAAACATTGTTAACACTTCTGTTTTTCCCCTACCATCCCTTCCCTCCCCACCTCCATAACTCCTCCCCCACTCCCCCATCCCTGTTGTAAAGTCATTTTCAGCATACTGTCTTGTATATCTTATTGTTACAGTGGGTCAACCTGTATTCTCATTTCAGCGGTTTGTTATTTCCATTCCTGTCCCCAAATTAGAAAAATGTATATCCAAGATTCAGGACACTGGAATCAAATACAGTGAAAACAGTGGTTATACCTTGGGAGAAGAACATACAAACGAAACAAAAAAAAATATCACGTAATACATTATAAATACATTAAAAACAATAGCAAGAAAGAAAAAAACCACTTTTGTTCCTATCTTTGGGTTAATTTTGCTTAACATCCTAAGATATGGAACCAACCCAGATGCCCCTCAGAAGAAGAATGGATAGAAGAATGGATCAAGAAAATATGGTGTGTGTGTATATATATATATATATATATATATATATATATGGAATTCTATGCCTCCATCAGAAAGCATGACACTGCCCCATATGTTATGAAATGGAAAGACTTGGAATACATTATATTAAGTAAGCCAGGCCCAAAGAAACATAGGTCCCATGGTTTCCCTTATTTGCAATAACTAGTATATGTCTAGGACAAGCAGAAAAGGTCGAAAACTATGCACATATGACCAAACTTTCTTTTCTTAAGTAGTAGGGAGGGAAATGAGTGCTGTCTAGTAGTGGTGTAAGTACACAAGCTGTAATGGTGTTAATTAGTGAGATTTAATTGCACCAGTTGGTGCTATATTTGTTTTTGTTGTTTTTTTTTTTTGTTTGCAGTACCATCTGACTCAGAAGAGTTCTGTTTAAACTGTTAAGTTTTTCGATTAGGCAAATTTCAGGCAAATACTCCTTCTCTGAAAGGTAGTTCCCCTCTTAATACCAGTGTTAATTTTATAGGCATAATGGTTATGAAAGCTCCTACAGATGTGGATGATTCAGGATGGAGGTCAGTGTCCTTGAAAAAAAGGAGAAAACAGTACAAGCTTGATGATCATAACTCAGAATTTTAGAAGCTTGTCCTGGTGAGTTTAGAGTTTTGGATTAGATGTTTTAAATCTTGAAAAAGCAAAAGTAAAATCATTGTTGTTTCTAAACTTGATCATTGGAAAAAAAAATCAACAGATGAGATTTATCATTCTCTACCTTTTACTTTTAACTGATTTGAAACCAGCATGTATTCGATAGAGCATTAGAAACAGAATTTGAAGAAGCTATCTTTATTAAATTCTTCTAGCTAAAAAGTAACAGGTTAAAAAGTACATGAAATTAATTTCTACCTGGCAGTAACAGAATAAAAGTACTAAAACTACATTTCTATATTTGAGTTTTGAAAATGGTCAGCTGCTGTTATTCTCCATCTAAGGTCCTGCAGTGGCTTCTTATTGGAGGTAGAATAAAATCTAGACTCATTTCTATGGTTTTATTAAATATTGTCCTTGACTACCACTCAGACCTGATTGTTGTACCATTACTCCACCTGTTCCAATCACATTCTTTCTTATCTCATATTGATGTGGTTTGCTAGGGCCTTTGCATATTTTGTTTTCTGAGTTCAGTTGCTTTGTTCTATGCTTTAATGTGGTAGACTTAGTAAAGTATTACTGCCCCAATCAGGGCTTGAAACAATTATTGTAAGCAATTTACCCCTCTATTCTCACCTCTTTGGTTTTACCTCAGTTGGATCATCATGTTTCATTGTCTTTAGAGTACTTTAGTTTTTCAGAAAGCATAATAATAACTGTATATTGTCAGCCTTACTCACTGTAGTAGAAGCTGTAGGAGGGCCAAGATTATGTCTGTATCTCTAGCACATAGAACAGTGTTTGAGAATAGGTAGATAGGTGGCCATGGATATAATCTTAGCTATACAGCAATCTAAGGCAGGAAGATCACTTGCGACTGATAGGGTAAATTTGATTTTGCCAGAAAATCACACAGACATACAGGTACAAAGAAAAAAGAAAGGTTTATTGCTGGGAAAGGGACCAGGCAAGACTCCTTCTCACAATGAGGAGTGAGAAGAAGTCCCAGCTATTGTCTGAGGTGACCTATATAACCTAGGAGGTTTAGATGGGTTAGAAGGGGCTAGGAGGGGAGACCCTGGTCTGGATGTGTGGGCCAGGGGCTTCATCATGGCAGACAAGGATTTATGGCTGCTGCCCAAATAGATAAAGGGTCCTGCAATTGCCCAGACATGAAGATCACTCTTTGGGGCCTTGTTGCCTTATATGGTGATAGCTGCCCCAGAGAAGTGCCATCCCAAGGTAAAGGGGGTTGGAGGTTGATTATTTTCTGCCTCTACTAAATAGGCTTAGTGTTGCCTATGAATGGAGCATGCTAGGCTGTGGAGAGGGAGCTCATTTCTCTAACAAAGTCCATACTTGGCAACATATGTAGAACCATTCTTTATTAACAAACATGCAAAACAGCAATAAAAGGAAGTAAATGATTGGAGAAATGAGCATGGTTATAATTTTAGGGAAAAGAAGCCTGGGTGAGAAGAAAACATATAGGAACAAATGAAGAGAGTTGAACTTCCAGGAAAGATGCCATCAAGACCATAGTAGTGAAATTAACATGGGAGAAAGTATAGGTACACACTAAGATAGAACTGAGGTTAGAATCATGAAAATAGCAGGTATAATTCTAAATAGCTGGAGAGGAATGAGGGGGAAACTTATGTCTGATGGCTTTTATTCCCAGGGAGGTTAGGTTTTTTTCATAAGAGTGTAGTTGGGTGTGTTTGACTTATGCTGCTAAGGAGAGGACACTTAAAGCAGATTCCTGTGGATAGTGAGCTCAGTATAAGCAAAATGATGAATCATGTGCTGACCTTTCCCTCTTTGAAATACATATCCAGGTAAAGTATGCCTCAGTAAGAGAGGGAGGAACGTTTTAGTAGGAGTTGCCTCTCCAAAGGAGAGAAAAAGCAGTTATAGTGTAGTTTCTTGCTCACAAGTCTAAAGACAATTAAGTGCTGCATGCCTGTTATCTTGCATTGATTTTTAAGTGTTTTCTATTGAGGGACTGCTATTATGAATGTAAATAGAGAAAATAATATGATTGGACCTTAAAGCAGAGGCCACATTTTATAAATGAAAATGAGGAAATTATTTTAGATTGTGATGAACTGTTTGAGCCAGAGTTCAATGAATGTGTTGCAGAATAATGACTATAATTGTCTACAGTATGATTTCAGTGGAGGAACTGTAGGGCTGCCATTTTTGTTTTATTTTTGCTTTTTTTTCTTAGTTTAACAGTGTTTTATGGCAGTGGGAAATTTCTAAGTATTTTGAGTTTAAGATTGCAAGTATATTCCCCTTGTTGTTTAGAACAGTGGTTGGGATAGAATATGTTCTTAGTACTTACTAAAAAACAAAAAATAATGAAAAAAAAACCTCTTTTTTTGCCAAATAAGGCAGTCAGATCTACCACTGTTAGGTCAGTTACCATAGGCTAGGTAGTTTGTTTAATCTGAATCTTAGTTTTTTCTTTTGAAAAGAACTTCTGCTAGTATAGAGTTTGGGGATTCAATGAAATAGTAGCTATACTTCATTTAAGGTAGGCCCTCTTAGGTGTAACTTTTTTGTTGAAAGTCTATGAAGAAGGTTAATCTAATAGCAAAAATATATACTGGTAGATTGAGATGGAGAGAGCCAGATCCCATAACCATAGACAAGCTTCTGTACTCAATCCAGGTATTTTTGATAAAGCCTTGCACTAGATAGTGATTTTATTTTCTGACCGTAGAGTAGAAAGAGCACATAAACATTTAACCTTCCTTTCCTAAATATTATAGGTAGGCTTCCAAGCAGCTCCTTCATAAGTTCTAGTTTGTAATAAGTTTTCATTTTACATCTTGTTTCTATTTGTGTTAAGGATCTCTCTCTCTTCCTAGTCATCATGTAAATTAGACAACATAATGGCAACTGTACCATTTTTATAATGTTTATATTTTAATTTCTTGGAACATCATTTTTACCCATAGTTCATACCATAGTTTGAAGACTACAGATCTGGAGAATTTAGTCAACTGATGATAAATTTAGTCCAACTAGATGGTGTGTGTGTGTGTGTGTGTGTGTGTGTCTGTCTGTCTGTCTGTCTGTCTGTCTGTGTCTGTGTCTGTGTCTGTATGTCTGTGTCTGTCTACTCTTGGGTTGTAAGGAACAGTGAACTCATGAGAGCAATTTAGAATGCTGGTGGAAAGAGCTGGCTTTTTGTAAGCTTTTCGTTATATCATATATTGACTTTTCTAAGAGGAAGAACCTTCTATGGGAGATAAGGTTTCATCTTCAGTGTGGATTGAGAATGGGTGTTATATCCTTTTGTTGCTGACATCATACCATCCTGCTAATCCATAAATGTGCTCTTGGCTCATCATTAACTGGCAGGAACATTAGATTTGCTTCTTGGAACTTAAAATATGATACAAATTAAATCTTTTACATACAGATTTAGAATTAAAGACTATTGTTCTTCAGCTATTTCAAATCTTTAATAATCAGCTTCTTGTCTTGATTATCGTAGTTTAGATTTCTGTTCTAATGATTTTCTCATAATTAAATATAAGTCTGTATGTACTCTTAACATTTTGGAGTGAGAGGCAAAAGGATTTTAAGGCTACATAGTTAAATTTGTCTTAAATAAACACATATATGCATGCACATATACATAAGCATGCACGTGCGTGCTCACACATACATACATACTCATAGAAACTAAAATTAAAATGGATTTGATTACATCCATCACACTCATCTGTCTTTCTGTTGTAACATTGTGTTAACATTTGGCAAGACAATGGTGACTTTATTATCTTCTTGGTACTGTAGTCTACAAATTGATGAAATTGTTTTCTACATACATTTTCACTCATTCTTTTCATGACTCGTCAACATTCAGTAGACGAATACAATTTTATAATCTTTCTTTCCTTCTTACTTTCCTTCTTATTTTCTTTCTTCCCTTCCTTCTTCCCTCTCTTCCTTCCTTCTTCCCTCCTTCCCTCCTTCTTTCCTTCCCTCCCTCCCTCCCTCTCTCTCTTTCTTTCTTTCTCTCCTTTCTTTCTTTCTTTCCTTCTTTCTTTCCTTCTCTCTTTCTCCTTCTTTCCTTCCTTCCTTCCTTCCTTCTTTCTTTCTTTCTTTTCCTTTTTTTCTTTCTCTTTCTTTCTTCCCTTCTTTCTTCTTAGGCAGGTGTTACTCATTCTTGGATGTTTCATGTGACTGACTTGAGACTTTTAATAACATCCCAACTTATTTTGAGCATATGTTGTCATCATTTATTTTGCCCGGCAACATATCTGTTAATATTTGTATGGTTTCCTTCCCTAGGAAACTTAGTCTGGTTCAAACCATTTCACTTTGCTACCTGTGAAGTCTTTGCTCTTCCTATGATTTTTTAAAATATTTCATGTTTTCTGAACTCATCACAACTTAAAGATTTCATTTAAACAGAAATGATCCCACAATATACTTTGTTTTTTTCTATCTACCAAATTTTATCTTTGACTCCATGAACAGCCGGCATCATCTCCTAGGATGATGATTCTTTGGCTCTCATCTAGTACTTGAGTCTTGTGTTGCTTTCTTTCACGTTTGTAAAGTGTGCAATATTTTCAGCTTTCCTTTCTCTTCTTTTTCTTACTTTATCTTGGCCATTTATAGAGGCTCAGTGTGCATTTATTTGAAAAAATGAATATTCTTAATGTTTCAAGCCAAATATTTGTCTCTGAGACTAAAAATTTGAGAACCACTGTTTTATATTAAATGCTGTTATTTTGGGTACTTTTCTAGAATCAGTGTAATTAGGAACACAGATGGACACTGATATTATGCTGATATTTGATTATAATACTACCATCCAGGTGGTCTAGACTATGCCTCTGTATTCTTTTTGAAAGGATGGTCATTGCTCTGGTTATGTAGCATCAGAAATTACAGTAGTAGTGCAGATTCTTGGTAAAGACTTTTATACACAGCTTTTTCTACAGATTTGAGAATCACCATTCTAGGAATGTACTGTTAGAAATTTATTTTAGGAGAGGATGGAAGAAGATGGTGGCACAACAATAGGGGATCACCCTAACTCTCTCTCTAACCAAACAGAGATTTAGGGGCTTAACATGTACTTCTCCCAAAGAGATCAACAACAATGAGTATATAAACAACTAGAGAATCATATGAATGGAAAAAAACCCTAATAACTTATGCACATAAGGACAGAAAAATCACAGAGCCCTCCTCCATCCCATGCTGGCAGCGTGGCTAAGCTGCAAAAGTAGTTTCCTGGCTGCCTGGGACTCTAAGACTGACCAGGGAAATTGCATCATCCAGACCCAGAAAACTTTCACAGTGCCATACAGCTCAGAGAGAGACAGAGACCAGCAATATGGCACAGCAACATCCAGACCTGGAGAACTATCATAGTGTCACCAGTTACCTACAACCAACATGGCTAAGCCACAAGAGCAGCTCCATGGAAGCCCAGAACTCTAGGAGCCTAGCAGTGAGACTACAGCATTGAGAAGAAGAGATCTACCACAGTGCTTCAGGTCAGCCTACAACCAATTCCAGGACCAGTGAGTACCCTGCTGGGGACCTCCTCACCCCCATGGGAGACCAGTGGTGGTGGTGACCCACAAAGCCTGGCCCAGACCCCTCCCTCCCACCCAAGAAGCAACACCACACTTGAAGAGGACAAAGAAACCAGAGCCCTTCCTCACTTCCCCTTACTCCACTTGTTGGCTTCCAGCTGGAGGTCACAGGTACTCATTCTGGGTGGGCACTAGGACCTTGCATCCTTCACAGACCTGACTTTGGGCAGTGAAACCCAGCCTGTTTGAAAAAGACACAGCCCAAATCTGGAACACCTGTAGGAGCCTGCCCCTTCAGAAGCCTCATGCCTGGAGGCCTGAAGTTAGTCTCCCTAGCCCTTCCCAGCAAACAGGTGAACAGCTGCTGGCAGAGCATTATCTAGTGTGGAGCCATGAAGCTCATTCACATGCACACGCAGGCCAGGGACCAACCACTGTCCCACTGAGGGGCAGGAACCAACCCAGGGCCAAAGCACAAAGCCCTGCACTTTGGGATGGGTCCTTTAGGAGCCCTGAACTTAGTTTCCCCAACCCTCCACAGCAAACAGATGTAAGCACACAGTCACTGGCCATTCACTCCTTGGAGCCAGGAAGTGTGTGCATATGCCTACAAAAGACATGTGCCAGCCATCCAAGGGGTGCAAACCAACCGAGGGCCAAAGCCCAAACTCCTGCACTCCTATGGCATCCTGTCTTCCCCCTCCCCTGAAGTGCATGCCCATCTCGGAGAGCTGTAGTTAGTTTCCCCAGCCCTAGCAGCAGATATAAGCAGACAGCTGCTGGCAGATCACTTCCGGGTGTGAAGCCACAAAGCGCATGCACTTGCATGCACAAGCTGATGGCAAACCTCTAGCCACCTGAGGGGCAAGAACTGACTTGGGGCCAAAGCACAAGTGAGCCCTTTCCTTGAAAATAACCAGGTTACAAGGTGCTTGAGGTGTGGCTCAAATGATAGATTACTTGCCTAGCACACATGAAGCCCTATGTTTAATCTCTGATATTGACCTGTCCTGCCTTCCTCCCACTTTGTGAGTCCATCCTTCCCAAAGTGCATGCCCATCCTGGAGGCCCAAATATAACTTTCCCAGCCCCTGCTGCAGACCAGCCCCACGTTCTTTCAACTAACTCCAGGCCAAGTGTGCTGGGACCTGGGTCCTGGGTCTTGGGACCCAGACTGGGCTAGTGCACCCTGTGTAAGATAGCCCAGGCTAAATAAGGGCTGCCACCTGTCAGGTGTGAACAGGCCAAGCCCAAACTATGACCCTGACAATCCTTGAACCCAAATGTGTAAATCATGATAAAAGATTACAACATTCAAGAACAATTCAAGAACAATCAAGACAACAAACCAAATCCAAAAGCCAACAACAATCCAGGGAAGAACCCTCGTGAGAGTGAAGAAGAGATGGAGGAAAAAAGAACCATTTAAGAAATGACAAAAAATAGCCAATAAAATAAAAGGGGACATGCAAAGACAATTTCAAGAGCATAAAGATAGGACAAAGAAATTCAAGGAATCACAAAAAGATGTGAATATGCAACTAGAAACATTAAAAGATGAAGTTAACACTAATATGCAGACTGAAAAATCTTCAAAGATAAAGTAACAAAGGACCTTTTCTAAATTTGTCTTCTCACTTTTAGTACACTGTATTCTTTTTTTAAGTATTGAAGATATTCAATTTATTTATTTAAAATTTTTAAATATATATTTTTATTGTAAAGAAACTGTACAGAAGGGTTACAGTAACATGAGCAAGGTAATGAGTCCATTTCCTGTTGAGCATTATTACCCCCTCCTTTGTTTTTCTCTACAATAACTTTCCACTCCACCTCCACAACTCCTCCCTTCCCTACCACTGCAATGTTGTAAAATTCATTTTCAACATAGTGTCTTGTACATCTCATTGTTACAATGGGTCATCTTGTATCCTTACTTCAGATAACTGTATTCTTTACCTAATATACAGTATAGGCAGTGCACATCTGAGGGAAGGTGGAGGGAAGACACAGAATCAATGGACAATAGGTGAAAAAAATGCAGCAGTAGAGCCCATTTGCTGCACTGGACATTGGTGACAGTGAACAAAGCAGCTGGTGGGTGGAGATGGGAGGGTAGGAATGGGAGAGGATGAGGAAAAAGATAAAACAAAGGAAATGGAAGGTACTGTACTTATTACCTGAGGTATGTGAAGGTAACCCCACTGTATATCACCTCTAAAAAAATAATTTTTAATGTAGTTCCCAAACAGCTCTTTGGGAGCAGAATCTTATTATATATATGTATAGTAGAAGTGTTAAACTTGTCTGTATTTTTTTATCAGTATGTGGGACTTGAACTCGTCCTGGGCGCTGTCCTTCAGCTCTTCATCTCAAGGCTAGCACTCTGCTACTTGAGCTACAGCACTACTTGAGCTACAACACTACTTCTGGTTTTCTGGTGGTTTATTTTATTGGAGATAAGAGTCTCACAGACTTTCCTGCCTAGGCTGGCTTTGAATCATGATCCTCAGATCTCAGCCACCTGAGTAGCTAGGATTACAGGCGTGAGCCACCAGTGCCCAGTAGTCTGTATTATTTTACTGTTTCCTCTCTAGAATTCTCCCTATGAGAGATAATTAGAAATGTAGACACTTTATGCCTAAATATGTTCAACAATAATTTTTAGTAGTGAATAATACCATCATTGGGTTAGGATTTACATTAATTATGGATAATTTATTAAACATAATATATAGCATTCTGTGAGATGACAGAGTATTCACTAGCATGGAAAAAAATATTCTTGAAACATTAAAAATCCAGCTACTTCGGAGATAAAGATTATTTTTAGGGCCAACCTGGGCAAAAAAATGTTAGCAAGACCTCATCTCAGTAAAGGTAAGCTGGGTGTGATGGTGCATGCTTGTATTCCAATTTACAAGGGAGTTAGGGTTACAGGAGGATCTTTGTCTGAAGCTATCTGTGGACAAAAATTAGAGAGACCCTATCTGAAAAATAACTAAAGCAAAAAAAGCCTTGGGAGGACAGCTCAAGTGATAGAGTAGAGCATCAGCCTAGCAAGTATGAAACCCTGAGTTGACACTAAAGTTACCTTCCCCCCAAAAAAGCAGGAAAAAATATAGTCAACTTTGTAAAAGCAAATGTAGAAAGAACTATATCAAAGGCTATCCTGGGGGGTTATAAATATTCTTCTTCTTCCTTCTTTGTTGAAATTTTCAGTTTTATGGATATGTTTAAAAAATAGAAAAAATTATTCCCTCATAAACATCCAATCTGATGATGATAAAATAAGAATGAATATTGTATATTTTTACTTCATTTATTTTTTTTGCTGATTCTGGGGCTTGAACTTGGGGATGGGTTTCTGTCCCAGAGCAGTTTTGCTCAGGGCTAGTGCTCTACCACTTGAGCCACAGATCCACTTTTACATTTTTGTGCTTAATTGGAGAGTCTCATGGCCTTTTCCTAAAGAGGTGTCTTCAAACAAGAATGTGCAAATCACCTCTTAAGTAGCTAGTGGTGAGCCACCTGTGCCTGGCTTAGTAATGCATCCTTAATCATTATTTAATTGTGAATCAATTGTTATTTAGTAAGAATAATAGCAATTTTTATTTATTTGAAATTGATGCTCTGAAGTTCTTAGTTGCTGGCATATTTTGTCTCCACAATATATGTATATACCTATATGTATATATGTGTGTATATATATGCATATGTATATATTTTTATATATTTATATCCATATTCTGACCTGAACTGGAGACATTTTATCTCCTTTAAGAAAATGGAACTACAAAAGTAGTTTGATGGGAATATCAAACTACTATTCCTCTTGCATTCTGAATCTTGCAAAGTGATATTAGCATTCTCTTTACTTTCTCTTGTACATCCATATTCTCTTGGTTGACTTACAAACATCTTGAACCTGGGGCAGTATATTTTCTTATTTTGCTTTAGTTTATGTGTTGATGAGATTTCAGTTTAGGTTTCAAGCAATGCGAGTTTCTGAACTCTTCTCCCTGGTCCAGTCGTCTCTCTCTAGTTTATTCTTCACATATGTATCAGTTGTCTTCCTAAAACTTGGTAATCTCATATTTACATTTACTGGTTGAAAAGTTTCATTAAGTGTGCACTTTAAAAAAAGTAATATTTATACATAATTTTAAGAGTTGTGACATTCAGTACTTAAAAAATCCTTTGTTCTTTTCTTTATCATTCATGATAAGTTCATGATAGATTCTTTTAGTCTTTTATTATATTTTTAATACAATCAAAATCCAACCAAGGCTTCAGTGGATTCATGTTGTCTTTCCATATTGATACTGTGAGGTGTTATGATTGTGGTAAATGTTTTAGTGATCTATTTTTTAATTTTTGAGCAAGGTTGTATTAGCATCCTAGATGTCCATAATAATAATAACTCCTAATCTATCTTGGCAATACTGTAAAGGTTCTGTAAAGTACTATAACTTAAGTGGGGTAAGTGTGGGGGTATATGACTACAATCCTAGCAGTTGGGAGGCAGTGGCAGGAAAATGCCTATGTAGTGAGTTCAAGGACAGCATTAGCTACAGAGCAATACCAGTTGCTTGAAATTTTGCTCTTGTCCGGTGTTCACAGGCCCTGCATTCAGTTTCCAGTAATACATGTACACACACACACACACACACACATACACACACACACACACACACACACACACACACACACACACACGAGCCTAGGGAGAGCACCCATGTCCTGAGACTTTCAAGACTGACCAAGAAAAAAATAGTGCAAAATGAGCTGGAGTCACCCACCTAGGAAGCACAATATCCAACTCTGAATCTCAGTACAAAGAAGGAAGGAAGGAAGGAAGGAAGGAAGGAAGGAAGGAAGGAAGGAAGGAAGGAGGAAAGTGCTAACCCAGAAGTGGTGCTGTAGCTCAAGTGGTAGTGCGCAAAGTCCATTTTTGTCCCTTAAACTACAGAGCTGATAAAAACTCAGAGCAGAACTCTTATCTGGTGGCATCTGTGGGCCATCAGAGGCTGATCCATCTGGACAAAAGGATGGTCTAGACATTCCGTACCCTACCTAGAGTTTCCTATACAGAACTAGACAGAACAGGACTGTTCTGGAGAACTGGCAGAGTAGACTTGAGCCATGTCCACATATAGCAGTGGCTATACATGAGCCAGGAGAGATGAGTGGCAGCATGGCCTTCAAAGAGCCCTGCCTTAGCCGGATGTCTCCATACATTAGAGGAATGTCCCAGCTTTCAGTGGCTGAGATAAGTGAAACTGTTGAGATTGAAGAGACACCTGCTTCAACTGGGGGAGCCAGAAAATTCCCAAATAATAATGGAAACAGTTCAGGTCTCCTAGGACCATCAAAAGCTGTACCCCATCTAGCATTTGTATTTTGCAAGATCCAGTATATACAGAACTGAAATCTTGGGTAGTTTGTGAGATTCAAAAACAAGTAGAAGTCAAATTGGAAAAACAGTTCCTTCACCAGATGGCTAGCATCTTTCAACATGGCCACACTGACAAACTCTCTACCAAAGTAAGCCTGCCTTCTTGGGCCTCTGGCTCTACATCCCAGATCATGACTGGCAGCAAAATATCAACTCCTCAAATCAAGTGTGGACTTTCAGCAAGGAGGAGGCCCAGCCAGGAACAGCAAGAACCAAAGAACTGTAGAGTTGCGGTTATAGGAAAGAATCAAAGTAAACTGATTAGGGCTGTAGGAAGCTTGCACCAGGACTGCCCGAAGGAAGGCGTCCAGTGGTGAGGCCTTCCCAGTCCTGTGGGCTCAGCCCCCTTATTGAGGTTAATGAACAAGGTGCCATTGGAAGAAAGACATTTCCAACTTCCCCACAGAAGGCACACAATTCTACAGAAATCTATGTCCACAAAAGGATGCAGAATTTTCTGCGTTTTGCCAATGCTACTACCAGAGAGAAAAGGCAGGATGACCCCCGCCAAAAGCCGAATGTTCTTCTACAACTATCCAGAGCAGATCATTCATGGATAGTGGAGCAACTGAAGCCCAGACACTTATGACAGCTGTTGGGAAGATTATGGTAGACAAACTGGGGCTTCAGCATGGTGATGGTCCAGCAAAGTGCATAAAGCAGAACCCCAAACATTGCTGCACAAGCATTTCAGCTACTACACAGGTCCTGAGACCCCCAGGCATACTCAATGATAGGAAATAAGGGCCATGGTCACCAGACTGGTCAGAAAGATCTACAATACCCTCTCAAGATCAAGTGGGCTGGAGATGGACAGAGATGTCCAGAGAGCTTGTGTCTACATCCAGCTTCTGTCAAAATAGACTAGGCCAGCTTCCTAGTTACCTAACAGACTATTCAAAAAAGTGTTTCCTGTCTGAATGACTATCGCATGTTTACCATCATGGCTCCTGGGTGCAAAAAGGTTATTTTATGTTCTAAAATGTGCAAGTCCTGAATTTACTAATGACTTCTTGTTGAATAAAATGTGTACCTTTTTTCCAATAAATTAGTTTCATTGTAAAAATGAAATAAAAGAGAGATGATCTTTCTGGATCAGCCTGGGTGGAAGGAATTTCAGCATATGGTTTTTCTAGAAGCATATTTAGAAGGTATGGGTGTACAGGACAGTGGCTCTGAGGACATACCGTTGCACCAGATTTCTCTCTCATTGCTCCATAAGCCACACACGCATGAACGCACACACATACACACACACACACACACACACACACTTTAAGATAATAGCCTTTAGGATCTGTCAGGATGAATAAACACAGGGTCTTGCTTAATCTGACTTCTTTCCAGTTTCCTTTTGAGAAGAACTTAGTGCTCTTGTGTGGAAGGAGGATATGCAGGTACCATACAATGTAGATGTTGCTGTTAGACTGTGTTGTCCCAGAAATAATCAACTACCTAAAAATATTAAGAATTCTTAATATACAATTAAAGATTATATGTCAGTTACCAATCAGTGTGTTTTCTTAATGTGTCACCATATTTTTAAATCAGTATTTAAATTAGTTATTAATCAGTGAATTGTTGTACAGGGACTCTGTGAAGTGTCTATGGGGCTCCTCTCTGGAGTTTTTCAGGACTCTGAAGAGTTATGTAGGAGTTTCTGTGGGGGTCTCTAGCAGTTGCTGTGGGTGTACCTCATTGTTCTCTCAGAAGTCCATGTAGAGTTTATTTTTGACTTTATTGGTCCTCCAAAGGACAGAATTGACCACATCAGAGGCCACAAGAACTTTCTCCTCATTGCAACTGTGTCATCAACATGACTGTCTATAATATTCAGATAAATATCTCTCTAAATGCTGTCATTTTCTCCTGCTGGTCTTTTAAGCAAGTATGTTCTAGGAGCATGGAGGACCTTGATGAAGAATTCAGGCTAGCTCCTTGACCGACCCTCTTAAGATCTTACTTCTTCTGAAAGTAATGCTGGGTCCATCTGTCTGATGTGAATCACAATCTGATTTCTCTAGCGGTTTTTCCACTAATTATCAACTCCTTTTTCAAACCTAATAGAGGCGGTTTTGAGGCTTTTTAAAATAATATATATATTTTTATTGTAAAGATACTGTACAGAGGGGTTACAGTTACATGAGTGAGGTAATGAGTACATTTTCTATGGAGCATTGTTACCCCCTCCTTTGTTTTTCCCCTAACATCCATTCCCTCCCCACTTCCCAAACTCCTCCCTCCCCTGATCAAGGTCGTTAAGTTAGTTTTCAACATAGTGTCTTGTACATCTCATTTTTACAATGGGTCAGTCTGTATCCTTATTTCAGCATTTTGTTATTTTCCTTCCCCTCCCCAAATTAGAAAAATGTATATATAAAATGCAGGGAACCTACATCAACTACAGTGAAAACAGGGGTAATACCTTGGGGAAAGAACATACGAAAGAAACAAAAATCTCTCATGGTACATTGAGTACGTTAAAACAGACAGCAACCAAGATGATAACTCTTGTGTCTCTATCTTGGGGTTCATTTCGCTTAGCATCATCATATATGGTCATATGTTCATAGCTTTGGATCTTTGTTTCTTTGGGTATAGCTTACTTCACTTACTATATTTTTTCCAAGTCTATTTCCTAACAAATGGGGCAGTGCCAGTCTTTGTAATGGAGACATAGAATTCATATATATATATATATATATATATATATATATATATATATATATATCACATTTTCTTGATCCATTCATCTACTGAGAAGCCTCTGGTTGGTTCCATTATCTTAGCTATAGTGAATAATTTTGCGATAAACATAGTTGTGCTGGTAGCTGTAGTGTGGCCTTGTTTGTCATCGTTTGGGTAAATGCCCCAAAGTGGGATTGCTGGGTCATAGGGGAGCTCTATGTGTAGTCTTTTGAGGAACCTCCATACTGCTTTCCAGAGTGGTTGAACAAATTTACACTCCCACCTACAATGCAAAAGCATTCCCTTTTGGCCACATCCACTCCAGCATCTGTTCTTATTAGATTATATATATATATATATATATATATATATATATAATATGTTTTTTGTAAAAATACTGTGCAGAGGGGTTATAGTTATATGAATAAAGTAATGAATATATTTCCTATCCAGCCTTGTTACTGCCTCCTTTGTTTTTCCCCTACCATCCCTTCCCTTCCCACCTCTATAACTCCTCCCTCCAGTACCACACCAAAGTTATAAAGTTTGTTTTCAACATAGTGTTTTGTATATCTCATTGTTACAATGGTTCAACCTGTATCCTTGTTTCATCAGCATTTTGTTATTTCCCTTTCCCTCCCCGAATTAGAAAAATATATATACAAGATGCAAGGCACTGGAATCAAATACAGTGAAAACAGGGGTCACACTATGGGGGAAGAATGTACAAAAAGAAACAAAACAATCACATTATACTATAAGTACATTAAACAATAGCAAGCAAGAAAAAACACTTGTGTCCCTATCTTTGGGTTCATATCACTTAACATCTTTTTATATAGTCATATGCACATAGCTTTTGCTCTTTTCCGCTTGTTCTAGACATATATTAGGTATTGCAAATAAGGGAAACCATAGGACCTATGTTTCTTTGGGCTTGGCTTATTTCACTTAATGAATTTTTTCCAAGTCTTTCCATTTCCTAACTTTGAAGAATCTCCATACTGTTTTCCAGAGTGGTTGAACAAGTTTACACTCCCATCAACAATGCAGTAGGGTTCCTTTTGGCCACATCTCCTCCAGCATGTTATTAGATTTCTTGATTATAGCCATTCTAGTTTGGGTGAGGTGGAATCTCAATGTTATTTTGATTTGCATTTCTTTTATGGCTAGAGAGGTTGAGCATTTCTTCATATGTCCGTTGGCCATTCTTATTTCCAGAGAAGTCTCTCTTTAAATCTTTAGCCCACTTATTAATCGGGAAGTTGTTACTTTGAGGCTCTGTTGTTCAGGGGTTTAATTTTTTTGTGTTCTAAGTATATTTTACATATGAGACCCTTGTCCACTGTATGGCTAGTGAAGATCTTCTTCCAATCTGTGGGCTTTCTATTGATCTTGCTAGCTAAGTCCCTTACCATGTAGAAGCTCTGCAGTTTCATGCAATCTCATTTGTCCCACCTTTCTTTGATTTGTTGTGTTTCAGAGTCTTTATTAAGAAAATTTCAGCCTGTGTCAAGGAGCCCTAAAGTTTCTCCTATTCCTTCCTGTAATGTTTTCAGAGTGTCTGCTTTTACTTCGAGGTCTTTGATCCATTTGGAGTTGATTCTGATGCAGGGTGATATATAAAGATCTGGTTTTAGTTTTCTACAGGTGTTAAATCAATTTTGCCAGCACCATTTACTGAAGAGGCTGTCTTTCTTTCATTTTATTTTTTTAGCTCCCTTATCAAAGATTAGGTGGCTATAGGTCTGTGGGTTCATTTCTGGGACTTCAGTTTTATTCTATTGGTCCTCAGGTCTGTTCTTGTGCCAGTACCAAGCTGTTTTGATTGCTATGGCTTTGTAATAGTGTTTGAAATTTGTTATTGATATTCCTCCATCACTGTTTTTTCTGCAAAGCATTATTTTTGCTATTCAAGGTCTTTTATTGTTCCATATAAGTTTTTGGGTGCTTCTTCTATTTAATTGAAGAATGAGGTTGGGATATTGATAGGTACCACATTGAATTTTTAGAGACATTGGAAGTATTTCCATTTTCACAATATTAATCTTCCCAATCCAGAAGCCCTGGGAGGTTTTTCCATTTCCTAAGTTCTGCTTTAATTTCCTTTTT
The DNA here is from genome assembly GCF_019054845.1 of Dipodomys spectabilis. Classification (NCBI taxonomy): domain Eukaryota; kingdom Metazoa; phylum Chordata; class Mammalia; order Rodentia; family Heteromyidae; genus Dipodomys; species Dipodomys spectabilis. The sequence continues at coordinate 2,958,104 of NW_024870775.1, forward strand.
CAGGTTGTTAAAGTTTTCATCTTCACTTTTCAAGTAAACTCCTAGGTATTTTTTTGTGGGACTATTGCAAAAGAAATTGCTTTCTTGATTTTAGCTGTGTTCTTCTCATTCTTGGCATACAAAAAAAGCCATTGATTTTTGAGGGTTAATTTATACCCTGCAACTTTGCCAAAATTTCGAATTAGCTCAATTAATTTGGGAGTGGAGTCCGTGGGATTCTTTAAAGACAAGATCATGTCATCTGCAAATAGGGGGAGTTTTACTTCATCTTTCCCTATTTGGATCCCCTTTATGTTTGCGTCTTGTCTTATTCCTGTAACTAGGAATTCTAATACTATATTGAAGAGGAGTAGAGAGAGCAGACATCCTTGTCTTGTTCCTGAATTTAGAGAAAATGACTTTAGCTTTTTGCCATTAATGATAATGCTGGATGTGGGGTTGTCATACTCTGTCTTTATTATATTGCAGAATGTTTCATGGATTTCTAGTTTTTCCAGCGCCTTCATCATAAAGGGGTGTTGGATCTTGTCAAATGATTTTTCTACATCTATTGAGACAATCATGTGGTTCTTCTCCTTGCTCTTGTTGATGTGATGAATTAATTGATTTGCATATATTGAACTAGCTTTTCATCCCTGAAATGAATCCTGCTTGATCATGTTGTATGATTTTTTTGGATGAATTGTTGAAGTCAATTGGCCAAAATTTTGTTTAGAGGTTTTGCATCAATGTTTATCAAAGAAATGGGTCTATAGTTCTCTTCCTTTGATGAGTCCCTGCCTGGTTTTGGGATGAGGGTTACCATGGCTTCGTAGAGAGTTTGGTAATGAACTTTCACTTTCAACTTCATTGACGAGTTGGAGTATTGGTGAGTTCTGTTTTGAAGGCTTTGTAGAATTCAGTTGTGAATCCATCTGGACCTGGGCTTTTCTTGGATGGGAAGTCTCATTTGTTTCTATTTTGTTGCTTGATATTGGTCTGTGAAGTTGGTTTAGCTCATCTTGGTTTAGTTTTGACATGTCAATATTTGCTAGAAAATCGTCCATTTCCTCCAGATTCTCAAACTTACTAGTATAAAGGTTTGAGAAGTATTCCCTTATAAATGTTCTGAATCTTGATTGTTTGTATGATGATGTTTCCATTTTCATCTCTGAGTTTGTATAGTTTGGTATGTTCTCTTTGCTAAGGGCCTGTCAATTTTTGTTAATTTTTTTGAAGAACCAATTATTTGTTTTGTTATTCTTCCTATGGTTTTTTGGATTCTAATTCATTTAATTCTGATTTAATTTTAATTATTTGTTTCCATCTACTGGATTGAGGTTTAGCTTATTGCTCTTTTTCAAGGAGCTTCAGGTGCCTCATTAAATTCTTGGTCTTCAGATCTCTCCAGTTTGTTGATGTAGGAACTCAGAGCTATAAACTTGCCTCTGAATGCTGCCTTTGCTGTGTCCCAGAGGAGATGCTAATTTGTGTGTTAATTTTTGTTAAATATCATGAACATATGAATTTCCTTTCTAATCTCTTCTATGATCCACTGGTGGTTCAACATTGTGTTGTTCAGCCTCCATGTGTTATAGGATTTTCTTTGGTGGCTTTTGGTGTTGAATTCTAATTTTATTCCCTGTGGTCTGAGAGAATACAGGGCATAATTTCAATGTTTCTGAATTTGGACAAATTTGTTTTGTGACCTAAAATGTGGTCAGTTTTGGAAAATGTTCCCTATGCTGCTGAGAAGAACATGTATTCTGATGCTGCTGGGTGAAATATTCAGTATATGTCTGTTATGTCTGCTTGATCTATTCAGTTTAGGCCTGAGGTTTCTCTGTTGAGTTTTTGTGGGGTTGATCTATCCAGTGGGGATAGTGGTGAGTTAAAGTTGCAAAGAAGTAATGTCTTTGGATCTATGTGTGATTTTAACTTTTTTTTTTTTTTTTTTAGTCGTGGGGCCTGAACTCTGGGCCTGGGCCCTGTTCCTCAGCTCTTCAGCTCAAGGGCTAGTGCTCTACCACTAGAGCCACAGGGCCACTTTCAGCTGTTTCTGCTTATGTGGTGCTGAAGAATTGAACCCAGGGCTTCATGCATGCAAGGCAAGCACTCTACCACTGAACCACCTTCCCAGCCCCCTCTATGTGTGATTTTAGTTAAAGTACTGTTTCTTGGATAAATCTGGGTGTTCTGTTATTTGATGAATAGATATTTAGAATTGTAATATCCTCGTGAAGGAGAGTTCCCTTAACCAGTATGTAATGACCTTATCTCTTCTCGGTAATTATAATTTGAAGTCTATTTTATCTGATACTAGGATTGCAACTCCTGCCTGTTCTTGGGGGTGATTTTCTTGGTAGATTTTATTCCAGCCTTTCACTTTCAGAATGTTTGTTTTTTGTGGGCAAGCTGTGTCTCTTGAAGGCAGCAGATAGAAGGATCTTGCTTCTGGTCCAACTAGACAGTCTGTGTCGCTTCATTAGAGAGTCCATTAATATTGAGAGTTAGAACTGAGAGGTGTTTGATAGTTCCTGCTGTGTTTGTTATCCACCTTCTTGGGGGCTGTGCCAACTGGATTCTTCCTACGATTCTTGGATTTTCTGTTTGGGGGCTGTTTCTTGGCCTTTATCGTGTTCTTGTTGGTTTTCTATGTGTAGGATATCTTTATCAGTTGTAGGGCTAGTTTGGTGGAGATATATTGTTTCAGTTTTTCTTTGCTGTGGAAATATTAGCACATTGACTCACATTATATAAAATATACACCCCAATTCAGTAGTAACTATGTTGAAAATGAACTGTATAACCTATGTGTAGAGATGGGAAGGAAAACTAGGAGAGAACGAGGGAATGGTGACGAGGGAATGGTGACACTGTCCACAAAGAAATGTACTCATTACCTGACATGATATGGTAACCCCTCTGTACATGTTTATAATAGTAATAAAAATTATATAATAAAAATTATATAATATATTATATAATATAATTAAATGGTAATAAAAATTTCTAATAATAAAATATAACTCATAAAAATAAACAGCAATATAATACACAATAAATATCTAATAATAAAAATTAAAAAGAAACTTAAAAGGAAAATATGGTTAAGAAATAAAATTCAAGTCAAAAACATATATATCCAAAACATGTCTCATGTACACTTAGCAAGAAAACTCTTAAATTCAGTATAAAATCACACAACTATTTATCAAGACCAACACTGCAGAGCATTCTACCACATTTGATGTATTTCAGTTGGGTTATATTAGACAATTGTTTGATCATCTATGAAAAAGTTTAACTCTTTAGAGACAGTAAGTAAAAACAGCTTTATATTTTTCAAATCTTGAAGCAAGTATTGAACCATATCATTTCAATATTACGATTTTTAAAATACTTTTAGCATGGCTCATTCATGATTTACAAAACTAATGGAAAGCAAATAACTCACTGTATTTACTTTGTTCTAGAATTATACAGACTAAGAATATAAATGCATGTTCAAAGCAAAAGAGAAAAATCCAAAACAAACCCTTGAGAGTTGATAACTTCCTGTTTTCTAATTCAGATAATATATCTAGACACAAGATATAAATGCTTTAAAATTCAAGTGTTTCATTTTAAAATTCCATAATAAGACCTTTTCTAAACTAGTAAAAAGTTTTCTCAAGGGTTAAAAAATCATGCTTACAAATTTGTTTCTTGTCCCTTTCCAAATTCTACCTTAGGCATCACTTCTGGGGAAAATTATTATTGACAAATATAATAAATACATATGGACTTTATATTTACTCTCAGTATATATTATTAAAAATAAGGTCAGACTTCAGAGAAGTCTGTCTTTAAGTCTTTAGCCTACTTATTAATATTAATGGGGTGGTTATTTCTTTGAGGATTTATTTTTGAGGGATTTAATTTTTTAACACATACAAATTCTTTTTTTTTTTTTGTGTCCGGTCATGGGGCCTGAACTCTGGGCCTGGGCGCTCTTTAGCTCAAGGCTAGTGCTCTACCACTTGAGCCAGAGTGCCACTTCCGGCTTTTTTCTTTTTGCCTATGTGGTGCTGAGGAATCGAACCCAGGGCCTCTGGCATGCAAGGCATGCGCCCTACCACTGAGCCACCTTCCCAGTCCCAACACATACAAATTCTTTATTTTCTGTTTATTGTTTCTAAATTATAAACAAGTCAAAGATCAACAATTATCCAGTACTTTGGTCTTCAGTCAAAATATATTCATTGGGTGTATGGGTCATACTCCTATTCCACAATAGCAGATACAAATTTGTGAGACAATCTCTAGTTCTGTCTCTTTTTGTTTTATATATATATATATGTATATACACACATATATATATATACATAATTGTAAAAATACTGTACAAAGGGGTTACAGTTACATGAGTAAGGTAATGATTACATTTCCTATCGACCATTGTTACCTCCTCTATTGTCCCCTACCATCACTTCCCCCCACTTCCCTAACTCCTCCCTACCTCCCCCCAAGCTGCAAAGTTCATTTTCAACATAGTGTCTGTACATCTCATTGTTACAATGGGTTAAACTGTATCCTTATTTCAGCATTTTGTTATTTCCTTTCCCCTCCCCAAATTAGAAAAATGTATATAGAAGATGCAGGGCACCGGAATTAAATACAGCGAGATATACAAATACAGGGAGATATACAAGGATCTAAATTTAGTTTTCTACAGGTGATTAACCAGTTTTGTCAGCACCATTTACTGAAAAGGCTCTTTCTTCCATCCTAATTTTTTGGCTCTCTTATTGGAGATTAGGTGGCTATAGGTCTGTGGGTTTGTTTCTGGGTGCTCAATATCTCTGGCCATGAAAAAATGCACATTGAAACAACATTGGTCCATACTTGAATGTTTCACAACATATAACACCACTTTGGAGGCTTGTAGGTGTCCTCAGAACCCAATTCACATCTGCAATACTACTTCTTCCAACATGAGAGAAGTCAAAAGATAAAGAATCACACCACCCCCTTTGTTGGAAAGATTTGGAAAAATTGTATTAAGTGAAGTAAACCAGACCCAAAGAAACATAGGTCCCATAGTTTCCTTATTTGCAATAACTAGTATACATCTAGGATAATCTTACCAGACAATCAGAAAAGGTCAAAAGCTACTTACATATGACCAAATAAGCTGATGCTAAGCAAAATGAACCCCAAGATAGCGAAACAAGAGGTGTTATCTTTGTCGCTCTTGTTTTAATGTACTATAGGATTTTTTTTCTTTTGTATGTTCTTCCCCCATCGTATAACCCCTGTTTTCTCAGTGTTTGATTTAGGTGCCCTGCATCTTATACATACATTTTTCTAATTTAGGGAGGGGAAGGGATAAACAAAATGCTGAAACAAGGATACAGGTTGACTCATTGTAACAATGAGATGTACAAGACACTATGTTGAAAACAAACTTTACAACTTGGGAGGGAGGGAGAAGTTAGAGGGGTGAGAGGGAAGGGATGGTAGGGGAAAAACAAAGGGGAGTCTAACAATGCTTGATAGGAAATGAGCTCATTACCTTACTCATGTAACTGTAACCCTTCTGTACAGTATCTTTACAATAAAAAATATGTTAAAAAAACATAAGGCAGCATGTGCTTTCTTTCTAACTTAGTCTACCGAGTCCAGGACACTGGATGATCAGATTCCTGAGTTTTGACTCCTCATAGTCCTCCCCACCTGGAGAAGGCTTCCCAGAAATCAAAAATCGCTGCTCATCCCACCTTCAAATCCTGTGCATCTTGCAGACACTTAGTAAAAAGAAAAATAAAATAAAATAACCAAAATCAAAAGAAAAAAGACAGCCCCACTAGCAAGCTAGGCTTGCTTTTGTCAACAATTTTGCCAGGATTTCTAGGAGGGAGCTTGCCATGAACACACACAAAAGGAGCTGGCCACCAGAGCACCCACCTGGGTGGCCCAATGCTGGACTCTGGCCACACCCAGTGCCTGTTATGCCATTTGATGTGAAGCAAGTGACCCAGAGAACCCTCTAGCATCCCACTCTACTCTTGCCAGCCAACCTCACCTCTTATCCTTCCTACCCAGCAGAAGTCAGAGATGTGGACAGATAGCGGGGCTCCAGCCAGGTGGTCCAGGGTCTGATTAGTGCTGATGATGCCCCTTCTGCCTCCACACGTCTCTCATATACACCTGGCATCATGACCCCCTTTTTCTTATGTCTGGTGCCAACTTGGGGCCAACTGCATGGCCTGAACCCATCATCAACTTTCGGAGCTCAAGTTACCTGGGCTGGGCTGAGCCCTGGGAGCTTTTCTCAACTTCCTTTGGCCAAGCTCTTCATCCTTCTGCTGGCAGCTGTGTGGCACCCTGGCATCTAGGAGCAGCACACACCAGGAATGTCTGTGCCTATGGTTCCATTGCTGGCCACCAGGCCCCAAGGCCAGATAGGGGACCTCCAACAATGGTGTCTTTTGTTCCAGTTCATGCTGTGCTTGAGTGCTGGCTGGAGGTGGCTATGCCCACTGTGCTGGGCATACAAACCAGTCTACACTGGCCTCATGTGCAATGGGCTGTGGAAAGGGGCAGCCAGTGTAGAGAAGGAAGGCTGGAGGGAGACACTGGGTTCCAGCATAAGAACTGCTTTAAGGAGTCCAGTGCTGGGGTTCATACCTGTGATCCTACAATTAACCATGAGAAAACCAGAACACCCAGGCACCGGTGGCTCATGTCTGAAATCCTAGCTACTCAGGAGGCTGAGATCTGAGGATCGAGGTTCAAAGCCAGCCCAGGAAAGAAAGTCAGTGAGACTTTCATCTCCATTTAATCACCAGAAAACTGGAAGTGGTACTGTGACTCAAGTGGTAGAGTACTTGTCTTAAGCTGAAGAGCTCAAGGACAGCACTCAGGCCCAGAGTTCAAGCCGCATGACTGACAAAAAAAAAGAGAAGAAAGAAAACCAAAAGAGGCTCTGTGCTCAAAATGGTAGAGCACTAGACTTGATGAAAGAGTGCAGGGCTAGTGCCCAGGCCCTTAGTTCAAATCCCAAGACTTTCTTGCTATTGCTTCTAATGTATTTATATGGTACCACATGATTTTTTTGTTGCTTTGTATGTCCCTCCCCCATGGTATAACCCCTGTTTTCACTGTGTTGGTTTAATTTGGGGAGGGGAAGAGAAAAAACAAATTGTTTAAACAGGGATACAGGTTGACCCATTGCAACAATGAGATGTACAAAAACAAACTTTACAATTTAGATGGGGGGTGGGGAGGGGAGATGAGAGGTGTAGTTGTGGAGATGGGAGGGAAGGGATGATAGGGGAAAACAAAGAGGAGACAACAATGCTTGATAAGAAATGTACTCATTACCTTGCTCATGTAACTGTGACCCCCTCCTCTGAACAGCATTTTCACAATAACAAACTTATTTTAAAAATGTTTGCTTTAAGGGAATGAGTAGGTAGATGAGTATGAGAGAGAAATATTAGAAGAAAAACATCTAGCAGTTGGAGATAGGGAAATGAGCTCCCAAGGTGCCTTCTGGAGGTCAGTCGATTTTAAAACTGGATACTTCTCAAACCCCAGAAGTAGTATGTCTAAATGTAGGTTTCATTCCACTATGTCCCTACATCAAGAGCCACCACTGAGGCCGCTACTGTATGGCTGTCTTTACAACCAGGTCCTCCTCTTCAAATCTGTAACACTTTAGCTATCAGGTTACTAGAGAAAAGGTTCTGGCTCCATGGGACTGAGATAGGCCATGGTTTGGGGCTTGTATTTGTTGTACAGATTTGCACATGAAGACATGGGTCCCATACTCTGCACTACTTGCAGCTGGTGTGGCTGAGACTCCTTAAATTTTCTTTCCTAAAATGTGGAGTAGGCACAAATATACAAATATACTACATCTCTGAATATGATATCCTGTGGAAACATTCTGATAAATGTCAAGTGTTAACATTAGAGCAGTCAAGGTATGGTGAGTACAACAATGTCCCCTCTATGGTGCTAACTTTGGTTTAAGAAAGAGCAGAAAAGATTCTCCCTAGAGATGTGATGGTTCAGGAGTCTACTATGGTGCTTCTCTTTGAAGTCCATCTATTGTGTTCCCCTTGATTCCTCTTGAGGTTCTGTCTCTCTCTCCAGCAGACTTCAGCCTGGCATGCTCTCAAGAGGTCTACAGAACAGAAAAGCACCATGTTTCAATATCAGTGAGACTCCATCCTGGATACTAGGTTCTGATATTCTTTTCTCCTTATTGCTATTAGCTTTAAATTTCTATGCTTTATTTCTTTTATTATTATTATTATTATCTTTAGTTGTACAAAGAAGTTCCAATTCTATAAAACAGTATATGAATACAAGGTGTCTGACAACATTGTCACCCATCGCTCCTAACCCATCCCTTCTCTCATTTTTTTTAAAAATTGAGATTAGGTGATTACATAAATTTCACATACTACACTGTATTGTGGAATAGTGATACTTAGATAAAGTCATAAACACATTTCTTAAATATTTTACAGACTCGAATGCATATCATTGTAGAAACTAAGTTTTATTTTTCTCCGTATACCTGTAAAAATGCTATTGTACTTTGAAATTAATCAAACATACAGGTGGCTATGATTTTGATTTGTGCTCCAGAAGTTCATGGGGTAATAAAAGAGAAGAATCAGAAAGTGGCATTGTCTTTTCAACCATGGTTAATAAACAGATTTCTTCTACTGATAAATGATCATGATTCAGAACCTTAGAATTAATGCAGTAGAATGTAGCGGTTTCCCCCTCCCCAAACTGACCAATTTAAACTGGTGCAGGAGGTTTCTTGTTTAGTAGCTGGGACTTCATCAATTTTTGTTGGTTTGTGAGCACAAATAAGGGGTAAACCATGAAGATACTAATCTGTGATAGGATACTAGATTTAATTTTATTAAATCTTTTGTGCTAGTACTGGGGTTTGAACTCAGAGCATTATGCTTACACTTAGCTGTTTTTTTTTTTAAGAAAAAAAACTCAACTTTGGTGCTCTACCACTTGAGACACAACTGTATTTCTGGCTTGTTTATGAATTTGAGATGAGTTTCACACAAAAAAAAACTGTCTTGGATAGGGAGAAACTATGGATAAAGGAGTATTAATGAAATAATAACTAATGTAAATGCAGTTATTGTTGTCTTCATTACATGCCATTCTCTTGACTATGGTGTGTCTGCTATTTCCTACGCTCTGCTCCCGTCCCTGTCTGCTATTTCCTAGTCTCTGCCCCCCGTCTTTTCCTCTGCTCTGTCCTTGCCTCTGCTCTGTCACACTGTGGGCTGGATAGCTCTGGAAGGTTCTATCTTATATTTTGATTAAATCTGAGCTCTCTATGGAAGCCATCTGAATTGCCTATAGGAATTCCGTAGGTGATTCAAGGGAGAAGAGTCCTGTTTACTGTCCTCTGCTTGTGGGTTCCACTGATTGGGTTGTGTCAGTTGTCTTACGAAATGTGCAGTAACCAGGCATTAGTGAGACTAAACCTAGAGTGGGATGTGGAAAATTGATAGGTTTGGAGCCAAGGAAGGAAGCAGTGGCTGGGGAATGCCCAACTAGTTTTCATGGAGAAGATCACACATACTGTCCTCACTGCTGGTCTTCCAGCTGAGGCCCCCAGACCACAGGCTTAGAGAAGCCCATTAGATCTAACACAGAGTAGTGACAAACAAAGCTTTGAAATATGGAAGATCAATTTGTAACAGTATATTTAATAAACCTGCCTCCAAATCACCTATTAGATTTCAAAAAGGAATTGTTAATGACTGGAAAAACCAAGTCTAGGGGACTCAGGTTGTGATTCACCTCAGACAGATGGACCCAGCATCACTTTCAGAAGAGTAGGAACTTAAGAGGCTCAAGAAGCTGGCCTGAAATCTTCATCGAGGTTCTCCATGCTTCCACACTTCACCTGCCTAAAGACCAGCTTAAAAAGACCAGAAAATGTCAGCATTCAGAGAGATATTTCTTCGAATATTATAGACAATAATGTTGATGACACAGATGCAATGAAGAGAAAGTTCTTCTAACCTGTGGTGTGGTCAATTCTATCCCCTGGAGGAAGAATAAGGTCAGAAATAAACTCTACATAGACTTCTGAGAGAACAATGAGGTACACCCACAACAATCACTAGAGACCCCCACTGAACTCCTACATAATTCCTCAGAGTCCTGAAAAGACTACAGAGAGGCCTATACCAATATGTTAGAGCCCGTTAGACACTTCACAGAGATCCTAACAGAGACCCCATAGAAATATCACAGATTAAATAACTAATTTAAATACTGATTAAAATATGGTGGTGTTAAGAAAATATACTGATTGGTACTTGACATCTACTCATTAATTATATATGAAAGATTCTTAATATTTGTAGGTGGTTGATTATTACCAGGACAACATACCCTAACAGCTTCATCTAGGTTGTCTAGTGCCTCTGCACAAAAATGCACAGTCTTCTCAAAAGGAAACAGAATGAAAGAAAGATTAAACAAGATCCTGGGTTTATTCATCCTAACAACTCTTAAAAGCTTTCTATTGTCCTGACATGTGGGAGGGGGGTGGAGAAGGAGGGGGAGGGGGGGAGGGGGTGCTAAGGAGCAATGGCAATGAGAGAGAAATCAGGTGCAAAGGTCGGTCAGAGCCACTGTCCTTTGTACCCATACCTTCTAAAGAAGCTTCTAGGAAACAACATGCTGACCTTCCTTCCATGCAGTCTGACAAAGAAAGATCATCTCTCATTTCATTTTTACAGTGAAACCAATATATAGGATGGTAGTACACATTTGATTTAACAAGAAGCCATTAGTAAATTCAGGTCTTGCACATTTTAGAACATAGAATAACTTTTTTCTCAACCATGAGCCATGATAAACATGCTCTACTCAATCAGGCAAGACACATGTTTTTGTTATTAATTTTGTTATTTTGTTATTGAACAAGGAATGTGGCCTGACATATTTACCCCATCCAGCCCAGTTTGACAGAAAATGCCTGTAGACACAAGGTCTCTGGACATCTCTGTCCTTGTCTTCAGCCCACTTGATCTTGATATGGTATCGTAGGTCTTTGTGACCTGTCTGGTGACAATGGCCCTTATTTCCTATGATTGAGCTTTCCTGGGAGTCACAGAACCTGTGTAGTAGCTGAAATGTCTGTGCAGCAGCATCAGGGGTTCTCCTTTATGCACTTCTGCTGGACCATCGCCATGCTGAAGCCAGTTTGTCTACCATAATCTTCCCAACAGCCGTCATAAGTGTCTGGGCTTCAGCTGTTCCACAGTCCATGATGCTCTGCTCTGGATAGTTGTAGAAGAACATTTGGCTTTTGGCAGGGGGTCATCCTGCCTTCTCTCTTTGGTACTAGCATTGGCAAAGTGCAGAAAATTCTGCATCCTTTTGTGGACATAGATTTCTGTAGAATTGTGTGCCTTCTGTGGGGAAGTTGGAAATGTCTTTCTTCCAATGGCACCTTGTTCATTAACCTCAATAAGGGGGATGAGCCCACAGGACTGGGAAGTCCTCACCACTGCCTGCCTTCCTTCGGGCAGTCTTGGTGCAAGCTTCCTACAGCCCTGCCTTCCATTGGAGACACTAATCATTTTACTTTGATTCTTTCCTGTAACCTCGACTCTACAGTTCTTTTTTTTTTTTTTTTAATTTTATTTTATTTTATTTGAGAACATACTGTACAGAGGGGTTACAATTACATGGGCAGGATAATGCATACATTTCTTACCAAGCATTGCAGCCTCCTCCTTTGTTTACCCTTCACCTCCCTTCCCAGCCTCCCCCCTCCCCCCCCACCCAATCATACCCCCTCTCCCCTCCCCCACAGCGACATTGTAGAGCTGGTTTTGACATGACATTTTGTCGTTCTCATTGTTGCAACAGGTCCACCTGAATCCTTAAACGACTTGTTTGTCCCCGTCTCCTCCACATGTTATACGGACATCAAATATAGTGAAAGCGGGGGTTACACTGTAGGGGAGGGACATACAAAGCAACAAAGAAATAATCTTATAAATGTGTTAGAAACACATGCATGAAAGAAACAAAAACATTAAAATACATATTTGAGGGTTCGTTTTCCTTTTTCCGCTTGACTCATACCTATACTAGATATTGCAAATAAGGGAAACCATGGGACCTATGTTTCTTTGGGCCTGGCTTACTTCACTTAATATAATTTTTTCCAAGCCTTTCCATTTCCTAACAAATGGGGAAATGTCATTCTTTCTGATGGAGGCATAGAATTCCATTGTGTATATATACCACATTTTCTTGATCCATTCATCTATTAGGGGCATCTGGGTTGGTTCCATATCTTAGCTATGGTAAATAATGCTGCAATAAACATAGTTGTGCTGGTAGCTTTAGTGTGGTCTTCTTTGTAAACATTAGGGTAAATGCCCAAAAGTGGGATTGCTGGGTCATAGGGGAGTTCTATGTGGAGTCTTTTGAGGAACCTCCATACTGCTTTCCAAAGTGGTTGAACAAGTTTACATTCCCACCAACAATGAAGTAAGGTTCCTTTCTGTCCACATCCCCTCCAGCATCTGTTGTTGTTAGAGTTCTTGATTTTTGCTGTTCTAACTGGAGTGAGGTGATATCTCAATGTTGTTTTGATTTGCATTTCTTTTATGGCTAGGGATGTTGAACATTTCTTCATGTGTCTATTGGCCATCCTTCTTTCTTCTTCAGAGAAGCTTCTCTTTAAGTCTTTCGCCCACTTACTTATTGGGCAGTTGTTTCTTTGAGGATTTGTTGTTGGGTGGTTTAATTTTTTGAGTTCCAAGTATATTTTAGATATGAGACCCTTGTCCGTTGTATGGCTAGTAAAGATCTTCTCCCAGTCCGTGGGCTTTCTATTGATCTTGCTAGCTATGTCATTTGCCCTGCAGAAGCTCTGCAACCTTATGCAATCCCATTTGTCCAACCTTTCTTTGATTTGTTGTGTTTCCGGGTCTCTATTCAGAAAATTTTGGCCTGAGCCAAGGAGACCCAGGGTTTCTCCTATTCCATCCTGTAATGTTTTCAGAGTGTCTGCTTTGAGTTCAAGGTCTTTGATCCATTTGGAGTTGATTCTGGTACAGGGTGATATATAAGGATCTAGCTTTAGTTTTCTAAATGTAGTTAACCAGTTTTGCCAGCACCATTTATTGAAGAGGCTGTCCGTCTTCCATTCTATTGTTTTAACTCCCTTATCAAAGATTAGATGGCTATAGGTCTGTAGGTTCATTTCTGGGTTTTCAATTCTATTCCATTGGTCCTGAGGTCTGTTCTTATGCCAATACCAAGCTGTTTTGATTACTATGGCTTTATAGTAGAGTTTGAAATTTGGTATTGATATTCCTCCAGCAGTGTTATTTCCGTTGAGGAGCGTTTTTGCTATTCGGGGTCTTTTATTGTTCCATATGAATTTTTGGATTGCCTCTTCTATTTCCTTGAAGAATGAGGGTGGAATTTTGATAAGTATTGCGTTGAATTTGTAGATAGCCTTGGGAAGTATTGCCATTTTCACGATGTTAATCTTTCCAATCCAGGAGCAAGGGAGGTTTTGCCATTTTTTAAGTTCTGTGTTGATTTCCTTTTTCAAGATTTTAAAGTTTTCATCATAGAGGTCCTTCACTTCTTTAGTTAAGTTAATTCCTAGGTATTTTATTTTTTGTGGGGCTATTACAAATGGAGTTGCTTTCCTAATTTCAGCCACACTTTTCTCATTGTTGGCATACAGAAAAGCCATTGATTTTTGGGGGTTAGTTTTATATCCTGCTACTTTGCCAAAGTTTTGAATCAGCTTGAGTAATTTGGGAGTGGAGTCTATGGGATTCTTTAAATACAAGATCATGTCATCTGCAAAGAGGGAGAGTTTTATTTCTTCTTTCCCTATTTGGATCCCCATTATGTCTGCATCTTGTCTTATTGCTGTAGCTAGGCATTCTAATACTAGATTGAAGAGAAGTGGAGAGAGTGGGCATCCTTGTCTTGTTCCTGAGTTAAGAGGAAATGGCTTTAGTTTTTCACCATTGAGTATAATGCTGGCTGTAGGTTTGTCATATACATCCTTTATTGTATTGAGGAATGTTCCATGGATTCCTAATTTTTCCAAAACCTTCATCATAAAGGGGTGTTGGATCTTGTCGCATGCTTTTTCTGCGTCTATTGAGATAACCATGTGGTTCTTATTCTTGCTCCTGCTGATGTGATGAATAATATTAATTGATTTGCGTATATTGAACCAGCTTTGCATCCCTGAAATGAATCCTGTTTGATCGTGGAGTATGATTTTTTGGATGAATTGTTGAAGTCGGTTGGCCAAAATTTTGTTGAGAAGTTTTGCATCAATGTTCATCAAGGAAATGGGTCTATAGTTCTCTTTCTTTGATGAGTCCCTGCCTGGTTTTGGGATGAGGGTTATGATGGTTTCATAGAATGTGTTCGGTAGTAAGCTTTCTCTTTCAATTTCATTGAAGAGTTGGAGGAGAATTGGTGTGAGCCTGCTTGAAGGCCTTGTAAAACCATCTGGTCCTGGACTTTTCTTAGCTGGGAGGTCTCTTATTGCTGTTTCTATTTCAATGCTTGATATGGGCCTGTTAAGATAGTTTAACTCATCTTGGTTTAGTTTTGGCATGTCAATATTTGCTAGGAAGAGGTCCATTTCTGTCAAGTTCTCAAACTTATTAGCATAAAGTTTTGAGAAGTATTCCCTTATAATGTTCTGAATCTTGGTTGTTTCCGTGGTGATGTTTCCATTCTCATCTCTGAGTTTATTAATTTGGGTGTGTTCTCTTCTTTTTCTGATAAGATTTGCTAAGGGTCTGTCAATTTTGTTAAGTTTTTCGAAGAACCAACTCTTTGTTTTGTGATTCTTTCTATAGTTTTTTTGGATTCTAATTCATTTAATTCTGATTTAATTTTGATTATTTCTTTCCGTCTACTGGATTGGGGTTTATCTTGCTGCTCTTTTTCAAGGAGGTTTAGATGTGTCATTAAATTGTTAGTTTCAGATCTCTCCAATTTGTTGATGTAGGAGCTCAGAGCTATAAACTTGCCTCTGAGTACTGCCTTTGCTGTGTCCCAGAGGAGCTGGTATTTTGTGTGTTCATTTTTGTTGAATAGCATGAACATTTGAATTTCCTTTCTAATCTCTTCCATGACCCACTCATGATTCAGCAGTGTGTTGTTCAGCCTCCATGTGATACCGGACTTTCTTTGGTGGCTTTTGGCGTTGAGTTCTAATTTTATTCCCTTGTGGTCAGAGAGAATGCAAGGTATAACTTCAATGTTTCTGAATTTAGACAAGTTTGCTTTGTGGCCTAAAATGTGGTCTATTTTAGAAAACGTTCCATGTGCTGCTGAGAAAAACGTGTATTCTGATGCTGCTGGGTGAAATGTTCGGTAGATGTCTGTTAAGTCTAGTTGATCTATGCAGCTGTTTAGATCTGCGGTTTCTCTGTTGAGTTTTTGCCGAGTTGATCTATCTAGTGGGGAGAGTGGTGTGTTAAAATCCCCAACAATTAATGTCTTTGGATCTATATGGGATTTGAGGGAAAGTAGTGTTTCTTTGATAAATTTGGGTGCTCCATTGTTTGGCGAATAGATATTTAGAATTGTAATATCCTCCTGAAGGAGAGATCCTTTAATTAGTATGTAGCGACCTTCTTTATCTCTTCTCAGGAATTTTAATTTGAAGTCTATTTTATCTGATATTAGGATTGTAACTCCCGCCTGTTTATGGGGGCCGTTTGCTTGGTAGATTTTGTTCCAGCCTTTAACATTGAAAATGTGTTTGTTTTTACGGGCAAGATGTGACTCCTGCAGGCAGCAGATAGAAGGGTCTTGTTTTTTAATCCAACTAGACAGTCTATGTCGCTTAATTGGAGAGTTCAGTCCATTAACATTAAGAGATAGGACTGAGAGGTATTTGGGAGTTCCTGCCATGTTATCTACCTTCTTGGGGGCTGCGAAAACTGGGTTCTTCCTACGGTTCTTGGAGTCTCAGTTTGGGTGCAGTTTCTTGGCCTTTATTGCGGTCTTGTTGGTTTTCTATGTGTAGGACATCTTTAAGAATCTTTTGTAGGGCTGGTTTGGTGGAGATGTATTGTTTCAATTTTTCTTTGCTATGGAAGGTTTTTATTTGGCCTTCAGTTATGAAGGAGAGTTTAGCTGGGTACAGTATTCTTGGTTGATAGTTGTTTGTTTTTAGGGCATGGCATACATCATTCCAGGCTCTTCTTGCTTTGATTGTCTCTGCTGAGAAATCTGAGGTGGTTCTAATTGGTTTCCCTTTATAGGTGATTACCCTTTTCTCCTTGACAGCTTTAAGGATCTTTTCCTTGTTCTGAGTTGATCCTGGGACATTCCACTAATGTATGGAGACATCCTGCTAAGGCAGAGCTCTTCAAAGGCTACGCTGCCACTCATCTCTCCTGGCTCATACATAGCTACTGCTATATTTGTACTTGGCTCAAGGCTGCCTAGCCCAGTCTCTAGAACAGTCCTGTTCTTTCTAATTCTGTGCAGGAAACTGTAGGTGGGGGGGATGAAAGTCCAGACTGTCTTGTCCCGATGGATCAGCATCTGCTGACATCCATGGATGTCACCAGATAGAGTTCTGCTCTGAGTTTTTAGCAGCTCTGTATGCTGAGGGACAGAAAATGGACCTTGCAATGTGGGAGATAACATTTTCTGAACCATCTTCTCCTCTAGACCTTCCTGAAGATCTTCCTGGCTAGTAGCCACCTTGGCAATGGAGCTCACCTGAGAGTCCGTGGAAGGTGGGGAGGAAATGGCAGGCTGTGCCAAGGGCGAGGCTGGAGTCTCATGTAAGTTGAGAGTCCCCGGGTCACTGCTCTGCATTTGTGGATCCCACTTGTGTCTCACCCGGTATCTTACAATATGCGTTTCTAGAATCAGGAGAGTTTGGGCATCCAGGAAAGAAAGCTCCTGGGAGGTGTTTGCGATGGCTGGCAAACACTTGTAGGATGATTGATTGGTGGAAGTGACATGGGCATTGGGTTTGGGAGAAGCATGGCTAGCAGCGAGGCAGGACTGCCGCACACACACTGGGATCATGCCCTCCTTCATCTGGTTCAACTTCCTGCCCAGGTGGAATGTCAGGACTTTTTCTACATGTTTCTTGTTTGAGGTATTAGGTAAGTAAATACTTGTCCCTGCAGATGCCTGGTTCTGAGATGTTTTTAGCACCATACAGTCACCTTCTGAAAGGTTGACCTCCCAACCCTTCACTAGGGTGCATCCTGACCTCCAAGCTTGATCTCCAGAAAGGTCTCTTTCCTGGTAATACCCTACACAGTTGCTTCAGTCATTCAGCGCTACCATTGCTAAGTCTATCTTATGCACACTGTTGCTGCCTTTACAAGGGATTGCAGAAGTCTGGGGTGGCTGTTGTTAAGAGTTCATGCTTGCACTGTACCTAGCACGGACAGTTCACTGTCGGTTTGCCTGGAGGTTGCATCAAATCCTGGGATACTGTGTGTCTTAAAAGAACAGACAGGCTGTGGTTCAACTATGGTGACTGCCTCTTTGTGCTCCTGGAGTTTGGAGCTCATAGAATCACTGGAAAGTGTAGAGACCAACTTGTAATTTTGATAGGCCTTGCTGACCTGGGGAAGGTTGCCAGTGGCTGGGGTAAGTGCTTCTGCAGTTGTTTTTAACTTAGAGACTGAATCCTTCCTCCAATTTAATTGCTGAAAAGAACTTTCTAGATCTTGGTGCTCATTTACAATGATTGTTTCCTCTGTTGAAGTGGAGAGTAAGGTACATTCCTAATCCTGGATGGGGAGGTATTAGAGTGAATTTAGATAGAGCATGGGAGGTGGGGCTCAGTGTGGGTCTGAGCCACTGTTGGTGGAAAGTTGTATCTATAGTTCAGATTCATCTATATTTTGGCCCAGGAGCTGTGCCTGGGAAATATGTGGAGCATCTTCAGGCTGAGGCTTAGCTGGGAAATCATTATTGAATGCAAAAGATAGGTGTTGGACAGAGGATGACCTCGTATGCATCTAGGCAGGGTACACCAATGATTCACTATGCAGAGAGCAGGCCCCAGAAAAGCTGGGTGCCATCCTGCTGTAAGTGATTCCCAGATATCCTGGGTAAAATGACCTGCTAAGGATGAGCAAGCTGTTCTGGTTTTCCTTTTGTGCTCCAAAAGGATTATGGGGTAGTAGTATCTTGCTCACTGTCTAGTCAGCTTAATGCATTCTTCAGGGATTTCTCCACCTTGTCTTCTCCCTCCTTTTCCTTCCCCTGACAAACATTCAGTGTGGATTTATTACTGATCTCTATCTCCAAAAGCTCCTGGATGTAGAGTTGGCACCTGGAACAGAACACAATCCACGATTGTTGGGTGTGATGTTACCAGGTGAGTCTGCCATCAAATCACATGGAGAAAGACTCGGATTTGGATTGGGCATGGAAGGAGGGCAGACCACAGGTTGAGAAGAGGCTGGGCTAGAAGAATGTGCAGGTGATTGGGATATAATGTCTGCCAGAGGAATCAAAGGCTCTGCAGGCTGAAACACACTCTGGGATGTGTGTGACCCCAGAGAAACTGGGGAAGAGATTAGGACTAGTGACAAGGGAGAGGCTAGAGACAGCAGGCCATTAGGTGAAGGAGCTGAGGAGGCCACTGCCTACACATTATTCCCACAAGCATCCTCCTCAGGCTGCCTGGGTGTCTGATGGTATGCAGCACTGGCTGAATTGAAAATCCCACCTAGGCCATTTCCTCATAAGACATAATGAAACCTGCTAGTGTCATGGAGGCATAGGCTGCAATCAGCAAGACAGGCTCTGATTGATGGAGAAGACGAGCAAGCATGGGTACCTCCTGTTCATGGCTAGTTGTACAAGGCCCTTACTAGCATATATTCTGAGTGTTTAGTCATACCCCAGACTAAACCAAAGTCTTCCCCATTCCTGTGGGAATCCCATTCTCTGGAGTAGAAATGCAGGTAAAGGGACAGGTGGAAAATCCTTACCTTGTTAGAAGTTTAACTAGGTCATAAATCTCTTCTAGTTGCTTCCAGGAACTTATTCGTTTTAGAAACAGAGCCAGGAGTTATGGCAGACAAGGGAGGGACCTGGGTTCTTACAGGTGACTGAATGAAATGTCTACTTGCCAGAGACCATTGGAATACTAAACTAGACATAGTAAATCAAGCCTGTAGTCCTATACTTGGGAGGCAAGAGATTAGAGGATTCTGTTTCAAGGCCAGCCTGGCCAAAGAAGTTTGTAAGATTCCTTCTCAACAAATGACTGGGCATAGTGGTGATTGTCTGTTATCCTGATAATGGAGAAGCACAGTGGCCTGGACTTGTCTTCCCTAGACACAGGAAAGCACAAGTAGGAGAAACTCAGACCAGGCAGGCTTCCATGTAAGGTGAGATAATCTCAAAATTATGTAATGAAGAAAGGCACTGAAGGCAGGCATGAGTCAAATGGCAGTTTGCCTAGTAAGAACAAAAAAGAGAGAAAAAAGGATTCCCAAGCCTCTGCTTTCCCTGTTTCCTTCTCTTATGTTCAGTGCTGGTGAAAATGATTTCTGCCTGTCTTCCTGAACAACACATTGGAATGTCTATGTAAAGTTAAGACTGCCCATGCACACCCTCAGTGCTCAGGGCCACATCTCTGCAGGTACCTCATAGCCACCAGTTTGACTTTTGCTTCTGAGGCCAGAGTTTACTCCAGCTTCTGACCAAAGCCTCTCAAGGACTCAGCTCAGCCCTTATACCAACCTATCCCTGGGGAATGATGTGGCCTTCAGCCACTTGCCATGACAAGGAGACCATTGAGCCAGTGCTCAAGTAGCCAGCAATTAGGATCCCAGTCCTTGGTGAGCAAGGAGTAAAGTTTAGCTTTACTCTTGCACTTTCTGGCACTTGCTGACCACCACACAGGTGGTTGGAGAGCTCAGTAGATGACCTCATGCCTACTGTAACCCTGCCCTGTCCCAGCAGTGCTTCTTGATTTGCAAAAGGGGAAATGACATTTTTTAAAAAGGGTCATTTGTGCTGTGTCTGGCCCGAGGGCTCTTATCTTCCTCAGCTTTTTCCATGTCTCAGGTGGAGGTAATGGTGGGTTACTCGGTATGTAAAGGGTTATTAGGTAGAAGAGCCCCAGTCCACACAGAAAGGCAAGGATCAAATCCATTGCCGCTGTGGTGATGCTGGGGGTCAGCCATGGGGTATTGTCGCTCTTCAGATTAAAGAGAAGGTTCTCCATCTTTTGAATCACCTATCGCCCTTGAGCAACTGAGCTCTGGGAGTTGCCTTCAGGAGCAGGCAGTGAGGCTCACTGTTGCATCACAGACTCAATCACCTGTGATGTGGCCTCCTCATCGCAAAGGGCGTCTGAGAGAGGGAAGGGCAGGGGAAGGAGGAGCTGCACCCCTCAACCCTGCCTCCACAGTAGTAGATCCTTCATTCTTCTGGGCCTTGTAGACCCCACTTACAATTCCACTTGCCCAGTCTTTCAGATGGATGTCAGTCCATTCACCATGCTTTCCCCTTGAACTCTAGCACTGCCCAAGTAGTTTTATCCTTTGCAAAATCTTAGTTTGAACCCACCAATCTCACAGTTTTCAGCATTTTTTGTTGTTGTTTTTGTTGGTTTCTTGTTTTTGTTTTTATTTTGCCATTCCTGGGGCTTGAAATTCAGGGCCTGGTCACTGTCTTTGAGCTTCTTTTTTGCTCAAGGCTAGAGCTCTACTACTTGATCCATGGCTCCAGGTCTAGCTTTTAGTCTTTATGTGGTACTGAGGAATTGAACCTAGGGCTTTATGCATGCTAGGCAAGCACCCTACCACTAAGCCACATTCCCAGCTTCTCACTACTTTTCAAAGTCTGAAACCTTCCCAGGGATTTTAGTTACTTTCTAGGTAGGTATTTACAAAATCTCCTGTGCTCATGTAATTTGATCCACACGTTTTTATTTTCATTAGTATGGAAATTGAACTTATAGTCATTTAATTTTAATCATGTAGTTGGTATTTCAGTGTTTCGAAACACAAGGTCATTTAAATTATTTTATTATTTTATTATTTGATTCTTTTTTGTAAACAAATGTATCTACTACTGTTATTTGAAAAACTAAAAGAGCAGAATACAAGAAATTAAACTCAAAGAATTGTTTTGCTAGTTACATTTATACTTCTGAATTATAAAATTTGTACAAAGCTTTGCTAGCATGCTACACACACATTTAATGAACCAGATACTTCTTTTCAAACAGAAACAAGCATTTCCTTAGTTTCTTTCTTATTATTTGTTTATGCTTGTCTAGATACTTGAACTCAGGGACTGAGTGCAGATCCTGAGCTTCCTTTTTTGCTCAAGGCTACCACTTGAGCCATAGTGTCGCTTCCAGCGTTTTCTGTGTCGTTTATTGGAGATGATTCTCATGGAGGGAGGGAAAGTGAGAGAAAATGAGGGAGGGGGTAACACTGTTCAAAAAGAATCTTACTTATGTAACTGTAACCCCTTTTTATATAAACTTTACAATTAAAAAAAAGAAAGAAAGAAAAGAGAGTCTCATGGATTTTCCTACCAAGGTTGGCTTTGGGCTATGTTCCTCAGATCTCAGCCTCATAAGTAGCTAGGATTATAAGCATAAGCCACCAGCACCTGGCCTGCTTGCTTGCTTGCTTCCTTCCTTTCTTCTATTGAGACTTGAACTTGGATCTTGTGCTTCCTAGATGGGTGGCTTATTATTGAGCTAACCCACCACCTCATTTTGCACTATTTTTTTTTGTGGTGTCAGTGCTGAAAGTCTCAAGTATACAATTATAGTGGGTAAACAATAATGGTGGGTAAATGATGTCTCAGTAAAACTGTTAAATAATCAGAATTACATACAAATAGTGGATCAAAATTTTAAAAAGCACCTCCTTAGTGAAAATACATGGTAAACATTTGAGATATTCACCATCTGCATATTCAACATCTGTACTAGGTTTCTATTGCTGGTTCAAAAGATTATGCTACACTCAGTGGTTTGAAAAATAGATTTTTTTTTACAACTTTTTAGCTTCTTAGGGCAATATAGAATTTATTTGGTTAAAACCAGATTTGAGAAGATTTTATCTCTGGAGACTTCAGCCTCTATTCTTTGATTTTTGCAGAATTTTCCACTTGTACAGTTTTCTGACTTCTCCAATTCTTCTTTTCCCCTCTTCCAATTTTTCAGGCCCTTTTGGTAATGGTGGGTCGATAATCCCAGATAATCTTTTTATTTTAAGAGCAGCATATTATAAGTCTTAATAACAGTTGTATCCTCAATAATGCTATGTCATTGATGGAACCATCTTCATGCCTCTTGATGTTACTAAATGTCACAGTCCTATAGGCAAAACTACACTAGTTTAGATGCCAGAGTTTGACTCTGTCCCTCTCCGAGTAACCCACTTCACACTTTAGTTTATCATTTGTTTAATTATTCTGTATTATGCAGATATTAGAAGAAGAAATACATATGAAAACTATTTGATCAACTGGACTAAAAGGAAAGCAGATGGATTCATAACTGAGTCACCGCTCACACGCCTGCACCGCTCTCCTGCCTGCCTCCTTAGCATGGAGGCACAGCAGCCACTATCTCATTTTCCCCTCACCCCCTGGAGCGGAGAACCCATGCAAACCTATGTCTACAACGTCATGAAGCCCAGACCCCCACTTTGCTACCTAGAACCATCGCACCTGTTTTCTAGGAGAAAGGAGCTCCCTAACATATGTCTGTCTAGGAGGAGGCACCAGGTGTTGAATTGAAATTGCAGGGGCCTGCAGGGCTCCCTTTCCAGCCTTCTTGGGAATGGGACCTCTTAGCCAGAGTTTGGGCCCTAGAGGGGATGTGTGCTCTGATTTCTGCCATCCATCAGGGTCTTGGACACCCTTAGGTGTTCACCCACTTACTGTGGGGCTGCCTTCTTCCAGGCAGGTCCCTGATCTCTGGCCCCCACAGCCTTACCTTGCGCTGTCTCTCAGGGTGAGGACTCCTCTGAATGAATAAAGAGCAACAGCTGACACGTTCAACAACTGTCCCTTCCCTCTGGAGAGTGCAGGCTTATTGCTACTGGGGAAATAGGTCTTGAGCTTGTCTAGAAAAATGTTCTTTGTGGGCTGGGAAGGTGGCTCAGTGGTAGAGCGCTTGCCTTGCATGCCTGAGGCCCTGGGTTCGATTCCTCAGCACCACATAAGCAAAAAGAAAAAAGCCGGAAGTGGCGCTGTGGCTCAAGTGGTAGAGCGCTAGCCTTGAGCTGAAGAGCTGAGGGACAGCGCCCAGGCCCAGAGTTCAGGCCCCATGACCGGACCCCCAAAAAAACAAAAAAAGAAAATGTTCTTTGTATTTCTTTGTCTCACTTGGTTTCATGTTGTGGTCTTCAGAAACTGTTCTGTTAAGATCGCCTATGTGTCAAATCCAGTGCAGGAGTTAAAAAAATTAAGATATCTTTCTGCCTTCAAGAAGTTTGTATTTTCATAACATGTCCCATAATGAACTAATATGTAGAATATATAAAGATCCTCTGCACCTCAATACAAACCATTCAGTATCAAGAAGTGCACCAACTACTTTAATAGACATTTGTCTAACGGTACACAAATGGCAATGAATGCATGAAGAGGTGCCCCACATCACTACTGACTGAGGAAATATGAATAAAATCATAATTACCTCCCACTTTAAAAAAAAGAAATCAAGAAGCAAAAGAAGCCATATGGAAAATAAGAGATTAACCTATAAAATCAAACAATTGTTTCGATAATACTTTTGTAGAGAGGTTTTTTTTTTTTTTTTTTTTTTTTTTTTTTTTTTGTACACATTTAGTTTTATTGTAACAAAGCAACTTGTACACTTTTAACGTTTAAAACTCAGCATCATCTTTCCTTTCCAGTGAAAACAAAAGAAAATTTAAAAATAAATGAACAAAATTACAATAGAGAATGTCAATTCCAAATAAGATCCTACAGGGTCTGCTGATTCTCCTGTAGTGCCAGGGCTCAAGTCATCATTAGGAGAATTTTATTTTAAAAGTGTCATCTTAAACTGCAAGGATGTCCGTTAAACATCACAATTACACATGCCAAAGGAGAAGCCATGTTGTCAAAATGCCCACTTAACCCACCCAAACATCTCAAACCCACCCTTTGCTGACCTTCTAGAGAGGTTTTTTATTTGAAGATCATTAGAAATTCACTTTTAATTTAGTTCAGTTTCTGTGTAAGTCAAAACAAGGTGGAATTGTGAACAAGTAAACACTTTTTGTAAACTTTAATTATTACAATAAGAAGAAAAGACATCTACTACCTAGTGGGTAGACTTTTTTTTTTGGGTCCGGTCGTGGGGCCTGAACTCTTGGCCTGGGTGCTGTCCCTCAGCTCTTCAGCTCAAGGCTAGCACTCTGCCACTTGAGCCACAGCGCCACTTCTGGCTTTTTTTCTTTTTGCTTATGTGGTGCTGAGGAATCGAACCCAGGGCCTCATGGATGCAAGGCAAGTGCTCTACCACTGAGCCACCTTCCCAGCCCTGGGTAGACATTTATATCCAATATTTGCCACATTTTCGCATACTTCTATAATTGTTTTAAATACAATTTTTTTGGTTTTATCCAGGGCCATGTGTAGTCCAGGTGAGTGCATTACACTGAATTACAACCCCACATCAGTGTTAGTATGTTTTCAAATTCTCAGAAAACATCATTTTCATTATTATTTGTTCATTATTAGTAATTTGCAACTAGAGAATAAGCACAAATGATAACAGCATGGCTGTTTGTCCTACTGCGTCTGTTAAATACTACTCAGTAAGATGTAAACCAAAAATAACAAACCCAGCATCTTCTGGTTTTATAAATTAATTAACCAATTAATTACTAATTAGTATATACTGGATTTTATCTACTCAGTTACCACAGGCAACATCTGAGCACTTAATGACAGTAGGTATATGTCCAGGGCTTCTAACCTGTGAAAAGTAAAAAAGCAAAAAAAAAATGTTCAACAAATGATCACACTAGTGACATAAACTATTTTATATCTATTAATCTGATGTTACTTTAGCAAAATGGCTCCTACATACTTGCTATTTTCCTCTAACGAGTCAGCAACTATTCTCAAAATCAATTCTTAAAAAAATAATCTGTAGTGATTAGTAGTAAAACACGTGCTTAGCAATCTGTGGTGATTAGTGATCTGTGGAATTAGTGGTGATTAGACACATGCTTAGCATGTCCAAGGCCCTGAGTTCAATTTCCAACAATACAAAGAATGAGAAAGAAGGAAGGAAAGAAGGAAGGAAGACTGAAGGAAGGAAGAAAAGGAAAGAACGAAGAGACAAGGGAAGAAAAGAGAGAAAGAAAGAAGTTTTCTTTCTTTTGTCATGTGTAATTTATGAACTTTTATTAGAAGGGATTATTTTATCCCTCCCTCAACAGACTGTCTCCCATTTATCTGTTATGCATAAATGGCCATCCTGTTAGTACTGATTGTTACAAGCTCTCTCATCTCCTAACACTTACTTACACTGTCTTTTAACACATGGCCTGGTTTATCCATTATAGAAAATTTGCAAAAGAGGATGTTTAGAGTCTTATCATTTTATAGTATTCTTCTTCCAAAGTACCCTGACGACACACATCTGTTTTCCTCAGTCAGAGACCAAAGCCTGACTTCTAGAGGCAGATTTGGAATTACATATCATATGTTCTTCCTGCCATAGAAGGATTACTCCATGTTCTATCTGTTACTCCTTGTTTGTTCACACACTCTCCTCTGGGGTGATTTCCAGGGCTAACCTTAGAGAAAGTGATACTAAGATTTTGGGTTCTATA
This sequence comes from Dipodomys spectabilis, assembly GCF_019054845.1. NCBI lineage: Eukaryota > Metazoa > Chordata > Mammalia > Rodentia > Heteromyidae > Dipodomys > Dipodomys spectabilis. The sequence continues at coordinate 2,983,969 of NW_024870775.1, forward strand.
CATTCAAATCTACTTCATCATTAATACTAGTATTTGCCACTTTCATTTCTAATTCCATTTAAATATTCAGAATTTACAAGGGTAGAAAAAGTTGGATCTCCTTGGGAAACATCCCAAGTTTGATACGGAAGCATCTCATCAACCCAAATTTCTCTGTGCCCCTTTGCAGATCTCTCTTCCTCACATTTCCTGCCTCTCACACAATAGTCATCTGGTTGCTGTTATGTTGAACATTTGTGTTGATCTCTCAACTTACTCTTGTCACTTTTCTTCCTCAAATTATGGTTGCAGAGACCCTAGGGATTAGGCTCTCCATGCAATTCCATTCTGGGAGTGATGATGGACAATCCCATAGCATCAGAGGGCAGAAGGAAGATTTTTCTTCATATGCATCTATCTTGGTTTTATGTTTTTCTGTAAGTTGTGACATTCATTGATAAATAAGAGCACATATTGGGAATTTTCCCTAGGATTTTTTTAAATCTTTAAGTCACTGTGCAGCAGCTCACATCACAAGGTTCTGTTCAATCAATTCAATTTCCCCAATTCATGTTGTTATGAAAATTGACTATACAAACTCCTGCTTTCACTGTATTTGATGTTGGTATAATTTGTGGAGGGGAAGGGGAAAAACAAATCGTTTAAGTAGGGATACAGGTGGACCCATTGCAACAATGAGATGTACAAGTCGTTATATCGAAAACGAACTTTACAAGTTTGGTGGGGGGGGGGGGCGGAGCGGGGAGGATTGGGTGGGGGAGTGGAGGGAGGATGGGAAGGGATGGGAAGGGGAAACAAAGGAGGAAGCTACGAAGCTACAATGCTTGATAAGAAATGTACTCATTATCTTGCCCATGTAATTGTAACCCCTCTGTACAGTATTTGCACAATAAAAAAATTAAAAAAAATTAAAAAATAAAAATAAAAACATAAAAAAAAGAAAATTGACTATACATACTCACAATCACATGATTTTTTTCTTACATGGTACATAAAATATAATTTGTTTTGATTTATAAACAAAATATATGTACATAATATATTTATGCCATTTAGCTTGTTTTATATAAAAATATAAATGTATATAAAACAAAATAAAAAACAGTATGGCAATCAGCAAGCAGGCACTTATTGTGCAGGTCTATTTACATGATGAGGTTTGAAAGCTTTCTGTCGTGAGCTGAAGCAACCAGAGACAAGATAATAATTGACACCAGATTGAGGAATTGAGGTTTGGGATACCATGGGCCTGAAATCTTCTACCAGCTTCAGATGTTCTGGGTCCATTTTACAGGGTATTCATTGAGTAGGGAACAGGTGCATACACAGAAAGTGAAGTCACAGTTTCCTTGAAGTCACGAGCACCAATAATGCAACACAATCTTAGTCCTTAAAGTCACAAGCACCATCATGTGGTATAATTTAACTCAAGTGAGAAATAACCTCTTTATCTTAAGAAGCAGGTGTAAGATCAAATGACTTATGGTTAGCATAGATTTTTGTCTGTCAACATATTCCCAGAAAGTTTGGTGTGGAAATAGCCCACACCGGGGTAGAAATGTGAATTCCCTTCAATCTAGGACTGATCGATCTTTTCAGGAAACTCTCAGCATTCTGAGAATTCATATTGGGAGGAGGCATTCCATCCTCCCAATTCTTTTGGGTCTCAGCTTGGCTTTTGGGGACTCTCACGGCTTTCTTTAGATATGGAACACTTAAGTTTGTCTTATACTTTATTGAATAACATGGTAAATTCTGTTTGGCAGGAAAATGTAGTCCTGCCTTAGGAAGGGCAATGATAACCTTCCAACAAAAACATTTTACAAAGTACTCTCCACTATTTGTCCAAGATATCAATTAATTTTTAGCATTTTACTATTAAAATATTTTACCTGTTATTTCTAACCAAGATTTTTTTTATCAAATTAAGCAAAGCTATATATTTCTTCTTTATTATGGCTTTTGTCACAAACCAAAATTTACTTTGATCTAATATTATTTCTCTCTGTCAAATGCTCTTATAATCTTCTCTACTAAGAATTGAACATAATAAATCATACTCATATATAATTACTTAAAAACAGATATTGCATTACTTTTAAAATAGTGAATCATACATGATCATTTCATGTTTTCTGTAAGCATTCTATTATAGAATATTAAAATATTTTATCAAGAATCATATTATTACTTATCATTGTATGCATGATAATATTCCAACAAAAAAGCCCAGATTATGTATTGTCAAAATGGTTAACTGCATATAAAACTTACACAAAATTCTTTCTTCTTGTAGTGATGATGAATTTGTGGTGGGGAACACAAAATTGGGTTAAGGTGATTAACTCACACATAACTAAGGTTTTAATAAATCTATGACACTATCTTAGTGTGCTATAATCTAGACAGTCTTTCTTAAGCTGGTAGTATTTCCTACTTACACTATTATGAATAGGAGATATTTATTTTCATAAACTGTCTTAATGACACAAACACATTTATCTAGGCCACTTTGACATTCTGTGTAGCACCCACCAACTACTCAAAAACAGTGCATTTAAAATATTTACTTCAATAATACATAATATATGTTAAAACATAGAGCACGCTTTCTGGTCCTGAGACTACAGCTATTTTGCTTCACTCGAATGCTCTACTATATAAGCCACATTTACACTTCTGATTTTTAGGTGGTTAATTGGAGATAAGGCAATTTTCCATTAGAGGAGTATCATAATTTTACATAAATCCACACAGTGTAAGTTATCCATGCACCCAGACTGTAAGGTAGAACTATTGTTCATGGGCTGCAGGCAGTTTTATTGCATGGGTAAGTTAAGTATTTAGACATGTTAGACAGGTCTAAAAATACAAAAAAAATGTAGTAAAAAGAGGCCATAAAGATAAACAATGCCATACCGATTAGTGTACTTACCATGACTAAAGATTGTAGAACTGGGACTTACTCTGAGTCAGTCAGTGATGAGTGATATGAAAGTTCTGGCATGCAGAAATTTGACAAGCTATAGTTACAAAATTCATTCTGTCAGGATACCTGCCACATGGAGGGAGACTTTGTTAGATTCTGCAATTCCATAATTCTTCATTGATCGTCTGGTTTGAATTTACAAATGACGTAGGTTTGGGGTGAAGGAGAAGAAAGAAAAAAAACATAACCCTGGGAGAATTTTAGCATCAATATTTGAGGAGAGAGTGTTCAGCCAACATTTCATTGAACACAACATTTCATTGGCCAAAAGTAATCATAACTTGTCAACCTAATGCTAGGCAGCAGGAAGAGGCAAAGAAAAAGGCTTGGTGAAGATGAACACTTTTTCCTTGCCACCAGTAACTTTGTATTTTCTTGATAGGAATAATCCTCTTCATGGTGAAGTGTTCAGTATGTTAAGCAGAAGAATCATTGGTCTGGTACTAGACATCACTTCCAAGGAAGGGTCAATGCACTTAATAATTTTGCACAGCACTTTATCTTGTCATCTTCTGATCTTGACCTGTAGGTCCAGTAAACCTGTAAGAGTCATTGGACCCCTGTTGTAACAAATATGCATGATCTTCCCTATTATTCATGTCTATTGCCTTTATACCTAAGTGAGACCCTATTCTGACTATTTAAACAAATACAATCAAGTAAATAATCCATTAGGGAATTTCTATATTTTTAAAGACTTTTTTGTGGTACAAAGAGAACTTGATTGTTACCTTTCCACTTCTATCAATCTCCTGTAAACCTTCCCAAATATATTGTCTCATATAATTAGGATCAATAACTCAGCAAAATATTAGGGAGGGAGGGAAGGAGAAAGAGAAAGGAAAAGGAAAGAAAGAAAGAAAGAAAGAAAGAAAGAGAGAAAGAGAAATGTAAAATACCATGTCTCATCTCAGAACTACATTATGAGAAACTCTGGGACTGAGGTCCAACACTGAGTTTTTGCTCTCATTCTGCCTTCTCAGTTCATTTTCTTACTTTCAAGTTACTGCCTATTGATCAGAAAGCATCCCCACAGAGAAAAAGTTCTATATTTCCCTGTTACATTGATCTTTCTTATGTAGCATACACTCAAAACCTTTTTCTACCGATTATAATCTCCCTTCAACATCCAAGATGTAATTCTTTGGAAGCTTTTAATATTTCACTATACTTTGGTGTATATTTGCATCAACCCCTACTAAGTTTCTAATAATGGGAAAAGGCATTTTAGGTTTTTATGTTTGTTATGGAAAAAATCAGTGCTTTCTTTCTGAAGACTGTCAGCTTATTCCTGTGGACAGTGAGAGAAAGAAGAAAGAGACAGAAAAAAAGAGAGAGACACAGACACAGAAACAGAGACAGAGAGAGGGGGAGGGGAGTCCAGAACAACCAAAGGAGCTTGTCGATTTGTAGATGTACTCCTTGTCTGTTCCTCCTAACTTCTTGTGGTCTCTGCATCAATTATCTGATTTGGCTGGGGTTCACTTCTCTAAATGAGAAGGTGGGGAGTCCTTAGACACTGCGCCCAAACAGGGAGGATAAAGAACCAGAGTTCAAAGGGAAAGCTCCTTTTCAGAAGCTCCAACCACGGAGCTCATTTCTGCATTTCCAGGTTCTGGGTGCATTTCTCCTTTGTCTTTTCCTCTCCTCTCCTGGATCCACTCATTCCCTTCAGGCTAGATGTCCCGCTGGAACCTGGTGTCCACCTGCAGCCTTCCAGGCCACGCCCCCTCCTCCAGCCCATTGCCCCTCTCCCCAGCCCAGTGCACCCAGGGCTGGCCTAGGCTTGGATCTCGTGCCCAGCACAGCGGGCACGGCCGCCTCCAGCTCGCGCCCAGGCACAGCACGCGGGGAAAACGGACACCATTGTCAGCGGCCGCCGCTCTGGCCTGGCGGTGATCACCACCACCAGGGAAGCCGCCAGCAGGCAGCCATGGCCCCCTGGACACAGATGGTCCCTGTGTCTGCTGCTCCTGGAAGCCAGGGCCAGGGCAGCAGAGGGATGAAGGGCTTGGCAGGAGGGAGGCGATAAAAGCTCCCGGAACCGCCTAAAGCTCAGCTCAGCTCAGCCCAGGTAAGTTGAGCTCCAGAAAGAGGTGTCTGGGTTCAGGCAGCAGAGTTGGCCTGTGCTGGCTCAGGACATGGGACCAGGGGTGCGCCCAGGCGGGCAGGATGCCAGGCATGTGCGTGTTCGGGGCTCACGGGGGCGCGTACAGCCAGAAAGGGCATCCTCTGCCCTCCCAGACCACGGACCCCCTGGACATGCTTCCTTATTGGTACTCTCGGATCTATCTCGAGTAGCAGCCATCCGACATTTCCAGCTTGGATCCTAACAGGATGTTGAACTTCTAGGAAGAGGGCAGGAGCCTATTGTTTTAAAACTCCCTCTATTTTCTTTTTTTTTTTTTCAACAATATTAATTTTTTTAATTGTGAAAATACCGTACAGAGGGGTTACAATTACATCAGCAGGTGTTGAGTACATTTCTTATCAAGCATTGTTGCCCCCTCTTTGTTTCCCCTTCCCATCCCTTCCCATCCGCCCGCCCCCCACCTGATCCTCCCCCTCCCCCACCAGTTGTAAAGTTCGTTTTTCGACATAACGACTTGTACATCTCATTGTTGTAATGCGTCCACCTGTATCCCTAGTTAAACGATTTGTTTTTCCCTTCCCCTCCACAAATTATACCAACATCAAATACAGTGAAAGCACGGTTATACTGTGGGAGAGGGACATACAAAGCAACACAGAAATCGTTTTATAAAATATGTTAGAAACAATTGCATGAAAGAAAATAAAAACATCTGAATACTTATCTTGGGATTCATTCCCCTAACATCAACTTATCTGACCTTTTCTGCTTGACTCAGACATACACTGGTTATTGCAAATAAGGGAAACCATGGGACCTATGTTTCTTTGGACCTGGCTTACTTCACTTAATATAATTTTTTCCAAGTCTTTGCATTTCCTAACAAATGGGGCGATGTCATTCTTTCTGATGGAGGCATAGAATTCCATTGTGTATATATACCACATTTTCTTGATCCATTCATCTACTGAGGGGCATCTGGGTTGGTTCCATATCTTAGCTATGGTAAATAATGCTGCAATAACCATAGTTGTGCTCGTACCTTTAGTACAATCTTTTTTGTGATCATTTGGGTAAATACCCAAAAGTGAGATTGCTGGGTCATAGGGAGCTCTATGTGGAGTCTTTTTTTGTTATTGTGAAAATACTGTACAGGGGGTTACAATTACATGGGCAAGATAATGAGTACATTTCTTATCAAGCATTGTAGCCTCCTCCTTTTTTCCCCTTCCCTTCCCACCCCCCCCCCACCAAATTTGTAAAATTAGTTTTTCCACATAATGACTTGTACATCTCATTGTTGCAATGGATCCACCTGTATCTCTATTTAAACTATTTGTTTTTTCCCTTCTCCTCCACAAATTATACCAATCTCAAATACAGTGAAAGTAGGGGTTTTACCATGGGGGAGGGACAAACAAAGCAACAAAGAAATAATCTTATAAATGTGTTAGAAACAATCACCTGAAAGAAAAAAAACAATTTGAATACATATCTTAGGGTTCATTTCCCTAACATGAACTTATCTGACCTTTTCTGCTTGACTCAGACATATACTAGTTATTGCAAATAAGGGAAACAATGGGACCTAAGTTTCTTTGGGCCTGGCTTACTTCACTTATAATAATTTTTTCCAAGTGTTTCCATTTCCTGACAAATGGGGCAATGTCATTCTTTCTGATGGAGGCATAGAATTCCATTGTGTATATATACCACATTTTCTTGATCCATTCATCTACTGAAGGGCATCTGGGTTGGTTCTATATCTTAGCTATGGTAAATAATGCTGCAATAAACATAGTCATGCTGGTAGCTTTAGTGTGGCCTTGTTTGTGATCATTTGGGTAAATGCCCACAGTGGGATTGCTGGGTCATAGGGGAGCTCTATGTGGAGTCTTCTGAGGAACCTCCATACTGCTTTCCAAAGTGGTTGAACAAGTTTACACTCCCATCAACAATGTAGTAAGATTCCCTTCTCCCCACATCTCCTCCAGCATCTGTTGTTATTAGAGTTCTTGATTATAGCCATTCTTAAAACTCTATTTTCAACAGTATTTTCAAAACAATTTCTCTCTCATGTAATTTTGTTATTAACCTGGTTATTAAACCTGGTACATCCAATTGTAAGAAATAGTTGCAACTAGGGAAAGAAAATATTATGTTTCATCCATAGTGAAGTAGAGGTAGATTATCTACTTCTACTGAGGGTTTATGTTATTTGAAATTTGACTACAATATTGCATTTCTCATTGGAGGGTATGCAGTTCCCTGAGTATCTCTCCTCTATTACTTTCTTACAGGTTCTGATATCATAAACTTAGGGATGAGTTCCTTACATAAATTATGTTAGTCTTGTCTAAAGATTTTCAACTTTTAAAGCTTGAAGTAAAAACAACAACAAAAAAGATTTCTTTGGAACATTCAAGGTGTAATTATGCCTGTTTTAATCCATATTTGATCTGCCTGCCCATGAATGGAATTATGAAATTTGAACAAATCTAATACTCCAGATGTGAGAACAGTTTTAGGAAATAGAAAATTAAAGGTATTTTGCCATGTTTTTTGTACTTACTTGGTATCTTAGTGTTTTAAAATAAAATGGAATTTTTATGTCCCATTAAACTAAAGGTATTGCTGTGATTTCTGTTGTGTTTTATTGATTAAATTGTGTTGCTATTAGTAACATCATTTCATGAAATCTCAGATTTTATCTTTTCCCGTATCACTGGTGCTCTAAAAAAATCAAGTTTTAAGCAAGGTAAATAATACATTTTTGAATGTGTAATAAAGTTTATACACACAAAATAGTTTTGTCATAATAACTCAGAAGTTTGTGTATATTTTGGTAGAATCACATCCTTGAGTTTCACCCATGTGATAGCAGAATTGCTTTCCTTTCCATGGATCTAGTCACCTTACCTTGGGCACTTACTTTTCTTAACATTTTAGCTGTTGGAATAATGCTGCTATGAACCTGAGAATATAAATACTTCTTCAAAGCTCTGCTTTTAAGCTGTGTAGTATAGAATAGAAAATGTGATGGCTGGGATTATTTGGTATTTTTAGTTTCAGTGTTTTGAGGAACGGTCATACTGCTTTCTATATTGATATTACCCGTAACCCCTTTTTGTGTATCAGTCTTGAGGCTTGAACTTAGGGTCTGGGCATTTTTCCTGAGCTTTTTCTTCAAGGCTTGTGTTCTACCAATTGAGCCAAGCTCTGTAGTTTCCGCTGGTAATTGGAGATAAAAGTCGCACAAACTTTCTTGCCTGGACTGAGTTCAAACTTCAGTCCTCAGATCTCAGCCTCCTGAGTAGCCAGGATTATAGGTGTGAGCCACTGGATTCTGCAACTAATTATGGCATATTTCAATTGTTTTTTTTTTTTTCATCATGGGGCTTGAACTCTGGGCTTGGGCGGGGCTCAAGGCAAGCACCCTACCACTTGAGCTACATCTCTACTTCCAGCATATTTTAACTGTTGATATGTTTGGATGGATTGAACTGGGGTCCTACTGGGGTCCTGCTCACACCTGTAATCCTGTTTAGTCAGGAGGCTGAGATCTGAGGATTTCTGTTCAAAGCCAGCCCAGGACAGGAAAATCCATGAGACTCTCATCTCCAAATAACCACCAGAAAACCAGAAGTAGCACTGTGGCTCTAAGTCATAGAGTGCTGGCCTTGAGGAAAAGAGCTCAGGGACAGCGTCCAAGCCCTGAGTTCAAGCCCCATGAACATAAAAAACACACAACCAAACAAAAAGAACAACAACAACAAAAAAAAACCCCCAGTGTTCATGATATTCCAAAGAGCCTAGAAAGTTGATCTCCTTTAAGAAAGGTAGACTGTCTCTGAGATAGCAGTAGTCACCTGAGGAATAACAACTAGAGCATGATAAAGTCACTTGGGTTTTCTTTGATACTGTCCATGTCTCCATGAGCATTGCTAGGCTGTGAGAAGCTGCCATGTTTTACTATTTTTTCTGCCTTCCCCCAATGCATGTCAGCACTGTAAACAAAGCAGAAAATTGTATCCAATAAATTCCTTAAAATTCCACTGTGTTAGACATAAAAGTGGTAGAAAATGGAGCTGACTATCCTAAGCTAAAGAAACTGTGAAGTTTGCCCTTAAAGCAGTAAAATAAACAGATCTTGAAATGTCATGTTGCTTTTTCTCTCCTGAATGAAGAGAGCTCAATTGTAAATTTACTTAAAAAATCATTTTAGATCACTAACTAGATGTCTTCTTAAGAGCACTAAAGAAAGCAAGAAGGCAGACTTCCTTTCTTAAGGAAATTTCTTGATGGTACTGTGGTTCAAACTCAAGGCCTCATGCCTGCTAGACTGGCACTCTACTTCTTGTGTCATGCCCTAGCCTGGATTTTGCTTTTTATTGTCAAGAGAAGGGATGTCAACTTGAATGCCCTGGAACTGTGACACTTCCTGGAATTATAGGCGTAAAGGCAAGGGATAAGCCATCAGCTCTTGGCAAGAGTGTTCTCTCTTGTCTTTTCCATTATGTGTGTGGGGGAAGGGTAGTGGGTGCTGGTGTTGTGGCTTGAACACAGGACCTGGACACAGTCCTTGAGCTTTTTTTTTTTTTATAATCCAGGATAGACTCAAGCTATAACTTCACTCTTCTAAGTAGCTAGGATTACAGGCACCTGACCAAGATTATTCTCTGTGTGTGTGTGTGTGTGTGTGTGTGTGTGTGTGTGTGTGTGTGTGTGTGTGTGTGTGTGTGTGTGTGTCCGCTTGCCAGTCCTAAAGCTTGAACTCACAGCCTAGGTTCTGTCTATCAGCTTTTGTTCTTAAGGGTGGTACTCTACTGCTTAAGCCACAGCTCCACTTCTGGTTTGTTGGTGGCTAATTGGAGATAAGAGACTTTCCTGCCTGACTGCTATGAACCAATCCTCAGATCTCAGCCTCCTGAGTAACAATGATTACAAGCTTGAGCCACAAGTGCCCAGTAAGTTTATGCTTAATAAATGTAAAAATTATTATGAGTTTTTAGCATGCATAAACATTTGAAAACAGATTCATAACAATATGTTAACAAAACTTAAATGCAATTAATAAAAATAATAAAAAGCCAGGCTTTAAAAATAATGGTATTTATATTTTCATGTTTATTTAGACTAAAACTATATTCATCTTTTCCAGATCATTCTTCTGTGAAGATCATTCACTGAAATTGGATATCACAGAATACAAAAATCACATCGGGTGTCAAAGCACTGGTCGATCATGCCTGTAATCCTAGCTATTCAGAGGAGCAAATCTGAGCATCACAGTTGGAAGCCAGCCCTGGCTAGAAAGTCTGTGAGAGTCTCATTAGTAATTAGCCACCAAAAAACCTGAAATGGAGCTGCGGCTCAAGTGTTGGAGCACTAGCCTTGAACACAAAAGCTCAGGTACAGTACCCAGGCTCTGAGCTCAGGGGCAAGACCAATTCACACACAAACACAAACACACACACACACACACACAGAAATACAAATATGTTATATATGTACATTAATATGTTAATTGAACAGGGAAATCAAAAGAAAATTTTAATTTAGCAATAAAAATACTCAACTTTGTAGGTTATCAGCTTACCTTCTGAGGATAATTATTGTATTTTTCAGCAAATATAGTGGTTATACAAATACGCTATTGTAATTAAAATGAAAATCAGAAGGCATGAAGTAATGTAGAATTACTGCTGAATCCGTAAGTTGTATAAAACTATTTTTGACTTAGTTGAGTTGACTTGTCTATTTCTAAAAAATAAACAGGCTTTGAACATTAAACAACTTGCAGAATATTTTCAGGCATCATTCTAGGAGGATATCTCCACTTTACATATTTTACTTAAAGTTAATAGCATAGTAAAAGTCTTCAGAAATAATAAGAGATATATAGAGGAGAACAAAATGAGAAATAGGAGAACTGAAAAAAAAAAGCAAACAACGACGAAAAAAGAAAAGGAAACAACGACGAAATAAACCTCTCTGATGGACTAAATGGCTGAGTGAAAATAACAGAAGAAAAGTGAATTTGAGGATAGCACAATAGTATTTATACAATACAAACAACATTAAAGAAGTTAGAACCAAAAAAACACATTAGAGACTTATGTAACAATACTGGTGAGTGTAGTATTTATGGCATGAAGTTCTCAAAGATGTGGAGTCAAATAAATATGTAAAAATATGATTTAAAAGACTCCATAAATTTGGACAATAGCATATACCTATATATTTAAACATTTGAACAAAGGACAAACTAAATGGAACCAAAGAAATATTTTCTAGGCTTCCATATTCATTAAAATTAAGAACAATAAAAAATAACAACAATAAAACTTAAAAAGCAGCTAGTGAAAAACTTGTATGGAAACAATAACTTACAGTACATAGACGTTTTATCAGAAATTATGGAGGTGAGAATAAAGTTGAATATGTTTAAATGTTGAATAACTCTGCCAATATAGAATTCTATGTTTAGCAGAAACATCATTTTGGATTGAAGGTAAAAATGAAGATACTCTCTGATGAACAAAGTATTAAATTTTGTCTGCATTATTTTCCTTGAGATCGAAATTTATAATCTTCAATTGTTAATTTGTTTTGCCCAATTTGTAATCCATTCTTTGTGTGTGTGTGTGTGTGTGTGTGTTTGTGTGTGTGTGTGTGTGTGTGTGTGTGTGTGTGTGTGTGTGTGTACTGGGGCTTGAAGTCTTGTGTGGCTATTCTATTCATGGCTGGGCCTTGACTCAAGTTCTGATATTTTGTTGGTTCACTAGCAATTCCAGTCTCTAAGGATTGCCTGTTTGGTATTGCTTTAAACCAGGAACCTCATATCTGTCTTCTTAGTAGCTGGGATTTTAGGAATGAGCAAGGGCATCCAACTGTTATTATAATTTGTTTCTCTCTCTCTCTCTGTCTCTCTGTCTCTGTCTCTCTTTGTCTGTCTGTCGTCAGTCTGTCTGTCTGTCATCTGTCTGTCTCTGTCTCTCTTTCTCTCTGTGTTTATTAATTCTGGGGCTTGAACTCAAGGCCTGAGCATTGGTTCCTTAGCTGTTTTGTTCAGACTAGCACAAAACCATTTGAACCACAGCTCCACTCCTGGCTTTTTGGTGGTTAAGGGTTTTATGGACTTTCCTGCCTAGCTGGCTTTAAACTGCATTACAATCCTCAGATTTCAAACCCCTGGATAGGTAGGATTATAGGCTTGAGTCATCAGTACTGGGCTTGTAGTCCATTCTTGTCTTTATGGTGTCTAAGTCTCATTACATCTTATAATATAAATCTGCTTTTCCCTTACCTCTTTCAACTCTGAACTCATGAGTGCCACGCCTTCTTTCTTCTTCCTCAGACAATGCAAAAGGTCTCTGAATATTTTATATCTATAACAATCATTTCCATCGGTCTTTTTCTTGTTAGCTTTGTAGGACTCACATTTTCTTTGGATAAAAGTGCCCATCATGAGGCCATAGTAGATGAAAAGTTGCTATTCACTGGAAAACTGAAATGTCAGATTTACAAGTAAGCCTGCTATCATAGTTGCAGTTCTAAAATGGAATTTTCTTACCTCCCTGGTGACTTCTAGTTGTAGAGACTGCTATGAGGGATGTGAGTAAAAGAGATGAGTTAGTATATTTTGACTATTATTAAATCAGGTCTTCATGGCATCAAAACATGCTGTATTTTAGGAAAATATGACAAGAATAGTAACTTAATGACTGGCAAAAGGTTGAGATCTATTTTTCCTTGGTGAATGCCTCATGAATATTCATTGTACAATTCTTTTATGTTTTTCAAGTTTACAAAATTTCAAGTTAATGATTTTAAGTTTAGGTAGTGGTACTTAAAAAAGAAGATTACAAATTTTAGATCAAGTGCATTATCAGGAATATACATAAAGTTTCTGAAAGTTACTGTAGAATTTACTTAAAGGTATATGAGATTTGGATCCAGTAATTACAAACTCAGCCATGATACCTACATAATAACATAATACTCCAGTGATGATATTATAATGCTATTGACAAAGTCCCCTTCTTAAGAAGCAGAAGTTTGAAAAGCATGTGAATTAAGAAAATTAATAATTTTCCTAGCTAATATGTGAGGCACATATCTCCATAGTGTATAGTTGATCCAAATTTCATTCTTAGTTCTGCCTCCAAACACTCTACCCATAGTTTATGCTTTGCACAGCAGGTCTGTGTTATGTAAGCCATCTGCCACTCTACTTTGTCTAAATTCATGTGATATGATAATAACAGCATGGCATTAGAGAGAAAACTATTACTTTACAAGTATATTTTGGATAATGTAATTTTATGAAGTAATAGGCTTTCCATAATATTATGTGTAGCTATGAAAGTTAATATAGTCTTTCCTATTCATATTATTAAACATAAACTTTGGCAGAGTTTCTCACATTTTCTTATTTTAGCTTTAAACATTTGGGATTCAACAAAACACAGCTATTATAGCTAAAGTTCCCAGGATCAGCTACTGATGAAAAACTGTGTGTGTGTGTGTGTGTGTGTGTGTGTGTGTGTCAGAATGACTAAACTAGTGACCCAAAATTCTTTCCAAGCCTTTATGCTAAATTCCCAACTTTAATATATTCACATTGGGCATTTATGAGTGTCAGAGATAACAGAGATTATTGTTTGTTTTTGGTGCCAGTCCTGGGGCTTGAACTCAAAGCCTGGGCACAGTTCCTAACCTTTTTTAGCTCAAGGCTAGTGCTGCAGCACTTGAGTCACATCTCCACTTCTGGCTTGTTTGTGGTTAATTGGCAATGAGAGTCTCACAGACGTGTCTGTTCAGGCTACCTTTGAACCACATTCCTCAGATATCTGCCTCCTAAGTACCTCGATTACCTTTGTGACACCCCATGGCCTGGGTGAGCGAATTTAAAAAACGTTTTTGTTATTGTAGAGGTGATGGGTTACAGTTACATGTCAGGTAAAGAGCACATTTCTTTTGGACAATATCACCCCTTCACTTGCACTAACCCAGAGATATTTTTTTTTTTTTTGTCAGTCATGGAATTTGAACTCCTGGCCTGGGTATTGTCCCTCAACTCTTCAGCTCAAGGCAAGAGGGTACCACTTGACCCACAACACCACTCATGGTTTTTCTGGTGGTTTATTGGAGATGTGTCTCATAGACTGTCCTGCCCTGTGGGCTGGCTTTGAACCGTGGTCCTCAGATCTCATCCTCCTGAGTAGCTAGAATTACAGGCGTGAGCCACTGGTGCCCAGCAAGATTATTTTTTAATAGCTATAACATATCACTCTACACCAGCAACAGGGAATTTCTGGGAGAAACAGCATGGAATAGAGCTTAGGAAGATCTCTCCCTGTGAAAACTTGTGGTCCTGGGTGTGGGAATGATTAATATTAACTCCAAATGGTTGTGTCAATTCTCCCTGGAAGCACAGAGAGACCAGAGAGGCAAAGTTCTTTCTTTCAATAAAGCACAGGAAGGCTGGAATGCAGGAAGATCTGTTGAGTTAGTTTCTGTATTTCCTGTCTGGGTGGGTAGAGGTTGCCTACATTCTGCCACCTTCAGGACTTGGCCCCTCAGTCTTGTAGGTTCCAATGATATAAAATAGAGCAATACACCATTTGAAACTCCTTCTTTGGACTAGTGATGAGAAAGAAAGGGGGCAGAATAAATTGAACACTTAGCCAGAGCTGCTAGCAGATGTCAGCATCATAAAATAAATATATAAAATTATTGCTGGGTGCCAGTGGTTCATGCCAGTGATTTTATATATTAATATTATATATCATATATTAATGTAATAATTAATATATATTCCTAGCTACTCAGGAGTCTTAGATCTAAAGATTGCAGTTCAAAGCCAGCCTGAGTATGAAAGTCCCTGAGACTCATCTCTTAATTAAATACCAAACACGTCATAAGGAAGCTGTGGTTCAAGTAGTATGAGTGCTAGCCTCAGGTAAAAAAAAACTCTGGGATCACAGGCATTGAGTTCAAGCTCCAAGACCAGCATACACACACACACACACACACACACACACACACACACACACACACTTAAGAATGTACAGGGCTGGGAAGGTGGCTCAGTGGTAGAGCACTTGCCTTGCATGCTCAAGGCCCTGGGTTCGATTCCTCAGTACCACATAAGCAAAAAGAAAAAAGCCGGAAGTGGCGCTGTGGTTCAAGTGGTAGAGCGCTAGCCTTGAGCTGAAGAGCTGAGGGACAGTGCCCAGGCCCAGAGTTCAGGCCCCACGACTGGACCCAAAAAAAAAAAAAAAAGTAAAGAATGTACAGTGCTGAAATTAAAAAAAATAAAAACAAGATTTTTGAATTTAGTAATTCAGAAGGAGAGCTTCAGGAGAAAAATTCATTGAACCCTGGAACAATTAGAAGGGGAAAACAGATTATAAAGATAGGAAAATATGGCATGAGACTTCAAGAATATGACCAGGACATTTTTATTTGCAAATAGTGGTGCACCAGCAAAAGAAAACAGCATAGCTGGAAAAGAAAGAAATGAAATAATATATTAAAATATCCTTGAATTAAACAAATAGCTGACCAGGTGTATTGAAGAGTCTAAACTGGGGAGAAAAGATTGGACTAGAGTAGCATAATTTTGGTTACCTAAAGAAAAGAAAATCCATACAAAGTTCCATAAGATGTAGTTACCCAAATCCCACACATTCACTGCTTTTTCCTTTTAACATTGGTAGATCAAGGTCATTGGAATAATGTTTGGACTTGAGAGGAAACAAGACTGAAATGAAATGAATGCTACTGTATCCTGCTAAGGTACCTTTCCTTTCTTTTTCTTTTTCTTTTACGGGTGATGTACAAAGGGGTTACAGTTACTTAAGTCAGGCAATGAGTACATTTCTTTTTGAACAGTGTCACCCTCCCTCATTTTCTCCTTTTCTCCATTTAGATGGAAAATAATAATATATATAAAATCTCAATATATATGGCTCATGTCTGTTTCTGCAGCAAACACTGAAGTATAGACACAAATAACTAACAATTGGCACCACGTGTTAAGGATAGCTGTTGAGTGATGTGAATACATATATTAGGTAACGAATGGAGCAATAGTTCAACACAATAATTTTCTTTAAAATATCAGAAGTAAGAGAACCAATAATAAGATGGATAAATGTAAAACAAACCCCTCTTATTTACTAAGGAAAAGAAAGAAATAAAAAAGAAATTAACAAGCAAAATATAAAATTAACTGTTTCCATTATTTCCTCAACTATGACCAGTCTGCATTTCCTCCTTCCAGAATATTTTTTCAAATTGTTAATCATAGGTATGTTACTTACACAGGGCACATTTTAAATGATTGCAGGCTGAAAGCCAGTATCTTAAACATTTTATTTTAGTTTTATTATTAGCTTCCATTAGTTATATGGAAGGGCATTTCATTGTTGCACCCATACATGTTCACAATGTATTCCAATCAATCAGATTCTTTCACTTTCCCTGCCCCTCCTTCTCACACAAACTTAAACAATTTCAGTGTTGTCTTTTTCTTTTCTTTTCTTTTGGTGTCAATTGTTGGTCTTGAACTCAGAGTCAGGGTATTGTTCCGGAAGGGACTGCTTCTGGGTCTTCCCTGGTGTTGACATAAGCCTATTTCCCACTTCCCTCATGTTACATGAAGCATCTCTGTCCCTTTGGGCCTGGTGTCAGGATCTGTGCCCTTTCACTGCTACTCCCTTCTGTGTCAGGGCTACTTGCTAGATTCTCCTGACTCACAGACCAAGAGGTTGAGAGGCATGATGCAGGTTGTAAACACATCCTGATTTAGCATGATTCCCGTGCTCTGATGACTGGGGCAAGGGGTGCTGCTGCCACTGTAAAGGAGTCACTCTGCAGAGAACACATGTGCAGTGCGAGGCTCTCCTGGGTCAGCAAGGTGGGCTGGCTACAAGCAACTTGCAACACTTCCCCTGAGGATGAGGAAACAGGGCTTGGGACTCACACATCCACAAGAGTGATAGATGTATATTTATTGTTGAAAATTATAAACTTTATTTCATTTGTTCTCTGTATGCTTGCTTGTGTTCCTTCCAGGATCCATCGATTCAATGACTTCTGGACCTGTGTAATGGGTTGTTGTGGGGTCAGAACTTTCTGTCCCTGGTCTTTTGTGGGTGTCTGTGTGAAGAAATAAGAAGGATCCAACCACTCATTCCCAAAATGAGGGAAGCAGAGATCTTCTGTCCCTCGTTTCAGGGAACACTTTCAATATCTAAAGCTTTGGAAAGGAATATTTTGTTTTCTGCTAGTCTCTATCTCTTCTACTCTTCTCTCTGGCATCTTTGCCACTCTTTTCAGTCAGGTACCTGTTCCTAGTCCCAGTTGGAAAAAGGGGGGTGGCTGTCAGCAGTGTGGCATCTCTGCCATCCATGGAAATTGGTTCTTACAGGGTTTGTATGACATGGCCTCTGTCCTCCAGACTGCAGCTGGAAGGCTCATTCTCACCTGGTGCAGAGGCTTTTCTAATTTCAAGGGCAATAGGCAAGTAGGAAGAAAGGTGATGAGTGTCTCTAGATGCAAATGATAGTAAGACAAGCTTGAGAATCACTGAGCTGGAGTGACTGGGAGAGAGAGAGAGGGGAGGGAGAGGCTCATATTTCTTGAAGGGATGGGATCCTAAAAGAAGTCCTTGTTAGAAGTTTTGCAGCCCTTGAAGACCACAATGTAAGAGGATGTGTGAGGACTGAGCTGAATGAGGACATAAAGTAAGGGGGAACAGACAAGGCTGGTAGAAGAGCTGGCCTCTCATCTGGGAGCCTGGACATTCCTGCAGGGAGATGGATGCTGAACTTTCTAATTATATAGGCTAACCATTCCCTACTTTTGCCTATGTCATTTTGAGTTTGATTCAAAGTCAGTTGTGATGTAGTAATCATATAAAATCAGGAATTGGGGCTGGGAAGGTGGCTCAGTGGTAGAGCGCTTGCCTTGCATGCCTGAGGCCCTGGGTTCTATTCCTCAGCACCACATAAGCAGAAAAAAAAAAAGCCGCAAGTGGTAGAGTGCTAGTCTTGAGGTGAAGGGCTGAGGGACAGCACCCAGGCCGAGTTCAGGCCCCACGACCGGACCCAGAAAAAAAAAATCAGGAATTGTACAAAAGATAATGTGAAAAACTTGATCTATGAACTCACCACTCATGCCTCATTCTGTGTTAAATTTTATTTTGGACTTTCTTCTTCTTATACTATTTTTAGTTGCTTATGGTGCCACTCCTGTGGCTTGAACTCTGGGCCTGAAGACTATCCCTGAGCTTTTTTTCAAGGCAAGTGGTCTAACACTTGAACCACAGCTCCAGTTCTGGCTTTGTGGTGTGATGGTTACTTATGAGAGATAAGAATCACAAGGCGTTTCCTGTCCAAACTGTCTTTGACTATTGATCATCAGATTTCAGCCTCCTGAGTAGCTAGAATCACAGGCGTGAGCAACTGATGCCCCTCTTCATACTATTTTTGCAGATATGAATCCAAGTCTTTGGGAAGACCCATTTGAGGTCTTCCATTTCAGTAATTGTAGCAACTTTTTAAAAATGTCTTTCTCTTTCATTCAATAAAACATCATCGAATTACAAAAAAATAAATAATAGGAAAGCTAATTTTCTGTCATTTTCTAGGCTTCTGACTCTGCTCCTGTTCTTGATCCTTTCTGAAACTTATCATCACCCTAGTGGTTTAGTGTTTATTTGAAATTCTTTTCCATTAGAGATGCAATTCTTGACTTTTTTGCTTTCTAAGCTCTTTCTTTTAAGACAGGTTAAATATGGCATCTATTTGACATTCTTCAACCAATTTCTACTACTCTATAATAATTTATTCATAAATTAAATTTAGTTCTCTGCATGTTGTCAAGTTTTGAGATACCTATTTCCTACTAAGATTTTGAAATTTATCTGTTTATATAAACGTTGTTTTATTTAAGTTTGTTTCCCCAGGCTCATCACAAAGATTAATTTAATTTCACTAGCAAATCTCTTGCATACTAAATATTTCCTCCGCATTTCTGAATAGAAAAAGGTATTTAATTATCAGAGTGGTAGCTTCAGAAGCTTAAGAAGGAACCTTATCCAAGAGGGAAGGTGTTCAGAATAACCTGAATGATGAAATAAAGCTTCCAAACACAAGCAATTTTGTAAGAGTGAGTGCAGTGTGGGTGGGTAGTGAGAGGACCTGCAGAAAAGAAAGGCAATGGTACTGAGGAGAGAAAATCGTAGGAGCCCAAGAGCCCCCAAGTCATGTCCTGCTGCATATGCACACACTGGGACAATTTGTCAGAACTTACAGACTAAACACAACTATTCCACTTTAGAAATACAGCATTGTAGTGCTATGATTCCATACTTGACATGTTGTAATTCCATCCATGGACTACCTGCACCATGAGCTTTTCTGAAGCTTTAAAAGTACTAGATTTGTGTCATATCATGAGACAGTTATAAATTACATCCTGTTCTACACTCTTTTGTATTATGTGTTTAGGCAAAATCAATATTTCAACTATGTATACATGGGAACTAAAGAAAACGTATTGTATCTGTATTTATAAACATTTTTTTCTTAATCTCTCTAACTTTTTCTTTCTCTAGTTTTGACTAAACATAGTTTTAGGTATAAAGAAGAAAATATATCTGATAAGATTAATGAATCAGAAACTGAGATGAACTTGCCCTGGAGAAATGAAAATCCATTTTCTTGTGAATGTGTATTTGCAAAAAGTACATAGAATGTTGATAGAATGAAAGAATATTGAGAATGTGATAGAATATGGAGAATAATAACATTAAATGCCACTTAATAAAATATTTTAAATATACCATGTCACAGAGAAAAATATCCCACTGACTAAAATGAAATTACCTTTTTTACACTATATATCATTTAAATAAAAATGAATTAAAGTATTTAATATGAAAGGTATTAATATTCAGGCAATCATTTACATCTAAACCTAGTATACTTTTTAAACCTAAAATTATTGGATAGTTCCACAAAGAAAAAGACTCATTGTTGACAACTTCAAACTTTAAACTCTCTTCAACATCAAATGTTCCACAGACAAATTTTAAAGGTGAAACCAATATATTCAAATAATAACAACAGCAAAAAATCCCTTATTATAAAATTATATTCACAAAGGAACTCAAAAATACAATTTTTGTGTGATGGAACAGATTGTATGTCAACACAAAAATGGAAAGCAAACGGTATAAACTGTATAAAATGAAAAGTTACCAATTATAAAAATGACAAATGGAAATTATATCTTTAAATTTGATTTTCAGTTTTCAAGTCATTTAGAGAAAATATTCCTAATTGTGGAATAAAAAAGATAAGTAAACAGAAATAAACTAGTCTGTGTCAAAATTTAAATTAGTTGGGGCTGGGAAGGTGGCTCAGTGGTAGAGTGCTTGCCTTGCATGCATGAGGCCCTGGGTTCGATTCCTCAGCACCACATAAGCAAAAAGAAAAAAGCTGGAAGTGGCGCTGTGGCTCAAGTGGTAGAGTGCTAGCCTTGAGCTGAAGATCTGAGGGACAGCTTCCAGGCCCAGAGTTCAGGCTCAATGACCGGACCCCCAAAAAAATTTTTTTAATTAATTCTCTCTACTGAGGGAGCAATTTATACATATTTTTTAAATTGCAGATACTTATTTGATACAAAATTTCTACTTCTAGGATTTTAACTTAAACATGTAATCACAAATGCTTCTGTGAGGCTACTTGCAATAATATTTACAAAAGTGAAAATCTAGATATTTTAAAATTGGTAATGGATCAAATACAATGCTTATGTCTTACAATATGAATATTGACCTCTTTTATTTTTTACAATTTCTTATGCAATATCAGCAAGAGCTACCATGTAAGTCATATGTTACATGAGAAATCCTTTGTGCAATAGATCATTTTATTCTCACAGCTATTGGCAAACCTAATGTCTTGTTTTATGTATAACATAATGAATCCTAGAGAAGTTCAAATTCTTTTTTGTTTGTTTACGTCAGTAACTTGTGAGACCTGGGTCAAAATATCCAAAATAAATGGTCTGTGGAGGCTTTCTTTGATTGCTGTACTTTTCCATCATCAAGCCAGTCATTGTTCACACTGCAGTATTGTTAAAGCGAGCGTGTCATAGTGTTTAATCAGGGCAACATCTTCATTAGCAAGGTGTTTATTAGAAATCTGTACCCCCTTACACTCCCAAAGACAAACAGACAAAAGGAAAAGGAAACAGAAAGAGCAACTAAAACCATCTCTTGTTTCCTTTTTTTGGAGTTTATCCTATAAAATATCATTTTATATAATCATATACATATAGCTATTGAGCCTCTATCATGCCACATAATAAAATGTTTTAAATATACTATGTCACAGAGAAAAATTCCTGCTGAGTAAAATGAAATTACCTTTTGTTTCCCCTATATTTCTTTTAAATAAAAATGAATTCAAGTATTTAATATGTAAGGCATTAATATTCAGGCAATCATTCAGTATATACCTGTGTATATGTGTACATATTTATACATATATATAATAATTCAGTGTATTGTAGATTTATAGGCACATTTCTAGCTGCCAAGTGACACCTGTGTTTCTTTGGATCTAGGGCACCTAGCTTTATGTCCTTTTTGTTAATTGTTATTATAAAGGTGATGTATGGAGAGGTTTCCATTTCACTAGTCAGGAAATGATACATTTCTTTTTGAACAGTGTCACCCCTTCAGTGTTCTCTCCCAGTTTTCCCCTCCTGTCCTCAGCCTTAAGTTGTATAGTTCATTTTCTTTTTCTGTTGTCAGTTGTAGGGTTGCAGTTATAGGAGATCAAGGGAAACCAAGTTCAGGGAAGGTCAAACATTTTCCATCAGGAAGTTTTCTTTTTCATTTGTAGACAATCACTTGATGGAATTCAAGGCAATAATAAACTTCTCACAAAAAAAAGTAGCAAGGCTGGTTTAGTGTTCTTATATTGTTTTAGTTGTAACAAAGTGATTTTCTTTAAATAATTTGTTTAGATAAGGATAGAAAACTATGCACTTTTTGTTTTGGAATTTATAAAAAGAAATGATGGAATTCTTAGAAGGGAAGAAAACAATATTTTGTAAAACAAATTATGAAGTTGCACCCAGATAAATAAAAATGCAAAATAAAGAATTAAGTAAAATAGGGAAAATTATTTTCTAATATAATTGTGCCAACATCTTTGGTACTTCTAAGTAGATTTATTCTAGCTCCCTGGGATGAAGAGCAGGCCCTGAGAGGCAGCTGACACATGCTGGGGGGCGAGGGGTGGCTGGAACATGGAACTGTCCTCACAGGATCAGACATTTGACACTGAGTGACCTGCCAGGAACAGGTCCCTTAGCTACCAAGAACGTCATCTTGAGTAGAGGTCCTGAGTTGTCTTTCCAAACTTCTAGGTAAATAGAGAGTCCCACACAGGGGGAAACAGCTATAATAAAGCAGGGGGAAGAATCTAACCAAATCACAGGATCACCAATTGAGTTTCTGGTTGTATTGTTTAAGTGAAAGCAACATGGAAACAGACTAATGGAATGGAGGTCTGGATCATTCAGGTGTAGGGGAAATAAAGTATGTAGCCATCCTTGTCAAAGTTAAACATAGAGTCAACAGTAAGCTGCCATTGTAATCCCCTGCCAACAGCCTTGGGTATTGAGAGGCTGCCATACAATGAAACTCAACAAACACATACTTGTTTTGCTGATGAGACATGTAGATGTGAAGGAAAGTAACTTGAGGGATTCTGTAATGTGTTTGATATGCTTTTCATGTCTCGGAGATCAGCCATGATGGTGCCATGGAAGGGAACTAGGAATGCTAGATCCTGGATGCTCCTTTATCATCTCCTTTAACTTTACAAGGAATTTATCTGTCTTAATTCTTTTTTTAAATTTTTATTTATTTTTTATTGTGAAAATACTGTACAAAGGGGTTATAATTACATGGGCAAGATAATGAGTACATTTCTTATCAAGCATTGTAGCCTTCTGTCTTAATTCTTAAACAAGAATAGAAAGCTTTCACAAGGTAGCTGGTCTCACAGGATTTGGATTTGGATGCAAGGGAACTAGCTTACCTAATACAACTAAACCAACTTTGTAGTGTTCTTTTTATTCTTTTGTTGGTGGTGGTGATGGTCGTCGTGGTCATGGGGGTTGAACTCTGGGCCCGGGTGCTGTCCCTCAGCTCTTTAGCTCAAGGCTAGCACTCTACCACTTGAGCCACAGTGCCAGTTCCAGCTTATTCTGCTTCTGTGGTGTTTAGGAATTGAACCCAGGGCCTCATGCATGCAAGGCAAGCACTCTACCAATGAGCCAATTACCAGAACTTATTCTTTTTATTGTTTTCATTTTTACTTAAAATCTGCATTAGTGCATTAAGAACTGTTAAGTTTGATCAGGTTCTTTTAGTAGGATAGTTTGCTTCCTACAGTCTTGGGCTTTTGAGAGTATAAATTTGATATTATAATAGATAACTGGCCAACCTGTGTATTTTGAGGAATTGATATGATAACAGACTCATCCATGCCAAAGATTCAATAGATTTGTCAAATTTCATTATATTCCCTACCCTCACTCCCTTCCTGTCTAGCCAGTTCCTCTAGCTACAACACACTATGACCAGTGTCTGGACAAGTCAAGTGAGGGTTGTGTTCCCTGAACCTACCATTCTTTCTCTTCTTCCTCTTCATGGCATCAGACCTTAATTTTTGTATGCCCACAGTCACATGCACACCTTGTTTCCAGTAAAATACACATTTTTCCTCCAGCGGACATGGCATATTCTGACTGAAATATTTGGAAATCCATGGTAATAATTGTCCATGTGTACCAAAGTGTACACATTATTATTATTAAAATTCACTAGGTGTTTTCCTGCTGTACATTAACATTTTGAATAGGTTAGTAGTTTAATGACTGAAATATATATTTTAATTAATATTGCACAAATGTACATATTTATGACCTTTGAGTCCAATGTATAAAGTGTAAATCAATGAATATATTTATTCTCAAATTTTATCCTGATAAGAACATTTAAAGCCTTCAAGCTTTTTTGGACCTTATTGTTAACTATACGCACTCTACTGTAAAATAAAATGCTAGAAAAATAGTTTCTCTAAGTATAAAAGTATTCAGTGATTGCCTTCAATACAGATAAGTACCTGTATATAAATGTTAATAAATATAAACAGATTTCAGTAAATTTATGCTTATATATGTGCATATATGTTAACATATTTAGGAGCATTGTACAAAAGAGTTTGCATGCATAAATTATGAATATAAATATACTATTTATGTATAAATTTATCTGTATATAAATTAATGGTAAATTTTTCCCATCAGAAAATCAGCAACTTATGCTGCTCTCTATAAATTATATGTGCTTAGATAAATATACACATATATTTTAGTATATACAGATATGAATAATTAACAACTGCCAGTTCTAATCATTTTTTACTTTAGTTTAAGGCTAAGGTTAAATTGCTAGACACTCTATGATTGTTGGATTAATTTGAAATAGAATCTTGTATCCATTGATACATGGAATTGATTCCCTCAAATACATTTAACATTTTCATTAGGGTGATATTATTTTCATGAATGGAGGAATGCTATGTCAAATCTCATAAAATTGTTTCACACACAGAAATGTCTAGACATTCATTGAAGACAGAATGGGGAGTAACTGAGGAATTCCTGTAGCTGAGTACAAGAGGCTTGTGCTTATAATCATTTCTATTCCAGAGGCCAAGATGCAGGGGATCATAGTTCAACACCAGCCTACCCAGTTAAATCAAAGATATTTTACCTCCAATTAACAAGCAAAATGATGGACTGAAGACATGGCAAAGTGCTAGAGCACCAGCCAAAAAATTAACCACAGCTAGCATGAGTCTCCTTGAGTTCAAATTCCTCCCTTAAGAAAAGGTAGTTCCTTTCGCCTAACATAAACTTATCTGACTATTTCTGCTTGTCTCAGACATATACTAGTTATTTCAAGTGAGGGAAACCATGGGACCTATGTTTCTTTGGGCCTGGCTTACTTCACTTAATATAATTTTCTCCAAGTCTTTCCATTTCCTAACAAATGGGCCAATGTCATTCTTTCTGATGGAGGCACAGAATTCCATTGTATATATATATATTTTTTTCTTTATCCACTCATCTACTGAGGGGCATAAGGACTCAAATGGTTTTTCTTTCTTACTATTGTTTCTAACAATAGTATGATTTCTTTGTTGCTTTGTATGTCCCTCCCCCATGGTATAACCCCTGTTTTCACTGTATTTGATGTTGGTGTAATTTGTGGAGGAGAAGAGAAAAATCAAATTGTTTACATAGGGATACAGGTGGACCCATTGCAACAATGAAATGAACAAGATTTTATGTCAAAAAATGAACTTTACAACTCTGGAGGGGTCAGGGGAGATGGGAGGGCAGGAATGGTAAGGGGAAACAAAGGAGGAGGAGGCAACAATGCTTGATGAGAAATGTACTCATTACCTTGCTCATGTAATTGTAACCCCTCTGTACGGTATTTTCACAATTAAAAAAAAAAGAAAAGGTAGTTCCTAGAATATGCAAGAATACCCGTGCTTGTGCACAGGTCTAAGGAACAAATTCCTTCGCACCTCCCTAACAATTAGGTTTGAGGAGACTGGGACATCTTCATTCTCTTTTGAATATGCTCTTTTATATTCCCTTTTCAGCTGTTTCCATGTTAATTTCCTTTCTCTCCTTTTTATATAGACCATTCACTATTCCGATTCACACTCAAATCTATGGTTTTTATTTTTGTAGAAATTCTAAGGTTTGATATAATCCCCCAAAGAAAGAGTGACAAATCATTTAATTACACTAAACTCACTTTAACTTTTATTTTTTTAAATGAACACTGGTTTTTTCTGTATTTAAGGGGGGAAATAGAAGGGATATTGAAATTCACTATAGAAAAGAAATTCATCCTGTTGCTAGTTCTACGGCTATTGAAAACCAGCTGAGTGTTCAAGGTAGGGTCCTCAAGCTAGACAGGGGGACCAGCGAGTAACACATAGTCCTTTTATACTGTTCAGATAAACGTCCTGCTGTATCAATCACACTATGAGAAGTGGCCATGTCCATCACTGTAAGAGGAAGAGAAGAAATCACAATGAATCCTGTGGGAAAGTTCGATGACTCTACATTTATACATTCTGCCTGCGATTGACATGTGATGCTCTAGCATCTGAACATGAGCCTTTGGAGGATGTGCCAAATCGCAAGTGTACTGAATTTGACAGAACTCTTTCCCATGACATGTGATGTGCCAAGAGCAGCCTTGTGAATTGGTGAATTAGTGTTACCAGAGCCTGTCAATGTAAGGATTTTCAGGCTATTGGTTGTAGGTGTGGTAGTGTACAAAGCACCCTGAAAGTTGCTAAAAGAGCCTTGTGGGGTAATGACTGCAGGGTTCACTGCAGAGGACGATGTGATAGCCATGTGGCTAGATTGCATGGTGGTATTTCTGGGTAGTTGCACTGGAGGAGCAGTTAGGCCCTCAGCTGGTGGTGTTATGAGTGCTGGGACACTCCGATAGCAACTATTGTTACATTGTCCATTAGAGACCCCTAGTGTGGATTGAGGAATGGCTCTCGTATTGGCAAGATTTCCAGTATTGTGGTTTGGTCCCTACATAAGCTGGGACTGTACACTTGAATTGGCAGGTCCTTGCATGGTGGAAATTATGCCACTATGTAGCAGGGTATCAAAAGCAGGAGGCTCCTGGTTCAATGCAGAGTGGTTACTCATTGAGGAAGGATAATAAAAAATGATAGGTGGCGTTGTATCCATAGCATCATCATCATCCATGGGCTGTTTAGCTGGTGAGGAAGCATTGCCTCTAGGAATAGGGACAGTGACTGAGCCCATGTTGGAAAGGACAGAAGGAACTGCAGACAGAGGAATAGACACACTGTGCTGCGGTACATTAGGGATGACATTGGTGGAACAAGGACAGTTCTGAGACACAAAGGATTGATTAAAACCTAAGGAAGGATAGGGAACCGTGGGTTGAAGTGGATTAGTGAGAACATGCCCAGTCCTCAGCTGCCACTGGTCTGGGCTACAAGGGATGGGAGAAAAGGGATAAGGTTGGGGTGGATGGAGTTTTGTGGGGACTGGCCAATTTGGAAGATGCCCCTAGTACAGGATGTAGGGGACCTGGGGGAACGTTTGGGAGTGGGATTAAGGTGGGCTGGTAGGTACTGGCCCATTCAGAAGGTGCCCCTGCTGCAGGCTACAGGGGGCCTGGGGAGATAGATATGGGTTGGTGCTAGAAAATGGGGGAGATGTAAAAATGACTGCCTCAGAAGGTGGTCAACAATGTCATTGTATGTGGCCATCTGTATGCTCACAAGATAGGATATCCTGAGGGAAAGCTTAACAAAACCGTGGTCTTGTCATTGTTCAAATGCTTCATAGATGTTGGAACCACATGAGGGTGGGTAGGGAAGTAAAGAAGAACAGGGGAGTCTATACACATAGGGACAGGGGATTCCATTGGGGAAGAGAGAGACAAAAGTCCAGGGGGAAGAGGTATGGGGAAGACAGAAGGGGTTGGAGCTTTTGAGTCATTCTTATCATTTAGAACTTGCAATTTAGGAGCAGAGTCAGTAGGGACAGACAAACAGCCACGGGGGATTTTAGGGGTCAGTCCCTCTTTAGGATTTGATGGGTCTGCTCTCAGGCTGTGGGTCCCAGTGGCATTCCCAGTGCTGGGAAGAGCTGCAATGTCTGCAGTGCAAGTAGGCAGGGAGCGGGGGACACCGGGCCCCGCATCAGGTGGCAAACAGAAGAGGCAGACATGGTGGCACTGCCATGTGTCACTGCCTCTGGTCTACCCTCCAAGGCTTTTGCCTTACAGTTTTCCCTCTTAGGAGACAGATGGCTCTCACTAATGCCCCAGTCTCTCTGCATTTCAATACAAGGAAGTTTCGCGGGTGGGGGGAGCTCACCTCGACCCCAGGGTACAGGCAGGGGCAGTGGTAGTGGCAGGGGAAGATCCGATGTCAGGGATGTTTTCCTCTTGGCGGCGGTCCGAGCAGGTGTCTTTGGGGGAGCGTGGTTTGCTGGGGGACTAGCTGTGGGCTTGTCAGCCTCCACCTCCTTCTCTGACTCCTAGGCATCTGTGCAGATGGGGAGGTGGCTCTTGCTGTCTATGGAGGAGCTTTGCAAGCTTGTGATGTCACAGCCATGACATGAGGTGCTTGTGGGAGGCACACATAGCTCTTTGCCCTTTTCAGCATTGGGAAGAACTCACTTCTGGGGAGGAGAACAGCATCCCTTGAGAGTGACGTCACCCGGTAGGGGCCACAGCAGTGCGCATGTGGACTGCGGCCTCTTAGTGCTTCATTCACAAGAGGCAAAATGCTCTGCAAGGGCCAGCAGGACAAAGGCCATCCATGGAGTTGTAGCTCACGGAGTCCCTTGCTGGTGTTGGTACTAGAAGAAGCCTGCCATGTCCTGTGTCTGGCTCCTATTTAGACCTTGCCAGCAGCACAGGATGGCCCTGAGCTGGGTGCACCTCATCCTGATTATCCTTCTCAACATTTTCCTGTTTGCATGTAGTGTTACAGAGTTATGTTTACACCTCAGATTAGGGTTAGATCACCTTTTTAGACGATCTTTGCTAGTGATAATTTTGATGAGGCTTTAATTAACAAAAAATACAAAGGAGACTAAGAAGAAATCCCTAAACCTCCCTAAACTGTGTTTTATAAGTACATGAAGTAATGCTGTATAGGTTATAAAGGACATGGCAAATGAAAACAATACAGAGAATGCATATTACTCCTGTCAGAATGAATAGCTATCATCAAGAATACAAACAAAAGTGCTGTCAAAGATGAGTGGGAAAAGAAGCTCTAATACACTGGTAGTAATAATGTAAGTTAGTGCAACCACTATGGAAACCACTATGGAAAATTTTCAAATATACAAAAAAAAACCCAAAACGGTATGATTCAACACCTTGTTTAGGGCATTTCTCCAATGGCATGTAAATTAGAGTGTAAAAACTGTATGCTAAATGGTGAATTGAGGGGGAGGAAACTTAGGTGTCAAATGAGGGAGGAGGTAACAAGTTGGACAAGAAATGTACTCACTATGTAACTGCAATCCCTCTGTACATTACCTTGACAATAAAATTAAATTTAAAAAACTGCTTGTGAATACTGTCAATTATATAGCACAACTCACTATAGCCAAGTAATTGGAAAGGACAGATGCCATACAACCTACTACTGGATGGAGAATATATTAGGATTTTTTTCTAACATATCATTCCTAATGCAGGATAGTTTCTATCCTCATTTTTTAAGTCACCAACTCCTTCCTGTGAACAATTCTACCTCCTTTAATCCCCTCCAGACTGTTTACTATCTTGTGTATCTTTTAATTTTATTCAAGTCCTAGAATAATTTCTTTCTGAACCTTTCCCCAATTTTAAATATCATTCTCTTAAATGTCCTCAACATAAAAAATGGGAACTTGGTTTTTCTTGTTTTTGTCTCAGTAAATTTTTAAGGAATTATCAGAAAAGCAATCACTTGATGGCCTTCACGTGTTGGAAAGTATACTTAAAACATAAACCAGCTGTAATTCAGAGCTCTGAAATTAATTCTAAGAACCTCACAATTGTCTACATTTACATCAGCCATAATTATACTTCATAGGACTTCTTTCCACCATATTTTTTCTGAGCTGAGGACTAAACTGAGGACCTTGTAGTTGCCAGGCAAGTTTTTTTCCACTGATCTACATCCCCAATGCTTACCCCATAAAAAGTTATCCAGTTGTGCTTGCTGAGAGTCAGCTAATAATGGGACTGAGGTGATTTGATGGTAAAAGGAAACTCATCTCTGTGGATGTGTTTGGGGAGCAGCAGCACTGGGTCTAAATGAGGTCTCCCAAACCAGCAGCATTAAAACTCTATGGGAACATTTTACCAAGGCAAATCCTCAAATCCTAGCCAAGACCTACTGGGTCAACCATACTTGAGATTTTGATGTGTTTACTGAATTACAGCCCACAGCCAAGGTTGCAGAAACAGCTGGTTGGAAATAATTGCAATTAGCTCTATTCATTTCTTGTTAATCTCCAAAAAACATGCCCCACTTACAAATGAGTTCTCCTTTATCATTTATGGATATGTGTTCACTGTTGCACAGGGTTGGTATTTGGTACTAATTTGCTAATGAGCATCAACCATGCACCCCGGTGGCTGTCTTTCACTGGTCCCAGATATAGAGTCTGCAGCAGAGAAGAGCTTGGCAGTCAACCTCCTTCTACATTCTGCTCTCAGGGAACAAGAAAATACAGAAGTGTCATTTGACACTAACAACACTTATTTTTTTTTAACATTACACAATAGGTTTATTGTATCCTTTACAGTTGAAACTAACAACACTTATACTATCTTGTACCAAAGAGCAAGCAGAATGACTCACCTAAGTAAGAAGCTATCATCTGTGCAGTAGTGTGGCATGGAAAAGGTGATTCTGACACAGACTCCAACTCCATCATCCTGAATTCATCCTTGGCTCACCTCTGCCTTGCTAGAAGGCAACTGTCCTCTGACTCCAAGAACTGGAGGACCATCATCCCTGCTGTCTTGGTGGCTGTCTGCCCGGTGGACTTCGTGGGGGAACCTATGTGTGATTGCCAGCCTCCTTCAAAGTGCTTGAAAGGGAAAGCTTGATCCACTCTCTGATTCTGAATCTCAGCCTGGCTGATCTCTCCCTCCAGCTGTTTTCTACACTACTATAGCATGCTCCAAAGACATTTGGGATGTAGGCAGCTTTATCTACAGGTCTTCTTACTGGTTCATCTACATGTGCATGCCAGTGAAGAGCCTCACAATTGTTGTAGCTGTCTAAAGAATGCTTCATGTCTGCAAGTAACCAGCCAGGCAAGTACATATGCACGAATGCTCCATCCTGTTAGTTCTGGGGGCCATTTGACCCCGGCCCATCTGTTACCCTCGCCAGAATGGTTCTTTAGAACCACTGGGCATCACACAGGTGTGGAAATGTGCTTCATGGACGTACCAGCTGTGTCTGAAGGGTTTATTTCAATATCAAGTAAACTACAATCTCCAGGTATTTTGCCTCCCATCACTTCTAGCCAGCTTTTATTTCTGGAGAGCTTATAGCCAATGTAGAAAAAGAAGAATTAAGACTCAAAACCTTAAAAGCCAGATGCCTTGAAAGCAACTCACAATGATGAGGCTGAGCACTGAAATCACCTTTGCTCTTCTGTGCCTTGGCTGTGGGTGTGACATCTGAAAGCTAAAGGACCATCAACATCACAAGGTTTCATAGCCCTGGATCAAGAGCCAATGATTTTTCCATCTCTTTGGGAAATCCGCACATTTTCCTACAGATGTCTGAAATGTTCAAGGAAGTCATGAAAGTATTGTGGAAATGGATGGTGACCAGAAAGCTTCTAGCTGCCTCAGAGTCTCAGGTAACACCAGCTGGTAACTTAGAGGTTCTTCCAAGTCCCAATATCCATTCCTGAGACTCACCCATTCCAGCTCACCCACCTGCGGGAAAGGGAAACCTGAGAAGGCAGAGATTTCATCCTCCATGATGGACAGTAGTTTTGGCCTGAGAGGGATGCCTTTGCATCTTACAGGACAATGACCATATCCTCTAGAAGTATGTAAAGGCAGGGTTGTGATACAGTAAGAAAACTGTGGTCACTGTCCTTATCTGTACCACTGCTTATTGAATAGTGCTGCCCTCACTGTATAAAATTATGGCCATTAGAAATTACAAAAAAGCTTTACATTCTGCATTTTCAAAATACATAATCTGGAAGTAGTTTGCCTTGTAGTAATTATGCTTCAGAATTAAATCCTGGCCATCCAAAGAAGGCATTGTAAGGGCTGTATAAAGATACTGCTGCCAGTGATTAGTGAGCCCAGCTTGGAGTCACAGCTCCCAGTGGCTGTTTCTCTGGCTACCAAAGGACCAGCTATGTACTGTATTTGCTAGAGCAGAATTTATCTTTGTTGAAGGAAGAGCCCTCTATCATCATTTTCTGCCTGAACTTGCTGACCCCAATGTTTTCAAGTTTATTTCACATAAACGAAGCTCAAAACAAAAGAACTTTTCCTTTACTGGTAAACTTGCCTTAATTATTATTTCTACTTACTTAATAACTATTGTTACTTGATAGAAGTTCATATAAGTTTCCTGATCAAAGTTTATAAAGTCTGCTACCTGATTCAAATTCTGGATGAATTTTCAAGCTAGAGCTCTATTTGGCTAAGTTTAATTCAAACTTTGCCTTATCTTGGAAAGGCTACTCATTTCCTTTAAGCAAGCAGAGCTCCCCACCCTCCCTGATGGGGAGAAGTTTTGGCATTTGAGGGATACCACCCTGTAAAATGCCCTCAGTGCAAGTGTCCAAGCTTCACAGACTAAGAATTTTAGCAACCTAACATGCTAGTCTATATTTTGATGACAAATAATTTTTTTTTTTTTAATTCCGGTCATGGGACCTGAACTCAGGGCCTGAGCGCTGTCCCTCAGCTCTTCAGCTCAAGGCTAGCGCTCTACCACTTGAGCCACAGTGCCACTTCCGGCTTTTTTCTTTTTGCTTATGTGGTGCTGAGGAATTGAACCCAGGGCCTCGAGCATGCAAGGCAAGCGCTCTACCACTGAGCCACCTTCCCAGCCCTTGATGACAAATAATTTTTAAGATTTCTTCTAAAATGCGGGAAAACCGTTTTTTACAATAATGTCTTCTCTCCCAAACCAACATAGAGACTATATTTAATGATGCAGGAATTAAATAATGACCAAAGGCAAGCCTTAAATATCATGGAAAAATGAGGTGTAATCTGTCTTGTTACATTATATCAACTTTACCTGTAATAGTGACCTTGAATTGAACTCAACTTTCAAAGTATTTCAGGGCTCCTAAGTAATGAAGAATGACAAGTGTTTTTTGAAAACCATTAAGACAGAACTTGGCTTGTAAAAAATAAAAATCACAATGGTGATTGAGAGAGAAAACCACTAAAATTCAAATTTTTTGTAGCTTCATATACAGTAAAATTTAAAGAGGCAAGTTACTATTCATTAGTTAGCAAAGTAAAGCATATCTTATTACACAATAATTATGACATGTTTGTTTTTTTGAAGTATTTCAGAGCTGTTCTTTTAGTTTGTTTAATTGTTATTGTTATTGTAAAGGGGTTAAAGTTACGTGAGTCAATGAGTGAGTCAATTTCCTTTGGAGCAGTATGAACAGTATAATTATTCACTTTTTTTAATGGAACTCTAGGATATTAGTAATGTCTGCCCCATCTCTACCCAGGAAGAAAACTGTCTCTAAAGCAAACAAGACAACTTGGTAAGCTATTCCTGCTGATTCTAAAGTCATGTCTGGGGTTGTTTGTCTTCTTTGCTTTTTATAAGGGGGCACAGTTTGCTTGTCAACATGGCAAGATTGTGAACAAGAAATCAAGTCACCTCTCAAAGCATATGCACTGCTGGGTGCTGGTGGCTCACGCCTGTAATTCTAGCTACTCAGAAAGCTAAGATCTAAGGATCACAGTTCAGAGTCAGCCCAGGCAGCAAAGTTCCAGACTCTTATCTCCAATTGACTACCAGAAAATTGGAAGTGGAGCTATGGTTCAAAATGGTAGAGCACTAGTTTTTAATAAGTACTCAAGGACAACACCCAGACCCTGAGTTCAAGCCCCGCAACTGACAAAAAAAATGCATTAATGGGAAAAGCTTAGTCATGTAAATAATCCAAAAAAGTAATTCAATAATAATCTAAACAGATCTTCTTTCATAAATATGAACCTCTAAAGTACATAGTAGTAAGGTTCACATTCCCTACACAAACTGACTGGAAATTCAGAAGCATGCTATATAGGGAATATAGACAGTAAACCATAAATGTAAATGAGAGGTAATTAGTAATTTAGGGAATGTGAAAACAAAGAATCAAGAGGCATCATTATGTATGACCAGCTAGAACTTAGCAAGATAGTTTGTGACCTAAGATAGGCATGAAAAAGACAAACTCAATTTGATAACACATATTTTAAAAGTAACTTAAGAACTACGCATCTGAGAAATACAATAATCAAAACAACTTTCCCTTTCCAGAATTATAGTATATGAAAATATCACAATATGAACTATCACTATTTCAATAAAAAAATAAAACTAAGCCAGAAAAAATAGGCTACTTTTTTTAGTATCAAAATACAGTAGTCCTCATAAAAAATGTGACATTCTCCTGATAAAAGCAGTTTAAAGCTTACAGTTGTCTATAAAAACACTAAGAACAAACTATTAAAAACAACATAAAAATTTAACATCATAGAAACAGGCAAAATTATGGTGAATAAAATAAATAGTCATTATAATTCTATTATTCTAGAATTATTAAAAAAGAACACAAAGTTGGTTAGTTACAACTAATAAAAACACATGTGTTCAAGAACTGGAAAGCCAATTGTAAAAATGAGATTAGCTATGATAAGGTAATAAATTTACTATTTATATTTTATTTTTTTTTTTACATTTTTGTCAAAAAACAGTTTCTTTCAAGAGAACCACCCTCATCTGGCTGCTGGTGGCTCATGCCTGTAATCCTAGCTATTCAGAGGCTGAGAAGTGAGGTTTGAAGTTGGAGCTAGAAAAGTCCATGGAACTGTTATCTCCAATAAATTACTCAGAAATAGCCAGGAGTGGTACAGTGGCATAAGTGATAAGAGCATTACCCTTGAGAAAAAAAATCTTGGGGATAGTGACCAGGTCCTGAGTTCAAATGGCAGGAACAGGAAATAAATAAATAAATAAATAAAATAGATAAAGTATAACACATTTGATAAGAGTTGCCATACTCACCTCCTCGCCATAATTTAGCTGTAATCAACCAGTAGCTTTCCAGTTAAGACTATGTCAATCAGTCCCTGAAATAATTTTTTCCATTTTTCCTGCTAAATAATAGTCTCATTTGCTTTCCCATCATAAATCTCTGCACAAACTTACCACCTCCCCAGAATAACTAACATTCATACTTTTTCAACTCTGGCCATCCTATTCTATATTAACAATCTCTCTTTCTCAGAGCACTTTCTAAGCTCAGGGATAAACTCCTCACTAGACAATAAAGACCAGACTTAAGGACTAAGTAGATCACAAGGGTATAAAGGGAGAAAGAAGTCGAGGTCAATTTTTATGAGATGTTTGAAATGGAACTATCTGCAAAGTCCTTTCTAGTGAGCTCCAAACCATGAGTTTGAATCCCAGTACACTAGGACAAAACAGCCTAAAAGGCTTTTAAATGCAAGTTAGAATGCCATCATATTGCAACCATCATGATTTTAAAAAAACTAGATTAACAAAATAACTGACAGATGCTAAATCTAGGGGCAAATTCAGATGGAGGTCGCAGGGTGGGAGGGAAAAGGAAGGGGGAGGGGATGTATTTATATTTAGATGCTCTTATAATGTCTCAAAACATGCTCCTTATAGTCACAAAATCACATGAAAAACAGAGGAGGTAAGAGGAAAATTGGGCAATAACTACCTTGACTCAAAGATCAAAATTATTATCATCTAAGGACAGATGGTTGATGTGATTGAAAAAGACACCACCAATTTCAGACAAGAATGAGCAACAAATACTGAGCAACTATTAGTCAAAAACAAAATGAGGAATGTTCTATTGGGATGTGGGTGCTTTTCAGGAATGTCAATGTTTATGCAGAAAGAACAAAGGAAGACAGTTCCAGATTGAGAATTCTAGAGGCATCATGAGACAATTTTAACTCTACACTGTATTTTAAACTAAAGGAAATGTCAAAGAACATTCTTGATCAACTGATCCTATCATTATAAATGTATGGAGTGGGTAGCTGGATTATAGTTAAGTGTGAGAATATCTATATTCAAGAGTAATTAGAATGGACTGGGCTGGGTGGACCCACCTTCTAAGGATCATCCTGCCCTGGTCCTGATCATTTCTCTCAGCCTCCCAACTACCATGAGCTATCTTCTGCCACACCCTGCCTCCAAGATGCTCTGCCTGTCTCCTCAGGATCACAGCAATGGAGAGGCAGCCGAAACTATGGACCAAAGTAAATCTTTCCTCCATTAAGCTGTTTCTACCAGGTACTAGTCAACAACAAAGATGTATGATAAACCAAAATGTCAAAAGTATTTAAATATTCCTGGGGGAATCATGTTGATTGTTCCAAACCTAGATTGAAAAATAAGATATGGAATATTACAAGCAATAGAACATTTTGTACTTTTTTGTAAGAGTGATGAATGATTTCCACATCTGGAACTTATTTTTACTACTTTTCACAAAGGCAGAACATTTCTAAAACTAACCTTCAGAGACACTTAAATTTTTAAATGTAAAATAGTTATGGGTGGGGATACATATGTATATACGTACATATATATATAGAAATATATGTACATATATATATACATATATATATGTATATATATATATATATATATATATATACCTCATTTTCTTGATCCACTCAACTACTGAGGGGCATGTTGATTGCTTCCATATCTTAGCTATGGTAAATAATGCGCTATAAACATAGTTGTGCTGGTAGCTTTAGTATAGCCTTGTTTGTGATCTTTTGGGTAAATGCCCAAAGTGCATTGCTGGCTCATAGGGGAGCTCTATGTGGAGTCTTTTGAGGAATGTCCATACTGCTTTACAAAGTGGTTGAACAAGTTTACACTCCCACCAACAATGCAGTAGGGTTCCATTTTGTCACATCCCCTCTAGCAACTGTGGTAATTAGATTTATAAGCTTAAGATTAGTTCCAAGTACAAGGTGTGTGGGAGAGGAAGCACTGGTATTCTCCATCTTTCCCTTCATTTTTTTCCTTCCCCATCTTTCACAGTAAAATAATTTTGTCCCTGTGTACTTTCCCTATGGGTTTTTTTACCGTGTCTTTTCTCTATGACATTAAAGCAAATGTTATCATAAGTGATATTATGACCTATCCTTACTGTAAGTCCTTTATTTAAAAATCTGACCTTTAAATTAAGCCATTTAATCAACATAACATTTTAAGAGACAGATAGTATCCCTAACTTTATTTTTCAAATGAGGAAGTAGGGTAAGCACAGGTTAAGCAACTTGCCTACAGCCATACAGCTGGTTAACTGATAAAGCCAGGATCCAAACACAGGCCAAGAACTCTTAAGCACCATGGTGTCACATAAGCTCTTTAGGAATTGGGTTCATTCTTGTATTCCCAGCACATAATTAGGTCTGCACTTAGTAGGGTTCAATAAATATTTGTTACAAAACACAATAAATACCTTGGTGATATGGTATCTGAAAAAAGCCAGCTATGGTGATGTATATCTGTAATCAGAGCTACTCAGGTGTAGAAGGACCACAAGCTCTAGGCTGTCTTAGGAAT
Source organism: Dipodomys spectabilis (assembly GCF_019054845.1). Classification (NCBI taxonomy): domain Eukaryota; kingdom Metazoa; phylum Chordata; class Mammalia; order Rodentia; family Heteromyidae; genus Dipodomys; species Dipodomys spectabilis. Next base: position 3,021,599 of record NW_024870775.1, read on the forward strand.
CAGAATAAGGCGCCATCTGAAAAAAGAGAAAGAGAGAAAGAGAGAGAGAGAGAGGTTTTTAAATATGCTTTAGCAGCTCATGCCTAGCTACATAGGAAGATGACATCTGAGGACAGTGGCTGGAAGTCAACCCAGGCAGAAAAATCCAAGAGATTCTCATCTCAAACTTATCAGAAAGGTATACCTAAAGTAGTAGAGTACCAGCTGATAACACAAAAGCAGAGTAAGACTACAAGGCCCTAACTTCAAGAACACATTCATACACACACACACACACACACACACACACACACACACACACACACTATAATTAGACTCAATTAACTGAATACCAATACTCAAATTATGCATTCAATATACACTTGTTCACTTGAGAAGACTGACAATTATATTCTTCATGTACAGTTGAAAATATTCATATATTCTCCCCTCAACAGGCTGGATTCTATACAATTTGCATCGTTTTCAACAACCTTTCATATTATTACCCTTGTCACTTTCTTGAAATTTTACCCAGCACAGTCCAATTCTGATACACATTTGCCTTGTAGGAAAACAAGAGTACAGTAAACAGGTCTATAAGTTCAGGAATACTGAATCAAATCCACAAATTGATGCTATGCTCCTAAAGTTAGAAAAATAAGTAAAAACCAGGAGTATAAAAGGATGCAGATGATGCCCCTTCTACCGCCGTGTGCTTCTCAAGTGTGCTTGACATCCTGACTGCCTGACCCAGCACACTCGTGACACCACGTCCTGGCTTAGATGATGCCTGAGCCCAGCATCAATTTTTGGAGCTCAGCTTACCTGGGCTGAGCTGAGCCCTGGGCACTTTCCTCACTCTCTTCTGGCCGAACTCTTTATCCTCCTACTGGCAGCCACCTGGCAACCTGGCATCCAGGAGCAACATATACTGGGTCTGTCTGCGCCCATGCTTGCCTGCCTGTCGATTTCTGTGTGGTAGTGGTCACCACAAGCCCAGATTGGGGGCCACCAAGAATTGTGTCTGTTGTTCAACAGGTTCATGCTGTGTTTAGGTGCTGTGCCCACTGTGCTAGGCACACGAAACAACACTAAGCTGGCTCAGGTGCAGTGGGCTTCCTGGAGATGGGAAGTCTGTGAAAGGAGAGAGGAGCAGTCTGGGGGGCTGGAGGGAGAAACCAGTTCCAGCCTAAAAACTGCTTTTGGGAGCCCAGTACTGGTCGCTCACACCTGTACTCCTAGCTACTCAGAAGCCTGAGATCTGAGGATCTTCAATTAACCACCAGAAAACCAGAAGAGGCTCGGGGCCCTTGAGAGTGCTAGGCTTGAGTGAAAGAGCTCAGAGATAGTGCTCAGGCCCTGAGTTCAAGCCCCACAACTGACAAGAATTTTTTTTTTTAATTGCAAGATGATCTCTTGTCTTGGTAGCTGGAACTTGGTCAATTTTTACTAGTTTGTGAGAATGACCAAAGTGTGTGAACCACAAGGATACTAATCTGAGATAGGATACTAGTTTTTAATTTCGTTAAACTGTTTTCTGTGCTAGAACTGGGGTTTGATCTCAGGGCATCATGCTCGTGCTTGGCTTAACTCAAGTATGCTACCATTTGAGCCACAATCATATTTCTGGCTTTTTTTGCTTCTGGATTTGAGATATAAGTTTTACAGAAATAACTCCTATCTTGGATGGGGAAAAACTATGGATAAAGGAGGATTACTGTACCAATAGCTAACGTAAATGCAGTTATTGTCTTCATTACATGCCATTCTCTTGAATATGGTGTGTCTGCTGTTTCCTAGTGTCTACCCAGGGATCCATCCTGCCTCCGCTTGGTCTCTGCTCTGTCACACTGCAGGCTGGACAGCTCTGGAAAGTTCTATCTTATATTTTGTTTAAATCTGAGCTGTCTTTGGAAGCCTCCTGAATTACCTATAGGATTCCCACAGGTGATTCAAGGGAGAAGAGCCCTGTTTACTCTCCTCTGCTTGTGGGTGCCACTGATTGGAGCTTGTCCTTTGTCTTGTGAAAGGTGCAGTATCCAGCCACTAGGAAGACACTGTAAGTCTAGAGTGGGATGTGGAGAATTGATAGATTTGGAGCCAAGGAAGCAAGCAGTGGCTTGGGGATGCCCAAATAGTTTCCAGGGGAAAAGATTGTCTTCCCAGCCTGAGGCGATGAGACCTCAGGGACTGCACCACTCATGCTGTGCTCACTGCTGGGCTTCCAGCTGTGGCTTAGAGAAGCCCTTTAGAGATAACACAGAGTAGTGACAAAGCTTTGAGATATGGAAGATCAGTTTCCTAATAGTGTATTTAAGCAACCTGCCTCCTAATCACCTCTGTTGGATTTGAAAAAGGAGTTGATAATTAGTGGAAAAACCAAGTCTAGGAAGCTCAGATTTTGATTCACATCAAACAGATGGACCCAGCAACAATCCTCTCCCTAGACGTGCTACAGATGTTCACACTTCTTGAACAATATTACATTCTGCCTTTCCCTGCTTTCTTCTCTTATGTTCAGTGCTGGTGAAAATGATTTCTGCCTAAGTCTTCCTGAACAAAACACTGGAATGTCTATGTAAAGTTAAGACTCCCCAAGCACGCCCTCAGTGCTCAGGGTCACATCTCTGCAGGTACCTCATAGCCATCAGGTTAGCTTTTGCTTCCTGAAGCCAGAGTTTACTCCAGCTTCTGACCAAAGCCTCTCAGGGTATCAACATAGCCCTTAGACTAACCCATCTCTGAGGAATGAGGGCTTCTGAAAGGAGGAAGGCAGGGGACGGAGAGGCTGCACCTCTCCACCCATGTCTCCACAGTAGCACATCCTTCACTCTTCTGGGCCTTGTAGATCCACATTTCCAATTCTACTTGCCCAGTCTGTCAAGGGCAGATGTCAGTCCATTCACAGTGCTTTCTCCATGAACTCTACCACTGCTCAAGTAGTTTTATCCTTTGGAGAATCTTAGTTTTGTTTTGTTTTTGGTCGGTCGTGGGGCTTGAACTCTGGGCTCAGGCACTGTCCCTGTGCTCTTCAGCACAAGGAGAGCGCTCTACCACTTGAGCCACAGTGCCACTTCTGAGAATCTTAGTTTGAGCCCACCAATCTCACTATTTTTCAGTCTGAAACTCTCCTGGGGATATTAGTTACTTTGTAGAGAGGTATTTACAAAATATCCTCTACCCATATAATTTTCTTCCACAACAAGCTTTTTCTGTGTCGTTTTTTGGAGGGAGGGAAATTGAGAGCAAATGAGGGAGAAGAAATAACCCTGTTCAAAAAGAAGTATACCCATTACCTTACTTATGTAACTAACACCTCTACATCAACGTTACAATTTTTTAAAAAAGAAAAGATAAAAGAACCTCATGGCTTTTCCTACCCAGGCTAGCTTTGGGCTGTGTTCCTCAGAATTCAGTATCCTAAGTAGCTATAATTACAGACATGAGCTACCAGCACCTACATTCCTTTTTTTCTTCCTTCCTACCTTCCCTCCCTCCTTCCTTCCACCCTTCCTTCTTTATACTGAGATTTAAACTTAGACATTGTGCTTCCTAGGTGGGTAACATTACTGAGCCAAACCTCTAGCTCATTTTGCACTGTTTTTTTTTCTGGTGCCAGTCCTCAAAGTCTCAGGACATGGGTGTTGTCCCTAGATTTTTGTGTGTGTGCATGTATTACTGGGAACTGAACCCAGTGTTTGTGAACACCAGACAAAAGCTCTACCACTGAGCAAAATTCCAAGCAGCTGGTAAAGACAGTGTTGCTCTGTAGCTCATGCTGTCCTTGAACTCACTACATAGGCATTTTCCTGCCACTGCCTCACAACTGCTAGGATTGTAGTCATACACCCCTACACTTACCCACTTAAGTTATGGTACTTTACAGAACCTTAACAACATTGCCAAGATTGATTAGGAGTTATTATTATTATGGATATCTAGGATGCTAATACAACCTTTCTCAAAAAGAAAAAAAAAATCACTAAAACGTTTACCACAATCATTATAACAGAACAGCCCACACTATCAATATGGAAAGACAACATGAATTCACTGAAGCCTTGGTTGAATTTTGATAGTATTAAAAAATGTAATAAAAGACTAAAAGAATTTATCATGAACTTCTCATGAATGACAAGGAAGAGAGCACAGGATTTTTTTATGTCTTGAAAGTTACTTAACTTTTAAAATTATGTACAGACATTACTTTTTTAAGTGCACACTTAATGAAATTTCAACCAGTAAATGTAAATATGAGATTACAATTTTTAGGAAGAAAACGTTTAGGTACGTGAAGAATAAAGTGAAGACTGTACAAGAGATAGGAGTTCAGAAACTGGCACAGCTTGAAGCCTAAACCAAAAGCTCATCAACACATAAACTAAAGCAAAAATAAGAAAACATACTGCCCAGGTTCAAGATGTTTGCAAGTCAACCAAGAGAATATGGTTGTACAAGAGAAAATAAATAAAGAGAATATTAATGTCACTTTGCAAGATTCATGATGCAAGAGGAATATTCCCATCAAACTACTTTTGTGGTCCCATTTGTTTTCAAAGCAGGTAAACTGTCTCCAGTTTAGGTCAGGACATGGATATATATATATCACATACATTTGTATACACACATATTTGCATATATACACATATACACATATACATCTTACAGTACAAAATATGCCAGCATCTAGGAACTTCAGAAGGACAAATTTTACATAAATAAAAAGTGCTATTATTCTTATTCAATAACACTTGATTCTTGATTAAATAATGATTAAGGATGCAGTTCGAAGCCAGGCACAGTTGGCTCACCACTAGCTACTTAAGAGGTGATTTGAGGATCCCTGTTTGAAGCCCACCTCTGCAAGAAAAGGCCATGAGACATCTCCAATTAACCACAAAAATGTAAAAGTGGATCTGTGGCTCAAGTGGTAGAGCATTAGCTCTGAGCAAAATAGCGCTGGGTCAGCATCCCATCCCTGAGTTCAAGCCCCAGGATCAGCACAAAACATAAATGAAATACAATAATGCATTAGTCATTATTATTTTAATAGTCATCAGATCTTAATTAAGGATATTTATGAGGAAATAATTTTTTCCTAATTCTTTAAACATATCCAGAAAACTGAAAATTTCAACAAAGAAGAAAAAAGAAGAATATTTATAACCCACAGGATAACCTTTGATATAGTTCTTTCTACTTTTGATCTTACAGAGTTGGTTATATTATTTCTTGTTTGGGGGTAGAGGGTAACTTTAGTGTCAATTCAGGGTTTCATATTTGCAAGAATCTTGCTCTACCACTTGAGCCCTGCTCCCAGCTTTTTTTTGCTTTAGTTATTTTTCACATAGGGCCTCTCTAATTTTTGCCCAAAGACAACTGCAGACCGCGATCCTCCCGTGTATACCTAACTCCTTTGTAAGTTGGAATACAAGCATGTATTATCACATTCACCTTAACTTTACTGAGATGAGGTCTTGCTAACGTTGTTTTGCCCAGGTTGGCCTTAAAAAGTGATCTCTATCTTGTAAGTAGATGGATTTTTAATGTTTCAAGAGTATCTGTTTCCATGCTATTGAATACTCTGTCATCTCACAGAATGCTATATATTAGGTTTAATAAATTATCAATAATTAATTTAAATCATAACCCAATGATGGCATTATTCACTACTATGTTCTTGATATACATATTTAGGCATAAAGTGTCCACATTTCTAATTATCTTTTTCAGGCAAAATTTTAGAGAGGAAAGATTTAGTAAAATAATACAGACAGCCAGGCTCTGGTGGCTTATGGCTGTAATCCAAGCTTCTCGGGAGGATGAGATCTAAGGTTCGTGGTTCAAAGCCAGCCTGGGAAGGAAAGTCCACTAGGCTCTTATCTCCAATAAAGCACTAGAAAACTTGAAGTGGTATTGTAGCTCCAGCAACAGAGCCCTAACCTTGAACTGAAGAGTTGTGTGCAAGCAAGCACCCAAGCCGAGTTCAAGCCCCACAAAATCACTAACAAAATACAAACAAGTTTAAGACTGCTACTCTAGGCGCTGGGAAGATGGCTCAGTGGTAGAGCGTGTGCCTTGCATGCCTGAGGCCCTGGGTTCAATTCCTCAGCACCACATAAGCAAAAAGGAAAAAAGCCGGAAGTGGCGCTGTGGCTCAAGTGGTAGAGCGCTAGCCTTGAGCTGAAGAGCTGAGGGACAGTGCCCAGGCCCAGAGTTCAGGCCCCACAACCGGACCCAAAAAAAAAAAAAAAAAAAAAAAAAAAGACTGCTACTCTACATATCTGTCATAAAATTCTTCTCCCAAAGAGCTGTTTGGGAACTACATTTTTAAAAAGTTACTCTGTTGTTGTTTTAGAGGCGATATACAGTGGGGTTACCCTCACATACCTCACGTAATGAGTACATTAACTTCCATTTGCTTAGTATCACCTGTTCCCTCATTCTCTCCCACTCCCTCCCTCCCATCTCCACCCATGAGCTGCTTGGTTCACTGTCACCAATGTCCAGTGCAGCCAATGGGCTCCACTGCTGCACTTCTCTCACTCGTTTTCACCTGGTTCTGTATTCTCAACTTTCCTCAGATGTGCACGTGGATATACTGTATAAGAGGTAAAGAATACAGTCAGTCATCTAAAATTGAGAAGACAAATTAAGAAAAGCCCCTTTGTCTCCGTATCTTGGAAGTTCTTCCAGTATATTAGTGTTAATTTCATCTTTCAATGAGGTGTATAGTGTTTCTAGTTTTATATCCACATTTTTTGGGAGTCCGTGATCTTCTTTGTCCTATCTTTATGCTCTTGAAATTGTCTTTGCATGTACCCTTCTTCACTCTTCTTTTCTTCACTCTCACTAGGATTCTTCCCTGGATTGTTGTTGGCTTCTGGATTGGGTTTGTTGTCTTGATTGTTCATGAATCTTGTAATCTTTCATTGTGATTTACACATTTGGGTTCAGGGACTGTCAGGGCCATGGCCTGAGCTTGGCCAGTTCACACCTGACAGGTGGCAGCCCTTATTTGCCCTGGGTTAGCTCACACTGGGTGCAGTAGCCCACTCTGGGTCCCAGGACCCAGGACCCAAGTCCCAGCACACTTGGTCTGCAGCTAGTTGAAAAGATCTGGGGCTGGTTTGCAGTGGGGACTGGTCCTCCAGGATGGGTGTTCACTTTGGGAAGGATGGGTTCACATGAGTGCATGGGAGTTTGTACTTTAGCCCCAAGCCAGTTCTTGTCCCTCAGGTGGCCAGTGGCCGGGGGTTGGCCATCAGTTTGTGCATGCAAGTGCATGCGCTTTGTGGCTTCATACCAGGAAGTGATCTGCCAGCAGCTGTTCACTTAGACCTGTTTGCTGGGGAGGGCTAGGGACACTAACTTCAGCACTCCAGGATGGGCATGAGGCTTCTGAAGGGGCAGGTTCCTACAGTTGCTCCAGATTTGGGCTGTATCATTTTCAAACAGTCTGGGTTTCACTGCCCAAAGATAGGGCTGTGGAGGATGCAAGGTCCTAGTGTCCACCCAGTATGAATACCTGTGATCTCCAGCTGGAAGCCAACAGGTGGAGTAAGGGGGAGTGAGGAAGGGCTCTGGCTTCTTTGTCCTCTTCAAGTGTGGTGCCCCCTTCTTGGGTGGGAGGGAGGGGTCTGGGCCAGACTCTGTGGGTCACCACCACCACTGGTCTCCCATGGGGGAGGGAGGTCCTCAGCAGGGTACTCACTGGTACTGGAACTGGTTGTAGGCTGACCTGCAACACTATGGTGAATCTCTTCTTCTGGATGCTGTAGTCTCACTGCTTGGCTCTTGGAGTTCTGGGCTTCCATGGAGCCACTCTTCTGGCTTAACCATGTTTGTTGTGGGCTGACTTCCATAGGTGTCCCTATGGAAGTTCTCTAGGTGTGGATGTTGCTATGCTATGTTGCTGGTTTCTGTCTCTCTCTGTACTGTCTGGGTCCAGTGCTGTGAAAGTTTTCTGGGTCTGGATGAAGCAATTTCCCTGGTCAGTCCTGGAGTCCCAGGCAGCCAGGGGAACACTTTTGCAGCTTAGCCATGCTGCCAGGATTGGATGGGGGAGGTCTCTTAACAATATTTTTGACCTTATGTTTATAAGTTACAGGTTTTTTTCCATTCATATGATTCTCTAGTTGTTTATATACTTATTGTTCTTGATCTCTTGGCAAGAAATATATGTTAAGCCCTCAAATCTGTTTGGTTAAAGAGAGGTAGCGTGATCTCCTACTGTTTTGCTGGAGTATATGATGATTTTTAAATTGAGCCAATCCCGGGATGCCCGGTGTCTTATGCTAATCCTGTGGTTTTTGCCTTTAAAAGTGCCTGTAACCGCTGCTCGGGGCTCCCTGTCTGCCTGGGACAGAGAGTCTGTTTGCGCAAATGCCAAATAAACTCCTCTTGCTTGTTGCATCTGCTGGTTTGGAGTCTTGGTTCCTGGGGTACCCTCCCATTGAAGAAAGTATCCCAGTGAGTCTGGGGTCTTTCAGTTGGGGGCTTGTCCGGGATACGGCGGCCCCAGACCCAAATTCCAAGGCCAGTTGGAGGTAAGACAGCTCTAACGTTTCGTGTCTTTTGTGTTTGTCGTTTTTGTTTTATGTTCTGGGATCCAAATCTGTATTTGGACTAGAGGGAAAAGCAGATGTGCCCAGTACCCAAGTCCCGCCCTGGAGCCCGGCTCCAGGGTTGTCTGAATCTGTATTTGAGCCAGAGGGAAAAGCAGACGTGCCCACTACCCTGGTCCCACCCTGGAGTCCTGCTCCAGGGTCGTCTGGAGGAAGGAGGAGATCCAAGTGTCTCTCTGTTCTGGGGAGGTTAGGCACAGCCGGCCACTCCCATCTGTAGTATCCTTCCTCATCTGTACTCACTCGGGCACCGCGAAGGAGGCGTTTGGTCTGGTTCTGTCTGTCTCTGTTTAGTGTTACTTGTTTTTAGTGTGTGTTTTGTATTCTCTATAGAGATGGGACAACAAGTGAGTCCACTCCCAGGACACCCCGAGACCTTGTCCTAGTTCATTTAAAAACAAAAACTGCTGGTTCTGCTTTTGTAACTTGCTTGTTTGTCAATTATGAAATTGCCACTGACCACCTGCGAGTGGCCATAGTTAGATCTCAGCCTTGGGCCTTGGCTCAGGGGGTCTGAGCATGGGGGAGAACCTGTCAGTCTGAGGGGACGGCCGCTAGGAATTTTTCTTTTCCCTTGCCCCAGATGACTGGGAATTCTCCTCCGCCTTGGAAGGCCCCTGGGTCAACGTCTGCAGGAATCTAAGAGAAAAATCCTCCGGAGGTGAGTAGGGGGGTTGAGTCCCCTGGTAAGTGAATGGTGGTGAGATGTCGCCCCATTTACTGAGACCTGATTTTGTCTTTGTGGCCACTTGTTTGTCTTGTTTACTTTAGTGTGTGTGTTTGTTTTATGTTCTCTGGGGAAGGAAAGTTCTGGGTGAGTGTGGTGCGGCGAACGCCTTCTCGGCCAGCGAGGAAGAATGACCACCACACCAGGAGTCTTCTCAGATCACACTTTATTGGAGAGCCTTTGCGTTGATGGGAGAGCTTGAGCGAGAGACCCCGTACAGAAAATGTGGCCGCTTATATAGGGAACAGGAACACGGGTCGTTCTATCATTGGTCGTCTGCCTTTCACCGTCACCAGGTGCCACGGGATTGGCTGGGGACTCTACGTGGCTCGCGCATGCGCAAAGCCCGGGACCCACAGTCCCGCCAAGCACTGCCTAATATGGAGTTGTTTACCTCTAAGCTGCAAGGAAGTGGGCGCCATCTTGTAATGGCGTTTGCCCTGGCTCCCCGCAGTGTGGCAGGCTCACTCAGCAGACTCTGGATTCAGCTTGCTGAGTGGAAGCAGCACAGAGTTTCGGTAGGGATAAACTGGGGTCCCAACTCAGCCTTCAGTTCTTGTCTAGTTCTGTTTTAGAATTGGTACCAGTTTTAAATGTGGATCCTTGGTTTTTTTGTTTATCTGTGTTTTTGTTATTTATTTATTTATTTAAACATCTCTGGGGGAATAAAAGTTCCAGCTGGGCTCAGTCACAGACCTGCTATGCCCACCCTCCCTGTGAGGCATGGAAGGTTACTGGGCTGGTTTGGTTCCCTTCAAGCCTCAGGTTGCATTTTCTCCTTGTGGAGGCTGCCAGCAGGGAGGGTGTAAAAGGCTCTGTGCCTAGTTTGGACTTTTTCAGCTAGTCCTGACAATGTAACAATTTGTAAAGTGCTCCTGTCTAAAATTGGATTAAAAAAATTTGGCCAGTTTAGTTTTAGGTGACCCCCTCCCCCAGCCCTCCTCCAACAGAAGGGATTCAAAAGACTAATTAGTGAATTGCCTTGCTAGACAAACAAGCTCTGGGAAAATAAAGCCCAACAAAGGTACCTAGTTTAAAAGAAATACTGTCTTAAATTTTTGTTTAAAAACTTTAAAAGGTGTATGTACAACTGATTTTGATTGTTGCGCACTTTAAGATCTGTGTGAGTATTTTGTGTATGTTTGTAAACATGTTCAAAGATAAGAATTGTCAGCATGCTGTAACAGTTGGGTGAGTTTAAATTTAAAATTCAAAAGGTTATGAGGTTTGGACATTACCGAAAATTTAAAAAAAAAATCTTCACATTGTTTTAAATGGCTTTTTAAAGATTCTTTAACTTGCAAATTAAAAAAATCTGGTATAGTGAAAGCAGTTAGAATGGCAAAAATCAAGAACTCTAACAACAACAGATGCTGGAGGGGATGTGGACAGAAAGGAACCTTACTTCATTGTTGGTGGGAATGTAAACTTGTTCAACCACTTTGGAAAGCAGTATGGAGGTTCCTCAAAAGACTTCACATAGAGCTCCCCTATGACCCAGCAATCCCACTTTTGGGCATTTACCCAAATGTTTACAAACAAGACCACACTAAAGCTACCAGCACGACTATGTTTATTGCAGCATTATTTACCATAGCTAAGATATGGAACCAACCCAGATGCCCCTCAGTAGATGAATGGATCAAGAAAATGTGGTATATATACACAATGGAATTCTATGCCTCCATCAGAAAGAATGACATTGCCCCATTTGTTAGGAAATGGAAAAACTTGGAAAAAATTATATTAAGTGAAGTAAGCCAGGCCCAAAGAAACGTAGGTCCCATGGTTTCCCTTATTTGTAATATCTAGTATATGTATGAGTCAAGCGGAAAAGGTCAGATAATGTGATGTCAGGAAAATGAACCCTTAGATGTGTATTTTAATGTTTTTTTCTTTCATGCATGTGTTTCTAACACATTTATAAGATTATCTCTTTGTTGCTTTGTATAACCCCTGCTTTCACTATATTTGATGTCAGTATAACTTGTGGAGGAGATGGGGAAAAACCAGTTGTTTAAGGATACAGGTGGACCTGTTGCAACAATGAGAAGTACAAGTTGTCATGTCCAAAACGAGCTTTACAACGTTGGTGTGGGGGGCGGGGGGAAGGAGAAGGATTGGGATTAGGGGGGGAGGGGGGAAGGGATGTGAAGGGTCAACAAAGGAGGAGGCTGCAATGCTTGGTAAGAAATGTACGCATTATCCTGCCCATGTAACTGTAACTCCTCTGTACAGTATGTTCACAAATAAAATTAAATTAAATTAAAAAAAAAAAAAGACTAAGCCTTCTGAGCCTTCTGTGTCTATTTACAAAAATATCTGGTTAATAAAAAAAGTTGTGATTTTGGTAAATTGTCCTGGGCAATTTAAAGATCTTAAAAACCAGCAGGATCAAAGCCTGCCAAGCCTATGCAATGTATCCTTAACCAGTCTGTGTAGGAATTTACAGCCCAGCATGAGGTGTGACAGTCCCTTGGAGCCACTGAGAGATCTGCTGCTGCTGCTGCATACCCTAATGGGTAAAGTTCAACGACGGCCTGACAGCCACCTGGAGGAACTCCTGCCTGATTCCATCACCTGAGTCTGCTTCCTGGTTGACTGCTGCTAAATCTAAGAACTTGTGGGACATTCTTTTGGGTGATATCCAGAAATCCTCTCTTCCCACAGTGGATATTGAGGACAAGGATATCACTGGCTTGCTTGCCTTAGGTACTTCAGTGCATAGTGACTGGAAATCCACTCTATGGTCACAGCCTGGTTTGGCTCTGGTATGGTAATAACCTGAGTGTGTTATCAATGCAGGTAGTAAATGAGACCCAGCCCTACTCTTAGCCTTAAAATCTAGCAAGCTTCTGCATCACGGTGGTGCCTTAAGGCTGTTCTAAGATAACTTGGTTCCACAAGCCAAAGGAAAATTGGGCAGTCTTAAACTCTAGCCACAAAGATGTTCAAGAAACTGAAAAGAAGAGGAGGGTGGTAAAGAAAGCCTTGGGGAAAAAATTGGGGAAATTTAAAAAGTAAGGATTGTCTTCAAATGTTTGATAAAAGGAAAGACAACAAACCTCAGAAAGTTTAAGTATGTAGCAAATGGTATGAGTATGTCTTAATATTGGAGCTTACAAGTACAGCTGGTATAAAATTAAGTTAACTGTGATACACAGAGTCAGGACTGGTAAAAAAAAATTGTAAGGGGCTCTGGTACTGTTAATTTTGTTACAATCAAACCTTGTATACTCAACAGACTGGTGTCTTTCTTAAAAAAAAAAAAAATCAGTGCAGTCCGTCTATTAGTTCTGAGATCCCAATACCAAGCATTGAGAACAACTGACACCCCACAAGATAATATAGAGACACCCTGAATTTTAAGATTAAAATTAGTCCAAAGAAAAAGGAGGGAATGAAAGATTAAAAATTAGAATTACATTTTACAATTTACTAACTGCTGACTCTGCTTCTGTAAACTTGCTTGTGCTAGCACAGACTCTCCCGGGAAATAAGTAAAAAGTTTCAGAGTCCAGATGCAGGCCCTGGGACAAGGTCTGCAGACATAGATAAAGAGTATGTTCTTCTAAATTCCTGTTTAGAAACTCTCAGCAAGGGACTCAAGATAAAGACCATCTGGCGAGCCCAGCAAACTAGGTCAAATGTCAACCAATCACGAGCATATAACTATGTGGACTCCCCTCCAGGGAAGCCTTCCCCTAGAGAGCCAACCAGTTTACGACGAGGGTTACAAGACTTCCCGCGCAAAAAAAATGATTGCTGGAGTATATGATGATTTTTAAATTGAGCCAATCCCGGGGCGCCCGGTGTCTTATGCTAATCCTGTGGTTTTTGCCTTTAAAAGTGCCTGCTCAGCGCCCCCTGTCTGCCCGGGACAGAGAGTCCATTTGCACAAACGCCAAATAAACTCCTCTTGCTTGTTGCATCTGCTGGTTTGGAGTCTTGGTTCCTGGGGTGCTCTCCCATTGAAGAAAGTATCCCAGTGAGTCTGGGGTCTTTCATAATCAAGAAATCTAATAACGACAGATGCTGGGGGGTATGTTGCCAAAAGGGAACCCTACTGCATTGTTGGTGGGAGTATAAACTTGTTCAACCAGTTTGGAAAGCAGATAGAGGTTCCTCAAAATACTCCCCTAAAGCTCCCCTATGACCCAGCAATCCCAATTTTGGGCATTTACCCAAATGATCACAAACAAGGCTATATTAAAGCTACCAGCACAACTATGTTTGTCCCAGCATTATTTACCATAGCTAAGATATGGAAGTAACCCAGATACCCCACAGTAGATGAATGGATCAAGAAAATATATATATAAATTCTATGCCTCCATCATAAAGAATGACATCACCCCATTTGTTAGGAAATGGAAAAACTTGGAAAAAATTATATTGAGTGAAGTAAGCCAGCCCCAAAGAAACATAGGTCCCATGGTTTCCCTTATTTGCAATAACCAGTATATGTCTAGGACGAGCAGAAAAGGTCAGAAGCTATGTACATATGACCATATAAGATGATGTTAAGCAAAATGAACCCCAAAATAGGGACACAAGTTTTTTTTCCTGCTATTGTTTTTAATGTATTTATAATGCACTATGTGATTTTTTTGTCCCTTTGTTCTTTGTTCTTCCCCCACATCTAAGCCCTATTTTCACTGTATTAGATACCAGTGCCCTACATCTTGCATATACATTTTTCTGATTTGGAGAGGGGAAGGGAAATAACAAAATACTTAAATAAGGATACAGGTTGACCCATTGTAACAATATGTACAAGACACTATGTTGAAAATGAACTTTACAACTTTGGGGGATGGGGGAAGAGAGTGGGGGAGTTGGGGAGGGAAGGGATGGTAGGGGAAAAACAAAGGAAGAGGTAACAATGCTTGATAGGAAATGTACTCATTACCTTACTCATGTAACTGTAACCTTTCTGTACAGTTTTGTGGGGGTTTTTTGTTTGTTTGGTTTTGGTTTTGCTCATGGGGCTTGAACTCTGGGCCTGGGTCAGATCTTCAGCTCAAGGCTAGCGCTGTACCACTTGATTCACACCACCACTTCTGCTTTTCTGGTGGTTTATTGGAGATAAGAGTCCCACAGACTTTCCTACCCAGGCTGGCTTTGAACCACGATCCTCATATCTCAGCCTCCTGAGTAGCTAAGATTACAGGTGCCACCAGCACCCGTATTGTACACTATTTTTACAATTAAAAAAATATTTTATAAAAATGGAGTGCGGTATTCTCCAAAGAATTTGAACCTTAGCAGTAGTAAGAAAGTTCAGAGTTACCTCAGGAACAACAACTAGGGTATGGTAAAGTAACTTGGGTTTTCCTTGATGCTGTTCATGTCTCCATAAGCATCTCTAGGCTGTGAGAAGCTGCTATGTTTTACTAATAATTCTGCCTCCCACAGTGTGTGTCAGCACTGTTAACAAAAACATTTATACCCCCCAAATCATCAAACAAATAAATTCTTAAAAGTTTCACTATGGTAGGACATAAAAGCTATAAAGAGCTGAATGTCTATCTCAAGCTAAAGAAACTATGAAGTTTCCTTAAAAGCAATAGAATAATCTATCAGATTTTTGATGTGCCTTATTGTTGTTTTCTCTCCTGAATAAAGTAACATAGCTCAATTACTGATTAATTGATTCTAGTATACTGAGTATTTCTATACCTCAGATATTTGTCCTTAGAAAATTACAAAATATAAATTTTCCTTTGCCAGTTCTTATGGAATTTGATGAGTAATGGTTTCTCAAAAATTAGTGGCATCATTTTAAATTATTTGTGAATCTTCAATTCTGTCTGATGCCAATTTATCATTTTTGAACAACTTTTTTTAATTTAGAAACCAATACCCATTCACCCAAAGAGATGATATTTAAAAATAGTTTTAAATCTTTTTAGATTTTTAGATATCTTCTTAACTTAATTCTTTTGCAGTTAGAAGAAAAACACTCAGAACTCTAAAGAAAGCAAAAGACAGAGTTTCTTTCCTAAAGACAGTTCTTTATGGAACTATGGTTTGAACTCAGGGCCTCATGCCTGCTAGGCTGACAATCTACCTCTTAAGCCATCCCCCATTCCAGCTTTTTGTTTGTAATTTTTAAGATAGAGGCGTGTAAACTTGGCTGCCCTAGAATTGTGCTCTTTCTTCACAGCCCCTTGAATAGTTGGAATTACAGGCATGAAGACAAAGGGTGAGCCATAAACTTTTTGGCAAGATGGCAAGATTATTCTTTGTTATCTTTCTGTATTTTGGATGCATGTATGCTGATCCTGTGACTTGAACTTAGGTCCTGGGCACTGCCTTTGAGCTTTGTTTTTTCTTTTCCACTATACCACTTGAGCCACAACTCCACTCTTGGCTCTACTCTTAGCTTTTTGGTGGTTAATTGAAGATAAGAATCTCATGAATTTTATTGTCCTTCATAACTTCCAACTACAATCCCCAGATCTCAGCCTACCGAGTATCTAGGATTACAGCTATGAGTTACCAGTGCCTGGCTAAGATTATTCTGTGTGTGTGTATGTATGTATGTGCGTTTGCATGTATGTCTGTGTATTTGTATTAGCCAGTCATGGCTTATTAGTTCTTTAAATTTTTTTAATATATATTTATTATTGTAAAGATACTGTACATAGAGGTTACAGTTACACGAGTAAGGTAATGAGTACATTTATGAACCCAAAGATAGGAACAGGTTTTTATCTTTGTTGATGTTGTTTTTAATGTACTTATAATGTACTATGTGATTTTTTGTTTCTTTTGTATGTTCTTCCCACATTATATAACAACTGTTTTCACCATATTTGATTCCAGTACCCTGTATCTTGTATATACATTTTTCTTATTTGGGGAGGGGAAGGGAAATAACAAAGTTCTGAAACAAGGATACAAGTTGACCCATTGTAACAGTCATGGCTTTTGAACTTAGGGTCTTGGCACTGTCCATAAGCTTTTGTGCTCAAAGGTGACAGTCTCCTACTTGAGCCACAGCTCGACTTCTGTCTTTTTGGTAGTTAATTGGAAATAAGAGTCTCATGGACTTTACTGCCCCAATTGGTTTTGAACTATAGTCCTCAGATTGAAGCTTCTTGAGTAACAATGATTACAGGCTTGTGCCACTGGTGCCCAATGAGATTATTCTTAATAATTGTAAAAGTCCAGGTGCCGGTGGCTCATGCCTATAATGCTAGCTACTAAGGAGGCTGACATCTGAGGATGGCGGTTCCAAGCTAGCTCAGGCAGAAAAGTCTATGACTCTTATCTCCAATAAACTACCCAGAAAAAGCCAGAAGTTGAGATGTGGCTCAAGTGGCAGGGTGCTAGGCTTGAGCACAAAGAGGGACAGCCCCTAGCCCCTGAGTTCAAAGCCCCAGGTCTGGCAAAAAATAAGTAAAAGTTACAGTAATATGGCCTAAAAACTTTTAAAAATATTGATAATATATTAACAATAATAATAGTATGTACAATAACATATATATTGTTGTAATTATAACAATATATTAATAATATATTAACATTAATACTGAAAGCAATTGAAAAGAAATAAAAAGCCAGACTTTTAAATGATGGTTTTTTCGTGTCTATTTGGACTAAAACTACATTCACGTTTTTCAACTCATGCTCCTGTGAAGATCTTACACAAAAGTTGCTTTTCTCTGAATACAAGAATTATTTGCTTTTCTCTGAATACAAGAATTATATCTGTTGCTGGGGCCCTGGTGGTTCATACCTGTAATCCCAGCTACTCAGGAGGTGAGATCTGAGAATCACAATTGGAAGCCAGCTCCAGTAGGAAAGTCTGTGAGAATCTCATTTCCAGTTAATCACCAAAAAAGCCAGAAGTAGAGGTGTGGCTCCATTGATAGAGCACAAACCTTTGGCAGAAAAACTCAGGGACAGTGCTTAGGCCCTGAGTTCAAAGCCCAGGACCTGGGGCTTTATTACACCTGCAATATTTTTCATTTCTCTCTATTTTAATTGATCATAGGCATTACTATGAGCTGTTTTCACAAATATAAAGACACAAAACTGAAAGGCTAAACAAACTTCAAAAGCTAAGTGACTTGTGGGGGGCAGACTTCACCAGTACCTCTGACTTCAGCTATTTCCTTTCCTGTCTAGAATTGGCTCCTTTCTTTGCCATCATTCAAACAGCTTCTGTAAGTGTATGCTGTAGGAGAATGACTTAGAGGTGATGAGAACAATCAATAAGTGACAATATTCTCTGGACATGAATGAAAATTTATTTTTAAAGTTGCTGTGAAATGTATTCCAAGGTAGGCTTTTATAACCATACTCAGATCTGATTACAGATAAACTAATTTTATACATATGCTGTTATTTTTTATGGTTTTGCTCTGTAAGATTTTATTTTTCATTATTCATTATCATACAACATTTAAGGATAATAAAACGTAAGTTTAGAAACTTATGGCAAATTGTGAAAAGTGCATTTCAAATATACATTCAACCTGAACATTGGTCTTCATTATTTCCCACCCCCCCGCTCCCCTAAAATAAGACATGGCTATAGAATGGTGGCTCTCTAAAGGTGACTGCCCTCTCCCCGGCCCAGGGGGCTTTTTATACCTTGTGTAATTTTGGCTGTCCTGGCAGAAGGGGTGCTCATTGTGTGAGCACAATGAACTATCCAGACCAAATAGTAATAGTGCCAAAGAGTTTCTTAACTCTAGTAAAAAGGACTTAGTTCCTCGTTGGTGAGTAGCCTGTTTTCCACTATAATTCTGAAACAGACTTTGCCATATGATATATACTATTTAAAAGATTGAACTTAACAATATCATTATCAAAACTAACAGTTGACTTAGGTAACAAAATGACAAAATCAAAAATAAAAATTTAAATTATAGAAATTAAGTGGGTTACCCATCCAAAGATTTAACTAATTGTGAACTGAAAATACTTGAAAAACAGTATAGACATTTCCTGCACAGTATACACATTTCTTGCCACTTCCCTAAACAATATACTACTATTTATGTTGTATTAGATATTATTAATGATGTAAATAAAGATGGTTTAAAGTATACACAAGGATGTACAAATATTATTTTAACAGTTATTTCATAAACTTTTATATGGTCCTTAAGGAAAATTGTCAGAGCCATTAGTCAATTTCTAAATTGATTGAGCTAATTAGGTACTCTCAAAGACAATATTGTTAAATTAATGTATCCTGTTACATTCTGATTATAGCCAATTTCTTTGCTGTCTATGCCCAAGATTGAAAGTTAGCCAGATGGGCATTTTCCCACTTTCCCAGTTGTTTTTCCATTTTATCTTACCACATAAGAACAATGAATCATCTTGTCTATTAGCTGGGTTTGGAAGTTCAATTTTTTAATATACATTTTTATTGTAAAGATATTGTACACAGGGGTTACAGTTACATGAGCAAGGTAATGAGTCCATTTCTTATAAAGTATTATTACCCCCTCCTTTGTTTTTCCCCTACCATCTCTTTCCTCCCCACCTCCCCAATTTTTCCCTCCCGCCCTCTGCAAAGTTGTAAAGTTTGTTTCAACATAGTATCTTGTACATCTTGTTGTTATAATGGGTCATCCCGTATCCTTATTTCAGCATTTTGTTATTTCCCTTCCCCTCTCCAAATTAGAAAAATGCATATATAAGGTGAAATACACCAGAATCAAATACAGTGACAACAGGGGTTATACCATGGGGGAAGAACATACAAAGAAACAACAAAAATCAAAACATGTATTATAAGTACATTAACAAGAACAGCAAGAAAGATAAAATCTCTTGTGTCCCTATCTTTGGGTTCATTTCGCTTAGCATCAGATTATATGTTCATATGTACATAGCTTTTGACCTCTTCTGCTTGTGCTAACATAGTATGAAAAGCTGCAGATATAATGGGTTTAGTGGCATATTTCTATAATCCCAGCTACTTGGGAGCCTAAGGTAGGCCAGCCTGCATTACGAGTAGACTCTGCCTGAAAAAATAAGCACAGAAACAAACCAGGAAAAGAATGTATTAGCTACCACTAGACTTGACACTTGAGAGGTGGTTAGTAGTGTTTCTGCTAATGTTCTAAGGTCGGCCAAGACCAGACGTGTATTCATGCCTAAGTACTTTACAAATGATGCAGCTCTGCCCTCGGACAACTTCAATGTCTTTTAATTATTTTGTGTTGTCAGATGTTTACAGTATTTACTAACTGGGATTAAGCAAAAAATTCTGAACTCATGTTATTTATTTTGAGTCAGAACAAATAGTTTCTAGACAAAGTTGCATGCAGACGCACATACTTTAAAACTCACATAGAATGTGGGTATATGTGGATGGGCGTGCATATATTATTCTAAGTATATACCACCTATATCTCTATATTCACATGCTTAAAAATCAATGCTTTCCTTGTGAAAAGCCAGGTACGTATCATTTTGCTCCACATTATCATTGTTTCCTTTCTATTCTTTTCTCTTGCCTTATAATAACTTTGAAAATAAAGTATCTTGTTACTTTGTGTGCTCTGGAAACAAGTGAGTGGTTTCAAGGCTGTCATATATTATCAAGATGAGAAGTGTCTGGAGCAACTTCCATTATACTTATTCCTGAATCAGCACCAATTTATAGTCATTGCATAGGAAATTTTTTGCAATGTCTTTGTTTATACATTCAAAACTTTGTCTGGGAAGGGATGTGAAGGGTAAACAAAGGAGGAGGCTGCAATGCTTGATAAGAAATGTACTCATTATCTTGCCCGTGTAATTGTAACCCCTCTGTACAGTATGTTCAAAAAAAATAAAAATAAATAAATAAAATAAAAATAAATAAAACTTTGTACTTTCATGTTTTTCCTCCAATGCAATTGCGACCTGAGCCTATATAGGTCTTCAGTCACTAAGCTATTAGAGAGTTCCATGTTATCAGAACTCTCAAACTTCTTTTCACCCTTCTTTGTACTATTAAAATTGCAACTCATAGAAATAATGTGTTAATCAAAGTTTTCTGTGAGAAAAAGTTTCCAAGTCTTCCTCACTTTTGCTAAGCAATGGTGAGAGATATGTTAAAATAATTACTTGAAATAGAATTACTGCAATTTTCTTCAGTACTAATGGTTGCGTTTCTCCTAGCTTTTCTCCATGTCCTCAATTTATTTAAAAAGCTTTCAAGGTGAATGCTGGTAGTTTACATCTATAACCCTAACTAATCAGGAGCCTGAGATCATAGCAATAGAATTTGAAACCAGCCCAGGAAGCCCATGTGACTCTTATCTCTAATTAGTTAGCAAAAAAGCAGAAATGGAGCTGTGATTCCAGTGAAAAAGTACTAGCCTCAAACAAATAAAGCTCAGGGATCGCACCCAGGCCCTGAGTTCAAGTGACAAGACCAACACACACACACACACACACACACACACACACACACGTAAAACAAATATATATATATATATATATATATATTAATACGTCAGTTGGATTGTGTATATGTGTTCTGGGACTGGAACTCTCACTTAGCTATTCTGCTCCTCGCTGGAACTCTATGGCTTGAGCCTTGCCTCCAGTTCTGACATTTTGTTGGTCTATTAGCAATTCCAGTCTCTAAGGATTGTTTGCCTGAGGATTGCTTTAAGCTAGGAACCTCAGTTCTCAGCCTCCTGAGTAGCTGGGATTATAGGAATGAACCAAGGACACCAACTGTAGTATTGTAGACCATTCTGTTTTGTTTTTTTTTCCTTTGTACTAATCTTGGGGTTTGAATCCAGGACCTAGGAACTGTCCCTGAGCTGTTTTGCTTACTCTATCACTTGAACTGCAGCTCTACTTCCGTGTTTTTAGTGGTTAAGTCTCATGGACTTCCCTGCCTAGGTGGCTTTAAACTGCAAACTAATCCTCCGATTTCAACCCCTTGAGTAAGTTGTAAGCCTTGAGTGTTGGGTTTGTAATCCACTCTTACCTTTAGTGTCTAAGTCTCATTATGTCTTATAATATAAATCTACTTTGCCCTTACCCTTTTTAACTTTAAATTCATGAATGCCATGCCCTCTTTTTTCTTCCTCAGGTTTATAAAATATTATGACTTAAAAGAATCATTTCCATAAATTATTTTTTGCTGGCTTTGTAGGACTTTAATTTTCTGTGGACACAAAAAAGTACTCCCTAGCAGGGAGTCAGTGGTTTACACCTGTAATCCTAGCTTCTCAGGAGGCTGAGATCTGAGGATCACTGTTCAAAGCCAGCTCAGGCAGGAAAGTCCAAGATTCTTATCTCCAATAAATTACTTAGAAAAAGTTGGAAGTGGCACTGTGGATCAAGGCTAGAGCACTAGCTTTGAGCACAGATAGGCTCAGGGACAGAGCCTGGGCCCTGAGTTCAAGCCCCAGGACCAGCAAAAAGAAAGAAAGAAGGAAAAAAAGAAGGAAGGAAGGAAGGAAGGAAGGAAGGAAGGAAGGAAGGAAGGAAGGAAGGAAGGAAGGAAGGGAGGGAGGGAGGGAGGGAGGGAGGGAGGAAGGGAGGGAGGGAGGGAGGGAGGAAGGGAGGGAGGAGGGAAGGAGGGAGGGAAGAAGGGAGGGAGGAAGGGAGGGAAAGAAAGGACGGAAGGAAGGAAGGAAGGAAGGAGAAAAGGAAAAAGTGCTCATTATGAGGCCATGGTAGATGAAAAATTGTTACTCACTGGAAAACTGAAATGCCAAGTTTACAAACTTGCTATCATAGTTGCAATTCTCAAATGGAATTTTCTTAGCTCCCTGGAAACTTCTAGTTTTAGAGACTGGCATGAGGGATGTGAGAAAAAGAGATGAGTGAGTTTGAATATTTGAATATTGTTAAATCAGATCTTTATGGATCTTTTCATGGCATCAGAACATGATGTAATTTAGGAAAATATGACAAGAATAGAAGCTTAATGACTGGCAAAATGTTGAGATCTGTTTTTACTTGGTGAATGCTTCATGAATATTCATTGCATAATTCTTTTATATTTTCTTCAAGTTTACAAATTTTCAAGTTAATGATTTTTTAATTTATTGTGGTACTTAGAAAAGGAGATTACAAATTTTAGATCAAGTGCATTATCAGAAATCTACATACATTAAATCAAGTTTCTGAAAGCTACTGTAGAAATTATCTACAGTTATGTGAGTTTTGGATCCAGTAATTACTCAGTCATGATATTAACATAATATTAACATAATATTATAGTGATGATATTATAATGATACTGACTAAGTTTCCTTCTTAGCAGAAGTTTGAAAATCATGGGAATTAAGGGAGCTTCCAAATAATTTTCCTAGCTAATATATGAGGGGCATAACTCCATAGTTTGTAGCTGATCCCAATTTCTTTCTGAGTTCTGACAAAAAGCACTCTCTACACAAAGCTTATTCTTTGCACAACAGGTCTGTGTTATGTAAGCCATCTGCCATTCTATTTTGTCTAAATTCTTGTGATATAATAACAGCATGACATTAGAGAGAAAAATGTCATTTTACAAGTATATTTTGAATAATATAATTTCATGAAGTAAATTTTAGGCTTTCAATAGGATTATTTGTAGCTATGAAAGTTAATATAAGTAGTCTCTTTTCCATTTATATTATTAAACATAAACTTTGGCAAAGTTTCTATAATCTACATATAAATTGTTTAGAAGCTATAAAGATAATAAAAATAACAGGTAGCAAGAATTGATTTCTTTGTTTTGAGAAATGAGCACTTCTTATCACTGATTCTCCTTGGCAGTTGTACAGGGCTATTCTAAACTCACTCTCAGGGCTATAATGCCACTCACATACGGCATGATATAAGTGAAAACTTTCATAGTAATGTGGGACATGAATTAAAAGTGAAAAAATGGCTAGCATCACTGATGACCACAACAGAGGCATTGTGGGGGATACAAATAGGAATACCCAATGGTAAGCTCTTAAATAAACCTATTGTAAAATTGGTGTAGGGAATCCCAGCTACTCGGAAGCCTGAAATCTGAGGATCTGATTGGAAGCCAGCCCAGTCCTGGAAACTCTTACCTCTAGTTAACCACCAGAAAACTGGGAGTGGCACTGTGGCTCAAAGTGATAGAGTACTAGCTTTGAGCAAAAAAGCTCAGGGACAGCACCCAAGCCCCAAATTCAAGCCCCATGACTGACAAAAAGAAAGAAAAGGAAGAGGAGGAGGAGGAAGAAAGAAATTAGGTTGATGTTAAGCGAAATGAACCTCAAGTTAAGGACTCAAATGTTTTTTTTTTTCTTGCTTGCTATTGTGTCTAACATATTTATAAGATATTTCTTTGTTGCTTTGAATGTCCCTCCCCCACATACAGTGTAACCCCTGTTTTCACTGTATTTGATGTTGGTATAATTTGTGGAGGGGAAAGGAAAAAACAAATTGTTTAAATAGGGATACAGGTGGACCCATTGCACCAATGCGATGTACAAGATGTTATGTCAAAAATGAACTTTACAACTTGGGCTGGACGGGGCAGGGGCGGGGTTGGGGGGAGGGGAATGGGAGGGATGGGAAGGGAAAACAAAGGAGGACGCAACAATGCTTGATAAGAAATGCACTCCTTACCTTGCCGATGTAATTGTTACCCCTCCGTATGGTATTTTCACAATAAAAAAAAGAAAGAAAGAAATTAGGTTTAGAGGATCATGCACAAATGGAGTGTAAAAGGATAAATCTCTTAAGCTAGAGAGTCATGAGGTAATTTCCCCTTTGATACAAAGTGTCTCCCACCTGACCTTGCTGCCTCATTGCAGGCTCTTCCCCACAGGGTCAGTGCTGCTGCCAGAGGGATCAAGAGCAGCTACTCACTAATTTAGCTCTAGACAAGCCCTGACTTTGACACATGTAAGTGAGTACATGGTATTTTCAGAAGGTGTTATTGTCTTCTAGTGAGTTAGAGGTATTTTACATCAGCAAAACCAAAATGAAAACTGTTTCTTTTAATGCATTTTATTCTTCCAGAATAAAATAAGAACATGCTGCTATAGTAAAATGGCCTTTAGTTACTTAACAAGCCTAACCTACACCCAACCAGTGAATGCCTATATACATAGGAAATGATGAAAGCTAATATTCTTATAACATAAACAAGTATCATTTATAGTTTATCAGTCATGTATTACTGTCCAGCAAAAATAACCCTATGGAGAATTATTTTCATATCTGCAGATTAGGGAGATTATTTTAGAGAATTTGTTAAATAACTACAATTACCACACATGGTCCAAAAACACAAAAACCTCCTAAATCATGCTAGTTGCTGTCTTTTGAAAAGCTAATGTTGAATAATTGAACCATTAAAAAAAAAAACCTGCCATATTTGAGCTCCTCTTAATGTCTGGCAGTGTCTGAGCCATGCAAGTTTCCTTTTGGAAACTTCTCATGCTGCACCCACCTTCACAAAAGCAGGCTGGAAACAGCCTGGAGTTGAGTGTTTATTTAGGGAATTATTTGGTCATGTCGGTTTGAGCAGTGGGATCCCAATGAATTACTAGATACTATTTATGTAAATATGAGCACTTTGTTTTTTGATAATCCTTTCAAAAATTTCTAACTACTTTGTAACTACATAATTTAACCCAGTGATAAAAGGCACTTATTGAAAGCCTACCTTTTCAATGTCTCCCCACCCTAAATACTAACCAATCCATCAGGCTGGGTTTTTTTTCCTATGCAATGTGCAATCTGTCAATATCTGCACAAAATAGAAAATATGGCAGCACTTGTGCAAAGACTGCATGCAGTAAGGGGAGAAACTCTGAAAGTTGGATGAACATTCCTGTTGGGCTTCAAGAAGAAAACAGCTTAGATTTTGCAATATGATAAGCAAAAATATGGCTGTGTGTCATAATGCGTCAATAACTTTCATCAGATTCTGAAAGAAGTTGATTTTTAAGCAGCTTCACTTTTACAATCTATTTTAGCTGATACATAAAAGAATAAGAATTCCTGTAAGATGGTGACTGAATGACATCTCCTGGCATGCTTTCAAACCCAGAAGCACCTGATTGAACAGACGTTCTCACACCCAAGTCCCTGCAGCAGTGCTAAAGAAGGTAGTGCTGAGAGCCAGGTAGTTTGATTTTGATACCATCAACATCCCACAAGCTGACCTGAAATAATAGGCAATGTGTTCTCAGGGCTGGGCCACAGAAGTTGTGGTGCTGCTGAAGCTGCAGCATGGTCCCGTGCATGAAAGGTAGAGAAATTGCTGTGAGAAACTGTCCATATAGAATGCCTGGTGATGAAACAGAGCCTTGAAATCTGGCTGAGCATTGCTATCAGCCCCAGCTCCATCTTGGAAACTGCAGCAACCTAGATCTAAGCATCCACTGGGACAAAAACAGTACCTATGTTGGAACAAGACTGTGCTAGTACAGACAACATGGTAGGAGTTGGTGTGGACTAGTGTTGTGGATGATGTCTGAGGTCAAGTACAAAGTCACACTGGGGAACTGAGAGCACAGATTCTAGAAATCATATTCAGATCTCCTTTCCCCATGATGAGAGAGCAGCTCAAGGCAATGGTATCAACTATACCAAAGTTAAGTCTCCAGCTAGGCTGCCACCCACCAGTCTCCAATTTGGATTTTGATGAGGAAAACAAACCTAGCTACTCAGGAGAGCAATGGAGAAATGATTAGATTTGGTCACTCAAAGAACCCTTGAAGCTGTCTAATCAAGTTAGTAGAGTTGTGTGAGATCCCAAAGTTGTGCCAGATCCCAAATGAATCTCTGGAATATAAGGCTGCATAAGGCCATGTGTGTGTATGTGTGCGAGCATATTTGTATATGTATTGGATGTGTCATTTTAAGATACTTCTAACAAACAAAGGCAGGCAGAAGGACAGAACACAGCCTGGAAAAGGATGGTAGGAAGTGCATGCAATAGGGCAACTTGTGTGGAAGGAGCAATGGAAGAAGAGCTGTGTGGAAAAGGATACGCTATGTTGTACAACACAGAGAATTCTCATGTAATCATTATTTTTCTAGTGAGGAAATCATTGGTGATTCAATTACTAAAGAGTCTCTGTGATAATAAAACTTTAAGCCAGGCCCAAAGAAACATAGGTCCCATTGTTTCCCTTATTGGCAATAACTAGTATATGTTTGAGACAAGCAGAAATGGTCAGATAAATTGATGTTAGGTGAAATGAACCCCAAGATAAGGAATCAAATGGTTTTTCTTTCTTGCCATTGTTTCTAACATATTTATAAGATTATTTCTTTGTTGCTTTGTATGTCCCTCCCCCACGGTATGTCCTTCCCCTGTTTTCACTGTATTCGATGTTGGTATAATTTGTGGAGGGGAAGGGAAAAAACAAATTGTTTAAATAGGGATAAAGGTGGACCCATTGCAACAATGAGATATACAAGACGTGATGTCAAAAAACAAATTTACAACTTTGGCGGGGTTGGGGGGATAGGAGGGCAGGGATAGTAAGGGGAAACAAAGAAGGAGGCAACAATGCTTTATAAGAAATGTACTCATTACCTTGCTCATGTAATTGTAAACCCTCTGTATGGTATTTCCACAATTAAAAAAAACTTATTAATAAAAAAAGAGGGGCTGAGAAGGTGGCTCAGTGGTAGAGTGCTTGCCTTGCATGCTCAAGGCCCTGGGTTCGATTCCTCAGCACCAAATAAGCAAAAAGAAAAAAGCTAGAAGTGGCGCTGTGAGTCAAGTAGTAGAGCGTTAGCCTTGAGCTGAAGAACTGAGGGACAGCACCCAGGCCCAGAGTTCAGGCCCCACAACTGGACCCCTCCCACACAAAAAAAAGAAAAGAAAGGAAAATTGTAAAACTTTCATATTAGCTTGTGCTTTTAACTATTCATTTCATTTTATATTTGTTAATATTGATTGGCTTTTGTATATTTGACTTGAGTGATTTTGTACTCTTTTATTTTCCTTTTTAGAACTTTCTTTTCCATTTCTTTCCTATGCAGTCATTATGCATTAGCCATGATACCCAGGTTCCATTACTAGATATTAAAGTGTATCTTCTCCTTTTCTCTCTTATCATTCTCTGATTTTAATAACTTCCTCTGTCTACTATTTTCTGTCTTTAACTCCCCATTGATAATCCTTCGTTAACTACATTTCCAGTAGGTAAACAGATGGCCAGGTTGGTTTTGCTTGTCTGTTGGCTTCTCTGCTTTTCCTCAATATAATATTAACTATGTCTTTCCACCTATCTCAATTTGCCGTTTTTCCTTTTTTTCTTCTTTTGCTGATCCTGGGGCTTGAACTCATGACTTGGGTTCTGTGCCTGACCTTTTGTGCTCAATGCTGGCACTCTCCAATTGAGCCATAGCTCCACTTCTGGCCTTTTGGTGATTAATTGGACTTAAGAGTTGTATGGATTTTCCTGCCCTGGCTGACTTTGAACTTCTATCCTTAGATCTCAGCCTCCTGAGTAGCTAGGATTATAAGTATGAGCCAACAGCACCTGGCTCATTTTGCCTTTTAATTTGCCCCATCCATTAGTTTCTTCCTTCACTCTTGTTTTCCTTATAAAACCATGTATCTCGTATCATTCATTAATATTTTATTTTCATCTCTTTTCTATTTGTACCCTTTTAACTTAGGGCTTCCTAGATGACACAAAAAAGAAACCATTTTGTTGTAATATATTCCTCTAAGGTATTGGAGTAGTACTGCTGATTTCTCTTCAATAATGATTGGTGTAATCTGAAGATTAGCTTCTGTAGCTAAGTTAACTCTCCCAGAATAGAGTAGGGGGGCTGTTCCTAGTGTCTTGAGCAATGTGGTTAAATGATTCCTAATTCACGCTCCCCAAAGTCTGGTTGTAAGAATCTATGTTAATGTCTCTCTATTAATTTGGAAAATAGACCTCCTACTAAAATGAATCATTAATTCTAATAAATCTTTTCTCTCAGTTGTTGTGGATTATTGTTCTAATGTTCAATATAATTCATAGAGATTATTTTGTTTTTCTTTCAAGCATTTCATGTGTATATTACCAAGTTTATAATGTGCCCAACAGTACTGATGATAACTAGCATCCCATTGGGAATAACATAATTAAATCATTTTCAGGTTGGTTCTTGGAATGGAGTTAGCATATCCTTGCCACATTAAGAATGTACTTCTATTCATTTTATAATTATGTTTAGCACAGCTAAGGAAATTTATAAAATGCCATTTTAGGAGATTATATGTTCTCATTCTCATTAAGCCCTTCTTCCATGGAAACAAAGAAGCTAACATTAGCTATAGGTAGTATTTCTTGGTCCAGGGAAAAACTTGTGATATCAGATTTACAGCTTTACAAAGCACTATGTGATCCTCTGTGTTCACCTTACTTTTCTGAGCCTCCCTAATGTTGCATGTGAATATGGACAATATTTATTCCTGCTTCTTAGGGTTAAGTAGATGGATAAATCCTATTCAGGCCTTAGCACACTGCCTCGCTCACTGTTATTATAGAAGTAATGGTATTTGATATCATTTTTAATGAGAAAATTTCAGTTTAATATTTGATGCATTATCTTCACCTCTATACTCATACACAATACTGTTCTATAGAGCTTTCATATTGGTGAATCTTTAAAAGTTGTTTGTGTCTACATTTTATCCTTAAAAAACAATGTTTAGTATTACTGAGATTGAAAGTAAGAAAATTACCAATAGCTACATGAATTCCACATTTGTTCTCACATTTTCTTATTTTAGCTTTAAACATTTGGCCTTCACAAAACACAGCTAATATAGCTAAATATCTCAGGATCAGCTAATGATGAAAGGCAGTGTGTGTGTGTGTGTGTGTGTGTGTGTGTGTGTGTGTGTGTGTGTGTGTGTATGAGAGAGAGAGAAAGAGAAACTAAAATATTGACCTAACACTTCTTTCTAACCCTTTATGCTTTAATTTATTCACTGTGGGAACTGTTATTATAGAGGTGATGTTCAGAGGGGTTACAGTTACATGTCAGGTAAAGAATACATTTCTTTTTGGACCATATCACCCCTTCACTTGCACTCGACCATAGATTTTTGTTTTTATACCTATACGCTCCATAACAGCAACAGGGGACTTCTGGGAGGATCAGAATGGAATAGAGCTTAGGAAGATCTCTCCCCATGAAAACTTGTGGTTCTGGAATGACTAATATTAACTCAAAATGGTTTTGTTAATTCTCCATGTAAGCACAGAGTCCAGACAGGCAAAGTTCTTTCTTTCAATAAAGCACAGGAAGACTAGAATGCAAGATCTGTTGAGTTAGTTTCTGTATTTCCTGTCTGGGTGGGTAGAGGTTGTCTACTTTCTGCCACCCATAGGACCAGGGCCCCTCAATCTTGTACGTTCCAATGAGATAAAATTGAGGAATACAACACTTAAAACTCCTCCTTTGGACTAGCAATGAGAAAGAAAGTGGGCAGAATAAATTGAACACTTAGCCAGAGCTGCTAGCAGATAACATGATAAAAAAATAAACAAAATTATTGCTGGGTGCCAGTGGTTCATGCCACTGATATATAATCCTAGATATTCAGGAGGCTAAGATCTGAGAACAGTGCTTGGAAGCCAGCCTTAGCAGGAAAGTCCATGAGACTCTTATCTCCATTTAACTACCAAACAAAGAGGAGCTCTGCCTCAAGTGGTAGTTGCTAGCCTTAGGCAAAAAAGCACTGGGACAGATTCCAGGCCTTGAGTTCACACCCTAAGACCATCATACACACAAAATTTACTTAAGAGTTGGGAATGTGGCTTAGTGGTAGATTGCTTGCCTAGCATGCATGAAGCCCTGTGTTTGATTCCTCAATACCATATAAACAGAAAAAGCCACAAATGGCACTATCGCTCAAGTAGTAGAGTGCTAGCCTTGAGCAAAAGAAGCTCAGGGACCACGCCCAGGCCTTGAGTTGAAGACCCATGACTATCCAAAAAAATTAAGAATGTGTAGAACTGAGATTAAAAAATAAAAACATGATTTCTGAGTTTAATAATTCAGAGGAGAGCTGAAGGAGAAAAAAATTCATTGACCCTTAGGACAATTAGAAGGGCAAAACAGATCATAGAGATAGGAAAATGTTGCTTGAGACTTAAAGAATGTGCCTAGGGAATTTTTTTTTGCAAATAGTTGTATATCAGTAAAGCAAAATACCATAGATGAAAAAGAGAAAATGAAATAATAATCTAAAATATCCCTGAACTAAAAAAGAGCTCCTTAAGTGTATTGAGAAGTCTATGTTTATGAGAAAGATTGGACTACAGTAGCAAAATTTTTGTTATCTAAAGAAAAGAAACAGCTTACAAAATTCCATACAATTTAGTTACTCAAAGCCCACACATTCACTGTTTTTTCCTTTTCACATTTGTAGATGAAGGTCAGTAGAATAATGTTTGGACTTCAGAGGAAACAAGACTGCAATGTAATGAATGCTACTATATCCAGCCAAGGTACCTTTCCTCCACTTATTCATTTATTTTACTTTTTATTGTGAATGTGATATACACAGGGGTTACAGGCATTAAATACATTTCTTTTTAAACAGTGTCATCCCCTCCCTCATTTTGTCTTTTCCTCTATTTAGATGGAAGAAAAACTATAAGTATATATAAACATCTCAGTATATATGACTCATTCCTTGTCTGTAGCAAACACTGAAGTACATACTGCAAATAACTAACAATTGGACCATGCGTTAGGTGTAGATGATGAGTATGATATGAGTTACATATACAGGGTAATGAATGAATGATAGATAGATCAGCACAATAATTTTCTTTAACGTATCAGTAGTAAGAGAACCATTCAGATGGGTGTATTTAGAAAGCAAACAGAGCCCGTGAAAGGAAAAGTAAACTAAACCCTCTTATTTACCAAGGAAAAGAATGAAATAATAAGAACAAAAATAACAAGAAAAGTAGAGGAAAGGAAGGAGGACTTGACTAAGCTATATTTGACTTGTTATACTTGACTAAGTAATATTGTTCAATATTACTTGCAAAAAATAAAATGGGCTATTTCCATTATTACATTACATATAGGCTATACGGAAAGAGTTTGATGTCATTTTCTTCCCCTTCTGAAGTAAGGAACTAGGACAAGGTCATACTCTCTTAACTCCAAGAAGTGTTTCATTTGTACTTACTTTTCTATTTCCTTTGAATATTTTTTCTAGTACAGGAAGGATTACTACATGAAAAATTAAAAGTTTTAAATGTAGAAGGTAGTAGAATGATTTCAAGCAAAACTGATTTTTATGGAAAGTAAAGGCAGCTGCAGAACTTGGAAGATCTAACAACTTATTTCTTCCTAATTTAATGTGCATTTCCTTTTTTATTATTAAGTAGTCATACAAATTGGTTACAATTTCTTAAGTCAGGTTATTAATACAATGCATCTTGATCAACATTATCCTTCACATCTTTTTGTATTGTGAAATACAAATTTTGGGGGTTTGTATTTTCTACCTGGCAGATTTTTCATACAACAGAACATACAAATATTACCTCAGAGCTCCCAATTTGATAGCAGACCTGTTGCACAGAAATTAACATATTTTCAGAGAAATGAAGCACTTCCTGAATTAGGAAGCAAACTAGCAATTTAGTAATTTACATTAAGTAGAGATGTCTATTTCTTGGTTAGAAGAGAATTGGAGCCTCACTAAAAAGCTGTATCAGCTTCAAATTCTCTAGTTTTGAGAATTATTGTTAAATTCCTCATTTGGGTTTTTATTTCCATAGCTTTGCTTTAGCACTACTTTTTTGTGTTCATAACATTTTGAGTCTCAGATGAGTTTTAATTAGTGAATAGTAATCTCTCATATCTTCAGGACTTTTTCTCATGTTTTCTCTGTTGTTCCTCACTGTCGCTGTCTGATCTTAGAAGGTCACAGTCATGGGAGTTAAAGAGTTCAAGGAACATCAAACTTTTCCCATTATGAAGTTTTCTTTTTTATTCACTGACAGTTAATGGAATTCAAGGCAATAGAAATATCTCTTCTCAAGTAATAAGGCTAGTTTAGGGTTCTTATAGTGTTTTTGTTATAATAAAGATGTTTTCTTTAAGTAAGTTGTTTAGAAAGGGATAGAAAACTTTGCTTTTATTGATTTGGAACAGATATAAAGAAATTATGGAATTCCTAGAAGAGAACAAGGATTTTGGAAAAAAAATGAAGTTCCACTCGAGGAGATTAATAATAATGTAAAATGAAGCATAAAATACAATGTAGGGAAATTTATTTTCTAATATAATTGTGCCAGCATCTTTGGTACGTCTAAGTAGATTTATTCTAAGAGCTCCCTGGGATGAAGAGCAGGCCTGGAGAGAAATCTGACACATCCTGTGTGGGGGTTGGAAGGAGGAGCTGTCCTTACAGGATCTGACATTTAACACTGAGTGACCTGCCAGGAACAGATCCCTTAGCTACCAAGAACCTCATCTTGAGTAGAGGTCCTGAGTTGGCTTTCCAAATCGTCTAGGTAAATGGAGAGTCCCACACAGAGGGAAACAGCTAGAAAAATCCAGGGGGGAAAATCTAACCAAATCACAATTCAAACAGCATCTCCAAATGAGTTTCTGGTTGTATTGTTATATTGGGAACAACATGGAAACAGACAAATGGAATGGAAGTCTGGATCGTTCAGGTGTAGGGGAAATAGTGTATATAACTATCCTTGCTAAAAATATAATACTATTAAAATGCACTAGTTTTACTGCTGTACATTAACATTTGAACAGTTTAGTAATTTGATGACTGAAATGCATTCTTAATTAAAATTGCATCAACAATGTACATATTTATGACATTTGAGTGCATGTCTATAATGTGGAAGTTTTAAATCAGTGCATATCTTATGTATTCTCAAATTTTATTTATTCTGATAAAAACGTTTAAAATCTTGAAGCTTCTTTGAACATTATTTTATCTATATCCACTCTACTGTGCAATAAAATGCCAGAAAAATACTTTCTCTATTCAGTGATTGCTCTCAATATAGATAAGTGCATGTGTATCAATGTGAATAAATGCAAATAGAATTCATTAAAGTTAGCTGATACATATTTATATTTATATCTCTCTATATGTATGTTAACACATAGGAAACATTTATATATATATGTGTGTGTGTGTATATATATATAAAAGAGTTCACATGTATACAATGAGATGTACAAGACACTATGTTGAAAACGAACTTTATTACTTTGGAGAGGAAGGAGGAGTTGAGGAGGTGGGGAGGGAAGTGATGATAGGGGAAAAACCAAGAAAGAGATAACAATGCTCAATAGGAAATGTACTGGTTACCTTACTCATGTAACTGTAACCCCTCTGTACAGTATCTTTACAATAAAAGTATATACAAAAAAGAGTTCACGTGTATAAATTATATATAAATACACTATATATGTAAAAATTTATCTATGCATAAATTGATGGTAAATTTCCCATCAGAAACAGCGATTGATGATGCTTTCTATGAATACTATATATGTCCCTAGATAAATATACATATATATTTGAATATACACAGATATGAATATTTAACAGCTGCCAGCTCTGATCATTTTTTACTTCAGTTGTCATCTGGCGCAATTGAAAGATTAAGTATTAGATTAAGGTTAAGACTAAGACTGAGGTTAAGTTGTCAGACACTCTGATTTTTGGATAAATTTAAAGCAGAACAAGTTCAGAAGTTTAAGGCTAATTGTGTTATAGAAATATATTACTGCACTCTTCAGTAGTATTTCAAAACATTCATTTCCAAAGAAATCTTTCATTGAAAGCATTCTTCTTGGGAAATCAGCCTAGACAAAGAAATCACCATGAAAATACTTTGAGTCTGAACTATTTTTGGAGGTCTGAGACCGCTGCAATGTTCATGAAAAAGTCAGAGGCTCACTGAGTGAGCACCAGCTGGTGACCCTGGGCTAGGCCCTTCCTATGCAATAAGCGTCAGCTGACAACACTGGCTTCCATTCCTATTTACCTCAGAAAGTTATTAAAGCAGCACATTTTTGGGAAGGGAGAAGTGGAATTTGAACTCAGGACTTCGCACTCACTGGGTTTACTTGTAATACCTTGAGTAATTTCTCCAGACCAGCATTTTGCTAGATAACTGGAGATAGAATCTCATGGACTTTTCTACCCAGGTTGATATCCAACTGAGGTCCTCCAGATCTCAGCCCCCTGAGTAGTTAGGATGGCAGATGTAAACCACCAGCACCTGGCCAAAGCAGAACTTCTAAATGTGCACTTTAAACTTGTTTTTCATGCAAACTAACCAAGTGATTGTGTGTTACTTACTCTGTCTTCACAAATATTTAGGAACTAATGACTCCAATATTTTTTTTCAAATTCATGAATTAGGACATTTGTGAACACACAGTCATGTTGGTTCTATAGGTAACTATAGAAATGAACAGAACAAGAAGGAAGAAAATAATTGTAGATACTATGATCACCCGGGCTTTATTTAATTACTGCCATTATCAGTCTGCTTACTACATACTAGTAAGTATTCCGTCCTTGAAGTTTTTTAATCTATTAACAAATTTAGTATGAAAAGATAGGAACTGCTTGAAGTCAGCAGAATTGATTACAATTTATTTTGTTAGGACTGGGGTGAATGCTTGAAATCCTAGCACTCCATAGGCTGAGGCACGATGATCAGGATTTCTGATCAGCTAGAGCTACATAGGAACAGCCTGTCTCAAAGAAACAGAAAAGTGAAGCTCTATGAATTAGAAGTTTACAGGGTATAAAAATGTGTCCAATACAGAGTTTCAAATATGAAGCCCACGGTATGATATCTTTTGTAGTCTTATATCTATGGATACATGGAATTGATTCACTCTAATACAGAAATTTAATATTTCTACACGTGTGCCACTCCATAGAATAAGCAATGTTATTGGTAAATATCAGTAACAAAATTACTTTTACCTGATATTACACCCCCAAAAAACATAAAATTTTTGATCCAAGTATTAAATTACAATGCAATATTAAGTTAATATTAACAAGCAGATGCTCAGTTGGAACAAAAACATCATATCAAAAAAGGTGAGTTTGTATAAGACACTATGTCGAAAAACGAACTTTAGAATTTAGGCGGGAGGCGGAAATGAGGAAGTGGGGGTAGGGGGGTGTAGTTGAGGAGGTGGGAGGGACAGGATGGGGAAAACAAAGGAGCAGGTAACAATGCTGGATAAGAAATGTACTCATTACCTTGCTCATGTAACTGTAACCCCTCTGTACAGTATTTTCACCATAAAAAAGATTTTTTAAAAAAAGGTGAGTTAAATATTTCTTAATCTTATTTCCTTGGTTTTTAGATTCTAATGCCTACATTCAATTAGATGCACAAATTAACCCAAGAAGTACCTTAAGAACAGTCAGCAATTGAGGTCTCCTCTATGATGAAGTCTGAATATATACTATAATAGTCCTGGTACACTCTCTATAACATATGTAAACACAGCTTTAGAAGGATATATCTCAAACTTGAGACAATTTTAAAAGCTCTCAAAAGACCTGGGGCAATGGAGAAATGCCTCAAATACTAATGAAATCATGATGCTCAAGCCATTTTACTGAGTTTAATTCCTGACATAATTATTTCCTAGTTGTAAATACTTAGAAAGGTATGAACAAAACCCTCAGTTGTAAAGTAAAATCACTGAGTTTATCAAGTCTAAATGATAAACTCATTTATCTCCATAGACTGACAGTTGATTCATTTCCTAAAAGAAAACAGAGTATTCTTTTGTTTGCTTCTTTAGAACAGGGTCTAACTACATAGCCTAGCCTCCCATTGAATTTTTTATTCTCCTGCCTCAGCCTCCCAAGTACTGAGATATAGGTTTATATCACCACATCTGGCAAGGCTTCTAGTTTTGAAGATGTGTCTTCAAAATTTATATTTTACCAGTCTGCTAAATAAATCATAATTGCACATACTACTAAAATAAGGTGTTTGAATCAAACTTGAAAACAAAATATCTGAATTTAAATTCTAAAGAATTTTCTTACTTTGGTAACTTTAAAATGTAAATTTATACTATATACATAAATATCCATACACATATATACTCACTAGCTTGCAGGCATAATCATATCACTACACATGGACATGTTTTTTTATATTTAACTTAAAAATACAAATCTACAATAAAATTAAACATTATGAATAAAGTAACTTACATTTATATACATGAAGATATAACGTGATCTGACCTTATTTGCTTTTGTGAACAAATGAATCTAGTACTACAAGGAATTGGGGAAATTGCCAGTAAACTGTTCCATATATATGTATATGTATACATGTATATGTATATATACACACATATATAGATGAATATCTGTGTGCATATATATTCATATACTAGGGCAAACAATAAACAACATTCCCTACTATGACAACTTATAGACAAATCAAAGTAAGATGATTTAAAAATTACTGGTCTTGGTGGTAGTGACTGTCCTTACATACGGGTGGCTGACTATTTTTACCATTGCTATACCTGTAAAATGGATAAGCAAAAATAGGCAGCAAAGCTGCTATTGTATGTCAGTTACCTGGATTCAGGGAAATAATTTACCACTACAATTTAAAAGGCTAGTTCCAATGCAAAAGACCAAGAATGGAATATATTTGACATTTTGTGGGAAGTGGTGTCCAGTCAAATAATACTAATTTTAAATTATAGCATCAATTCGCTACCAGCCCTGATAATTAAAGGGGATGAGTCTCTGGAGTTTAAATTCAATGACAAAGACCCTTCATTACAGATAGGTAACGATGCCTAATTTGGGACATTTTCCAACAGAACATCAAACCGGAGCTGCTGTTGCTTAGATGCTGGGAAACCAGATGGAGCAGGGCATTGACAAGACACTTTCTCTATGTGCTGTTAAGTTGAAAAAATGTGTAGGAGCCAAGGAATGAGGCCCAACAATACAGAAGCAGAAAAGGAATAAGATAAAGAGGTAAACGAGATAAGAAAAAATAAGGCATCAAATGTATCCGAATATCCCATGGCCATAACAGTTTAAATAGAAGAACAGTAAAGATGAAGGAGAGCTGAATTCAAGTAATGACAAATATCTATATTTAATGCCTGCTGTATGGAATCACATGAACTCAGAATGTGGAGACAGAGTGAGGCTGAAAAAGCACCCAGGCTGTTTAATATTGCTGATGACTATACAAGCTCACAGCTGATGATATTTCTGTCACGCAGGCTGACGAACATAGCACTTCTATTCGGAGTTCAAAAGGTCAAATGATTGAGTTCAAAGTTGTTTTGTCTACTTATAAAAAAACTATTACAAAGAGTTTTGAGAAGAATGAAGACTCCGCATGATTGATTTAAGGGCAGTACGGGAATAAAAAGGAAAAGCTAGAAAATTAAGATTATCTAAGACCATTCATTTAAAATATTTTTTAAAGAGAATAGCTGAAGAAGAATATTGAGGATATAATTTTTACTTTTTATGGATTTTAGCTAGAAAAACTACACTTAGTTTGGTACTCATAAGGGAAGGGGTAACAATGCCTGACAAGAAATGTACTCATTTCCTTACTCATGTAACCGTAAACCCTCTGTACAGCATCTTTACAATAAAATACAAGTTAAAATAAAATGAAAATAGTAACAGTAAACAACTTTTCCACTAAAGGATACGAAAAAAAAATTTCTCTTAATTGGGAGGCTAAAATTAAATTCTGGGTTTATAAATAATGTAATGCTAAATAATAAATAATAATGTTCACACACAAACACAAAATACTGTCAATTTTTGAAAAGTTTAGTATTTTAATTCGATATAAACATATTAGAAGTAAACTTTCTGTTAATCTTATTAAATAAAATAATAGCATTGGAGTAAAGCTGCATCTATAGATTTATTTTCCAAGGTTAAAAGAAAATTCATTTGATTAAGGAACATCATTTATTAAGTTTAAATTAGTGTAAATACTGTCCAGCAAGTCTATTACACCAGCAGATTTGTTTTCCTTTTTGGTGCAACTTCAGGGCCTTGTACCGAGGCCCTACTAGTACTTCCACTCAGCTTTTGTGGTCATGGTTGTGTCTACCACTTGAGCTATGCCTCCAGGAGAGCTTGCCTCACTAGTAGCCAGGATTGTAGGCATGACCCTGAAGTGCCCAGCCCTAATGTTTTTTAAAAATCAGAAACTGTCCAATCTTCCTAGAACTCTCATCCTGAAATTATTCCCTACTTGAAAATTCTGTGTAGTATTTTTGGATAATTCTGATGCCAAAAATAGGTTTTTTTAAAAAATTCCAAATAAGATTTTGTTTCACAAGCATAAATTACAGAATCCTATTCCAACATTACTGCTCTCATTCCTATACTTTGTAGAGCTGAATTAAAAGGGAAAATAAGAAAAATGAAATGCCTTAATATAATTTTCTGAAATACATTACTTCCATATCCTCAAATCTTTGTATCTCAGATAAAATCTTTAAAAATCATCAAATCAAATGCTTTTCCAATTGACCTACAAAATGCCATCAGTATCTACCATTTATTAAATGTGTTTTTTTTGTTGGTTTTTTTTTGGGGGGGTCCAGTCATGGGGCCTGAACTCAGCCTAGGAGCTGTCCCTCAGCTCTTCAGCTCAAGGCTAGTGCTCTACCACTTGAGCCACAGCGCCACTTCTGGCTTTTTTTCTTTTTGCTTATGTCGTGCTGGGGAATCGAACCCAGGGCCTCAGGCATGCAAGGCAAGCGCTCTACCACTGAGCCACCTTCCCAGACCCTATTAAATGTTTTTTTACTGATAAACTCACATACGACATTTGATTTGGTCACCCAAATGGTTATCACAACCTGTTTTTCAGTGATGAGGAAAGAGCCAGAAAAGAATATATAGCATCAAAATGCAACTGCAGATTAAGTGGCTTTATTGTGAAAAAGTTCCAGTTTCCGCAGAAATAAATTTTGATAATCTGTCCCTTTCATCCTCTCTCTAAACTTAGGAAGAAACTAGAGTAAATCTAAAATCCTTTCAGATAATACTTGGCCTCAAGAATAGCTCTGAAAAATGCTTCCTTTTCATTCTTCAGTGACTTTGACACAAAGGAAAATCTTAAGCCAGACAATAAGTCTAATTGCTTCTTTTTCTAATATTTACACCTGATCTCCTTAATACAAAGATTCTTCAGTAAAAGGTTTTCATTGTCCATGAAAAAGGAGTTGCAATATTTAAAGAATAAGGAATATTGGTTCTGACATTTTAAAAACAAATGTGCAACAGGGATTAAAAATATCTATAAATGATACTAAAACTGAATTTCCTAAAGTACCTTAAGCTCTATAATGGAACTAAAATTAAGGTAAAAATGTGAAACTCTTTCATTTTCTTAAAAATATTTTTCTCATGCTTGCTGGATAGAGATTCATTAGCACAAATAGCATGCTATATAATATTATATTATATAATATAATATTATATAGCACACTATATAATATACACCCCAACTCAGTAAGAACTGTGTTGAAAATGAACTGTATAACATGTGGGTAGGGATAGGAAGGAAAAACGAGGAGAGAATAAGGGAATGGGTGACATTGTCCACAAAGGAGGACATGATACAGTAATCCCTTTGTACATGTTTATAATAATAATAAAAATCATATAACAATAAATCATAATAAAAATTCTAATAATCAAATGTTAAAACATAATTCATAAAAATAATAATAACACAATATGCAATAATAAATTTATAAGAATAATAAAAATGAAAAAAGAAACAAAAACGAAAATATGGTTAAGAAATAAAATGCAAGTAAAAAAAAATCTATACCCAAAACATGTCTCATGTATGCTTGGCAGGAAAACTATTGAATTTAGTATAAAATAACACCATTATTTGGTTAATCACTTGTAGAAAACTAAAGCTAGATCCTTATATATCACCCTGCAACAGGATCAACTACAAATGGATCAAAGACCTCGGAGTCAAAGCAGACACTCTGGAATAAGAGAAACCCTAGGTCTCCCTGGGTCTCCTTAATAGAGACCCAGAAACACAACAAATCAAAGAAAGGTTGGACAAATGGGATTGCATGAAATTGCAGAGCTTCTTCATGGCAAAGGACACAGCTAGCAAGATTAATAGAAAGCCCACTGATTGGGAGAAGATCTTCACTAGCCATACAACAGATAAGGGTCTCATATCTAAAATATACCTGGAACTCAAAAAACTAAATCCCCCTACAACAAATCTTCAAAGAAACAACTGCCCAATAAATAAGTGGGCTAAAGACTTAAAGAGAAACTTCTCTGAAGAGGAAATAAGAATGGCCAATAGACACATGAAGAAATGCTCAACCTCTCTAGCCATAAAAGAAATGCAAATCAAAACAACATTGAGATACCACCTCACCCCAATCAAATGGCTATAATCAAGAAATCTAATAACAACAGATGCAGGAGGGGATGTGGCCAAAAGGGCACCCTACCTACTTCATTGTTGGTGGGAGTGTAAACTTGTTCAACCACCTTGAAAGCAGTGTGGAGGTTCCTCAAAAGACTCCACATAGAGCTCCCCTATGACCCAACAATCCCACTTTTAGGCATTTATCCAAATGATCACAAACAAGGCCACCCTAAAGCTACCAGCACAACTATGTTTGTCTCAGCATTATTCACCATAGCAAAGCTATGGAAGCAACCCAGATGGCCCTCAGTAGATGAATGGATCAAGAAAATGTGGTATATATACACAATGGAATTCTATGCCTCCATCAGAAAGAATGACATTGCCCCATTTGTTAGGAAATGGAAAGACGGAAAAAATTACATTCAGTGAAGTAAGCCAGGCCCAAAGAAACATAGGTCCCATGGTTTCCCTTATTTGCAATAACTAATATATGTCTGAGTCAAGCAGAAAAAGTCAGATAAGTTGATGTTAGGTGAAATGAACCCCAAGATAAGGACTCAAATGTTTTTTCTTTCATGTGATTGTTTCTAACATATTTATAAGATGATTTCTTTGTTGCTTTGTATGTCCCTCCCCCACGGTATATCCCCTGCTTTCACTGTATTTGATGTTGGTATAATTTGTGGAGGGGAAGGGAAAAACAAATCGTTTAAATAGGGATACAGGTGGGCCCATTGCAACAATGAGATGTACAAGACATGTCAAAAAACGAACTTTACAACTTTGGTGGGGGCGGGGTGGGGAGATGGGAAGGGATGGTAAGGGGAAACAAAGAAGGAGGCAACAATACTTGATAAGAAATGTACTCATGGGAGGATTGGGTGAGGGGGGGGAGGCTGGGAAGGGATGTGAAGGGTAAACAAAGGAGGAGGCTGCAATGCTTGATAAGAAATGTACTCATTATCTTGCCCATGTAATTGTAACCCCTCTGTACAGTATGTTCACAATAAAAATTAAAAAATTAAAAAGAAATGTACTCATTATCTTGCCAGTGGCCCGTGTAATTGTAACCCCTCTGTATGGTATTTTCACAGTAAAAAAAAATTATTTATCAAGACTAACACTGGCAGAGTACTCTACCACAGTTGATGTATTAGAGTTGGGTTACATTAGTCAATTGGTGGATCATCTACAAACAAGTTTAACTCTTAAGAGGCAGTAGGTAAAATTGTTTTATGTTTTTCAAACCTTGAAGTGAATATTGCACCATATCACCTCAATATTATGATAATTTTTATACCTTCAGCATGGCCCATTCTTGATTACCAAAGCTAACGGAAAGCAAATGATCTCACTGTATTTACTTTGTTCTAGAATTATAGAGAAGAATATAAATACCTATTCAAAGCAAAAGAATAAAATCCAAAACAAA
Organism: Dipodomys spectabilis; assembly: GCF_019054845.1. Classification (NCBI taxonomy): domain Eukaryota; kingdom Metazoa; phylum Chordata; class Mammalia; order Rodentia; family Heteromyidae; genus Dipodomys; species Dipodomys spectabilis. The sequence continues at coordinate 3,063,773 of NW_024870775.1, forward strand.
CCCTTCAGAGTTGATAACTTCCTAAGTTTTCTAATTCAGGTAATATATCTAGACACAAGATATAAAAACTTTACAATACAAATTTTTCATTTTAAATCCCTATAATTCCTTTTCTAAACTAGTACAAAGTTTTCTCAGGAGATAAAAACTTTTAAAAAAATCATGCTTATAAATTCATTGTCCTTTTTCCAAATTCTATCACTTCTGGGGAGTATTATTATTGAGGAATACATATAATAAATACACATGGACTTTACATTTACTCTCAATATATATTATTGAAAATAAAGGTCAGAGATGTTGAGCATTTCTTCATGTGTCTATTGGCCATTCTTATTTCCTCTTCAGAGAAGTCTCTTTAAGTCTTTTTTTTTTTTTGGTCGGTCCTGAGGCCTGAACTGTGGGCATGGGTGCTGTCTCTCAGCTCTCCAGCTCAAGGCTAGTGCTCTACCACTTGAGCCACAGCACCACTTCAGCTTTTTCTGCTTATGTGGTGCTGAGGAATCTAACCCAGGGCCTCAATGCATATGAGGCAAGCACTCTACCACGGAGCCACCTTCCCAGCCCCTCTCTTTAAGTCTTTAGCCCACTTATTAATGGGGAGGTTATTTCTTTGAGGATTTGTTATTGAGGGATTTAATTTTTTGAGTTCTAAATATATTTTAGATCTGAGGTCCTTGTCTGTTGTATGGCTAATAAAAAAAATCTTCTCTCAATTGGCAGGCTTTCTATTGATCTTGCTATGTCCTTTGCCATTGCAGAACTTCTGCTGGTTAATGCAATCCCATTTGTCCATTTGAATTGTTATTTCTGGGACTTTTTTGAGAAAATTTTGGACTGCCAATGAGCCCTAGAGTTTCTGCTATTCCTTCCTGTAATGTTTTCAGGGTGCCTGCTTTTACTTTGAGGTCTTTGACCCATTTGGAGTTGATTCTGGTGAGGGAACTATATAAGCACCTAACTTTAATATTCTACAGGTGTCTAACCAATTTTGCCAGCACCATTTACTGAAGAGACTGTCATTCTTCCATTCTATTTTTTTTTTTTTTTTTGCTCCATTATCGAAGGTTAGGTGGCTATAGGTCTACACGTTTGTTTGTGGGAGTTCAGCATCCCTGGCCATAAAAAATGAATATCAAACAACATTGAATTCCACCTATGCCAGATAGAATAGCTATAATCAAGAAATCTAATAACAACAGATGCTGAAGGGATTGTAGCCAAAAGGGAACCCTATTGTACTGTTGGTAGGAGCGTAAACTTGTTCAACCACTCTGGAAAGCAGTATGGAAGTTCCTCAAAAGACTAAACATAAAGTTCCTCTGTGACCCAGCAATCCCACTTCTGGTCATTTACCTAGATGACTACAAACAAGACCATACTAAAGCTACCAGCACAACTCTGTTTATTGCAGCATGACTCACCATAGCTAAGATATGAAATCAACCATGATGCCCCTCAATAGATTAATGGATCATGAAAATGTATTTTATATATATATGTTATAATATACATGGAATTCTACTATGCTTCATTCAGAAAGAATGACACTACTCCATTTGTAAGCCTTGGAAAAATCATATTAAGTGAAGTAAGTGAAGAAACATAGGTCCCATGGTTTCCCTTATTTGCATACATCTGGGATACATTTAGGATAATCTTAGCAGATGAGCAGAATAGCTCAATAGCTCAATAGCTATGAGATGATGCTAAGTGAAATGAACTCCAAAACATGGACACAAGTGGTTTTCCTTGGTTGTTGTTGCTTTTAATGTACTATGTGATTTCTTGTTTCTTTTATATGTTGTTCACCCTATGGTTTATCCCCTGTTGTCACTGTATTTGATTTAGGTACCCTGGTATTGTATATACGTTTATCTAAAATAGGGAGGGGATGGAGAACAATAGAATGGTGAGCCAAAGGACAAATGGGGAATGAATGCACAAATGACATACACAAGACAATACGTTGGAAATGATTTGTAATACTGGTGGGGGATGGGGGGTTTTGGGAAAGAGGGAAAGGAGGAGGAAAAGGAGGGAAGGGGTAACAAGTTTGAGAAGAAATGTACTTAATATCTTACTTATATAACTATAACCCCTCTGAACATCACCCTGACAATAAAAAAGTTAAAAATAAAAAAATAAAAGTCATCAGTAAATGCCTTAAGATTTCAAACGTTTTCCATAAAGGAGTTGGGTAACTAACGATAATTGAGAGAGCTACTAAATAAAGGTAGGTAAGAACTACCTTGTTTTATATCAATAGTTCCCATTCTTAATTTTTATACCAATTACTACCAGAAGTACTGTATGTAGGAGCTATATATTAATATATAGATAGATGTCTCTTTAACTCCCATTTTCATGTAAAGTGAAACTATTTACAAATGGAAGTACCTTCTCCCTTACAACTTACAGGAAAAACTACACAGAATGTTGAGACCTAAGCAAACAAAGCAATGGAAACTACTATATTCTTTAAAGATGGAGGGCCCAGGAGTCTCAGTATCCCTTTTGGAGGATACATTGGTTTGCAGTGAAGGGACTTGACTCATTATTAAGGTGAACACCAAGATCTCAGCACTTAGCCCTCTAGAGCTGTTGTGCCATATTAAATAAATGCTACACAACTGTCATTTGATTTTAGGACTCCAGTTCCACATTTTGGTACACCAGACATTTTAACTTATTTTTCTGGATAGATACATGATATTGCTCCCAGTCTATAAATTTTTCACAGGAGTTTTAGTATGTGAGGCTTAAGGAGGTTCAATTTTGATTAATAGAACTGACACTGGAGTACTTACCTGCATACTCTCTGGGACTTTTCCCAACTTAACATCACTGATATTCCCTTTTCTCATCTATAAAATGGGGATGGGAAGCAAAGAGCTTTTTTGTAGTTGCTGCCAATTTAAGATCAAAATATAAATCAGATAATGATGATGATGATGATGATTGATGATTATATTATTCCAAAGAACCTTCAACCACTTTGTCACAGAGTTAGACATCATCAGATTGGAGTTTGGAGCTTAGGTGCATTTTTCCTAACACTTTATTTACTTCTATGTGAATCAGTAGTACATTAACTCAAGATGCTTCTCCATTCCTCCAGTCTGTATTTTAGCTCCATGAATACAGTGCTCAAGTTAAATTCTTAAAAATATCTGGAAAAAAATGTAAAGAAGCTACAGCCAAACCCAGGACTGCTTTACAATATAAATCTACATAATTTGAAAGAATGTTTCATGCTTAGAGTCCAGCCCAGTGAGACCAACTGAGGCACCCAGCACAGGCCATTGAAGAGCAAGAGAAGCCAGAGTGAGATGCACCTTTCCAGTGTGCGTAAGAAAACACTGTAAGCCAGCACTGAGTGCACTCTTGAAGGGATGTTCAACAGACATACTAGAAAATAGCCCTGGAAGACCTAAAAGAGACAGTTTTTTCTGTCACAGCTCCAGAAACCACTCACTGCAGGAATGTTCTAGAATAGAACTAGCTCCATGGTCCTTACTTATACCTCCAGAGTGTAATGGATTCTTCCTAATGTACCAAAAAGGTGGAGATACACAATCACCCAGGAACCTCATATTGCTTGTGTGAAATCACAAACCAGCTCAGGCAGGAACACACATAAACACCGCTTCCAGAATACAGGGGATGAAAAGGAGACTGAACCATAAGGGGGAAGAGATCAGTAACTGAACATTTCACAGAGACTGAACCATAAGGGGGAAGAGATCAGTAACTGAACATTTCACAGGAAGTGACACCAAGTTGGAGGCTTATAAGTGTTCTCAGAGAGCAATTCACATCTGCAATACTACTTCTTCCAAGGTGTGAGAACTCAAAAGATATGGCAGCCTGTGCTCTCTTTTTTTTTTTTTTTTTTTTTTGCCGGTTGTGGGGCCTGAACTCTGTGCATGGGTGCTGTCCCTCAGCTCTTCAGCTCAAGGCTAGCACTCTACCAATTGAGCCACAGCACAACTTCCTGCCTTTTCTGCTTATGTGGTGCTGAGGAATCAAACCCAGGACCTCCTGCATGCAAGGCAAGCACTCTACCACTGAGCCACCTTCCCAGCCTTGTGCTCTCTTCCTAACTAGGTGCACTGAGTGCAAGACATTAGACAATCAGATTCATGGGTTTTGACTCCCCATAGTCCTCCAAGCCCCACCTGCAGGAGATTCCCCAGAATTCAAAAGTTTCTCATCCTACCTTCAAATCCTGTGCATCTTGCAGACACTTGGTATTATTAAAAAGGAAAAAACAACTGAAAGAACCGAATGAAAAAGGAAAAAGACAGCCCCACTGGCCCATGGGCTAGGCTGGCTTTTGTCAACAATTTTGCCAGAATTTCTGGGAAGGAGCTTGCCACAAACACAAGAAAGAAGCCAGCCACCACAGCATTCACCTGGGTCACCCAGGGCCTGTTCTGCCCATTGCTGTGCAGCATCCCACTCTCGACTCTGGCAAGCCAACCTCAATGTCTCATCCTTCCTACCCAGCAGAAGTCAGAGATGTGGACAGATACCGGGGCACCAGTGAGGCGGTCCAAGGTCTGCTTAGTGAAGATGATGCCCCTTGTGGCTCTGCATGCCTCTCAAATGCGTTTGGCATCCTGACTGCCTGACCCAGCATAAACTTGACCTCATGTCCTGGCGTAGATGATGCCTGAGCCCAGCATCTCTTTTTGTAGCTCAGCTTACCTGGACTGGGCTGAGCACCAGGAGCTTTCCTCAACTTCCTCTAGCCAAGGTCTTCATCCTCCTGCTTGCAGCCGCCTGGCACCCTGGTATCCAGGAACAGCACACACTGGGTCTGTCTGTGTCTGAGGTTCCATGGCTGCCCGCCTGTGGCTTTCTGAGTGGTAGTGGTAGTACCAAGCAGTGATCAGGGCCCACAGGGAATGGTGTCTGTTGTTCAGGTTCATGCTGTGCCTGGGTGCTGGATGGAGGTGGCTGTGCCCACTGTGCTGGACAAACCAACCAAAGTTACGCTGGCCCCAGGTACACTGGGCTGTGGAAAGGGGCATCAGTCTAGAGAGAGGGGCACCATCTGTGGGGCTAGAGGGAAACACTGGGTTCCAGCATAAGAACTGTTTTAAGGAGTCTGGTGCTGGGGGCTCATACCTAGATATTCAGAAGCCTGAGATCTGAGGATGATGGTTCAAAGCCATGACTCTTATCTAGAATTAACCACCAGAAAACTGGAAGAGGCTCTGTGCTCAATGTGGTAGAGCACTAGCCTTGAGTGAAAGAGCACAGGGGTAGTGCCCAGGCCCTGAGGTCAAGCCCCATGAAAGACAAATGAAAAGAAAATTGCTTTAAGGGAATGAGAGGGTAGATGAGTGTGAGAGGGAAATACTAGAAGAAATACATCCAGAGGTGCCTTCTAGAGGTCAATCGATTTTAAAATCAGACACTTCTCAAACCCCAGAAACAGTATGTGTAAATGCAGGTTTCAGTTGACTATGTCCCTACATCAAGAGCCACCGGGGCTGCTACTGTATGGCTGTCTTTACAACCAGGTCCTCCTCTTCAAATCTGTAACACTTTAGCTATCAGGTTACTAGAGAAAAGGTTCTGGCTCCATGGGACTGAGATAGGCCATGGTTTGGGACTTGTATCTGCAGTACAGATTTGCACATGAAGACATGGGTCTCATATTCTGTACTACTTGCAATTGGTGTGGCTGAGACTCCTTAAATTTTCTTTCCTAAAATGTGGAGTAGCCACAAATATACAAATATACTACATCTCTGAATAAGATGACCTGTGGAAAACATTCTGATAAATGTCAGGTGTTAACATTAGAGCAGTCAAGGTATGGTGAGCACAACCATGTCCCCTTCTATGGTGCTAACTTTGGTATTAGAAAGAGCAGAAAAGATTTTCCCTGCAGATGTGATGGTTCAGGAGTCACAGATAAGGGTTTGTCATTTGTCTTATGAAATGTGTAGTAACCAGCTAATTATGAGACTAAACCTAGAGTAGAATGTGGAAGGTTGATCGCTTTGGAGCCAAGGAAGCAAGCAGTGGCTTGGGGATGCCCAATAGTTTCCAGGGGAAAAGACTCTGTCTTCCTAGCCTGAGGCGATGAGACCTCAGGGACTATACCACTCATGCTGTGCTCACTGCTGGGCTTCCAGCTTTGGCTCCCAGACCACAGGCTTAGAAAAGCCCTTTAGAGATAACACAGAGTAGTGACAAACAAAGCTTTGGGATATGGAAGATCAATCTCCTAACAGTACACTTAATAAACCTGCCTCCAAAGCACCTATTGGATTTCAAAAAGGAATTGATAATTAGTGTAAAAACCAAGTCTAGGGGACTCAGGTTGTGATTCACCTCAGATGGATGGACCCAGCATCACTTTCAGAAGAGTAGGAACTTAAGAGGCTCAAGAAGCTGGCCTGAAATCGTCGAGGTTCTCCATGCTTCCACACCTCACCTGCCTAAAGACCAGCTTAAAAAGACCAGAAAATGTCAGCATTCAGAGAGATATTTCTCTATTATAGACAGTAATGTTGATGACACAGATGCAGTGAGGGGCAAGTACTTCTGACTCTGGTGTGGTCAGTTCTGACTTCTCAGAGAACAATGAAGTATACCCACAGCAATCGCTAGAGACCCCCACTGAAACTCCTACAAAACACTTCAGAGTCCTGAAAAGACTCCAGAGAGGCCTATACCAAAACTCTGAGCCCCCTAGCCACTTCACAGAGATCTTAACAGAGACCCCAGAGAAGATATCACAGATTAAATAACTATTTTAAATAATGATTACAATATGGTGAAGTGTTAAGAAAATATACTGATTGGTACTTGACATCTATTCTATAATTGTACATTAAGGATTCTTAATAATTGTAGGTGGTTGATTATTAATCAGACAACAGCATCATCTAGGTTGTCTGGTGCCTCTGCACAAAAGTGCACAAAGTCTTCTCAAAAGGAAACAGGATGAAAGAAATATTCAGCAAGATCATGAATTCATTCATCCTGAAAAAAGCTTTCTATTGTCCTGAAGAGAGAGAGAGAGTGTGTGTGTGTGTGTGTGTGTGTGTGTGGCATAAGGAGCAAAGAGAGAAATTTGGTGTAAAGGTCAGTCCTCGAGTCACTGTCCTGTACACCCATACCTTCTAAAGAAGCTTCTAGGAAAACCACATGCTGACCTTCCTTCTACACAGGCTGGCGCAGAAAGATCATCTCTCTCTCTCTCATTTCATTTTTGCAATGAAACAAATTTATAGGAAAGTTGTACACATTTTATTTAACAAGAAACCATTCATAAATGCAAGGTGTTGCACATTTTAGAACATACAATAACCTGTTTCTCAACCATGAGCCATGATAAACATGCTCTAGTTAATCAGACAGGGCACATTTTTTTGGAAGTCTGTTATTTAACGAGAAATGTGGTCTGAGATAATTATACCACCTAGTCTATGTTGGCAGAAACTGCTTGTAAATGCAAGCTCTCTGGACATCTCTGTCCCTGTCTGCAGCGCATGTGATCTTGATAGGGTATCGTGGAGCTGACCATGGCCCTTAATTCCTATCATTGAGCTTGCCTGGGGGTCACAGGAAGCTGTGTGGTAGCTGAAATGTCAGTGCAGCAGTGTCTGGGATTTTCCTTTATGCACTTCTGCTGGACCATCGCCATGCTGAAGCCAGTTTGTCTACTATAATCTTCCCAATAGCCATCATAAGTGTCTGGGCTTCAGCTGTTCCACAGCCCATGATGCTCTGCTCTGGGTAGTTACAGATGAACATTTGGCTTTTGGCAAGGGGTCATCCTGCCTTCTCTCTTTGGTACTAGCATCGGCAAAGTGCAGAAAATTCTGCATCCTTTTGTGGACATAGGTTTCTGTAGAATTGTGTGCCTTCTGTGGGGAAGTTGGAAATGTCTTTCTTCCAATGGCACCTTGTTCATTAACCTCAATAATGGGGCTGAGCCCACAGGACTGGGAAGGCCTCACCACTGCCCGCCTTTCTTTGGGCAGTTCTGATGCAAGCTTCCTACAGCCCTGCCTTCCATCAGAGGTACTGAACATTTTACTCTGATTCTTTCCTGTAACCTCAACTCTAGAGTTCTTTGTTTCTGGCTGTTCCTGGCTGGGCCTCCTCCTCAGTTTGAGGCTACACTTGATTGGAGGAGTTGATATTTTGCTGCTAGTCATGATCTGGGATGTAGACCCAGAGGCCCAACAAGGCAGGCTCACTTTGGTGGAGAGTTTGTCAATATGGCCATGTTGAAAGATGCTAGCTTTCTGGTGCTGGAACTGATTTTCTAATTTGAGTTCCACTTGTTTTTGAATCTCGCTAACTACCCAGGATTTCAGGTCTGTATATTCTGGGTCTTGCAAAATAGACATGCTAGGTGGGGAGCAGCTTTTCTTGGGCTTAGGAGACCCTGAAATGTTTCCATTATTCATTACTTTGGAATTTTCTATTACACTGGCTCCCCCAGTTGAAGGAGGTGTCTCTTCGATCTCAACTGTCTCACTTGTCTCAGCCACTGAAAGCTGGGACATTCCTTTAATGTATGGAGACATCCTGCTAAGGCAGGGCTCTTCGAAGGCTATGCTGCCACTCATCTCTCCTGGCTCATGCATAGACACTGCTAAGTTTTGACTTGGCTTAAGTCTTCCCTGTCCAGTCTCCAGAACAGGCCTGTTCTTTCTGGTTCTGTGTAGGAAACTGTAGGTGGGGTACTGAACGTCCAGACCGTCCTGTCTAGATGGAGCAGCCTCTGCTGGCCCATGGATGTCACCAGATAGAGTTCTGCTCTGAGTTTTTAGCTGCTCTGTGGGTTTATGGACAGAAAATGAACCTTGCGATGTGGGAGATAGCATTTTCTTAACCATCTTCTCCACTAGACTTTCCTGAAGATCTTCCTGGCCATTAGCCACCTTGGCAATGAAGCTCACCTGAGAGTCCGTGGAAGGTGGGGAGGAAATGGCGGGCTGTGCCAAGGGCGAGGCTGGAGTCCCATGTAAGTTGAGAGTACCTGGGTCACTGATCTGCATTTGTGGATCCCACTTGTGCCTCACCCGGTATCTTACAATATGTATTTCTAGAATCAGGAGAGTTTGGGCATCCAGGAAGGAAAGCTCCTGGGAGGTGTTTGCGATGGCTGGCAAACACTTGGGGCGTGATTGATTGGTGGATGTGACATGGGCATTGGGTTTGGGAGAGGCATGGCTAGCAGTGAGGCAGGACTGCCGCACACACACTGGGATCATGCCCTCCTTCATCTGGTTCAACTTCCTGCCCAGGTGGAATGTCAGGACTTTTTCTACATGTTTCTTGGTTGAGGTATTAGGTAAGTAGTTGCTTGTCCCTGCAGATGTCTGGTCCTGAGATGTTTTTGGGATGATACAGTCACCTTCTGAAAGGCTGGCCTTGCAACCCTTCACTAGGGTGCTTCCTGAACTCCAGGCTTGATCTTCAGACAGATCCCTTTCCTGATAATGCTCTACACCCTTGCTTGGGTCATTCAGTGCTACCATTGCTAGGTCTATCTTCTGCACACTGTTGCTGCCTTTACAAGGGATGGCAGAAGGCTGGGATGGCTGTGCTAAGAGTTCGTGCTTGCACTGTGACTGGCACTGATTGTTCACTGTTAGTTTGCCTGAAAGTTGCATCAAATCCTGTGATACTGTTTGTCTTAAGGAACAGCCAGGCTGCTGTTCATCTCTGGTGACTGCCTGTTTGAGGATGTTGGAGCTCATAGAATCATCGGAAAGGGTGAAGTCCAACTTGTTAGTCTGGGACTCCTTGCTGGCCTGGGGAAGGTTGCCAGTGGGTGGGATAAGTGCTTCTGCTGTTGTTTGTAACTTAGAAGCTAAATCCTTCCTCCCATTTAATTGCTGCAAAGATCTGTCCAGAGCTTCATTTAGAATGAATGGTTTTTTCCTCTGTTGAAGTGGAGAGTAAGGTACATTCCTAATCTTGGGTGGGGAAGGTGGAGGGTGCTTTTGGATAAAACATGGGAGGTGGGGTTCAGTGTGGATCTGAGATAGCATTGGTGGGATGTTTTGTGACCAAAGCTCAGATTCACCTATAATTTGGCGCAGGGTCTCTGCCTGGGAAAGATGTGGAGCATCTTTAGGTTGCAGCTCAGCTGGGCCAATGTAATTAAATGCAAAAGATAGACATTGGACAGAGGATGACCTTGTTTGCTTCCAGGAAAGATGCACCAAGGACTCACTGTGCAGAGAGGGCAGGCCCCAGAAAAGCTGGGTGCCATCCTGCTGTAAGTGGTTCCAAACTATGCTGGGTAAAATATGCTGCTGAGAACGAGCAAGCTGTTCTGGTTTTCCATTTGTGTTGCAAAAGGATTGTGGGGTAGCAGTATCTTGCTTACTGTCCAGTGAGCTTAGTACATTCCTCAGAGATGTCTCTACCTTGTCTTCTCCCTTCCTTTTCCTTCCCTGACAAACGTTCAGTTTGGATTTATTACTGATCTCTATCTCCAGCAGCTCCTGGATGTCAGAGGTGGTAGCAGGAATAGAAAGCAACCCACAATTGTTAGGAGGGGTGGTACCAGGTGGGGCTTCCATCAAATAACTTGGAGAAAGATTCAGGATTGGATCAGGCATGGAAGGAGGGCATACCACAGGTTGAGAAGAAACTGGGCTAGAAGAATGTGCAGGTGATGCGGATGTACTGCCTCCCAGAGGATTCAAAGGCTGGGATGGGTGTGACCCCAGAGAATCTGAGGAAGAGATCAGGACCCCTGACAAGGGACAGTCTAGAGGCTGTAGGCAGTCAGGTGAAGGAGCAGGGGAGGCCACTGGGAATACAGTGTTGGCAAAAGCATCCTCCTCAGGCTGCCTGGGTGACTGATGATCTGCAAAACGTTCTGAATCGAGCATTTCACCTAGGCCATTTCCTCCTAAGAGATCATGAAAGCTGCTGCTGTCATGGAGCTTTCCTATGTAGCTGTAAGAGACAGAAGGCATAGACTGCAATCAGCAAGACAGGCTCTGATTGAAGGAGAATAGCATGGGTACCTGCTATTCATGGCTAGTTTTACAAAGCCCTTACTAGCCTACATCCTGAGGGTTCAGTCATACCCTAGACTAACCTGAAGTCTTCTTCCCCAGTCCCGTGGCAACCCCATTGTATGGAGTAGAAATGCAGGCAAAGAGACAGGTAGAAAATCCTTACCTAGTTAGAAGTGTAACAAGGCCATAAACCTCTTCTAGCTGCTTCCGGGAACTTCTTTGATCTAGAAACAGAGCCAGGAGTTATGGCAGTCATGGCAAGGACCTGGGTTCTTACAGGTGGCTGAATGAAATGTCTCTTTGCAAGAGACTATTGGAATACTAAACTAGACATAGTAAATCAAGCATATAGCCCTGTGTGAGAGGCAAGAGGTTAGAGGATTCTGCTTCGAGGCCAGCCTGGCCAAATAAGTTTGTAAGATTCCTTCCCAACAAATGACTGGGAGTAGTGGTAAGTGTCTATTATCCTGATTTGGGAGAAGCACAATGGCTGAATGCGGTGGCGTATACTTGTCATTTCCAGACACAGGAAAGCACAAGTAGGAAAAACTCAGGCCAGACAGCCTTCCATGTTAGGTGAGACTATCTCAAAAGTATGTAATGCACAAAGGCACTGAAGGCATGTCTCAAATGGTAGTCTGTCTAGTAAAAACAAGACAGGAAAATGGATCGCAAGCCTCTGTCCACAGCCACAGTGCTAGGAAGGCAAAGCAGAGGGGCAGCACTTGGTTCCTTGTACGGCAAGCTCTCCCAACCTACAGGACCTTCAGAGTATCCTGTAGGGGAAGAAGGACTTGTCCTGAGTTTTAAGAAGTTGAAAAAAAAAAAAAAAGTTGAAAATCAGTTCACATTGTGCCTTAAAGTCCCACCTCTGAATCAAGGCAGCATTATTCCCCAGGTTCGGGCCACCCTCACTAGGCTCCATCCAACCATGGCCCACTGCAGCTTCATTCCAAGCACAGGACTTGAGAAGTGTCCCCATGTCTGATGTCTACTGTAGGAGCCTCTCTCGAAGGGCACTGCCCTGACTTCTTCCAAGACCGGGCTCTTGTCAGAAACCAGCAATCTCCTCTCCCATTAGGAGGAAGGAAGGAGCCTACCTTTCATGGTGCTGCTCTTCTTCCGGCTCTTGATATGTCCTCTCCTCTCCACATGACACTGAGAGACAAAGAAAGAGACTTGGATCCTCTCCTCACCCTAGACATGCCACAGATATTCACACTTCCTGAACAATATTACATTCTGCCTTTCCTTGTTTCCTTCTCTTATTTTCAGTGCTGGTGAAAATGATTTCTGCCTGGCTTCCTGAACACCACATTGGGATGTCTATGTAAAGTTAAGATTCCCCATGCACACCCTCAGTGCTCAGGGCAACAGCTCTGCAGGTACCTCATAGCCACCAGTTTGACTTTGGCTTCCTGAGGCCAGAGTTAACTCCAGCTTCTGACCAAAGCCTCTTAAGGACTCAGCACAGCCCTTATACTAACCTATCCTTGGGTAGGTTAGTTGCCTTGATAAGGAGACCACTGAGCCAGTGCTCAAGTAGCCAGTGATTAGGATCCTAGTCCTTGGTCAGCGACAAGCAAAGTTTGGCTTTACTCTTGCACTTTCTGGCACTTGCTTACCACCACACAGGTGGTTGGAGAGCTCAGTAGATGACCTCATACCTACTGAAACCCTGCCCTGTCCCAGCAGTGCTTCTTGATTTGCAAAAGGGGAAATGACATTTTTTAAAAAGGGTCATTTGTGCTGTGTCTGGCTCGAGGGCTCTTACCTTCCTCGGCTTTTTCCGTGTCTCAGGTGGAGGTAACGGTGGGTTACTCGGTATGTAAAGGGTTATTAGGTAGAAGAGCCCCAGTCCACACAGAAAGGCAAGGATCAAATCCATTGCCGCTGTGGTGATGCTGGGGGTCAGCCATGGGGTATTGTCGCTCTTCAGATTAAAGAGAGGGTTCTCCATCATCTGAATCGCACTGTCGCTCTTGAGCAGCTGAGCTCTGGGAGTTGCCTTCAGGAGCAGGCAATGAGGCTCACTGTTGCATCACAGACTCAATCACCTGTGATGTGGCCTCCTCATCACAAAGGGATTCTGAGAGAGGGAAGGGCGGGGGAAGGAGAGGCTGCACCCCTCAACCCTGCTTCCACAGTAGCACATCCTTCACTCTTCTGGGCCTTGTAGACCCCACTTACAATTCCACTTGCCCAGTCTTTCAGATGGATGTCAGTCCATTCACCATGCTTTCCCTTGAACTCTAGCACTGCCCAAGTCGTTTTATCCTTTGGAGAAACTTAGTTTGAGCCCACCAATCTCACTAATTTTCAAAGTCTGAAACTCTCCTAGGGATGTTAGTTACTTTGTAGAGAGGTATTTACAAAATATCCTCTGTGCATATACTTTTCTTCGACAACAAGTTTTATTTTTATTAATAGGGAAATTGAACTTATTTTATACATATTTAATTTTAACCAGGACATAGCTAGCAATATTAATAGAAAGCCCACGGATTGGGAGAAGATCTTCACTACAACAGACAAGGGTCTCATATCTAAAATATACCTGGAACTCAAAAAATTAAATCCCCCTATAACAAATCTTCAAAGAAACAACTGCCCAATAAATAAGTGGGCTAAAGACTTAAAGAGAACCTTCTCTGAAGAGGAAAGAAGGATGGCCAGTAGACACATGAGAAATGCTCAATCTCTCTAGCCATAAAAGAAATGCAAATCAAAACAACATTGAGATACCACCTCACCCCAGTTAGAATGGCTATAATCAAGAACTTTAACAACAACAGATGCTGGAGGGGATGTGGACAGAAGGGAACCTTACTGCATTGTTGGTGGAAGTATATATTTGTTCAACCACTTTGGAAAGTAGTATGGAGGTTCCTCAAAAGACTCCACATAGAGCTCCCCTATGACCCAGCAATCCCACTTTTGGGCATTTACCCAAATGTTCACAAATGACCACACTAAAGCTACCAGCACGACTATGTTTATTGCAGCCTTATTCACCATAGCTAAGATATGGAACCAACCCAGATGCCCCTCAGTAGATAAATGGATCAAGAAAATGTGGTATATATACACAATGGAATTCTATGCCTCCATCAGAAAGAATGACATTGCCCCATGTGTTAGGAAATGGAAAGACTTGGAAAAAATTATATGAAGTGAAGTAAGCCAGGCCCAGAGAAACATAGGTCTCATGGTTTCCCTTATTTGCAATAACTAGTATATGTCTGAGTCAAGCAGAAAAGGTCAGTTAAGTTGATGTTAGGGAAATGAACCCTAAGATATGTATTCAAATGTTTTTTTTCTTTCATGCGATTGTTTCTAACACATTTATAAGATGATTTCTTTGTTGCTTTGTATGTCCCTCCCCCATGGTATAACCCCTGCTTTCACTGTATTTGATGTTGTTATAATTTGTGGAGGGGAAGGGAAAAAACAAATCATTTAAATAGGGATACAGGTGGACCCATTGCAACAAGGAGGTGTACAAGTCATTATGTCGAAAATGAACTTTACAACTTTGGTGGGGGGGGAGGGAGGAGGGTTGGGTGAGGGTGGGGAGAGGATGGGATGGGAAGGGGAAACAAAGGAGGAGGCTACAATGCTTGATAAGAAATGTACTCATTATCTTGCCCATGTAATTGTAACCCCTCTGTACAGTATTTTCACAATAAAAAAAATTTTTTTTAAAAAGAATCTCACGGACTCTCCTGCCTTGACTAGCTTTGAACCAGTCTTCATATTTCAGTCTTTTGAGGAGCTAAGATTACAATCATGAGTTATAGATGCCTGGCCAGTAGTTTTTTTTAAATTTATTTTGTATGTTTGTGTATATGCACACATATGGACACACATAGCATGTAACCAAGCAAAGCTCAAATCAACAGTATTCACAAGACCTCTGAATTACATGCAGTTTCAATATTCATCAGGTGGTAAATGAATAAAAAGAATTTTTAAAATGAAATATGAACTTCATAAGTAGTATGCTAGGGGAAGAAACTAGACGAAAGGGACTATGTACAGGATTCCATTGACCAAAAAAATTATCTAGAAAAGCTATAAAAATACTTGTATAGACATGGGTGTGGATTCAGTATTAACTCAGCCAGATGTCAAGAATTACTATGGGGCAAAGAAGATATTCCAAACTAGGTTGTTATATGGCTGCATAGCTCTCTAATTTAATATTCATAGAAATATATAATTAGAGTGGGTAAACAATGGGTAAATGATATCAAAGAAAAACATCAGTAATCAGAATTACATGCAAATAGTGGATCAAAATTTTTAAAAGCACCTCCTTAGTAAAAATACATGGAAAAGAAATTAATGAAATGATGTTCAACATCTCGATATTCAACATCTGTACTACTTTTCTGTTGCTGGTTCAAAAGATTATGCTATGCTCAATGGTTTGAAAACATTTATTTTTCATAATTTTTTAGCTTCTTAGGGCAATATGGACTGTACTTGGATAAAACCAGATTTTAGAAGATTTTATCTCTGGAGACTTAAGCCTGTATTCTTTGCTTTTTCCAGAATTTTCCACATCTACAATCTGCTTCCACCATCAAGTTTTCTGACTTCTCCACTTCTTCTTCCACTCTTCCACTTTTGGTAATGGTGGTTCCCTGCAGATTATCACAGATAGTCTTTGTAATTTAAGAACAACATACTAGAAGCCTTAATAACACTTGTATCCTCAATGACTCTACGCCATTTATAATACCATCTTCATGCCTCCTGACATCACTAAATGTCACATCTCTGTAGGCAAAACTACACTAGTTTAGATGGCAATATTCGACTCTGTCCCTGTCTGAGTAACCCACTTCACACTTTGGTTTATCATTCATTTCATTACTCTTTGTATTATGCAGATATTAGACGAAGAAGAAACTAATAGATGAAAACTATTTGATCAACTGGATTAAAAGGAAAGCAGATGGATTCATAACTGAGTCACTGCTCACACGCCTGCACCGCTCTCCTGCCTGCCTCCTTAGCATGGAGGCGCAGCAGCCACTAGTCCCATTTTCCCCTCATCCCCTGGAGCAGAGACCACCTCCCATGCAAACCTATGTCTACAACGTCATGAAGCCCAGAGCCCACTTTGCTACCTAGAACCATCGCACCTGTTTTCTAGGAGAAAGGAGCTCCCTAACATATGTCTGTCTAAGAGGATCCACCAGGTGTGGAAGTGAAATTGCAGGGGCCTGCAGGACTCCCTTTCTAGCCTTCTTGGGAATGGGACCTTTTAGCCAGAGTTTGGGCCATAGAGGGGATATGTGCTCTGCTTTCTGCCATCCATCAGTGTCTTGGACACCCTTAGGTGTTCACCCACTTACTGTGGGGCTGTCTTCTTCCAGGCAGGTCCCTGATCTTCTGGCCCCCACAGCCTGACCTTGCACTGTGTCTTAGGGTGAGGGCTCCTCTGAATAAATGAAGGACAGAAGCTGACTGGCTCTACAACTGCCCCTTCCCTACACATAGTGCAGGCTTATTGCTTCAGGGGAAATAGGTCTTGAGCTTGTCTAGAAAATGTTCTTTGTATTTCTTTATCCCACTTAATTTCATATGTTGTGGCCTTCAGAGACTGTTCTGTTAAGATCTCCTATATGCCAAGTCCGGTGCAGGAGTTAAAAAATTTAAGACATCTTTCAAGAAGTTTGTATTTTAATCACATGTCCCATAAGGAGCTAATGTGCAGAATATATAAAGAACTCCTACACCTCAATACAAACCATTCATATCAACAAGTGCAAGAACTACTTTAATAGACATTTGTCTAAAGGTACACAAAGCAGAAGTAAACGCATGAAGAGGTGACCCACATCACTACTGACTAAAGAAATGTGAATAAAATCATAATGAGCTCCCACTTTAAAAAAAGAAATCAAGAAGCAAAAGAAGCCATATGGAAAATAAGAGATCATCCTATAAAATCAAACACTCTTGTAGATAATATGTTAGTGAAGAGAGGTTTTTATTTGAACATCATTAGAAATTCACTTTTAATTTAGTTCAATTTCTGTGTAAGTCAAAACAAGGTGTAATTATGAACAAGTAAACACTTTTTTGTAAACTTTAATTATTACAAAGAAGAAAAGACATCTACTACCTAGTGGGTAGACATTTTTTTGGGGGGGGTCCGGTTGTGGGGCCTGAACTCTGGGCCTGGGAGCTGTCCCTCAGCTCTTTAGCTCAAGGCTAGTGCTCTACCACTTGAGCCACAGCACAACTTCCGGCTTTTTGCTTTTTGCTTATGTGGTGCTGAGGAATCGAACCCAGGGCCTCAGGCATGCAAGGCAAGCACTCTACCACTGAGCCACCTTCCCAGCCCTAGTAGACATTTATATCCAATATTTGCCACATTTTCTCATGCTGCCTCCATAATTGTTTTTTTTTTTTTTTCCAGGGCTGAGGACCGAACCCAGGGCCTTGCGCACGCCGGGCGGGCGCCCTTCCGCTGGGCTAAACCCCCAGCCCCGTCCATAATTTTTTTAAATGCAATTTTTTTTTTTGTCCAGGGCCAAATGTAGTCTAGGTGAGTGTACTACACTGAGTTACAACCCCACATCAGTGACAGCATGTTTTTAAATTCTCAGAAAACGTTATTTTCATTATTATTTGTTCTTTATTAGTAATTTGCAACTAGAGAATAAGCACAAATGATAACAGCATGGCTATTTGTCCTATTGCATCTGTAAATACTGCTCAGTAAGATGAAAACCAAAAATAATAAACCCAGCGTCTTCTGGTTTTATGAATTAACCAATTAATTACTAATTAGTATATACTGGGTTTTATCTACTCAGTTACCACAGGCAACATCTGAGCACTTAATTACAGTAGGTATATGTCTAGGACTTCTAGCCTGTGAACAGTAAAAAAGCAAAAGAAACTGTTAAATGATCACACTAGTGACATAAACTATTTTATGTCTATTAATCTGATGTTATTTTAGCAAAATGGCTTCTACATACTTGTTATTTTCCTCTTAAGAATCAGCAACTAGTCTCAAATTTAGCTCTTAAAAAATAATCTGTAGTGAGTAGTAGTAGAACACATGGTTAGCAATCTGCGGTGATTAGTGGTAGGACACATGCTCAGCTTGTCCAAGGTCCTGAGTTCAATCTCCAACAACACAAAGACAGGGAAAGAAGGAAGGAAAGAAAGAATTAATGAAGAAGGAAGGACGGAAGGAAGGAAGGAAGGAAGGAAGGAAGGAAGCAAGGAAGGAAGGAAGGAAGGAAGGAAAAGAAGGAAGAAAAGAGATAAAGTTTTCTTCTTTGTCACGTAAAATTTATGAACGCTTTTTATTAGAAGCAATATTTTATCCCTCCCTCAACAGATTGTCTACCATTTATCTTTTATGCATAAATGGCCATCCTCTTAGTACTGATAGCTACAAGCTCTCTCCTCTCCCAACACTTACACTGCCTTTTAGCACAAGGCCAGGTTTATCCATTATAGAAAATTTGCAAAGACAGCCTTGTCATTTTATAGTATTTTTCTTCCAAAGTAACCTGAAGACACACTTCTGTCTTCCTCAGTCAGAGACCAAAGCCTGACTTCTAGTGGTAGGTTTGGAATTATTCACCTTTTGTTCTTCCTCCCATAGAAGTATGTGCAGCTCAGAGTTACTCCTTGTTCTATCTAGCTCAGAGTTTGCTCACACACACACACGGGTGATTCCCAGGGCTAACCTTAGAGAAAGTTAAGATTTTGGGGTCTATACTTCAACTCTACTTTATCACAAAATACTAATAGTTGCTGCTTTCTTTTCTAATTCCATTTAAATATTCAAAATTTAAAAGGGTAGAAAATGCTTGATTTCCTCAGACACCATCACAAGTTTGATACGGAAGCATCTCATCAAACCAAATTTCTCTCTGCCCCTTTGCAGATCTCTCTCCCTCACATTTCCTGCCTCTTGCACAATAGTCATTTGGTTGCTGTTATGTTGAACATTTTGTTGATCTCTCAACTTAGCCTTGTCACATTCCTTCCTCAAATTAGGTTACAGAGACCCTAGGGATTAGGCTCTCCATGGAATTCCATTCTAGGAGTGATGATGGACAATCCCATAGCATCTGAGGAAGATTCACTTCATATGCATTGATCCTGGCTTTATGCTTTTCTGTAAGTTACAATGTATATTGATAAATAAGAACACATATTGAATCTTTCCCTAGGATTTTTTTAATCTTTAAGTCATTGTGCAGCAACTCACATCACAAGGTTCTCTTAGATCAATTCAATTTCCCCAATTCATGTTGTTATGAAAATTGACTATACATACTAACAATACATGATTTTTTTCTTACATGGTATATAAAACAAAATATAAATTATATTTTGTTATATACAAACATAAATAAATATAAAATACATATGTAATTTATATAATTTATGTTTTGTGTATAAAACAATATAAATGTAGGGGCTGAGAAGGTGGCTCAGTGGTTAAAGCGCTTGCCTTGCATGCCTGAGGCCCTGGGTTCGATTCCTCAGCACGACATAAGCAAAAAGAAAAAAGCCGGAAGTGGCGCTGTGGCTCAAGTGGTAGAGCGCTTGCCTTGAGCTGAAGAGCTGAGGGACAGCGCCCAGGCCCAGAGTTCAGGCCCCACGACCGGACCCAAAAAAACAAACAAACAAACAATATAAATGTATATAAAACAAAAAGTATATAAAATGAAATATAAAATAGCATGGCAATCAGTAGGCAGGCACTTATTGTGCAGGTCTAGTTGCATAATTAATATTAAAGGCTTTCTGTCCTGAGCTGAAGTGGCTAGGGACATAATAACAATGGACACCAGACTGTGGAATTGAGGTGTGGGTCACCAGGGGCTTGAAGTCTTCCAGCAGCTTCAGGGGTCCTGGGTCTATTTTACGAGTTATTCATTGAGTAGGGAACAGGTGCATACACAGAAAATGAAGTCACAGTTTCCTTGAAATCACAAGCACCAATAATGCAACACAATCTTAATCCTTAAAGTCACAAGCACCATCATGTGGTATAATTTTACTCAAGTGAGAAATAACTTCTTTTTTATTAATATTAATAAGTTTTTTATTGTGAAAATACCATACAGAGGAGTTACAATTACATGAGCTAGGAAATTAGTACATTTCTTATCAAGCATTGTTGCCTCCTCCTTTGTTCCCCTTTCCCATTCCCCTTCCCTCCCATCACACCCCCCATCCCCTCGACCCTGCCAAAGTTGTAAAGTTTGTTTTTTGACATAATGTCTTGTACATCTCATTGTTGCAATGGGTCCACCTGTATCCCTATTTAAACAATTTGTTTTTTCCTTTCCCCTCCACAAATTATACCAACAACAAATACAGTGAAAACAGGGCTATACTGTGGGAGAGGGACATAGAAAGCAACAAAGAAATAATCTTATAAATATGTTAGAAACAATAGCAAGAAAGAAAAACCATTTGAGTCCTTATCTTGGGGTTCATTTCATCTAACATCAACTTGTCTGACCGTTTCTGCTTGTCTTTGACATATACTAGTTATTGCAAATAAGGGAAACCATGGGACCTATGTTTCTTGTTGGTAGGAGTGTAAACTTGTTCAACCACTTTGGACAGTATTATGAAGGTTCCTCAAAAGACTCCACATAGAGCTTTCCTATGACCCAGCAATCCCACTTTTGGGCATTTACCCGAATGATCACAAACAAGACCATACTAAAGCTACCAGCACAACTATGTTTATTGCAGCATTATTTACCATAGCTAAGATATGGAACCAACCCAGATGCCCCTCAGTAGATGAATGGATCAAGAAAATGTGGTATACATACACAATGGAATTCTATGCCTCCATCAGAAAGAATAACATTGCCCTTTTGTTAAGAAATGGAAAGAAATAAACTCTTTATCTTAAGAAGCAGGTAATGACTTATTAAACAGCAAATGACTTATAGCTAGCATAGATTTTTGTCTGTCCCCACATTACCAGAAAGTTTGGTGCGGAAATAGCCAACACTTCAGTAGAAATGTGAATTCCCTCTAAGGAAACTCTCAGTGTTCTGAGAATTCATGTTGGGAGGAGGCATTCCATCCTCCCAATTCTTTTGGGTCTCACAGCTTGGCTTTTGGGGAGTCTCACGGCTTTCTTTAGATATGGAACACTTAAGTTTGTCTTATACTTCATTAAGTAACACAAGCCACATGGCGCATGGTAAATTCTGTTTGGCAGGAAAATGTAGTCCTGCCTTAGGAAGGGCAATGGTAACCTTCCAACAAAAACATTTTTTACAAAGTTGCTGCCACTGTTTGTCCAAGATATCAATTAATTTTTGGCATTTTACTATCAAAATATTTTCCCAGTTATTTCTAACCAAGATATTCTTTATCAAATCAAGCAAAGCTATGTATTTCTTTTATTATAGCTTTTATCACAAACCAAAATTTACTTTTATCTAATGTTATTTCTCTCTGTCAAATGCTCTTATAATCTTGTCTACTAACAATTGAACATAATAAATTATATTGTTATATCAATTACTTAATAAAAAGATGTTGCATTACTTTAAAATAATGAATCATACTTGATCATTTGGTGTTTTCTGTAAGCATACTATTATAGATTGGTAAATTACTATACCAAGAATCATATTATTAACTTTCTTAGTGTATGTGTGTTAATAATCCAACAAAAAAGCCCTGATTATTTATTGTCAAAATGGTTAACTGCATAGGAAACTTACACAAAATTCTTTCTTGTTGTAGTGATTATGAATTTGTGGTGGGGAACACAAGATTGAGTTAGGGTAATCGATTACTAATTCACACATAACTAAGGTTTTAGTAAATCTATGACATTGTCTCAGTGTGCTCTATAATCCTGACAGTCTTCCTTAAGTTGGTAGTATTTCCCACTTACACTATTATGAATTAGAGATATTTATTTTTTAAACTGTCTTAATGACAAAAACATATTTATCTAGACCACTTTGACATTCTGTGTAGCAGCCTTCCTCTAATGAAAAACAGCGGACATTTAAAATGTGCACTTCAATAAGACATAATATATGTTAAAACATAGAGCACGTTTTCTGTATATGTTTGTTCTGGTCCTGAGCCTACATCTCAGAGCCTGGGTGGTGTCCCTGAGCTATTTTGCTTAAGTCTAATGCTCTACCACTTGAACCACATTTCCACTTCTGATTTTTTTGGTGGTGAACTGGAGACAAGATAATTTCCCATAAATCCACACTGTAAGTTATATATGCACCCCCAGACTGTACGGTAGAGCTATTGCTCATGGACTGCAGGCATTTTTATTGTATGGGTAAGGTAAATATTTCTGTGATTAGACATGTCTAAAAATACAAAAAGTGTAGTAAAAAAGAAGCCATAAACAATGCCATACTGATTAGTGTACTTACCATGACTAAAGACTGCAGAACTGGCGATTACTCTGACTCAGTCAGTGGCTGTACAACCTGTTCCTGGAGAATGGGACACATGGTGCTTCTTTGAAATAAATCTTTGCTCTTTAAATCAATTTACTGAAAGGGGTTGAGTGCAACACTCCCTTTTCTGCCTTTGGGAAGTAATTTATAAATGTGAGGTTTCTTCCACTGTTGTAAATATTTTGATTCATAAATGATGTTCACCAATAAACTATCAAATAGTGGATAAAAAGGAGGAAATGATATAGGATGACTTCATTAAGCTGTTATCCTTCAAATATCCCTGGAGCTTTTCTACCTTAAGACTTCAGCCTAGTAGAAGTGAGGATTCCATTATTTTCATAAGCCATTAAAGTAAAATATCTATTACATATGGTTGAAACTATCTGAATTAAATTACTTTAACTCCTAGCTTGAGTTTATTAATCTCAAAATATTCAGCAAAATATTAAGAATACTCAATAAGACATTGCATGCCAAATAATCCTTCAGATTGTCGTCATTTTTTTGTTTTGGTCTTTCACTGCTGTCTCACTGATTTTTTTCTTTTTAAGTAACATATTTTAAAAACTTGGAAAGTTTAAATTTAATTTTTATAGATATGGCATCTTTTTCACAATATATTTCATGAGTTTATGAAATTTTTAACTAAAGTAAGTTCAATAATAAGTAAAACCAAATTGGCTTAATTGTAGAAACTCTGTTACTAAACTCATAAGAGCATGGATACATGAACTTTAGCCCCCTGGAAGCTTTGGTGGAGAGGGTAAGGGGATTCTGATAGAATGGAGATCTGAAGGCTATGGATGAAGACCATTGTTGCATAGTGTTCAGTTAGTACCTAGAAACAGAGTTAAGTCCTTTGTAACTCATAGTTTTGTCTCTCAGAAATGTTTAAAAAGTGGCAATTTCATGGCGATGAGCCTAAAGAAACCTACAACATATACTTAAATAAAGTCTTATTTACAAAGCTAAGAAAAATGTCACCATAAATACAAATGAGTTGATATACTCCTGCTGTCCCAACGAAACTCTCTCAGATATATTTTGTTTTTTAACCTTTTTAGTGTATTTCCTTCCAACATCCAGCAAACCATTTCTTTTGGACAACCTCAGTCACTTTGTCCAGTTATGCAGAGAGGTGAAAGTACCAAGCAATGAGCACCCTCAACTGTCAACTATTTGGTAAAAAGTTATTAATCAATATGATTTCATCAATAATAACAGGGGCAACTTTCCTCACCCAGTCGCTTGCACACAAAATCAGCTGAAGGATGCTCTGAGAAAACCTGCTTTATGCTGAGTGCCAGTGGCTCAAGCCTGTAATCATAGCTACTCAGGAGGCTGAGATCTGAAGACCATGGTTTGACAGAAGCTTTGGTAAAAACAAGTCCCCAGGAGACTCTTATCTCAGATTAATAATTCAAAAAACAGTAAGTGGTGCTGTGGCTCAAATTGGAATAGTGGGACTGGGCTTAGTAGTAGAGTGCTTGCTTGCCTAACATACATGAAGCCCTGAGTTCAATTCTTCAGTACCACAATAACAGAAAAAGCCTGAAGTGGTGCTGTGGCTCAAGTGGTAGAGTGGTAGCCTTGAGCAAAGAGAAGCTCAGGGACATACTTGAGTTCCGGGCCTATAACTGACCTAAAAAAAAAAAAAAAAAGAAAGAAGAAGGAGGAGGGGGAAAGGGAAGGAGAAGGAAAAGAAGGAGGAGGAGGAAAAGAAGAAGAAAGAAGAAGAAGAAGGAGAAGGAGAAGGAGAAGGAGAAGGAGAAGGAGAAGGAGAAGGAGAAGGAGAAGGAGAAGAAGAAGAAGAAGAAGAAGAAGAAGAAGAAGAAGAAGAAGAAGAAGAAGAAGAAGAAGAAGAAGAAGAAGAAGACGAAGAAGATGATGAAGAAGGAGGAGGAGAAGAAAAAGAAGAAAAAGGAAAAGAAAAAGGAGGAGGAGGAGGAGAAGAGGAAGCAAGGAAGGAAGTCTGTCAATACAATGGGAGGGTGGGAGGGGCACATGTATGCTAAAAGGTGTAGATAATTAGTTGAGAGAGTTTTAGTGCTAACTGCAGTTCTTAAGGTAGACTTCAAATGTAGTAGAAGGTGGGGTTCATAGACATCTAATCAAATGATTATGGAATTAAAATTGCTGATAATGAAGAGACTTCCTAGGCCAGTGTTTCTCAGATTGCAATTCCTGAACCACAAGAAATTTATTAGAAAGGTAAATCCTTGGTCAGGTGCCAGTGGTCACACCTGTAATCCTATCTACTCAGGAGGCTAAGATCTGAGGATCACGGTTCAAAGCCAGCCTGGGCAGGAAAGTCCATGAAACTCTTTTTTTTTGCTCAATCGTGGGCCTTGAACTCTGGGCTTGGGCACTATCCTTCAGCTCTTCAGCTCAAGGCAAGCACTCTACTGCTTGAGCCATAGCACCACTTCTGGTTTTCTGGTGGTTAATTAGAGATAAGAGTTTCACAGACTTTACTACCTGGGCTAGATTTGAACCATGATCCTCAGATCTCAGCCTTCTGAGTAGCTAGGATTACAGGCCTGAGCTACCGGTGCTGGGCCTTGTGAAACTCTTATCTCCAATAAACCACTAGAAAACTGGAAGTGACAGCATCATACCCAGAGTTCAAGCCCCAGGACTGACAAAAAACAAAACAAAAGAAAGAAAGAAAAAGAAGAAAAACGAAAGAAATGTAAATCATCATGTCTCATCCCAGAACTACATTATGAGAAACTCTGGGACTGAGGTCCAACAATCAGAGGTTTTGCTCTCATTCTGCCTTCTCAGTTCATGTCTTACTTTCAAGTTACTGCCCAGAAAGGAATCAGCATCCCCACAAAGAAAAAGTTCTGTATTTCTCTGTTACATTGATCTTTCTTATATAGCATGCACTCAAAACCTTTTTCTACCTACTATAATCTCCCTTCAATATCCAAGATGTCATTCTTTGGAAGCTTTTAATATTTCACTATACTTTGGTGTATATTTGCATCAACCCCTACTAAGTTTCTAATAATGGGAATAGGTGTTTTAGGTTTTTACGTTGGTTATGGAAAATCATCAGTGCTTCCTTTCTGAAGGCTGTCAGCTTCTTCCTGCGGGCTTTGCCTGTTGTCTTAATTCTAATAAAAATGGACAGGCTGAGTTGTGGTATTCCACATCTGGCAGAAATGGAAGGCACATTGTGTTAACTATTTATTCTGAAAAGCTCTTTAAAAAATATCTGATCCACAGATAAGCACGGCATGGTTATGTACTGAGTGCTGTGTCCAGAGACATTCATAGAAGGATGTTAGCAGACAACAATCACACTCTAAAGATTTAGGAAGAAGCAAACTGCTCTATGAAATCCCATGAAAACATTTGCTGCAGCAGAGCCAGATTTGTCAAGACTGCTGTCTACAGCAAGGCTCTGGGGCTCTTTGCCTTCAGGGTTGTGGCCTTAGCTGTGGACCTACATTGGTCTCTGTCCCTGGAAACTGAGGCTCAGAAAAGCCTGACTAGACCCTCAGTAGTATTACATCTCCCTCCTCTTAGAGTAACAGAGAGAGGGCTGCTTTCAGGAAGCTGGTACCACTCAAAAATTTCTGCTATGCCAGCTTCCTCGGCCTCTGTACCACACTCAGGGTTGTACACAGCAGTTGGAGGTCCCTTTGTTCCTGCAGGCTTGATGTAAAGGCTTAGTGGGTTTTGCACTGCCTTGAGCTCAAGCCTCAACTGTAGCACAGTGGTCTCTGCCAGATGGTTTTGAGGGTGATCCAAGCAGGCCCCTTATATGTACATACTGCCTAAGTGGGGTGGCTAGCATGTGTGGTAGCTACCTATCTGGGCAAAGCACAGCTTGCTCCCTTCCCCCTCCCCCACATCTGTAAATACTGGATCAGTGAATGAATAAAACTGCTAATAAAATGTGAGATGTGAGAATGGGAAACAGCAAGATTCAGAATATTATAAGGTAATACTTCGCAAAACTGAAGGAAATGGAATAATTCCTAGCAAATATTGATATACACAAACCAAACCAAGAAGATTTAACCCAATTAAATAGACATTTAACAGTAATTAAATAAAAAATGCCAATGAAAGACTTTCCATGCAAGAAAAGCCTTGGACCAGTTGGAGTCACTGAGAAATCATATAAGGCTTTCTAAGGAGAACTCACTCCAATACTCCTCAAATTCTTCAATGAAATTGAAATAGAAAGATCACTACCAAACATTTTATAGAGCCATCATAACTCTCATCCCAAAAACAGAGACTCATCAAAGAAAGAGAACCATAGACCCATCTCTTAGATGAACATTTATGGAAAACTTCTTACTAAAATTCTTTTTTTTTTTTTTTTGTCGGTCATGGGGCTTGAACTCTGGGCCTGGGCGCTGTCCCTCAGCTCTTCAGCTCAAGGCGAGCGCTCTACCACTTGAGCTACAGCGCCACTTCCCTTACTAAAATTCTTGGCAACCAACTTCAACAACTAATCAAAAAAGTAATACACTATGATCAAACAGAGTTCATCCCAGGGATGCAAAGCTGGTTCAATATAAACAAGGCAATTTATGTAAATCAGCATGTCACAGGAGCAAGGACAAGAAACACATGATCATCTCCATAGATTCAGAAAAAGCATTTAACAATATCTAACACCCCTTTGTGATAGAAGCTCTGAAGAAGCTAGGAATCCATGGCATACTCCTCAATATAATAAAGACTGTGTATGACAAACCTACAGCCAGCATTATAGTTAATGGGAGCAAGTTAAAACTATTTCCTCTAACATCAGGAATGAGACAAAGATGTTCACTCTTTCCACTCCTCTATAGTTTTGGATTTCCTAGCATTATCAACAAGGCAGGAGACAAATATAAAGGGGATCCAAATAGGGTAAGAAGTAGTAAAACTATTCCTCTTTGCAGACGTCATCCTGTATTTATTCTTCTCCCAAGTTACTTGAGCTGATCTGAAACTTTGTCAAAGTAGCAGGGTATAAAATTAACCCACAAAAATCAACAGCTTTTCTGTATACCAACAATAAGTAGGATGAGGCTGAAATCAGAAAAGCAACTCCTTTTGTAATAGCCTTAAATAAGTAAACAACCAACAATGCTTGATAAGAAATGTACTCGTGGGCTAGGAAGGTGGCTCAGTGGTAGAGCGTTTGCCTTGCATGCCTGAGGCCCTGGGTTCGATTCCTCAGTACCACATAAGCAAAAAGAAAAAAGCTGGAAGTGGCGCTGTGGCTCAAGTGGTAGAGCGCTAGCCTTGAGCTGAAGAGCTGAGGGACAGCGCCCAGGCCCAGAGTTCAGGCCCCATGACCGGACCAAAAAAAAAAAAGAAATGTACTCGTTATCTTGCCCATGTATCTTGCCCCTATGTACAGTATTTTCACAATAAAAAAAAAAATAAAAAAACAACCCTAGGAATTAACTTAACCAAAGACCTGAAAGACTTCTATGATGAAAACTTTTGGTTCCAATCTTGGCTATGGTAAATAATGCTGCAATGAACACTGCCTTACTGGTGGCTTTAGTGTGGCCTTGTTTATGGTCACACTATGGTTAATTCCCAGAAGTGGGGGGCAATAGTGGGAGAAAAATGAGGGACTGAGTAACACTGTTCAGAGAGAAATGTACTCATTAACTGACTTACATAACTATCACTCCTCTGTACATCACCTTTACAATAAAATTTAAATTAAAAAATATGGTTTGTGAGTCAGAAACTTTACCAATAAAAATCTCAGGCATCCCACACCATCCCAGAATTACCCGAGTAGAATCTGAACTTTCACAAAATCCCACAATAAATTTTGACAAAAACACCTAGAAGTCTTAGAACAGAGGACAGGAAATGTGTGTGTGTGTGTGTGTGTGTAAGAGTGAGACGAAGAGAGAAAGGAAGGAGGGAAGGAGAAAGAAAGAAAAAGAAAGAAAGAAAGGGAAGGAAAAGGGAGGAAAGGAAGGAGGGAAGGAAGGAAGGTAGGAAAGAAGGAAGGAAGGAAGGAGGGAAGGAAGGAAGGAAGGAAGGAAGGAAGGAAGGAAGGAAGGAAGGAAGGAAGGAAGGAAGGAAGGAAGGAAGGAAGGAAGGAAGGAAGGAAGGAAGAGGAAGAGAGATAATGGGGTGGGGGTCAGAACAACCAAAGGAGCTTGTCGATTTGTAGATGTACTCCTTGTCTGTTCCTCCTAACTTCTTGTGGTCTCTGCATCAATTATCTGAGTTAGCTGGGATTCACTTCTCTAAATGAGGGTGAGGAGTCCTTAGACACTGCGCCCAAACCGGGAGGATACAGAACCAGAGCTCAAAGGGAAAGCTCCTTTTCAGAAGCTCCAACCACGGAGCTCATTTCTGCATTTCCAGGTTCTGGGTGCATTTCTCCTTTGTCTTTTCCTCTCCTCTCCTGGATCCACTCATTCCCTTCAGGCTAGATGTCCCACTGGAACCTGGTATCCACCTGCAGCCTTCCAGGCCACGCCCCCTCCTCCAGCCCATTGCCCCTCTCCCCAGCCCAGTGCACCCAGGGCTGGCCTGGGCTTGGATCTCGTGCCCAGCACAGCGGGCACAGCCGCCTCCAGCTCGCGCCCAGGCACAGCACGCGGGGAAAACGGGCACCATTGTCAGCGGCCACCGCTCTGGCCTGGCGGTGATCACCACCACCAGGGAAGCCGCCGGCAGGCAGCCATGGCCCCCTGGACACAGATGGTCCCTGTGTCTGCTGCTCCTGGAAGCCAGGGCCAGGGCAGCAGAGGGATGAAGGGCTTGGCAGGAGGAAGGCGATAAAAGCTCCCAGAGCCGCCTAAAGCTCAGCTCAGCTCAGCCCAGGTAAGTTGAGCTCCAGAAAGAGGTGTCTGGGTTCAGGCAGCAGAGTTGGCCTGTGCTGGCTCAGGACATGGGACCAGGGGCGCGCCCAGGCGGGCGGGATGCCAGGCATGTGCGTGTTCGGGGCTCACGGGAGCACGTACAGCCAGAAAGGGCATCCTCTGCCCTCCCAGACCACGGACCCCCTGGACATGCTTCCTTATAGGTACTCTCGGATCTATCTCGAGTAGCAGCCATCTGACACTTCCAGCTTGGATCCTAACAGGATGTTGAATTTCTAGGAAGAAGGCAGGAGCCGCTTGTTTTAAAACTCCCTCTTCATTTTCAACAGTGTTTTCAAAACAATTTCTCTCTCTTGTGATTTTGGTATTAACCTATTATACCCGGTGCATCCAATTATAAGAAATAGTTGCAACTAGTGAAAGAAAATACTGTGTTTCATCCACAGTGAAGCAGAGGTAAATATCTACTTCTACTGAGGGTTTATGTTATCTGAAATTTCATTGAAATATTGCATTTCTCATTGGAGGGTATGCAGTTCCCTGAGTACCTCTCCTCTATTACTTTCTTACAGGTTCTGATAGCATAACCTTCTTGGAATGAGTTCCTTACATAAATTATGTTAGTCTTGTCTAAAGATTTTGAAGTTTTAAAGCTTGAAGTAAAAACGAAAAAGATTTCTTTGGCACATTCAAGGTGTAATCATATTTGATCTGCCTGCCCAAAAATGGAATTATCAAATAAAAATTGAACCAATCTAATACTCCAGATGTGAGAACAGTTTTAGGAAATAGTCTGACAAATTCAAGGTATTTTGCCATGTTTTGTTGTACTTACTAGGTATCTTACTGCTTTAAAATAAAATGGAATATTTATGTCCCATTAAACTAAAGGTATTACTGTGATTTATCTTGTGTTTTATTGATTAAATTGTGTTGCTATTAGTAACAGCATTTCATGAAATCTCAAATTTTATCATTTCTCTGTATAATTGGAACTCTAAAAAGTCAAGTTTTAAGTGTGATAAATAATACATTTTTGATTGTGTTAATAAAGGCTAAACACATACAAGAAGTTTTATCATAATAACTCACTCAGAGATTTGTCTATATTTTGGTAGTGGATAAGGAATTTGTAGCTAGATATATTTTAGTACAATAAATTAGTAGCTAATCATGTGTTAAGTTTGAAAAGACCTTATAACAGTGGAAGTCTTGTAATTAATTAATTTTATCACATGTATTTTCTACTGTTTTTAAAAATGTTGAAATACCATATTTTCACATGAAAACTAATGCTTTTTATCCATTAGAAAACATGGAGCTATTCTTTTTAGTGTAAAACACAAAAAATTATCAGCACTTTTATGGAACTAGAGCAACAGTGAAGAATATTGTCATTAATTTTCTCCAGATAGTTTATTTCCAACAAAGTAATTACAAATATATACTGGTTATTACAAATATATCATTACTACCATAATATGTAAATATAATGTGCCATAGGACTAAATAATGAGAGAACTTAACAGGGCTAATGTTTTTTATTAGATGTTATTTGGTAATTTAACAATGAGATTTCTGGAAAGTAATTTAAACATAGTAAACATATATAAAATATAAATTTATATATGTTTAGTATGTATTTTTACATAGTATATATAAATGTATAGTATCTATATAAAGGAATTGGTGTGTATGTATATATATATGTATACATATATGTATATACACATATATGTATATACACACACAATTGAAATTTTCAGCCATAATGAGGAATGAAATCATGTCACATTCAGAAAAAAATTACCTTTTTATAGAGTACAAATTAGTGGCTTTCACTATACTATAAAGGCTGGAATTACTATCTACTTGATAAAACCCTGTATCTAGCAGTTTGCTCCCAGTAACTTCCTTTGCGCCTTCTTGTACCAACCTATAATTTTTCTGTAGATCTGCCTATAGGAAATTTTCTATAATGGAAATCAAAAGATATGTGGGGAAAAACATGGATAAACATTTCAAAATTATATAACAGAAAAAATGATATAACAGATTAGAGAAACTAAATTGGAAAGGGAAGGAGGAAGAGGAAGAGGAGCAGGAGGAGGGAAAATAAATAAGTACAAATGAATTTTTAGAAAGAATTGTAGAATTTCAGCAACTACATAATACCCTTAAATTAGAAATAACCAATGAGATGTTCTGGTTAATTGGGCATTGGTTTAACTAGAAATTTAGAAATTTTGGAATTCTTGTTTGTTTTATACATTTCTATGATTTTGTTGTAAAACTGATGTATAGAGAGGTTACAGTTACATAAGTCGGGCAATGAGTACATCATTTCTTCTGGTACAGTGTTACTTCTTCCTTCGTTTTGTCCCAGATTTTCCCTCCCAACACTCTATACATTTCTTTCTAAAAGACATTAATTTTTGTTAGAAGTAGTGAACAAACAGTATTACTTTAGTTACTTCTACTTTACTTCCTTTTATTTTTTTCTTTAGTATATATTTTTTATTGTAATGATACTGTATAGAGGGGTTACAGTTACATAAGTAAGGTAATGAGTACATTTCCTATCAAGCATTGTTACCTCCTACTTTGTTTTTTCCCTACCATCCCTTCCCTCCTCACCTCCCTAATTCCTCCCTCCCCCTTCCCCAAAGTTGTAAAGTTCATTTTCATCATAGTGTCTTGTACATCTCATTGTTACAATGGGTCAACTTTTATCCCTATTTCAGCATTTTGTTATTTCCCTTCCCCTCCCTAAATTAGAAAAATGTATAAACAAGATGTAGGGCACCAGAATCAAGGGGTTATACCATGGGGAAAGAACATACAAAAGAAACACACAAAAAATCACATGGTATATTATAAGTACATTAAGAACAAAATAAAAACTTTGTGTCCAGCTTCACTATAATAGAAATTTTAAAAGTCAAAAAATATCAAAGAATTCTTTCTTTCTTTCTTTTAAAATTTCTGTATTGTAGTGAAACGTATTTTTTGCCATTCTTTTTTTCTTTGGCAGTTTTGGGGCTTGAACTCAGGGCTGGGTGCTATCCCTGAGCTCTTTTGTTTAAGGCTAGCACTCTACCACTTGGAGCCACAAAGCCACTTCTGGTTTTCTGGTGCTTAATTGGAGATGAGTCTTGTGGACTTACCTGCCTGGGTTGGCTTTGAAATGTGATCCTCAGATCTCAGCCATCTGAGGAGCTAGGATGACAAGTGTGAGCTACTAGAGCTGAGTCTTAATCAGTTTTAAATGTATATATCGTTCAGTGCTGTGTAAGTTCATTAATGATGTGCTACAACCCCATCATTCATCTCCTGAATTCTTCCTCTTGTGAAATTGAAACTCAGCAGTACCTGTTCCACACCCACTCTTTATTCCTCTCTCCTCTAGGTTTGACAAGTGACCATCTAAGTCTATGACTTTTATTATTCTACCTCCTCTAAGGGGACTCATATAGTATTGTGTATGTTGTTAATTTTCCTTAGACTCACATCCTTAAGTTTCACCCATGTGATGGCAGAATTGCTTTCCATTCTGTGGCTAAACTTGTGGATCTAGTCACCTGACTTACTTTTCTTAACATTTTAGCTGTTGGAATGATGCTGCTATGAACATGAGAATACAAATACCTCTTCAAGGCTCTGCTTTTAAACTGTTTAGTATATGTGAAATGTGATGGCCAGGATTAGGTGGTATTTTTAGTTTTAGTGTTTTGAGGAACTGTCATACTGCTTTCTGTACCCCCTTTTTATATATCAGTCTTGAGGATTGAACTTAGGGTCTGGGCATTGTTCCTGAACTTTTTCCTCAAGGCTAGTGTTCTACCAGTTGAGCCAAGCTCTGTAGTTTCAGTTGTTAATTGGAGATAAAAGTCTCAGAAACTTTCTTGCCTGGACTGACTTCAAACTTCAGTCCTCAAATCTTAGCCTCTCAAGTAGCTAGGATTATAGATGTGAGCCACTGGACTCTGCCTGTTTTTGTTTGTTTGTTGTGTTTTTTAATCATTTTACAGACTTACAAACACAACACTAAGCTGATATTCCCAAATTTTGACCAATATGTATTCTGGATTATTTTTTCCAGTCCCAGAGTTTGAACTCGATGTCTGGGTGTTGTCCCTAAGCTTCTTTTTCTCAAAGCTATCTACCACTTGAGTCCCAGCTCCACTTCAGCTTTTTGATAGTTTATTGGAAATAAGAGTTTCACAGATTCTTTGGCTTTGAACCATATTTTTCAAATCTCGGTCTTCTGAGTAGCTAGGAGTACAGGCAGGAACCACCAGTGTCAATCCTATTTTTTGCTTTTGATAGTTTCTCTCCTAATGTGTATGAGGTAGTAGTACCTCATTGTATTTTGGATGTAAAGCATCTTTTCATATATTTAGCTATTTGTACATCTTTAAAGAAAGGTTTATTTACAGGCATTTGTTAGCCCATTATTTTAACATTAGGAGTTTTCTATATATTCTAGATATTAATCACTTACCACATATATATTTTATAAATATTCTCTCTCATTGTGTTGTCACCATTTTACTTGATAGATAGTATCTTTTGTTGCATGAAAATTTAATTTTCCAATTTATTTGTTGTTATTGTTATTGTTCGTATTGCCTGAGCCACTGGTGTCATACCTGAAAATTCTATCTGTTCTTACTCTTTTTTTTTTCTGTTGGTAAAATAGTGAATTGAAGAAGTCTTAGAAACCATATAAAATATCACAAAATTAACTTATGAAAATAAGATAAGAAATAAACTACAAAATACGCTATACTATGTTAAAACATAATTTTGAGAAACAAAGACTACAACTCTCCAATAGCATGATTTTGTTTATGTGACATTCAGTATTAAAGCAAAACTAACTGAGTCACTATTGAGAGAAAGATTAAGTTGCTGAAATGCCTGCTTCTTTGGGTTGACTATGTGTATCCATTCATTTGTAAAAATTCACCAACTTCAACATAAGCTCTATGCAATACTCTTTTTTTCTTGTACTTCAGAGTAGTTAATATTAGCAACTGGTCATTGAGAATCTCGTAGTGAAGGGAAATTCCTTAAGTGGGAAACAGAGGTAAAGCAGTAAGGACATCCTCATTCTAGGGAGATACACTCACCACAGGTGGTCCATCAGTTTGGCTTGAAGATGTGTTGTTGTTGTTTAGAAAATTTCTGATTAGGGAGACTGCATTTCCCCATGAGTTGTCTTCATCTTTTCCAGTTCATTCTTCTGTGAAGATCTTTCACTGAAATTGGATATCACAGAATACAAAAATCACACCAGTTGTCAATCCTAGCTATTTAGGGGATGAAATCGGAGCATCACACTTGGAAGCCAGCCCTGGCAAGAAAGTCTGTGAGACTTTCATTTGTAATTAGTCACCAAAAATCAGAAGAGAAGCTGTGGCTCAAGTGTTGGAGCACAAGCCTTGAACACAAAAGCTCAGGTAACGTACACAGGCTCGGAGCTTAGAGGCAAGGAAGAAGTAACACTGTACCAGAAGAAATGATGTACTCATTGCCCGACTTATGTAATTGCAACCTCTCTGTACATCAGTTTTACAACAAAATCATAGAAATGTATAAAACAAACAAGAATTCCAAAATTTCTAAATATCTAGTTAAACCAATGCCCAATTAACCAGAACATCTCATTGGTTATTTCTAATTTAAGGGTATTATGTAGTTGCTGAAATTCTACAATTCTTTCTAAAAATTCATTTGTACTTATTTATTTTCCCTCCTCCTGCTCCTCTTCCTCTTCCTCCTTCCCTTTCCAATTTAGTTTCTCTAATCTGTTATATCATTTTTTTCTGTTATATAATTTTGAAATGTTTATCCATGTTTTTCCCCACATATCTTTTGATTTCCATTATAGAAAATTTCCTATAGGCAGATCTACAGAAAAATTATAGGTTGGTACAAGAAGGGGGAAGTTACTGGGAACAAACTGCTAGATACAAGGCCAATACACACACACACACAAACACAGAAGAGTAAAACAAATATGTTATTTATGTATATTAATATGTTAATTGAACAGGGAAATGGATTGATAAATTTTAATTTAGCAATAAAAATACTCAATTTTCTCTGTAGTTTATCAGCTTACCTTCTGAAGATAATTCTATGATTTTCAGCAAAATCATAGTGGTTATATAAATAAGCTATTGTAATTAAAATGAAAATTAAGAAGGCATGAAGTAATATAGAATTACTGCTGAATCAGTAAGTTGTATAAAACTATTTTTGACTCAGTTGAGTAGAGTTGTGTATTTCTAAAAAATAAACAGGCTTTGAACATTAAACAACTTGCAGGATATTTTCAGGCATCATTCTAGGAGGATATCTCCACTCTACATATTTTACTTAAAGTTAACAACATAGTAAAAAACGAATTACAGAAAGTCTACAGGAGTAATAGGAGATATATAGAGGAGAACAAAATGAGAAATAGGAGAACTGAAAAAAAGAAAATAAACTTCATGGACTAAATGGCAGAGGGGAAATAACAGAAGAAAATTTAAGTGAATTTGAGGGTAGCACAATAGTACTTATACAACATGAATGGCATTAAAGAAGTTAAAAAGAATGGAAAAACACTTTAGAGACTTATGGGACAATATTGGTAAGTGTAGTATTTATGGAATGAAGTTCACAAAGACATGGAGTCAAATAAATATGTAAAAATATGATTTAAAAAACTCCATAAATTTGGAGAATATCATATACCTATATATTTAAGCATCTGAATATAGGACAAACTAAATGGAATGAAAGAAATATTTTCTAGGCTTCCATATTCATTAAAACTAAGAACAACAATAAAACAACCAATAACAACAATAATAAAACTTAAAAAGCAGCTAGTGAAAAACTTGTACAGAATCAAAAACTTATAGTACATAGACATTTTATCAGAAATTATGGAGGTGAGAATAAAGTTGAATGTGATTAAAATGTTGAATAACTCTGCCAATCTAGAATTCTATGTCTAGAAGAAATATCACTTTGAAGGTGAAATCAAGACACTTCCTCCCATCCAAGTACTAACCAGGCCCGACCCTGCTTAGCTTCCGAGATCAGACAAGATTGGGCTCGTTCAGGGTGGTATGGCCGTAGACAAATCAAGACACTCTCTGAAGAAGAAAGTATTGTTTTGTCTGAATCATTCCCCTTGTAATCTAAATTCATAATCTTCAATGTTAATTTGTTTTACCTAATTCACTTTTAAATTCTGCTGTTGATGTTTAGTTTGTAATCCATTCTGTGTGTGTGTGTGTGTGTGTGTGTGTGTGTGTGTGTGTGTGTGTGTGTGTGTGTGTGTGTGTGTGTTTGTGTGTGTACTGGGGCTTGAAATCTTGTGTAGCTATTCTATTCAAGGCTGGAACTCTACAAGTTAGGCCTTGACTCAAGTTCTGATATTTTGCTGGTCCATTAGCAATTCCATTCTCTAGGGATTGCCTGTCTGGGGATTGCTTTAAACCAGGAACCTCATATCTCAGTCTTTTAATAGCTAGGATTATAGGAATGAGCAAGGGCATCCAACTGTCATTAAATCTGTTCTCTCTGTGTGTGTGTGTGTGTATGTGTGTGTGTGTGTGTGTGTGTGTGTGTGTGTATGTGTTAATTCTGAGGCTTGCACTGTTCCTTAGCTGTTTTGCTCAGACTAGCACACTACCATTTGAACCACAGCTCCACTCCTGGCTTTTTGGTGGTTAAGGGTTTTATGGACTTTCCTGCCTCGCTGGCTTTAAACTGCAATATAATCCTCAGATTTCAAACCTGTGGGTAGGTAGGATTATAGGCTTCAGTCATCAGTGCTGGGCTTGTAGTCAATTCTTGTCTTTAGTGTCTAAGTCTCATTATGTCTTATAATATAAATCTGCTTTTCCCTTACCACTTTCAACTCTGAATTCATGAGTGCCATGCCTTCTTTCTTCTTCCTCAGACAATGCAAAAGGTCTTTTAATATTTTATATCTATAACAATCATTTCCATCAGTCTTTTTCTTGTTAGCTTTGTAGGACTCACATTTTCTTTCGACAAAAGTGCCTATCAAGAGGCCATAGTAGATGAAAAGTTGCCATTCACTGGAAAACTGAAATGTCAGATTTACAAGTAAGCCTGCTATCATAGTTGCAGTTCTAAAATGGAATTTTCTTAGCTCCTTCTAGTTGTAGAAACTGCTATGAGGGATGTGAGTGAAAGAGATGGTTGAGTGTATTTTGAATATTGTTTAATCAGGTCTTCATGGCATCAGAACATGCTGTATTTTAGGAAAATATGACAAGAATAGTAGCTTAATGACCAGAAAACAGAGAGAGAACTTCTGAGAAGCTTCAATTTCAAGTAAACTTCTCAGGAATGGACACTAGTTCAAACCAAGACTTTAGTTCCAAACTGTTGTGAAAGTAGGAATTAAGGGTAAAGGCTTTGACAAAATAGCACAACAGGAAAAAAAAAAAAAAGAAAACCTCTTACCTAAATGAACCTGCAAATATAAATTCAGTCTGAGAATCTTACCTCCAATTAAGAAGCAAAACACTGGGAATGGAGGAATAATTCCAGTGGTAGAGTGTCAGCCATAAGCCAAAAAGCTGAGCAAGAGTGCAAGGCCTTCAGTGCAAGTCCCAGTAATGGGAACAGATAAGAGACAGAAACAGAGAAGGAGGGCAGAGGGAGAGTGGGAAGGAAATAGGAAGGAAAGACGGAAGGAAAGACAGATGGAAGGAAAGACAGACGGAAGGGAGGGAGGGAGGGAGGGAGGGAGGGAAGAAGGAAGGGAAATTTCAAAACATTTGAATAATTATACATCCATGAAAAAAATAAATGAAACTGAGTGAATTTTTTTTTGTAGGTCATGGTGCTTGAACTCTGGGCTTGGGTGCTGTCCCTCAGCTCTTCAGTTCAAGGCGAGTACTTTACTGCTTGAACAGTGCCACTTCCAGTTTTCTAGTGGTTTATTGGAGACAAGAGTCTCATGGACTTTCCTGCCTGGGCTGGCTTTGAACCAAGATCCTCAGATCTCAGCCTCCTGAGTAGCTAGGATTATAGGTGGGACTCACCAGTGCCCAGAAATTTTAGCATTATTTAAAATTTAATTTATCCAAGGGGAGCATAAAGTATGGAGGAAAAGGGAATGGGAGTGGACAGCAGGAAACATGAAATAAAATTTCTTTAATGTCTAAGTGGATCTAGTGTATATAAGTAGATTACAAGCATTGATAAAAGCTAGAAATTATCTGACAAAACAGGTAATCCAAATAAAAGTCATCATTAAAAAATTCAAGTAAGGCAAGAAAAAGAATGGGAAAATCATACATGTTGCAAGATAGCTAATCACCTGCTTATTCAATAAATGGTACCTATTTCTCAAGTTCTTATTCTCAAATGTGAGATATTTTCATGATCAAGTTATTAGGTTCTTCATTTTTACAGTTCAAGTGTTCCAACAGACCAAACCAAGAGAAACACTTTAAGAAATAGCAATGTTCTCTTCTGCACAAGGTCAACATTTACAAAGCACCTAGCAAAGGTGACAAGTCACATCTGTGACAAATCACTCCTTTCCCCTGGCCCAGAGCTCACTTGAAAAACACATCAGGCTGTTTTCTTCTTCTATGCAGCCTGCAGTCTGTCACTGACTACAAAATGTGAAATGATGGCACCACTTCTTGTTCAAAGACTTCAGTCTAGGGGATAATCTCCTAGCTCTGTGGAGGACCTTCATGAACATTCATGTTGGGCTTCAGGGGGGAAAAAAGCTTAAAATTTCTGACAGATACACAAAAATGTGGCTATGTATCATACATCAATAACTTTCATCAAATCCTGGAAGGAGGTGATGTTTCAAGAAGCTTCTTTTATCTTATTTTTAGCAAATACATAAAAATATTAAGGACTTAGGGCAAGATGGCGACTGAATGACATCACCTGGCATGGTCTCTCACAGAAGGACCTTATTGAACAGACGTTCTCACACCTGAATCCTCACAGAGTGCTAAAGAAGGTAGTGCTGAGAGCCAAGTAGTTTTTGGTTCCATCAGCATCCCACAAGCTGACCTGTGACTGTGGGCAATGTGTTCTCAGGGATAGGGCACAGAAGTTTGGTGCTGCTGAAGCTGTATGACAGGCAGAGAAGTTATTGTGAGAAACTGTCCATACAGAATGCCTTGGGATGAAACACAGGGCCTTGGAATCTACCTGAGCATTGCTATCAGCTCCAGATCCATCTAGGAAACTGCAGCAACCTGATCTAAGCACTCATTGGGATAAGACTGTGCTAATATAGATAACACCTTGATGTGGACCAAGCGCATGGTTAAAGTCTGAATTGAGGATGAAGTGAGAGTGGGGGGCTGAGAGCACAGATTCCAGAGCCTTCACTAGAGATTGTATTCACATCTCCTACCCCAACTTTGAGAGAGCAGCTCAAGACTATTCCAAAGCCAAATCTCCAGCTAGGCTGCCACCTACCAGTCTCCAACTTGGACTTTGATGAGGAAAACAAACCCAGCTGCTCAGGAGAGCAATGGAAAAATGACTAGATTTGGTCACTCTAAGAGCCCTTGAAACTGTCTAAAATCAACTTAGTAGAGTTGTGTAAACAGAAGCCAGATCCCAAAGGAATCCACTGGACATAAGCTACATAGGCAATGTGTGTATATGCACTTGTATGTGGATGTGCCATTTTTACATATTTCTAGCAAACAAAGGCAGGCAGAAGGAGGGAACATAGCATGGAAAAGGATGGTGGGAAGTGCGTGCAATAGAAGTAAAGTGTTCTTTAGGGCAACTTGTGCAGGAGGAGCAATGGAAAAGGAGCTGTGTGGATATAGGATGTGCTATGTAGCACAACCTAGGGAAATCTTATGTATTATTTTTCCAGTGAGTAAAATAATTGTGATTAAATTACTAAAGGGTATCAGTCACAATAAAAACTGTTTGCAACTAAGGGAAAAAAAGGAAAATTGTAAACCTTTTATATTATCGTGTTCTTTTTACTATTCTTTTCATTTTGTATTTATCAGTATTGATTGGTATTTGTATATATTTTATGTATTTTATTGTAAAAATACTGTACAGAAGGGTTACAGTTACATGAGTAAGGTGATGAGTATATTTCCTATTGAGCATTGTTACTTACTCCTTTGTTTTTTCCCTGAAATCCCTTCCCTCCCCAATTCCCCAACTCTCTCCCCTCCTTAGCCCCCCCCCCCGCCTTCTGCCGAAGTTGTAAAGTTCGTTTTCAACATAGTGTCTTGTACATCCCATTGTTATAATGGGTCAATCTATATCCTTATTTCAGCATTTTTTAAATTTCCCTTCCCCTCACCAAATTAGGGCTTCATAGATCACATAAAAATGAAATCATTTTGGTTGTAAAATAGTCCTCTAAAGGTACTGGAGCCATTCTGCTGATTGCTCTTCAGTAAATTGCTGTAATCTGAAGATTGTGGTACACTAACTTCAGTAGCTTCTGTAGCGAAGGTAACTCTCCCTGAATAGAATAGAGGACCTGTTCCCAGTGTCTTGAGCGATTTGATTATATGACTCCTAACTCATGTTCCCCTGTCTACTTGTGAGAATCTATGTTAAATTCTCTGTATTTATTTGGCTATAGACCTCTTACTAAAATGCATTATTGATTCTAATAGATCTTTTCTCTTAATTGTTGTGGACCATTGTTCTACCGTTTAATACAATTCATACTGATTATTTTTCTTTCAAGCATATCATTTGTACATTATTGTTTATAATGTGCCCAACAGTAATGATGGCAATTAGCATCCTATTAGGAATAACCTAATTAAGTCACTTTCAAGTTGATTCTTAGACCTGAGTGATAATGTCTTTGTCACATTAAGGATGTATTCTTCTTTTCATTTTCTACTGAGTTATAATTATGATTAGCAGAGCTAATGATTATTAAATGCCCTTTTAGAAGATTCTACGTTCTCTTTGAGCTTTTCTTTCAAGGAAACAACACAATCAGGTACCCACAATAATTAATGGGTAATGTTTATTGGCCCAGGGCAAAACCTTGATAGCTATCAGATTTGAGTAGTTAACTTCACAAAGTGTTATGTGATCCTCTGTATTTACCTCACTTTTCTGAGCCTCCCTTCATGTTACATGTCAATATGAATAATATTTACTCCTGCTTTCTTAGGGTGGAAGAAATCATATTCAGTGCTTAGCACAATGTGTAGCTTATTGTTAACATATAAGAAATGGTAATTGATAATATTTTTTAAATGAGAAACAGTTTCAGTTTAATATTTGATGTGTTATTTTCACTTCTACACTCATAAATAATATTGTTCTACAGAGCTTTTCTGGTGCTGTTTCTTTAATAGTCATCAATTTTTAAGTTTTATCTTTAAGAATGAAACAATGTTTAGTATTACTGCCACTGAAAATAAGAGATTTAGTAATAGCTATCTGAATTCCACATTTGTTCTCACATTTTCTTATTTTAGGTTTAAACACTTGCGTTTCAACAAAACACAGCTATTACAGCTAAAGTCTCAGGATCAGCTAATGATGAAAACTGTGTGTGTGTGTCTGTGTGTGCAAGTGTGTGTATGAGAGACAGAATCACTAAACTGATGACCCAGCACTTCTTTCCAACCCTTTATACTGAATTCCCCACTTTAATCTATTCACTGTAGGAATTTATAAGTGTCAAATATAACAGAAATTATTGTTTGTTTTTGATGCCAGTTCTAGGGCTTGAACCCAAGCTGGGCACTGTTCCTAACCTTTTTTAGCTCACAGATTTGTCTGCTCAGGCTACTTTTGAACCACATTCCTCAGATATCTGCCTAAGTACCTCGATTACCTTTGTGAGCCCCCAAGTGCCAGGGTAAGAGAATTTTTTAAAAAATGTTTTTGTGATTATAGAGGTAATGTACAGAAGGGTTACAGTTATATGTCAGGTTTAAGAGTACAGTTCTTTTGGACAATATCACCCCTTCAGTTGCAATCTCCCAGAGATTTTTTTTTTTTTTGTCGGTCATAGGGCTTGAACTCTGGGCCTGGATGTCGTTCCTCAACTCTTCAGCTCAAGACAAGCAGGCTACCACTTGAGCCAAATGCTACTTCTGGTTTTTCTAGTGGTTTATTAGAGATAAGTGATCCTTTGAACCATGATCCTCAGATCTCATCCTCCTGAGTATCTAGGATTACAGGCGTGAGCCACTGGTGCCCAGCAAGATTATTTTTTAATAGCTATAGCATATAACTCTACACCAGCAACAGGAAATTTTTGGGAAAATCAGAATGGAATAGAGTCTAGGAAGATCTCTCCCCATGAAAACTTGTGGTCCTGGGTGTGGGAATGATTAATCTTAACTCCAAATGGTTGTGTCAATTCTCTCTGAAAGCACAGAGAGGCCAGAGAGGTAGACCAAGTTCTTTCTTTCAATAAAGCAAAGGAAGGCTGGAATGCAAGAAGATCTGTTGAGTTAGTTTCTGTATTTCCTGTCTGGGTGGGTAGAGGTTGCCTACATTCTGCCACCTTCAGGACTGTGGCCCCTCAGTCCTGTAAGTTCCAATGAGATAAAATTGAGCAATACACCATTTAAAACTCCTTCTTTGGACTAGCACTGAGAAAGAAAGAGGGCAGAATAAACTGAACACTTAGCTAGAGCTGCTAGCAGATGTCATCATAAAAAATATATATATATAAAATTGCCTGGTACCAGGAGTTCATGCCACTGATATATATAATTCTAGCTAATCAGGAGTCTTAGATCTGAAG
Organism: Dipodomys spectabilis; assembly: GCF_019054845.1. NCBI lineage: Eukaryota > Metazoa > Chordata > Mammalia > Rodentia > Heteromyidae > Dipodomys > Dipodomys spectabilis. Next base: position 3,106,857 of record NW_024870775.1, read on the forward strand.
ATTGCAGTTCAAAGTCCCTGAGACCCTTATCTCTAATTAAATACCAAACAATTTTTAAGTGAAGGTGTGGCTCAAGTGGCATGAGTGCTAGCCTCAGGCAAAAAAGCTCAGGGACAGATCCCAGGCCTTGAGTTCAAGTCCCAAGATCAGAACACACACACACATACACACACTTACACACACACACACACACACACACACATACACAATTTAAGTAGAGAATGTGTAGAACTGAAATTTTTAAAAAAGATTTCTGAGTTTATTAATTCAGAAAGTTTAATAATTCAGAAAGAGAGCTGAAAGAGAAAAAAATTCATTGACCCTTGGAACAATTAGAAGGGGAAAACAGATTTAGATTAGAGATAGGAAAATATTGCATGAGACTTAAAGAATATGACCAGGGCATTTTTTTTTAATTTAATTTTATTTTTTTTGTGAACATACTGTACAGAGGGGTTACAATTACATGGGCAGGATAATGTGTACATTTCTTATCAAGCATTGCAGCCTCCTTTGTTTACCCTTCACATCCCTTCCCTACCTCCCCGCTACCCCCCCCAATTCCCCCCCCTTCCCCCCCCTCCCCCGCACCAACTTTGTAAAGCTCGTTTTCGACATGACCTTGTACTTCTCATTGTTGCAACAGGTCCACCTGTATCCTTAAACGACTTGTTTTTCCCCATCTCCTCCACAAGTTATACTGACATCAAATATAGTGAAAGCAGGGGTTATACTGTGGGGGAGGTACATACAAAGCAACAAAGAGATAATCTTATAAATGCATTAGAAACAAATGCATGAAATAAAAAAGCATTAAAATACATATCTAAGGGTTCATTTTCATAACATCACCTTATCTGACCTTTTAGACCAGAGCATTTTTTTGCAAATAGTGGTATAACAGTAAGAGAAGATAGCAGAGATGGAAAAGAAAGAAATGAAATAATAGATTAAAATATCTGAATTAAAGAAATTGCTGATTAGATGTATTGAAAAGTCTAAATTGGGGAGATAAGATTGGACTAAAGTAGCATAATTTTGATTACCTAAAGAAAAGAAAATCCATACAAAATTCCATAAAATTACTTGCCCAAATCCCATACATTCACTGCTTTTTTCCTTCTAACATTGGTAGACCATGGACAGTGGAATAATGTTTGGACTTGAGAGGAAACAAGACTGCAATGTAATGAATGCTACTGTATCCAGCCAAGGTTCCTTTCCTTTCTTTTTCTTTGTTTTACTTTTTATTTTAGGAGGGGTTATAGTTACTTAAGTCAGGCAATGGATACATTTCTTTTTGAACAGTGTCACCCCTCCCTTAGTTTCTCCTTTCCCCTATTTAGTTGGAAAAATTATATATATATATATATATATATATATATATATATATATCACCGAATATGACCCATGTCTTTTTCTAGAGCAAACACTGAAGTACAGACTGCAAATAACTAACAATTGGCACCACATGTTAAGGATAGATGTTAAGTATAAGTACATATATGATCTAATGAATGAATGAATAGAGCAATAGGTCAGCACAATAATTGTCTTTAAAATATCAATCGTAAGAGAACCAATCAGATGGATGTAGTTATAAATGGACAGAGCCAATGAAAGGAAATGTAAAAGAAACCTTTTTATTTGCTAAGGAAAAGAAAGAAATAAAAAACAAAATAATAAGAAAAGCAGAGGGGACCAAGGAGAACTTGACTATGTTATAAACAACATTACTTGCAAAATATAAAATGAACTATTTCCATTATTTTATTAACTATGACCAGTCTGCATTTCCTCCTTCTAGAATATTTTTCAAATTGTTAATCATAGGTATATTACTTACACAGGGCACATTTAAAATGATTGAAGGCCTGAGCCACAGGCCATGCTTGTAATTTCAGCTGAAAGCTGATATCTTAAACACTTTAGTTTTTTTGTTAGCTTCCATTAGTTATATGGAAGGGGATTTCAGTGTTATACCCATACATGTTCACAATGTATTCCAATCAATTTCAGATTCTGTTTCACTTTCCCTTCCCCTCTTTCTCATACTACCTTAAACAATTTCAGTGTTCTTGTTTTTTACTTTTTGTTGTTTTTTTGTCAGTTGTTGGTCTTGAACTTAGGGTTTGGGCATTGTCCCTGAGCTCTTTTGCTCAAAGCACTATACCTCTATGAGCCACAGTGTCACTTCTGGTTTTCTGGTTGTAAATTGAAGATAAAGAGTCTTTCAGACTTCCTTGCCTGGGCTGGCTTTGAACCACAGTCTTCAAATGTCAGCCTCCTGAATAGCTAGGATCACAGACATGAGCCACCAACATCTGGCTAGTGACAATTTTAATAAACTAAAGCTTGTAAACTTTTAACTTAATATTCATCTGTTGTGAAGATAAAAAAAAGTCAGCAACTAATTCAACATATTCCTGATATACAAATATATATGTAGATAAATTTCAAACAGAAGAGTTATTTAATATAAGCATTATTTATTGTCATGTACAAATATATTATGAGCATGCTTGAACTATCTCTCCATGCATTAACTTGTGAAAACCTCTAGACTATGATTTGTAATATTAAATAAGCAACAGGGAGTCCTAGATTGCTGAATGCATTTTTTATGTGCTGTTTTGTTTTGTTTTGTTGTTTTAGAGGTTTGGGTTTTTTGTTGCTTTTTATTTTGGTGCTGGTCTTGGTGCTTGAACTCAAGGTCTGGATGTGTCCTGGAACATTTTGCTGAAGGCTAGCTCTCTAGCATTGGAGAAACAAACACTTCTACTTCTGCCTGTTTAGTAGTTTATTGAAGGTCACAATCTTGCAAATTTTTCTTATCCAGGCTGGCTTTGAACCAGATCTCAGCTCTCTGAGTAGCCAGAAATTATAGGCATGAGCCATTAGCATCCAATGGGTTTTGTTCCTAAGCTCCTTATGTATTTCTGGTTATTATATTTAACTGGCAAAGATTTTCTCTCATTCTGTAGACTCTTTTCCAGCTGTGTCTGGATTTCTATTCAGGAAGTTCCTTCCCGTGCACAAATATTTCACATATTTATGATATTAGAGTGCGTAAGTAGAAAGTGCATATATTATTCTAAGTTTTGTCCTCATAAGAACATTTTAAACCTTCAAGCTTTTTTGAACATTATTGTTAACTATACCCACTGTACTGTGAAAATACCAGAAAAATAGTTTCTCTAAGTATAAACGTATTCAGTGATTGCCCTAAATATAGGTAAGTACCTGTAGATAAGTGTTAATACAAACAGATTTCAGTAAACTTATGCTGATATATGTATATATGTATATATATGTTAACACATGTAGGAGCATTATGTAAAAGAGTCTGCATTCACAAATTATGAATATAAGTATACTATATATGTACAAATTTATCTATGTATAAAATAATGGTAAATTTTTCCCATCAGAAAAGCAGCAATTGGGGCTGGGAAGGTGGCTTAGTGGTACAGCGCTTGCCTTGCATGCTTAAGGCCCTGGGTTAGATTCCTCAGCACCATATAAGCAGAAAAACAAGCCGGAAGTGGCACTGTGGCTCAAGTGGTAGAGCACTAGCCTTCAGCAGAAGAGCTGAGGGACAGTGCCCAGGCCCAGGGAGGGAGGGAGGGAGGGAGGGAGGCTGGGAGGGAGGGAGGGAGGGAGGGAGGGAGGGAAGGAAGGAAGGAAGGAAAGAAGGAAGGAAGGAAGGAAGGAGAAGGGAGGGAAGGAAGGAAGGAAGGAAGGAAGGAAGGAAGGAAGGAAGGAAGGAAGGAAGGAAGGAAGGAAGGAAGGAAGGAAGGAAGGAAGGAAGGAAGGAAGGAATTGATGTTGTTCTCTATAAATGCTATATATGTGCTTAGATAAATATACACATATATTTCAGCATACACAGAGATGAATATTTAACAGCTACCAGCTCTGAACATTTTTTACTTTACTTGTGATCTGGGGCAACTGAAAGATTACACAGTATATTAAGTTTAAGACTAAGGTTACATTGCCAGACACTCTATGATTGTGGGACAAATTTGAAATAGAACAAGTTCAAAAGTTTAAGATAAGGATGGGAAAGTCCTTTGAGTCTGGACTGTTTTTGGAGGTCTGAGACAGATTCAATGTTCATTAAAAAAATTGGTGGCTCACTGAGTGAGCACCAGCTGGCAATCCTGGGCTAGGCTCTTCCTATGCTTCAGCTGACAACACCAGCTTCCATTCCTATTTATCTGTGAAAGTTATTAAAGCAGCACTTTTGGGGCAGGGGATGTGGAGTTTAAACTCAGGGCCTCACACTCACTGGGCTTGCTCGCACCACCTGACTCAGTCCTCCAGCCTGGCACTTTGCTGGTTAAGTGGAGATGGAGTCTCATGGACTTTTCTACCCTGGATGACATGCAACTGCCATCGTCCAGATCTCAGCCTCCTGAGCAGCTAGGATGGCAGACGTGAACCACCAGCACCTGGCCAAAGTAGCTCTGTTAAATGTACACCTTAACTTGTTTTTAAACTATGCAAACTATCGGAGTGACTCTGACGTTTAGGAACTTGTTACTCCCATCTTTTTTTGTCAAATGCATGAATTAGTACTTTTGGGAACACACAGCCATGTTGGCTCTATGGGCAACTATTTGCAGCTTTAGTTGTGAATATCTACTAACAGAAATAACTGGGAAAAAGAAGGAAGAAAGTAGCTATAAGTGCTATTATCACCCAGGGTTTGTTTTATTACTACCATTATCTGTCTCCCTACTCCATACTAGTAAGTTCTCTGTATTCAAAGTTTTTTAATCTGGAACTGCTTTGAAGTCAGCTGACTGGATTACAGTTTATTTTGTTAGAACTGTGGATTAGACCAGGTCTGGGGTGAATGCTCAAAATCCTAGCACTCCACAGGCTGAGGCAGTACCATCAGGATTTCTGATCAGCCAGAGCTACACAGGAACAGCCTATCTCCAAAAACCAGAAAAGTGAATCTATATGAGTTAAAATTTCATGTGGTGTTCAATACAGTTTCACATACAAAGCCTATGGTATGATATCTTTTATATTCTCTTCTCCATTGATACATGGAATTGATTCCCTCAAATACATTTAATATTTACATTAGGGTGATATTATTCTAATGAATGAAGCAATGTTATTGACAAATCTCATAAAGTAATCTCATTTACAGAAATGTCTAGAAATTCATTGTCTATTTTCATAAAAAGAAGACAGAATGGGTAGTGCCTGAGGAATTCCTGTAAGCTGAGTACAAGAGGCTCATAGTTATAATCATTCCTATTCCAGAGGCCAAGATCCAAAGGATCATATTTCAACACCAGCTTAGGCAATTAACAAGCAAAATGATGGACTGAAGACATGGCAAACATGATGTGATAGAGCTCCAGCCAAAAAATTAACCATAGCTAGCATGAGTCCCCTTGAATTCAAATTCCTCTGTCAAGAAAAGATAGTTCATGGAACACGCAAGAATACCTGTACATGTTCACAGGTCTAAGGAACAACTTCCCTCACAACTCTCTAACAATTAGGTTTGAGAAGACTCAGAAATCCTCATTTTCTTTTTAATATGCTCTTTTATATTCACTTTATAGCTCTGTTTCCATGTCGATTTCTTTTTTTTAATAAGATTTTTTTATTGTGAAAATACCGTACAGAGGGAGTACAATTACATGAGCAAAGTAATAAGTACATTTCTTATCAAACATTGTTACCTCCCCTTTTGTTTTTCCCCTACCATCCCTGCCCTCCCATCTCCATGACTATACCCACCCTGCCCGCCCGCCCTCCTCCCCCTGCCCCCCACTCCCCCTAGCCAAAGTTGTAAAGTTCGTTTTTTGACATAACGACTTGTACATCTCATTGTTGCAATGGGTTCACCTGTATCCCTATTTAAACAATATGTTTTTTCCCTCCCCCTCCACAAATTATACCAGCATCAAATACAGTGAAAACAGGGGAGAGGACATACAAAGCAACAAAGAAGTCATCTTATAAATACGTTAGAAACAGTAGCAAGAAAGAAAAACTACTTGAGTCCTTATCTTGGGATTCATTTCACCTAACATCAACTTGTCTTTCTCAGACATATACTAGTTACTGCAAATAAGGGAAATCCTGGGACCTATGTTTCTTTGGGCCTGGCTTACTTCACTTAATAGAATTTTTTCCAAGTCTTTTTGTTTCCTAACAAATGGGGCAATGTCATTCTTTCTGATGGAGGCAGAGAATTCTATGGTGTATATATACCACATTTTCTTGATCCATTCATCTACTGTGGGGCATCTGGGTTGGTTCCATATATTAGCTATGGTAAATAATGCTGCAATTAACATAGTTGTGCTGGTAGCTTTAGTATGATCTTGTTTGTGATCATTTGGGTAAATGCCCAAAAGTGGGATTGCTGGGTCATAGGGGAGCTCTATGTGGAGTCTTTTGAGGAACCTCCATACTACTTTCCAAAGTGGTTGAAAAAGTTTACTACACTCCCACCAACAATGCAGTAGGGTTTCCTTCGGTCCACATCCCCTCCAGCATCTGTTGTTATTAGAGTTCTTGATTATAGCTATTCTAACTGAGGTGAGGTGGTATCTCAATGTTGTTTTGATTTGCATTTCTTTGATGGCTAGGGAGGTCGATTTCTTTTCTCTCCTAACTATTTATATAGACCATTCACTATTCCAATTTACACTGAAACCTATGGTTTTCATTTTTGTAGAAGTCTAAATTTTGATATAATCTCCCACAGAAATAGTGACAAATCATTTAATTACACTAAATAACATTCCTTTTTTTTTCCATGAACACAAAGTTTTCCTGTATTTAAGAGGGGAAATAGAAGGGATATTGAAATTCACTATAAAAAGTGAAAATCGTCCTGTTGCTGGTTCTCTATTGAAAATTAGCTGAGTGTACAAGCCAAGGTCCTCAAGCCAGGTAGGGGGACCAGGAAGTAATACACAGTCCTTTTATACTGTCCAGAAGAACGTCGTGCTATATCAATCACACTATGAGGAGATATGGCCATGCCCATCAGTGTAAGAGGAAGAGAAGAAATCATAATGAATCCTGTGGGAAAGTTGGATGCTTCTACATTTATACATTACACCTGCGATTGACATGGAATGTTCTAGAATTTGAGCAATGAGCCTTTGGAGGATGTGCCAAGCCACAGGTGTCCTGAATTTGACAGAACTCTATTTCCCATGACTGTGCTAGGAGCAGGCTTGTGAACTGGTGAATTTGTGTCACCGGAGACTGTCAAAATAGGGATATTCATGCTATTGGTTGTGAGCGGGGCAGTGTACACAGCACACTGAGAGTTTTTAGAAGAGGTTTGTGGGGTGATAACTGCAGGGTTCAATGCAGAGGATGATGTGATGGCCATGTGGCTGGATTGCATGGTGGTATGTCTGGGTAGGTGCACTCGAGGAGCAGTTAGGCCATTAGCTGGTAGTGTTGTTAGTTCTGGGACACTCCGAAAACAACTACTGTTACATTGTCCATTAGAGATCTGTAATGTGGAGTAAGGGATGGCTCTTGTATTGGAAAGATTTTCAATATTGTGGTTTGGTCCCTGCATAAGTTGGGACTGTAAACTGAATTGGTAGGTCCTTGCATGGTGGAAATTATGATGTTATGTGGCACCCTATCAGAATCAGTGGTACCTGGTTCAATGCAGAGTGGTTGTTCATTAAGACAGATAATAAAATTCAATGCCTGCGAAGGTGGTATTGTATCCATAGCATCATCATCATCATCCGAGGGTTGTTTGGCTGGTGAGGAGGCATTGCCTCCAGAAATGGGGACAGTGACTGAGGCCATGTTGGAAAGAATAGAAGGAACTGCACACATGGGAATAGACACACTGTGATGCAGCACTTTAGGGATGACATTGGTGCACCACTGATTAAAACTAGGGAAGGATAGGGGACCGTAGGTTGAAGTAGATTAATGGGAACTTGCCCCATCATCAGTTTCCCCTGATGCTGGGGATCAGAGGAAAGGGGTAAGTTTGGGGTTGAGGGAGGTTTTTGGAGACTGGCCGATTTGGAAGATGCCCCTGGCACAGGATGGGGGAATGGATAGGGATAGAGTGTAGGTGATCTGGTAGGTACTGGCCCATTCAGAAGGTGCCCCTGCTACAGGCTACAGAAGGCCTGGGGAGATGAATAGGGTTTGGTGCTGGAAAGTGGGGGAAATGTAAAAATGACTGTCTCAGAGGGCAGTGTTGTATCCACGTCAACAATGTCATCAAGGGTAGCAATTTTCATGGCCACAAGAGAAGATAGCCTGAGGGCAAGCATAACAAAAACTGTGGTGGCATCATTGTTCACAGACATTAGAACCACATGAGGTGGGGTAGAGAAATAAAGAGGAAGTGGGGAATCTACACACATAGGAACAGGGATTCCATTGGGCAAGAGAGAAGAGGTTTGGGGAAGACGGAAGTAGAAGTTGTACTTTTTGATCCACAAGTTTGGTCTTCATTCTCATCCTTTAAAACCCCCAAAGTAGAAGCAGGAGTACTATGAGGAGCAGAGTCAGTAGAGGCAGAGTATCGGCCACAAGGGATTTTAGGTGTCAGTCCCTGTTTAAGGTTCAAGGAGTCTGCTCTCAGCCTGTGGGCTCCAGTGGCATTCCCAGTGCTGGAAAGAGCTACAATGTTTGCCATGCAAGTAGGCAGGGAGCGTGGGACACCAAACCCTGCATCAGGTAGGTGAACAGAAGAGGCAGACACAGTGGCACTGCCATGTGTCACTGCCTCTGGTCTACCCTCCGATCTTCTGCTTTACAGTTTTCCCTCTTTGGAGACAGACTGTTCTCACAAATGCCCCTGTTTCTCTACGGTTCAAGAGAAGTTTTGCTTGAGGAGGAAGCTCACGTAGACCCCATGGTACAGGCCGCAGCAGTGGCAGTGGCAGGGAAAGATCCGATAGCAGGATGCTTTCCTTTTGGTGGCTGTCCGAGCAGGTGTCTTTGGTGGAGCGTGGCTTGCTGGGGAACTAGCTGTGGGCTTTTCAGCCTCCCCCTTCTTTCCTGACTCCTGGGCATCTGCAGATGGGAAGGTGGCTCTCACGGTCCATGGTGGAGCTTTGCGAGCTGGGAATGTTACAGCCATGACATGAGGTGCTCGTAGGAGGCGCACAAGCCTCATTGACCTTTTCAGCACTGGGAACAATTTGCTGCTGAGGAGAACAGCTTTCCTCAAGAGTGAGGTCCCCCTGCAGGGGACACAGCAGTGTGCATGTGGACTGCAGGCATGTGGCGCCTTCATTCAAAACACGCAAGACACTCTGCAAGGATCAGCAGGCCAAAGGCCATCTGCTGGTGTTGGAGCTTGCAGAGTCTTCCCCAGTACCCCTTGCTGGTGTTGGCACCAGAAGAAGACTGTCGTGTCCTGGGCCTGGCTCCTATTTAGACCTTGCCAGCAGCACAGGATGGCCCTGAGCTTGGTGCACCTCATCCTGACTATGCTTCTCAACATTTTCTTGTTTGCATGTAGTGTTACAGTGTTATGTTTACACCTCAGATTAGGGTTAGATCAACTTTTTAGATTATCTTTGCTAGTGGTAATTTTGAATAAGGTCTAATTACCAAAAAATACAAAGAAGTAAAAAAAAAAAACCCTAAACCTCCCCAAACTGTGTTTCATAAGTACATGAAGTAATGTTCTAGTAATGTTTAAAGGACGTGGCAAATGAAAAAAATACAGAGAATGCATGTCACGCCAGTCAGAATAGCCATCATCAAGAATGTGAACACTAACAAGTGTTGTCAAAGATGAGTAGGAAAAGCAGCTCCAACACACTGTTAGTAATATTGTAAGTTAGTACAACCACTATGGAAACCATTATGTAAATTTTTCAAAAATACAAAAAAAAAACCTGTATAATTCAACACCTTACATTTGAGTATTTATCCAAAGGAATCTAAGTTAGAGTATATAAACTGTATGTTGAGTGGTGAATTGGGGGGGAAGGAACTTAGTAGTCATATGAGGGAGGAGGTAACAAGTTGGACAAGAAATGTACTCACTACTTTATTTATGTAACTGTAATCCCTCTGTACATTACCTTGACAATAAATTGAATTTGAAAAAACTACATGTGTACAGCATTAATTACAGCACAATTCATTACAGCCAAGTCATGGGAAAGGACATATGCCATACAACCTACTACTAGATGGAGAATATATTATGATTTCATTCTAAGGTATCATTTCTTATGCAGGATAGTTTGTATCCTCATTTTTGAGTTACCAACTCCTTTCTATGAACAGTTTTAACTCCTTTAATCCCCTCCAGATTGTTTACTATCTTGTGTATCTTTTAATTTTATTCTGGCCCTAGAATAATTTCTTTCGGAACCTTTCCCCAATTTTAAATATCATTCTCTTAAATGTCCTCAACATAAAAAATGGGAACTTGGTTTTCCTTTTGTTTTTGTCTCAGTAAATTTTTAAGGAATTATTAGAAAAGCAATCACTTGATGGCCTTCACTTGTTGGAAAGTATGCTTAGAACATAAACCAGCGTAATTCAGAGCTCTGAAATTAACCCTAAAAATCTCAAAATTGTCTACATTTACATCATCCATAATTATACTTCATAGGACTTCTTTACACCATTTTTTTTCTGAGCTGAGGAACAAACTGAGGGCCTTGTAGTTGCCAGGCAAGTTCTTTTCCACTGATCTACATCCCCAACGCCCTAACCCATAAAAAGTTATCCAGTTGTGCTTGCTGTGAGTCAGCTAATAATGGGACTGAGGTGATTTGATGGTAAAAGGAAACTCATCTCTGGATATATTTGGGGAACAGCAACTTGCTACCTTATTCAGATTCTGGATGAATTTCAAACTAGAGCTCTATTTGGCTAAATTTAATTCAAACTTTGCCTTGTCCTGGAAAGGCTACTCATTTCCTTTAAGAAAGTAGAGCTCGGGCTGGGAAGGTGGCTCAGTGGTAAAGTGCTTGCCTTGCATGCATGAGGCCCTGGGTTCGATTCCTCAGTACCACATAAGCAGAAAAAGCCGGAAGTGGCATGTGGCTCAAGTGGAAGAGTGCTAGCCTTGAGCTGAAGAGCTGAGGGACAGTACCCAGGCCCAGCGTTCAGGCCTCACGACTGACAAAAAAAAAAAAGTAGAGCTCTCCACCCTCCCTGATGGGAAGAAGTTTTGGCACTTGAGGGATACCACCCTCTAAAATGCCCTCAGTGTAAGTATCCAAGCTTCACAATCTAAGAATTTTAGCAAGCTAACATGCTATTCTATATTTTGATGACAATTTAAAAAATTTCTTCTAAAATGAAGAAAATCATTTTTTACAATAATGTCTTCTCTCCCAAGCCAACACAGAGACTATATTTAATGATGCAGGTATTAAATAATGACCAAAGGCAAGCCTTAAATATTATGGAGGAATGAAGGTGTAATCTTTCTTGCTACATTATATCAACTTTACCTATATTAATGAATTTGAATTCAGCTCAACTTTGAAAATATTTCAGGGCTCCTAAGTAATGAAAAATGACAAGTATTTTTTGAAAATCATTAAGACAGAACTTGGCTTGTAAAAAATAAAAATCACAATGGTGATTGAGAGAGAAAACCACTAAAATTCAAATTTTTTGTAGCTTCATATACAGTAAAATTTAAGTTCATTAGTTAGCAAAGTAAAGCATATTTAATGAAACAATAACTATGACACGTTTGTTTTATGGAAATATTTCAGAGCTGTTCTTTTATTTTTTTAATTTTTATTGTTATTGTAAAGGGGTTAAAGTTACGTAAGTCAATGAGTGCATTTCCTTGGAGCAGTATGTCTTCCTCATTTAAATATAAACAGGATAATTGTTTACTTATTTTGGTGAAACTCTAGGATATTAGCAATGTCTGCCCCATCTCTACCCAGAAAGAAAACTGTCTCTAAAGCAAACAAGACAACTTGACAAACCATTCCTGCTGATCCTAGTGTCATGTCTGGGGTTGTTTGTCTTCTTTGCTTTTTTACCAGGGGTCACAGTTTGCTTGTCGATATGGCAAGATTGTGAACAAGGAATCAGTCACCTCTCAAAAAATATGCATTACTGGGTGTTGGTGGCTCATGTCTGTAATTCTAGCTTCTCAGGAGGCTAAGATCCAAGGATCACAGTTCAAAGCCAGCCCAGAAGCAAAGTTCAAGTGTCTTATCTCCAATTAACCACCAGAAAACAAGAAGTGGATCTGTGGCTCAAAGCTCTTGCTTTTAGCAAGAGCTCAAGGACAACACCCAGACCCTGAATTTAAGCCCCAAAACAGGAAAAAGAAACAAACAAAAAAATATGCATTAATGGGAAAAGTTTAGTCATGTAAATAATCCAAAAAAGTAATTCAATAATGCTTATGTATCTGAACAGATCCTCTTTCATAAATATGAACCTCTAAAGTACATAGTACTAAGATTCACATTCTCACACACACTTACTGGAAATTCAGAAGCATATTATATAGGGAATATAGGCAGCTCAGGAGATTTCATTACAACCAAGAGTAAATCATATATGCAAGTGAGAGACAATTAGTAATTTAGGGAATGTGAAAATAAAGAATCAGGAAACATCATTATGACCAGTTAGAACTTGGCAAGATAGTTTGTGACCTAAGACAGGCATGAAAAAGAAAAACTCAATTTGATAAATAACACATATTTTAAAAGTAACTTAAGAACTACGCATCTAGGCTGGGAAGGTGGCTCAGTGGTAGAGTGCTTGCCTTGCATGCAAGGCCCTGGGTTCGATTCCTCAGCACCACATTAGCAGAAAAAAAAAAAGCCAGAAGTGGCACTGTGGCTCAAGTGGTAGAGTGCTAGCCTTGAGCTGAAGAGCTGAGGGACAGCACCCAAGCCCAGAGTTCAGGCCCCACAACCGCCCTCCCCCCCGCCAAAAAAAAGAACTACACATCTGAGAAATACGATAATCAACACAACCTTTCTAGAATTATAGTAAATGAAAATATCACAATATAAATTATCATTATTTCAATAAAAAAGAAAACTAAGCCAGAAAAAATAGGCTATTTTTATTATCAAAATGCAGAAGTCCTCATAAAGGATTTCTTTGACATTCTCCTGATAAAGCAGTTAAAAACTTAGAGTTGTCTATAAAAACATTATAAGAACAAACTATTAAAAACAACATAAAAATTTAACATTGTAGAAACATGCAAAATAGTCATTTATATTTAAGAAAACCTATTATTCTAGAATTCTTTAAAAAGAACACAAAGTTGGTTAGTTACATCTAATAAAAATGCATGTGCTATAGAATTGGAAAGCCAATTGTAAAAATGAGATTAACTATGTTAAGGTAATAAATTTACTATTTATATTTTAATTTTTTTTAACATTTTTATCAAAAAAACAGTTTCTTTCAAAAGAACCACCTTCATCTGGCTACTGGTGGCTCAAGCCTGTAATCCTAGCTATTCAGGAGGCTGAGAACTGAGAATTAAAGTTTGAAGCCAGGGCTGGGAAGGTGGCTCAGTGGTAGAGTGCTTGCCTTGCATGCATGAGGTCCTGGGTTCAATTCCTCAGCACCACATAAGCAGAAAAAGCTGGAAGTGGTGTTTTGGCTCAAGTGGCAGGGCGCTAGCCTTGAGCTGAAGAGCTGAGGGACAGCGCCCAGGTCCAGAGTTCAGGCCCCAGGACCAACCAAAAATAAAAATAAAAATAAAGTTTGAAGCCAGCCAAGGCAGGAAAGTTCATGAAACCCTTATCTCCAATAAACTACTCAGAAAAAGCCAGAAGTGGTGCAGTGGCATAAGTGATAAGAGCATCAGCCTTGAGAAAAAGAATCTTGGGGAGAGTGCCCCGGTCCTGAGTTCAAATGGCAGGAACAGGAAATAAATAAATAATTAAATAAAGTATATCACACTTGATAAGTATTGCCATCCTCACCTCCTTGCCATAATTTAGCTGCAATCAACCTGTCACTTTCCAGTTAAGACTACATCAATCAGTCCCTGAATTATTTTTTTCCATTTTTCCTGCTAAATAACAGTCCCATTTTCTTACCCACCAAAACCTCTTCACAAATTTACCACCTCCCCAGAATAACTAGCATTCATACTTTTTCAACTCTGGCCATGCTATTAATTCTATATTACCAATCTCTCTTTCTCAGAGCACTTTCTAAGCTCAGGGATAAACTCCTCACCAGACAATAAAGACCAGTCTTAAGGACTAAGTAGATTATAAGAGTATAAAGGGAGATAGAAGTCAAGGTCAATTTTTATGAGATCTTTGAAATGGAATTGAAAGCATTAAAGAAAAGCTATATTTTAAATAAAATTCAGGCAACAGAATTTATGTAAAATATTAGTGAATTTGTAAAGGTACTTGAGTTCATTAGAATAGATAAACATGCATACAGATAGATAGATGGATAGATACTCAAATACAATTGAATAACCAAAGCTTTTCCCAAACTAGCAACAGAATGGACACCATTCTACATTATAAACAAAGCTATTTCTACATTATAAAACAGAGTAAGAGGGGCTGCGAAGGTGGCTCAGTGGTAGAGCGCTTGCCTTGAATGCATGAGGCCCTGGGTTCGATTCCTCAGCACCACATAAGCAAAAAGAAAAAAGCCGGAAGTGGCGTTGTGGCTCAAGTGGTAGAGCGCTAGCCTTGAGCTGAAGAGCTGAGGGACAGCGCCCAGGCCCAGAGTTTAGGCCCGAAGACCAGACCAAAAAAAAAAAAAAAAAAAAAAACAGAGTAAGAGAGCAATCATGAACTTCTGTTTCCTAATAACATACACATTAGCTGTCCTTCCAAATGCAAAGATAACCTAGTATATTTTAAGAGGTAAATTTATCTGAAACTGCACAAACTTCTGCTTAGTTTTGCTTTTACAGATTAATCTTAATCTATTTCTTTCCTTAATTCTTATTCTTCATTAACCATTAAGATAAAATTTAATCAAAACATTGACCAAAGAAATCAAGTAACTGCTGAATTATTTAGACAAGAGTCCTGCAAATCAGTACTAGAACACTTGCAGCTTAATGTTACAAAGAACCTAACAGGCCGAGGCTCAGATCGTCCTTGGATGGGAGAAAATGCTAGAGTCAGAGAAGACATACATTAAAAAAAAAAAAAAAAAAAAGCTGGAATATCAATGGGCTAACAATTCAAAGCAGAGCACTACATCTCCAGAGGTAAGTCAAAGCCTTGGAGAGAGACTCAATTCAAAAAATTTCTTACACAAATTGTACCTGCTCCAGAAAAAGAAAAAGAAAAAACAAATGAAGATAAGCAATAATTGTATAAGAATAAAGAAAAAAATTAGGCAATCTAAGGATAGATTCTCCTGTGAATATTAATGAAGCCCCAAATAGAGAATCATTGACTCTTTTCCTTCCTTCCTTCCTTCTTTTTTGTGGTACTAGGTGTTGGGGCCCATACTACCACTGGGCTCACAAACCCAGTCTGGTTACTACCTGTTCATGGCAGAGGTGTCCCTCCTGGAGGAAGGATGCGTTGGTGGCCTATTGGGATCAAATGGAGGCTGCCCAAAGGGAGGCTTAGGTGGTTGAAGAGAGCCTCTCATCATACCAAAAGGTAGAGAAGGTCACATAAAAGGTGGAGGGCCTTGCTTCATGGCATTTGGTGGGAGAGTACCACTCAGAACCTCAAGGCCTGCTGTTGAATCATCCTGCATGGTAAAATAATTCATGCATTTTTCTTTCTCAAAATTACAAAAGACACAGAATAAGACTCTACAATATATTTTAAAGACTTAGCCAGACTTGGTGGTAATCAGGAATGATCAAAGGTTCAAGGCTAGCACAGAAAAAACAATTGCAATTAATAAGCCAGGCATAGTGGTATACACTGTGATCCTCATTTTCTGGAAGGTATAAGTAAAAGGATTGCAATCCTAGGCCAAGCCTGGCAAAAAGTGGGGCTGTATCTGAAAAAACAAGTAAAAGCAAGCTCAACTATCCGCAAAGTCCTTTCTAGCAAGCCCCAAACACTGAGTTTGAATCCCAGTACACTAGGACAAAACAGCCTAAAAGGCTTTTAAATGCAAGTTAGAATGCCATCATATTGCAACCATCATGATAAAAAAAAAACTAGATTAACAAAATAACTGACAGATGCTAAATCTAGGGGCAAATTCAGATAGATGTCACAGGGTGGGGGGAGAACGAGGGGGGTGGGGATGTATTTATATTTAGATGCTCTTATAATGTCTCAGAACATGCTCCTTGTAGTCACAAAATCACATGAAAAACAGAGGAGGTAAGAGGAATTGGGCAATAACTACCTTGACTCAAAGATCAAAATTATTATCATCTAAGGACAGATGGTTGATGTGATTGAAAAAGACACATCACCAATTTCAGACAAGAATGAGCAACAAATACTGAGCAACTATTAGTCAAAAACAAAATGAAAAATGTTCTATTGGGATGTAGGTGCTTTTTAGGAATGTCAATGTTTATGCAGAAAGAACAAAGGAAGACTCAGTTTCCAGATTGAGAATTCTAGAGGCATCATGAGACAATTTTAACTCTACACTGTATTTTAAACTAAAGGAAATGTCAAAGAACATTCTTGATCAATTGATCCTATCATTATAAATGTACGGAGTGGGTAGCTGGGTTATAGTTGTGTAAGAATATTTATATTCAAGAGTAATTAGAATGGACTGGGCTGGGTGGACCCACCTTCTAAGGATCATCCTGCCCTGGTCCTGATCATTTCTCTCAGCCTCCCAACTACCATGAGCTATCTTCTGCCACACCCTGCCTCCAAGATGCTCTGCCTGTCTCCTCAGGATCACAGCTATGGAGAGGCAGCCGAAACTATGGACCAAAGTAAATCTTTCCTCCATTAAGCTGTTTCTACCAGGTACTAGTCAACAACAAAGATGTATGATAAACCAAAATGTCAAAAGTATTTAAATATTCCTGAGGGAATGATGGTGATTGTTCCAAACCTACATTGCAGAATAAGAGACGGAATATTATCAGTAATAGAACATTTTGTACTTTTATTGTTAGAGTGATGAATGATTTCCACATCAGAACTTATTTTTACTACTTTTCACAAAAGCAGAACATTTCTAAAACTAACCTTTAGAGACACTTAAATTTTTAAATGTAAAATAGTTATGCTCTCAATAAGCAAAATTGTATCTTAGAAAAGGTAAATTTACAAATACATAAAAGTGAACAAATAAAGGACTTTTTCCATTGAAACAAAAAAATCTCTATCCTGGAAGTGGAGGTGTGGCTCAAATGGTAAAGCACCAGCCTTGAGCAAAACAATCTGAGAGCATGAGGCCTTGAGTTGGAGCCCCAGTACCTGCAACAGTAACAAAATAATAGTAATAATAAACAACTCTATATTCTGAAAATATTCACATAGTATTTGGAGATTAAAAATGTATTTGGGGATAAAAGGCCACAAGTTTATGTGTTTAGCCCCACAATTGGTTCAGAGTGACAAAATATGCATGCAAATAATAAAGCAAAAGTAGTAAAACATTTAGGCTTCTATTTTTATTTTCACAACTTTTTAAATATACTCTTTATTGTAAAGATACTATGCAGAGGGGTTACAGTTACATGAATAAGGTAATGAGTTCATTTTCTATGGAGCATTGTTACCTCCTCCTTTGTTTTTCTCCTACCATCCCTTCCCTCCCCACCTCCACAACTCATCCCTCCCTTGTGCCCCCAGCCCCCGAAGTTGTAAAGTTCATTTTCAACAGTGTCTTGAACATCCTATTGTTACAATGGGTCAACCTGTATCCTTATTTCAGCATTTTGTTATTTACCTTCCTCTCCTCAAATTAGAAAAATATTTATACAAGATGCAGGACACCATAATCAAATACAGTGAAAACAGGGGTTATACCATTGGGGAAGAACATACAAAAGAAACAAAAAAATTACATAGTATATTATAAATGCATTAAAAACAACAGCAAGAAAGGTAAAACACTTATGTCCCTATATGGGGGTTCATTTCACTTAGTATCATCTTATATGGTTATATGTACATAGATTTTGACCTTTTCTGCTTGTCCTAGATTTATACTAGTTATTGCAAATAAGGGAAACCATGGGATTTATGTTTCTTGGGGCCTGACTTGCTTCACTTAATATAATTTCTTCCAAGTCTTTCCATTTCCTAACAAATGGATGGTGCCATTCTTTATGAAGGAGGCAGGTGTGTGTGTGTGTGTGTGTGTGTGTGTGTGTGTGTGTGTGTGTGTGTGTGTGTGTGTGTGTGTGTGTACACACACCACATTTTCTTGATCCACTCAACTACTGAGGGGCATGTGGATTGCTTCCATATATGGTAAATAATATGCTATAAACATAGTTGTGCTTGTAGCTTTAGTTTCAGAGACAAATATTCGGTTTGAAACATTAAGAATATTCATTTTTTTCAAATAAATACACACTGAGAAGCTATAAATGGACTGTGTAAGGTAAGAAAAAGAAGAGAAAGGAAAACTTAAGAACTACATACTTTACAAATGGGGAAGAAAGCAACACAAGACTCAAGTACTAGACAAGAACCAAAGAATCAGCATCCTAGGAGAAGATGCTGGCTGTCCATATAATGGAAGAAAATATTTGGTAGGTAGGAAAAAACAAAATATATTGCAGGATCCTTTATATTTAAATGAGAAGAATTCAGAAAATAATGAAATGTTAAAAAAAAATCATAGGAAGAGCATAGACCTCACAGGCAGCAAAATGAAATATTTTAAACTAGACTAAGTTTCCTAGGAAGGAAAATGTACAAATATTAACTCATATGTTGTCAAGCAAAATAACTGATGACACCATATGCTCAAAATAATATGGGACAGAAAAATATCAAGAGTCTCAAATCAGTTGTATGGAACATGTAAGAATGAGTAGCACCTGCCTAATAGGAAAGGTAGGTAGGTAGGTAGATAGGTAGGTAGGTAGGAAGAAAGGAAGGAAGGAAGGAAGGAAGGAAGGAAGGAAAAGGAAATAAAAGAAGGAAGAAAAGGAAAGGAAAGGAAAGGAAAGGAAAGGAAGGAAGGAAGGAAAGGAAAGGAAAAGAAAAGAAAAGAAAGGAAAGGAAAGGAAAAAGCAAGCAGGCAAGCAGGAAAGCATGCAAGCAAGCAGGGAAGAAAGATTATAAATTTTTATTCATCTAGTGAATGTTGAAGAGTCATGAAAAGAATGAGCAACAATGTATGCAGGAAACAAGTTTCATTAGTGCCAAAAAAAGAAAGTCACCACTGCCAACAATACAGATGACTGTGATGGATGTAATCAAATCCATTTTACTTTTAGTTTCTCTCTGTGTATATATGTGTACACACGTGCACACATGTGCATCTGCATGTATGTTTGTGTGTATTTAAGACAGAGCTTAACTATGAAGCCTTAAAATCCTTTTGCCTCTGCCTCCCAAGTGCTAACAGTACATACACACATTTAATTATGAGAAAATCTAAACTACAATAATCAAGACAATGAAGCTGATTATTATAGATTTGAAATAGGCTGAAAAACATTCAATAGCATTTAGTTCTAAATCTGTATGTAATGGAAGATTTATTTTGTATCAGTTTTTCAGTTCCAAGAAGCAAATCTCATGTTCCTGCCAATTAAAGATGACCCAAGAGCACATTTATGGATTAAGAGAATGGTATGATGTCAGCAACAAAAGGAGATAAGACCCCTTCTCAAACAACACTGAAGATTAAACTTTCTCTCTCATAGGAGGTTCTTCCACTTAGAAAAGTGAATATATGATATAATGAAAATCCACATAAAGCCATCTCTCTCTACCAGCATTCTAAATTGCTCTCATGAGTTCACTGATCCTTATAACAGCCAAGAGTAAACAGACCCAGACATACCGACACACACACACACACACACACACACACACACACACGTACCCCAACTAGTTGAACTAAATTTATCATCAGTTGACAAAATTCTCTAGATCTGTAGTCTTCAAACTGTGGTATGAACTATGGGTGAACATGTTTCAAGAAATTCAAATATACACAGTATAGGAAATGGTACAGTTGCCATTATGTTGTCTAATCTACATGGTGAATAGGAAGAGAAAGGTCTTTCACACAAACAGAAGCAAGATGTAAAATACAAAGGTACAACAATCAGGTCTGAGTGGTAGTCAAGACAACATTAAATAAAATGATAGAAATGAGTCTAGATTTTATTCTACCTCCAATAAGAAGCCACTGCAGGTCCTTAGATAGAGAATAGTGGCAGCTGACCATCTTCAAACCTCAAATATAGAAAAGCACTTTTAGTACTTTTATTCTGGCTGATATTGTTAGGTAGAAATTAATTTCATGTACTCTTTAATCTGTTACTTTTCACCTAGAAGAATTTAATAGAAAAGAAGGCTACCTCAACTTCTATTTCTAAGGTTCTATCAAATATATACTGTCTTCAAATCAGTTAAAATTAGCAGGCAGAGAATAAGAGTAGTCAACAAATGATAAATCACATCTGTTGACTTTTTTCCCCCCGATGATCAAGTTTAGAAACCACAGGATTTTACTTTTGCCTTTTCAAGATTTAAAACATCTAATCCAAAACTCCAAACTCACCAGGACAAGCTTCTTCAAAATCCTGTTATGATCACCAAGCTTGTAATGCTTTTCTTTTGAATCATCCACATCTGTAGGAGCTTTCATAATCATTATGCCTGTAAAATTAACACTGGTATTAAGAGGGGAACTATCTTTCAGAGAGGGAGTATTTGCCTGAAATTTGCCTAACCGAAAAATTTAACTCTTTAAACAGAACTCTTCTAAGTCAGATGGTACTGCAAAGAAAACAAAACCAAACAAATTAAAAAACAACAACAACACTACCTAGTGCAATTAAATCTCACTAATTAACACCATTACAGCTTATGTACTAACACCACTACTTGACAGCACTCATTTCCCTGTAAGAGGCTCGGACACATCCATCCCAGGGGACCACACAGAGGCAGGCAGACAGGCACAGGAGAAAGATTATTATAAGGTTTATTAGAGGAGCCCCATTTCCCCCAAGAGGGAACACATGGCCTCATCACCATCCAGGTAGCAGGAGAGTCTGAGGGGAAAGGAAGTGAGGTAGATGGGAATTCAGGTGGGTCTGGGTGGAGAGAGGGAGGGGCCAGCTGTAAGAGGGTACTCTGGGAATGGGAGGGGGGCCCAGGACTGGGTGGAGCCCACGGCCAAAGGTGGGCATACAACTAACATTCCCTCTCCAATACTTAAGGAAAAAAAAACTGCAAGACATTCCACCCACTAATCCAAAAATCAAACAAGAAAACAATGCAAGTGATCCACCTACTCAAGGAGCTGACTAAGCAATGGACTCTGAGCCAGAATCGACACAAATTAAGACTTCACCAGGACAATGCCCTAGGGCCAACCTAATCAGGATTGGGGGCTAGTAGCCTCAGAGAGGTAAGGGTGCAAACCCCCTGGAGTCCCACCCACTGGACCCACTGTGGGGACGCACCTGCGGTGGGAACCCGCTAAGTCTGCCTCTGCCCTTCAGTCTGGGAGGGCCGGCTGTGTGCTGAGGCCCAGGGTCCTCACACTGGGCCAGGCCGGGGCCTAGGTGCACCGTGGCCTCCACGGAGCCCGGGCTCTTACCTCAAACATAGCGGGAAGGCCGCGCCGCAGGAGGACCCGGCGTCCACAGGACAGGCCACTTGCGTGGTGGACTGTGACTTAGGACAGACTAGCCAGGGACGGGAGGGTCTCGGCAGCTCCCAGGGGCTCCACACATTCTCCTCAAGAGAATCCCCGCCCCACCACGCACCTCCTGGTCCACGAAAACAACCACAGCGCTCTGGCCTTCCGTGCCCACCCCTCACAGGGCAGCTGCCACCACCACACTGCGCATGCGCGTACCTGCGCCACCAGCTTCCTCTCTCTCCCTCAGGGCACTTCCTGTTTCCTGCCACACCCTCTTCCTGGCCGCAGCCCCAGTCCCTGGATGGCATCAGGCCTCTCTTCTCGCCAGAATGGGTCCAAAGGCAGTCCAGAGCCATCTTTCTCCCAGGCTGAGCTGCTAGCACTCCAGATTTCCCCACGTTAGGCCGTGAAGGTTGGTTCACTTCCACGTTACCGTTTCGTTTGCTGAACTCACTATTTTCAAGAGCTATCACTGACATTGTACACACAGATACAGACACAAGCAGACCTCCTCAGAAGGCAAGTGCCACACTGTGTATTTCCTAGTCTTGGAACACTAGAGTGTAAGGTTTGGAGGAAGGAGACCTCCAAGTACTTGTTCAGGCTGGAGAGAGTTTATTAGCAGAACCAAACTGCCTGTCCCACAAGATGAAGGTGTATAGAGGGGAAACCTATGGCAGGGATTGTGGTTAGAGAGAAGGTGGGAGGAGGGATGGCCACAGTGGATTCGGATGTGACCTCAAAGTCCCCTCGGAGCTTGGGGGACCTCCCTTTGCCTCTAGGTGCACCAGTTACCTGGGTTACAGGTCTGGGCAGGGACTTCTAGAGAGGGACAAGTGTTGTGGGAAGGGAGAAATAAAGAGGAAGGGGCCATTTTTCCTGGGTGCACCTAACATTTCAGCCTTTTGATAGTTAAAGGGCACTGGTTCTCTGGCTACTTCCTGCTGGCAACAGGTGCCAACATAAGGGGTAGAAAGTGGAGATGTCATCCCATCTGTAGAAGGCAGCAGTAAGTTCTTTAATGGTGAATGGGCATATGGGTTTTGCATGAACTCTGAGAGAGGTCTTACAAGACAGGAGCTGAACAATAAGAAAAGAAAACAATATTATACAGGGCCTACAAATGACAGAAAAAATGGAAGCCATCTGTTCATAATCGAAAAGAAAAAAATTGGATGCCTTGGCTTGTTCCTGTCTCCCATGTCCGAGGTGGTCCTGGAGTTGGTGGATTATGTTCTGGACTACTTTTCACTGGTTCATATCTGGCGGCTAGGTAGGGGAGACCATTGTGAACTGGTTAGGAGTAGTCATTCAGAAGCTGGGGTTGGGTTGAGCGATTAAGGGACCAGTAGGAGGTTTGATCATTTCCTGTAACTGGAGTATATAGATGTCTGGATTATAGAGATGTCAGGACTGTGGAGACCCAGGAAGGTGCCAAAGCAAACTGTCCTGAGTCTAAGACTCACAATAAATAAAACAGCAGGCAACAAAGAAAGTATGTAGGCTTTTGTCCAGGCTGAAAAAAGATAGTTAGGGGCCTTAGTTAGACATGTTTAAGTATTTTCTTTTCATCTGGTTAGTTTTGAAAGAGCAAGTACAAAGTGACTCCATTGAGGATCTGACACCATCCCCTCTTATCTGCACAACTTTTTCCAACTGCCCCTGGGTGGTCCCTCAAAGATGTGTAGGTAGTCCCTTTTCCTTGCTGGAATGATGTCCCATTTTCTCATTGTTGGGATGGTATGTCCCAGTTGGCATTTTTCCTCTTTGCTGGGATGGCCTGTCTCAGTTGACTGATGGCCTATTCCACATTGCAAGGGAAAGTGACTGACAAATTAAATGAGAGGATTTTTTTTGCCATGAGACCCAGTTGTATTTTCCACTGAAGCAATAAGGAAATCAATAGAAATAGTGTTTAAGCCGGGCTTACCTGAAACTTAAGAACAAAAGTTAAGTCTAACCAATACTTGCAAGAATTATTTAACCCTCTGTGGTTCTTGACAAAATGCTGCAGAGGATTAGCTCAATATTGGTCATGATGAACGATTTGAAACAGCAGCTGATTAAACAACCTAGTTCATTTTTAACTGAATATAGCACTAATAGGATACTAATTAAGGTTAAAATCATAGTTATGTAAAACTTCATAATCTTAACATTAAGCAATTAATGTAAGGTAGTAATCCTTAGACATATTTGTAAGACCCAAATCTTGTGAGCTTCTTTGTGGCTTGAGTTTAAAACTGCCTATTTTTTCTTATGGCCTGTGGAGCCAGTTATGTCTTGGTTATCAGAAAACTTTTTTAAAACAGTTTTGGTTAAAAAAAAAAAAAGACACATTCTCATACAAATTGACCTTCGGACACTGGGAGAAGGGTGGGGGGAATTAACCTTAGTGGAAGGATGGGGGTCACATGAAAGCCTACCATGTGGCCAAGTAGCAAATTTCTGGACAAGTCATGATGGTAAGAAAACTTGGCAGAGCCTTATCGAGTAAGTAAGCAAGCAAGCAGAAAAACAGACAAGCAGAAAGACAGGGCACACAGTATGGGCGCTCTCAAAAAAGGGAGGGGGACATAGAAAAAGAGAGAGGGGGTAAGGGGGAGAGAGAGCTTGAACTGCTACAAGACAAGGAAAGTTACCTTTCTAGAGGAGTTGGCAGAGAAGCTTATGCCCACTCGCATACTATGTCAGGCACACAGGCCTGGCGGGCACAGGGTTGAACAGTGGACAGAGGAGGGAGTTTGCATAGAGAGACAGAGAGAAGGACTAGCAAGGGGAGCAAAGAAAATTTGAACATCTGGAGTCGCTGACCATTTACCATTGCATTGGGAGAAACTGTTGCAATGAAAAATAAGGGTTTTGGCTTTATGGAGTCCTTTAGAGGGATTCTGTTGAGGACAGAAAATAATGGCCAGAAGACCTAGGGAATCCCTCTGTTGTGGTAAGAGAGAGATAGACATAACAGTGGGACCCATTGACTGCAGTCACTCATCAGATGAAGACAGGAGACAGGAGACTGTAGCGAGTGCATAGCCAGCAATGGTAAAGGCAAGAGGGCCAGTGTGGGGCTCTTTTGGCGGTTTGCTTTCATGAAGAGGGACTAGGAGGTCGACTGGCCCTCAGAAAGAGAGAGAAGAGGAGGTCAAAAAAATGGTGACACTATCCCCTCCCGGGTTTTGGCAACATTAAGTAAAGTTTGGAAAAAGTAGACCTCCATGGGTTGTTCAGCTAGAGGACAGTTAATTAGTAGAACTGAACCTGCAAGCCCACACAAGATGGAGGTATGAAAAGGGGAAAATTATGGTGAGGATTAAGGTTTTATAGGGAGAGGGTGGGGAGGAGTTTTGGCCACAGCAAAGGGTGGGAAGAGGTGTGACCACAGTGGATGGGGAAGTGACCTCAGAGCCCGAGAGCCTTGTCACTGCCCCACGATGTGCCAGTTAGTTGGGTTACAGATGCTGGGCAGGGACTTTTAGGGACATCCACAGTGGGCAATGAGGGAGAACAAAGGTGCCAATTTTCCTGGGCAGACCTAATATTTCAACCTTTGGAAGTTACATAGGGGGTAGTTGGGGAGGAGATGTGGCTGCAATGGATGAAGAAGTGACCTCAGAGGATGAAGAACTAACTAGTCTGGGGGTCCTACCACTGGCCCCAGTACACCAGATACCTGGGTTACAGGTACTGGGTGAGGACTTCTACAGAAGGCCTTGTGTGTGTGCACAGACAGAAGAAGGGATAGGGGCCATTTTTCCCAAAGGAATGGGGCTACTTTTCCTGGGTGGATCTAACAAGAAGTAAAAAGCTTACTCTGAGTTTAAAATATTTCCTTTAGGCTTGCACTGGAGGCTCACGCTTGTAATCCTAGCTACTCAGGAGGCTGAGATCTGAGAATCTTGATGCAAAGCCAGTCCAGGCAGGAAAGTTTGTGATACTCTTATTTCCAAATAACCATCAGAAAATAAGAAGTAGAGATGTGAACAAATAGCTCAGGTACAGTGCCTAGGCCCTGAATTCAACTTACATAACCAAAAATAATTTTTCTGTGTAGTTTAGTATTTTATCATGTATTCATAAAACATTAGTTAGACTAAAAATCAGAATAAGAAATGTCTGTGATTTAAATTTCAATGAGAATTTATCATTTGTTATGAAAATGTACTCAATATTTGGAATATTTTTCTGTGAAACTTCAAATAATGTCCAGCCTTTGAATGTAACACATATAAATATATGATGTTTGTGTATATATGTATGGATAATTTAAATTCTGTTTTTAGCATTATCTCATTTTCTAGCTTATAATGTTTCTTATAACACAAAAGTAATTTTGCCTGTAGAGAAATTTGCCTATCAATTAATATGAGTCAAAGTTAGTAAGACATTAAAATATACTTTGTCATTTCATTTCAAGATTAGATTGGCTAAACACCTACTTTGTTGGGGTCATAGAAAAGGCTTTTCAAAATCAACAATGGAGTACATTTTCATCTTTTTTTTGGCGGGGGGGGGGGTTCCGGTCATGGGGCCGGAACTCTGGGCTTGGGCGCTGTCCCTCAGCTCTTCAGCTCAAGGCTAGCGCTCTACCACTTGAGCCACAGCGCCACTTCCAGCTTTTTACTTTTTGCTTATGTGGTGCTGAGGAATCCAACCCAGGGCCTCAGGCATGCAAGGCAAGTGCTCTACCACTGAGCCACCTTCCCAGCCCATTTTCATCTTTTCTAACTCTCAATGAGTACTTTGACAAAACACATTGGTCATATCCACAGTACATAGTAAAGCATTTAAGTTCTTTGTTATAGTATAAAAATGTTACTCAAATCAAATGTGCATCAAGCAGACATCTATGCAGAGAACCACAGAATACTACAAAAATAGGTCCATATTATTGATGTAAAATTATATGTATAAAAGTAATTGACAGGTTTGGAGGTGTGGCTCAGTTGGTAGAGTGCTATCCTTTGAGGGAAAGCATCAGGTACTGAGATCCAGGCTTGGCCTCAAACCAAAACATTTTCAAAAAGAAAATAGAAAGTAATTGGTAATTGAGATTAATCTCCATTTTTGAATGATGATTCAACATTTACCCTTGAGCAACTTTTATTTTCCTTTACAACAAAAGATATCCAGTTGAAATAATCTTAAATTTTTAGTTAGTATATCCAGAAAAAACAAGTGTGTACCATCTCTTTGTTCTTATGCAATGGTTACAAAATAAGATGACAAGATAATTTATATGTGATATTCCTGTTGAATGTATCTGTTTTCATATGTATAGAAACTAAAGTATCCCTAAGACTGCACTGTAGTATGAGTGTGTGGCTCAGTGTTAGGGCACATAGCATGGAATTGGTTTAATAAACTCAATATAGAATAAATAAAATAAATCAAAATTTTAAATTTTTGTCCCACAAACATATAGAGTGACATGAAGCACTAAACTTTGTTTACATAAAGTAAATATATACAGACAAAGACAGCAATTCAATACTATAGAGAAAGAGGGTATGTTTATAAAAGCAATTATGCAGTTTTAGTCTTTCATCCTTCACGTTTTGTTTTTGTTTTTGTTTTTTGGTCAGTCATGGGGCCTGAACTCTGGGCTTGGGCACTTTCCCCCCACTCTTCAGCTCAATGCTAGCACTCTACCACTTGAGCCACAGCGCCACTTGTGGCATTTTCTGCTTATGTGGTGCTAAGGAATCAAACCCAGGGCCTCATGTATGTAAGACAAGCACTCTACCACTGAGCCACCTTCCCAGCCCCTTCTCAAATATTTTTGTCTAGGGTTTTTAATTTATCCTTAATAACTTACAAGGTAGCTATGAAATCACTGACTAAGATGGACTCAACTAAGCTAGTAGAATTTTGGAAAGTAAACACATTCAATGAAGTCAAGACACAAGCTTCATTGGTCCTTTTGGTTTTATTATTTAATTTTTATTATGGGCTAGTAGTTCGTTTCTGGAATTTTTCTTGTCTTTATTAGAGTTTGAGAACTATGTGCAATAATAGACATTGAATAAGATACCTGTATAATGATATGTCTATACATATACATATACATGGTTATTCTTTATATGTTTTAAATTGTGATTGCAAATCACATAACCATTGATTTTTCTCAATAATCATGTTACATTTTTGTTCATTGTACACATACTCCTAGAGTAAGAGCACCACATTCAGCTATGGCTTCTTGATCTTCTTTGTATCAACAAAGTGTATATACAAGTAGATGTCAACATGATCCTGCAGAGACTATTCTCTCTCTGGGACAGATTTTTTAGCTGAAAAAAATATGAAGCTGTTTCCTCTCCCAACACTTACTTACACTGCCTTTTAACTCATGGCCTTGTTTATCCATTATAGAAAATTTGCAAAGAGAATGTTTAGAGCCTTATCATTTTATGTGAAGACACACATCTCTCTTCCTCAGTCAGAGACCAAGGCCTGACTTCTAGTGGCAGATTACTTATCATATGTTCTTCCTCCCATAGAAGGATGTACAGTTCACAGTTACTCCTTGTTCTATGTGGCTCAGTGTTTGTTCGCACACTCTCCTTTGTAATGATTCCCAGGACTAACGTTAGAGAAAGTGATACTAAGATTTTGGGGTCTATACATTCAAATCTACTTTATTATTAATACTAATATTTGCTACATTCTTTTCTAATTCCATTTAGATATTCAGAATTTAAAAGGGTAGAAAAAGTTTGATCTCCTTGGGAACCATTACAAGTTTGATAAAGAAGCATCTCATCAGTCCAAATTTCTCTGTGCCCCTTTGCATATCTCTCTCCCTCACATTCCCTACCTCTCAACTTGTCATCTGGTTGCTATTATGTTGAACATTTTTTGGTGACCTCTCAACATATCCTGCCGTTTTCCTTCCCCAAAATATGGTTACAGAGATCCTAGAGATTAGGGCTCTCCATGCAATTCCATTGTGGGAGTGATGATGGACAATCCCATAGCTTCAGAGGGCAGAAGGAAGATTCACTTCATGCATCTATTCTGGCTTTATTTTCTGTTTTTCTGTGAGTTGTGACATATACTGATAAATAAGAACACATATTGAGAATCTCTTTCCCTAAGATTTTTAAAAATCTTTAAGTCATTTTACAATTTACATCACAAGGTTCTGTTTTATCAGAGAGCAGATCGATTCAATTTTCCCCATTTATTTGTTATGAAAATTGACTATACATACTAACAATAACATGATTTTTATTACATGCTATTCGTCAGTCCTTTGCTGTCTTCATAAGGATATTTATATATAAATATCTATAAATAAAATTTTTAAAATATAAAATAAAATGAAAAATAAAAAAAATAGTATGGCACTGAGTAGGTGAAACTTACTTGCTTAAGTTTTAGTCCTGACCACTGTCCCTGAGCTTTTATATTTTGTTTTTTTATTTTTATTTTTAATTTTTGGTAGGTCCTGGGGCTTGAACTCTGGACCTGGGTGCTCCCTGAGCTTGTGTGTGTGTGTGTGTGTGTGTGTGTGTGTGTGTGCACGCGCACACGCGTGCGCTCAAGGATGAGCTTTTTTGTGCGTTGCGTGTCTGCTTAAGTGGAAATAAGAATTTCACAGACATTTCCTGTCAGAGATGGCTTTGAACCACTATTTTCAGCTCTTATTCTTCTAAATTGTAGGATTACAAGCACGAGTGCCTGGCTGTGGGAGAAATAACACACTAGAGCTTAAGTTGTTTTGAGTACATTAAAATGTTATTTATTTGTATCTTGTAGAGTTGTATCTGGTAAAATTAGTAGTAGGGCTCTATTCTGTATTAAAAACTTGGGTCTTCTCCATATTTGTGTTTTCAGATCTTAACTTCCATTGATATGGTATTTGGAAATGAAGTCATTGAAAAGAGTTAAATGAGATCCTAGGGTAGAGGCCCTGTAATGGGATGAGAGTTTTTAGGAAGAAGAGACCAGACATCTCTGTTGCTCTGTGAGTTTGTGTTAAGAAGTCAGCCATTTGCAGAGCAGGAAAAGGCCCTGACCTGTCACTGAGCCTGCTAGTTCCTTTGCCTTGAACTTCCCCAGTCTCTGAAACTGCGAGGAATGAATGATAGTTGTTTAATCACCATGCCATCGTATTTTGTGACAGTAGCCCAGCTAAGGAACTTCTCTTCTGGGCTCCTTCCATACCTAACAAAATTGTAATGAAAGGAAGTTAAAGGATGCCACTGTCTAGAAATGAGTAACTTTTCTTTACCCATATGTAATACCAATTTAGGTGTGATTTTAATCATATTCAGTCCATTGTGCATCATTTTTGGTATTTTGTCTAGATTGAGTGTATATTTCGAAGAATGTCTTACTCCTAACCTACTAATGAACCAGTAAAGAACACAAGAATGTAGTTCTAAAATGGAGTGGAGACATTTGGGAAATTGAATCCCTTTTCAACTTTATGCACAGTATCATCTGGCACATGATTTTTTTTGCTTTTTGGCAATAGAAAGGAATAATTCTCTAAAATATACCTATGAAGAAATAGACAATAATCAG
Source organism: Dipodomys spectabilis (assembly GCF_019054845.1). Classification (NCBI taxonomy): domain Eukaryota; kingdom Metazoa; phylum Chordata; class Mammalia; order Rodentia; family Heteromyidae; genus Dipodomys; species Dipodomys spectabilis. The sequence goes on from NW_024870775.1 coordinate 3,137,118, forward strand.
TCACACAATACTCCTTAACAGATCTTTTAAACTAGAATATGGAATTCAGGGGCATTTGTTCTTCTGTTCAATGAAGCTTTGTAGCCCATCTGTGCTAGTACTCATCCCCACATGCTTTATTGTCCATTAGACCCCTCCATGCCCTTGAAGGGAGGAAATACTACTATAATTCTGTGTAAAGAGCTCTGCCTGCAGATTTTTCTGAAAGTCTCTCATAACATGGGATATGATATTCTCTATTGTTTATGGTCATATGTATTCTTCATATTATTACTAAATTATTCACTGCAATTTTCATATGGGAATACTTATATTTATTAGAGATTTATTTCTTTACTGACCTATCAACCCTCACCTGGTATTTGAGGAAAAGGAGTGATGCATTTTCTAGAGTATCTTTGCTTCTTGAGACATAAAATGAGGAATTGTAGAAGACATCCTGAAAAGTCTAGGGCATTAAGTTGCATTTCCTGAGGCCATCCAGGTGATCTGAAAGAAGGAAGGTTGCCCTTCACCTACTCAGTGTCACATGCAGAGGGAGATTTGACATTAATGTCATAGAAACAATGTCACATTTCATATGATTCATTTTAGTGAGCTTGAAATCTGGAATGCCTCTCTTTGAGTTCTGTTCCTTGGAAGCCTTGGGAATTTGGCTTATTTACTTGTTTATTTAGTTTGTAATATTGTAGTTTGAACTCAAGTCCTTGCATTTTCCACCAAGTGCTCTACCATTGAACCATACTCCTAAGTCTCTTTTTGCACTGGTTATTGTTGTGATCATGTCTGTTTTTGCCTGGGATGTGGTTAGACTGCATCCACTTATTATAAACTTCCTGTTATAGCTGGGATGACAGGCATGTGCCGTCATGCCCATTTGTTAAGAAGGAATCTTCCCTGCGTGGTCGGACAGACCTGGAATAATAGAGACCTTCCAATCTCAGCCTCTAGTTCGCTAGCTGTATGGCCCTTATCCCAGACCTTTTGTGCTTTTCATAGTTTATTTTTTAGATAAGTTGTCATGTTTTATTTCTCAGCAGGCCCCACACTACAATCCTCCTGCATTTTGTCCCACATTGCTGGGGGTTTTAGACATGCACTACCACAGCTGGCAATTTAGTCAACTAACTGCATATCTCCTAAGTCAACTACCTGCATACCTCCTCATCTATAAAACAGTGCTAATAAATCTCATAGATTGAAGAATTAGTAAAGCCATGCATGCATAGTGTGTAGTGAATAATCCATGCATGTTAGCTGTTTTTGTCATTATCACAATTTACTGTGACAAATGAATTAAGCACACATTATGAGACGTTTGTGTGTGTGTGTGTGTGTGTGTGTGTGTGTGTGTGTGTGTGGTACTGAGGCTGGAACTAGACATACTCTACTACCGAGCTATATCCCTAGGTATGAATGAAGTGAACATTATGTATTTGTGCCGTATGTCACCCATTCTTAGTAAACTACCACAAACATGATGACTTAAGACAGCAGAATCTATCCTCTTACACTTGTAGGGGTTAGATGTCTTATTGGGCTGAAACCAAAGCTTTACAAGACTGCATTTCCACAGCACAACCAGGAGAAGAATCTATTCCTTGCCTCATTAAGCTTCTGCTTGCCATTCCTAGATCCATGGTCACGGCACTCCAGTTGCTTCCTTTGTCTCTACTTTGCCTTATCTTCTGTGCTTCTGGTCTTCCTCTTTCTTTCTTTCTTTTTTCTTTTCTTTTTTTTGTCGGTCATGGGCTTGAACTCTGGGCCTGGGCACTGTCCCTGCGCTCTTCAGCTCAAGGCAAGCACTCTACCACTTGAGCCACAGCGTCACTTCCGGTTTTCTAGTGGTTTATTGGAGATAGTCTCATGGACTTTCCTGCCTGGGCTGGCTTTGATCCTCAGATCTCAGGCTTCTGAGTAGGTAGGATTTACAGGCATGAACCACTGGTGCCAGGCCCTGGTCTTCCTCTTATGATTTACAAGAACATTTGTGGTTGCATTAGGGTCTTCTTTAATCATTCAGAACAATCTCCACACTTCAAAGTTCTTCATGTAACCAAACACATAAGGTAACATTTATCGATTTTAGGGGTTAAGAAGTGATGTGTGGGTGCCAAGGGATGGGAGCTTCAGCGTGTGTGGATGTGCAGTTTTTAATCTATCAAAGTTTTCTTATATTTACATATTGTGCTAGCCAGACAAAACTAAGTATGAGAAACAGAAGAATGCAGAAAGGGTCAGAAATCTAGTATATTTTTAAAGTGTATTATTTTAACTCATTTAAATGTTGATTTATCTTGCTTCAAATAGTTAAAAGGCAGCAAATTACTTTTTTGGTTCTCTTCTCTCTAGTGTAATGCAGGCAATATGTCTAGTCTGTGTCCCTATAGACAGCTAGTGCCTGGGACATCAAAGTTGCCAGGAGAAGCAGGACCTTGTTCTCATGGTGTATATTGTGTAAATGATTGTATGGTTCTAGACAACTACTGCCATATTTTTTAGCACATTGTCTCTATATGTTTTACCTCAACATCTTAGGAATCATTATTAAACTTAATGTAAAGATAAAGGAACTGTGACAAAATTATACCCAGAGTTATTGACCCAGACCAACAATTGCACTCTTACCTGTGGTTGATTATGCAATATATGTCTTGAAAATAAAATAAGGAAGAAGAAGAAGGAAGAGAAAAAAGGGTAGAAAAAATAGGAAGAAGGAGGAAGAGTCAAGGATAATTAAATAGGACCAAGTAAATTTTTAGAAGTTGTAGAATTTTATCAACTACCTAATACCATTACCTACAGGTATCAACCAATGACATGTTTTGCTCATTTGGGCTTTGGTTTAATGAGAAATTTAGCCTTTGTTAGAATTCTTATTTTATACATTTCTTTCTCAAAGGAATTCATTGATTTTGTTGGCAGTAGTGAACAGACATTATTATTTTAGTTCTTTCTATCTTAACTCCTTTTAAAATTTCTGTATTGCAGTAAAACACATGTAACATGAGTTTTGCCATCCTAATCATTTTTAAGTGTGTGTGTGTGTGTGTAGTTCAGTGCTTCTTTTAAGTTTATTCACAATGTTGTACCACAACTCCCTCAGTCATCTCCTGAGTTCTTCCTCTTGTGAAATTGAAACTGAGCAGTAGCCATCCAACAATCACCCTGTATTGCCCTCTCCCCAGATCTGACAATCTACCATCTACATTCTTTATGAATTTTACTACTCTAATTACATCCTCTAAATGGATTCATACAATATTGTATATGTATTTGTTTCCTTTAGAATAATGTCCTTAAGTTTCACCTATCTGATAGCAGAATTGCTTTCCTTTCTGTGGCTAAATTTGTCTATCCAGTCACCTGACCATGGGTACTTGGGTTTTTGTTTTTGTTTTGTTTTGTTTTTATATTTTAGCAGGTAGAATAATGGTGTTATGAGCATCATTATATAAATGTCTCTTCAATACTTTTTAAACTTATTAGAATGGCAAGTGGGATTATTATTAATCTCTGGGATTATGTGGTATTTTTAGTTTTAATATTTTGAAGAACTGTCATGCTGTTTTCTACATTGTTATTATGCCTGTCCTTTTTGTGCCAGTCTAAGGCTTGAACTCAGGGCCTCGGTGCTGTCCTTAGCTTTTTGATCAAGGCCAGTGCCCTTCTGCTTGAAACAAGCCCTGGCTTTCTGGTGATTAATTGCAGATAAAAGTCTCACAAACTTTCCTACCCAGACTGGCTTCAAAGTTTGACTCTCAGATCTCAGCTTCCTGAATAGCTAAGATTACAGGAGTGAGCCACTGGTCGATGCTTGTTGTTTTTGTTTGTTTGTTTGTTTTGTTTTCATTTTACATTCCTACAAACAGAACACTAAGCTGACATTCCTAAATTCTAACCAATATATAGTTACCATTATTTTGTTTTCTTTTTGCCAGTCCTGGGGCTTGAACTCAGTATGTGAGTGCTGTCGCTAAGTTTCTTTTGATCAAGGCTAACACTCTTCCATTTGAGCTACAGTTCCATTTCAGCTTTTTGGTACTTCATGGACTTTGTTTTCTAGGAGAGCTTTGAACCCTGATCTTCAAATATTAGCTTGCTAAGTAGCTAGGATTACAGTCAAGAGCTACTGGTGCCTGGCGTATGTTCTGTTTTTGATAGTAGCTCTCCTAATATATGTGAGGTAGTACCTCACTGTATTTTGGATTGGCATTTGCATGATGATGAGGAAATCTAGTATCTTTTCATATATTTAGCCATTAAATATCTTTAAAGAAATGGTCTATTTACACTAATTTTAGTCCATTTTAATATTAGGAGTTTTCTATATATTCTGGATATTAATCACTTCCCACATATATGTTTTGTAAATATTCTCTCCAATTGTTTTGTCAATTTTTTACTTGGCAGATTATATCTTTTGTTGTATGAAATTTTGATTTTTTTCATAGAGTACAATATATTTGTTGTTGTTATTGTTAATCTTGATGCCTGAGTCATTGGTATCATAGCTGATAATTCTACCTATTCTTTTTTTCTGTTGGTAAAAGTACAGTATTAAGTTGAAGAAGTCTTAGAAACCATATAAAACATCACAAGGAAGTAATAAACTATAAAAACAAGTTATGATAAAGTTATGATATTAATATTATAAACATAATTTTGAAAACAAGGCCCCCATGTCATGATTCCATTTATGTGACATTCAGTATTAAAGGGAGGCTAACTTAGTTACTATTGAGAGAAAAGTGAAGGTGCTGATATAACCTGTTTGTGTTGACTGTGTGGATCTGTTTATTTGAAAAAACTTCAACAATTTCAACCTAAGGTGTATGCATCACTCTTTTTTTCATTGTACTTCAGAGTAGTTAATATTAACAACTCATCATTGGGAATCTCATGGTGAAGGGAAATATCTGTAAGTGGGCAGGAGAGGCAAAGCAGTACTGTCACCTTTCTTCTAGGGAAACATACACTCACTGAAGGTGGTCCAACAATTTGGCTTGAAGTTTTTTTAATTATTTTAAGGAAATTCCTGGGTACGGAGACTGCAGAAACATTTCCCCATGAGGTGTCTTAATGAGGGAACTGAATAGCCCACTGAATAACATCCTTGTTGATGTAGCAAAGACCTCTTAAAAATTAGCCTTACAGAGCATAGTGCAATTTAAATCTAGAAGTGCCTTCTGGTTCGGCATAACTTCAAACATTTCAGTTTCTAAACACGAGGAGATTTCGCACCCCTTTAATGATATCTTAAAAATTTTCTTCCTCTTAATGATGTCATTGTAATGGTGTGGGAATTAGTGAGCTTGAGCTCACCTAATTTTGGCAGATTTCAGTTGCTGATATTTTTGGATGGGTTAAAACTGGAGTGCATTATTCTCCAAATAACCTGAACTTTTACCTTTAGGAAAGCTAGACTGTCTCTGAGATATATAGTGAGAAAGGTTCAGAGTCACCTCAAGAACAACAACTAGGGCATGGTAAAATAACTTCGGTTTTCCTGGGTGCTGTCTGTGCATCCATGAGCATCGCTAGGCTGTGAGAAGCTATCATGTTTTACTAATGATTCTGCCTCCCACAGTGTGTGTCAACACTGTTAACAAAAACATACCCCAGGGCTGGGAAGGTGGCTCAGTGGTATAGTGCTTGCCTTGCATGCATGAGGCCTTAGGTTTGATTCCTAAGTACCCCATAAGCAGAAAAACCCAGGAGTGGCACTGGGGCTCAAGTGGTAGGGCGCTAGCCTTGAGCTGAAGAGCTGAGGGACAGTGTCCAGGATAAGAGTTCAGGCCCCATGACCAGCAAAAACAAACAAACATTTATACCCCAAAAATTTATCAAACAAATATATTTCTAAAACTTTTACTGTGCTAGGACATAGAAGTTGTAGCCATTTGAGCTGAATGTCTATCCCAAACTTAAGAAACTGTGAAGTTTTCCTTAAAAGCAATAGAATAATCTATCAGATTTTGATATGCCTTATTGTTGTTTTCCCTCCTGAATAAATAGCTTAATTACTGATTAATTGATGACTCTAGTAGACTGAGTATTTCCACATTTCAAATAGTTGTCCTTAGAAAATTCCAAAATTTAGGGCTGGGAAGGTGGCTCAGTGGTAGAGCACTTGCCTTGCATGCCTCAGGCCCTGGGTTTGATTCCTCAGCAGCACATAAGCAAAAAGAAAAAAGCCAGAAGTAGCGCTGTGCCTCAAGTGGTAGAGCGCTAGCCTTGAGCTGAAGAGCTGAGGGACAGCGCCCAGACCCAGAGTTCAGGCCCACGATTGGACCCAAAAAATAAAAATTCCAAAATTTAAAGTTTCCTTTGTCAGTTCTTGTGAAACTTGATGAGTAACTGTTTCTCAAAAATTAATGGCATCATTCTTAATTATTTATGAATCTTCAATTCTGTCTGATGCCAATTTATCATTTTTCAACAATTCTTCTTAATTAGAAATCAATACCCGTTCATCCAAAAAGATGATATTTAAAAATAGTTTTTAAATCATTTTAAATTATTAGATGTCTTCTTAAGTTAATTCTTTTGCAGTTGGAAAAAAATACTCAGAACTCTAAAGAAAGCAAAAGACAGAGTTTCTTTCTTAAAGAGATCTCTTTATGGAACTAAGATTTGAATTCAGGGCCTCATGCCTGCTAGGCTGACACTCTACTTCTTGAGCCCTGCCCCCGTCCAGCTTTTTGCTTGTTATTTTTAAGATAGAGGCTTGTAAACTTGGCTACCCTAAAACAGTGATCTTTCTTCTCAGCCTCCTGTGTAGTTAGAAATACAAGCATGGGGCTGGGAAGGTGGCTCAGTGGTAGTGTTTGCCTCGCATGCATGAGGCCCTGGGTTCAATTCCTCAGCACCACATAAACAGAAAAAGCTGAAATGGCACTGTGACTCATGTGTAAGAGTGCTAGCCTTGAGCTGAAGAGCTGAGGGACAGCACCCAGACCCTGAGTTCAAGCCCCACAACTGGTTAAAAAAAAAAAAAAAACAGGCATGAAAACAAAGGGATGAGCCATGAACTCCTGGCAACATTATTCTTTATTATCATTCTATTTTTTGGTTGCATGTATTCTGATCCTGTGACTTGAACTTAGGACCTGGGCACTGTCCTTGAGCTTTTTTTTTTCTTTACCACTCTACCACTTGAGCCACAACTCCACTCTTGGCTCTACTCTTAGCTTTTTGGTGGTTAATTGGTGATATGAGTCTCATGAACTTTACTGTCCTGCATAACTTGGAACTGCAATCCCCAGATCTCAGCCTCCTGAGTAGCTAGGATTACAGCTGTGAGTTACCAGTGACTGGCTAAGATTAGTGTGTGTGTGTGTGTGTGTGTGTGTGTGTGTGTGTGTGTGTGTGTCCACATAGCTTTTTAATTCTTTAAATTTTTTTAATTTTTTTTATTGTAAAGATACTGAACATAGGGGTTATAGTTACATGAGTAAGGTAATGAGTACATTTCCTATAGAGCATTGTTAACCCCTCCTTTGTTTTTCCCTCCCCATCTCCTCTACTCCTCCCTGCCCCCCCCCCCCCACAAGTTGTAAAGTTTTTTTTCAACATAGTGTCTCCTGCATCTCATACCTCTAGGATAATTTTAACTGATAAGTAGAAAAAGTCAAAAGCTATGCACAGATGACCATATTAGAAGATGCTAAGCAAAAAGAACCCCAAGACAGGGACACATGAGGTTTTATCTTTGTTGATGTTATTTTTAATGTACTTATAATGTACTAGGTGATTTTTTTGTTTCTTTTATATGTTCTTCCCTCATGGGATAACACCTGTTTTCACCGTATTTGATTCCAGTACCCTGTATCTTGTATATACTTTTTTCTAATTTGGGAAGGGGAAGGGAAATAACAAAATTCTGAAACAAGGATACAGGCTGACCCATTGTCATAGCTTTTGAAGTTTTTGTCTTGGCACTGTCCATAAACTTTTATGCTCAAAGGTGGCACTCTTCTACTTGAGCCATAACTCAACTTCTGTCTTTTTGATAGTTAATTGGAAATAAAAGTCTCATGGACTTTCCTTTCCCAACTGGCTTTGAACTATAGTCTTCAGATTGAAGCTTCTTGAGTAACATTGATTACAAGCTTGTGCCACTGGTGCCCAATGAGATTATTCTTAATAATTGTAAAAGTCCAGGTGCTGGTGGCTCATGCCTATAATGCTAGCTACTCAGGAGGCTGACATCTGAAGATGGCAGTTCAAAGCTAGATCAGGCAGAAAAGTCTATGACACTCTTATCTCCAATAAACTACCCAGAAAAAGCCAGAAGTTGAGATGTGGCTCAAGTGGCAAGGTGCTAGGCTTGAGCACAAAGAGGGACAGCTCCTAGCCCCAGAGTTCAAAGCCAAAAAAGTAAAAGTTATTGGGGCTGGGAAGGTGACTCAGTGGTAGAGAGCTTGTCTTGCATGCCTGAGACCCTGAGTTCGATTCCTCAGCACCACATAAGCAAAAAGAAAAAAGCCGGAAGTGGTGCTGTGGCTCAAGTGGTAGAGCGCTAGCCTTGAGCTGAAGAGCTGAGGGACAGCGCCCAGGCTCAGAGTTCAGGCCCCACGACCGGACCCAAAAAAAAAAAGTAAAAGTTATTATATTATGGCATAAAAATTTAAATTATTAATAGTATATTAATAATAATCTTATGTACAATAGCATATATTATTGTAATTATATATGATAATATATTAATAATATATTAACATTAATACTAAAAGCAATTAAAAATAATAAAAAGCCAGGCTTTTAAATGATGGTTTTTTCGTGTCTATTTGGACTAAAACTACATTCATGTTTTTCAACTCATGCTCCTGTGAAGATCTTACACAAAAGTTGTATTTCTCTGAATATAAGAATTATACCTGTTGCTGGTGCCCTGGTGGTTCATACCTGTAATCCCAGCTACTCAGGAGGTAAGATCTGAGAATCACAATTGGAAGCCAGCTCCAGTAGGAAAGTCTGTGAGAATCTCATTTCCAGTTAACCACCAAAAAAGCCAGAAGTAGAGCTGTAGCTCCATTGATAGAGCACAAACCTTTGGCAGAAAAACTCAGGGACAGTGCTTAGGCCCTGAGTTCAAGGCCCAGAACCAGAACTCAAATAATTACATCTGTAATATTTTCATTTCTCTCTATGTAATTGACCATCGGCATTACTACCAGCTGTTTTTGCAAATATAAGGAAACAAAACTTGAGAGGCTGGTTGAAATTCAAAGCCTAAGTGACTTATGGGTGGCCAACTTCACCAGCACCTCTGACTTCAGCTATTCCCTCTGCTGTCTGGGATCAGCTCCTTTCCTTTGCCAATGTTCAAATAAACAGCTCTGTGAAGTGTATGCTCCAGGGGAATGATTCAGAGGAGATGAGAACAATCAATAAGTGACAGTATTCACTGAACATGAATGAAACTTTAATTTGAAAGTTGCTGTGAAATGTATTCAAAGGTAGGCTTTTATATCCATACTCAGATCCAATCAAGGATAAGCTAATTTTATACAAATGCTGAAGAGACTAACAGTTATTTCCTTTTGTTTTAGCTTTGTAACAAGTTTTATTTTTCATTATTCATTATCATACAACATTTAAGGATAATAAAACTGTCTTAAGATTTCAAGTTTAGAAACTTATGGCCAGTTGTAAAAAGTGCATTTTAAATATACATTCAGCCAGGTACCGGAGGCTCACGCCTATAATCCTAGCTACTCAGGAGGCTGAGATCTGAGGATCACGGTTCAAAGCCAGTCCTGGCAGGAAAGTCTGTGAGACTCTTATCTCCAATAAACCACTAGAAAGCTGGAAGTGGCGCTGTGGCTCAAGTGGTAGAGTGCTTGCCTTGAGCTGAAGAGTGCAGGGACAGTGCCCAAGCTCAGAGTTCAAGCCCCATGACCGACCAAAAAAAAAAAAAATACATTCAACCTGAACATTGATCTTCATTATTTCCTACACGGACTCCCCTAAAATAAGACATGGCTATAGAATGGTGGCTCTCTAAAGGTGACTGCCCCCTCCTCTGTCCAGGAAGCTTTTTACACCTTGTGTAATTTTGGTTGTCCTGGCAGAAGGGGTGCTCATTGTGGGGGCACAATGAACTATCCAGACCAAATTGTGATAGTGCCAAAGAGTTTCTTAACTGTAGTAAAGAGGACTTAGTTCCTCTTCGGTGAGTAGCCTGTTTTCCACTATAATTCTGGAACAGACTTTGCTAAATGATATATACTAATTAAAAGATTGAACTTAACAATATCATTACCAAAACTAACAGTTGACCTTAGGTAGTTTGTAAAAGTCTGAGAAAGATTGGGCTATAATAGAATAATTTTTGTTATCTAAAAACAACAATAACCTTACAAAATTCCATAAAATTTATTTACTCAAAGCCCACATATTCCCTTTTTATTCTTTAACATTGGTAGATAAAGGGCAGTGGAACAATGTTTGTACTTCAGAGGAAACAAGACTGCAATGTAATGAATACTACTATATCCTTCCAAAGTACCTTTCCTCCACTTACTCATTTATTTTACTTTTTATTGTGAAGGTGATGTACACAGGGGTTGCAGGCAATGAATACATTTCTTTTTGAATGGTGTCATCCCCTCCCTCATTTTCTCCTTTCCTCTACTTAGATGGAAGAAAAACCATAAGTATATATAAACATCTCAGTATATATGACTCATTCCCTATCTATAGCAAACATTGAAGTACAGACTGCAAATAACTAACAATTGGCACCACATGTTAAGGATAGATGATGATATGATGTGAGTCACATATACAGGGTAATGAATGAATCATAGAGAGATAGTTCAACAAAATAATTTTCTTTAAGGTATCAGTAGTAAGAGAACCAGTAAGGTGGGTGTAGTTAGAAAGGGAACAGAGCCCCTGAAAGGAAAAGTAAACCAAACCCTCTTATTTACCAAAGAAAAGAATGAAATAATAAGAACAGAAATAACATGAACAGCAGAAGAAAGGAAGGATGACTTGACTAAGTTATAAACAATATTACTTACAAAAAGTAAAATGAACTGTTTCCATTATTACATTCACCATTACCAGTCTGAATTTCCTTCTTCCAGAACATGTTTCCAAAACTTAAACATAGGGCACATTTAAAATGATTGCAGGCATGAACCACAGGTCATTCTTATAATGTCAGCTAAAAGCTGATATCTTAAAACATTTATTTTTATGATTAGCTTACGTTTGTTATATGAAAGGGCATTTCATTTTTGTATCCATACATGTTCACAATTTTTCCAATCAATTTTAAATTCTCTTTCCCTTCCTCTTTCTCCCACTACCTTAAACAATTTCATTGTTTTTTTTCTTTTTATTTTTTTTTTAGTTTTTGCTCTTGAATTCAGGGTCTGGACATCGTGAGTATTTCCTCTCAAGGCTAGTGTTCTACCACTTTGAGCCACAGTGATATGTCCAGTTTCCTCGTGATTAATTGGAGATAAGAGTCTCTCAGATTTTTTTGCCTGGGCTGGCTTTGAACTATGATCCTTCCTCATATCTCAACCTCCTGAATAGTTAGGATTACAGGCATGAGCCACTGACATCTGGGTAGTAACTATTTTAATAAAATAAAGCTTTTAGATCTTTTAACGCAACATCTATTTAATTGTGAAGATAAAAAGTCAGTATTTCCAACATGTTACTGTTATGTGTGTGTGTGTGTGTGTGTGTGTGTGTGTGTGTGTGTGTGTGTGTGTATAAATTTAAGCCAGATGAGGTATTTAAGGTATTTCTTTATTACAATATACAAATATGTTATGAACATTCTTGGAACTATCTATCCATGCATGAACTTACAGAAATCCCTAGACTATGAGTTGTAATATTAAATAAGCAACAGGGAATACTAGATTGCTGAATGCATTTTTGTGTATTCTTTTGTTTTTTTTTGTTTCGGCAATGGGCAGTTTTTGTTTGTTTTTGTGTTTTGTTTTGTTTTGGTGCTGATCCTAGTGCTTGAACTCAGGGCCTAGGAGTATCCTTGAACATTTTTCTTTAAGGCTAGCTCTCTAACACTAGAGAAAAAAAACCACTTCTACTTCTGCCTTTTTAGAAGTTTCCATTGGAGACAACAATCTTGCAGATTTTTCTTATCCAGGCTGGCTTTGTACCATGAACCTCAGATCTCAGCCTCCTAAGTAAGTGGAATTATAGGCATAAGCCACCAGCATCCAGTGGGTTTTGTTTCCTAAGCTTCTCATGTATTCTGGTCATTATATTCTTTTCAGACACAGGGGGAAATAACTAGAATAATGCAGGGGGCGGGGGAAACTAACCAAATCACACTCAATTCAAACAGCATCTCCAAGTGAGTTTCTGGTTGTATTAAGTGGAAGCAACATGGAAACTAATGGAATGGAAGTTTGGATTGTTCAGGTGTAGAAATAGAGTATGTAGCTATTCTTGTCAAAGAGTTAAACATAAGGCCAACAGTAAGATGCCATTGTAATCCCCTGCCAACAGCCTTGAGTACGGAGAGGCTGCCACATAAGGAAACTCAATACATACTTGTTTTGCTGATGAGGCATGTGAAAGGAAGTAACCTGAGGGATACTGCAATGAATTTGATATGTTTTTCATGTCTCTGTGATGGACCAAAATGGTTCCATGGAAGGGAACTAGGAATGCTAGATTCTGGACGCTCCGGTATTATCTCCTTTAACTTTACAAGGAATTTGACTGCCTTAATTTTCAAACAAGGTAGCTGGCCTCACAGGATTTGGATTTGGCTGCAAGGGATTTAGCTTACCTAATACAACTAAACCAACTTTTTAGAGTGTTCTTCTTATTGTTATTTTTATTGTTCTCATTTTAACTTCGATACTGTTTTCATCAGTACATTGAGAACTGTTCAGTTTGCTCAGATTCTTTTGGTAAGATGCCTCAACCATGGCTTTTTGTATTTAATTGGAGATGGAATCTCATCACCTTTCCTGCCTGGGCTGTCTTTGAAGCATGATCCTTCTGAATAACTAGGATTGCAAGCCTGAGCCCCTGCCACCTGAGGAGGGGCATATTTTAAGATGCTTTGCAGATGAGACATCATATTTCCCAGTTTTTAATGTTTACTATTTGAAAATTGTGTTTTTATTGTTGAGCATGGATGGACACAACCATCCAAAAATTTTAGTTAGACATAGTGTTTAAGGAGTAGTTTTAATTTTATACCTCAATATCAGTGCAATAGATTTAAAGCCACAGTTTATTTTATTTTTTTTTTAATTTTTAATTTTTTTATTGTGAGAATACCGTACAGAGGAGTTATAATTACATGGGCAAGATAACGAGTACATTTCTTATCAAGCATTGTTGCCTCCTCTTTGTTTCCCCTTCCCATTCCTTCCCATACTTCCCCCCTCCCCCCACCCAATCCTTCCCCCATCCCCCTCCAAAGTTGTAAAGTTTGTTTTCGACATAATGACTTGTACATCTCATTGTTGCAATGGGTCCACCTGTATCCCTAGTTAAACGATTTGTTTCTTCCCTTCCCCTCCACAAATTATACCAACATTAAATACAGTAAAAGCATGGATTTTACTGTGGGGGAGGGACATACAAAGCAACAAAGAAATCATCTTATAAATATGTTAGAAACAATTGCATGAAAGGAAAAAAAAAACAAAAAAACATCTGAATACTTATCTTGGGGTTCATTCCCCTAACATCAACTTATCTGACCTTTTCTGCTTGACTCAGACATATACTAGTTATTGCAAATAAGGGAAAGCATGGGACCTATGTTTCTTTGGGCCTGGCTTACTTCACTTAATATAATTTTTTCCAAGTCTTTCCATTTCCTAACAAATGGGGCAATGTCATTCTTTCTGATGGAGGCATAGAATTCCCTTGTGTATATATACCACATTTTCTTGATCCATTCATCTACTGAGGGGCATCTGGGTTGGTTCCATATCTTAGCTATGGTAAATAAGGCTGCAATAAACATAGTCGTGCTGGTAGCTTTAGTGTGGTCTTGTTTGTGAACATTTGGGTAAATGCCCAAAAGTGGGATTGCTGGGGAGCTCTATGTGGAGTCTTTTTAGGAACCTCCGTACTGTGAAGCCACAGTTTTAAAATAAAGTTATTCAGTGTTTCAGTTAGCCTTATGAATGTGGTACCTTGATGTCACAGATTGAGAGATTTTTTTGAAGTGGAATCAGAGACTTTGTTAGGAAGTTTGGGAAACATCATTTGTGAGTGAAGAATGTTGAATTAAGAATACAAGCAGACAGTAATGGAGCTGTGACTCAAGAGGTAGAGCATTAGCCTCAGAAAAGCTCAAGGACAGACCACCAAGCCCCTGAGTTCAAGCCTCAGAACAGACAAAAATAAAAAAAGCCATGTATCTATAGTTCATGGTTATAATCCTAATTATTCAAGAGGGTAAGACTTGGAAGATTGAGGTTTGAGGCCAGGCTAAACAGAAAAGTCTGTTAGACTCCATTTCCAAAATAACCAGCAAAAAGCAGAGCTGGAGGCATAGCTCAAGTAATAGTGTGCCAGCTGAGTAAGCACAAGGCCCTAAAATACTGGCAGAGAGAGAGAGAGAGAGAAACACAGAAACAAAGAGAGAGGAGGAAGAGGAAGAGGAAGAAACTGGAGTTCCTTGTGGGGCCTCAGATACTCCCAGATTCTACTAAGAGCAGTGGAGTGAGTGAAGACTTCAGATTCTCCTGCTTTCAGGCAAGAAAGCCAAGATATCTAACCCCTTGCTAGTATCAGCCAAGCATTTTACTCACAGGGTCATCTTAAGAGCCTTCCCTTTGGCTCAGGGTGATTTAGAAAAAGAGTCTTAGGTGAGGACCATCAACCACTTGTACTCCAAGCAGCAAGGGGAATGAATCCCTCTGCTCCAGAAGCAGGTCTGTGTAGCACACCTGAGCACCCACCACACCTATAATTTGAATAGCATTTTCCTAGGTGGGAACAGATTGGCCCAAACATTTTCCCCAAAATTTCAAAGTTTTATATGTCTTATATTATCCTTTTATCCTTTATGAACAATATTGCAATTGTCATGCTGACACAGAGTCATTAGGTTTATGCATACATCTCCTGAAGGGGGAGAAAAAACATTATACCTAGCAATAAAATCATCATGTTTTTCTCTCCACATTGCACTAGATAAAAAATAAGCATATGCTTAAATTTTTGTGAACATGATGGACCTGAGGAAGATTTAAAATAAATTAATTGCAGACTTTCTTCCATCTAAATTGTATTATTGTAATTACACATATGGAAACAACATAAACATCCTATATCAACTTATATTTTCTCTATATAATGTATTTTAAGCTCTTATTTATTTTGGGGAATCTTAAACTCTTATATGGATGTATATTAAAATCCTTTGCATGGCACATAATGCATGGGACATAAATGAAAATTTAAAATAAGTTATTTCCAATCACTGTAATTTGTATATTTGTTAAAAAAAAAATACCCCTAATTTCACCCAAAACTTACTTTGCTTCTCACTATTCTAAAGACATACATAAAAATTTTATGTTGGTGCTGGGAAGGTGGCTCAGTGGTAGAGCGCTTGCCTTGCATGCATGAGGCTCTGGGTTCGATTCCTCAGTATCACATAAGCAGAAAAAAAAAATTTTATGTTGGTACTTTAACTTTTTTATTCAAAGGAAACATAAAACTTATAACAGGTCTATCACTGAAATGTTATGGAAACTGTCTAAAAAAGGATATATGCCCATACTCAGTCCTCGAACAGGTGGATAATGAAATAACTTTATGGTCTAGTGAAAGTACATTTGCTATATTTTGCTTTTATCTATATTTTAGAATTTGTCTTTTTTTTTTTTTTTTTTTTTTTGGTTGTGGGGCCTGAACTCTGAGCCCAGGCACTGTCCCTCAGCTCTTCAGCTCAAGGCTAGCGCTCTACCACTGAGCCACAGTGACACTTCCGGATTTTTCTGCTTATGTGGTGCTGAAGAATTGAACCCAGGGCCTCATGCATGCAAGGCAAGCACTCTACCACTGAGCCACCTTTCCAGTCCAGAATCTGTCTTCTTTTTCCAGCTTTGTTCCAGTTTGTTTGTTTTGTAACTGATTTGCTGATTCGCACTTCAGTTGTTGATCTTCCATGTTGAGTATTTCAGGAGGGAAGTAAAAACAGTGAGAAAAATCCTGCTTTTGCTCATTTGACTTCAGCTAAATTTATACCTGGTAGCAAGAGAGGTTATGGTTCTTGCTTGTGTGGTTAATTAAATTCTAGGATGATAGCTTCTTTTATAGATATTAAGTCTTTTACAGATATTAAGATAGTATTTGCAGTTCCTCTGCCCTATAGGATTCGATTTGTACCTAGGGAGTTGTTTCAGAACATTTACTTTTTGCTTGGGCACCTGGTGGAGGGCAGGGTGATGGGACTTCCCTCTACTCTGCAGGGCAGGCAAGCGAGGGACACAGACCTGAGCACATTTCTCCCTTCACTCTCCTGGAGTTCTTTGCTGTGAAAAGGAAAACACTCCCATTTTCTTTTCCTAATGCTTGTTGGATTCTCACCTAGGGCTTTTAACAATCTATTGCTTGCTTCCAAGATTAGAAGAATGTTAGCATACTTTAACCGTCCTGGGATTCTGATAGTCCTGTTTCAGAGCAAGCGGATGTTTTGGAATATGAAACATGGCAGAATGAGGTTGAACTGCCCTCCTTCCAGCCTCTGAGTGTGGTGGGCTCCTAAAGCAGAGGCTACAGCCAGGTGCTCTCTTGCAAACAGCTTGTTGCCCACCTGTATGAAAAGAGGGTGTCTTTGTAGGTGTACTAATCCCGTGCTTGCTGATTGGTGCCTACCTCAGTTTCACCTACTGGTTACTTGGTGGAGGCAAACTAGTTTCTGTACACTGAAAGTTACAGAGGCACTGGATGACATGGGGTTACTGCACGGGGTCTATGGATTTTAATCTACAAGTTTCCAGGGCAGTGAGCTCTAACTGCCTGTGCTTGTGTTTAAGTTTCTTATCTTTGCCTGATCATGTCCTTTAACTGCAGAGTTTTGCACAATTGGAAAAGAGCACTTTTTGCCAAATAACCATTCCAATTTGAGTGATATTCTGAACAGGTTAGTTTTCACAGATGGATGACCAAGCAATGGTGGGGATGTTGGACTTTGAAATTCAGACATCTTGATTGCACATTTGTTGGTGACATCATCTAGAGCTTCCCGGCAACAAAATAAAAATATTTACTTGTGATTTCATAAACAGATCATTGTGATCAAAGGAAAAATTACAGCTCAACTGGTGGCTGTCTAATGGCAATATTCTCACTGGCCAGTTCCCAGCTGAGGAATGTAGGCTCCATGTATTGTTTCTTCCAATGACCCACAAAGCTGACCTTTGTGTTTCAAAACTAATTATGATGGGGCATTTGTTTCCTTGTTTTGATTACTGGCCTTGCTCTCATTTCTGCAGATAGTACATGTCAGAGTCCTGCTCTCCCAGGGCTGATCAGTCCACTAGCACCCACTTTACAACCATCACTGGTATCAAACCATTTCTTCCTTTCCCACTTGACATTGCAAGAATAGTCAACCTTTTGCCAAGTTTTAATGTGGTAGATAATGTTGGAACATTAATGTGGTGACAGCCAAAATTGCATCTGCCAGAGGAATTAGGATTGGAACACCTTAGAGGACAGGGGTGATGCAGTCACTGCTTCTGTTGGGAGACTATCACTGGTCAATCTCATAGCTTGCTATTGATCTGTTTAAAGACATATCCTCTGATTTCAATTTTGGTAGGTCAAATGGATTAAAAATGTATCATTTTCCAATTTATTAGTATGTAAGTTTAAAATATTTCCTAATGATACTTTGAATTTTATAGCTATTTCTTGTTATACTTCCTTTCTCATATCTAATTTTATCTTTTCACTTTTTTCTGTTTCACTAAGGATTTACCAACCTCACTTCATTTCAAAAACCGACATGTTTTTTGTACAATCTTTGTTTAATTTTAGGTATCCATTGCATTCATTTCTGTCCTAACTACTATTGCTTTCTACCTATTGCTTTTGGGGTTGCTGTGTATGTGTGTGTATCACATTTTCACCAGCCAGTGGTAGTTTGTACACCATCTGTGCTTTTCCATAACTTGGCTATGGTGAATTGTATTGCAAAGAATATTAGTGTACATGTATGAATGTTATGCACTGACTTACATTCTATTGCATAATGCTCACAAGTGGGATTGTTGGATCATGTGGATGTACTTTTTTATATTTTTGAGGAATTTCTATAATGGTTTCCTTAGTGGTCGTAATAATTTACATTATTACCAATAGTGTATTAGAGCTTCTTTTTCCACTCATCTTTGACAACACTTGTTATTGTTTGTATTCTTGATGATGGCTGTTCTGACTGGAGTGATGTGCATTCTCTATATTGTTTTCATTTGCCATGATTTTTATAGCCTAGGATCTAGAGCATTCCCTCATGTACTTATGAAACACAATTGATGAGGGTTAGGGTGTTATTTTTTACACCTGCTTTGTATTTTTTGATACTTAGACTCTAGCAAAGATCATCTACAAGGTAGCTCTAACCCTAATCTGAGATGTGAACCTAACACTGTAACACGACATGCAAACAGGAACATGCGGAGAAGGACCATCAGCACGAGGTGCACCCCGCCAGGGCCACCCTGTGCTGCTGGCAAGGTCTAAATAGGAGCCAGGCCCAGGACACGACAGTCTTCTGGAGCCAACACCAGCGAGGGGTAACGGGGAAGACTGCGAGCTCCCACTCCACGGACGGCCTGCGGCCTGCTGGTCCTCGCGGAGCGTCCTTTCCACGTGCTGTGAATGAAGGCGTCATGCGGCCGCAGCCCGCATGCGCACTGCGGTGGCCCCTGCCGGGTGACGTCACAAAGGGCCCAGCCGGGCCGGGCGTCCTCAGCGACCAGAGGAGAAGGAAGCGGGCGGCCCTCGCGGTTTCTCCTCGCCTTTGCTGAGTATTCGCCGCATGCGCCGTCATGCGACACTTCCGCGCTCGGCCTCGGGGCGGGCCTCGCTGCCCAGCCCTCGCCAGGCGGCTTTCCAGGGCAGGCCCTGAGCCTGCCGGCTGGCCAGGGCCTAGGACGGCCCAGCCCGACCTCAGGCTGCTGCTGTCTTCGGCGCGTCGCCGCCGGGCCCCGCAGCGGCGCGGCCCTGGGCCCGAGGCCGCGGACTGCACTCCGGGCAAAGGCCCTGCGGCGTCTCGGGAGGACTCCACCCCGAGAGCGGGGCCTGCGCTGCCAGGTGGACACTCGGGGGCGGGGACCGCCCGCAGGAGCGCGGGCACCCCGTCTTGTTGGCGGAGATCCTCGCTGCTCGTGTCTGCACCCAAGCCGCCTGCTCAGGCCGGGGAGCCGAAGACTCCAGCCCATCCGCATCGCCCTCACTGCCAGGACCCGGAAGCCAGGGGCCCAGAATGCCCCTACAGGAAGATCCGAATGCAGGGAGAGCCCACGGGACAGGCCAAAGAGCAGGGGGATCGCCCGAGCCTGGCAGACGACGCGCCAGACCCTCCTGTGAGGATCAGGAGAACCTTCGCTCTCCAGGGAAGCTGTTCTCGTCCCCAGCAGCGAGTTCTTCCCGAAGAGGACAGCGAGGCTTGTGCGCCTCCTACGAGCACCTCATGTCACGGCCATGACATGCCCAGCTCGCAAAGCTCCGCCATGGACGGCGAGAGCCGCCTCCCCATCTGCTCAGACGCCCAGGAGCCAGGGAAGGAGGTGGAGGCTGACAAGCCCACAGCTAGTCCCCCAGCAAGCCACGCTCCCCCAAAGACACCTGCTCGGACAGCCGCCAAGAGGAAAACATCCCTGACATCGGATCTTCCCCTGCCACTACCACTGCCCCGGCCTGTTCCCTGGGGTCGAGGTGAGCTCCCCCCACCCGCAAAACTTCCTTGTATTGAAATGCAGAGAGACCGGGGCATTAGTGAGAACCGTCTGTCTCCTAAGAGAAAAAACAGTAAGGCAAAAGCCTTGGAGGGTAGACCAGAGGCAGTGACACATGGCAGTGCCACCGTGTCTGCCTCTTCTGTTTACCCACCTGATGCGGGTACCGGTGTCCCCCGCTCCCTGCCTACTTGCACTGCAGACATTGCAGCTCTTCCCAGCACTGGGAATGCCACTGGGGCCCACAGCCTGAAAACAGACTCATCAAATCCTAAAGAGGGACTGACCCCTAAAATCCCTTGTGGCAGATTGTCTGCCCTTACTGACTCTGCTCCTCATAGTACCTCTGCTTCTACTTTGGGGGTTATAAAGAATGAGAATGAAGACCATCCTCCTGGATCAAAAGCTGCAACCCCACCTACTTCCCTCTTCCCCAAACCTCCTCCCCCTGGATTTTTATCTCTCTCTCACCCAGTAGAGTCCTCTGTCCCTATGTGTGTAAATTCCTCTGTTCCTCTTCCCTTCTCTACCTACCCTCCTGTGGTCCCAAAATCTATGCCACGCTTGACCACTGAAACAACCACAGTTTTTGTTACACTTGCCCCCAGAGTATCCTCTCGTGTGGCTCTGCAGCTGCCTAAACATGATGACATTGTTGACATGGATACAACACCACCTTCTCAGGCAGTCATTTTTACACCTTCCTCACTTTCCAGCACCAACCCCTATCCATCTCCCCAGGCTCCCTGTAGCCAGCAGGGGCACATTCTGAATGGGCCAGTACCTACCAGCCCACCCACACCCCACTCCTATCCATTTCCCCAGATCCCCTACATCCTGTGCCAGGGGCATCTTCAGAATGGGCCAGTCCCCACAAACCTCCCTCCACACCAACCTTATCCTTTTCCTCCCATCCCGTGTAGCCTGGACCAGGGACAGCTGATGATGGGGCCAGTTCCCACTAATGCACTTCAACCTACGGTTCCCTATCCTTCCCTAGGTTTTAATCAACCCTTTGTACCTCAGAACTGTCCTTGGTCCACCAATGTCATCCCTAATGTGCCGCAGCACAGTGTGCCTATTCCCCTGTCTGCAGTTCCTTCTGTCCTTTCCAACATGGCCTCAGTCACTGTCCCCATTTCTGGAGGCAATGCCTCCTCACCAGCTAAACAACCCATGGATGATGGTGATGCTATGGATACAACACCACCTTCACAGGCATCAATTTTCCATTACCTGTCTCAATGAAGAACCAGCCTGCATTGAATCAGGTGCCTCCTGCTTCTGACATATGCCACATAGTGGCATAATTTCCACCATGCAAGGACCTGCCAATTCAATTTACAATCCCAGCTTATGCAGGGACCAAACCTCAATATTGGGAATATTTCCAATACAAGAGCCATCCCTCACTCCCTAGTAGGGGTCTCTAATGGACAATGTAACAATAGTTGCTATTGGAGTGTCCCAGCACTCATAACACCACCAGATGATGGCCTAACTGCTCCTCCAGTGCAACTACCCATACCACCATTCAATCCAGCTACATGGCCATCACATCATCGTCCTCTGCCGTGAACCCTGCAGACATCACTCCACAAGCCTCTTCTACAAACTCTCAGTGTGCTTTGTACATGGCCACACCTACAATGGATAGCATGAAAATCCTCATGTTGACAGGCTCTGGTGACACTAATGTACCAATTCACCAGGCCTCTCCTGGCACATCAGCTGTCATGGGAAATAGAGTTCTGTCAAGTTCAGGACACACTTTGTTTGGCACATCCTCCAGAGGTTCGCGTTCAGACTCCAGAGCATCTCATTTCAACTGCAGGTGTAAATTATAAATGAAGAAGCATGTAACTTTCCCACAGGACTCATTGGATTCCTTCTCTTCCCCGTTCACTGACAAACATGGCCTCATCTCTACATAATGTGAATGACACAGCAGGAGGTTCTTCTGGACAGTGTAAAAGGACTCTGTGTGCCTCACCAGTCACCCTGCCTAGCTTGAGGACCTTGGCTTGAACACTCACTTTTCAGTAGGCATAGAACTAGCAATAAGATAAATTTCCTTCAATATCCCTTCTATTTCCCCTGTTAAATACAGAAAAACCCACTGTTCATTAAAATTTAAAAGTTAAAGTGAGTTTGGTGTAATTTATTTGTCACTATTTCTTTGGGAGATTTTCATCAAACCTTAGAGTTCTACAAAATGAAAGCCATAGATTAGAGTGTGAATCAGAATAGAAGACCCCATATAAATAGGTGAGAAAGAGACATAGAACCAGAGCTGTAAGGTGACTATAAAAGAGTATATTTAAAAAAAGTATTCCTGAGTGTCTTCAAACACTACTTTTAGGGAGTGGCAAGGGAATTTGTTCCCTAGCCCTGTGAACATGCACATATATTCTTGCATGTTCAGGAGCTCTTTTTTTTGAGGAATTTGAACTCATGGGGACTCATGCTTGCAATGCTCAATTTCTTGGCTGGTGGTCTACCACTTGAGCCATGTGTCCAGTGTTCAGCAAAAAGCTCTGCTTTTTACTTGTTAATTGGAGTTGGAATATCTTTAACTACTTAGTAGCCTGACCTTGAAGTATGATCCTTTGGATCTTGGCCTCTGGAATAGAGAGAATTACAAGCATGAGCCTCTTGTACCCAGCTTACAGGGATTTTTCAGTTACTCCCATTCTGGCATTATTTTTATGACATTAGCTTTGGGTCTTAAAACTATTTGGATTTTCCATTACTAGCACATGCACACAAAACAACAGATCCCAGTTATTCCATCTTATCTGCTAATAAGTGTCTGTCCTGTACCAGGTGTAGTGCTAGCAAATAAAATGATACAGATTTTAAAGGAGGGGAAAATTATGCCATAAAATAATGCAGATTTTAAAGGATAAGTTGGGGAATAAGGAAACATGGCTGGTTTAGGGGAGAGAGCTATTTAGGTTTCAAAATCAGGTTGGGGACAAGAGTGTATGTATGGGTAGATAGTTGTCTTTGTAAGAAAAATAGAAACATTTTTACATTCAAACAAAAAGGATTTAACATAAAAATATAGGTGCTTACAAAATCTTTGGTGATTTCAGACACCTAAAAGAGAAGGTTGTTATTAGTTCTTTGTTTTCTGCTTGCTTTTGTATGTGAAGGAGTTTGGAAAACATGGCCTGCTCAGTAGTTCTCATTCCTTTCCTCCACATTCCTTGAAGTACTTCTTTGGTGGAATCCTGTAAGCTCCCCACCCCACCCCCCAAGTTTGCTGGCAGGTAGTTGTGAGCATCTGAGATACCTCAGGCTCTCAGGCATGTGAGGCATGAGGCTGAGTTGCCTGCAGAAGACATCAATCAGTGACAGAATGCAAAGAGCTACGTGGATTAGAAATATCTTGATTTTCTAGAACCATGGATACAGAGCAAAATCCATTGAAGGCCCAGAGGTGCAAGTAGCTTTTAAAATTCTCGATGTTGAAACTCAGAATGGAGCCATACATGGTGGCTCAAGCGTTTAAGATTAGCTGCTTGGGAGGCAGAGATTTAAGGATTCGGGTTCAAGGCCAGCCTAGGATTAAAAGTAGAGAAGACTCCATCTCAACAATGGCTGGGTGGGGTGGCACATGCCTATTATCCCAAGTTATGAGGAAAGCACAATGTCTGGGCACAGTGGAATTTCCCAGTGACAAAAGGAAGCACAAATAGCAGGATCACAATCCAGTTCCGACATAAAGTGAGACTGTATCTCAAATTTAACCAATCCAAACTAATAAGCTATTTAATAAAAGAATTACAAGGAAGTGAAAACACATGGAAAATTGGGATGAAAAAGGAGTTACATGAATGGAGGGAGGAATGGTAAAAATAATAATTTAAAAATATAACTACTCCAAGAATTCACAAAAAGCTTGGTGTAAGTGGTACTTATCTATCAAGGGTGAGGCCTGAGTTGAATCTCCAATACTAGAATGAAGAAAGAGAGAATCAGAGATGGAGACAGAGACCGAAACTGGAAACAGAAAAAGAAGCAGAGGAAAAGCAGAAAAAAAGGAAAGGGAAAGAAAACAGAAAAGAGTCTTAAAATAGGTTTAGGATGGATTAAACTTAAGGGTGTTTAGAATGAAAGGGAATTATTCAAAAATACCTATATTCCATGATAATTTTCCTCACTGTTTCCCTTTTGTTCTTCATTTTTCTCACATATTTCCCTCATATTTGGTACATAATTGTGGCAGCAATGAATCTCTAAAATGGTTTGCAAGGGTACTTATAGAGAATGTGAGTGAGGCCTAATTGAGCCTCAACATGATTCCACACTTGTTCTCTGTATTTCCTGTTGACCTATAGTTGAAATCACATAGCCTAACCTAATGCAGCTGCCCATGTCAGTTGCTCAGTCAACACAAACCCAGAGACCTTCTCCCAGGAGCTGCAGAAGGGGGAGCAGTGGGGCTACACAGAAGGCAGACAGGCAGAGGGAGGGGAATAAGGCAAGTGACTGGCTTTGGTTAGGAAACTAACTTTAGTTAGGAAACTGCCTTTGTCTAGTAATTCTGAATGTTAAAAACGAATGTGTATAGAAAATTTGACTCTGTTCTGTTCCTTAGCATGATATGATATAATTTTGGGAATAGGAGAAAGGGAACAAAGAAGGAAGAAGAAGGGAATGGGACAGAGAGGTGAGTCAAAGAGGAGGAAGGAAAAGGAGGAGGAGAAAATGAGGAAGAATGGAAGAAAGAAAGGGGGAAGAAAGGAAGGAAGGGAGGAAGGGAGGAGGGAGGGAGGAAATGGGATCCCTTTTAAAAGCTGTAAGAAATAATGGAGCTTCAGACTTCATTGAATCCCTTCAATGAATATCATGAGACATAGTTAAAATAGACACACAATGTTGAACGTATTCCAGTATAAGAATCCTAGCCAGTTCTCTCACAGTGATTTAGCTCAGCTACCATTTTACTTTCTAGGTGAAGAAAATTGAAAAAGTATTTATTCTGTTTAACCATAATGGGGACAAACCCAGGCAGTAAAGAATAACTGATTTCCTTTAAGTTTCTGAGACTCTCCACAGACATTCCAAAAGCTGAAAACCTTCTCAGAAAGAAGCCAATTTGGCATTGTGTCACAAGTGAAACATTGTAAGGAGCACCTTACTCTCTATACTTCAGCTATTTTAAATAAGACAAAAGGATTCTATGTATTTTGCTCTTTTATCTTGAGAGACCAGAAGTGCTTCTCTGTACTACGTCCTCTGGGAGTTTCTGAGAATCTGAAGATTTCATATAACAGGTTAATGAACAGGAACTATTTTTACCTTAAGTACACCTTGCTGGCATTTTGCTCAAAGAGAAATGAGCTGTTTATTTGTTCCTAACCCTTTAGTGAGAGTATCAAAGGCACTTTAGGGATTTTTGATGAGTGGAAGTTGCACAGTGTCAGCAGTCTATGGCTTTAAGCTTGTCCATGAAAAATATCCAGCCAAATAGTGGTAAGAAAACCCAGAAACACAGGAGAACTGGGGCAGTAGCAATCCTGTGAGGAGTTTTGTGTAGAATCACGGGCAATTTAAATTGTACCTTCACCATTTTTTATATTGAAACTTGGAAAATAGCAACATGTATCTTATCATCAACTCTTATTTTAGTGATTTTATAGAATATAAAATACCATACAGAGGGATTACAGTTACATGGGCAAGATAGTACATTTCTTATCAAGTATTGTTGCCTCCTCCTCTGTTTCCCCATACCATCCCTCCCCCTCTCCACCCCCCACCCCCCTACCCCCCCACCATCTCCCCATCCCCCCACCTCCCACCTCACCAAAGTTGTAAAGTTCGTTTTTCGACATAACCTCTTGTACATCTCATTGTTGTAATGGGTCTACCTGTAACCCTATTTAAACAGTTTGTTTTTTCTCTTCCCCTCCCAAATTATATCAACATCAAATACAGTGAAAGCAGGGCTTATACCCTGGGGGAGGGACATACAAAGCAATAAACAAATCATCTTATAAATATGTTGGAAACAACCACAAGAAAGAAAAAAAACATTTGAATCCTTATCTGGGGTTCATTTTGCCTAACATCAACTTGTCTGACAGTTTCTGTTTGTCTCAGACATATACTAGTTATTGCAAATAAGGGAAAGCATGGGACCTATGTTTCTTTGGGCCTGGCTTACTTCACTTAATATAATTTTTTCCAAGTCTTTCCATTTCCTAACAAATGGGGCAATGTCATTCTTTCTGATGGAGGCATAGAATTCCCTTGTGTATATATACCACATTTTCTTGATCCATTCATCTACTGAGGGGCATCTGGGTTGGTTCCATATCTTAGCTATGGTAAATAATGCTGAGATAAACATGATTGTGCTGGTAGCTTTAGTATGGTCTTGTTTGTGATCATTTTGGTAAATGCCCCAAAGTGGGATTACTTGTAGAAAACTAAAGCTAGATCCTTATATATCACCCTGCACCAGAATCAACTCCAAATGGATCAAAGACCTCGGAGTCAAAGCAGACACCCTGAAAACATTACAGGACAGAATAGGAGAAAACCTTGGTCTCTTAGGGAAAAGGCTGAAATTTTCTTAATAGAGACCCGGAAACACAACAAATCAAAGAAAGATTGGACAAATGGGATTGCATGAAGTTGCAGAGCTTCTGCATGGCAAAGGACATAGCTAGCAAGATCAATAGAAAGCCCACAGATTGGAGAAGATCTTCACTAGCCATATAGCGGACAAGGGTCTCATATCTAAAATATACCTGGAACTCAAAAGATTGAATCCCCCAACAACAAAGCTCAAAGAAACAACTGCCCAATAAATAAGAGGAAAGAAGGATGGCCAATAAATAAGAGGAAAGAAGGATGGCCAATAGACACATAAAGAAATGCTCAACTTCTCTAGCAATAAAAGAAATGCAAATCAAAACAACATTGAGATACCACCTCACCCCAGTTAGAATGGCTATAATCAAGAACTCTAATAACAACAGATGCTGGAGGGGATGTGGACAGAAGGGAACCTTACTGCACCGTTGGTGGGCGTGTAAACTTGTTCAACCACTTTGGAAAGTAGTATGGAGGTTCCTCAAAAGACTCCGCATAGAGCTCCCCTATGACACAGTTCTCATTTTTATTGCCAGTGAGAATTGGTTAATAAATGCATCTGATATCTTTCAGCTTCACTTAGTCAGTAGACTGTCAGACTGAAGCCACCTCATTGGGTTAAAATGTTATTGTAAACCTTCCCAAAGTGTGTTGTGTGTGGTCCCATGGAGACTGGAGACTGGAAATAATCATGGAGAAGCAGTTGCACCACAAACATATTTTGCATCTCTCTTGTCATACCAGGGCTCCAACTCACTTTCTCGCAGCTCATGGCTGGCCCTCTACTATTTGAGTCATTCCCCCTAGTCTGGTGGACTCTTGCAGACTTTTCTGCCTGGGCTAACTCCAAATCTCATCCTCCTGAGTAGCCAGGGTGACAGGTGGGAGCCACTGCTGGCCTGGATTGTCCTTCATTTCCTTCCCTCTACAGCCAACCCTGCAGGGCATTTGTGTCTGAAGGAACCATTTTCAGACTTGGACTTCAATGGTCTGTGACCTGCAATAAGTAATTTCCCATAACTAGGTGCTAGCAGAACCATTTTTTTCTCTTTCCCAGAAACATTAAAATATAAACCACATCAGCTACAGTATCATCTTTATTTTGAACTTTTTAAGATATATTTTATGTCACTATTTTAATTCATGCCTTTTGATACCAATTCTATGAAATAATCCTTGAAAGTTTAAGACAAAATTATTGTACCTTTATTTTCTTAGTCACTTTTCAGACTGTGACAATACCACAGAATGTTGGGTACAATGTAGGCAGAAAATACTCACCCTGTGCTGGTGGCTCAGACCTACAATTCTAGCTGCTCAGAAGGCTGAGATCTGAGGATTGAAATTTAAAGCTAGCACTGACAGGCAGGAAAGTCCATGAGACTCTTATTTCCAGTTAGCTACAAAAAAAAAAAAACAACAAATAAATAAAAAAAAGTTAGAAATGGAGATGTGGCTCAAATGGTAGAGTGCTATCCTTGAGGGAAAAAGCTCCAAAACAGCATCGAGATCCTGAGTTCAAGCCTAGGACACACACACACACACACACACACACACACACACACACACACACACACACACACACACACACACACACACACACACACACACACACACACACAGAAAACTAGAAAAAACAATTAGATTTGAATAATTACCCAGCCATGCAACCATTGTAGGGGTATTCTTGGGCTTAAATAATGATGATGTAATGTGGCATGTTGTCAGATTTCAGCCATGAAAGTTTGAGTTTGGAGGCATGGCTCCAGTAGTAGAGCATCAGCCAGTGAGTGAATCTGTCAGGTACAAGTTCATGTCCCAATCTCAAAAAGAAAGGAAGGAAGGAAGGAAGGAAAGAAGGAAGGAAGGAAGGAAGGAAGGGAGGGAAGAAGGAAAATATATGCAATATAAAAAGTTAAGTCATGCAGAAAATTTTATTAGACAGGTATTTTCTTTCTAATATTTTATTGTGTACTATGTACCTACTTTTATATTTTATTCTTATTTGTTTTAATTATTATTGTTATTAAGTAGTTTTACAAATAGGTTAACATTCCATAAGTCAGGTTGTGAGTACAATGCTTTTTGGTCAATTTGACCTCTTCCTTTGTAACTCTTCTTCCTTTGTAACTCCCCTACTTCTCCCTCCCATCCCTACCCTCAAGTTACATAATTCATTTTTACGTAATGCACATTTAATATAATGAATACATTTGCTCACTTTTCCTCCCTCCATTCCTGTCCTCTTCCTTTACCAATGCCCAAAACATAGTTCCACTGCTTCATATTCATTTTGATAAATACTACTTTAGTTGTTCAGAGGAGTTATGCCTTTGGATTTCTCCCCTAAGTATATTCTCCTTTAGTCAGTTTGTATGCAAATGCATTGAGATCTGTATATGTTATTATGCGTAGTTGTATTTTATATCTAGCTTTCACATGTGAGAGAAAGGAAAAGACCCATTACCTGTGTATGTCTGGAGTTTGGGCAGGTTTCTCACCTTATCCAGGCAACTGTGGATGTCTTGTGTGAGGGGTGGGATTTTTGCCACTCAGGTCTTTTTCTCTGGCTAGCCATCCTTGGCTTGGGAACAGCCTCACCTGCTCCAATCCTGGATCAAACTTCAGATGTACAATGGGAGGAGTGGGAAGCAAAGGTACAGAAAACTCTACTGTATGGTTGATATCATTGAAAATATCCAAAAGACACCAGAGACAATGGTCCTTCTGTTGGGATTTACAGCAGTGGAGCCATTTGAGAAGCCACCACAGTAATCAAATGATACTCATTGTGAGTGAAATGTTTGAAACATATCCCTGTTCTCTGGCATAAAGAATGGCTCCCAGATGTGCACAGCCATCTTGGTTATAATTTCTCTTAATTTTTCCCAGCAGGTCCACTTGGTAAATACAAGTTACTATTGTTTCCATTGTACAGATTGGTTTAATCAATTTTAAATTAGTTATTGTCATCTTAATACAAAATCTTATATGGCCCTATAAGACCTTGTATTAAAGAACTCCTGCAAGGAAATAAAAGAAATATTCATAGTAGTTGAAAATTATTCTATATTTAATAGATTTGTGCATTGTGAAAATTTCATTTAGACTTAAGTAATTTTTATTTTTTTAAGTAATTTTTAGTTTTGAGTCAACTAATAGTTTTTCTGTTCTGGGATGATTTATAACAGCATTGACTTGGAAATCCTAAGCTCAAACTTCTGGGTGTTGTGATTCTACCTCACATTCCCAGGAGCTGGAAGGCCATAATCAAGTCTCTTCCTCCTTTACCTTCAAAAGACTGACCCTGAAGGGACAAACCTAAGGATTCTGCTGCTAATAATGCAATTCTTGTTTATCTCCAAGGTTCTGAGAAAACCTTAAACCATGCTGTGACAAATGGGGGCCCCATCTCTATTGCTACTGATACAGAATTGAATTCCTTCCATGTCTGTGAGGGAAGGAAACATGTTCTTCACAGAAATTGATACAAAAGCAATGTAAAAGCACCATGTTATAACTGTGTGATTGACTCTTTTGTATGTACTAATGTAAATATTTTAGTGTATGGATTACCTATTTTGTTAATCTATACATTTAATAATATGTACCTCACATTCTCATTTGTCATTATGTCAAGAATGTCTTCATACATATAAATATTTCATAGAGTTTTAGAATGGACACATTTCTGAATGTGTATTATTTAAATTTTCATGAAGAGTCTTCTTTCTAGCCAGGCACCAGTGGCTCACACCTATAGTCCTACCTTCTCAAGAGGCTGAGATCTGAGGATCAAACTTCAAAGCCAGCCCAGGCAGGAAAGTCTTTGAGACTCTACCTCCAATTAACCACATAAAACCAGAAGTAGAGCTGTTGCTCAAGTAATAAGCACCAGCTTTGAGTAAAAACAATGAAGGACAGTGCCAGGCCCTGAGTTCAAGCCTTGATTCCTACTGGCACCAAAACAAAACAAAATCTTTCCCAAGTTTTTGTTTGTTTTACGTTTACATTTACAGGTGGACCCATTGCACCAATGAGATGTACAAGATGTTATGTCAAAAATGAACTTTACAACTTTAGCACAGGGGGATGGAGGTAGGGAGGGGGTGAGGTGGGGGGAGATGGGAAGGGATGGTAAGAGGAAACAAAGGAGGGGGCAACAATGCTTGATAAGAAATGTACTCATTACCTTGCCCATGTAATTGTAACCCCTCTGTGTGGTATTTTCACAATAAAAAAAGAAAGAAAGAAGTTCTTTTCACCTTTTTTTCATGTTTAT
Organism: Dipodomys spectabilis; assembly: GCF_019054845.1. Classification (NCBI taxonomy): domain Eukaryota; kingdom Metazoa; phylum Chordata; class Mammalia; order Rodentia; family Heteromyidae; genus Dipodomys; species Dipodomys spectabilis. Next base: position 3,167,955 of record NW_024870775.1, read on the forward strand.
TTATTTATTATTTTTTTATTGTGCAAATACCGTACAGAGGGGTTACAATTACATGGGCAAGGTAATGAGTACATTTCTTATCAAGCATTGTTGCTCCCTCCTTTGTTTCCCCTGACCATCCCTTCCCATCTCCACCCCTTCAGCCCCCCCAATCAAAGTTGTACAAAATAGTACTTGATACAAGTACTTTTATGCTTTGTACTGTTTCCTAAGTTTGACATTATATAGAGAGAATTACAGGATTATAAAGAGTGGTGTTAAAGCCAGGTGCAATAGATTGAAGTCCTAGCTACAGGGGAGGCAGAGATCCGGGATCATAGTTTGAAGCAACCCTAAGTATATATAGTTCATGAGACTCCATCTCCAATAAGAGCTGGTCTCAGTGGTTCACGTTTTTCATTCCAAGCTATGGGTGAAGCACAATGGCTGGGTGCAGAGGCACATGCCTGTCATTTCAGTAACATGGGGAAGCACAAATAAGAGATTGCAATCTAAGCCAGCTCAGGCATAAAGTAAGACACTCTCTCAAAATAAACAATGCAAAAAGAGGTTGGTAGTGTGATTCTAGTAAACACCTGCCTAGCTAGCACAAAGCCATGAGTTCTAATCCCCTAACTACTCCTCTAAAAAATAAAAACAAAATAGTGGTCTTGAGGTTGTTGGGGTAGAACATACACAGTTACTCTAGAGATTGAAGCAAAAGTATCACTTGGAGCCAAGAGTTTGAACCTAGTCAAACAACAAAATAGGACCAACTTCATTAGTAAATAAGTATGAAAGAGTTGTCTTTTGCATTTCTAGGCACGCCTTTTGCACAGAGATATGTGGCAACCTGTTTTACTGCCATGTTTAAATCGCAGTTTAAATCCCCAGCCTTGATAGCAATAGATACAATTTTAAGGGCTTTTTTTTAGAATTATGTCATTTCAATAAATTTAGAGAAGGGTAGTCAAACAGAGCCTCTACCTTACATTCATTTTATTCTGCAGGCATTTATTATGATCCATGTTGTGACTTTCAGAATCATGCTGTCTTGATGGCTGGCTATGGATTTGATGGAGCAGAATAACAGGTAGAGCCAGGCTGCTGGTGGCTCATGCCTATAATCCTAGTTACTCTGGAGGCTGAGATCTGAGGATTGTGGTTCAAAGCTAGCCCAGGAAGGAAAGTCTATGAGACTTTTATCTCCAATTAGTCACCAGAAAACTAAAAGTAGTGCTGTGGCTCAAGTGGTAGAGTGCTGGCCTTGAACTGAAGAGTCCAGGGACAGTGCCCAGGCCCAGAGTTCAAGCCCCACAACCGACCAAAAAATAGATAAATAAAAGCAAGTAGAAAATGCCAAAAGCACTTATACTGGAAATTCAAAATAGATTTCTTTCTTGTAATCAGCATTTATATATACCTCCCAGAAATATTTATCTTACTTAGCCTTCATGAATACAAAACTCCTAAAGTGTGATTATAACATTAGATTATGTCACAAACTTCCTAGGGATATTCATATGATATTTGTAACATTACATTTCCAATTCCAGAAAGGCTCTCACTTCTCTACCACATGTAGCTGGGAAGACATCCTAGCTAATTTTCTGTCTTTGATTTTGCAATTCTTTGTACGGTCATTATTTGGGAGTCAGGCTATAAGTCAGGAGCAGATGTAGACAGATCCATTTATAGAGGATGAGCTGGCACATCTGCCTCTCTCAATTCTTCCTGCTGAGTCTTGTGGCCTCTGGCACAGCCTTTGAATCAGGTGTTTCTCTTAATCCTATCATTGTGCTTGGTTCAGTGTATAAATGTAAAACTTGCTCTTTAGTGGATGAACACTAGGGCATGGATGGCTACATAAAGATTTCCTGCGACCAAAACAACTGTGTAATTGCCTTGATGGGCCTCAATCCCACTGTGAGCTGCTAGTGAGAGTGCGCGAAGGAGGGGCTTCCTCTTCACAGTGACCAGATCCTGCTATGCAGAGAAAGCCGTAGAATTGTTGAAATCTGAGTCGTGATGGGAATTATGTGACATTATACAAGTAATTTGGAGACTCTACATGAATACCACTGTATTATTGAGTCTGCTTAGTATTGTATTGATTTATTTAATAAAATTTAAAATTTTGCTAATGTATGACATATTTCTATGTTTTTAACTTCATACCCCCATTGTGTGTGTGTGTGTGTGTGTGTGTGTGTGTACACAGGGCACATGCACTTGAACCTCCACATATAGATGCTGGTGGCTGGCACTGAATCTTAAATTCAGGCCTGGTTACTGTCCCTTTGCTTTTTCACCCAAGGCTATCTCTCTGGCCACTTGAGCCACACCTCTGCTTCTGACATTTGAGTAGTTAATTGAATATGAGTCTTGCAGACTTTCCTGCCAGGGCTGGCTTTGAACCAGGATTCTCAGATCTTAGTCTCCTGAGTAGCTATGTTTAGAAGCACTAGGAGAACACTAGTGCCCAGACAGCAAACCTACATTTTAAACATTTTAAAATGTTCTAAGTATGAATTAATGTTTTGTAATGCAACCTTCTCTACCTTTTTTTTTCTTTTTGGTCAGTCATGGGACCTGAACTCTGGGCCTGGGCACTGTCCCTCAGCTCTTCAGCTCAAGGCTAGCACTCTACCATTTGAGCCACAGCGTCACTTTCTGCTTTTTCATCTTATGTGGTGCTAAGGAATTGAACCCAGGGCCTCATGCATGCAAGGCAAGCACTCTACCATTGAGCCACCTTCCCAGCCCAACCTTCTCTAGTTTAAGTTCACTGAAAGTTCAGTTATCTCATCTAAAAATACTATGACAGAAGTTTTCAGAAAGTTTGAACACACCTGGGCACTATATCCTAGTCAAGTTGACAGCACAGTTAAGCGTCCCATTGAAGCTTTGTATTCATCCCTGGATTTTTGTTCTTTACATGACAGATATAATTTGTTGCCAAGTCTCTGGAAGATTAAACCACAGGAAAATTGACTGGTTTAGTGTGAAAATGTCCAAGATACTGAAGTTACTTGATATGCCTCTCCTAAATATTAAATTTTTATTGAATAGATGATGAGCAGGGGAGTTACAGTCATGTAAGTAAGGAAATGAGTATGTTTGTTGTTAGTCATTGTTACCCCATCCCTCATTATCTCCTACTTACCCCTCCCTATACCCCGCTCCAAGTTGTAATGTTCATATCCAACATAGTATCAAGTGAGTATCAGTGTTGCTTTGGTTCATCCTTTGTCCTGCTGTTTGTGTGATTTTCTTTCCTTTCCACATATTGAAGGATCTTACATGCAAAACATGAGGTACAAAAAGCTAAGAGAGGTGAAGAAAAAATACAACAGTAGAAAAAAAAAGAACAAACTACATACAGGGTCTAATTAAGAACCTCTTGTTTCCATATATTGGTGTTCATTATATATAGAGTTCATTATATATGATCCTATGCACTAGGCAGTTGGGTTATTGGAATCCCCTGTTAAGAATATCATAGACATATTCTAGTTCTGACAAATGAGGGAAATCCTGCGGTCCACTTTTCTTTGAGTCTGGCTTACTTCACCTAATATAATTTTTTCTAAGTCTTTCCATTTCCTTACGAATGGAGCAATGTTATTCTTTCTGATGAATTCCATTATGTATATGTATCACATTCTCTTGATCTTTTCTACGTTTACTGAGGGGCATCTGAGTTGGTTCCATATCTTAGCTATGTAAATAATGCTGCGATGAACATCATCATCGTGTTGGTAGCTTTAGTATGGCCTTGTTTGTGGTCATTTGGGTAAATTCTCAGAAGTGGGATTGCTGGGTCATAGGAGAGCTCTATGCTAAACATTAAATCTTTTCAGTATACTATGTTTATGGACTTCAGAATGATTCTCATTTAAACAACATAAAAAGTTATCCAGCAAACTGTCCATTTGCAAAGTAGTTTATCACCATTCAAAACTAATGGTGAAACAAGCGAAGTATTTTATGCCACTAGGATTAAAATCCTAGCTATCTACAAAGCTGAGATCTGGAGGACCATGGTTTGAGGCCAGCCCTGGCAAAGACCCCATCTTAACCAGCACCTTGTTTCCCTGGCATGTGGGTGTCACTCTAGCTCTGCCAGAAGCACAAATAGAAGGTGGCAGTTCAAGCTAACCAGGTCATCAGTGAAAAACCCCGTCCCAAAAAGTAACTGAAGGTATGACTCAAGTGGTAGAGTGACTGTCTAGAAAGCATAAGGCCTTGAGTTCAAGCCCCAGTACCACAAGAAAATCACTTACTTGAACAACAAAATTGAAAGCAGTTTATGATAACCACCCATATGCCGCCCTCCAAGATTCTATGGTTAGCATTTAATAATTGTTTAGCTCAGATCTTTTCATCTATTTAACTTGCCTTGTTGGATTAAATTCCTATTATGAAGTAGGAAATTCCAGCACTTTTTCCTTAGTGTGTGTGTGTGTGTGTGTGAGTGTGAACATGCACGTGAGCATTTCAGTCCTGGGCCTTGAACTTAGGCCTAGGTCCTGTCCCTGAGCTGTTTTGCTCAAGACTAGCACTCTACCACTTGAGCTATTGCTCCACTTCCAGCTCTTTGGTAGTTAATCCAGCCTGGGCTTGTCTTCTAACTGTAAACCTCAGATCCCAGCCTTCTGAGTAGCTAAGATTATAGGCATTAGGTAACAGTCCTTAATATTTCCTTAAAATTTTTACTATGATATCATTTACTAGGGTTTACTATTTACTTTCAAACTCTAGTTTTATTATAAAGTTTATATAAAATGAAATGCTGAGTTTTCATAAATATATATACATATATATTCTTTAAAACCCACATTCCCACCATGATAAACGATCTCACCATTGTTCCAGCAAGTTCTGTCATAGCCCATCTCTGTCTAATACACTGCTATGATTTTATTTGGGGATAATATACCATACTTTAATTTCACAATTCTTTAATGATACCGGATTGGTTTACAAAAACTTAGATTTTTATCCTGTCTTAAGATAATTTGCTTGATTGTTAGCTTGACTTTGAAACTGAACAGACACTAGAGCATTTCAACATACCCCTTTTCACCACAAACTCTCCCATAATCAACAACTTGCACTTGAGTCTAAACTGACATGTAGCCATCACCAAAAGTTTATAGCTTCCAATAGGTTTCACTCATATTGTAGCAAGTTTTGACAAATTCATAACAAATTTTTACTGTTATACTGTAGAAGAGTTTGCTACCCTAAAAATCTATTGCTTACATACATCTGCCTATCTCCTAATCCCTGGTGGGTATTTATCAACTTATTCTTTCCCTAGTTTTGCTTTTCCAAGAAATCATATAGTTGGATGGATACCTTATATAATAATTTCAGATTGCATTATTTCATTAGTAAGGCACACTTCATTCTCTTGGAGTTTCTATGACTTGAGAGCCTATTTCTTTATTACTGCTAAATAATACTCTACTGTCTATGCATATTATAGTTTATTGACCCAGTCATCTCCTGAAGAACTTGTTATTTGCTTCCAAATTCAGGCAATTACAAATAAAAATGTTATAAATACCATTGATATAAATGTCTATATGCATGTCCTTGGATGGACATGACCATCAGTTAATTTGGGTAAATAGTAAGAAACTCAATTGCTAGATTGCATGCTGAGTGCTTTGTGTAAAAAATAGCTTTATCAGCGGGGTAGAAGCGGCTCAGGCCTGTGATCCTAGCTACTCAGTAGGTTGAGATCTGAGGATCAAGTTCCAAGTAATCCTGAACAGGGAGACTAAAACTCTTATCTCCAGTTAAACCACCACAAACTCAGAAGTGGAGCTCTAGTTCAAGTAGCAGAGCTCTAACCTTGAGTTAGCTAAGGAACAAGGTCTCAGGCCTTGATTTCAAACCTGACACAAGACAACAGCAACAACAGAGCAAAACAAAAAACAGCAGCTGAACCATCTTATAAAGTAGATATTCATTTTTTCTCTAACCAATGAGGAATGAGAGTGCCTGTTGCTCTATTTGCTAGTATGTGGTTTTTTCAGTGTGTTTGGCTTTGATCATTATGGTAAGCATGTAGTGATGTCTCATTGTTTCAGTGTGGTTAAACATCTTATCATATGTTTATCTACCTGTCTATTTTTGGTGAAATGTTTGGGTTTTTAAGAAGTTTGTTCTGTTGAAATTTGAAAATTTCTTTGGCATTATGAAATGCTTATCAGATATTTACTCTGAAAATACTTTCTACCAGTCATCTCATTAATGATATTTTAAGTTTAGTGACATCCAGCTTATCAATGATTGCTTTCATGGAACATAACCTTTGTTATTATATTTAAAACTATACCCTCCTTCATAAGGTCATGTAGTTTTTCTTCTGGGTGATCTTCTGAGAGATCCATAGTTTTGCACTTTTTATTTGAGCAAATGACTCATCACAAGTTTGCTTTTAGGAGGAGAGTGAGGGCTGTGTCTAGGTTTACTTGTTCCATGTGCAAGCCCAGTTGTTCTACAGCATTTATTGAAGTAATTGTCGCTTCTCCTCTCTATTTCCTCAGCTGCCATGTGGGAGAATATTGAACTATGTTTATGTGGGTCTCTTCTGAACTCTATGCCACTGATGGCTTGTCAATTTGATCACTAGTATCATATGTTCTTTATTACACTAGCATTGTAAAAAATCTTGAAACTTGTTTAGGGTGTATCTTTATACATTGCTCTTTTTGAGTATTGTGTTGGCCATTCTAGGTCCTTGCCTCTTTCTAAATCTTTTTTCTTACCAAAATCTGCAAAATGCCTTGCAAGGATATTGGTTGGGATTATATTGCATTTATACATGAAATAGGTAGAATTTCTGTCTTGCTATTAATTACTTTTCTTATCCACTAATAAGGAACATCTTCCATTTATTTAGTTCTTTAACTTTTCTACCAGAGTTTTCTATTTTCATCTTAGAGACACTTTACATATTTTGTATATATATATATATATATATATACATATATACATATTTTTTGAATATAAATTCCTCGGTATTTTATTTATCTTGCCACTAATACATGTGATTTTATTTTAAATTCTATTTGTTCATTGTGATCTATTAAAATTATATTCTGTAAGCTGGCTATAATTAATTGCTTGAGTTCCAGATTTTTACTGTTGTTGATTCCTTTGGATTCTCTACGTGGACAACCATGTGATTGTGAACAAAGGCAGTTTTCTTTGTTCTTTCTTAGTTTGTGTAACTTTATTTATAAGTCTTCAAAGCTAGGACCTCTCTAGTATTGTGTTGTAAGGGGGGGAGAAAGGAAACATTATTCCTTTGATCCTTATTTAGTTATCAGGACACTAGTTTCTACCATTGTATGATATTTTCAGTAGAGTTCTTACAGATGTAATTTATCAAGTTGAAGAAGTGCTCCTCTATTCTTAATTTGCTGAAGTTTGGCCTTCTTCCCTCCCTTCTTTCCTTCCTTCCTTCCTTCCTTCCTTCCTTCCTTCCTTCCTTTTCTTCTCTTTTTTCTTCTTTTTCTTTTATTTCTTTCTTCCTTTCCTTCCTTCCTTTCCTTCTTTCTTTCTTTCTTCCTTTCTTTTGACTTTCATCTCTCTTCTTATAGTCTCTATCTCTTCTTCCTCACTTCCCCACTCATCCTCAGTATGTTAATCACATACCATATTCTGTCATTCCCCCCCACTTATTCTTAGCATGTTAATGATAGTAATTTTATGGTCCTGGGGTAGCATTTCCAACACTGATGGCAATTTCTGAATCTGGTTCTGTGCTTTCTCTGCTCTCCTCATTGTGGATTTTGCTTTTTTTTTTCTCTATTTTGCTTTGTTTTGCAGTGCTTAAGATCAAACTCCCAACTTAATGTATACCAGGCAAGTGGTCTGCCTCAGAGCTATACACTCTGCCTTCGGTGGGGCAGAGTGTTACTCTTCTCCACAAGAAAGACTAAACAAGGTCGGAATTGGGCATTACTCTTGACCCTACGTCAGCAGGTTTTGATGAAACCCTAAGAGGTTAAGGATATGCAAACTGTTGTTTTTTGGAAACATGCACCTTAAGAAACATTTTAAAATGTTTCCTTTTGATTCTCCCTGCTCTAAACATAAGGAGATTATTCTCAGATTTTTCCCTGCATAATTTCATAGACCTACTAGAGTTTTACAAAATTCTTAGCCAGAAGCTAGTGGTTCACACCTGTAATCCTAGCTACTCAGGAGGCTGAGATCTGAGGATCATGGTTCAAAGCCAGCTGTGGAAGAAGAGTCCTTGTGAGACTCTTATCTTCAATTAACAACTTAAAAACCAGAACTGGCACTGTGGCTCAAAAATGTTAGAATATTAGCCTTGAGCAAAAGAGATCAGGAACAGTGCCTAGGCCCCAACATCAAGCCTCACTACCAACAACAACAAAAAAAATCTGCCTAACATACGTGGGATGTGGGATGCCATAGTTTTAACCCTCAAATTTTTCCATATCGAGCCTCCAGCAACTTGCTCTTTACAGTTCAGATGTTCTGTCAGGTGCTTATTCCCATTAAGATGTCTGCTCATGAATTGCTTTGGCTACATGATATGTTTATTTGTGGTCATCTGCCTCTCCAGCGTATGGGCAATGGACCACCACTCTATGACTTCACTTGCCCAATGGGTTTAAGAAGTTACTCTTTTTTGGATAGTCAGTTTTTACCCACTGTTAAATAGTTACAACATTGAAATTACTTACATCCTGCAATGCAGCAGGAAATCTCTGCTATGGTTTTTTAGGAGCTGAATTAAGAACCCAAAGCCAAGGTTTCATTTTTTTCTTTGTTTTTCCCTATATTGCTATTCCTGTGAATATTCTGAGCCAGGTCCATATTCCTGAAGGTGAAAGAAGAACAAAGAATGTAAAAGACTAGCAGAAAAGACACTTCTCTTAATACCACAATAGAGTGAAAACTTGTGTGAGATACGGCAATTATGTATGTTGGCAGCACAGGGAAAGAGATAGCTTCATGGAACAAATGTTCTAGAAGTCTTCCCAGACACAGTATGTGTTCTCAGTAGTGCATCCCTTTTAGAGCATTATCCCCTGGTATATTTGCTCTTTGCCTTTTTATCCAACAGCTCTTAGTGAAGAGTTCTCTCTATTTTTCATGACCAGAAAAAGTAAGCTGAAGAAAACAGGCCAGGTTGCTGTACTTAGAAGAGTTCTACACTACTGAGTCTCTGGTGTCTGCATTGGATTCCACCTGGCCAGAGGCAGTTCCTTCCATTGCTCACCCTGAGACTGACCTCTTCATTGTGGTTTCTTAATTATCATGGGTTTTTGTTTATTTGTTTGCTGTTGTTGTGTTGGTCGTGGGGCTTGAAATATGGGTCTGAGTACTGTCCCTCAGCTCTTCAGCTCAAGGCTAGTGCTCTACCACTTGAACCACAGTGCCACTTCCGGTTTTCTGGTAGTTAATTGAGACAAGAGTCTCATGGATTTCCTGCCTGCGCTGGCTTTAAGCCGTGATCCTCAGATCTCAGCCTCCTGAGTAGCTAAGATTATAGGCAGGAGCCACCAGCACCCGGTTTCTCACATTTTTTCTTTTTCTTTTTTTCATTTTTTTTATTGTGAAAATACTGTACAGAGGGGTTACAATTACACGGGCAAGATAGTAAGTACATTTCTTATCAAGCATTGTAGCCTCCTCCTTTGTTTCCCCTTCCCATCCCTTCCCAGCCTCCCCCCCCCCCACCCCCCAACCCAATCCTCCCCCCCCCCAAAGTTGTAAAGTTTGTTTTCGACATGACAACTTGTACTTCTCATTGTTGCAACGGGTCCACCTGTATCCTTATTTAAATGACTTGTTTTTCCCCTTCCCCTCCACAAATTATACCGACATCAAATACAGTGAAAGCAGGGGTTATACTGTGGGGGAGGGACATACAAAGCAACAAAGAAATAATCTTATAAATGCGTTAGAAACAAATGCATGAAAGAAAAAAAAACATTTAAATACATGTTTTAGGATTCATTTTCCTAACATCACCTTATCTGACCTTTTCTGCTTGACTCATACATATACTAGATATTGCAAATAAGGGAAACCATGGGACCTATGTTTCTTTGGGCTTGGCTTACTTCACTTAATATAATTTTTTCCAAGTCTTTCTATTTCCTAACAAATGGGGGCAATGTCATTCTTTCTAATGGAGGCATATAAGTCCATTGTGTACATATACCACATTTTCTTGATCCATTCATCTACTGAGGGGCATCCGGGTTGCTTCCATAGCTTTGCTATGGTGAATAATGCTGAGACAAACATAGTTGTGCTGGTAGCTTTAGTGTGGTCTTGTTTGTAAACATTTGGGTAAATGCCCAAAAGTGGGATTGCTGGGTCATAGGGGAGCTCTATGTGGAATCTTTTGAGGAACCTCCATACTACTTTCCAAAGTTGTTGAAAAAGTTTACACTCCCACCAACAATGAAGTAAGGTTCCCTTCTGTCCACATCCCCTCCAGCATCTGTTGTTATTAGAGTTCTTGATTTTTGCCATTCCAACTGGGTGGTATCTCAATGTTGTTTTGATTTGCATTTCTTTTATGGCTAGGGAGGTTGAGCATTTCTTCATGTGTCTATTGGCCATCCTTCTTTCTTCTTCAGAGAAGTTTCTCTTCAAGTCTGTAGCCCACTTATTTATTGGGCAGTTGTTTCTTTGAGGATTTGTTGTTGGGGGATTTAATTTTTTGAGATCTAAGTATATTTTAGATATGAGACCCTTGTCTGTTGTATGGCTAGTGAAGATCTTCTCCCAATCCATGGGCTTGCTATTGATCTTGCTAGCTATGTCCTTTGCCATGCATAAGCTCTGCAACTTCATGCAGTCCCATTTTTCCAACCTTTCTTTGATTTGTTGTGTTTCCGGGTCTCTATTAAGAAAATTTCGGCCTGCGCCAAGGAGACCTAGGGTTTCTCCTATTCCATCCTGTAATGTTTTCAGAGTGTCTGCTTTGACTTCGAGGTCTTTGATCCATTTGGAGTTGATTCTGGTGCAGGGAGATATATAAGGATCTAGCTTTAGTTTTCTATAAGTAGTTAACCAATTTTGCCAGCACCATTTACTGAAGAGGCTGTCTTTCTTCCATTCTATTTTTTTAGCTCCCTTATCAAAGATTAGATGGCTATAGGTCTGTAGGTTCATTTCTGGGTTTTCAATTCTATTCCATTGGTCCTGAGGTCTGTTCTTGTGCCAGTACCAAGCTGTTTTGATTACTATGGCTTTATAGTAGAGTTTGAAATTTGGTATTGATATTCCTCCAGCAGTGTTCTTTCCGTTGAGGAGCGTTTTTGCTATTCGGGGTCTTTTATTGTTCCATATGAATTTTTGGATTGCCTCTTCTATTTCCTTGAAGAATGAAGTTGGAATTTTGATACGTATCGCATTGAATTTGTAGATAGCCTTGGGAAGTATTGCCATTTTTACGATGTCAGTCTTTCCAATCCAGGAGCATGGGAGTTTTTCCCATTTTCTAAGTTCTGTTTTACTTTCCTTTTTCAAGTTTTTAAAGTTTTCATCATAGAGGTCCTTCACGTCTTTCTAAAATGATATGCTTATGCATATATACTTCATGAAAATGAAGATAATTTATTGTTCAAAAATGTAAAATGTGTTGGGTGCTGGTAGCCCATGCTCATAATCCTAGCTATTAAGAAGGCTGAGCTCTGAGGATTGCAGTTCAAAGCCAGCCTGGACAGAAAATGAAATACATGCCAGCACCACCCCATGCTTGAGACTCTTATCTTTAAAAAGCCAGAGTGGAGCTGTGACTCAAGTTGTAGAGCACAAGTGTTGAGCAAAAAAGCTCTGGAACAGCACCTAGGCCCTGATTTCAAATCCCAGGACTGCACACACATGCACACACACACACACACACACACACACAAATTGACATAAACAGCACAGAGTAAAACATCCTCTTCATGGCTTGTTCCCATCTGACACAGAAGTCCCAAAGTCTGGATCAGATAGTAGTTGTTCATGTCTTCCATGACCCCTAGAGGGCACTAAGTCCCCTTACACATGCTCAAGGTCCCCCATGCTGCCCTTTGACAGCCCATGTGACCTGCGCCTTGCACTCCTGGACTGTTGTGAGGAGCTAGATAGGCAGTGTCAGTTCCAAATGGAGGGAGGCCCAATGCTTGCTTCACTTGTCTATCCTTAAGCCCAGCAAAGATCCGTCTCATGGTAAGTGCCAAATAAATCATTTTTGAATGTGTATATGCAATAATAAAAACGAGCCATTTAAATACATGTATTATGAGAGTTTTAAAGTGTGTTACTGTAGAAGAGAGACCATGCATGTAGGTAGTACTTTTCCTTATGAACTTATGTCATTATGACTTTCGTATGGACTACAGACGCATGTGACAGTTTGTGAAATTTATTGTTCAATATTTTGGACTTTCACCATATCTACACCACCCATAGTTCATGCTCTGGATAGATGAAGGAACAAAGAGGCCCCTGCGTGTGTTTTGGTCAACAGGCCGCTGAAGGCTCAGTCAAAAGGTCTTCAGCTACTCAGTGATTAAGTGTTATGGATGTCCAGCCCAACCTAAACTCCAGATATTTCCAGCATGAAGAAAGAACTCTAACTGACAAACCAGGAAGTTGAGTCTAGCCAGAAAAGGGGGACGTTGTTATTTTTCAGGCTGATGGGTTTTAGGTCATTGTTTTCCTAGAAAAGACTGCCTGCAATGGTCCTCTAATCCATGCTTCAGTGGCGCTATGTGTCACAAACTCACCTCTCGTGAACAATATCTCTTCAGATCTCAATAAATCATTTCCACAAAGTCTCCAACCACATCCCTTGTCTCAGGGGTTTTGACATGTGGTCTCTGCTAAGTTGCTCACTTCTTATTCCCATTGACCGCGACTCTGGCTGATTCCTTCCTCCCACCTCATGCCCTGAGTAGAGCAGCACCTGTCCACTGAGGTCAGGACTGTGTTCCACAGTGGTGATGGCTGGTACTCAGTGGGTGCTATGTACATTTCAGTTGTAACAGTTCTGGGTCCCATCCTGCAGAGGCAGGGTGACTCTCACAAGTCTCCCTACCACACTGCCTGCTGGTATTCAAAACCCAAAGAACTTTACTCCTGGTCCTTGTTACAATGTAAACAGTATCTCAAGTAGTAGGGAAAGCCAAAAGAGAATCCAGTACCACACAGTGCCCAGTCTAGAGGGATGTGGATGGAGTGTGCTGTAGGCTCTGTGGGCTTGGTCCATTTTTCTACCTTACTATCCCCTCAGGGAGTATGAAATTATTTCACTAACTACTTCTAGCCTCTCTTTATGCTTACCTGGGACACTTAAGGCTTTTGAAACCACACGAGTGATGAACCTACTTGCTAATAATGTCTGGGAGTCATTTCTGTGTAACTTTTTCATAACGTAAGGATTGTATCCAGCTTGGTCATAAGGAAGCTCTCGTCTCACTTAGGAGTTTCCCTCTATGTTTCACATCCTGAGCTCATGGAACTATTTTTCCCAACAAGCTTCAAAATCAGGACTTTACCTCTTAACCCTTGTGTGATATTTGGCCAGGGAAACCTACCAGCACTCTAGTGCAAGATGGCCAGAGGTCTTCACCAGCAGTTGAAGAAGGTACTCCAGAGATTAGCTCTGAGCCTTTGGTGCCATAACAAGACTGGACGGCCTCCATTTTGGAGGTAATGAACATATTCACCCAGATCATTTTCTAGTAGTAAAACAATGTGTACTTCTCGTTACTTTTCTGAACACTTTTTTCTTTATTAAAACTATTTTCCCTTATCAACTTATGTCAAATTTGACTCTAACCAATTATTGCCTTAGACACGGGCCTGGGAAGCTGAATCAAGAGGTCTGCATGACTGTAAGGCCAGAAGGCCATTCACTTCCCCTAGTGAACGAATAGTACATTCATCTTTATATGTCAAACCAATGCAATTATGATCATAGACATACACACAAACACACACACACACACACACACACACATACACACAAATAAAAGTAGGTACATTAAAACAGAAAGATATTTATAAAACTCTAAAATTTTATTAATCATTCCAGTCAACACATTATTAAGTGAATCAGTTATATATACAATCATTTATGGTAATAATTACAGTTGTGGTATCATCTTACAAGTAGAAAACTATCTTAAAATTTACATCCCAACTTGGATCATCAATGATTTGGGGTTAGATCCTACATAGTAGGAAGTGGTTGTATTGAAGACAGTGCTTCCTCTTGTACAGGCTGTCCCAGACTTAACTCCATCCAATATCTCACACAACAGGATAGAGAGTCCAGGAGGCAATTCCACACTGGTTGTTTCTGTCTCGGGCCATCTTTACATAGCCGTTCATGCCCCAGTCTTTGCCATAGCTGAAGAAGAGCAAGTTTTCGTTTTAATAGATAATATAAAGCACAGTAGCTTTAGCAACAGTCTCATTCAATTAAAACTGCGGGAGACAACAGACTTAGCAGAGAGACTTGAGATGGGCAGATGTTTTTCATCCTTTCTTCATCTAAATCTGTTCATAACATCTTGCCTATATCCAAAGTAATGACTTTACATGGGATTACAAAAGTGAAGGCAGAAGGGACACATCTGGTATAAGATTTTCAGAATTTAGAAACAGAATGGTAAAAATACCATATTAATGGCTTATCCCCAGAAAGCTCGTGGCAGAATCTAGTTCTGTAGTGAAAAATTAATAGGCCAGTGAAATAAAGGTATGTGGAGCCTGTATCTGAATACTGACTCTCCACATTAAATTCTCTTTTGAATTTTTACTACAAATAGGTTAGGCAATTTATTGCTCCCTCCCTCCATTTCCTCCTTCCTTCCTCCTTTCCCTCCTTCCTCCCTTCCTTGCTTGCTCGCTTCCATACTTGCTTCCATGCTAATTCTTTCCATTTATTTTTATGATGGTGCTGAGATTTAAACTCAGGACCTGAGTGCTATTGCTTTTGCTCAAGGCTGACACTTTTACCACTTGAGCCACAGCATCACTTCTGATCTTTTGGTGGTTAACTGAAGATAAGGGTCTCACAGACATTCCAGTCTGGGCTGGCTTTGAACATTGAACCTCAGAGCTCAGCCTTCTGGTGAGTAGGATTACAGTCAAGAACCTGGAAAGCTGCATGTTTTGGCCATTTCTTACCTGTTCTTGACCAGCCAGTATTTGTTGTTTTCTGATTCTTCTCCTTCATATCCATAACCAACCACAAGAACAGCATGATTCAGGGCCTTGCTACAGTTTGGATGATGATAAATGCCTAGAAAAGAAAACTAAAGCCCATAAGAGGCCACAGGACAAAGGAGGAGGCTACAATGCTTGATAAGAAATGTACTCATTATCTTGCCCATCTAATTGTAACCCCTCTGTACAGTATTTTCACAATAAAAAATAAATAAAAATTTTTAAAAAAAAGAGGCCACAGGAACCTGACAGCACCCCACTCTGAGGGACAATAAGGAAAGTATTTCTACATTCACCAAAATGGTATAAGCTCCAAGTAAGCCTTCAGATCTATATAATTAAAGTTAGGGAATTAGGCTGAAAACTGACAGAAATACATATTAGCAGATATGCCTTGGTAAAAAGCTTGTCATAGTGTAAGAGACCAGTGCATAAAATCTGGTCATTTTATTTCTAGGAGGTTGCATAAAGTTCAGAGTTCCTTGAACCAAGAAAGGTTATCCAGGTTCAGTGGCTCCTATCTATAATACTAGCAGGAAGCTGAGATCAGAGACTTGCAGCTCCAAGCCACCTGAGCAGGAAATTCCATGAGACTCATCTCTAATTAACCAGCAAAAAGCTCAAAGAAGAAGAGTATCTCAAATGGGACACTATCAGCTTAGAGTGGGGGAAAAAAGGCATGAGTTCAAGTCCCAGCATTGGCAGAAATCAATGAATAAAAATATGAAAAATTAAAATCTTGGGCAATTTATAAATATTCCATAATTGAATAAAATTACAGTCATACTACATACATTTAATGATGCAACTACTTAAAAAAAATTTCAGTACAGATATGGAGACAGGGCTGAAATTATATCAAATGGGAACCTGAACTACAAAAGAATTGTATGTACAGATTGAGGAACAAGGTTCCATTCCTACACCAAAATATCTACATTCCCTGACGCTTGCATACCAAAGAGTCAGTCAAGTGTTAGCACACTTTTGCAATGTGTCTGCATCTATTACCACAAAGAACACAATTACCTCCTTTATAAAACTTGAAGGAACTATGGCTTGAGTGAATAGCAGCAGCAATGGGACCCACAGTGGCCACAGCCCTCATAAGGGCCTGCTCATTTGGGGGAAGAGTTACATATCCAGTGACATTAGCAGCAGAATTCTCAGGTTTATATCTGCAGGGTCCATCCTTTGAAGGTAAAGGGGGAAGACACTTGATTAGAGCCATCCAGCTCAGAATGCAGTTTACAACATAGGATTTCTAAGTCAGTGCTTTGGAACCCAGAAGGTGAAATTCTTACTAGCTCATTTGAAACTGAAAATCTTCACGTCTCTTTAATGAATCAGGCTACCTCTATCTCTTCATACTAATTGTTCACCATGGACAGATCCTTGGCTACAGAATAGTATACATATACACTGTGTCACACAGCAATAAGATCACCAGATTGCTACCCATCTATGTTCTCCAGTCCACAGAACTCTGACCCAGCTAATGATGACAGTGACAGAAACAGAGAGTTGACAGAAAAAGATCCTATCATCTGAAGTGTGAATTGGGAAGAACAAGTCTTATCTCTGAAGTTGGTCGACTGTCTGCAATGCAGGCAGGAGTGACAACAAGGTACAGAGCTGCAATTACCATTGCTTCATAGGGGTAGGATTCCTCTGAGTCCAGGCCTCCGTTGGTCTCAACATATTGGAAAGCAGCATCTGGTCGCCCACCACTGCAGCCAGCGTTTCGTTGAGGACGAGAACAGTCCACTAGGTTCTGCTCACTGAGGGAGACCAGTCTGCCAGTTTTCTTGAACATCTGTCCCTCTAGAGTACCAGTTGTGCCAAAAGCCCAACAAGAATTACATTCGCCCTGATAAAGAGAATAAATTCTGTCATACACAAAGCAAATAGAAAGACACTAACATCAGTTCCTATGTGTGAACAGGCTTCAAAAAGAACCAAGAATTCTAGGACACTCCAGAGTCTGCCAAAGGAAGTGACAACTACTCCTGGCTTTGCTATGGGCAGTGAAAGGGTGGACACTGTCATACCTGATCCTTCACAGGGGTCACATAGCCTTTCTCTCTCCAGTCCACAGATGGGGGCAGCTCACCAATTTGAAGATCTGGATACATTTGTTGTTCATTGTGCGTATCAGGCTGAAACTCAGTTCCATGGAAGTCTTCAATGGTCTTCAATAAAAGGTAGAAACGGTATTTCAAAAGCAGGGTCATTTGCAGAGAACTGAAGAGAGCAAGCCCAGTTGCAATTGATGCCCAGGACACTTACCATGTCTCCAAATGCATTCATTTCCAGGGTGTAGCCATGTTTCCCTTGGCGCTCTTCCTCATTGTGCACTTCAATCATTTTCATGTTCTCCTTCCATATTACTCTTCTCCGTCCCTCTTCATCCTAGGAATAAGCACAAGGGATGAACGCTCTGTCTACTTAAACCCAACCCTGATTCACTAAATGGAACTGCTGACAAAGATGGAGAGTAGCTGGGCGCCAGTGGCTCACGCCTGTTATCCTAGCTACTAAGAAGGCTGAGACCTGAGGATCATGTTTCAAAGCCACCCGGGCAAGAAAGGACTTGCTTTCTTGGAGATAAGGAGATCCTTATCTCCAATAAACCACTAGAAAACCAGAAGTAGCATTGTGCCTCAAGCAGTAGAGTGCTCTCTTTGAGCTAAAGAGCTCATGGACAGCACCCAAGGAGAGAGTTCAAACCCAAGACTGACAAAAAAAAAAAAACAGATGGAGAGAGACTCTGTCCAGGATACTGTGCATTTGGGGAAGCTGTTCTCTGGAGTCAGAGAAGAGCAGGGTATCTGCCCATATCCTGCTCATATGTCTGGCATTAGCTGACTGCCTTGGAGACCTGGCTTGGATAAAGTTAAATCAACAAGGATCTCCTCTGTGGGGTCCCTCTGAACACTTTCCATGTGACCTACCAAACTGTAGCTTTTGCCATATTTTCTCTTCCACTCTATCCACTGTGTGTCCAAACTGTGATCCAATATTGGAGCAGCTGAAGCCATTCCCAAGCAAAGGATGGCCAGCAATGGAGAAGGATCCATATTGGAAAGCCTAGAAAGGGAAATGAAGCTGGATCTTAAATGACTCATGCTTTTTAATAGTCTTCTTGGTCTTAACTGGAAAAGGATTAAGGCTACCCTGGTGATTTATATATTAAAATAGGACTTTCAAATATTTGTCCAGAGGTATGTAAAGGTTTAAGAATGTAGTTGGCTTAAAACAGCCAAGTAGAGGTATGTTGTCAAGCAACGGGCATGAAGAGTATCCTCCCCTGAGCTCTAGGAGTTAAAGCAAAGTTTGCAAGGATAATGGTAGGTTTAAACTTTAGGATTCCAGCAAACATCTCACTACATGGGATGTCTGATTATAGCTAGGGGCAATGATATCCCCAAAAGTTAAGAGACCACTGACATCTCTTTAGCCAATGCACAGTAGAACTGGATGAGTTGTGCATTGGCTTCTCCCCTTTTTGGGTAAAACCATTTAGACAAACTAGGAAGACAACACCCCACATTCTCACAGTTTCGCACATCAGCCTTTAATGTCACAACATGCTGTCATGTTCATGTACTTGATCATGAACAGAGTGCAAGCCAGAACCCCAAGGATGAGCCTGTGGGCAGGAGCAGGTAGCTCATGGGGCTCCATGCTTAGGTTTGGGTCAGCCCACGTAGGACTCCAGGTAGTGAGTGTCCAAGGACATGCTGTCTGTATTTGCCCTCTGCATGTTTTCTTGGAGTTAGGGGATATTACCTGGTAGTGATGCACAAGAGCATATTACCTGATGGTTCAAGAATGGGAGAGCATTACAGTGCAGTTTGCAGGCATCCAGCTGCCTTATGCAACCTGGACAGATCCCGAGTCTGACCAAACTGCACGACCTGAGATCTTCTGGCTGATGGAGTAGCCACCCTTGGGTTTCACACCACCGCTCTATGCCATCCTCACCACCCTTCTCAGCTGGCCCCCAATGTCCATGCTGAGGCAGAAATGGAAGTTGATCTGCTTGTACCCTTGCCCCTGAAAGGCCTTCTATTCCACCCCTGTTCCCACCATGCCTCTGTGGGCTGGATGCTCACCTGAACCTGAAGCTGTGCAGGAGCACTCCGCAGTGCAACTCTCCAAAGACAGCTGTCCTAAAAGCACCTGGCCCTGAGATCAGGTTTTAAAGTCTCAGGACACTCAGTGGCCTGCAGTCCTCCCTACCTCCTGAACTGTGATTGGCTCCTGCTGCCCCAGGGCATGACCTGTTCAGCCTTCTGGCAAGGTCAGCTCTACTTCTTTCTCCTGGATTCATCCTCTGCTCTTCTGCCATATGATGCCCTCTGTGGTGGCATAGGCCAGCAGGAAGGGCCTTCCCAGATGCTGGCACCTTGATATTGAACTTCTCACACTCCTCATCTGCAAAGGAATCAATCTCTCATGATCAATTACACAATCTGTTGAATTCTACTACAGCTACTTATAATAGCCTAGTACTGCACAAATAGAACCACACAGTATCTATTTGTCTGGATAGTTCACTTAGCATAGTATTAGCAAGGCTCCTCTATGTTGTAACATTAGACAGAGTATCCTTTCTTTTGTACCTGACTAATATTTTATTCTGTGTAGACACTATATTTTGATTATTGGAATCTGAGTTATTTGGGCATTATAGAAATATTCCTATCCACACGGATGTACAAATGTCTGTTCACGGCCTTGCTTTGATTCTTTTGTATATGTATGTAAAACTGGAATCGTTAAATAAGTAATTGTATGCCTGATTTTTCCCCTGTATTTCCCATAGCACATGTCCCATTCTCATTAACACCAGCAGTGCCCAATTGTTTCCAATTATAATCTCCTCTTCACTATATTTTCCTTCATTCCTTTCTTCCTTGTTTCTTTCCTTCTATTCTGCCTTCCTTCCTTGCTTCCTTGGTGTTTCTTTTTCCCTTCATTCTTCTCTCCCTTTCCATCTTTCTCATTTGTCTTTTGTCTCCATTCCTTTTCTTCTCTTTCTCCTTCCTTTCAATACTTCCCCTAATGCCTGTGAGCTGGTATCTCATTGATTCTGATTTGAATATTTCTCTCAGGAGAAATACATATAATATAAAACATATTTTCATACACTTATTTGCTATTTGTATATATTCAAGAGAAGAATATTTACTCAAGTCTCCTTTTAGACAATATTCAATGGCATTGTTTTGTACTGAGACTTGAATTCAGAGTCTCAAATTCTCAGTGGGCTTTTTCACTCAACGCCGATGCGATACCATTTGAACCACTTCTTCCAATTTTTTTCCAGTTGATTGGAGACAGGTCTTGAGAATTTTTGTCTGCTCCAACTGGCTTCCAACCATGATTCTCAGATTTCAACCTCCAGAGCGGGGAAGATTATAGATATGAGAAACTAGTGAGCACCCAGAAATTTCTGGTTGTTGGTGCCTTGCTTTTTTTCTAGAGAATTAATAATCAGCCAATTAACTGAGTATCCACCATCCACCATCAAGAATTCATGAAACGCTACAAGGCATCTGTGTTTCAATCTGCAATCTTAGCTATGTAGGAAGTAAAGAAGTAAGATCTCATGATCAAGGTTCAATGCCAGCCTGGGCAGAAAAATCCATGTGACTCAGCCAGTTAAATATCAAACTGCTGGAAGCAGAGCTATGGCTCAAGTGATAGATTGCTAGCCTTTTAGAACAAAAGCTCAGAAGCAGCCCCCAGACCTTGAGTTCAAGCCTGAGACCTGTCATTAAAATAAGTATTATAATGATGATGATAATAATAATAATAACAGTAACTAATGAAGATAGCTTGGTTTGTGTGTCTCAAGCCTGTAATCCTAGCTACTTGACAGGCTGAGATCTGATGATTGCAGATTTGAGTTGTCAGCACAGGTAGTAAAGTGCATGAGAATCCCATCTCCAATTAATCACAAAACATCTCAAAGCAAAAGGTGGCTCAGGTGGTAGAGCACTAGCCTAGAGGGAAAAAAAATGACAAAAAGCAGGCCCTGAATTCAAGCCCCAGCACCACCTTCACACACACACACACATAGACACACACACACACACACACACACACACACACACACACACACACAGGAACAATAAACATAATGAAGCTATCACTTTCTTCTCATAGTCCTTGACTTGAAGTTTGAACTTTTCCTTAGAATCCATCCATGTGTGCCTTTCTTATCATCTTCTCCTAGCCTCAGCCTCTCCATCTTAGATCTGAGATGACCACATTACTCTTATTATCTCTGAGATAGGCACAGAACATGGCAATTGTGTTGAAATGAAATTATGACCAAGCAGGAGGTAACAGGGAATTACCTTCAGGGAGTAAACCCATACTCAGCACACTCATTCTAGATGTGTGGTCCCTCACATCCTCGAGAGGTCACAGATTCTGTTCCTCAGGTCTGATTTGAGCCTCGTGACACCCCTTGACTCTTCTGCAGTAGGAATATGAAAATGCATGTGAAGAATAGGGAATGTTGGCCTAGTGTTAGAGTGCTTGCCTATTATTCATGAAGCCCTGAGTTTGATTCCTTAGTACCACATAAATAGAAAAATCTGGATGAGAATCTATGGCTCAAGTAGTTTAGTAGTAGCCTTTAGCAAAAGAAGCTCAGAGAACATGCTCAAGCCCTAAATTCAAACCCCATAACTAAACAAGACAAAAAAAGAATAGAATATGCAAGCCAGGTACCAGTGGCTCACACCTGTAATCCTAGTTACTCAGAAGGCTGAGATCTGAGGATGGCATTTTGTAGCCAGCCTGGGCCAAAAACTCCATAAGACTATTATCTCCAATAAGCTACTCAGAAAAAGCCAGAAATGGGACTGTGCTGCTCAAATGGTAAAATGCTTTTCTTGATAACAAAAAGGCTGAGGGACAGAACCCAGGCCCTGAATTCATGACTCAGGAGCGTCAAAAAAGAAAGAAAGAATAAAGAATACAAAATGAAATTTAAAATTGTTGTTCCCTGAACTTAGAACCAAGCATTCCGTACTGAGCTCTTGCTTCTTAATGCATCTGGCCTCTTAGCAACAACCCAGATAAACACCAGGTACCATACTCTGAGGCTGGATTCACTCTCCAGAAACTGGCTCCTCAGTGAGTCTTTTGCAACTGAGGATGGAGCCAGGGACCTGATTTCCAGGGGTGATGTGAGGACAGTTACAGCAAGGCAGAGGTAACAAACACCAAAATGAGCAGTTGTGCAAGGGAGACTCGTCGTAGGGAAAGAGGAAACCAAGAGAAGTCACTGGTGTGTCAAACCTTACAGAGCTTGTATTGTGAAGACTTTAGAGGAAATGGAAGATCTTGATTACCTGGTTCTCTTTCTTTTTCCTGATCTTGTAAATTAGAAAAGGATTTGTATATGTTTTTAGAGTAGATGAATGAATGAACTGCATATTTTTAATACATTCAGTTTTAACTAATACATTTTGTTGATTTAGGCCTATAAACAAAGAGGTACAAATATCTGTTCACATCCTTGCTCTTGATTCTTTTGTGTATGTACTTAAAACTGGAGGTGCTAGATAATAAATTATATGCTAGATTTTTCCCTGTATTTCCCATACTAGATCTACCATTTGCATTAACACCAATAGTGTACCATGGTTTCCAATTCTAATCACATCTTCACTTTTTTCCTTCCTTCCTTTCTTCCTTCCCTCATTCTTTCCTATCTTCCTCTTTCCCTTCTTTCTTCTCTCCCTTCCCGTATTTCCCCTTTCTTGTTTTGCTCCACTCACTTTTTCTTCTTTCTTCTTCTTTTCAATACTTCTCCTAATGCCTGTGAGCTGGCATCTCACTGTGATTCTGATTTGTCTTTCCCTGATGAGCAATGTACACAATATGGAAAATACCTTCATCTGCTTATTTAATATTTTTATATATTCCAGAGAAGAATATGTCCTCCAGTCTCCTTTTGGACAGTATTCAATGGAGTTATGTTGGTAGTGAGTTTTATTTAAAAGCTCTTATCTTTTCTAGGTTTTAATTCATTACCTCTGTGATTTGCAAATGTTTTCTGTGAATTCATTTTCCCTTCTATTCTAGAGCCATTGAATGCACAAAATACTTTCATTATGATATCTTATTTATTACTTTTACTACATGAGAAAATCATTGCAAAGTTCCATGTTATAAAGTTTTTACCCTATGCTTTTCTGTTAACTTCTTTTCTCGTCTTTACCTTTATCTTTAAATGTTTGACTCATTTGAATAATTTCTGTATCCACATTATGTGTGAAAAATGGTTTTCCAAGCATTGTTGTTGAAAAGAATCTTCTTTCCCTAGGAGATAACTTTTACCCTCTCCCTTAAGATTTTTAAAACTCAGTTTTCCAAGATTCCATTCTAAGATTTTTGAAGAACTAGGAACTCTTCTTTCCATATCCAGGGGCTAAAGCACAGGTGATTTTGAAACTATACTATATTGCTAGTGACTGGAAAGAGATTGTTGATTGTCTGTTCTTTTGAAGTACTTCCTGGAATTCAACAGAATCATTCCAAATATCTATATTAGAATTCTAAAGTTGAGGTTTTACAGTTGCCCTTGGGCTTCCTCTGCAGGGTTTTAAGGGAGGAAACCTTGTGACTGCCCTGGCCCCACCCAACCCACCCATGGAGCTTGACCTAGCGGAGTGGCAGCTGCTGCTCGAAACAGCAGCCTCTTGGTTCCTTGGAAAGAAACCTAAACCTAGGGTACAGATTGTGGACTCATTTTCTACCAAATGAGCCTGACTAGAATTAATCCAAGAAGTCCTTAGCTGCAGTAGAATTAGAAGGTGGTGTTCACAAGAAACTAGAAGACATGATCACTGCAACTTATCAGTGTCTGTTTATACAATACCAGTGTCTATTTATACAAAATCTCCTCAACAATGCACATAGGAAAGTGAGGTTCTAGTCACTTCTTTCACCTCCAACTCTTCAACCTCCCACGTTATGGTAAAATCCTTTTGATGGTGGCTGATGCACACATTTTAGGTATAGGACCAAACCTGTGTTTTCCCAGTTCCAATGTAAAGTGCAGTACCTGTGAAAGTATGTTCTTCTGTGTATCTGCTGAGGATATTTTTCATATTAAGATTCTCTCTCCAGCCCAGCAGGGCCTGAGCTCTAAAAAACCTGACAAATCAAATATGAACCAGACACCCTGATATCACTTAACACTTCTCCCCAGTGGAACAACATGAGATTATTAGTTTAAAATAATTGGATTATCTGGTAAGTCAGCATTGTCAGCATCTTCCAATAACACTTATTTGCAAGGTGATAAATATATATGTACCATAATATATACTATAATTATATAAGAAAAACTTAGTGAATTGGTATTCATATGAATCATGAAATAACTTTATTTCTGAGAATTTTTGTTCTGATTTTCTGCAGGTATTGAGACTTGAATTCAGAGTCTCAAATTCTCAGCGGGTGTTTTCACTCAAGGACAGTGATACACCACTGGAGGCACACATGTGCTTCCAAGTTTTTGCTGGTTAATTGGAGATTTTTTTCTGCCCCAACTGGCTTCTAACCATGATTCTCAGATTTCAACCTCCGGAGTAGGGAAGATTAAAGACATGAGAAACTAGTGAGCACCCAGCAACTTCTGATTGTTTGTGCCTTGCTCTTCCTAGAGAATTAATCATCAGCCAATTAACTGAGTAAGTAAATGAATCCACCATCAAGAATTCATGAAACTCTACCAGGCAACTGTGTCTCAATCTGCAATCTGATCTATGGAGGAAGTAAGATCTGAGGATCAAGGTTCAAAGCCAGCCTGGGCAGGAAAATCCAAGAGACTCTTCCAATTAAATACCAAACACCTAGAAGTAGAGCTGTGGCTCAAGTGATAGATTGCTGGCCATTTTGCACCACAGCTCCAGGACAGTGGATCGTAACTGGGATAAAACCACAGAACTGGCACTAAGTTTAATAATACCAATAATAATATTAATTAATGAGGGTAGCCAGACACCTGTGTCACAAGCCTATAATCCTAACTACTCAGGAGGCTGAGAACTGATGATTACAGATCCGAGCAATCAGTATGGATAACAAAGTCCATGATACTCTTATTTCAAATTAACTACAAAAACACTCAATGCATGGTGTGGCTCAAGTGGTAAAGCACCTGTGTGGAGAAAAAAACCTCATGGACAATACCCAGGCCCAGAATTCAAACCCCAGGACCACCTTCACACACACACACACACACACACACACACACACACACACACACGTACACACACATACACACTTGCACATACACATGCATACACAAAGGCACAATAGAATTAATGAAGGTATCACTTTCTTCTCATAGTCTTTGACTTTTTTGTTGGAACTGGGGCAGAAGATTATGGGGAATTACCTGGGGACTGGCCCTACATTCTTCATACCCATTCTGGATGTATGATCCCTAATATACTCTAGAGGTCAGGGGTTCTGTTCCTCAGGTATAATTTGAGCCTTCTGACTCCCTCTGACTCTTGGGCAGCAGGAAAATGAAAATGCATGTAAAGTGTAGGAAATGCAAGCTAGGCACCAGTAGGTCACACCTGTAATCCCAGCTACTCAGGAGGCTAAGATCTGAGGATGACATTTCAAAGTCAGCCTGGGCAGAAAAGTCCATGAGACTCCAATAAGCTACTCAGAAAAGGCCAGAAATGGTGCTGTGGTGCTGTGTTGCACAAGTGGTAGAATCCTAACCTGGTTCACAAAGAGGCTCACTGACAGCATTCAGGCCCTGAGTTTAAGACCAAGGATTGGTAAAAATGAATAAATCAATATCAAAGAATAGGAAATGCTATAAAATGGTCACTCCCTGAAATTAGAACCAAGCATTCCATATTGAGCTCTTGCTTCTTAGTGTATCTGGCCTCTTAACAGGAGCCCAGATAAACACCAGGTACCATACTCAGAGGCTGGCTTCAAACAGAAACTGGCTCCTTAGTGAATCCTTTCCGGTTAAGGATTGTGCTTCTCAGTGAATCCTTAGCTGAGGACCACAGCTCCAGGAGTGATGTGAAGACAGTTACATCAAGGCAGAGGCAGCAGACACCAAAATGAGCAGGTGTGCAAGGGAGACTGGTCCCAGGGAAAGCAGAACCCAAGGGAAGTCACTGGTGAGTCAAACCTTACAGACCTTATATTGTGCAGACTTTGGTTGTATGAGAATCATGGAGGAGATTGAAGATCTTGATTACCTGATTTTGTTATTTTTTTGATCTTCTAAGTTAGAAAAATATTTTTATGTGTTTTTAGAATTGGTAAACGAATGAACTGCATGTATTTAATACCTTAACCTTTAACTGAAGCATTTATGCTTGATTTAGCCTTAAAAGCATGCAGTTAAATGATTCTAGCAAGAGGCTGAGCTCTTGGCTCAGTGATGAGGCGCAAGGCAAGTGGCATCGTGAGAGCTGGAGGCAGAAAGCTGTAGAGCTCCAGTCCTGTCTACAGAACATTGCTTCACATTGTGATACAGGATACCTTCATGGAGAAACTCTGATCATGCTCCTGAATCATCTCTGGTCCTGTCAACATGCTTCTAGTTCTAGCAAAGTATCCTGGTTTTCTTCCTTCCTTCGTTCCTTCCTTCGTTCATTCTTCCTTCCTTCCTTCCTTCCTCTCTCTGTCTCTCTGTCTCTCTCTGTCTCTCTGTCTCTGTCTCTCTGTGTCTCTGTCTCTGTCTCTCTCTCTCTCTCTCTTTCTCTCTCTCTCTCTCTCTCTCTCTGGCTCTATTGTCCTTTCTGCCTTTCCAGAATTGGGACTTGAATTTAAGGTCTTGTGCTTGCTAAGGATTCCTGCAACCACCTGAGTCACACCGTCAACCTAGTTTGCTTTAGTTATTTTTCAAATACTGACTTCCTTATTTCTTTCTAGTGCTATCCTCCAACCACTCTCCTTCAGAATAGGTAGTCTTACGGGTATGACCCACTGCACCTGACAAAAAGATCCTGTTCTTCATATCTGATCATCATCTGATCAGATTCCTCCTCCACCATGCTTCAGTGATATCTGACCACTCTGGCCAGTCATTATCAAGAATTGTGTCAGGACTGTTGAGACAGAGTCACCCAGTATTCTTTTTCCTTGAGGCGTTTCCCTCCTGACCCTTTGCTGTTGAGTGGAAATGAATTCCTGCTAGCTCTTGCCCATGCTGCATTAGAGGTTGAGTCAAATCTCCATCCCTTAGTGCAGGAACCCATTACAGAGGTCCTTGTACCTTTCCCAACGTCTTTGAAAAAATACTCCTAGCTGTGCTTTGACAAGTATCATTTAACAGCTGTATATCATTATTGTATTTCATTGTTTTTGTTGTGCTGGGGATTAAATTCAGAGCTGTGCTTGCTGTAACTTAGGTGTTTTACCCTGTGAGCCATGCTTCCAGCCACCTCTTGGCCTTGGATAATTTCAAGAGAGTTGCTTGCTTTATGCCCAGACTGGCATGAATGTCCCTCTTCCTATTATGCTTCCCAGTTTCATAGGAGGAAAACAGGCACATGCCACCTTGCCCTGCCATCATTAAATAATCTGTCTAACTTGTATGCCCAGGCTGGACTTGAACTGTGATACCACAATCTCTACCTGCCAAGTAGCTAGGATGATATAAGCTTGGGCCTATCATTGTTGCCCTGGGACTAAAGCGATGCACCTGTCTTTTCTATTCCAGCAAGACAGTAGGTGAACCCACATCTGCATCAGTCTTGATGGTGGCCCCTAGGAGCCTTGAGGCTTTACTTCCAATGGCCTCAGCATGGCATTCCAAGAAGATGGAGAATAAGAGTGTGTAGAGAAGTAAAGTGCATAACCTGAGGTTCCTCTCCTAAACCCCATTTCCTGACTTGCACTACAGTTATTTCTGAGTTTTAGAAGGGATTTGACACTCATCACTCTCCTGATTTTGTGCACCAGAACTAGTGCTGAAACTTGGGGCTTTCTCTTTGTTGCAGGATGGCACTCTAACACTTGAGTTACAGATCTACTTCTAGCTTTCTGGTTGCTAAAGATAAAAAGAGTCTCACAGACTTTCCTCAACCAGCTGGCTTTGAACCATGATCCCTCAGATCTCAGACTCTTTGGTAGCTAGAATTACAGGCATGTGCTGCCTGCCCCCAACACTTACAAGGCTTACCTCTGCATTCCTCTCTGCCTTGACCAACATCACATGTAAAATGGGCACAGAGTGACAGCCATCTCTGCACAACTGTTTGTTCACACTATATTGACTACTGTAATAATGTGACCAATATTTGTGAACACTCTTGCATGAATGTATGTTTTCATTTCCCTTTGAATATATAGAATACTATAGATATGCCTAACTTTCTGGAAAACTGCCAGACTAGTTCTACAATAGCTAAACTGTCCTTTTATTTTTCATCCACATAATGGATGAGAAGAAGGTGATTGGAGACTTGTCTGAATTTTGATTTCAATTTGATCTTTTTGGTATTAATTCTGATTGTAACAGTGGTGAGAATATGTATGCTTTTTCTGCTATCTTTGTTATTTTTATTGATGCATGTTAGAGTTGTTAAAAAAAAAAAGAACATGTTTAACCCAAGTTACACAACTTTGAGAAGCTTCATATAAATGTTTCTGCTTTATACACATGTCTACATTTTTATGTAATGAATAAAAAAATGCCATGAGTTAAGCAGTGCATTTCCAATCCCCTTTGATCCAATTCTCCTTGATTTTCTGGCTTTCAATTGTAAATCATTTTCTTTCCATTTATTGGGCATAAATTTTGGGGAAATGATTTACCATCCCCAAATGTTGATCACATCTAGTATAAAAAGTGGATAACACCAGTGACCACACAGAATTTGTTGAGAATTAAATGAGAGAATACAGGGGTAGTATAAATAATCATCTACTTATTTCTCATTTGAACTCTATGTATGGTTGAGAAATGACACTTCATCAAAAGCACATTAGTACTGTGGTAGATACTAAGAAACTCTATATTGATGCTGTTTATCGCCTGGAGCTAAGCTGTCTTTCACATCTGGAATGTAGTAAGATTCAACTGTTTCTCTTGATCCTGGGAAACCATAAAAAGGACAGAGCAACCTTTCTGCCTATCTCCTATTTAGAATGGGTCTCTGTCCATATATTTACACATACATATGTGTGTGTGTGTGTGTGTGTGTATATATGTATATATATATATATATATATATATGTAAGTGTTTACACACACATAATTGTTGTTTTACTGGTAACTGGGGCATCAACTCAGGGCCTGCACACTATCCTTTAGCTTTTTCACACAAGGCTAGTGCTTTACAACTTGAGCCATAGCTCTACTTCTAGCTTGTTGGTGGTTACAGTTTAGATTCTCAGGAACTTCCTGTTCAAGCTGCCTTTGAGCTGTGATCCTAAATTCTTTGCATCTTTTCTAGTCAGGATTAGGAGTGTGAGCCACTGGCAGCTGGACAATGTGCTACTTTTTAACTTACTGTTTGTGGAAGCTCTTCCAAACCCTGCTACTTCCTTGCTCTTGGGCAGTTACAGCCAGAGGATGTAGAAGGAGGAATCAGTGAGTCTTTTCCAATACCTCCTTTCGCCCCATCTATGTAATCATGTGGGCTGTTTTCTCAGTTTATTCAGCTACTCAGTGAATAAGTTTGGTGAATTTCCAGCCAGCATAAACTCCAGATGTTTCCATCATGAAGAACTCTACATGACAAACCTAGAAGTTGAGTCTAGCCAGAAAAGGGGGACATAGTTATTTTTCAGGCTGCTGGGTTTTAGAAGAGAATGCCTGGAATGTTCTTCTACTCCATGTCCCAGTGGTACCTCTGTGTCCTAAACCCACCAATCACCAATATCCTCTCTCCACATCTCAACCCAATATCTTCCTCAAGGTCTAACCACATCCCTTATCTCAGGGGTTTTGACTTGTGGTCTCTGCTAAGTTGCTCACATCTTCTATTCTCACACAGCACTACTCTGGCTGATGCCTTCCTCTCACCATACTCCCTAAGCAGAGCAGCACCTGTGCACTGAGGTCAGGATTGTCTTCCACAGTGGTGATGGCTGGTACTCAGTGGGTGCTATGCACATTTCAGTTATATCAGATCTGGGTCCCATCCTGCAGAGGCAGGGTGACTCTCACAAGTCTCCCTACCACACTGCCTGCTGGTATTCAAAACCCAAGGAGCTTCACTTCTGGTGTGACATTTGTCCTTTTGTTAAAAAAATAAACAGTATCTCAAGTGGTAGGGAAAGCCAAAAGAGAATCGAACACCACATAGCGCCCAGTGTAGAGGGATGTGGATGGAGTGTTCTGTAGGCTCTGTGGGCTGGGTCCAATTTTCTACCTTACTATCCCCTCAGGGAGGATGAAATTATTTCACTAACTACTTCTAGCCTCTCTTTATACTTACCTGGGACTCTTAAGGCTTTTGAAAACACATGGATGATGAACCTACTTGCTATATACTAATAATGTCTGGGAGTCATTTCTGTGTAACTTTTTCATAATGTAAGATTATATCTAGCTTGGTCGTAAGGAAGCTCTCATTCTCACTTAGGATTTTCCCTCTAGGATTCACCTCCCAAGGTCTGGAACTATTTTTTTCGCAACAAGTCTCATAATCATGACTTTATCTCTTAACCTTTGTGTGATATTTGGCCAAGGAAATCTACTAGTGTCCTGTCTTTTCTTCACTGCAAGATGGCCAGAGGTCTTCACCAGCAGTTGAAAAAGCTGCTCCAGAGACTAGCTCTGAGACTTGGGTGCCATACCTTGACTGGACTGCCTCCATCTTGAAGGTAATGAACATATTTCCCCAGATCATTTTCAAGTAGTAAAATAATGCATGCGTCTCGTTACTTTTCTGGTCATTTCTTTATTAAAACTATTTTCTCTTACCAATGTTTGTCTAATTTTACTTCAGTCAATGATTGCCTTAGACACAGCCCTGGGAAGCTGATTCAAGAGATCATATGACTGGAAGGCCAGACCACCCACTTCTTCTAGTGGATGATTAGTCCATTAATGTCTGTTTCAGATCTAATTGCAGTTTTGATTATACACATATATACCCACAAATAAAATTAGGTGCATTAAAACAGATCGGTGTTTAGAAAACTTAAAAGAAATTAGTCATTTGAGTCAACACATTGTTAAGTGAATCAGTAATATGCATCCATTTATGGTAGCAATTACAGTCGTGGTATCATCTTACAATAGAAAAAGATCTTAAAATTTACATCACAACTTGGATCATCAAGCATTTGGTCCTACATAGTAGGACAGGGTTGCGGTGAAGACAATGCCCCCTTCAGAGAAGGCTGTCCCAGACTTATCTCCATCCAATATCTCACACAGTGGGATAGAGGGAAAAGGAGGCAATTCCACAGTGGTTGTTTCGGTCTCGGGCCACCTTTGCATAGCCGTTTATGGCCCAGTTTGTGCCATAGCTGAAGAAGAGCAAGTGTTAGTTTTAATACATAACATAAACTGCAAGTGCTTTAGTAACAGTCACATGTAATCAAAACTGTGCTAGACACAACGCAATCAATAGAGAGAACTGAGATGGATAGGTGCTCTTCATCCTTTCTTCGTCTAAATCTGCTCATAACCTCTCATGTCCAAAGTAATGACTTTACATGGCTGGGTGTGGTGCCTCATTCCTGTAATCCTATCTACTCAAGGCGCAAAGATCTGAGGATCCCGGTTCAAAGCCAACCAGGGCAGGAAAGGTTGGGAGACTCTTCTCTCCAATTAAAAAAAAAAAAAACTCAGAAAACTGGGAGTAGCACTGTCACTCAAGTGGAGGAGCACTAGCCTTGAGCTGAAGAGCTTAGGGACAGCACCCAGACCCAGATTTCAAACTCCACCACTAACAAAAACAACAACAACAACAAAAAAGCAAAAAAGCAGACACAGAAAGAACACATCTGTTTCAAAACGTTCAGAATTTTGAAATAGAATGGTGAAAAGACCATATTAATAGCTTAGCCCAAGAAAGCTAGTATCAGAATCTAGGTCTATATTCACACGATAATAGGTCAATGGAATAAAGATTTGTGGAGCCTATATCTAAATACTGACTCTCCACATTAAATTCTTTCTGAATTTTTACTACAAAGAGGTTAGGCAATTTATTTCTCCCTCCCTCATTTCCCAACTTTTTTTCTTCCTTGCTTGCTTTCTTTGTTCCTTTCTTCCTTACAACTTTCCTTCCTTCCTTCCTTCCTTGCTTCCTTGCTTGCCTGTCCCTTTTCTTGCTTCCTCCCTTCTTTCTTTCCCTTTATTTTTATGATGGTGCTATAACTTGAACTCAGGATAACCTGATTCTCTTTCTTTTTCCTGATCTAACAAATTAGAAAATGATTTGTTCTGGGAACCATTGGCTCATGCCTGTAATCCTAGCTACTCAGAAGGCTGAGATCTGAGGATCACGGTACAAAGCTATCCCGGGTATAAAAGTCCATGAGACACTTATCTCCAATAAGCCAAAAGAAAACCAGAAGCGGCACTGTGGCTCAAGTGGTAGGGCGCTACCCTTGAGCTGAGGAGTTGACAGATAGTGTCCAGACCCAGAGTTCATGCCCCACTACTGAAAAAAAAATGCTTTGTATGTATTTTTAGACTTGGTGAATAAATGAACTGCATGTTTTTAATATACTCGGGTTTAACTGAAACATTTTGCTTGATTTAGGTTATCAAAATAGATATACAAATATCCGTTCACATCCTTGCTCTTGAAACTTTTGTGTATGTACTTAAAACTGGAATTGCTAGATAAGTAATTGTATGCTTGATTTTTTCCTGTATTTCCATAATATTTGTGCCATATTCATTAACACCAGTTGAGTACAATGGTTTCCAATTCTAATCACATCTTCTATTTTTTCCTTTCTTCCTTCCTTCTTTCTTTTCTTCTTTCCTTGCTTGTTTCCTTCCTTCCTTTTTTCTTTCCTGTCTTCTTCTTTCCCTTCTTTCTTCCCTCTTTTCCTTTCTTTCTCCTTTCTGACTTTTCCCCACTCTATTTTTCTCCTCTTTCTCCTTCCTTTCAATGCTTCTCCTAATGCCTGTGAGCTGGTAGTTCATTGTGATTCTGATTTGTCTTTTCCACATGAGCAATACATATGATATGAAACATATCTTCATGTGCTTATTTGTCCTCAAGTCTCCTTTTAAACCCTATTCAATGCAGTTATTGTGTTAGTCGTGGTGGTGGTGAGTTTTATTTAGGAGCTCTTTATATTTTCTTGGTTTTAATTCCTCATTCCCTCTATGATTTGCCAATGTTTTCTCTGGATTGGTTTTCCCTTCTATTCTAGAGCCTTTGAATGCAAAAAATGATTTCATTATGAAGACATCTTGCTTATCTATTTTTCTTATAATTACTTTTACTACAATGTGAAAATCATTGCCAAGTTCCAAGTCATAAAGCTTTTACCCTATGCTTTTTTGTTAATTTCTTTGGTCATCTTTCCTTTTATCTTTAAATGTTTGATTTGATTAATTTCTATACCCACATTAAATATGAAAAGATGGCTTTCCAATCATTGTTGTTGAAAACAATCTCCTTTCCCTAGGAGATAATTTTTACCCTCTCCCTTAAGATTTTTTTTTCCTTAAGATTTTTAAAACTCAATTTTCCAAGATTCCATTCTAAGACTTTGAAGAACTAGGAATCATTCTTTCCATGTCCAGGGGCTGAAGCACAGGTGATTGTGAAACTATACTATATTGCTAGTGACTGGAAGGAGATTATTGATTGTCTGTTCTTTGGAAATACTTCCTGGAATTCAACAGAATCATTCCAAATATCTATATTAGAATTCTAAAGTCCAGGTTTTACAGTTGCCCTTGGGCTTCCTCTGCAGGAGGTTAAGGGACAAAATCTTGTGACTGCCTTGGCCCCACCCACCCATGGAGGTTGGCCAGGCTGAGTGGCAGCTGCTGCTCTGCCTCTTGGTTCCTTGGAAAGCAACCTAAACCTAGAGTACAGAATGTGGACTCATTTTCTACCAAGTGAGCCCAACTAGAATTAAGCCAAGAAGTCCCTAGCTGCAGGAGAAATAGAGAGAAGGCAGTGTTCACATGAAACTACAAGACATGAGCACTGCAAGATATCAGCGTCTGTCTAGACAATACCAGTTTCTATTTAGACAAAATCTCCTCAACAATGTACATAGTAAAGTGGGGTTCTAGCCATTTCTTTCACTTCCAACTCTTCAACTCCCCCGCCCAATGCCATGGTAAAATCCTTTTGATGGTGGCTGATGCACACATATTAGGCACAAACCCACCCTGTATCTTCCCAGTTCCTGTGTAAAGTGCAGTATCTGTAAAAGTATGTTCTTCTGTGCATCTGCTGAAGTTCTTTTTCACATTAAGTTTTTCTCTCCAGCCCAGGATATCCTGAGCTACAAAAAAAAAAAGTGACAAATCCCATGGGGAGCAGACACCTGTTATCACTTAACACTTCTCCCCAGTGGAAAGACCTGAGATCAGAAATTTAAATTAACTGGATTAGCCAAAAAATCAGCATTGTCAGCATTAGCCAATATAACTTTTCTTGCAAGTTGATTTTATATATATATATATATATATATATATATATATATGCATATATATCTTATAACATATACAATAATTATATGGAAAAGTTAGTTAATTGATATTCATATGACTCATGCAATCATTTTACTTCAGAGATTTTCTTGGTTTGTTTTTGGGCAGGAACTAACATTTGAATTCAGAGTCTTGAATTCTCAGTGGGCTTTTTTACTCCAGGCCTATACAGTACCATGTGAGCTAAACCTCTTCTTCCAAGTTTTACTGGTTAATTCGAGATAGGTCTTGAGAATTTTTCTGTCCCAACTGGCTTCCAACCATGATTCTCAGATTTCAACATCCAGAGCACGGAAGATTATACACATGAGAAACTAGTGAGCACCAACAATTTCTGAGTGTTTGTGCCTTCCATTTTCTGGAGAATAAAATCATCAGCCAATTAACTGAATAGGTAATGAGTCCACCATCAAGAATTCATGAAACTCTACCAGGCATCTGTGTCTCAATTCTGTAATCTTAACTATGGAGAAAGTAAGATCTGAGGATCAGGTTCAATGCCAGCCTGGGCAGAAAACTCCATATGACTCAGCCAATTAAATATCAAAGTGCTGGAAGTAGAGCTGTGGCTCAAGTGGTAGATTGCTAGCCTTTTAGAACAAAAGCTCAGAGGTGGTCCCCAGACCTTGAGTTCAAGCCTGAGAATTGTCATCAAAAGGGGATGGGGTGGGGAGGGTGGTGGAGTGGGAAGGTATGGGGAGGGGAACTAAAGAAGGAGGCAGCAATGATTGATAAGAAATGTACTCATTATCTTGCCCATGTAATTGTAACCCCTCTGTATGGTATTTTCACAATAAAAAAGTATAAGAATGATAATAGTGATAATAATAATTGTAATAACAATAACTAGCTCTTTTGCCAGCCGCGTGGAGTGCCAATCTTGCCTGGTCCCAGCAGGTCTACTGAATAAACCTACCCCTTACCTGAATACCACGTGCGTGATGCAGTTCTTACTCGGCTACCTCTTTTTAAAAAAACCTAACATAAATTGTGCCGTGACTCAGATAAAGGGCTTAAAGTCAGGATAGGTGGGATTCCTCTCTGTTTTATTTTTTTCTTTTTTGTTTGTTTTTCCCTTTTTGCTCTGAGGAATACCCACAGTTCTGATGGCCTTTTGAGAACCGGTCTGTCTGCTGCAGACACAGCACATCGATACCATTGCTGCCCTTCACATCCAAGTCCACACCACTTCTCTACTCTGGTGAGTGAAACTACTCTCTATGGTTCTCTGTTGCTCAGTCTCTGTCCAGACGTGGCGCCATGCCAGAGAGCTCCTATGGCCTTCAGCTGAAAGGCGGGTCACCTCTGAAGCTGAGGACGCTTGGTTTTGGGGGCTTGGCCATTTCTCTCTAGAGAGCTCTGGGGGAAGTCTGGACGCCGCTTCTGCCTGGTCAGCTCTCCTTCACTCACAGACAGACTCTCCTACTCACTTAATGGGGTGCTGAGAATCACTCCTGAGCCATGAAACCCCTTTGAAATGCCTCCTGCGCTCCATGGAAAGCCAGAGAGCCTAATTTTATGCCATTCTCAGATGTACACAGTTTTTGCTACTGCAATGGTAAATCGTCAGAAGTCTGTTTTAATTCCGGCTTTCTTTGCTCTCTGCCATTCATGTCCAACTTTCTACCCTTTTTTCTACAACTTTTTGGCTTGTGCCTTGAAGAGTGCGACACAGGCTGGGTCCCAGGAACCCCCCCTCTAGGTTCCCTCTCAAAAGCTAGCCAATGTAGGCTTGATCTATTTTGTTTAGGGTTTCTTTGCATTTTTTTCAGAAATTCACCATCTTGAATTCACCATCTTGGCCACATGGTGGGTTAAGGGTTTGGCCCCATCTGACCCTTAACCTTCCACCAAGCTTACTACTCCATCCATCTATTCTAAGGTGCCTTGCTAACAAGTTGCTCTTTTCACAGGCCCTGGTAACTGAGGCCCAACCATCTGATGTGCTTTGTTAGCAAAGATGTCTAAACATTGATGTCAAAATTTTAGGTTTTGAGTTTTGCCTTTTTTGTTTTGTGTTGTGTATTGTACTACTGACTACGTGGTTCTAAAATACTGGGCATATCTGTGCTAAAATTCTCATCACATCTAATGAGTTTTGTCATTGCAGAATATTTGTTGGCAATTCTTGATAAGGACCAGGTAAGCTCTACTTATCCTATTTGATCTTCTTGTTGCTTTAATTGGAAATAATAAAGGGCTTTTGTGGCAAAGATTTCAGTTCAAAACCAACCCAGGCTGAAAAATCCCTAAGACTCCATCTCCCAACTAACCTGCAAAGAGCCAGGCTAGAAGCATGGCTCAAGACTCTTATCTCTAACCAGCCAAACACTGGAAGTGCTATTGTAACTCAATGTGGTAGAGCACTAGCCTTGAGCAGAAGTGCTCAGGGACAGTGCCAAGGCCTTGAGTTCAAACCTCCTTGAATACCAACTGGGACAAGCCATCCCAGCAATGAGCACCTAGACTCAGCCAGTCTGGGGAACAAGGGAACATGGAGAGGAGTAAGAAGAGATGATGTCACATCAGCTACTTTGTGCCTGCCCTTTCAAAATTAACCAGAGCTGGGAGGTTAATAGAAGTAAGAAGCCTGCCCATCCAATGTCTACCTACCTGTCTACCTATTAACTGAACAGGAATTTATATTCTTGCCTTTGTCACCTGACTTCTCTACCTAGTCGCCAGATGTCAGAAGTAGCTAGGGACATTTCTACCAACATTTTTAGCCCAAGTCCTTCCTCTTGCCATTTATTTGCTCTCTAGTATTTTTTTTCTAGCCCCTCAATGCTAATGAGACTTCTCCAGACTTCATCTAAGGACTCGCTTCATCAAAAGACAGCTGCTGCTCACTGTCTTCTCTGGGAGGGGACAAAATTCCAGCCTTTTACCCCTACTGTTGACGCCCCTTGCCACCAGGAAGTAGCCAGAGAGAATCTTTGCCCTTTTGCATAATTATCAAAAGGCTGGAATGTAAGGTCCATTCCTGGACCATGAACAGACATCGCCCAGTACCTGTGTTACCTAGGCAACTGGGACACCTGGAAGAGGTCACATTTGAATCCGCTGAGGTCACATCTTAATCTGATGTGGCCACACCTTTCTCCCACCTGGTCCCACCTCTAACCAGGTCCCAATTTCCTTTACCTGGACACACGTGTCCCTGCCCATACCCTATATAAGGCCTAACCTGGGGCCAGACGCTCTCTTTTGCCAGCAGTGTGGAGTGCCAACCTTGCCTGGTCCCAGCAGGTATACTGAATAAACCTACCCCTTACCTGAAAAAAACAAAACAGAACAATAACTAATGAAGATAGCTTGGTGCCTGTGTCTGAAGCTTATAATCTAGCCACTTGGCAGACTGAGAGCTGATTATTGCACAGGTAGCAAAGTGCATGAGAATCCTATCTCCAATTAACCACCAAACATCACAAAGTAAAAGGTGGCTCAGGTGGTAGAGCGCTAGTCTGGAGCAACAAAAACTGTGACTACAACCAGGCCCAGAATTCAAGCCCCAGACCACCTTCACACACACACACACACACACACACACACACACACACACACACACACACACACACACACACACACAAACACACAGAGGAACAATAGACATAATGAAGGTATCACATCCTTCTCATAGTCCCTGACTTGTAGGTTGAACTTTCCCTTAGATTCCATCCATGTGTGCCTTTCCTATCAGCTTCTCCAGGCCTCAGCCTCCCCATCTTAGATCTGAGATGACCACCTTACTCTTATTTTCACTGAGAAAAAGCTGAAAATGATATTGTGGTGATCAAATGGTAGGACATTTACTTTGATCACAAAAAGGCACTGGGACAGCACCTAGGCCCTAAATTCAACACATTGGACCATACAAAAGACACAAAGAATAAAAAGTAGAAAATGCATATTAAAATTGTCGCTCCCTGAACATAGAATTAAGCATTCCATAGTGAGCTCTTGCTTCTTAGTGCGTCTGGCTTCTTAGCAGCCGCCCAGATAAAAACCAGATGCCATACTCAGAGGCTGGCTTCACTCTCCAAACAGAAACTGGCTTTTCAGTGAATCATTTGCAGTTGAGGATGACACTGGGGAGCACAGTTCCAGGAATGATGTGAGGACAGTTACATCAAGGCAGAGGCAGCAGACACCAAAATGAGCAGGTGTGCAAGGGAGACTGGTCCCAGGGAAAGCAGAACCCAAGGGACGTCACTGGTGAGTCAAACCTTACAGACCTTATATTGTGCAGACTTTGGTTGTATGAGAAGCAGGAATGAAACTGAAGATCTTCATTACCAGATTCTGTTACTTTTTCCTGATCTTGTAAGATAGAAAGCGATTTGTATGTGTTTTTAGACTTGGTGAATGAATGAACAGCATGTTTTTAATACCTTTACCTTGAACTGAACCATTTATGCTTGATTTAGACTTAAAGGCATGCAGTTAAATGATTCTAGCAAGGGGCTGAGCTCTTGGCTCCTAAAAATCACCAAGGGAGGACTCAGTCATGAGACACAGGGCAAGTGGCATCTTGAGTTCTGGAGGCAGAAAACTATGGTGCCCCAACCTGTCTACAGAACATCCCTTCACATTGTGATAAAAGTTACCTGCATGAACAAACTCTGATCACATTCCTGAATCATCTTTTAGTCCTGTCTACATACTTCTAATTCTAGGAAAGAATCCTGATTTTATTTCTTTATCTCTTTCTTTCATCATTTCATTCTTTCTTTCATTTTCTTTGCTTCTTACATTCTTTTTGTCTAAGCAATTCCTGCAACCACCTGAGTCACACTGTCAACCTGGATTGCTCTGGTTATTTTTCAAACTAGTGTCTTCCCTATGCTAGCATCCAACCATTCTCGTTCAGAGTAGCTAGTTTTACAGGTATGACCCAATGCACCTGACAAAATGATCCTGTTCTTCATATCTGATCATCCTTCACATCGGTTCAGATTCCTCTTCCACCATGCACCTGTGATGTCTGACCACTCTGGCCAGTCATTGTCAAGAATTGTGTCAGGACTGTTGAGACAGAGTCACCCACTGTTCTTTTTCCTTGAGGTGTTTCCCTCCTGACTCTGCTGTTGAGTGGAAATGAATTCCCACTAGATCTTGCCCATGCTGCATTAGGAGTTGAGGCAAATCTCTATCCCTTACTGCAGGAACCCAATATAGTAGTAGTACAGGAATACCTGTCCCAAACCCTTTAAACACATATTCCTAGCTGTGCTTTTGACAAGTGTCATTCTATAGCTCATGTCATTACTTTATTCCATGGTTTTTATTGTGCTGAGTATTAAATTCAGGGCCCTGTGCCATGCCTCCAGCCACCTCTTGGCCTTGTTTCCTTGCTTTATGCCAGGCTGGCATGAATTTCCCTCCTCCTATTTGCTTCCCAGTGTCATAGGGGATAACAAGGACATGCCACCTTGCCCAGCCATCACTAAGTAGTCTGTCTAACTTGTATGCCCGGGCTAGCCTTGAAGTTTGATACCACAATCTCTACCTTCCAAGTAGCTAGGATGATAGAAGCTTGGGCCTGTCAATATTGCCCTGGGACTAACAGCTATACGCCTGCTTTTCCCTTCCAGCAGGACAATAGGTGAACCCACATCTGCACCAAAGTCTTGATGGAAGGCCCTAAGAGCCTAGAGGCTTTACCTCAATGCCCTGAACATTGCATTCCATTTCTGCTGGCATAAAGTAGATGGTGAATAGAGCTGTATAGAGAAGGAAAGTGCAAAACCTGAGCTTCCTCTACTAAACCCCATTTGCTGGCTTACACTACGGTTATTTCTGAGTTTTAGAAGGGATTTGACATTCATCAATCTTCTGATTTTGTGCACCAGAACTAGTGCTGAAACTCAGGGTTTGGCCGTGTTGCAGGATGGCACTCTACCATTTGAGTTACAGATCCACTTCTAGCTTTCTGGTTGCTACTGATAAAAAGAATCTGATAGACTTTCCTCAACCAGCTGGCTTTGAACCACGATCCCTCAGATCTCAGACTCCTTGGTAGCTAGAATTACATGTGCCGCCTGCCCCCAACACTTACCAGGCTTACCTCTGCATTCCTCTCTGCCTTGACCAACCTCACATGTAAAATGGGCACAGAGTGACCTCTGCACAACTGTTTGTTCCCACTCTCTTCAATATTGTGACAATGGAACCAACATTTGTGAACAGACTTGCAGGAAAGTACTTTTTCATTTCTCTTAGAATACCCAGGATACTAATCATATGCATAACTTTCTGGAAACTGCCAGACTATTTCTACAGTAGCTAAACTGTCCTGTTTTGACTTTAATTTTCATCCACATCATGGGTGAGAAGAAGATCATTGGAGACTTGTCTGAATTTTTATTTCAGTTGGATCTTTTTGATATTCAATCTGGATTGTCAGAGTGGTGAGAATATGTATGCTTTTTCTGGTTCCTTTGTTAATTTTATTGATGTTTGTTAGAGTCGTTAAATAAGAACAGGTTTACTGAAAATTCTAAACATTGATAACCCAAGTTACCCAACATCAAGAAGCTTCTAGTTAAATAAATTTTATGCTCTATACTCATGTCTACATTTATATGTAATGAATTAAAAAATTGCCATGAGTTAAGCAGGGCATGTCCAGGCAGCTTGACCCATTATGGTTTTCAATTATATAGTTTTCAATTGTAAAT
This sequence comes from Dipodomys spectabilis, assembly GCF_019054845.1. Lineage (NCBI taxonomy): Eukaryota > Metazoa > Chordata > Mammalia > Rodentia > Heteromyidae > Dipodomys > Dipodomys spectabilis. Next base: position 3,209,526 of record NW_024870775.1, read on the forward strand.
CATTTTCATTACATTTATTAGGCATGAATTTAGGGAAATAATTTACCATTCCCAAATGTTGATCAGATCTACAATAAAAAGTGGAAAACACCAGTGACTACAGAGAATGGTGTTGAGAATTTAATGAGACAAGACAGTGCTGATGTAACCAGTCATGTGCTGATTTTTCATTTGAACTCTACGTATACCTGAGAAAGGACATTTCATCAAAGGCATATTGGTACTACAGTACATTCTAAGACACTAATGCTGTTTATTGCCTAGAGCTTACCAGTCATTCACATCTGGAATGTAGTAAGTTTCAAGAGTTTATCTTGATCCTAGGAAACCCTAAAAAGGACAGAGCAACATTTGTGCCTATCTTCTATTTAGAATTATTCTTTGTCCATATATACACAAACTTATGTATGTGTGTGTGTGTATATATATATATATATATATATATGTCATATGTATACATGTATATGTATATATTCATATATATCATATATATATATATATATATACATAAAAGTGTTTACACACACATATTTGTTGTTGTGCTGGTAACTGGGGCATCAACTCAGGGCCTGCACACTATCCTTTAGCTTTTCCACACAAGGCTAGTGCTTTATAATTTGAGCCACAGCTCTACCCCTGGCTTGTTGGTGTTTATAATTTACTTTCTCAGGAACTTCCTCTTCAAGCTGGCTTTGAGCTGTGATCCTAAGATCTCAGCATCCTTTCTAGTCAGGATTACAAGTGTGAGCCACTGGCATCTGGACAATTTGCTACTTTTTAACTTACTGTTTGGGGAAGTTCTTCAAAATCCAGCTACTTCCTTGCTCTAGGGCAATTACAGCTGGTGGAAGCAGAAAAAGGAATCAGTGAGTCCTTTCCAATTCCCCTTTGCTTGTCATCTACGTAATGATGTGGGTTGTTTTCTGAGTTTATTCAGCTACACAGTGATTAAATGTTATGGATGTTCAGCCCAGCATAACCTCCAGGTTTTTCCAGCATTAAGAAAGAACTCTAAATGACAAACTAGGAAGTTGAGTCTAGCCAGAAAAGGGGGACATTGTTATTTTTCCAGCTGCTGGGTTTTGGGTCATTGTTTTGTTAGAAGAGACTGCCTGGAATGTTCTTCTACTCCATGACACGGTGGTGCCTCTGTGTCCCAAACCCACCCATCACCAGTATCATTCTCCACATCTCAACCCTGTATCTTCCTCAAGGGCTCTAACCACATCTCTTGTCTCCGGGGTTTTGACCTCTGGTCTCTGCTAAGATGCTCTTTTATTCCCACTGACCGCTATTCTGGCTGATGCCTTCCTCCCACCTCACGCCCTGAGTAGAGCAGCACCTGCCCACTGAGGTTAAGACTGTGTTCCACAGTGGTGATGGCTGGTACTCAGTGGATGCTATGCACATTTCAGTTATGTCAGATCTGGGTCCTATCCTGCAGAGGCAGGGTGACTCTCACAAGTCTCCCTACCACACTGCCTGCTGGTATTCAAAACCCAAGGAGCTTCACTTCTGGTGTGACATTTGTCCTTTTGTTAAAAAGTAAACAGTATCTCAAGTAGTAGGGAAAGCCAAAAGAGAATCGAACACCACATAGCACCCAGTCTAGAGGGATGTGGATGGATTGTGCTGTAGGCTCTGTGGGCTGGGTCCAGTTTTCTATCTTACTATCCCCTCAGGGAGGATGAAATTATTTCACTAACTACTTCTAGCCTTCCTTTATGTTTATCTGGGACATTTAAGGCTTTTGAAAACACATGGATGATGAACCTCCTTATTGTATACTAATAATGTCTGGGAGTCATTTCTGTGTAACTTTTTCATAATGTAAGGATTGTATCTCCCTCGGTCATAAGGAAACTCTCATTCTCACTTAGGATTTTCCCTCTCTGATTCACCTCCCAAGGTCTGGAAGTACTATTCTCAACAAATCTCAAAACCAGGTCTTTCTTTCTTAATCCCTTGTATCCTATTTCACAAGGGTAATCTACCAGTGTCCTGTCTTTTCTTCACTGCAAGATGACCAGAGGTCTTCACGAGCAGTTGAAGAGGATGCTCAGGGACTAGCTCTGAATCTTTGGTGCCAGACCTCAACTCGACTGCCTCCATTTTAATTGTAATGAATTTATTTCCCCAGAGCATTTTCTAGTAATAAAATAATGTGTGCTTCTCATTGCTTTTCTTTATGAAAACTTTTTTTTCTTTATTAAAACTATTTTCCCTTTATCAACTGTTGTCTAATTTGACTCCAGTCAATGATTGCCTTAGACACAGCCCTGGGAAGCTGATTCAAGAGATCTGCATGACTGGAAGACCAGACCACCCACTCTCCTAGTGGATGATTAGTCTCTTCATGTCTATGTTTCTGACCTAATTGCAATCTTGATTACACACATACGTACACACAATGAAATAAAACAGAAAACTTAAAACAAATTAGACATTTGAGTCAACACATTATTAAGTGAATCAGTAATATACATCCATTTATGGTAGCAATTACAGTCGTGGTATCATCTTATAATAGAAAAAGATCTTAAAATTTACATTACAACTTGGATCATCAAGGATTTGGTCCTACATAGTAGGACGGGGTTGCGGTGAAGACAATGCCCCCTTCAGAGAAGGCTGTCCCAGACTTATCTCCATCCAAGATCTCACACAGTGGGATAGAGGGAAAAGGAGGCAATTCCACAGTGGTTGTTTCGGTCTCGGGCCACCTTTGCATAGCCGTTTATGCCCCAGTTTGTGCCATAGCTGAAGAAGAGCAAGTGTTAGTTTTAATACATAACATAAACTGCAAGGGCTTTAGGAACAGTCACATGCAATCAAAACCGTGCTAAACACAACACAGTCAGCAGAGAGAATTGAGATGGGCCAATGTCCTTCACCCTTCCTTGATCTAAATCTGCTCATAACCTCTTGTCCATGTCCAATGTAATGAGTTCACACGGGATTACGACAGTAGAGATAGCTGGTCCTGGTGCCCACCCCTCTAATCCTAGCTACTCAGGAGGCAGAGATCTGAGGGTCCCAGTTCAAAGCCAGCCCAGGCAGGAAAGACTGGGAGACTCTTATCTCAATAGAAAAAAAAAAAAAAACTCAGAAAACCATATGTAGCACTGTGGCTCAAGTGGAGGAGCACTCGCCTTTTGCTGAAGACCTAATGGACAGTGTGCAGGCCTAGAGTTCCAGCCCCACGACCAATAAAACATAAATAAAATATAAAGTAGAGATAGAAAGGACATTCTGTTTCAAAACTTTCAGAATGTATATGAAATGGTAAAAATACCATATTAAAACCTTGTCCCAGGCTGAAAAGTTGGCTCAGTGGTAGAGCACTTGCCTTACATGCCTGAGGCCCTGGTTTCGATTACTTAGCACCACATAAGCAAAAAAAAACAGCCGGAACTGGCTCTGTGGCTCAAGTGGTAGAGCGCTAGCCTTGAGCTGAAGAGCTGAGGGATAGCGCTCAGGCCCAGAGTTCAGTCCCCATGACTCGACCCAAAAAATAAATAAATAAATAAAATAAAAGCTTGTCCCTAGAGAGCTGCTGTCAAAATCTAGTTCTATAGTCCCACATACATAAGACAGTAGAATAAAAATTTGTAGAGCTTGTATACCAATACTGACTCTCCACATTAAATTCTCTTTGGACTTTTTACTACAAGTAGGTTAGGCAATTTATTGCTCCCTCCCTCACTTCCCAACTTTCTTTTTTCCTTGTTTGCTTGCTTCCTTGCTTGCTTGCCTACCTCCTTGCCTGCTTGCTTGCTTCCTTCCTTCTTTCTTCTATTTTTACGATTGTGCTAGCACTTGAACTTAGAACCTGGGTGCTGTTCTTTTTGCTCAAGGCTGGTCCTCTACCCCTTGAGCCACAGCATCACTTCTGATCTTTTGGTGGTTAACTGAAGATGAGGGTCTCATGGACATTCCTGCCTGGCTGGCTCTGAACCTTGAACCTCAGAGCTCAGCCTTGTGGTTAGTAGGATTATAGTCATGAACCTGGAAAGCTGCATATTTTGGCCATTTCTTACCTGTTCTTGATCAGCCAGTATTTGTTGTTTTCTGATTCTTCTCCTTCATATCCATAGCCAACCACCACAATGCCAGGTACTTGGGGCAGGTTGGATTATAATGAATGCCTAAAAAGAAAACCAAACCGCATAGGACGCTCCAGGAACCTGACAGCACCCCACTCTGAGTAACAATAAGGAAAGTATTTCTATATTCACCAAAATTATGTAAATTCCAGGTAAGCCTTCAGAACTACATGATCAAAGCTAGAGAATTAGGCTGAAAACTGACAGAAATACATATTAACACTTATGCCTTGGTAAAAAGGCTTGTCTAATAGTAGAGGAGACCAGTGTGTGAAATCTGGGCATTTTATTTCTAGGACGCTGCGTAAAATTCAAAGTTCCTTGAACCAAGGATGGTTTTCCAGGTGCAGTGGCTCCTATCTATAATACTAGCAGGAAGCTGAGATCAGAGACTTGCAGTTCCAAGCCAACCTGGGCCGGAAATTCTATGAGACTCATCTCTAATTAACCAGCACAAAGCTCAATGAGGAAGAGGGTCTCAAATGGGATACTATCAGTTTTGAGTGAAAAAAGCCAGGCTAAAACACAGGGCCTGATTTCAACTTCTAGCATTGGCAGAAATCAATGAATATGTGAGCAAAAAAAATATGAATGATTAAAATCTTGGGCCATTTATAAATATTCCATAATTGAATAAAATTTCAGTTGTATTACCTATACTTCATGATGCAACTATGACAACAAATTTAAATAGGGATATGGAGACAGAGTTGAAATAATATCCAATGGGGGGCTGGGAAGGAGGCTCAATTGTAGAGCACTTGCCTTCCATGCATGAGGCCCTGGGTTTGATTCTTCAGCACCACATAAACAAGAAGAAAAAAGCCGGTACTGGCGCTGTGATTCAAGTGGTAGAGTGCTAGCCTTGAAGAGCTGAGGGACGGATCCCAGGCCCAGAATTCAGGCCCCATGACCGGACCCCCGAAAAAAATAATAATAATAATAATTATTATTATTATTATTATTATATCCAATGGGAACCTAAAATCCAAAAGAATTGTATGTACATATTGAAAGTCCAGGTGCCATTCTTATACCAAAATATCTATGTTCCCTGACCCTTGTATACCAAAGAGTCAGTCAAGTGTTAGGACCCTTTTGTCATTTGTCCTGCATCCATTTCTACAAAGAACACACTTACTTCCTTTAGAGTACCTGAATGATGTATGCAGAGAATGAATCCCAACAGCGACAGGATTCACCATGGCCACAGCCCTCATAAGGGCCTGCTCACTGGGAGGTAGCATAACGTACCCAGTGACATTAGCAGCAGAATTCTCAGGTTTGTACCTGCAGGGTCCATCCTTTGAAGGGAAAGAGGGAACAGATGTGATTAGAGCCATCCAGCTCTGAAGTTTCACTTTGCAACTTAGGGTTTCTAAGTCAGCACTGTTGGAAACCAGAAGGTGAAATTCTATTCCTAGCTCATTTGAAACGGAAAATCTTCTCTGGTCTGTTGAACCAATCAGGCTATCTCTATCTCTTCATACCAGGTGTTCACCATGGACAGATCCTTGGCTACAGAATAGCATACATATACACTGGGTCACACAGCAATAAAAAAAATCACCGGATTGTTACCCATCTATGTTCTCCAGTCCACAGAACTCTGACCCAGCAAATGATGACAGTGACAGAAACAGAGAGTTGACAGAAAAAGATCCTATCATCTGAAGTGTGAATTGGGAAGAACAAGTCTTATCTCTGAAGTTGGTGGACTGTCTGCAATGCAGGCAGGAGTGACAACAAGATACAGAGCTGCAATTACCGTTGCTTCATAGGGGTAGGATTCCTCTGAGTCCAGGCCTCCGTTGTTCTTAACATATTGATAAGCAAGGTGTGGTAGGCCACCACTGCAGCCGTAGTTTTGGGGACGAGAACAGTCCACTAGGTTCTGCTCACTGAGGGAGACCAGTTTGCCTATTTTCTTGAATATCTGTCCTTCTAGTGCACCAGATCAAACAGCCCAACACGGATTGCATTGACCCTGATAAGAGAAGAAAAGTCGTGGGATTTAGTTTTTTAAGTTCTAGGTATATTTTAGAAATGAGACCCTTGTTTGTTGTATGGCTAGTGAAGATCTCCCAATCCCTGGGCTTTCTATTGATCTTGCTAGGGTGTCCTTTGCCATGCAGCAGCTCTACAATTTCATGCAATCCTATGTGTATAACCTTTCTTTGATATGTTGTGTTTCTGGGTGTCTCTTAAGAAAATTTTGGCCTGTGCCAAGGAGACCAAGGGTTTCTCCTATTCCATCCTGTAATGTTTTCAGAGTGTCTGCTTTGACATATCTTCAAAAAACAACTGCCCAATAAATAAGTGGGCTAAAGACTTAAAGAGAAACTTCTCTGAAGGAGAAAGAAGGATGGCCTATAGACACATGAAGAAATGCTCAACTTCCCTAACCATAAAAGAATACAAATCAAAACAACATTGATATACCACCTTACCCCAGTTAGAATGGCTATAATCAAGAACTCTAATAACAACAGATGCTGGAGGGGATGTGGACAGAAAGGAAACTTACTGCATTGTTGGTGGGAGTGTAAACTTGTTCAACCACTTTGGAAAGCAATAAGGAGTTTCCTCAAAAGACTCCACGTAGAGCTCCCCTATGAGCCAGCAATCCCACTTTTGGGCATTTACCCAAATGTTCACAAACAAGAACACACTAGAGCTACAAGCATAACTATGTTTATTGCAGCCTTATTTACCATAGCTAAGATATGGAACCAACCCACATGCCCCTCAGTAGATGAATGAATCAAGAAAATGTGGTATACATACACAATGGACTTCTATGACTCCATCAGAAAGAATGACATTGCTCCATTTGTTGGGAAATGGAAAGGCTTGGGAAAAATTTTGTTAAGTGAAGTAATCCAGGCCCAAAAAACGTAGGTCCTATGGTCTCACTTATTTGCAATATCTAGTATATGTCTGAGCCAAGCAGAAAAGGTCAGATAAGTTGATGTTAGGGAAATGAACCCTAATATATGTATTCAAATTTTTTTTCTTTCATACGATTGTTTATAACATATCTATAAGATTATTTCTTTGTTGCTTTGTATGTCCCTCTCCCATGGTATAACCCTGCTTTCACTGTATTTATATGTCGGTATAAATTGTGGAGGGGAAGGGAAAAAACAAATCATTTAAACAGGGATACAGGTGGACCCATTGCAACAGTGAAATGTACAAGTCGTTATATCTAAACACAATTTACAACTTTTGTGTGGGGGGAGGATGGTTGGGTGGAGGAACAGGGAGAGGATGGAATGCATGGGAACGGCAAACAAAGGACGAGACTAAAATGCTTCATAAGAAATGTAATCATTATCTTGCCCATGTAACTGTTGCACCTCTGTACAGTATTCTCACAATTAAAATTTTTAAAAAAATTTAAAAAAAAGAAAATTTCAGCCTGTGCCAAGGAGACCTAGGATTTCTCCTATTCCATCCTGTAATGTTTTCAGTGTCTGCTTTGACAGATGTTCAAGAAACAACTGCCCAATAATTAAGTGGGCTAAAGACTTAAAGAGAAACTTCTCTGAAGGAGAAAGAAGGATGGCCTATAGACACATGAAGAAATGCTCAACTTCCCTAACCATAAAAGAATACAAATCAAAACAACATTGATATACCACCTTACCCCAGTTAGAATGGCTATAATTAAGAATTCTAATAACAACAGATGCTGGAGGGGATGTGGACAGAAGAGAACCTTACTGCATTGTTGGTGGGAGTGTAACTTGTTCGAACACTTTGGAAAGCAATATGGAAGTTCCTCAAAAGACTCCACATAGAGCTCCCCTATGAGCCAGCAATCCCACTTTTGGGCATTTACCCAAATGTTTACATACAAGACCACACTAGAGCTACAAGCTTAACTATGTTTATTGCAGCATATTTACCATAGCTAAGATATGGAACCAACCCACATGCCCCTCAGTAGATGAATGGGTCAAGAAATTGTGGTATAAATACACAATGGCCTTCTATGACTCCATCAGAAAGAAAAACATTGCTCCATTTGTTAGGAAATGGAAAGACTTAGGAAAAAATTGTATTAAATGAAGTAAGCCAAGCCCAAAGAAACATAGGTCCCATTGTTTCTCTTATTTGCAATAACAAGTATATGACTGAGTCAAGCAGAAAAGGTCAAATAAGTTGATGTTAGGGAAATGAGCCCTAAGATATGTATTTAAATGTTTTTTTACATGCAATTGTTTCTAAAACATATATAAGATTATTTCTTTGTTGCTTAGTATGTCCCTACCCCACGGTATAACCCTGTTTTCACTGTATTTGATGTCGGTATAATTTGTGGAAGGGAAGGGAAAAAACAAATCACTTAAATAGGCATACAGGTGGAGCCATTGCAACACTGAGATGTGCAAGTCGTTACGTCGAAAACGAACTTTACAATTTTGGAGGGGGGGAGATGTTTGGGGGGGGTAGGAGGACGATGGGAAGGAATGGGAAGAGGAAACAAAGGAGGAGCCTACAATGCTTGATAAGAAATGGACTCATTATTTTGCCAATGTAATTAAAACCCCTCTGTACAGTATTTTCACAATAAAAAAAAGAAAAGAAAAGTCTCTCATATACAAAGCAAATAGCAAGACATGGACATCAGCTCCTGTGTGTGAACAGGCTTCCAAAAGAACCGTGAACTCCAAGACACTGCAGAGTCAGCCAAAGGAAGTGACAGCTACTCCTGGCTTTGCTATGGGCAGTGAAAGGGTCCACAGTGACACTGTCATACCTGATCCTACACAGGGGTCACATAACCTTTCTCTCTCCAGTCCACAGACGTGGGCAATCACCAAATAGAAGATCTGGATATATTTGTTCCTCCTCATTGGGCCTCTCGGGATGAAACTCACTTTCCATCTGCTGCAATTCTTCATCAGTCTTCAGGAAAGAGTAAAGAAGATATTTCAAAAGCAGAGTCATTTTGTGGAGAAGTAAGGAGAGCAAGCCCCGTTGTAAGCAAAGCCCAGGACACTTACCATGTCTCCAAAGGCATTCATTTCCAGGGTGTAGGTATGTTTCCCTTGGCGCTCTTCCTCATTGTGCACTTCAATCATTTTCCAGTTCTCCTCCCATATTGCTCTCCTCCATCCCTCTTCATCCTAGGAATAAACACAAAGGATGAGCACTCTGTCTACTTAAACCCAACCCTAGTGCACTAAATGGAACTGCTGACAAAGATGGAGAGACTCTGTCCAGGATGTTGTGCATTTGGGGAAGCTGTTTTCTGGAGTCAGAGAACAGCAGGCTATCTGCACACATCCTGCTTATATGACTGGTATTAACTGACTGCCTTGGAGACCTGGCTTGGATAAAGTTAAACCAGCAAGGATCTCGTCTGTGGCATCCTTCAGAACACTTTCCATATTACCCACCAAATGGTAGCTTTTGCCGTATTCTGTCTTCCACTTTGTCCACTGTGCATCCAAACTGGGATCCAATACTGGAGCAGCTGAGGCCATTCCCAAGCAAAGGATGGCCAGCAACAGAGAAGGATCCATATTGGGAAGCCTAGAAAGGGAAATGAAGCCGGGATTTGCAGTGACTCATGCATGTCAGCAGTCTGCTTAGTCTTAGCTAGAAAAGAATTAATGCCACCATGACCATTTAGATATTAAAATAAGATTTTAAAATATTTGTCCACAGCTATGTTAAGACTTAAGGATATACTTGGGTTAAAACATCAAAGTAGCGGTATGTGGTCAAGCAATGGGCATGAACATTATCCTGCCCTGAGCTCTTGGAGTTGAAGCAAAGTGTGCAAGGTTAGTGGTTGGTTTAAATGTTAGGATTCCAGCTAAAATCTCACCCAATGGGATATCTGATCTCAGCTAGGAGCAATGATATCCCCCAAAGCTCAGAGTCCACTGACATCTCCTTAGCCAATGCAGAGTAGAAGATGGATGAGTCATGCACTGCCTTCTCCCCTTCTTGGGTGAAACCCTCTGGAATACACTTCCTAGACAAACTAGGAAGACAACAGCCCACATTCTCACTTTTACACATCAGCTTCCAATGTCACAACCTGCTGTCACATTCATGCCCTTGGTCATGTACTGCACAGAGTGCAAGCTAGAACTCCAAGGTCGTGCCCCTGGGCAGGAACAGGTAGCTCATGGGGCTCCATGCTTAGGTTTGGATCAGCCCATGTTTCTGCCCACTGCACGTTACCTGGTAGTGATGCACAAGAGCATATTACCTGATGGTTCAAGAATGGGAGAGCATTACAGTGCAGTTTGCAGGCGTCCAGCTGCCTTATGCAACCTGGACAGATCCCGAGTCTGACCAAACTGCACGACCTGAGATCTTCTGGCTGATGGAGTAGCCACCCTTGGGTTTCACTCCACCGCCCTATGCCATCCCCACCACCCTTCTCAGCTGGCCCCCAATGTCCATGCTGAGGCAGAAATGGAAGTTGATCTGCTTGTGCCCTTGCCCCTGAAAGGCCTTCTATTCTACCCCTCTTCCCGCCATGCCTCTGTGGGCTGGGATGCTCACCTGAACCTGAAGCTGTGCAGGAGCACTCCCCAGTGCAACTCTCCAAAGACAGCTGTCCTGAAAGCACCTGACCCTGAGATCAGGTTTTAAAGTCTCAGGACACTCACTGGCCTGCAGTCTTCCCCACTTCTGAACTGTGATTGGCTCCTGCTGCCCCAGGGCACGACCTGTTCAGCCTTCTGGCAAGGTCAGCTCCACTTCTTTTTCCTGGACCCATCCTCTGTTCTGCCATATGATGCCTTCTGCCATGGCATAAGCTAGCAAGACATCCCTTCTTAGATGCTGGCGTCTTGATATTGAACTTCTCACATTCCTCATCCACTTGCCATCAATTTCCTATGATCCATTACACAATCTGTCAAATTCCACTATGGCCACATATAATAGACTAGGTACTAAGTTGAACCACACAGTATCTGTTAGTCTCTGGATAGTTCACTTAGCATAGTCTTAGCAAGGTTGCTCTATGTTGTAACATGTGTCATAGTATCCTTTCTTTTGAAAGGACTAATATTTTATTCTATGTCGACAGAATATTTTGATTATTTGAGTGTTTGAGTTATTTGGGCATTTTAGAAATATTCCTATACACACGAATGTACAAACGTAGGTTGATATTCCTTGCTTTAGATTCTTTTGTATATGTACTTAAAACTAGAATTGCTAGATAAGTAATTGTGTGCTTGAGTTTTCCTCTGTATTTACCACAGCACATGTCCCATTTTCATTAACACCAGCCATGTCCAATGGTTCCCACTTACAATCACCTCTTCACTGTGCTTTACTTCCTTTCTGTTTTCTTTCCTTCCTTTCTTCCTTTTTTCCTTCCTTCCTTCCTTCCTACCTTCCTTGTTTCTATTTTGCCTTCCTTCTTTCCTTCTATTCTGACTTCCTTCCTTGCTTCCTTGATGTTTCTTTATCCCTTCTTTCTTCTCTCCTTTTCCTCATTTCCCCTTTCTTTTTTCTCCACTCCTTCTTTTCTTTCTCCTTCCTTTCAATACTTCCACTAATGCCTGTATTTCTCTCATTGAGAAATACATACAAAATAAAACATATTTTCATATGCTTCTTTGCTTTTTGTATATATTCAGGAGAAGAATATCCACTCCAGTCTCCTTTTTGACATTATTCAATGGAAATATTTTGTTATTCCTGGTGAGCATGAGTTTTACTTAGGAGTTCTTTATGTTTTCTAGGTTTAATTCCTCATTACCTCTATGGTTTGCAAATATTTTCTGTGGATTCACTTTGCACTTTAATGTAGGACCCAAGAATGCTCAAAAGGTTTTCATCATGATAAGATCCAATTACATATTGTTTCTATGATCATTTTTACTATATTTAAAAGTCATTGCCAAGTTCCATCGCATGCTGTTTTTACTTCTTTCCTCATTGTCTTTCCCTTTATGTTTAAATGGTTGATTCACTTAATTAATTTCTGTACCCATTTTACATGAGCAAAGATGGATTTCTAACATTGTTGTAGAAAATAATCTTCGTTCCCTAAGAGATAACCTTATCCCTCTCCCTTAAGATTTTCTAAAACTCAATTCCTGCAGATTCCATTCTAAGACCTTTTTTAATACAATTTTTTTATTGTGAGAATACTGTACAGAGGAGTTACAATTACAAGGGCAAGATAACGAGTACATTTCTTATCAAGCATTCTAAGACCTTTGAAGAACTAAGAACTCTCCTTTCTATATCCAGGGGCTGAAGCACAGCTGATTGTGAAACTGTACTATATTGCTAGTAACTGGAAGGAGATTGTTGATTGTATACTATATTGCTAGTGACTGGAAGGACATTGTTGATTGTCTGTTCTTTGGAAATAATTCATGGAATTCAACAGAATCATTCAAAATGACTACACAGAATTCTAAACTCGAGGTTTTACAGTTGCCTTTGGGCTTCCTCTCCAGGAGATTAAGGGTGAAATCTTGTGACTGCCTAAGCCCCACCCACCCATTGAACTTGACCAGGCTGAGTGGCAGCTGCTACTGTGAACAGCAGCCTCTTGGTTCCTTGGAAAGCAACCTCAAGCTAGGGTACACACTATGGACTCATTTTCTATCAAGTGAGCCTGAAAGAAATTAAACCAGGGCCTCATTAAACTAACACTTCTCTAGCTGCAGGAGGAACAGAGAGAAGGCTGTGTTCAAAAGAAACTACAAGACATCAGCACTCCCACTTACCAATGTCTGTTTATACAATACCAGTGTCTATTTATACAAAATCTCCTCAACAATGCACCAAGCAAAGGAGGGTTCTAGCTTTTCTTTCGCATCCCAACTCTTGCAACACCCCCCTTCACACATCATGGTATAATCCCTTTGCTGGGGGCTGATGGAAGCATTTAACCATATCACCAACACTGCATCTTTAATCAAAACCCAGGTTGGCAGAGCTTCCCAGTTCCTAGGTTAAGTGCATATTTGTGAAAGTATGTTCTTCTCCGCATCTGCCAAGGTTCTTTTCCACATAAAGGAAGCAGGACAGGATTCCCTCTCCATCCCAGGATGTTCTTAGCTACAAAATACCTGACAAATCTCATGTAAACCAGACACTGTGATGTCACTTAACAATTCTCCCCATTGGACCAACCCAAGGTTATGAGTTTAAAATAACTGGATTAGGCAATGAGTCAGCATTGTCAGCATTGTCCATTAAAAATTTAATTGCAAGACAATACTTATATATCACAATATGTACTATAGTAATATGGAAAAGTGTTAGTCAATTGGTATTCATATGGCTCCTGAAATAGTTGTATTTCTAAATATTTTTGTTTTGTTTTTGTGCAGGTACTGAGACTTGAATTCAGTCTCAAATTCTATTTCACCTAGGCCAGTGCTGTATCATTTGAGCCAAACCTCTTCTTCCAAAGTTTGCTGGCCAATTGGAGATAGGACTTGAGAATTTTCTGCTCCAACTGGCTTCCAACTATGTTTCAGAGATTTCTTTACATATATATATGTGTATATATATATATATATGTAAATAAAATGTATATAATATATATTATATATATAATATGTAATATATATAATATATGTAATATATAATATATATATTATATATATATATATTAAAGATACTGAACAGAGGGGCCACAATTCCATGAGCAAAGTAATGAGTACATTTCCTATCAAGCATTGTTATCTCCTCCTTTGTTTTTCCCCTACCATCCTTTCCCTCGCCACCTCCCCAACTCCCCCCATCCCTGAAATTGTAAAGCTTTCAACATAGTGTCTTGTGCATCTCATTGATACAATGGGTCATCTTGTATCCTTATATCAGCATTCCATTATTCTCCTTCCCTTCCCCCAATTAGAAAAATCTATAAGCAAGATGCAGGGCACTGGAATAAAATACAGTGGAAACAGGGGTTATACCATGGGGAAAAAACATAAAAAAGAAACAAAAAAATCACATACTACATTACAAATACATTAAAAACAATAACAAGAAAGGTAAAACCTTCTGTGTCCCTACCTTGGGGTTCATTTCACTTAGCATCATCTTATACGGTCATATGTACATAACTTTTGACCTTTTCTGCTTGTCCTAGACATATTCTAGTTATTGCAAATAAAGGAAACCATGGGACCTATGTTTCTTTGAGTCTTGCTTACTTCACTTAATATAATTTTTTCCAAGTCTTCCATTTCCTAACAAATAGGGAATTGTAATTCTTTATGATGGAGACATAGGTTTCAATTATACATACATTCATTCATTCATACATACATACATACATACATACATATATACACAAACACACATACAAATACATACAGATATCCCATTTCTGGATCCATTCATCTACCCAGGGGCATCTGGATTGATTTCAAACTCCAGAGTAGGGAAGATTATAGACATGATAAACTACTGAGCACCCACCAATTCTGGTTGTTTGTGCCTTTCTGTTTCTAGAGAATTAATCATCAGCCCAAGCAGGACAGACCAAGAGAGTCTTATCTCCAATAAATCACCAGAAAACTGGAAGTGTGCTATGGCTCAAGTGGTAGAGTTATACCCTTGAGCTAAAGAGCTGACCAATAGCGGCCAAGTACAGAGTTTACACCCCAATATGGACAAAAAAAATTGATTTGTATGCATTTTTAGAATTGGTGAATGAATGAACTGCATGTTTTTATTACCTTTAGCTTTCTTGGAAGCATTTTGCTTGATTTAGGTTATCAAAATAGATGTACAAATATCAGTTCACATCCTTGCTCTTGATACTTTTGTGTATGTACTTAAAACTGGAATTGCTAGATAAGTAATTGTATGCTTGATTTTTCCCTGTATTTCCATAATATTTGTGCCATATTCATTAATACCAGTAGAGTACAATGGATTCCAATTCTAATCACATCTTCTATTTTTTCCTTCCTTCCTTCCTTCTTTTCTTCCTTCCTTACTTATTTCCTTCCTTCCTTCCTTTTTTCTTTCCTGTCTTCCTCTTTCCCTCCTTTCCTCTCTTTCTCCTTTCTGATTTTTCTTAACTCTATTTTTCTCCTCTTTCTCCTTCCTTTCAATGCTTCTCCTTATGCCTGTGAGCTGGTATCTCATTGTGATTCTGATTTGTCTTTCCCACATGAGCAATACATACAATATGAAACATATCTTCATGTGCTTATTTGTCCTCAAGTCTCCTTTTGGACCCTATTCAATGCAATCATTGTGTTAGTCATGGTGGTGGTGAGTTTTATTTAGGAGCTCTTTAAGTTTTCTTGGTTTTAATTCCTCATTACGTCTATGATTTGCCAATGTTTTCTCTGGATTGCTTTTCCCTTCTATTCCAGAGCCTTTGAATGTAAAAATGATTTCATTATGAAGACATCTTGCTTATCTATTTTTCCTATAATTACTTTTACTACAATGTGAAAATCATTGCCAAGTTCCAAGTCATAAAGCTTTTTCCTTATGCTTTTTTGTTAATTTCTTTGGTCCTCTTTACTTTTATCTTTAAATGTTTGATTCATTTGATTAATTTCTATACCCACATTTAAATATGTAAAGAAGGTTTTCTAATCCTTGTTGTTGAAAACAATCTCCTTTCCCTGAGAGATAACTTTGTCACTATCACTTAATATTTTCAAAACTCGATTTTCCAAGTTTCCATTCTAAGACTTTGAAGAACTAGGAATCCTTCTTTCCGTATCCAGGGGCTGAAGCACAGGTGATTGTGAAACTATACTGTATTGCTGGAAGGAGATTATTGATTGTCTGTTCTTTGGAAATATTTCCTGGAATTCAACAGAATCATTCCAAATATCTATATTAGAATTCTAAAGTCCAGGTTTTACAGTTGCCCTTGGGCTTCCTCTGCAGGGAGGTGAAGGGAGAAAACCTTGTGACTGCCTTGGCCCCACCCACCCATGGAGGTTGGCCAGGCTGAGTGGCAGCTGCTGCTCTGCCTCTTGGTTCCTTGGAAAGCAACCTAAGCCTAGAGTACAGAATGTGGACTCATTTTCTACTATGTGAGCCCAACTAGAATTAAGCCAAGAAGTCCCTAGCTGCAGGAGAAATAGAGAGAAGGCAGTGTTCACATGAAACTACAAGACATGAGCACTGCAAGATATCAGTGTCTGTCTAGACAATACCAGTTTCTATTTAGACAAAATCTCCTCAACAATGTACATAGGAAAGTGGAGTTCTAGCCATTTCTTTCACTTCCAACACTTCTACTCTCCCACTCATGCCATGGTAAAATCCTTTTGATGGTTTCTGATGCACACATATTAGGCACAAACCAACCCTGTATCTTCCCAGTTCCTATGTAAAGTGCAGTATCTGTGAAAGTATGTTTTTCTGTGCATCTGCTGAAGTTCTTTTTCACATTAAGTTTTTCTCTCCAACCCAGGACGTCCTGAGCTACAAAAAAAAAAGTGACAAATCAAATGGGAAACAGATACCTGTTATTACTTAACACTTCTCCCCAGTGGAAAGACCTGAGATCAGAAATTTAAAATAACTGGATTAGCCAGAAAATCAGCATTGTCAGCATTAGCCAATATAACTTTTCTTGCAAGGTAATACATGCGCACACACACACACACACACACACACACACATCATAATTAATACTATATATGGAAAACTGTTAATTAATTGATATTCATATGACTCATGAAATCATTTTACTTCAGAGATCTTTTTGGTTTGTGTTTGGGCAGGAACTAACTAACACTTGAATTCAGAGTCCTGAATTCTCAGTGGGCTTTTTCACTCCAGGCCGATGCAGTACCACATGAGCCAAACCTCTTCTTCCAAGTTTTACTGGTTAATTCGAGATAGGTCTTGAGAATTTTTCTGTCCCAACTGGCTTCCAACCATGATTCTCAGATTTCAACATCCAGAGCACGGAAGATTATAGACATGAGAAACTAGTGAGCACCAGCAATTTCTGAGTGTTTGTGCCTTCCATTTTCTGGAGAATAAAATCATCAGCCAATTAACTGAATAGGTAAATGAGTCCATCATCAAGAATTCATGAAACTCTACCAGGCATCTGAATCTCAATTCTGTAATCTTAACTATGGAGAAAGTAAGATCTGAGGATCAAGGTTCTATGCCAGCCTGGGCAAAAAACTCCATGTGACTCAGCCAATTAAATATCAAAGTGCTGGAAGTAGAGCTGTGGCTCAAGTGGTATATTGCTAGCCTTTTAGAACAAAAGCTCAGAGGCAGTCCCCAGACCTTGAGTTCAAGCCTGAGAATTGTCATCAAAAGGGGGGGCACAGCGGGGAGTCGGTAGAGATGGGAAGGCATGGGAAGGGAAAACAAAGGAGGCGGCAACAATGCTTGATAAGAAATGTACTCATTATCTTGCCCATGTAATTGTAACCCCTCTGTATGGTATTTTCACAATAAAAAAGTAGTATAAGAATGATCATGGTGATAATAATAAAAATAATAACAATAACTAATGAAGATAGCTTGGTGCTTGTGTCTGAAATCTATAATCTAGCGAATTGGCAAACTGAGATATGATGACTATAGATCTGAGCAGCCAGCACAGGTAGCAAAGTGCATGAGAATCCCATCTCCAATTAACCACCAAACATCACAAAGTAAAAGGTGGCTCAGGTGGTAGAGCGCTAGTCTAGAGCAACAAAAATTCAAGCTCAGAATTCAAGCTCCAGACCACCTTCATACACACACACACACACACACACACACACACACACACACACACACACACACACACACACATACACACATAATGAAGGTATCACTTTCTTCTCATAGTCCCTGACTTGTAGGTTGAACTTTTCCTTAGATTCCATCCATGTGTGCCTTTCCTATCAGCTTCTCCAGGCCTCAGCCTCCCCATCTTAGATCTGAGATTACCACCTTACTCTTATTTTCACTGAGAAAAAGCTGAAAATGATATTGTGTTGATCAAATGGTAGGACATTTACTTTGATCACAAAAAGGCACTGGGACAGCAGCTGTGCCCTAATTTCAACACATTGGACCATACAAAAGAAACAAAGAATGATAAATAGAAAATGCATATTAAAATGTCACTCCCTGAACATAGAACTAAACATTCCACAGTGAGCTCTTGCTTCTTAGTGTATGTGGCTTCTTAGCAGCCGTCCAGAAAAACACCGGATACCATACTCAGAGGTTGGCTTCACCCTCCTAACAGAAACTGGCTTTTCAGTGACTCATTTGCAGTTGAGGATAGCACTGAGGAGCACAGCTCCAGGAGAGATGTGAGGACAGTTACATCAAGGCAGAGGCAGCAGACACCAAAATGAGCAGGTGTGCAAGGGAGACTGGTCCCAGGGAAAGCAGAACCCAAGGGAAGTCACTGGTGAGTCAAACCTTACAGACCTTATATTGTGCAGACTTTGTATGAGAATCATGAAGGAAATTGAAGATCTTCATTACCAGATTCTATTACTTTTTCCAGATCTTGTAAGATAGAAAGGGATTTGTATGTGTTTTTAGACTTGGTGAATGAACAGCATGTTTTTAGTGCATTTACCTTGAACTGAAGAATTTATGCTTGATTTAGACTTAAAGGCAGTTAAATGATTCTAGCAAGAGGCTGAGCTATTGGCTCCTAAAAATCACCAAGGGAGGACTCAGTCATGAGGCGCAGAGCAAGTGGCATCTTCAGTGCTAGAGGCAGAAAGCTGTGGTGTCCCAGTCCTATCTACAGAATGTCCCTTCACATTGTGAGGAAGCTTACCTGCATGGACAAACTCTGATCACATTCATGAATCATCTTTTAGTCCTGTCTACATACTTCTAGTTCTAGGAAAGAATCCTGGTTTTCTTTCTTTCTCTCTGTCTTTCATCATTTCATTCTTTCTTTCATTCATTTTCTTTCCTTCTTACATTCTTTTTGTCTAAACAATTCCTGCAACCACCTGAGTCACACTGTCAAATTGGTTTGCTCTGGTTATTTTTCAACTAGTGTCCTTCCTCTTTCTTTCCTGTGCTAGCATCAACCATTATCCTTCAGATTAGTTTGTCTTACAGGTTTAACCCACTGCACCTGACAAAATGATCCTGTTCTTCATATCTGATCAGATTCCTCTTCCACCATGCACCTGTGATGTCTGACCACTCTGGCCAGTCATTATCAAGAATTGTGTCAGGACTGTTGAGACAGAGTCACCTACTGTTCTTTTTCCATGAGGTGTTTCCCTCCTGACTCTTTGCTGCTGAGTGGAAATGAATTCCCACTAGATCTTGCCCATGCTGCTTTAGGGGTTCAGGCAAATCTCTATCCCTTACTGACGGAACCCAATACAGTAGTAATACAAGAATACCTGTCCCAAAGCCTTTAAACACATATTCCTAGCTGTGCTTTGACAAGTGTCATTCTATAGCTCATGTCATTACTTTATTCCATGGTTTTTGTTGTGCTGGGAATTAAATTCAGGGCCCTGTGCCATGCCCCCAGCCAACTCTTGGCCTTGGTTCCTTGCTTTATGATAGGCTGGCATGAATTTCCCTCCTCTTTGCTTCCCAGTGTCACAGGAAGATAACAAGGACCTGCCACTTTGCCCAGCCATCACTAAGAAGTCTGTCTAACTTGTATGCCCAGGCTAGTCTTGAAGTTTGATACCACAATCTCTACCTTGCAAGTAGCTAGGATGATAGAAGCTTGGGCCTATCATTATTGCCCTGGGACTAACAGCTATCCGCCTGCTTTTCCTCTTCAGCAGCACAATAGGTGAACCCATATCTGCCCCAAAGTCTTGATGCTGGCTCCTAAGAGCCTAGAGGCTTTACCTCAATGTCCTGAACATTGCATTCCATTTCTGCTGGCATAAAGTAGATGGTGAATAGAGCTGTATGGAGAAGGAAAGTGCAAAACCTGAGCTTCCTCTACTAAACCCCATTTGCTGGCTTACACTACAGTTATTTCTGAGTTTTAGAAGGGATTTGACATTCATCAATCTGATTTTGTGCACCAGAACTAGTGCTGAAACTCAGGGTTTGGCCGTGTTGCAGGATGGCACTCTACCACTTGAGTTACAGATCCTCTTCTAGCTTGCTGGTTGCTAAAGATAAAAAAAATCTCACAGATTTTTCTCAACCAGCTGGCTTTGAACCATGATCCCTCAGATCTCAGACTCCTTGGTAGCTAGAATTACAGCTAGAATTACATGTGCCGCCTGCCCCAACACTTACCAGGCTTACCTCTGCATTCCTCTCTGCCTTGACCAACCTCAGATGTAAAATGGGCACAGAGTGACCTCTGCACAACTGTTTGTTCCCACTCTCTTCACTACTGTGACAATGCAACCAACATTTGTGAAAAACTTGCAGGAAAGTACTTTTTCATTTCCCTTAGAATACCCAGGATACTAATCATATGCATAACTTTCTGGAAACTGCCAGACTATTTCTACAGTAGCTAAACTGTTCTGTTTTGACTTTAATTTTCATCCACATCATGGATGAGAAGAAGGTCATTGGAGACTTGTCTGAATATTTATTTCAGTTTGCTCTTTTTACTATTCAATCTGGATTGTCAGAGTGGTGAGAATATGTATGCTTTTTCTGCTTCCTTTGTTAATTTAATTGATGTTTGTTAGAGTTGTTAAATAAGAACATGTTTACTGAAAATTCTAAACATTGATAACCCAAGTTACCCAACATCAAGAAGCTTCTACTTAAATAAATTTTATGCTCTATATTCATGTCTACATTTATATGTAATGAATTAAAAAATTGCCATGAGTTAAGCAGCGCATGTCCAGGCAGCTTGACCCAATTCTACTTGATTATATGGTTTTCAATTGTAAATAATTTTCATTACATTTATTAGGCATGAATATAGGGAAATAATATACCATCCCTAAATGTTGATCATATCTAGTATAAAAAGTGGATAACACCAGTGGCCACACAGAATTGTGTTGAGAATTTAATGAGACAAGAAAGCGCTAGTGTAACAGTCACATGCTGATTTTTCATTTGAACTATATGTATACTTGAGAAACTACTTTTTATCAAAGGCATATTAGTCCTGCAGTAGATTGTAAAAAACTCTATATTGGGGCTGGGAAGAAGACTCAGTGGTAGAGTGCTTGGCTTGCATGCATGAGGCCCTGGGTTCGATTTCTCAGCACCATATATGCAGAAAAACTGGAAGTGGCTCAGTGGCTCAAGTGGTAGAACACTAGCCTTGAGCTGAAGAGCTGAGGGACAGTGCCCAGGGCCAGAGCTCTGGCCCCTGACCACCACCAACAACAAAAACCCTCTATATTGATGGTGTTTATTGCCTAGAGCTTACCAGTCATTCACATCTGGAATGTAGTAAGATTCAACAGTTTATCTTGGTCCTAGGAAACCCTGAAAAGGACAGAGCAACCTTTCTGCCTGTCTTCTGTTTAGAATGGGTCTTTGTCCATATATACACAAACTCATGTGTATATACATATTGGTGCTGGTAACAGTTTCATCAACTCAGGGCCTGCACATTATCTTTAGCTTTTCCACACAAGGCTAATGCTTTACAATTTGAGCCACAGCTCTACCCCTGGCTTGTTGGTGGTTATACTTTACATTCTCAGGAACTTCCTCTTCAAGCTGGCTTTGAGCTCTGATCCTAAGATGTCAGCATCCTTTCTAGTCAGGATTACAAGTGTGAGCCACTGGCATCTGGGCAATTTGCTACTTTTTAACTTACTGTTTGTGGAAGTTCTTCAAAATCCAGCTACTTCCTTGCTCTGGGGCAATTAGAGCTGGAGGAAACAAAAGGAGGAATCAGTGAGTCCTTTCCAATTCCCATTTGCTTGTCATCTACGTAATGAAGTGGGTTATTTTCTCAGTTTATTCAGCTACTCAATGAATAAATGTTATGGATGTTCAGCGCAGCATAACCTCCATGTTTTTCCAGGATGAAGAAAGAACTCTAAATGACAAACTAGGAAGTTGAGTCTAGCCGGAAAAGGGGGACATTGTTATTTTTCAGGCCGATGGGTTTTAGGTCATTGTTTTCCTAGAAGAGACTGCCTGGAATGTTCTTCTACTCCATGCCACGGTGGTGCCTCTGTGTCCCAAACCCACCCATCACCAGTATCATCCTCCACATCTCAACCCTGTATCTTCCTCAAGGGCTCTAACCACATCTCTTGTCTCTGGGGTTTTGACCTCTGGTCTCTGCTAAGATGCTCACATCTTTTATTCCCATTGATCACTATTCTGGCTGATGCCTTCCTCCCACCTCATGCCCTGAGTAGAGCAGCACCTGCCCACTGAAGTCAGAACTGTGTTCCACAGTGGTGATGGCTGGTACTCAGTGGGTGCTATGCACATTTCAGTTATATCAGATCTGGGTCCCATCCTGCAGAGGCAGGGTGACTCTCACAAATCTCCCTACAACACTGCCTGCTGGTATTCAAAATCCAAGGAGCTTCACTTCTGGTGCGACATTTTTCCTTTAGTTAAAAAATAAACAGTATCTCAAGTAGTAGGGAAAGCCAAAAGAGAATCAAACACCACATAGCGCCCAGTCTAGAGGGATGTGGATGGATTGTGCTGTAGGCTCTGTGGGCTGGGTCCAGTTTTCTATCTTACTATCCCCTCAGGGAGGATGAAATTATTTCACTAACTACTTCTAACCTTCCTTTGTGCTCATCTGGGACACTTGAGGCTTTTGAAAACACATGGATGATGAACCTCCTTATTGTATACTAATAATGTCTGGGAGTCATTTCTGTGTAACTTTTTCATAATGTAAGGATTGTATCTAGCTTGGTCACAAGGAAGCTCTTGTTCTCACTTAGGATTTTCCCTCTAGGATTCACCTTCCAAGGTCTGGACCTATGTTTCCCAACAAGTCTCAAAACCAGGTCTTTCTCCCTTAATTTCCTTGTGTCCTATTTCACACGGGAAATCTAACAGTGTCCTGGTTTTCTTCACTGAAAGATCGCCAGAAGTCTTGACCAGTAGTTGGAGAAGATGCTCTAGGGGCTAGCTCTGAGTCTTTGGTGCCATACCTCAACTGGACTGTCTCCATCTTGAATGTAATGCATGTATTTCCTCAGATCATTTTGTAGTAGTAAAATAATGCACGCTTTTCATTGCTTTTGTGATCTTTTTTCTTTATTAAAACTATTTTCCTTTATCAATATTTGTCTAATTTGACTCCAGTCAATGATTGCCTTAGACACAGCCCTGGGAAGCTGATTCCAGAGATCTGCATGACTGGAAGACCAGACCACCCACTTCTCCTAGTGGATGATTAGTCTCTTCATGTCTATGTTTCTGACCTAATTGCAGTCTTGATTACACACACATATACACACAATGAAATAAAACAGTAAACTTAAAACAAATTAGCCATTTGAGTCAACAAATTAATAAGTGAATCAGTAATATGCATCCAT
The DNA here is from genome assembly GCF_019054845.1 of Dipodomys spectabilis. Taxonomy (NCBI): domain Eukaryota; kingdom Metazoa; phylum Chordata; class Mammalia; order Rodentia; family Heteromyidae; genus Dipodomys; species Dipodomys spectabilis. Next base: position 3,233,041 of record NW_024870775.1, read on the forward strand.
TTATGGTAGCAATCACACTCGTGGAATCATCTTACAAGTAGAAAAAGATCTTCAAATTTACATCACAACTTGGATCATCAAGGATTTGGTCCTATATAGTAGGATAGGGTTGCGGTGAAGACAATGCCCCCTTCAGAGACGGCTGTCCCAGACTTATCTCCATTCAATATCTCACACAGTGGGATAGAGGGCAAAGGAGGCAATTCCACAGTGGTTGTTTCGGTCTCGGGCCACCTTTGCATAGCCGTTTATGCCCCAGTTTGTGCCATAGCTGAAGAAGAGCAAGTGTTAGTTTTAATACATAACATAAACTGCAAGGGCTTAAGGAACAGTCACATGCAATCAAAACCGTGCTAAACACAACACAGTCAGCAGAGAGAATTGAGATGGGCCAATGTCCTTCACCCTTCCTTGATCTAAATCTTTTCATAACCTCTTGTCCATGTCCAATGTAATGAGTTCACACGGGCTTACAACAGTAGAGATAGCTGGTCCTGGTGCCCACCCCTCTAATCCTAGCTACTCAGGAGGCTGAGATCTGAGGGTCCCAGTTCAAAGCCAGCCCAGGCAGGAAAGACTGGGAGACTCTTATCTCAATAAAAAAAAAAAAAAAAAAAAACTCAGAAAACCATATGTAGCATTGTGGCTCAAATGGAGGAGCATTAGCCTTTTGCTGAAGACCTAATGGACAGTGTGCAGGCCTAGAGTTCCAGCCCCATGACCAACAAAAGATAAATAAAATATTAAGTAGAGACAGAAAGGACATTCTGTTTTAAAACTTTCAGAATGAACAGAAAATGGGAATAAATACCATATTAAAAGTTTGTCCCTAGAGAGCTGATATCAGACTCTAGTTCTATAGTCCCAAATTCATAGGTCAGTAGAATAAAAATGTGAAGAGCCTGTATACCAATACTGACTATCCACATTAAATTCTCTTTGGACTTTTTACTACAAGTAGGTTAGGCAATTTATTCCTCCCTCTTTCACTTCCCAACTTTCTTTTTTCCTTGTTTGCTTGCTTTCTTGCTTGCTTGCCTGCCTCCTTACCTGCTTGCATGCCTCCTTGCCTGCTTGCCTGCTTCCTTCCTTTTTCTTTTTTTTTTTTTTATGATTCTGCTAGCACTTGAACTCAGAACCTGGGTGCTGTTCTTTTTGCTCAAGGTTGGTCCTCTACCCCTTGAGCCACAGCATCACTTCTGATCTTTTGGTGGTTAACTGAAGATAAGGGTCTCATGGACATTCCTACCTGGCTGGCTCTAAACCTTGAACCTCAGAGCTCAGCCTTGTAGTGAGTAGGATTATAGCCATGAACCTGGAAAGCTGCATGTTTTGGCCATTTCTTACCTGTTCTTGATCAGCCAGTATTTGTTGTTTTCTGTTTCTTCTTCTCCTTCATATCCATAGCCAACCACCACAACGCAATGAGTCAGGGACTTGGGGCAGGTTGGATTATAATGAATACCTAAAAAAGTAAACCAAACCACATAGGACGCTCCAGGAACCTGACAGCACCCCACTTTGAGGAACAATAAGGAAAGTATTTCTACATTCACCAAAATTATGTAAAGTCCAGGTAAGCCTTCAGAACTACATGATCAAAGCTAGAGAATTAGGCTGAAAACTGACAAATACATATTAGCACATATGCCTTGGTAAAAGGTTTGTCTAATAGTAGAGGAGACCAGTGTGTGAAATCTGGGCATTTTATTTCAAGGACACTGCGTAAAATTCAAAATTCCTTCAACCAAGGAAGGTTTTCCAAGTGCAGTGGCTCCTATCTCTAATACTAGCAGGAAACTGAAATCACAGACTTGTAGTTCCAAGCAAACCTGGGCAGGAGATTCCATGAGACTCATCTCGAATTAACCAGCACAAAGCTCAATGAGGAAGAGGGTCTCAAATAGGACAATATCAGCTTTGAGTGAAAAAAGCCAGGCTAAAGCACAGGGCCTATGTTCAACTTCCAGCATTGACAGAAATCAATGAATATGTGAACAATAAAATATGAATTATTAAAATATTGGGCCATATATAAATATTCCATAACTGAATAAAATTTCAGTTGTACTACTTATACTTTGTATGATGCAAATACTTTGACATATTTAAATTGGGATATGGAGAAAGGCTTGAAATAATATCTAATGGGGAGCTGGGAAGGTGGCTCAGTGGTAGAGCACTTGCCTTGCATGCATGAGGCCCTGGGTTTGATTCCTCAGCACCACATAAGCAACAAGAAAAAAGCCAGTAGTGGCAATGTGGCTCAAGTAGTAGAGCACTAGCCTTGAGCTGTAGAGCTGAGGGACAGCGCCCAGGCCCAGAGTTCAGGCCGCACCACTGTACCCCCCCAAAATAATAATAATAATATCCAAAGGGAAAATAAAGTCCAAAAGAATTATATGTACATATTGAGAAACCACGTGCCATTCCTACACCAAAATATCTATGTTCCCTGACCTTTGCATACCAAAGAATCAGTCAAGTGTTAGGATTCTTTTGTCATTTGTCCTGCATCTATTTCTACAAAGAACACACTTACCTCCTCTATAGTACTTGAAGGATGAATGGGACGAATGAAATCCAGTAGCGATGGGACCCACCGTGGCCACAGCCCTCATAAGGGCCTGCTCACTGGGAGGTAGCATAACGTACCCAGTGACATTAGCAGAAGAATTCTCAGGTTTGTACCTGCAGGGTCCATCCTTTGAAGGGAAAGAGGGAACAGATGTGATTAGAGCCATCCAGCTCTGAAGTTTCACTTTGCAACTTAGTGTTTCTAAGTCAGCACTGTTGGAAACCAGAAGGTGAAATTCTATTCCTAGCTCATTTGAAACGGAAAATCTTCTCTGGTCTGTTGAACCAATCAGGCTATCTCTATCTCTTCATACCAGGTGTTCACCATGGACAGATCCTTGGCTACAGAATAGCATACATATACACTGGGTCACACAGCAATAAAAAAAATCACCGGATTGTTACCCATCTATGTTCTCCAGTCCACAGAACTCTGACCCAGCTAATGATGACAGTGACAGAAACAGAGAGTTGACAGAAAAAGATCCTATCATCTAAAGTGTGAATTGGGAAGAGCAAGTCTTATCTCTGAAGTTGGTGGACGGTCTGCAATGCAGGCAGGAGTGACAACAAGGTACAGAGCTGCAATTACCTTTGCTTCATAGGGGTAGGATTCCTCTGAGTCCAGGCCTCCATTGTTCTTAACATATTGATAAGCAAGATTTGGTAGGCCACCACTGCAGCCGTAGTTTTGGGGACGAGAACAGTCCACTAGGTTCTGCTCACTGAGGGAGACCAGTTTGCCCGTTTTCTTGAACATCTGTCCTTCTAGTGCACCAGTTGCGCAAAAAGCCCAACACGAATTACAACGACCCTGATAAGAGAAGAAAAGTCTCTCATACACAAAGCAAATAGAAAGACATGGACATCACTCCTGCGTGTGAACAGGCTTCCAAAAAAACCGCGAACTCCAGGACACTACAGAGTCTGCCAAAGGAATGACAACTACTCCTGGCTTTGCTATGGGCAGTGAAAGGGTCGACAGTGACACTGTCATACCTGATCCTTCACAGGGGTCACATAGCCTTTCTCTCTCCAGTCCACAGAGGCAGGCAGGTCACCGAATAGAAGATCTGGATATATTTGTTCCTCCTCATTGGGCCTAACGGGCTGAAACTCAGTTTCCCCCTGCTGCAATTCTTCATCAGTCTTCAGGAAAGAGTAAAGAAGATATTTCAAAAGCAGGGTCATTTTGTGGAGAAGTAAGGAGAGCAAGCCCCGTTGTAAGCAGAGCCCAGGACACTTACCATGTCTCCAAAGGCGTTCATTTCCAGGGTGTAGGTATGTTTCCCTTGGCGCTCTTCCTCATTGTGCACTTCAATCATTTTCCAGTTCTCCTCCCATATTGCTCTCCTCCATCCTTCTTCATCCTAGGAATAGGCACAAGCGATGAGTGCTCTGTCTACTTAAACCCAACTCCGGTTCACTAAATGGAACTGCTGACAAAGATGGAGAGAGACGCTGTCCAGGATGTTGTGCATTTGGGGAAGCTGTTTTCTGGAGTCAGAGAACAGCAGGCTATCTGCCCACATCCTGCTTATATGACTGGTATTAGCTGACTGCCTTGGAGACCTGGCTTGGATAAAGTTAAATCAGCAAGGATCTCGTCTGTGGCGTCCTTCAGAACACTTTCCATATTACCCACCGAATGGTAGCTTTTGCCATATTCTGTCTTCCACTTTGTCCACTGTGCATCCAAACTGGGATCCAATACTGGAGCAGCTGAGGTCATTCCCAAGCAAAGGATGGCCAGCAACAGAGAAGGATCCATATTGGAAAGCCTAGAAAGGGAAATGAAGCCGGGATTTCCAGTGACTCATGCATGTCAGAAGTCTGCTTAGTCTTAACTAGAATAGAATTAATGCCACCATGACCATTTAGATATTAAAATAAGATTTTAAAATATTTGTCCACAGCCGGACGCTGGTGGCTCACGCCTGTAATCCTAGCTACTCAGGAGGCTGAGATCTGAGGATCGTGGTTCAAAGCCAGCCCGGGCAGGAGAGACCATGAGACTCCTATCTCCAATAAACCACCAGAAAACCGGAAGTGGCGCTGTAGCTCAAGTGGTAGAGCGCTCGCCTTGAGCTGAAGAGCTGAGGGACAGCGCCCAGGCCCAGAGTTCAAGCCCCACGGCCGACAAAAAAAAAAAAAAAAAAAAAAAAAAAAATATTTGTCCACACTTGTGTTAAGGCTTAAGGATATACTTGAGTTAAAACATCAAAATACAGGTATGTGGTCAAGCAATGGGCATGAACATTATCCTGCCCGGAGCTCTTGGAGTTGAAGCAAAGTGTGCAAGATTAGTGGTTGGTTTAAATGTTAGGATTCTAGCTAAAATCTCACCCAATGGGATATCTGATCTCAGCTAGGAGCAATGATATCCCCCAAAGCTCAGAGTCCACTGACATCTCCTTAGCCAATGCAGAGTAGAAGATGGATGAGTCGTGCACTGCCTTCTCCCCTTCTTGGGTGAAACCCTCTGAAATATGCTTCCTAGACAAACTAGGAAGACAACACCCCACATTCTCACTTTTACACATCAACTTCCAATACCACAACCTGCTGTCACATTCATGCCCTTGTTCATGTACTGCACAGAGTGCAAGCTAGAACTCCAAGGTCGTGCCCCTGGGCAGGAACAGGTAGCTCATGGGGCTCCATGCTTAGCCCATGTTTCTGCCCACTGCACGTTACCTGGTAGTGATGCACAAGAGCATATTACCTGATGGTTCAAGAATGGGAGAGCATTACAGTGCAGTTTGCAGGCATCCAGCTGCCTTATACAACCTGGACAGATCCCGCACGACCTGAGATCTTCTGGCTGATGGAGTAGCCACCCTTGGGTTTCACACCACCGCTCTATGCCATCCTGACCACCCTTCTCAGCTGGCCCCCAATGTCCATGCTGAGGCAGAAATGGAAGTTGATCTGCTTGTGCTCTTGCTCCTGAAAGGCCTTCTATTCTACCCCTCTTCCCGCCATGCCTCTGTGGGCTGGGATGCTCACCTGAACCTGAAGCTGTGCAGGAGCACTCCGCAGTGCAACTCTCCAAAGACAGCTGTCCTAAAAGCACCTGGCCCTGATATCAGGTTTTAAAGTCTCAGGACACTCACTGGCCTGCAGTCCTCCCCACTTCCTGAACTGTGATTGGCTCCTGCTGCCCCAGGGCAGGACCTGTTCAGCCTTCTGGCAAGGTCAGCTCCACTTCTTTTTCCTGGATCCATCCTCTGTTCTTCTGCCAAATGATGCCTTCTGCCATGGCCCTTCCTAGATGGTGGCATCTTGATATTGAACTTCTCACATTCCTCATTCACTTGCCATCAATTTCCTTGATCCATTATACAATCTGTTGAATTCCACTATGGCCACATGTAATAGACTAGGTCCTGCACAAGTAGAACCACACAGTATCTGTCTTTTTGTCTCTGGATAGTTCACTTAGCATAGTCTTAGCAAGTTTGCTCTATGTTATAACATGTGTCATAGTATCCTTTCTTTTGAAAGGACTAATATTTTATTCTATGTAGACAGAATATTTTGATTATTTGAGTGTTTGAGTTATTTGGGCATTTTAGAAATATTCCTATCCACACGAATGTACACATGTAGGTTTACATTGCTTGCTTTAGATTCTTTTGTATATGTACTTAAAACTAGAATTGCTAGATAAGTAATTGTGTTCTTGAGTTTTCCTCTGTATTTACCACAGCACATGTCCCATTTTCATTAACACCAGCCATGTCCAATGGTTTCCACTTATAATCACTGTTCACTGTGCTTTACTTCCTTTCTGTTTTCCTTCCTCCCTTCCTTCCTTCCTACCTTCCTTGTTTCTATTTTGCCTTCCTTCTTTCCTTCTATTCTGACTTCCTTCCTTGCTTCCTTGATGTTTCTTTTTCCCTTCTTTCTTCTCTCCTTTTCCTCATTTCCCCTTTCTTTTTTCTCCACTCCTTCTTTTCTTTCTCCTTCCTTTCAATACTTCCACTAATGCCTGTATTACTCTCATGGGAAATACAAAATAAAACATTTTCATATGCTTCTTTGCTTTATGTATATATTCAGGAGAAGAATATCCACTCCAGTCTACTTTTTGACATTATTCAATGGAAATAATTTGTTATTCCTGGTGAGCGTGAGTTTTACTTAGGAGCTTTTTAGATTTTCTAGATTTAATTCCTCATTACCTCTATGCTTTGCAAATATTTTCTGTGGATTCACTTTGCACTTTAATGTAGGACCCAAGAATGCTCAAAAGGTTTTCATCATGATAAGATCCAATTACATATTGCTTCTATGATCATTTTTACTATTTTAAAATCATTGCCAAGTTCCATCCCATGCTGTTTTTACTTCTTTCCTCATTGTCTTTCCCTTTATGTTTAAATGGTTGATTCACTTAATTAATTTCTGTACCCATTTTACATGAGCAAAGATGGATTTCTAACATTGTTGTAGAAAATAATCTTCGTTCCCTAAGAGATAACCTTATCCCTCTCCCTTAAGATTTTCTAAAACTCAATTCCTGCAGATTCCATTCTAAGACCTTTTTTAATGCAATTTTTTTATTGTAAGAATACTGTACAGAGGAGTTACAATTACATGGGCAAGATAACGAGCACATTTCTTATCAAGCATTCTACGACCTTTGAAGAACTAAGAACTCTCCTTTCTATATCCAGGGGCTGAAGCACAGCTGATTGTGAAACTGTACTATATTGCTAGTGACTGGAAGGAGATTGTTGATTGTCTGTTCTTTGGAAATAATTCATGGAATTCAACAGAGTCATTCAAAATGACTGCACAGAATTGTAAAATCGAGGTTTTACAGTTGCCTTTGGGCTTCCTCTCCAGGAGATTAAGGGTGAAATCTTGTGACTGCCTAAGCCCCACCCACCCATTGAACTTGACCAGGCTGAGTGGCAGCTGCTACTGTGAACAGCAGCCTCTTGGTTCCTTAGAAAGCAAGCTCAAGCTAGGATACACACTATGGACTCATTTTCTATCAAGTGAGCCTGAAAGAAATTAAACTAACACTTCTCTAGCTGCAGGAGGAACAGAGACAAGGCTGGGTTCAAAAGAAACTACAAGACATCAGCACTCCCACTTATCAATGTCTGTTTATACAATACCAGTGTCTATTTATACAAAATCTCCTCAACAATGCACCAAGCAAAGGAGGGTTCTAGCTTTCCTTTCGCATCCCAAGTCTTGCAAACACCCCCCTTCACACATCATGGTGCATCTTTAATCAAAACCCAGGTTGGCAGAGCTTCCCAGTTCCTAGGTTAAGTGCATATTTGTGAAAGTATGTTCTTCTCCGCATCTGCCAAGGTTCTTTTCCACATAAAGGAAGCAGGACAGGATTCCCTCTCCATCCCAGGATGTTCTTAGCTACAAAATACCTGGCAAATCTCAGGTAAACCAGACACTGTGATGTCACTTAACAATTCTCCCCATTGGACCAACCCAAGGTTATGAGTTTAAAATAACTGGATTAGGCAATGAGTCACCACTGTCAGCATTGTCCATTAAAAATTTAATTGCAAGATGATACTTATATATCACAATATGTACTATAGTAATATGGAAAAGTGTTAGTCAATTGGTATTCATATGGCTCCTGAAATAGTTGTATTTCTGAAGATTTTTGTTTTGTTTTTGTGCAGGTACTGAGACTTGAATTCAGTCTCAAATTATTTTTCACCTAGGCCAGTGCTGTATCACTTGAGTCAAATCTCTTCTTCCAAAACTTTGCTGGCCAATAGGAGATAGGTCTTGAGAATTTTCTGCTCCAACTGGCTTCCAACCATGATTCTGAGATTTCTTTTATTTTTTAGTTACATGTATTTATTGTAAAAATACTGAACAGTGGGGGCACAATTACATGAGGAAGGCAATGAGTACATTTCCTATCAAGCATTGTTACCTCCTCCTTTGTTTTTCCCCTAGCATCCCTTCCCTCCCCCACCTCCCCAACTCCCCCCATCCCTGAAATTGTAAAGTTTTCAACATAGTGTCTTGTGCATCTCTTTGATGCCATGGGTTATCCTGTACCCTTATTTCAGCATTTCATTATTTACCTTCCCCTCCCACAATTAGAAAAATGTATAAGCAAGATGCAGGGCACTGGAATAAAATACAGTGAAAACAGGAGTTATACCATGGGGGAAGAACATAAAAAAGAAACAAAAAATCATATACTACATAACAAATACATTCAAAAAAAAAAAGAGCAAGAAAGGTATAACCTCTTGTGTTCCTATCTTGGGTTTTATTTCACTTAGCATCATCTTATATGGTCATATGTACATAGCTTTTGAACTTTTCTGCTTGTCTTAGACATATACTAGTTATTGCAAATAAAGGAAAACGCGACCTATGTTTCTTTGAGTCTTGCTTACTTCACTTAATATAATTTTTTCCAAGTCTTCCATTTTCTAACAAATGGGACAATGTCATTCTTTATGTTGGAAGCATAGGATTCAATCATACATACATACAAACACACACACACACACAGAAACACACACACACACATATCACATTTTCTTGATCCATTCATCTACCAAGGGCATCTGGATTGACTTCAAACTCCAGAGTAGGGAAGATTATAGACATGATAAACTCCTGAGCACCCACCAATTCTGGTTGTTTATGCCTTGTTTTTTCTAGAGAATTAATCATCAGCCCGAGCAGGACAGACCAGGAGAGTCTTATCTCCTGTAAACCACCAGAAAACTGGAAGTGGTGCTGTGACTCAAGTGGTAGATTGATACCCTTGAGCTGAGGAGTTGACCAATAGTGCCCAAGCACAGAGTTCACACCCCAATGTGGACAAAAAAATTGATTTGTATGCATTTTTAGAATTGGTGAATGAATGAACTGCATGTTTATGTTACCTTTAGCTTTCACAGAAGCATTTTGCTTGATTTAAGTTATCAAAATAGATGTAGAAATATCCATTCACATCCTTGCTCTTGATACATTTGTGAATGTACTTAAAACTGGAATTGCTAGATAAGTGATTGTATGCTTGATTTTTCCCTGTATTTCCATAATATATGTGCCATACTCATTAACACCAGTAGAGTACAATGGTTTCCAATTCTAATCACATCTTCTATTTTTTCCTTCCTTCCTCTTTCCTTCTCGTCTTCCTTTCTTCCTTCCTTGTTTTCTTCCTTCCTTCCTTCCATTTTTCTTTGCTGTCTTCCTCTTTCCCTCCTTTCCTTTCTTTCTCCTTTCTGACTTTTCTCCACTCTATTTTTCTCCTCTTTCTCCTTCCTTTCAATGCTTCTCCTAATGCCTGTGAGCTGGTAGTTCATTGTGATTCTGATTTGTCTTTTCCACATGAGCAATACATATGATATGAAACATATCTTCATGCGCTTATTTGTCCTCAATTCTACTTTTGGACCCTATTCAATGCAGTTATTGTATTAGTCGTGGTGGTGTTGAGTTTTATTTAGGAGCTCTTTAAGTTTTCTTGATTTTAATTCCTCATTCCCTCTGTGATTTGCAAATGTTTTCTCTGGATTGCTTTTCCCTTCTATTCTGGAGCCTTTGAATGCAAAAATGATTTCATTATGAAGACATCTTGCTTATCTAATTTTCCTATAATTACTTTTACTACATGTGAAAATCATTGCCAAGTTCTAAGTCATAAAGATTTTACCTTATGCTTTTTTGTTAACTTCTTTGATCATCTTTACTTTTATCTTTAAATGTTTGATTCATTTGATTAACTTCTATACCCACATCAACTATGAAAAGATGGTTTTCTAATCATTGTTGAAAATAATCTCCTTTCCCTAGGAGATAACTTTTACCCTCTCCCTTAAGGATTTTAAACTCAATTTTCCAAGATTCCATTCTGAGATTCTGAAGAACTAGGAATCCTTCTTTCCATGTCCAGGGGCTGAAGCACAGGTGATTGTGAAACTATACTATATTGCTAGTGACTGGAAGGAGATTATTGATTGTCTGTTGTTTGGAAATACTTCCTGGAATTCAACAGAATCATTCCAAATATCTATATTAGAATTCTAAAGTTCAGGTTTTACAGTTGCCCTTGGGCTTCCTCTGCAGGGAGGTGAAGGGAGAAAACCTTGTGACTGCCTTGGGCCCACCCACCCATGGAGGTTGGCCAGGCTGAGTGGCAGCTGCTGCTCTGCCTCTTGGTTCCTTGGAAAGCAAGCTAAGCCTAGAGGACAGAATGTGAGCCCAACTAGAATTAAGCCAAGAAGTCCCTAGCTGCAGGAGAAATAGAGAGAAGGCAGTGTTCACATGAAACTACAAGACATGAGCACTGCAAGATATCAGTGTCTGTCTAGACAATACCAGTTTCTATTTAGTATTATTTTTTTACTGTGAAAATACTGTACAGAGGGGTTGCAATTCCATGGGCAAGATAATGAGTTCATTTCTTATCAAGCATTGTAGCCTCTTCCTTTGTTTCTCCTTCCCATCCCTTCCCATCCTCCCCCTAAGCCCCCACACACCCCACCAAAATTGTGAAGTTCGTTTTCGATAGAACGACTTGTACATCTCGTTGCTGCAATGGGTCCATCTGTATCCCTATTTATTCAATTTGTTTTTCCCGGGGCTGAGAAGGTGGCTCAGTGGTAGAGCGCTTGCCTTGCATGCATGAGGCCCTGGGTTCGATTCCTCAGCACCACATAAGCAGAAGAAAAAAAAAAGCCGAAAGTGGTCCTGTGGCTCACGTGGTAGCGCGCTAGCCTTGAGCTGAAGAGCTGAGGGCCAGCTCCAGGTCCAGAGTTCAGACCCCACGACCTTACCCAAGAAAAAAAAAAAAAAAAGAGTCAATTTGTTTTTCCCCTTCCAGTACACAAATTATACCGACATGAAATAAAGTGAAAGCAGGGGTTATACTGTGGGGGAGGGACATACAAAGCAACAAAGAAATAATCTTATAAATGTGTTAGAAACAATCACATCAGAGAAAAAAAATACTTGAATACATATCATTTCCCTAACAACAAGATTTTCTGCTTGACTCAGACATATACTAGATATTGAAAATAAAGGAAACCATGGGACCTATGTTTGTTTGGGCCTGGCTTACTTCAATGAATATAATTTTTTCCAATCCATTCCATTTACGAACAAATGAGACAATGTCATTCTTTCTGATGGAAGCATAGAATTCCATTGTGTATATATACCACATTTTCTTGATCCATTCATCTTGATCCATTCATCTTGATCCATCCATTCATCTGGGTTGGTTCCAAATCTTAGCTATAGTAAATAATGCTGCAATAAACATACTGGTGCTGGTAGCTTTAGTGTGGTCTTGTTTGTGAACATTTGGGTAAATGCCCAAAAGTGGGATTTCTGGGTCATAGGGGAGCTCTATGTGGAGTCTTTTGAGGAACCTCCATACTGCTTTCCAAAGTGGTTGAACAAGTTTACACTCCCACCAACCATGCAATAAGGTTCCCTTCAGTCCACAACTCTCCAGCATCTAGAATGGAAGAAAGACAGCCTCTTCAGTAAATGGTGCTGGAAAAATTGGTTAAATACTTGTAGAAAACTAAAGCTAGATCTTTATATATCACCCTGCACCAGAATCAACTCCAAAGGGATCAAAGACCTCGGGGTCAAAGCAGACACTCTGAAAACATTACAGGATGGAATAGGAGAAACCCTAGGTCTTGTTGGCACCAGTTTCTACTTAGACAAATTCTCCTCAACAAAGCACATAGTAAAGTGGGGTTCTAGCCATTTCTTTCACTTCCAACTCTTCTACTCCCCACCCCCAATGCCATGGTAAAATCCTTTTGATGGTGGCTGATGCACACATATTAGGCACGAACCCACCCTGTATCTTCCCAGTTCCTATGTAAAGTGCAGTATCTGAGAAAGTATGTTCTTCTGTGCATCTGCTGAAGTTCTTTTTCACATTAAGATTTTCCCTCCAGCCCAGGACGTCCAGAGTTACAAAAAAAAAAAAGTGACAAATCAAATGGGGAGCAGACACCTCTTATCACTTAACACTTCTCCCCAGTGGAACAACCTGAGATCAGAAATTTAAATTAACTGGATTAGCCAAAAAGTCAGCATTATCAGCATTAGCCAATATAACTTTTCTTGCAAGGTAATACACACACACACACACATACATCCTAATAAATACTATCTATGGAAAAGTGTTAGTTAATTGATATTCATATGACTCATGAAATAATTTTACTTCAGAGATCTTTTTGGGTTTTTTTATGCAGGAACTAACGAACACTTGAATTCAAAGTCTTGAATTCTCAGTGAGCTTTTTTACTCCAGGCCGATTCAGTACCACATGAGCCAAACCGCTTCTTCCAAGTTTTACTGGTTAATTGGAGATAGGTCTTGAGAATTTTTCTGTCCCAACTGGCTTCCAACCATGATTCTCAGATTTCAACCTCTAGAGCACGGAAGATTATACACATGAGAAATTAGTGAGTACCAGCAATTTCTGAGTGTTTGTGCCTTCCAATTTGTGGAGAATAATGTCATCAGAAAATTAACTGAATAGGTAAGTAAGTCCACCATCAAGAATTCATGAAACTCTACCAGGCATCTGTGTCTCAATTCTGTAATCTTAACTATGTAGAAAATGAGATCTGAGGATCAAGTTTCAATGCCAGCCTGGGCAGAAAAATCCATTTGACTCAGCCAATTAAATTTCAAAATGCTGGAAGTAGAGCTGTGGCTCAAGTGGTAGATTGCTAGCCTTTTAGAACAAAAGCTCCTAGGCATTCTCCAGACTTCCAGTTCAAGCCTGAGAATTCTTATCACAAGGGGGGGAGGAAGGAGGGTGGAGTGGGAAGGCATGGGAAGGGAAAACAAAGGAGGAGGCAACAATGCTTGATAAGAAATGTACTCATTATCTTGCCCATGTAATTGTAACCCCTGGGTATGGTATTTTCACAATACAAAAGAAGTATAAGAATGATGATGGTGATAATAATAAAAATAATAGCCATAACTAATGAAGATAGCTTGGTGCCTGTGTCTGAAGCCTGTAACCTAGCAAGTTGGCAAACTGAGATCTGATGATTGTAGATCTGAGCAGCCAGCACAGGTAGCAAAGTGCATGAGAATCCTATCTCCAATTACCTACCAAACATCACAAAGCAAAAAGTGGCTTAGGTGGTAGAGCGCTAGTCTGGAGCAACAAAAACTGTGACTACAACCAGGCCCAGAATTCAAGCCCCAGACCACCTTCACACACACACACACACACACACACACACACACACAAGCACACACACACACACACACACATAATGAAGGTATCACTCTCTTCTCATAGTCCCTGACTTGTAGGTTGAACTTTCCCTTAGATTCCATCCATGTGTGCCTTTCCTATCAGCTTCTCCAAGCCTCAGCCTCCCCATCTTAGATCTGAGATGACCACCTTACTCTTATTTTCACTGAGAAAAAGCTGAAAATGATATTGTGTTGATCAAATGGTAGGACATTTACTTTGATCACAAAAAGCCTCTGGGACAGCACCTAGGCCCTAAATTCAAAACACTGGACCATGCAAAAGAAACAAAGAATAATAAATAGAAAATGCATATTAAAACTGTAACTCCCTGAACATAGAACCAAGCATTCCATAGTGAGCTCTTGCTTCTTAGTGCATCTGGCTTCTTAGCATCGGTCCAGAAAAACACCAGATACCATACTCAGAGGTTGGCTTCACTCTCCAAACAGAAACTGGCTTTTCAGTGACTCATTTGCAGTTGAGGATAGCACTGGGGAGCACAGCTCCAGGAGTGATGTGAGGACAGTTACATCAAGGCAGAGGCAGCAGACACCAAAATGAGCAGGTGTGCAAGGGAGACTGGTCCCAGGGAAAGCAGAACCCAAGGGAAGTCACTGGTGAGTCAAACCTTACAGACCTTATATTGTGCAGACCTTGGTTGTATGAGAATCATGAATGAAATTGAAGATCTTCATTACCAGATTTAATTACTTTTTCATGATCTTGTAAGATAGAAAGGGATTTGTATGTGTTTTTAGACTTGGTGAATGAATGAACAACATGTTTTTCTTTCTTTTTTTTATTGTGAAAATACTGGGGGTTACAATTACATGGGCAAGATAATGAGTACATTTCTTATCAAGCATTGTAGCTTCCTCCTTGGTTTCCCCTTCCCATCCCATCCTCTCTGCCCCCCCAAATCCTCCCCCCTCCCCTGCACCAAAGTTGTAAAGTTCCTTTTCGACATAATGACTTGCACATCTCATCATTGCAAGGAGTCCACCTGTATCCCTAGTTAAACGATTTGTTTTTCCACTTCCCCTCCACAAATTATACTGACATCAAATACAGTGAAAGCAGGGGTTATACTGTGGGGGCAGACATACAAAGCAACAAAGAAATAATCTTATAAATGTGTTAGAAACAATCCCATGAAAGAAAAAAAACATTTGAATACATATCTTAGGGTTCATTTCTCTAACATCACCTTATCTGACCTTTTCTGCTTGACTCAGACATATACTAGATATTGCAAATAAGGGAAACCATGGGACCTATGTTCCTTTGGGTCTGGCTTACTTCACTTAATAGAATTTTTTCCAAGCCTTTCCATTTCCTAACAAATGGGGCATTGTCATTCTTTCTAATGGAGGCATAGAAGTCCATTGTGTATATATACCACATTTTCTTGATCCATTCATCTACTGAGGGGCATCTGGGTTGGTTCCATATCTTAGCTATAGTAAATAATGCTGAACAGCATGTTTTTAATACCTTTACCTTGAACTGAACCATTTATGCTTGATTTAGACTTAAAGGCATGCAGCTAAATGAATCTAGCAAGCGGCTAAGCTCTTGGCTCCTAAAAAGCACCAAGGGAGGAATCAGTCATGAGGCACAGGGCAAGGGACATATTGAGCCCTTGAGCCAGAAAGCTGTGGCTTCCCATCCTCTGTACAAACAACTCTTCACATTTTGATAACGGTTACTCTGATCACACTGCTGAATCATATTTTAGTCCTGTCTACATACCTCTAGTCCTAGGAAAGAATCCTGGTTTTCTTTCTTTCTCTCTTTATTTCATCCTTTCATTCTTTCTTTCTTTAGTGTTCTTTCCTTCTTACATTCTCTTTGTCTAGCTTTCATTCTTTGTATAATTGCAGAATTGGGACTTGAATTTGGGGTCTTGTTCTTGCTAAGCAATTCCTGCAACCACCTGAGTCACACTGTCAACCTGGTTTGCTCTAGTTGTTTTTCAGCTAGTGTCTTCCCTCTTTCTTTCCTTTCTTAGCATCCACCATTCTCTTTCACATTAGCTAGACTTGCAGGTATGAGCCACTGCACCTGACAAAAAGATCCTGTTCTTCATATTTGATCATCCTTCACATCGGTTCAGATTCCTCTTCCACCATGCACCTGTGATGTCTGACCACTCAGGCCAGTCATTGTCAAGAATTGTGTCAGGACTGTTGAGACAGAGTCACCTACCGTTCTTTTTCCTTGAGGTGTTTCCCTCCTGACCCTTGGCTGTTGAGTGGAAATGAATTCCCACTAGATCTTGCCCATGCTGCTTTAGGGGTTAAGGCAAATCTCTATCCCTTACTGACGGAACCCAATACAGTAGTAATACAGGAATACCGTCCCAAAGCCTTTAAACAAATATTCCTAGCTGTGCTTTGACAAGTGTCATTGTATAGCTTATGTCATTACTTTATTTCATGGTTTTTGTTGTGCTGGGAATTAAATTCAGGGCCCTGTGCCATGCCGCCAGAGACCTGTTGGCCTTGGTTCCTTGCTTTATGATAGGCTGGGATGAATTTCCCTTCTCCTATTTGCTTCCCAGTATCATAGGAAGATAACAAGGACCTGCCACGTTCCCCAGCCATCACTAAGTAGTCTGTATAACCTGTATGCCCAGGCTACTCTTGAAGTTTGATACCATGATTTCTACCTTCCAAGTAGCTAGGATGATAGAAGCTTGGGCCTATCATTATTGCCCTGGGACTAACAGCTATACGCCTGCTTTTCCTTTCCAGCAGGACAATAGTGAACCCACATCTGCTCCAAAGTCTTGATGCTGGCTCCTAAGAGCCTAGAGGCTTTACCTCAATGTCCTGAACATTGCATTCCATTTCTGCTGGCATAAAGTAGATGGTGAGTAGAGCTGTATAGAGAAGAAAAGTGCAAAACCTGAGCTTCCTCTACTAAACCCCATTTGCTGGCTTACACTACAGTTATTTCTGAGTTTTAGAAGGGATTTGACACTCATCACTCTTCTGATTTTGTGCACCAGAACTAGTGCTGAAACTCAGGGTTTGGCCGTGTTGCAGGATGGCATTCTACCACTTGAGTTACAGATCCTCTTCTAGCTTGCTGGTTGCTAAAGATAAAAAAAATCTCACAGACTTTCCTCAACCAGCTGGCTTTGAACCATGACCCCTCAGATCTCAGACTCCTTGGTAGCTTGAATTACAGCTAGAATTGCATGTGCCACCTGCCCCAACACTTACCAGGCTTACCTCTGCATTCCTCTCTGCCTTGACCAACCTCAGATGTAAAATGGGCACAGAGTGACCTCTGCACAACTGTTTGTTCCCACTCTCTTCAATATTGTGACAATGGAACCAACATTTGTGAACAGACTTGCAGGAAAGTACTTTTTCATTTCCCTTTGAATACCCAGGATACTAATCGTATGCATAACTTTCTGGAAACTGCCAGACTATTTCTACAGTAGCTAAACTGTCCTGTTTTCACTTTAATTTTCATCCATATCATGGATGAGAAGAAGGTCATTAGAGACTTGTCTGAATTTTTATTTCAGTTTGATCTTTTTGTTATTCAATCTGGATTATCAGAATGGTGAGAATTTGTATGCTTTTTCTGCTTCCTTTGTTAATTTAATTGATGTTTGTTAGAGTTGTTAAAAAAGAACATGTTTACTGAAAATTCTAAACATTGATAACCCAAGTTACCCAACATCAAGAAGCTTCTACTTAAAAAAAAAAAAAAAAAAGAACCTTCTACTTAAGTAAATTTTATGCTCTATATTTATGTCTACATTTATATGTAATGAATTAAAAATTTCCATGAGTTAAGCAGCACATGTCCAGGAAGCTTGACCCAATTCTACTTGATTATATGGTTTTCAATTGTAAATAATTTTCATTACATTTATTAGGCATGAATATAAGGAAATAATATACCATCCCTAAATGTTGATCATATCTAGTATAAAAAGTGGATAACACCAGTGGCCACACAGAATTGTGTTGCGAATTTAATGAGACAAGAAAGCACTGGTTAACCAGTCATGTTCTGATTTTTCACTTGAACTATATGTATACTTGAGATACGACTTTTCATCAAAGGCTTATTAGTCCTACAGTAGATTGTAAAAACCTCTATATTGGGGCTGGGAAGATGGCTCAGTGGTAGAGTGCTTGGCTTGCATGCATTAGGCCCTGGGTTCCATTTCTCAGCACTATATATGCAGAAAAACCTGAAGTGGCACTGTGGCTCAAGTGGTAGAGCTCTAGCCTTGAGCTGAAGAGCTGAGAGACAGTGCCCAGGCTCAGAGCTCAGGCCCCAGGACCAAAAACAACAAAAAACAATCTATATTGATGGTCTTTATTGCCTAGAGCTTACCAGTCATTCACATCTGGACTATAGTCAGATTCAAGAGTTTATCTTGATCCTAGAAAACCCTGAAAAGGACTGAGCAACCTTTCTGCCTGTCTTCTATTTAGAATGGGTCTCTGTCCATATATACACAAACTTATGTGTATTTACATATTGGTGGTTGTGCTGGTAACTGGGTCATCAACTCAGGGCCTGCACACTATCCTTTAGCTTTTCCACACAAGGCTAGTGCTTTACAATTTGAGCCACAGCTCTACCCCTGGCTTGTTGGTAGTTATACTTTACATTCTCAGGAACTTCCTCTTCAAGCTGGCTTTGAGCTCTGATCCTAAGATGTCAGCATCCTTTCTAGTCAGGATTACAAGTGTGAGCCACTGGCATCTGGGCAATTTGCTACTTTTTAACTTACTGTTTGTGGAAGTTCTTCAAAATCCAGCTACTTCCTTGCTCTGGGGCAATTAGAGCTGGAGGAAACAAAAGGAGGAATCAGTGAGTCCTTTCCAATTCCCATTTGCTTGTCATCTATGTAATGAAGTGGGTTATTTTCTCAGTTTATTCAGCTACTCAATGAATAAATGTTATGGATGTTCAGCGCAGCATAACCTCCATGTTTTTCCAGGATGAAGAAAGAACTCTAAATGACAAACTAGGAAGTTGAGTCTAGCCGGAAAAGGGGGACATTGTTATTTTTCAGGCCGATGGGTTTTAGGTCATTGTTTTCCTAGAAGAGACTGCCTGGAATGTTCTTCTACTCCATGCCACGGTGGTGCCTCTGTGTCCCAAACCCACCCATCACCAGTATCATCCTCCACATCTCAACCCTGTATCTTCCTCAAGGGCTCTAACCACATCTCTTGTCTCTGGGGTTTTGACCTCTGGTCTCTGCTAAGATGCTCATATCTTTTATTCCCATTGATCACTATTCTGGCTGATGCCTTCCTCCCACCTCATGCCCTGAGTAGAGCAGCACCTGCCCACTGAAGTCAGAACTGTGTTCCACAGTGGTGATGGCTGGTACTCAGTGGGTGCTATGCACATTTCAGTTATATCAGATCTGGGTCCCATCCTGCAGAGGAAGGGTGACTCTCACAAGTCTCCCTACAACACTGCCTGCTGGTATTCAAAACCCAAGGAGCTTCACTGCTGGTGTGACATTTTTCCTTTAGTTAAAAAATAAACAGTATCTCATGTAGTAGGGAAAGCCAAAAGAGAATCGAACACCACATAGCACCCAGTCTAGAGGGATGTGGATGGATTGTGCTGTAGGCTCTGTTGGCTGGGTCCAGTTTTCTATCTTACTATCCCCTCAGGGAGGATGAAAATATTTCACTAACTACTTCTAGCCTTCCTTTATGTTTATCTGGGACATTTAAGGCTTTTGAAAACACATGGATGATGAACCTCTTTACTATATACTAATAATGTCTGGGAGTCATTTCTGTGAAACTTTTTCATAATGTAAAGATTGTATCTAGCTTGGTCATAAGGAAGCTCTCATTCTCACTTAGGATTTTCCCTCTAGGATTCACCTCCCAAGTCTGGAACTATTTTTCCCAACAAGTCTCAAAACCAGGTCTTTCTCCCTTAATTCCCGTGTGTCCTATTTCACACGGGCAATCTACCAGTGTCCTGTTTTTCTTCACTGCAAGATGACCAGAGGTCTTCACCAGTAGTTGGAGAAGATGCTCTAGGGGCTAGCTCTGAGTCTTTGGTGCCATACCTCAACTCGACTGCCTTCATCTTGAATGTAATGCATGTATTTCCTCAGATCATTTTGTAGTAGTAAAATAATGCACGCTTCTCATTGCTTTTGTGATCTTTTTTCTTTATTAAAACTATTTTCCTTTATCAATATTTGTCTAATTTGACTCCAGTCAATGATTGCCTTAGACACAGCCCTGGGAAGCTGATTCCAGAGATCTGCATGACTGGAAGACCAGACCACCCACTTCTCCTAGCGGATGATTAGTCTCTTCATGTCTATGTTTCTGACAGACTTAATTGCAATCTTGATTACACACACACATACACAAAATGAAATAAAACAGAAAACTTAAAACAAATTAGTCATTTGAGTCAACACATTATTAAGTGAATCAGTAATATACATCCATTTATGGTAGCAATCACACGCGTGGTATCATCTTACAAGTAGAAAAAGATCTTAAAATGTACATCACAACTTGGATCATCAAGCATTTGGTCCTACATAGTAGGACGGGGTTGCGGTGAAGACAATGCCCCCTTCAGAGAAGGCTGTCCCAGACTTATGTCCATCCAAGATCTCACACAGTGGGATAGAGGGAAAAGGAGGCAATTCCACAGTGGTTGTTTCGGTCTCGGGCCACCTTTGCATAGCCGTTTATGCCCCAGTTTGTGCCATAGCTGAAGAAGAGCAAGTGTTAGTTTTAATACATAACATAAACTGCAAGGGCTTTAGGAACAGTCACATGCAATCAAAACCGTGCTAAACACAACACAGTCAGCAGAGAGAATTGAGATGGGCCAATGTCCTTCACCCTTCCTTGATCTAAATCTGCTCATAACCTCTTGTCCATGTCCAATGTGATGAGTTCACAAGGGATTACAACAGTAGAGGTAGATGGTCCTGGGGCTCACACCTCTAATTTTAGCTATTCAGGAGGCTGAGATCTGAGGGTCCCAGTTCAAAGCCAGCCCAGGCAGGAAAGACTGGGAGACTCTTATCTCAATACAAAAAAAACTCAGAAAACCATATGTAGCACTGTGGCTCAAGTGGAGGAGCACTAGGCTTTTGCTGAAGACCTAATGGACAGTGTGCAGGCCCAGAGTTCCACCCCATGACCAACAAAAGATAAATAAAATATAAAGTAGAGACAGAAAGGACATTCTGTTTCAAAACTTTCAGAATGTATATGAAATGGTAAAAATACCATATTAAAAGCCTGTCCCTAGAGAGCTGATGTCAGAATCTAGTTCTATAGTCCCACATTCATAGGTCAGTAGAATAAAAATTGGTAGAGCCTGTATACCAATACTGACTCTCCACATTAAATTCTCTTTGGACTTTTTTCTACAAGTAGGTTAGGCAATTTATTGCTCCCTCCTTCACTTCCCATCTTTCTTTTTTCCTTGTTTGCTTGCTTCCTTGCTTGCTTGCCTGCCTCCTTGCCTGCTTGCTTGCTTCCTTCCTTTTTCTTTTTTTTTTTCTTTTTTTTTTTACGATTGTGCTAGCACTTGAACTCAGAACCTGGGTGCTGTTCTTTTTGCTCAAGGCTGGTCTTCTACCCCTTAAGCCACAGCATCACTTCTGGTCTTTTGGTGGTTAACTGAAGATAAGGGTCTCATGGACATTCCTGCCTGGCTGGCTCTGAACCTTGAACCTCAGAGCTCAGCCTTGTAGTGAGTAGGATTATAGTCATGAACCTGGAAAGCTGCATGTTTTGGCCATTTCTTACCTGTTCTTGATCAGCCAGTATTTGTTGTTTTCTGTTTCTTCTTCTCCTTCATATCCATAGCCAACCACCACAACGCCATGAGTCAGGTACTTGGGGCAGGTTGGATTATAATGAATACCTAAAAAAGAAAACCAAACCACATAGGACGCTCCAGGAACCTGACAGCACCCCACTCTGAGGAACAATAAGGAAAGTATTTCTACATTCACCAAAATTATGTAAAGTCCAGGTAAGCCTTCAGAACTACATGAACAAAGTTAGGAATTAGGCTGAAAACTGACAGAAATACATATTAGCACATATGCCTTGGTAAAAAGGTTTGTCTAATAGGAGAGGAGACCAGTGTGTGAAATCTGGGCATTTTATTTCAAGGACACTGCATAAAATTCAAAGTTCCTTGAACCAAGGAAGGTTGTCCAGGTGCAGTTCCTATCTATAATACTAGAAGGAAGCTGAGATTACAGACTTGCAGTTCCAAGCCAACCTTGGCCGGAAATTCCATGAGACTCATCTCTAATTAACAAGCACAAAGCTCAATGAAGAAAAGGGTCTCAAATGGGACACTATTAGTTTTGAGTGAAAAAAGCCAGGCTAAAGCACAGGGCCTGTGTTCAACTTCCAGCATTGACAGAAGTCAATGAATATGTGAACCTAAAAAATATAAACTATTAAAATCTTTGGCCATTTATAAATATTCCATAATTGAATAAAATTTCAATTATACAACCAATACTTCATGATGCAACTACTTTGACAAATTTAAATAGGGATATGGAGACAAGCTTGAAATAATATCTAATGGGCCGCTGGGAAGGTGGCCCAGTTGTAGAGCGCTTGCCTTGCATGCATGAGGCCCTGCGTTCGATTCCTGAGCACCACATAAGCAACAAGACAAAAGCCAGTTGTGGCACTGTGGCTCAAGTGGTAGAGCGCTAGCCTTGAGCTGAAGAGCTGAGGGACAGCGCCCAGGCCCAGAGTTCAGGCCCCACGACCGTACCCCCCACAAAATAATAATAATAATATTATGCAAAGGGAAAATAAAGTACAAAAGAATTGTATGTACATATTGAAAAAACAGGTGCCATTTCTACACAGAAATATCTATGTTCCCTGACCCTTGCATACCAAAGAATCAGTCGAGTGTTAGGACCCTTTTGTCATTTGTCCTGCATCTATTTCTACAAAGAACACACTTACCTCCTTTATAGTACTTGAAGGATGAATGGGCCGAATGAAACCCAGTAGCGATGGGACCCACCGTGGCCACAGCCCTCATAAGGGCCTGCTCACTGGGAGGTAGAATAACGTATCCAGTGACATTAGCAGCAGAATTCTCAGGTTTGTACCTGCAGGGTCCATTTTTTGAAGGGAAAGAGGGAACAGATGTGATTAGAGACATCCAGCTCTGAAGTTTCACTTTGCAACTTAGGGTTTCTAAGTCAGCACTGTTGGAAACCAGAAGGTGAAATTCTATTCCTAGCTCATTTGAAACGGAAAATCTTCTCTGGTCTGTTGAACCAATCAGGCTATCTCTATCTCTTCATACCAGGTGTTCACCATGGACAGATCCTTGGCTACAGAATAGCATACATATGCACTGGGTCACACAGCAATAAAAAAATCACCCGATTGTTACCCATCTATGTTCTCCAGTCCACAGAACTCTGACCCAGCTAATGATGACAGTGACAGAAACAGAGAGTTGACAGAAAAAGACCCTATCATCTGAAGTGTGAATTGGGAAGAGCAAGTCTTATCTCTGAAGTTGGTGGACTGTCTGCAATGCAGGCAGGAGTGACAACAAGGTACAGAGCTGCAATTACCTTTGCTTCATAGGGGTAGGATTCCTCTGAGTCCAGGCCTCCGTTGTTCTTAACATATTGATAAGCAAGGTGTGGTAGGCCACCAGTGCAGCCGTTGTTTTGGGGACGAGAACAGTCCACTAGGTTCTGCTCACTGAGGGAGACCAGTTTGCCCGTTTTCTTGAACATCTGTCCTTCTAGTGCACCAGTTGCGCAAAAAGCCCAACACGAATTACATTGACCCTGATAAGAGAAGAAAATTCCCTCATACACAAAGCAAATACCAAGCCATGGACATCAGCTCCTGTGTGTGAACAGGCTTCCAAAAGAACCGCGAACTCCAGGACACTACAGAGTCTGCCAAACCAAGTGACAACTACTCCTGGCTTTGCTATGGGCAGTGAAAGGGTCCACAGTGACACTGTCATACCTGATCCTTCACAGGGGTCACATAGCCTTTCTCTCTCCAGTCCACAGAGGCAGGCAGGTCACCAAATAGAAGATCTGGATATATTTGTTCCTCCTCATTGGGCCTAACGGGCTGAAACTCAGTTTCCCCCTGCTGCAATTCTTCATCAGTCTTCAGGAAAGAGTAAAGAAGATATTTCAAAAGCAGGGTCATTTTGTGGAGAAGTAAGGAGAGCAAGCCCCGTTGTAAGCAGAGCCCAGGACACTTACCATGTCTCCAAAGGCGTTCATTTCCAGGGTGTAGGTATGTTTCCCTTGGCGCTCTTCCTCATTGTGCACTTCAATCATTTTCCAGTTCTCCTCCCATATTGCTCTCCTCAATCCTTCTTCATCCTAGGAATAAGCACAAGGGATGAGCACTCTGTCTACTTAAACCCAACTGCCGTTCACTAAATGGAACTGCTGACAAAGATGGAGAGAGACGCTGTCCAGGATGTTGTGCATTTGGGGAAGCTGTTTTCTGGAGTCAGAGAACAGCAGGCTATCTGCCCACATCCTGCTTATATGACTGGTATTAGCTGACTGCCTTGGAGACCTGGCTTGGATAAAGTTAAATCAGCAAGGATCTCGTCTGTGGCATCCTTCAGAACACTTTCCATATTACCCACCGAATGGTAGCTTTTGCCATATTCTGTCTTCCACTTTGTCCACTGTGCATCCAAACTGGGATCCAATACTGGAGCAGCTGAGGTCATTCCCAAGCAAAGGATGGCCAGCAACAGAGAAGGATCCATATTGGAAAGCCTAGAAAGGGAAATGAAGCCGGGATTTCCAGTGACTCATGATGTCAACAGTCTGCTTAGTCTTAGCTAGAAAAGAATTAATGCCACCATGAACATTTAGATATTTAAATAAGACTTTCCAATATTTGTCCAGAGCCATATTAAGGCTTAAGGATATACTTGGGTTAAAACATCAAAGTAGAGGTATGTGGTCAAGCAATGGGCATGAACATTATCCTGGCGAGAGCTCTTGGAGTTGAAGCAAAGTGTGCAAGGTTAATGGTTGGTTTAAAGGTTAGGATTCCAGCTAAAATCTCACCCAATGGGATATCTGATCTCAGCTAGGAGCAATGCTATCCCCCAAAGCTCAGAGTCCACTGACATCTCCTTAGCCAATGCAGAGTAGAAGATGGATGTGTCGTGCACTGCCTTCTCCCCTTCTTGGGTGAAACCCTCTGGAATATCTTTCCTAGACAAACTAGGAAGACAACACCCCACATTCTCACTTTTACACATCAGCTTCCAATATCACAACCTGCTGTCACATTCATGCACTTGGTCATGTACTGCACAGAGTGCAATCTAGAACTCCAAGGTCGAGCCCCTGAGCAGGAGCAGGTAGCTCATGGGGCTCCATGCTTAGGTTTGGATCAGCCCATGTTTCTGCCCACTGCACGTTACCTGATAATGATGCAAAAGAGCATATTACCTGATGGTTCAAGAATGGGAGAGCATTACAGTGCAGTTTGCAGGCGTCCAGCTGCCTTATGCAACCTGGACAGATCCCGAGTCTGACCAAACTGCACGACCTGAGATCTTCTGGCTGATGGAGTTGCCACCCTTGGGTTTCACTCCACCGCCCTATGCCATCCCCACCACCCTTCTCAGCTGGCCCCCAATGTCCATGCTGAGGCAGAAATGGAAGTTGATCTGCTTGTGCTCTTGCCCCTGAAAGGCCGTCTATTCCACCCCTGTTCCCACCATGCCTCTGTGGGCTGGGATGCTCACCTGAACTTGAAGCTGTGCAGGAGCCCTCTGCAGTGCAACTCTCCAAAGACAGCTGTCCTAAAAGCACCTGGCCCTGAGATCAGGTTTTAAAGTCTCAGGACACTCAGTGGTCTGTCCTCCCCACTTCCTGAACTGTGATTGGCTCCTGCTGCCCCAGGGCAGGACCTGTTCAGCCTTCTGGCAAGGTCAGCTCCACTTCTTTTTCCTGGATCCATCCTCTGTTCCTCTGCCATATGATGCCTTCTGCCATGGCATAAGCCAGCCAGAGGGCCCTTCCTCGATGGTGGCATCTTGATATTGAACTTCTCACATTCCTCATCCACTTGCCATCAATTTCCTATGATCCATTATACAATCTGTTGAATTCCACTATGGCCACATTTAATAGACTAGGTCCTGCACAAGTAGAACCACACAGTATCTGTCTTTTTGTCTCTGGATAGTTCACTTAGCATAGTCTTAGCAAGTTTGCTCTATGTTGTAACATGTGTCATAGTATCCTTTCTTTTGAACCTGACTAATATTTTATTCTGTGTAGACAGAATATTTTGATTATTTGAGTGTTTGAGTTATTTGGGCATTTTAGAAATATTCCTATCCACACGAATGTACACATGTAGGCTTACATTCCTTGCTTTAGATTCTTTTTTATATGTACTTAAAACTGGAATTGGTAGATAAGTAATTGTGTGCTTGAGTTTTCCTCTGTATTTACCACAGCACATGTCCCATTTTCATTAACACCAGCCATGTCCAATGGTTCCCACTTATAATCACTGTTCACTGTGCTTTACTTCCTTTCTGTTTTCCTTCCTTCCTTCCTTCCTTCCTTCTTTCCTTCCTTCCTTCCTTCCTTCCTTCCTTCCTTCCTTCCTTCCTTCCTTCCTTCCTTCCTTCCTTCCTTCCTTCCTTCCTTTCTTGCTTCCTTCCTTGTTTCTATTTTGCCTTCCTTCTTTCCTTCTATTCTGACTTCTTTCCTTGCTTCCTTGATGTTTCTTTTTCCCTTCTTTCTTCTCACCTTTCCATCTTTCCCCTGTCTCTTTTTTCTACAATTACTTGTCTTTTTCCTTCCTTTCTATTACTCTCATGAGAAATACATACAATATAAAAAATATTTTCATATGCTTCCTTGCTTTTTTTATATATTCAGGAGAAGAATAGCTACTCCAGTCTCGTTTTTGACAGTATTCGATGGAAATACTTTGTTATTCCTGGTGATCTTGAGTTTTATTTAGGAGCTGTTTATATTTTCTTTCTTTTGTGGGGGGGATGGGGGTCCGGTCGTTGGGCCTTAATTCTAGGCCTAGGCGCTGTCCCTCAGCTCTTCAGCTCAAGGCTAGCGCTCTACCACTTGAGCCACAATGCCACTGCTGGCTTATTTCTTTTTGTTTATGTGGTGCTGAGGAATCGATCCCAGGGCCTCAGGCATGGAAGGCAAGCACTCTACCACTGAGCCACTTTCCTAGCCCCTCTTTATATTTTCTAGGTTTAATTCCTCATTACCTCTATGCTTTGCAAATATTTTCCGTGGATTCATTTTGCACTCTAATCTAGGACCAAAAAATGCTCAAAAGGTTTTCATCATGATAAGATCCTATTTACATATTTTTACTATGATCATTTTTACTATATTTAAAAATCATTGCAAAGTTCCATCTCATGCTGTTTTTACTTCTTTCGTCCTCAACTTTCCCTTTATGTTGAAATGCTTGATTCACTTGAGTAATTTCTATACCCCTTTTTCCTTAAGCAAAGGTGGTTTTCTAGCATTGTTGTAGAATATAATCTTCTTTCCCTAAGAGAAATCCTTATCTTTCTCAGTTAAGATTTTCTAAAACTCAATTTCTGCAGATTCCATTCTAAGACCTTTGAAGAACTAGGAACCTTACTTAACATAGCCAGGGGCTGCAGCACAGGTGATCATGAAACTATACTATATTGCTAGTGACTGGAAGGAGATTGTTGATTGTTCTTCGTAAATAATTCGTGGAATTCAACAGAGTCATTCAAAATGACTACACAGAATTCTAAAATCGAGGTTTTACAGTTGCTTCTGAGCCTCCTCTCCAGGAGATTCAGGTAGAAAACCTTGTGACTGCCTAAGCCCCACCCACCCATTGAACTTAACCAGCCTGAGTGGCAGCTGCTACTGTGAACAGCAGCCTCTTGGTTCCTTGGAAAGCAACCTCAAGCTAGGGTACACACTATGGACTCATTTTCTATCAAGTGAGCCTGAAAGAAATTAAACCAGGGCCTCATTAAACTAACACTTCTCTAGCTGCAGGAGGAACAGAGAGAAGGCTGTGTTCAAAAGAAACTACAAGACATCAGCTCTCCCACTTACCAATGTCTGTTTATACAATACCAGTGTCTATTTATACAAAATCTCCTCAACAATGCACCAAGCAAAGGAGGGGTCTAGCTTTCCTTTTGCATCCCAAGTCTTGCAAACACCCCTCTTCACACATCATGGTATAATCCCTTTGCTGGGGGCTGATGGAAGCATTTAACCATATCACCAACGCTGCATCTTTAATCAAAACCCAGGTTGGCAGAGCTTCCCAGTTCCTAGGTTAAGTGCATATTTGTGAAAGTATGTTCTTCTCCGCATCTGCCAAGGTTCTTTTTCACATTAAGGAAGCAGGACAGGATTCCCTCTCCCACCCAGGATGTTCTTAGCTACAAAATACCTGACAAATCTCATGTAAACCAGACACTGTGATGTCACTTAACAGTTCTCCTCATTGGACCAACCCAAGGTTATGAGTATAAAACAACTGGATTAGGCAATGAGTCAGCATTGTCAGCATTGTCCATGAAAAATTTAATTGCAAGACGATACATATATATCACAATATATACTATAGTTATATGGAAAAGTTAGTCAATTGGTATTCATATGGCTCCTGAAATAGCTGTATTTCTGAAGATTTTTGTTTTGTTTTTGTGCAGGTACTGAGACTTGAATTCACTCTCAAATTATTTTTCACCTAGGCCAGTGCTGTATCACTTGAGTCAAATCTCTTCTTCCAAAACTTCGCTGGCCAATAGGAGATAGGTCTTGAGAATTTTCTGCTCCAACTGGCTTCCAACCATGATTCTGAGATTTCTTTTATTTTTTAGTTACATGTATTTATTGTAAAAATACTGAACAGTGGGGGCACAATTACATGAGGAAGGCAATGAGTACATTTCCTATCAAGCATTGTTACCTCCTCCTTTGTTTTTCCCCTACCATCCCTTCCCTCCCCCACCTCCCCAACTCCCCCCATCCCTGAAATTGTAAAGTTTTCAACATAGTGTCTTGTGCATCTCTTTGATGCCATGGGTTATCCTGTACCCTTATTTCAGCATTTCATTATTTACCTTCCCTTCCCACAATTAGAAAAATGTATAAGCAAGATGCAGGGCACTGGAATAAAATACAGTGAAAACAGGAGTTATACCATGGGGGAAGAACATAAAAAAGAAACAAAAAATCATATACTACATAACAAATACATTCAAAAAAAAAAAGACCGGGGCTGGGAAGGTGGCTCAGTGGTAGAGCGCTTGCCTTGCATGCATGAGACCCTGGGTTCGATTCCTCAGCACCACATAAGCAAAAAGAAAAAACCCGGAAGTGGCGCTGTGGCTCAAGAGATAGAGCGTTAGCCTTGAGTTGAAGAGCTGAGGGGCAGCGCCCAGGCCCAGAGTTCAGGCCCCACGACTGGACCAAAAAAAAAAAAAAAGAGCAAGAAAGGTATAACCTCTTGTGTTCCTATCTTGGGTTTCATTTCACTTAGCATCATCTTATATGGTCATATGTACATAGCTTTTGAACTTTTCTGCTTGTCCTAGACATATACTAGTTATTGCAAATAAAGGAAAACGCGACCTATGTTTCTTTGAGTCTTGCTTACTTCACTTAATATAATTTTTTCCAAGTCTTCCATTTTCTAACAAATGGGACAATGTCATTCTTTATGTTGGAAGCATAGGATTCAATCATACATACATACAAACACACACACACACACACAGAAACACACACACACACATATCACATTTTCTTGATCCATTCATCTACCAAGGGCATCTGGATTGACTTCAAACTCCAGAGTAGGGAAGATTATAGACATGATAAACTACTGAGCACCCACCAATTCTGGTTGTTTATGCCTTGTTTTTTCTAGAGAATTAATCATCAGCCCGAGCAGGACAGACCAGGAGACTCTTATCTCCTGTAAACCACCAGAAAACTGGAAGTGGTGCTGTGACTCAAGTGGTAGATTGATACCCTTAAGCTGAGGAGTTGACCAATAGTGCCCAAGCACAGAGTTCACACCCCAATGTGGACAAAAAAATTGATTTGTATGCATTTTTAGAATTGGTGAATGAATGAACTGCGTGTTTATGTTACCTTTAGCTTTCACAGAAGCATTTTGCTTGATTTAAGTTATCAAAATAGATGTAGAAATATCCATTCACATCCTTGCTCTTGATACATTTGTGAATGTACTTAAAACTAGAATTGCTAGATAAGTGATTGTATGCTTGATTTTTCCCTGTATTTCCATAATATATGTGCCATACTCATTAACACCAGTAGAGTACAATGGTTTCCAATTCTAATCACATCTTCTATTTTTTCCTTCCTTCCTCTTTCCTTCTCGTCTTCCTTTCTTCCTTCCTTGTTTTCTTCCTTCCTTCCATTTTTCTTTGCTGTCTTCCTCTTTCCCTCCTTTCCTTTCTTTCTCCTTTCTGACTTTTCTCCACTCTATTTTTCTCCTCTTTCTCCTTCCTTTCAGTGCTTCTCCTAATGCCTGTGAGCTGGTAGTTCATTGTGATTCTGATTTGTCTTTTCCACATGAGCAATACATATGATATGAAACATATCTTCATGCGCTTATTTGTCCTCAATTCTCCTTTTGGACCCTATTCAATGCAGTTATTGTGTTAGTCGTGGTGGTGTTGAGTTTTATTTAGGAGCTCTTTAAGTTTTCTTGGTTTTAATTCCTCATTCCCTCTGTGATTTGCAAATGTTTTCTCTGGATTGCTTTTCCCTTCTATTCTGGAGCCTTTGAATGCAAAAATGATTTCATTATGAAGACATCTTGCTTATCTAATTTTCCTATAATTACTTTTACTACATGTGAAAATCATTGCCAAGTTCTAAGTCATAAAGATTTTACCTTATGCTTTTTTGTTAACTTCTTTGATCATCATTACTTTTATCTTTAAATGTTTGATTCATTTGATTAACTTCTATACCCACATCAACTATGAAAAGATGGTTTTCTAATCATTGTTGAAAATAATCTCCTTTCCCTAGGAGATAACTTTTACCCTCTCCCTTAAGGATTTTAAACTCAATTTTCCAAGATTCCATTCTGAGATTCTGAAACTAGGAATCCTTCTTTCCATGTCCAGGGGCTGAAGCACAGGTGATTGTGAAACTATACTATATTGCTAGTGACTGGAAGGAGATTATTGATTGTCTGTTGTTTGGAAATACTTCCTGGAATTCAACAGAATCATTCCAAATATCTATATTAGAATTCTAAAGTCCAGGTTTTACAGTTGCCCTTGGGCTTCCTCTGCAGGGAGGTGAAGGGAGAAAACCTTGTGACTGCCTTGGCCCCACCCACCCATGGAGGTTGGCCAGGCTGAGTGGCAGCTGCTGCTCTGCCTCTTGGTTCCTTGGAAAGCAAGCTAAGCCTAGAGGACAGAATGTGAGCCCAACTAGAATTAAGCCAAGAAGTCCCTAGCTGCAGGAGAAATAGAGAGAAGGCAGTGTTCACATGAAACTACAAGACATGAGCACTGCAAGTTATCAGTGTCTGTCTAGACAATACCAGTTTCTATTTAGTATTATTTTTTTACTGTGAAAATACTGTACAGAGGGGTTGCAATTCCATGGGCAAGATAATGAGTTCATTTCTTATCAAGCATTGTAGCCTCTTCCTTTGTTTCTCCTTCCCATCCCTTCCCATCCTCCCCCTAAGCCCCCACACACCCCACCAAAATTGTGAAGTTCGTTTTCGATAGAACGACTTGTACATCTCGTTGCTGCAATGGGTCCATCTGTATCCCTATTTATTCAATTTGTTTTTCCCGGGGCTGAGAAGGTGGCTCAGTGGTAGAGCGCTTGCCTTGCATGCATGAGGCCCTGGGTTCGATTCCTCAGCACCACATAAGCAGAAGAAAAAAAAAAGCCGAAAGTGGTCCTGTGGCTCACGTGGTAGCGCGCTAGCCTTGAGCTGAAGAGCTGAGGGCCAGCTCCAGGTCCAGAGTTCAGACCCCACGACCTTACCCAAGAAAAAAAAAAAAAAAAGAGTCAATTTGTTTTTCCCCTTCCAGTACACAAATTATACCGACATGAAATAAAGTGAAAGCAGGGGTTATACTGTGGGGGAGGGACATACAAAGCAACAAAGAAATAATCTTATAAATGTGTTAGAAACAATCACATCAGAGAAAAAAAATACTTGAATACATATCATTTCCCTAACAACAAGATTTTCTGCTTGACTCAGACATATACTAGATATTGAAAATAAAGGAAACCATGGGACCTATGTTTGTTTGGGCCTGGCTTACTTCAATGAATATAATTTTTTCCAATCCATTCCATTTACGAACAAATGAGACAATGTCATTCTTTCTGATGGAAGCATAGAATTCCATTGTGTATATATACCACATTTTCTTGATCCATTCATCTTGATCCATTCATCTTGATCCATCCATTCATCTGGGTTGGTTCCAAATCTTAGCTATAGTAAATAATGCTGCAATAAACATACTGGTGCTGGTAGCTTTAGTGTGGTCTTGTTTGTGAACATTTGGGTAAATGCCCAAAAGTGGGATTTCTGGGTCATAGGGGAGCTCTATGTGGAGTCTTTTGAGGAACCTCCATACTGCTTTCCAAAGTGGTTGAACAAGTTTACACTCCCACCAACCATGCAATAAGGTTCCCTTCAGTCCACAACTCTCCAGCATCTAGAATGGAAGAAAGACAGCCTCTTCAGTAAATGGTGCTGGAAAAATTTGTTAAATACTTGTAGAAAACTAAAGCTAGATCTTTATATATCACCCTGCACCAGAATCAACTCCAAAGGGATCAAAGACCTCGGGGTCAAAGCAGACACTCTGAAAACATTACAGGATGGAATAGGAGAAACCCTAGGTCTTGTTGGCACCAGTTTCTACTTAGACAAATTCTCCTCAACAAAGCACATAGTAAAGTGGGGTTCTAGCCATTTCTTTCACTTCCAACTCTTCTACTCCCCACCCCCAATGCCATGGTAAAATCCTTTTGATGGTGGCTGATGCACACATATTAGGCACGAACCCACCCTGTATCTTCCCAGTTCCTATGTAAAGTGCAGTATCTGAGAAAGTATGTTCTTCTGTGCATCTGCTGAAGTTCTTTTTCACATTAAGATTTTCCCTCCAGCCCAGGACGTCCAGAGTTACAAAAAAAAAAAAGTGACAAATCAAATGGGGAGCAGACACCTCTTATCACTTAACACTTCTCCCCAGTGGAACAACCTGAGATCAGAAATTTAAATTAACTGGATTAGCCAAAAAGTCAGCATTATCAGCATTAGCCAATATAACTTTTCTTGCAAGGTAATACACACACACACACACATACATCCTAATAAATACTATCTATGGAAAAGTGTTAGTTAATTGATATTCATATGACTCATGAAATAATTTTACTTCAGAGATCTTTTTGGGTTTTTTTATGCAGGAACTAACGAACACTTGAATTCAAAGTCTTGAATTCTCAGTGAGCTTTTTTACTCCAGGCCGATTCAGTACCACATGAGCCAAACCGCTTCTTCCAAGTTTTACTGGTTAATTGGAGATAGGTCTTGAGAATTTTTCTGTCCCAACTGGCTTCCAACCATGATTCTCAGATTTCAACCTCTAGAGCACGGAAGATTATACACATGAGAAATTAGTGAGTACCAGCAATTTCTGAGTGTTTGTGCCTTCCAATTTGTGGAGAATAATGTCATCAGAAAATTAACTGAATAGGTAAGTAAGTCCACCATCAAGAATTCATGAAACTCTACCAGGCATCTGTGTCTCAATTCTGTAATCTTAACTATGTAGAAAATGAGATCTGAGGATCAAGTTTCAATGCCAGCCTGGGCAGAAAAATCCATTTGACTCAGCCAATTAAATTTCAAAATGCTGGAAGTAGAGCTGTGGCTCAAGTGGTAGATTGCTAGCCTTTTAGAACAAAAGCTCCTAGGCATTCTCCAGACTTCCAGTTCAAGCCTGAGAATTCTTATCACAAGGGGGGGAGGAAGGAGGGTGGAGTGGGAAGGCATGGGAAGGGAAAACAAAGGAGGAGGCAACAATGCTTGATAAGAAATGTACTCATTATCTTGCCCATGTAATTGTAACCCCTGGGTATGGTATTTTCACAATACAAAAGAAGTATAAGAATGATGATGGTGATAATAATAAAAATAATAGCCATAACTAATGAAGATAGCTTGGTGCCTGTGTCTGAAGCCTGTAACCTAGCAAGTTGGCAAACTGAGATCTGATGATTGTAGATCTGAGCAGCCAGCACAGGTAGCAAAGTGCATGAGAATCCTATCTCCAATTACCTACCAAACATCACAAAGCAAAAAGTGGCTTAGGTGGTAGAGCGCTAGTCTGGAGCAACAAAAACTGTGACTACAACCAGGCCCAGAATTCAAGCCCCAGACCACCTTCACACACACACACACACACACACACACACACACACAAGCACACACACACACACACACACATAATGAAGGTATCACTCTCTTCTCATAGTCCCTGACTTGTAGGTTGAACTTTCCCTTAGATTCCATCCATGTGTGCCTTTCCTATCAGCTTCTCCAAGCCTCAGCCTCCCCATCTTAGATCTGAGATGACCACCTTACTCTTATTTTCACTGAGAAAAAGCTGAAAATGATATTGTGTTGATCAAATGGTAGGACATTTACTTTGATCACAAAAAGCCTCTGGGACAGCACCTAGGCCCTAAATTCAAAACACTGGACCATGCAAAAGAAACAAAGAATAATAAATAGAAAATGCATATTAAAACTGTAACTCCCTGAACATAGAACCAAGCATTCCATAGTGAGCTCTTGCTTCTTAGTGCATCTGGCTTCTTAGCATCGGTCCAGAAAAACACCAGATACCATACTCAGAGGTTGGCTTCACTCTCCAAACAGAAACTGGCTTTTCAGTGACTCATTTGCAGTTGAGGATAGCACTGGGGAGCACAGCTCCAGGAGTGATGTGAGGACAGTTACATCAAGGCAGAGGCAGCAGACACCAAAATGAGCAGGTGTGCAAGGGAGACTGGTCCCAGGGAAAGCAGAACCCAAGGGAAGTCACTGGTGAGTCAAACCTTACAGACCTTATATTGTGCAGACCTTGGTTGTATGAGAATCATGAATGAAATTGAAGATCTTCATTACCAGATTTAATTACTTTTTCATGATCTTGTAAGATAGAAAGGGATTTGTATGTGTTTTTAGACTTGGTGAATGAATGAACAACATGTTTTTCTTTCTTTTTTTTATTGTGAAAATACTGGGGGTTACAATTACATGGGCAAGATAATGAGTACATTTCTTATCAAGCATTGTAGCTTCCTCCTTGGTTTCCCCTTCCCATCCCATCCTCTCTGCCCCCCCAAATCCTCCCCCCTCCCCTGCACCAAAGTTGTAAAGTTCCTTTTCGACATAATGACTTGCACATCTCATCATTGCAAGGAGTCCACCTGTATCCCTAGTTAAACGATTTGTTTTTCCACTTCCCCTCCACAAATTATACTGACATCAAATACAGTGAAAGCAGGGGTTATACTGTGGGGGCAGACATACAAAGCAACAAAGAAATAATCTTATAAATGTGTTAGAAACAATCCCATGAAAGAAAAAAAACATTTGAATACATATCTTAGGGTTCATTTCTCTAACATCACCTTATCTGACCTTTTCTGCTTGACTCAGACATATACTAGATATTGCAAATAAGGGAAACCATGGGACCTATGTTCCTTTGGGTCTGGCTTACTTCACTTAATAGAATTTTTTCCAAGCCTTTCCATTTCCTAACAAATGGGGCATTGTCATTCTTTCTAATGGAGGCATAGAAGTCCATTGTGTATATATACCACATTTTCTTGATCCATTCATCTACTGAGGGGCATCTGGGTTGGTTCCATATCTTAGCTATAGTAAATAATGCTGAACAGCATGTTTTTAATACCTTTACCTTGAACTGAACCATTTATGCTTGATTTAGACTTAAAGGCATGCAGCTAAATGAATCTAGCAAGCGGCTAAGCTCTTGGCTCCTAAAAAGCACCAAGGGAGGAATCAGTCATGAGGCACAGGGCAAGGGACATATTGAGCCCTTGAGCCAGAAAGCTGTGGCTTCCCATCCTCTGTACAAACAACTCTTCACATTTTGATAACGGTTACTCTGATCACACTGCTGAATCATATTTTAGTCCTGTCTACATACCTCTAGTCCTAGGAAAGAATCCTGGTTTTCTTTCTTTCTCTCTTTATTTCATCCTTTCATTCTTTCTTTCTTTAGTGTTCTTTCCTTCTTACATTCTCTTTGTCTAGCTTTCATTCTTTGTATAATTGCAGAATTGGGACTTGAATTTGGGGTCTTGTTCTTGCTAAGCAATTCCTGCAACCACCTGAGTCACACTGTCAACCTGGTTTGCTCTAGTTGTTTTTCAGCTAGTGTCTTCCCTCTTTCTTTCCTTTCTTAGCATCCACCATTCTCTTTCACATTAGCTAGACTTGCAGGTATGAGCCACTGCACCTGACAAAAAGATCCTGTTCTTCATATTTGATCATCCTTCACATCGGTTCAGATTCCTCTTCCACCATGCACCTGTGATGTCTGACCACTCAGGCCAGTCATTGTCAAGAATTGTGTCAGGACTGTTGAGACAGAGTCACCTACCGTTCTTTTTCCTTGAGGTGTTTCCCTCCTGACCCTTGGCTGTTGAGTGGAAATGAATTCCCACTAGATCTTGCCCATGCTGCTTTAGGGGTTAAGGCAAATCTCTATCCCTTACTGACGGAACCCAATACAGTAGTAATACAGGAATACCGTCCCAAAGCCTTTAAACAAATATTCCTAGCTGTGCTTTGACAAGTGTCATTGTATAGCTTATGTCATTACTTTATTTCATGGTTTTTGTTGTGCTGGGAATTAAATTCAGGGCCCTGTGCCATG
This sequence comes from Dipodomys spectabilis, assembly GCF_019054845.1. Classification (NCBI taxonomy): domain Eukaryota; kingdom Metazoa; phylum Chordata; class Mammalia; order Rodentia; family Heteromyidae; genus Dipodomys; species Dipodomys spectabilis. The sequence goes on from NW_024870775.1 coordinate 3,269,951, forward strand.
CCGCCAGAGACCTGTTGGCCTTGGTTCCTTGCTTTATGATAGGCTGGGATGAATTTCCCTTCTCCTATTTGCTTCCCAGTATCATAGGAAGATAACAAGGACCTGCCACGTTCCCCAGCCATCACTAAGTAGTCTGTATAACCTGTATGCCCAGGCTACTCTTGAAGTTTGATACCATGATTTCTACCTTCCAAGTAGCTAGGATGATAGAAGCTTGGGCCTATCATTATTGCCCTGGGACTAACAGCTATACGCCTGCTTTTCCTTTCCAGCAGGACAATAGTGAACCCACATCTGCTCCAAAGTCTTGATGCTGGCTCCTAAGAGCCTAGAGGCTTTACCTCAATGTCCTGAACATTGCATTCCATTTCTGCTGGCATAAAGTAGATGGTGAGTAGAGCTGTATAGAGAAGAAAAGTGCAAAACCTGAGCTTCCTCTACTAAACCCCATTTGCTGGCTTACACTACAGTTATTTCTGAGTTTTAGAAGGGATTTGACACTCATCACTCTTCTGATTTTGTGCACCAGAACTAGTGCTGAAACTCAGGGTTTGGCCGTGTTGCAGGATGGCATTCTACCACTTGAGTTACAGATCCTCTTCTAGCTTGCTGGTTGCTAAAGATAAAAAAAATCTCACAGACTTTCCTCAACCAGCTGGCTTTGAACCATGACCCCTCAGATCTCAGACTCCTTGGTAGCTTGAATTACAGCTAGAATTGCATGTGCCACCTGCCCCAACACTTACCAGGCTTACCTCTGCATTCCTCTCTGCCTTGACCAACCTCAGATGTAAAATGGGCACAGAGTGACCTCTGCACAACTGTTTGTTCCCACTCTCTTCAATATTGTGACAATGGAACCAACATTTGTGAACAGACTTGCAGGAAAGTACTTTTTCATTTCCCTTTGAATACCCAGGATACTAATCGTATGCATAACTTTCTGGAAACTGCCAGACTATTTCTACAGTAGCTAAACTGTCCTGTTTTCACTTTAATTTTCATCCATATCATGGATGAGAAGAAGGTCATTAGAGACTTGTCTGAATTTTTATTTCAGTTTGATCTTTTTGTTATTCAATCTGGATTATCAGAATGGTGAGAATTTGTATGCTTTTTCTGCTTCCTTTGTTAATTTAATTGATGTTTGTTAGAGTTGTTAAAAAAGAACATGTTTACTGAAAATTCTAAACATTGATAACCCAAGTTACCCAACATCAAGAAGCTTCTACTTAAAAAAAAAAAAAAAAAAGAACCTTCTACTTAAGTAAATTTTATGCTCTATATTTATGTCTACATTTATATGTAATGAATTAAAAATTTCCATGAGTTAAGCAGCACATGTCCAGGAAGCTTGACCCAATTCTACTTGATTATATGGTTTTCAATTGTAAATAATTTTCATTACATTTATTAGGCATGAATATAAGGAAATAATATACCATCCCTAAATGTTGATCATATCTAGTATAAAAAGTGGATAACACCAGTGGCCACACAGAATTGTGTTGCGAATTTAATGAGACAAGAAAGCACTGGTTAACCAGTCATGTTCTGATTTTTCACTTGAACTATATGTATACTTGAGATACGACTTTTCATCAAAGGCTTATTAGTCCTACAGTAGATTGTAAAAACCTCTATATTGGGGCTGGGAAGATGGCTCAGTGGTAGAGTGCTTGGCTTGCATGCATTAGGCCCTGGGTTCCATTTCTCAGCACTATATATGCAGAAAAACCTGAAGTGGCACTGTGGCTCAAGTGGTAGAGCTCTAGCCTTGAGCTGAAGAGCTGAGAGACAGTGCCCAGGCTCAGAGCTCAGGCCCCAGGACCAAAAACAACAAAAAACAATCTATATTGATGGTCTTTATTGCCTAGAGCTTACCAGTCATTCACATCTGGACTATAGTCAGATTCAAGAGTTTATCTTGATCCTAGAAAACCCTGAAAAGGACTGAGCAACCTTTCTGCCTGTCTTCTATTTAGAATGGGTCTCTGTCCATATATACACAAACTTATGTGTATTTACATATTGGTGGTTGTGCTGGTAACTGGGTCATCAACTCAGGGCCTGCACACTATCCTTTAGCTTTTCCACACAAGGCTAGTGCTTTACAATTTGAGCCACAGCTCTACCCCTGGCTTGTTGGTAGTTATACTTTACATTCTCAGGAACTTCCTCTTCAAGCTGGCTTTGAGCTCTGATCCTAAGATGTCAGCATCCTTTCTAGTCAGGATTACAAGTGTGAGCCACTGGCATCTGGGCAATTTGCTACTTTTTAACTTACTGTTTGTGGAAGTTCTTCAAAATCCAGCTACTTCCTTGCTCTGGGGCAATTAGAGCTGGAGGAAACAAAAGGAGGAATCAGTGAGTCCTTTCCAATTCCCATTTGCTTGTCATCTATGTAATGAAGTGGGTTATTTTCTCAGTTTATTCAGCTACTCAATGAATAAATGTTATGGATGTTCAGCGCAGCATAACCTCCATGTTTTTCCAGGATGAAGAAAGAACTCTAAATGACAAACTAGGAAGTTGAGTCTAGCCGGAAAAGGGGGACATTGTTATTTTTCAGGCCGATGGGTTTTAGGTCATTGTTTTCCTAGAAGAGACTGCCTGGAATGTTCTTCTACTCCATGCCACGGTGGTGCCTCTGTGTCCCAAACCCACCCATCACCAGTATCATCCTCCACATCTCAACCCTGTATCTTCCTCAAGGGCTCTAACCACATCTCTTGTCTCTGGGGTTTTGACCTCTGGTCTCTGCTAAGATGCTCATATCTTTTATTCCCATTGATCACTATTCTGGCTGATGCCTTCCTCCCACCTCATGCCCTGAGTAGAGCAGCACCTGCCCACTGAAGTCAGAACTGTGTTCCACAGTGGTGATGGCTGGTACTCAGTGGGTGCTATGCACATTTCAGTTATATCAGATCTGGGTCCCATCCTGCAGAGGAAGGGTGACTCTCACAAGTCTCCCTACAACACTGCCTGCTGGTATTCAAAACCCAAGGAGCTTCACTGCTGGTGTGACATTTTTCCTTTAGTTAAAAAATAAACAGTATCTCATGTAGTAGGGAAAGCCAAAAGAGAATCGAACACCACATAGCACCCAGTCTAGAGGGATGTGGATGGATTGTGCTGTAGGCTCTGTTGGCTGGGTCCAGTTTTCTATCTTACTATCCCCTCAGGGAGGATGAAAATATTTCACTAACTACTTCTAGCCTTCCTTTATGTTTATCTGGGACATTTAAGGCTTTTGAAAACACATGGATGATGAACCTCTTTACTATATACTAATAATGTCTGGGAGTCATTTCTGTGAAACTTTTTCATAATGTAAAGATTGTATCTAGCTTGGTCATAAGGAAGCTCTCATTCTCACTTAGGATTTTCCCTCTAGGATTCACCTCCCAAGTCTGGAACTATTTTTCCCAACAAGTCTCAAAACCAGGTCTTTCTCCCTTAATTCCCGTGTGTCCTATTTCACACGGGCAATCTACCAGTGTCCTGTTTTTCTTCACTGCAAGATGACCAGAGGTCTTCACCAGTAGTTGGAGAAGATGCTCTAGGGGCTAGCTCTGAGTCTTTGGTGCCATACCTCAACTCGACTGCCTTCATCTTGAATGTAATGCATGTATTTCCTCAGATCATTTTGTAGTAGTAAAATAATGCACGCTTCTCATTGCTTTTGTGATCTTTTTTCTTTATTAAAACTATTTTCCTTTATCAATATTTGTCTAATTTGACTCCAGTCAATGATTGCCTTAGACACAGCCCTGGGAAGCTGATTCCAGAGATCTGCATGACTGGAAGACCAGACCACCCACTTCTCCTAGCGGATGATTAGTCTCTTCATGTCTATGTTTCTGACAGACTTAATTGCAATCTTGATTACACACACACATACACAAAATGAAATAAAACAGAAAACTTAAAACAAATTAGTCATTTGAGTCAACACATTATTAAGTGAATCAGTAATATACATCCATTTATGGTAGCAATCACACGCGTGGTATCATCTTACAAGTAGAAAAAGATCTTAAAATGTACATCACAACTTGGATCATCAAGCATTTGGTCCTACATAGTAGGACGGGGTTGCGGTGAAGACAATGCCCCCTTCAGAGAAGGCTGTCCCAGACTTATGTCCATCCAAGATCTCACACAGTGGGATAGAGGGAAAAGGAGGCAATTCCACAGTGGTTGTTTCGGTCTCGGGCCACCTTTGCATAGCCGTTTATGCCCCAGTTTGTGCCATAGCTGAAGAAGAGCAAGTGTTAGTTTTAATACATAACATAAACTGCAAGGGCTTTAGGAACAGTCACATGCAATCAAAACCGTGCTAAACACAACACAGTCAGCAGAGAGAATTGAGATGGGCCAATGTCCTTCACCCTTCCTTGATCTAAATCTGCTCATAACCTCTTGTCCATGTCCAATGTGATGAGTTCACAAGGGATTACAACAGTAGAGGTAGATGGTCCTGGGGCTCACACCTCTAATTTTAGCTATTCAGGAGGCTGAGATCTGAGGGTCCCAGTTCAAAGCCAGCCCAGGCAGGAAAGACTGGGAGACTCTTATCTCAATACAAAAAAAACTCAGAAAACCATATGTAGCACTGTGGCTCAAGTGGAGGAGCACTAGGCTTTTGCTGAAGACCTAATGGACAGTGTGCAGGCCCAGAGTTCCACCCCATGACCAACAAAAGATAAATAAAATATAAAGTAGAGACAGAAAGGACATTCTGTTTCAAAACTTTCAGAATGTATATGAAATGGTAAAAATACCATATTAAAAGCCTGTCCCTAGAGAGCTGATGTCAGAATCTAGTTCTATAGTCCCACATTCATAGGTCAGTAGAATAAAAATTGGTAGAGCCTGTATACCAATACTGACTCTCCACATTAAATTCTCTTTGGACTTTTTTCTACAAGTAGGTTAGGCAATTTATTGCTCCCTCCTTCACTTCCCATCTTTCTTTTTTCCTTGTTTGCTTGCTTCCTTGCTTGCTTGCCTGCCTCCTTGCCTGCTTGCTTGCTTCCTTCCTTTTTCTTTTTTTTTTTCTTTTTTTTTTTACGATTGTGCTAGCACTTGAACTCAGAACCTGGGTGCTGTTCTTTTTGCTCAAGGCTGGTCTTCTACCCCTTAAGCCACAGCATCACTTCTGGTCTTTTGGTGGTTAACTGAAGATAAGGGTCTCATGGACATTCCTGCCTGGCTGGCTCTGAACCTTGAACCTCAGAGCTCAGCCTTGTAGTGAGTAGGATTATAGTCATGAACCTGGAAAGCTGCATGTTTTGGCCATTTCTTACCTGTTCTTGATCAGCCAGTATTTGTTGTTTTCTGTTTCTTCTTCTCCTTCATATCCATAGCCAACCACCACAACGCCATGAGTCAGGTACTTGGGGCAGGTTGGATTATAATGAATACCTAAAAAAGAAAACCAAACCACATAGGACGCTCCAGGAACCTGACAGCACCCCACTCTGAGGAACAATAAGGAAAGTATTTCTACATTCACCAAAATTATGTAAAGTCCAGGTAAGCCTTCAGAACTACATGAACAAAGTTAGGAATTAGGCTGAAAACTGACAGAAATACATATTAGCACATATGCCTTGGTAAAAAGGTTTGTCTAATAGGAGAGGAGACCAGTGTGTGAAATCTGGGCATTTTATTTCAAGGACACTGCATAAAATTCAAAGTTCCTTGAACCAAGGAAGGTTGTCCAGGTGCAGTTCCTATCTATAATACTAGAAGGAAGCTGAGATTACAGACTTGCAGTTCCAAGCCAACCTTGGCCGGAAATTCCATGAGACTCATCTCTAATTAACAAGCACAAAGCTCAATGAAGAAAAGGGTCTCAAATGGGACACTATTAGTTTTGAGTGAAAAAAGCCAGGCTAAAGCACAGGGCCTGTGTTCAACTTCCAGCATTGACAGAAGTCAATGAATATGTGAACCTAAAAAATATAAACTATTAAAATCTTTGGCCATTTATAAATATTCCATAATTGAATAAAATTTCAATTATACAACCAATACTTCATGATGCAACTACTTTTACTTTGACAAATTTAAATAGGGATATGGAGACAGGCTTGAAATAATATCTAATGGGCCGCTGGGAAGGTGGCCCAGTTGTAGAGCGCTTGCCTTGCATGAATGAGTCCCTGGGTTCAATTCCTGAGCACCACATAAGCAACAAGACAAAAGCCAGTAGTGGCACTGTGGCTCAAGTGGTAGAGGGCTAGCCTTGAGCTGAAGAGCTGAGGGACAGCGCCCAGGCCCAGAGTTCAGGCCCCACGACCGTACCCCCCACAAAATAATAATAATAATAATATCAAAAGGGAAAATAAAGTCCAAAAGAATTGTATGTACATATTGAAAAACCAGGTGCCCTTTCTACACCAAAACATCTATGTTCCCTGACCCTTGCATGACAAAGAATCAGTCGAGTGTTAGGATCCTTTTGTCATTTGTCCTGCATCTATTTCTACAAAGAACACACTTACCTCCTTTATAGTACTTGAAGGATGAATGGGCCGAATGAAACCCAGTAGCGATGGGACCCACCGTGGCCACAGCCCTCATAAGGGCCTGCTCACTGGGAGGTAGAATAACGTATCCAGTGACATTAGCAGCAGAATTCTCAGGTTTGTACCTGCAGGGTCCATTCTTTGAAGGGAAAGAGGGAACAGATGTGATTAGAGACATCCAGCTCTGAAGTTTCACTTTGCAACTTAGGGTTTCTAAGTCAGCACTGTTGGAAACCAGAAGGTGAAATTCTATTCCTAGCTCATTTGAAACGGAAAATCTTCTCTGGTCTGTTGAGCCAATCAGGCTATCTCTATCTCTTCATACCAGGTGTTCACCATGGACAGATCCTTGGCTAAAGAATAGCATACATATGCACTGGGTCACACAGCAATAAAAAAATCACCCGATTGTTACCCATCTATGTTCTCCAGTCCACAGAACTCTGACCCAGCTAATGATGACAGTGACAGAAACAGAGAGTTGACAGAAAAAGACCCTATCATCTGAAGTGTGAATTGGGAAGAGCAAGTCTTATCTCTGAAGTTGTGGACTGTCTGCAATGCAGGCAGGAGTGACAACAAGGTACAGAGCTGCAATTACCTTTGCTTCATAGGGGTAGGATTCCTCTGAGTCCAGGCCTCCGTTGTTCTTAACATATTGATAAGCAAGGTGTGGTAGGCCACCAGTGCAGCCGTTGTTTTGGGGACGAGAACAGTCCACTAGGTTCTGCTCACTGAGGGAGACCAGTTTGCCCGTTTTCTTGAACATCTGTCCTTCTAGTGCACCAGTTGCGCAAAAAGCCCAACACGAATTACATTGACCCTGATAAGAGAAGAAAATTCCCTCATACACAAAGCAAATACCAAGCCATGGACATCAGCTCCTGTGTGTGAACAGGCTTCCAAAAGAACCGCGAACTCCAGGACACTACAGAGTCTGCCAAACCAAGTGACAACTACTCCTGGCTTTGCTATGGGCAGTGAAAGGGTCGACAGTGACACTGTCATACCTGATCCTTCACAGGGGTCACATAGCCTTTCTCTCTCCAGTCCACAGAGGCAGGCAGGTCACCGAATAGAAGATCTGGATATATTTGTTCCTCCTCATTGGGCCTAACGGGCTGAAACTCAGTTTCCCCCTGCTGCAATTCTTCATCAGTCTTCAGGAAAGAGTAAAGAAGATATTTCAAAAGCAGGTCATTTTGTGGAGAAGTAAGGAGAGCAAGCCCCGTTGTAAGCAAAGCCCAGGACACTTACCATGTCTCCAAAGGCGTTCATTTCCAGGGTGTAGGTATGTTTCCCTTGGCGCTCTTCCTCATTGTGCACTTCAATCATTTTCCAGTTCTCCTCCCATATTGCTCTCCTCAATCCTTCTTCATCCTAGGAATAAGCACAAGGGATGAGCACTCTGTCTACTTAAACCCAACCGCCGTTCACTAAATGGAACTGCTGACAAAGATGGAGAGAGACGCTGTCCAGGATGTTGTGCATTTGGGGAAGCTGTTTTCTGGAGTCAGAGAACAGCAGGCTATCTGCCCACATCCTGCTTATATGACTGGTATTAGCTGACTGCCTTGGAGACCTGGCTTGGATAAAGTTAAATCAGCAAGGATCTCGTCTGTGGCGTCCTTCAGAACACTTTCCATATTACCCACCGAATGGTAGCTTTTGCCATATTCTGTCTTCCACTTTGTCCACTGTGCATCCAAACTGGGATCCAACACTGGAGCAGCTGAGGCCATTCCCAAGCAAAGGATGGCCAGCAACAGAGAAGGATCCATATTGGAAAGCCTGGAAAGGGAAATGAAGCCGGGATTTCCAGTGACTCATGATGTCAACAGTCTGCTTAGTCTTAGCTAGAAAAGAATTAATGCCACCATGAACATTTAGATATTTAAATAAGACTTTCCAATATTTGTCCAGAGCCATATTAAGGCTTAAGGATATACTTGGGTTAAAACATCAAAGTAGAGGTATGTGGTCAAGCAATGGGCATGAACATTATCCTGGCGAGAGCTCTTGGAGTTGAAGCAAAGTGTGCAAGGTTAATGGTTGGTTTAAAGGTTAGGATTCCAGCTAAAATCTCACCCAATGGGATATCTGATCTCAGCTAGGAGCAATGCTATCCCCCAAAGCTCAGAGTCCACTGACATCTCCTTAGCCAATGCAGAGTAGAAGATGGATGTGTCGTGCACTGCCTTCTCCCCTTCTTGGGTGAAACCCTCTGGAATATCTTTCCTAGACAAACTAGGAAGACAACACCCCACATTCTCACTTTTACACATCAGCTTCCAATATCACAACCTGCTGTCACATTCATGCACTTGGTCATGTACTGCACAGAGTGCAATCTAGAACTCCAAGGTCGAGCCCCTGAGCAGGAGCAGGTAGCTCATGGGGCTCCATGCTTAGGTTTGGATCAGCCCATGTTTCTGCCCACTGCACGTTACCTGATAATGATGCAAAAGAGCATATTACCTGATGGTTCAAGAATGGGAGAGCATTACAGTGCAGTTTGCAGGCGTCCAGCTGCCTTATGCAACCTGGACAGATCCCGAGTCTGACCAAACTGCACGACCTGAGATCTTCTGGCTGATGGAGTAGCCACCCTTGGGTTTCACTCCACCGCCCTATGCCATCCCCACCACCCTTCTCAGCTGGCCCCCAATGTCCATGCTGAGGCAGAAATGGAAGTTGATCTGCTTGTGCTCTTGCCCCTGAAAGGCCTTCTATTCCACCCCTGTTCCCACCATGCCTCTGTGGGCTGGGATGCTCACCTGAACTTGAAGCTGTGCAGGAGCCCTCTGCAGTGCAACTCTCCAAAGACAGCTGTCCTAAAAGCACCTGGCCCTGAGATCAGGTTTTAAAGTCTCAGGACACTCACTGGCCTGCAGTCCTCCCCACTTCCTGAACTGTGATTGGCTCCTGCTGCCCCAGGGCACGACCTGTTCAGCCTTTTGGCAAGGTCAGCTCCACTTCTTTTTCCTGGATCCATCCTCTATTCTTCTGCCATATGATGCCTTCTGCCATGGCATAAGCCAGCAAGATGGCCCTTCCTCGATGCTGGCATCTTGATATTGAACTTCTCACATTCCTCATCCACTTGCCATCAATTTCCTATGATCCATTATACAATCTGTTGAATTCCACTATGGCCACATGTAATAGACTAGGTCCTGCACAAGTAGAACCACACAGTATCTGCCTTTTTGTCTCTGGATAGTTCACTTAGCATAGTCTTAGCAAGTTTGCTCTATGTTGTAACATGTGTCATAGTATCCTTTCTTTTGAACCTGACTAATATTTTATTCTATGTAGACAGAATATTTTGATTATTTGAGTGTTTGAGTTATTTGGGCATTTTAGAAATATTCCTATCCACACGAATGTACACATGTAGGCTTACATTCCTTGCTTTAGATTCTTTTTTATATGTACTTAAAACTGGAATTGGTAGATAAGTAATTGTGTGCTTGAGTTTTCCTCTGTATTTACCACAGCACATGTCCCATTTTCATTAACACCAGCCATGTCCAATGGTTCCCACTTATAATCACTGTTCACTGTGCTTTACTTCCTTTCTGTTTTCCTTCCTTCCTTCCTTCCTTCCTTCTTTCCTTCTTTCCTTCCTTCCTTCCTTCCTTCCTTCCTTCCTTCCTTCCTTCCTTCCTTCCTTCCTTCCTTCCTTTCTTGCTTCCTTCCTTGTTTCTATTTTGCCTTCCTTCTTTCCTTCTATTCTGACTTCTTTCCTTGCTTCCTTGATGTTTCTTTTTCCCTTCTTTCTTCTCACCTTTCCCTCTTTCCCCTGTCTCTTTTTTCTACAATTACTTGTCTTTCTCCTTCCTTTCTATTACTCTCATGAGAAATACATACAATATAAAAAATATTTTCATATGCTTCCTTGCTTTTTTTATATATTCAGGAGAAGAATAGCTAGTCCAGTCTCGTTTTTGACAGTATTCGATGGAAATACTTTGTTATTCCTGGTGATCTTGAGTTTTATTTAGGAGCTGTTTATATTTTCTTTCTTTTGTGGGGGGGATGGGGGTCCGGTCGTTGGGCCTTAATTCTAGGCCTAGGCGCTGTCCCTCAGCTCTTCAGCTCAAGGCTAGCGCTCTACCACTTGAGCCACAATGCCACTGCTGGCTTATTTCTTTTTGTTTATGTGGTGCTGAGGAATCGATCCCAGGGCCTCAGGCATGGAAGGCAAGCACTCTACCACTGAGCCACTTTCCTAGCCCCTCTTTATATTTTCTAGGTTTAATTCCTCATTACCTCTATGCTTTGCAAATATTTTCCGTGGATTCATTTTGCACTCTAATCTAGGACCAAAAAATGCTCAAAAGGTTTTCATCATGATAAGATCCTATTTACATATTTTTACTATGATCATTTTTACTATATTTAAAAATCATTGCAAAGTTCCATCTCATGCTGTTTTTACTTCTTTCGTCCTCAACTTTCCCTTTATGTTGAAATGCTTGATTCACTTGAGTAATTTCTATACCCCTTTTTCCTTAAGCAAAGGTGGTTTTCTAGCATTGTTGTAGAATATAATCTTCTTTCCCTAAGAGAAATCCTTATCTTTCTCAGTTAAGATTTTCTAAAACTCAATTTCTGCAGATTCCATTCTAAGACCTTTGAAGAACTAGGAACCTTACTTCCCATAGCCAGGGGCTGCAGCACAGGTGATCATGAAACTATACTATATTGCTAGTGACTGGAAGGAGATTGTTGATTGTTCTTCGTAAATAATTCGTGGAATTCAACAGAGTCATTCAAAATGACTACACAGAATTCTAAAATCGAGGTTTTACAGTTGCTTCTGAGCCTCCTCTCCAGGAGATTCAGGTAGAAAACCTTGTGACTGCCTAAGCCCCACCCACCCATTGAACTTAACCAGCCTGAGTGGCAGCTGCTACTGTGAACAGCAGCCTCTTGGTTCCTTGGAAAGCAATCTCAAGCTAGGGTACACACTATGGACTCATTTTCTATCAAGTGAGCCTGAAAGAAATTAAACCAGGGCCTCATTAAACTAACACTTCTCTAGCTGCAGGAGGAACAGAGAGAAGGCTGTGTTCAAAAGAAACTACAAGACATCAGCTCTCCCACTTACCAATGTCTGTTTATGCAATACCAGTGTCTATTTATACAAAATCTCCTCAACAATGCACCAAGCAAAGGAGGGTTCTAGCTTTCCTTTTGCATCCCAAGTCTTGCAAACACCCCACTTCACACATCATGGTATAATCCCTTTGCTGGGGGCTGATGGAAGCATTTAACCATATCACCAACGCTGCATCTTTAATCAAAACCCAGGTTGGCAGAGCTTCCCAGTTCCTAGGTTAAGTGCATATTTGTGAAAGTATGTTCTTCTCCGCATCTGCCAAGGTTCTTTTTCACATTAAGGAAGCAGGACAGGATTCCCTCTCCCACCCAGGATGTTCTTAGCTACAAAATACCTGGCAAATCTCATGTAAACCAGACACTGTGATGTCACTTAACAGTTCTCCCCATTGGACCAACCCAAGGTTATGAGTTTAAAACAACTGGATTAGGCAATGAGTCACCATTGTCAGCATTGTCCATGAAAAATTTAATTGCAAGATGATACATATATATCACAATATATACTATAGTTATATGGAAAAGTTAGTCAATTGGTATTCATATGGCTCCTGAAATAGCTGTATTTCTGAAGATTTTTGTTTTGTTTTTGTGCAGGTACTGAGACTTGAATTCAGTCTCAAATTATTTTTCACCTAGGCCAGTGCTGTATCACTTGAGTCAAATCTCTTCTTCCAAAACTTCGCTGGCCAATAGGAGATAGGTCTTGAGAATTTTCTGCTCCAACTGGCTTCCAACCATGATTCTGAGATTTCTTTTATTTTTTAGTTACATGTATTTATTGTAAAAATACTGAACAGTGGCGGCACAATTACATGAGGAAGGCAATGAGTACATTTCCTATCAAGCATTGTTACCTCCTCCTTTGTTTTTCCCCTACCATCCCTTCCCTCTCCCACCTCCCCAACTCCCCCCATCCCTGAAATTGTAAAGTTTTCAACATAGTGTCTTGTGCATCTCTTTGATGCCATGGGTTATCCTGTACCCTTATTTCAGCATTTCATTATTTACCTTCCCTTCCCACAATTAGAAAAATGTATAAGCAAGATGCAGGGCACTGGAATAAAATACAGTGAAAACAGGAGTTATACCATGGGGGAAGAACATAAAAAAGAAACAAAAAATCATATACTACATAACAAATACATTCAAAAAAAAAAAGAGCGGGGCTGGGAAGGTGGCTCAGTGGTAGAGCGCTTGCCTTGCATGCATGAGACCCTGGGTTCGATTCCTCAGCACCACATAAGCAAAAAGAAAAAACCCGGAAGTGGCGCTGTGGCTCAAGACATAGAGCGTTAGCCTTGAGTTGAAGAGCTGAGGGGCAGCGCCCAGGCCCAGAGTTCAGGCCCCACGACCGGACCAAAAAAAAAAAAAAAAAAAGAGCAAGAAAGGTATAACCTCTTATGTTCCTATCTTGGGTTTCATTTCACTTAGCATCATCTTATATGGTCATATGTACATAGCTTTTGAACTTTTCTGCTTCTCCTAGACATATACTAGTTATTGCAAATAAAGGAAAACGCGACCTATGTTTCTTTGAGTCTTGCTTACTTCACTTAATATAATTTTTTCCAAGTCTTCCATTTTCTAACAAATGGGACAATGTCATTCTTTATGTTGGAAGCATAGGATTCAATCATACATACATACAAACACACACACACACACAGAAACACACACACACACATATCACATTTTCTTGATCCATTCATCTACCAAGGGCATCTGGATTGACTTCAAACTCCAGAGTAGGGAAGATTATAGACATGATAAACTCCTGAGCACCCACCAATTCTGGTTGTTTATGCCTTGTTTTTTCTAGAGAATTAATCATCAGCCCGAGCAGGACAGACCAGGAGACTCTTATCTCCTGTAAACCACCAGAAAACTGGAAGTGGTGCTGTGACTCAAGTGGTAGATTGATACCCTTGAGCTGAGGAGTTGACCAATAGTGCCCAAGCACAGAGTTCACACCCCAATGTGGACAAAAAAATTGATTTGTATGCATTTTTAGAATTGGTCAATGAATGAACTGCATGTTTATGTTACCTTTAGCTTTCACGGAAGCATTTTGCTTGATTTAAGTTATCAAAATAGATGTAGAAATATCCATTCACATCCTTGCTCTTGATACATTTGTGAATGTACTTAAAACTGGAATTGCTAGATAAGTGATTGTATGCTTGATTTTTCCCTGTATTTCCATAATATATGTGCCATACTCATTAACACCAGTAGAGTACAATGGTTTCCAATTCTAATCACATCTTCTATTTTTTCCTTCCTTCCTCTTTCCTTCTCGTCTTCCTTTCTTCCTTCCTTGTTTTCTTCCTTCCTTCCTTCCATTTTTCTTTGCTGTCTTCCTCTTTCCCTCCTTTCCTTTCTTTCTCCTTTCTGACTTTTCTCCACTCTATTTTTCTCCTCTTTCTCCTTCCTTTCAGTGCTTCTCCTAATGCCTGTGAGCTGGTAGTTCATTGTGATTCTGATTTGTCTTTTCCACATGAGCAATACATATGATATGAAACATATCTTCATGCGCTTATTTGTCCTCAATTCTCCTTTTGGACCCTATTCAATGCAGTTATTGTGTTAGTCGTGGTGGTGTTGAGTTTTATTTAGGAGCTCTTTAAGTTTTCTTGATTTTAATTCCTCATTCCCTCTGTGATTTGCAAATGTTTTCTCTGGATTGCTTTTCCCTTCTATTCTGGAGCCTTTGAATGCAAAAATTTTTTCATTATGAAGACATCTTGCTTATCTAATTTTCCTATAATTACTTTTACTACATGTGAAAATCATTGCCAAGTTCTAAGTCATAAAGATTTTACCTTATGCTTTTTTGTTAACTTCTTTGATCATCTTTACTTTTATCTTTAAATGTTTGATTCATTTGATTAACTTCTATACCCACATCAACTATGAAAAGATGGTTTTCTAATCATTGTTGAAAATAATCTCCTTTCCCTAGGAGATAACTTTTACCCTCTCCCTTAAGGATTTTAAACTCAATTTTCCAAGATTCCATTCTGAGATTCTGAAGAACTAGGAATCCTTCTTTCCATGTCCAGGGGCTGAAGCACAGGTGATTGTGAAACTATACTATATTGCTAGTGACTGGAAGGAGATTATTGATTGTCTGTTGTTTGGAAATACTTCCTGGAATTCAACAGAATCATTCCAAATATCTATATTAGAATTCTAAAGTTCAGGTTTTACAGTTGCCCTTGGGCTTCCTCTGCAGGGAGGTGAAGGGAGAAAACCTTGTGACTGCCTTGGGCCCACCCACCCATGGAGGTTGGCCAGGCTGAGTGGCAGCTGCTGCTCTGCCTCTTGGTTCCTTGGAAAGCAAGCTAAGCCTAGAGGACAGAATGTGAGCCCAACTAGAATTAAGCCAAGAAGTCCCTAGCTGCAGGAGAAATAGAGAGAAGGCAGTGTTCACATGAAACTACAAGACATGAGCACTGCAAGTTATCAGCGTCTGTCTAGACAATACCAGTTTCTATTTAGTATTATTTTTTTACTGTGAAAATGCTGTACAGAAGGGTTGCAATTACATGGGCAAGAAAATGAGTTCATTTCTTATCAAGCATTGTAGCCTCTTCCTTTGTTTCTCCTTCCCATCCCTTCCCATCCTCCCCCTAAGCCCCCACCCAAACCTTCCCCCACCCCACCAAAATTGTGAAGTTCGTTTTCGACAGAACGACTTGTACATCTCGTTGCTGCAATGGGTCCATCTGTATCCCTATTTATTCAATTTGTTTTTCCCGGGGCTGAGAAGGTGGCTCAGTGGTAGAGCGCTTGCCTTGCATGCATGAGGCCCTGGGTTCGATTCCTCAGCACCACATAAGCAGAAGAAAAAAAAAAGCCGAAAGTGGTCCTGTGGCTCACGTGGTAGCGCGCTAGCCTTGAGCTGAAGAGCTGAGGGCCAGCTCCAGGTCCAGAGTTCAGACCCCACGACCTTACCCAAAAAAAAAAAAAAAAAAAAAGAGTCAATTTGTTTTTCCCCTTCCAGTACACAAATTATACCGACATGAAATAAAGTGAAAGCAGGGGTTATACTGTGGGGGAGGGACATACAAAGCAACAAAGAAATAATCTTATAAATGTGTTAGAAACAATCACATCAGAGAAAAAAAATACTTGAATACATATCATTTCCCTAACAACAAGATTTTCTGCTTGACTCAGACATATACTAGATATTGAAAGTAAAGGAAACCATGGGACCTATGTTTGTTTGGGCCTGGCTTACTTCAATGAATATAATTTTTTCCAATCCATTCCATTTACAAACAAATGGGACAATGTCATTCTTTCTGATGGAAGCATAGAATTCCATTGTGTATATATACCACATTTTCTTGATCCATTCATCTTGATCCATTCATCTTGGTCCATCCATTCATCTGGGTTGGTTCCAAATCTTAGCTATAGTAAATAATGCTGCAATAAACATACTGGTGCTGGTAGCTTTAGTGTGGTCTTGTTTGTGAACATTTGGGTAAATGCCCAAAAGTGGGATTTCTGGGTCATAGGGGAGCTCTATGTGGAGTCTTTTGAGGAACCTCCATACTGCTTTCCAAAGTGGTTGAACAAGTTTACACTCCCACCAACAATGCAATAAGGTTCCCTTCAGTCCACAACCTCTCCAGCATCTAGAATGGAAGAAAGACAGCCTCTTCAGTAAATGGTGCTGGAAAAATTGGTTAAATACTTGTAGAAAACTAAAGCTAGATCTTTATATATCACCCTGCACCAGAATCAACTCCAAAGGGATCAAAGACCTCAGGGTCAAAGCAGACACTCTGAAAACATTACAGGATGGAATAGGAGAAACCCTAGGTCTTGTTGGCACCAGTTTCTACTTAGACAAAATCTCCTCAACAAAGCACATAGTAAAGTGGGGTTCTAGCCATTTCTTTCACTTCCAACTCTTCTAATCCCCACCCCCAATGCCATGGTAAAATCCTTTTGATGGTGGCTCATGCACACATATTAGGCACAAACCCACCCTGTATCTTCCCAGTTCCTATGTAAAGTGCAGTATCTGAGAAAGTATGTTCTTCTGTGCATCTGCTGAAGTTCTTTTTCACATTAAGATTTTCCCTCCAGCCCAGGACGTCCAGAGTTACAAAAAAAAAAAAGTGACAAATCAAATGGGGAGCAGACACCTCTTATCACTTAACACTTCTCCCCAGTGGAACAACCTGAGATCAGAAATTTAAATTAACTGGATTAGCCAAAAAGTCAGCATTATCAGCATTAGCCAATATAACTTTTCTTGCAAGGTAATACACACACACACACACACACACACACACACACACACACACACACACACACACACATCCTAATAAATACTATCTATGGAAAAGTGTTAGTTAATTGATATTCATATGACTCATGAAATAATTTTACTTCAGAGATCTTTTTGGGTTTTTTTATGCAGGAACTAACGAACACTTGAATTCAAAGTCTTGAATTCTCAGTGAGCTTTTTTACTCCAGGCCGATGCAGTACCACATGAGCCAAACCGATTCGTCCAAGTTTTACTGGTTAATTGGAGATAGGTCTTGAGAATTTTTCTGTCCCAACTGGCTTCCAACCATGATTCTCAGATTTCAACCTCTAGAGCACGGAAGATTATACACATGAGAAATTAGTGAGTACCAGCAATTTCTGAGTGTTTGTGCCTTCCAATTTGTGGAGAATAATGTCATCAGAAAATTAACTGAATAGGTAAGTAAGTCCACCATCAAGAATTCATGAAACTCTACCAGGCATCTGTGTCTCAATTCTGTAATCTTAACTATGTAGAAAATGAGATCTGAGGATCAAGTTTCAATGCCAGCCTGGGCAGAAAAATCCAGTTGACTCAGCCAATTAAATTTCAAAATGCTGGAAGTAGAGCTGTGGCTCAAGTGGTAGATTGCTAGCCTTTTAGAACAAAAGCTCCTAGGCATTCTCCAGACTTCCAGTTCAAGCCTGAGAATTCTTATCACAAGGGGGGGAGGAAGGAGGGTGGAGTGGGAAGGCATGGGAAGGGAAAACAAAGGAGGAGGCAACAATGCTTGATAAGAAATGTACTCATTATCTTGCCCATGTAATTGTAACCCCTGGGTATGGTATTTTCACAATACAAAAGAAGTATAAGAATGATGATGGTGATAATAATAAAAATAATAGCCATAACTAATGAAGATAGCTTGGTGCCTGTGTCTGAAGCCTGTAACCTAGCAAGTTGGCAAACTGAGATCTGATGATTGTAGATCTGAGCAGCCAGCACAGGTAGCAAAGTGCATGAGAATCCTATCTCCAATTACCTACCAAACATCACAAAGCAAAAAGTGGCTTAGGTGGTAGAGCGCTAGTCTGGAGCAACAAAAACTGTGACTACAACCAGGCCCAGAATTCAAGCCCCAGACCACCTTCACACACACACACACACACACACACACACATAATGAAGGTATCACTTTCTTCTCATAGTCCCTGACTTGTAGGTTGAACTTTCCCTTAGATTCCATCCATGTGTGCCTTTCCTATCAGCTTCTCCAAGCCTCAGCCTCCCCATCTTAGATCTGAGATGACCACCTTACTCTTATTTTCACTGAGAAAAAGCTGAAAATGATATTGTGTTGATCAAATGGTAGGACATTTACTTTGATCACAAAAAGCCTCTGGGACAGCACCTAGGCCCTAAATTCAAAACACTGGACCATGCAAAAGAAACAAAGAATAATAAATAGAAAATGCATATTAAAACTGTAACTCCCTGAACATAGACCAAGCATTCCATAGTGAGCTCTTGCTTCTTAGTGCATCTGGCTTCTTAGCATCGGTCCAGAAAAACACCAGATACCATACTCAGAGGCTGGCTTCACTCTCCAAACAGAAACTGGCTTTTCAGTGACTCATTTGCAGTTGAGGATAGCACTGGGGAGCACAGCTCCAGGAGTGATGTGAGGACAGTTACATCAAGGCAGAGGCAGCAGACACCAAAATGAGCAGGTGTGCAAGGGAGACTGGTCCCAGGGAAAGCAGAACCCAAGGGAAGTCACTGGTGAGTCAAACCTTACAGACCTTATATTGTGCAGACCTTGGTTGTATGAGAATCATGAATGAAATTGAAGATCTTCATTACCAGATTCAATTACTTTTTCATGATCTTGTAAGATAGAAAGCGATTTGTATGTGTTTTTAGACTTGGTGAATGAATGAACAACATGTTTTTCTTTCTTTTTTTTATTGTGAAAATACTGGGGGTTACAATTACATGGGCAAGATAATGAGTACATTTCTTATCAAGCATTGTAGCCTCCTCCTTTGTTTCCCCTTCCCATCCCAACCTTCTCTGCCCCCCAAATCCTCCCCCCTCCTCTGCACCAAAGTTGTAAAGTTCCTTTTCGACATAATGACTTGCACATCTCATCATTGCAATGGGTCCACCTGTATCCCTAGTTAAACGATTTGTTTTTCCACTTCCCCTCCACAAATTATACTGACATCAAATACAGTGAAAGCAGGAGTTATACTGTAGGGGAGCTACATACAAAGCAACAAAGAAATAATCTTATAAATGTGTTAGAAACAATCGCATGAAAGAAAAAAAATCATTTGAATACATATCTTAGGGTTCATTTCCCTAACATCACCTTATCTGACCTTTTCTGCTTGACTCAGACATATACTAGATATTGAAAATAAGGGAAACCATGGGACCTATGTTTCTTTGAGCCTGGCTTACTTCACTTAATAGAATTTTTTCCAAGCCTTTCCATTTCCTAACAAATGGGGCATTGTCATTCTTTCTAATGGAGGCATAGAAGTCCATTGTGTATATATACCACATTTTCTTGATCCATTCATCTACTGAGGAGCATCTGGGTTGGTTCCATATCTTAGCTATAGTAAATAATGCTGAACAGCATGTTTTTAATACCTTTACCTTGAACTGAACCATTTATGCTTGATTTAGACTTAAAGGCATGCAGCTAAATGAATCTAGCAAGGGGCTAAGCTCTTGGCTCCTAAAAGCACCAAGGGAGGAATCAGTCATGAGGCACAGGGCAAGGGACATATTGAGCTCTTGAGCCAAAAAGCTGTGGCTTCCCATCCTCTCTACAAACAACTCTTCACATTTTGATAACGGTTACTCTGATCACACTGCTGAATCATATTTTAGTCCTGTCTACATACCTCTAGTCCTAGGAAAGAATCCTGGTTTTCTTTCTTTCTCTCTTTATTTCATCCTTTCATTCTTTCTTTCTTTAGTGTTCTTTCCTTCTTACATTCTCTTTGTCTAGCTTTCATTCTTTGTATAATTGCAGAATTGGGACTTGAATTCGGGGTCTTGTTCTTGCTAAGCAATTCCTGCAACCACCTGAGTCACACTGTCAACCTGGTTTGCTCTAGTTGTTTTTCAGCTAGTGTCTTCCCTCTTTCTTTCCTTTGTTAGCATCCACCATTCTCCTTCACATTAGCTAGACTTGCAGGTATGACCCACTGCACCTGACAAAAAGATCCTGTTCTTCATATTTGATCATCCTTCACATCAGTTCAGATTCCTCTTCCACCATGCACCTGTGATGTCTGACCACTCAGGCCAGTCATTGTCAAGAATTGTGTCAGGACTGTTGAGACAGAGTCACCTACTGTTCTTTTTCCTTGAGGTGTTTCCCTCCTGACCCTTTGCTGTTGAGTGGAAATGAATTCCCACTAGACCTTGCCCATGCTGCTTTAGGGGTTCAGGCAAATCTCTATCCCTTACTGCAGGAACCCAATACAGTAGTAATACAGGAATACAGGAATAATACAGGAATACAGGAATACCTGTCCCAAAGCCTTTAAACAAATATTCCTAGCTGTCCTTTGACAAGTGTCATTCTATAGCTTACGTCATTATTTTATTTCATGGTTTTTGTTGTGCTGGGAATTAAATTTATGGCCCTGTGTCATGCCTCCAGCCATCTCTTGGCCTTGGTTCCTTGTTTTATGCCAGACTGGCATGAATTTCCCTCCTCCTCTTTGCTTCCCAGTGTCATAGGAAGATAACAAGGACCTGCCACCTTGTCCAGCCATCACTAAGTAGTCTGTCTAACTTGTATGCCTGGGCTAGTCTTGAAGTTTGATACCACAATCTCTACCTTCCAAGTAGCTAGGATGATAGAAGCTTGGGCCTATCATTATTGCCCTGGGACTAACAGCTATACGCCTGCTTTTCCTTTCCAGCAGGACAATAGGTGAACCCACATCTGCCCCAAAGTCTTGATGCTGGCCCCTAAGAGCCTAGAGGCTTTACCTCAATGCCCTGAACATTGCATTCCATTCCTGCTGGCATAAAATAGATGGTGAATAGAGCTGTATAGACAAGAAAAGTGCAAAACCTGAGCTTGCTCTACTAAACCCCATTTGTTGGCTTACACTACAGTTATTTCTGAGTTTTAGAAGGGATTTGACATTCATCACTCTTCTGATTTTGTGCACCAGAACTAGTGCTGAAACTCAGGGTTTGGCCGTGTTGCAGGATGGCACTCTACCACTTGAGGTACAGATCCTCTTCTTGGTTACTGGTTGCTAAAGATAAAAAAATCTCACAGACTTTCCTCAACCAGCTGGCTTTGAACCATGATCCCTCAGATCTCAGACTCCTTGGTAGCTCGAATTACAGCTAGAATTACACGTGTCGCCTGCCCCAACACTTACCAGGCTTACCTCTGCATTCCTCTCTGCCTTGACCAACTTCACATGTAAAATGGGCACAGAGTGACCTCTGCACAACTGTTTGTTCCCACTCTCTCCACTACTGTGACAATGCAACCAACATTTGTGAACAGACTTGCAGGAAAGTACTTTCTCATTTCCCTTTGAATACCCAGGATACTAATCATATGCATAACTTTCTGGAAACTGCCAGACTATTTCTACAGTAGCTAAACTGTCCTGTTTTCACTTTAATTTTCAGCCACATCATGGATGAGAAGAAGGTCATTGGAGACTTGTCTGAATTTTTATTTCAGTTTGATCTTTTCGTTATTCAATCTGGATTGTCAGAGTGGTGAGAATATGTATGCTTTTTCTGGTTCTTTTGTTAATTTTATTGATGTTTGTTAGAGTTGTTAAATAAGAACATGTTTACTGAATATTCTAAACATTGATAACCCAAGTTACCCAACATCAAGAAGCTTCTAGTTAAATAAATTTTATGCTCTATATTCATGTCCACATTTATATGTAATGAATTTAAAAATTGCCATGAGTTAAGCATGCATGTCCAGGCAGCTTGACACAATTCCACTTGATTATAAGGTTTTCTATTGTAAATCATTTTCATTACATTTATTAGGCATGAATTTAGGGAAATAAGATACCATCCCTAAATGTTGATCATATCTAGTATAAAAAGTGGATAACACCAGTGGCCACACAGAATTGTGTTGAGAATTTAATGAGACAAGAAAGTTCTGGTGTAACCAATCATGTGCTGATTTTTCATTTGAACTATATGTATACTTGAGAAATGACTTTTCATCAAAGGCATATTAGTCCTGCAATAGATTCTAAAAAACTCTATATTGGGGCTGGGAAGAAGACTCAGTGGTGGATGCATGAGGCCTTGGGTTCGATTTCTCAGCACCATATATGCAGAAAAATCGGAACTGGCACTGTGGATCAAGTGTTAGAGCTCTGGCCTGGAGCTGAAGAGCTGAGGGACAGTGCCTAGGCCCAGAGCTCAGGCCCCATGACCAACAACAACAAAAAAACCCACTATATTGATGCTGTTTTTTGCCTAGAGCTTACCAGTCATTCACATCTGGAATGTAGTAAGATTCAACAGTTTATCTTGGTCCTAGGAAACCCTGAAAAGGACAGAGCAACCTTTCTGCCTGTCTTCTATTTAGAATGGGTCTTTGTCCATATATACACAAACTCATGTGTATATACATATTTGTAGTTGTGCTGGTAACTGGGTCATCAACTCAGGGCCTGCACACTATCCTTTAGCTTTTTCACACAAGGCTAGTGCTTTACAATTTGAGCCACAGCTCTACCCCTGGCTTGTTGGTGCTTATAGTTTACATTCTCAGGAACTTCCTCTTCAAGCTGGCTTAGAGCTGTGAGCCTAAGATCTCAGCATCCTTTCTAGTCAGGATTACAAGTGTGAGCCACTGGTATATGGGCAAGTTGCTACTTTTTAACTTACTGTTTTTGGAAATTCTTCAAAATCCAGCTACTTCCTTGCTCTGGGGCAATGACTGCTGGAGGAAGCAGAAGGAGGAATCAGTGAGTCCTTTCCAATTCCCCTTTGCATGTCATCTACGTAATGAACTGGATTGTTTTCTCAGTTTATTCAGCTACTCAATGAATAAATGTTATGGATGTTCAGCGCAGCATAACCTCCAGGTTTTTCCAGGATGAAGAAAGAACTCTAAATGACAAACTAGGAAGTTGAGTCTAGCCAGAAAAGGGGGACATTGTTATTTTTCAGGCTGCTGGGTTTTAGATCATTGTTTTCCTAGAAGAGACTGCCTGGAATGTTCTTTTACTCCATGCCACGGTGGTGCCTCTGTGTCCCAAACCCACCCATCACCAGTATCATCCTCCACATCTCAACCCTGTATCTTCATCAAGGGCTCTAACCACATCTCTTGTCTCTGGGGTTTTGACCTCTGGTCTCTGCTAAGATGCTCTTTTATTCCCACTGACCGCTATTCTGGCTGATGCCTTCCTCCCACCTCACGCCCTGAGCAGAGCAGCACCTGCGCACTGAGGTCAGGACTGTCTTCCACAGTGGTGATGGCTGGTACTCAGTGGGTGCTATGCACCTTTTAGTTATATCAGATCTGGATCCCATCTTGCAGAGGCAGGGTGATTCTCACAAGTCTCCCTACCACACTGCCTGCTGGTATTCAAAGCCCAAGGAGCTTCACTTCTGGTGTGACATTTGTCCTTTTGTTAAAAAGTAAACAGTATCTCAAGTAGTAGGGAAAGCCAAAAGAGAATCGCACACCACATAGCACCCAGTCTAGAGGGATGTGGATGGAGTGTGCTGTAGGCTCTGTGGGCTGGGTCCAGTTTTCTATCTTACTATCCCCTCAGGGAGGATGAAATTATTTTACTAACTACTTCTAGCCTTCCTTTATGGTTATCTGGGACACTTGCGGCTTTTGAAAACACATGGATGATGAACCTCCTTATTGAATACTAATAATGTCTGGGAGTCATTTCTGTGTAACTTTTTCATAATGTAAGGATTGTATCTAGCTTGGTCATAAGGAAGCTCTTGTTCTCACTTAGGATTTTCCCTCTAGGATTCACCTCCCAAGTTCTGGAACTATTTTTCCCAACAAGTCTCAAAACCAGGTCTTTCTCTCTTAATTCTGTTGTGTCCTATTTCACACGGGCAATCTACCAGTGTCCTGTTTTTCTTCACTGCAAGATGGCCAGAGGTCTACACCAGTAGTTGAAGAACATGCTCTAGGGGCTAGCTCTGAGACTTTGGTGCCATACCTCAAATGGACTGCCTCCATCCTGAATGTAATGCATGTATTTCCTCAGATCATTTTCTAGTAGTAAAATAATGCATGCTTCTCATTTCTTTTGTGATCTTTTTTTCTTTATTAAAACTATTTTCCTTTATCAATATTTGTCTAATTTGACTCCAGTAAATGATTGCCTTAGACACAGCCCTGGGAAGCTGATTCCAGAGATCTGCATGACTGGAAGAGCAGATCACCCACTTCTCCTAGTGGATGATTAGTCTCTTCACGTCTATGTTTCTGACAGACCTCATTGCAATCTTGATTACACACACACATACACACAATGAAATAAAACAGAAAACTTAAAACAAATTAGTCATTTGAGTCAACACATTATTAAGTGAATCAATAATATACATCCATTTATGGTAGCAATCACACGCGTGGTATCATCTTACAAGTAGAAAAAGATCTTAAAATGTACATCACAACTTGGATCATCAAGGATTTGGTCCTACATAGTAGGACGAGGTTGCGGTGAAGACAATGCCCCCTTCAGAGAAGGCTGTCCCAGACTTATCTCCATCCAAGATCTCACACAGTGGGATAGAGGGAAAAGGAGGCAATTCCACAGTGGTTGTTTCGGTCTCGGGCCACCTTTGCATAGCCGTTTATGCCCCAGTTTGTGCCATAGCTGAAGAAGAGCAAGTGTTAGTTTTAATACATAACATAAACTGCAAGGGCTTTAGGAACAGTCACATGCAATCAAAACCGTGCTAAACACAACACAGTCAGCAGAGAGAATTGAGATGGGCCAATGTCCTTCACCCTTCCTTGATCTAAATCTGCTCATAACCTCCATGTCCAATGTAATGAGTTCACATGGGATTAGAAAAGTAGAGGTAGATGGTCCTGGGGCTCACACCTCTAATTTTAGCTATTCAGGAGGCTGAGATCTGAGGGTCCCAGTTCAAAGCCAGCCCAGGCAGGAAAGACTGGGAGACTCTTATCTCAATACAAAAAAAACTCAGAAAACCATATGTAGCACTGTGGCTCAAGTGGAGGAGCACTAGGCTTTTGCTGAAGACCTAATGGACAGTGTGCAGGCCCAGAGTTCCACCCCATGACCAACAAAAGATAAATAAAATATAAAGTAGAGACAGAAAGGACATTCTGTTTCAAAACTTTCAGAATGTATATCAAATGGTAAAAATACCATATTAAAAGCCTGTCCCTAGAGAGCTGATGTCAGAATCTAGTTCTATAGTCCCACATTCATAGGTCAGTAGAATAAAAATTTGTAGAGCCTGTATACCAATACTGACTCTCCACATTAAATTCTCTTTGGACTTTTTTCTACAAGTAGGTTAGGCAATTTATTGCTCCCTCCTTCACTTCCCATCTTTCTTTTTTCCTTGTTTGCTTGCTTCCTTGCTTGCTTGCCTGCCTCCTTGCCTGCTTGCTTGCTTCCTTCCTTTCTCTTTTTTTTTTTTTTTTTACGATTGTGCTAGCACTTGAACTCAGAACCTGGGTGCTGTTCTTTTTGCTCAAGGCTGGTCTTCTACCCCTTAAGCCACAGCATCACTTCTGGTCTTTTGGTGGTTAACTGAAGATAAGGGTCTCATGGACATTCCTGCCTGGCTGGCTCTGAACCTTGAACCTCAGAGCTCAGCCTTGTAGTGAGTAGGATTATAGTCATGAACCTGGAAAGCTGCATGTTTTGGCCATTTCTTACCTGTTCTTGATCAGCCAGTATTTGTTGTTTTCTGTTTCTTCTTCTCCTTCATATCCATAGCCAACCACCACAACGCCATGAGTCAGGTACTTGGGGCAGGTTGGATTATAATGAATACCTAAAAAAGTAAACCAAACCACATAGGACGCTCCAGAAACCTGACAGCACCCCACTCTGAGGAACAATAAGGAAAGTATTTCTACATTCACCAAAATTATGTAAAGTCCAGGTAAGCCTTCAGAACTACATGATCAAAGCTAGGAATTAGGCTGAAAACTGACAGAAATACATATTAGCACATATGCCTTGGTAAAAGGTTTGTCTAATAGGAGAGGAGACCAGTGTGTGAAATCTGGGCATTTTATTTCAAGGACACTGCATAAAATTCAAAGTTCCTTGAACCAAGGAAGGTTTTCCAGGTGCAGTGGTTCCTATCTATAATACTAGAAGGAAGCTGAGATTACAGACTTGCAGTTCCAAGCCAACCTTGGCCGGAAATTCCATGAGACTCATCTCTAATTAACCAGCACAAAGCTCAATGAAGAAAAGGGTCTCAAATGGGACACTATTAGTTTTGAGTGAAAAAAGGCAGGCTAAAGCACAGGGCCTGTGTTCAACTTCCAGCAATGACAGAAGTCAATGAATATGTGAACCTAAAAAATATAAACTATTAAAATCTTTGGCCATTTATAAATATTCCATAATTGAATAAAATTTCAATTATACAACCAATACTTCATGATGCAACTACTTTGACAAATTTAAATAGGGATATGGAGACAGGCTTGAAATAATATCTAATGGGCCGCTGGGAAGGTGGCCCAGTTGTAGAGCGCTTGCCTTGCATGCATGAGGCCCTGCGTTCGATTCCTGAGCACCACATAAGCAACAAGACAAAAGCCAGTAGTGGCACTGTGGCTCAAGTGGTAGAGCGCTAGCCTTGAGCTGAAGAGCTGAGGGACAGCGCCCAGGCCCAGAGTTCAGGCCCCACGACCGTACCCCCCACAAAATAATAATAATAATATTATGCAAAGGGAAAATAAAGTCCAAAAGAATTGTATGTACATATTGAAAAACCAGGTGCCATTTCTACACAGAAATATCTATGTTCCCTGACCCTTGCATACCAAAGAATCAGTCGAGTGTTAGGACCCTTTTGTCATTTGTCCTGCATCTATTTCTACAAAGAACACACTTACCTCCTCTATAGTACTTGAAGGATGAATGGGCCGAATGAAACCCAGTAGCGATGGGACCCACCGTGGCCACAGCCCTCATAAGGGCCTGCTCACTGGGAGGTAGAATAACGTATCCAGTGACATTAGCAGCAGAATTCTCAGGTTTGTACCTGCAGGGTCCATTCTTTGAAGGGAAAGAGGGAACAGATGTGATTAGAGACATCCAGCTCTGAAGTTTCACTTTGTAACTTAGGGTTTCTAAGTCAGCACTGTTGGAAACCAGAAGGTGAAATTCTATTCCTAGCTCATTTGAAACGGAAAATCTTCTCTGGTCTGTTGAGCCAATCAGGCTATCTCTATCTCTTCATACCAGGTGTTCACCATGGACAGATCCTTGGCTAAAGAATAGCATACATATACACTGGGTCACACAGCAATAAAAAAATCACCCGATTGTTACCCATCTATGTTCTCCAGTCCACAGAACTCTGACCCAGCTAATGATGACAGTGACAGAAACAGAGAGTTGACAGAAAAAGACCCTATCATCTGAAGTGTGAATTGGGAAGAGCAAGTCTTATCTCTGAAGTTGGTGGACTGTCTGCAATGCAGGCAGGAGTGACAACAAGGTACAGAGCTGCAATTACCTTTGCTTCATAGGGGTAGGATTCCTCTGAGTCCAGGCCTCTGTTGTTCTTAACATATTGATAAGCAAGGTGTGGTAGGCCACCAGTGCAGCCGTTGTTTTGGGGACGAGAACAGTCCACTAGGTTCTGCTCACTGAGGGAGACCAGTTTGCCCGTTTTCTTGAACATCTGTCCTTCTAGTGCACCAGTTGCGCAAAAAGCCCAACACGAATTACATTGACCCTGATAAGAGAAGAAAATTCCCTCATACACAAAGCAAATACCAAGCCATGGACATCAGCTCCTGTGTGTGAACAGGCTTCCAAAAGAACCGCGAACTCCAGGACACTACAGAGTCTGCCAAAGGAATGACAACTACTCCTGGCTTTGCTATGGGCAGTGAAAGGGTCGACAGTGACACTGTCATACCTGATCCTTCACAGGGGTCACATAGCCTTTCTCTCTCCAGTCCACAGAGGCAGGCAGGTCACCAAATAGAAGATCTGGATATATTTGTTCCTCCTCATTGGGCCTAACGGGCTGAAACTCAGTTTCCCCCTGCTGCAATTCTTCATCAGTCTTCAGGAAAGAGTAAAGAAGATATTTCAAAAGCAGGGTCATTTTGTGGAGAAGTAAGGAGAGCAAGCCCCGTTGTAAGCAGAGCCCAGGACACTTACCATGTCTCCAAAGGCGTTCATTTCCAGGGTGTAGGTATGTTTCCCTTGGCGCTCTTCCTCATTGTGCACTTCAATCATTTTCCAGTTCTCCTCCCATATTGCTCTCCTCAATCCTTCTTCATCCTAGGAATAAGCACAAGGGATGAGCACTCTGTCTACTTAAACCCAACTGCCGTTCACTAAATGGAACTGCTGACAAAGATGGAGAGAGACGCTGTCCAGGATGTTGTGCATTTGGGGAAGCTGTTTTCTGGAGTCAGAGAACAGCAGGCTATCTGCCCACATCCTGCTTATATGACTGGTATTAGCTGACTGCCTTGGAGACCTGGCTTGGATAAAGTTAAATCAGCAAGGATCTCGTCTGTGGCATCCTTCAGAACACTTTCCATATTACCCACCGAATGGTAGCTTTTGCCATATTCTGTCTTCCACTTTGTCCACTGTGCATCCAAACTGGGATCCAATACTGGAGCAGCTGAGGTCATTCCCAAGCAAAGGATGGCCAGCAACAGAGAAGGATCCATATTGGAAAGCCTAGAAAGGGAAATGAAGCCGGGATTTCCAGTGACTCATGATGTCAACAGTCTGCTTAGTCTTAGCTAGAAAAGAATTAATGCCACCATGAACATTTAGATATTTAAATAAGACTTTCCAATATTTGTCCAGAGCCATATTAAGGCTTAAGGATATACTTGGGTTAAAACATCAAAGTAGAGGTATGTGGTCAAGCAATGGGCATGAACATTATCCTGGCGAGAGCTCTTGGAGTTGAAGCAAAGTGTGCAAGGTTAATGGTTGGTTTAAATGTTAGGATTCCAGCTAAAATCTCACCCAATGGGATATCTGATCTCAGCTAGGAGCAATGCTATCCCCCAAAGCTCAGAGTCCACTGACATCTCCTTAGCCAATGCAGAGTAGAAGATGGATGTGTCGTGCACTGCCTTCTCCCCTTCTTGGGTGAAACCCTCTGGAATATCTTTCCTAGACAAACTAGGAAGACAACACCCCACATTCTCACTTTTACACATCAGCTTCCAATATCACAACCTGCTGTCACATTCATGCACTTGGTCATGTACTGCACAGAGTGCAATCTAGAACTCCAAGGTCGAGCCCCTGAGCAGGAGCAGGTAGCTCATGGGGCTCCATGCTTAGGTTTGGATCAGCCCATGTTTCTGCCCACTGCACGTTACCTGATAATGATGCAAAAGAGCATATTACCTGATGGTTCAAGAATGGGAGAGCATTACAGTGCAGTTTGCAGGCGTCCAGCTGCCTTATGCAACCTGGACAGATCCCGAGTCTGACCAAACTGCACGACCTGAGATCTTCTGGCTGATGGAGTTGCCACCCTTGGGTTTCACTCCACCGCCCTATGCCATCCCCACCACCCTTCTCAGCTGGCCCCCAATGTCCATGCTGAGGCAGAAATGGAAGTTGATCTGCTTGTGCTCTTGCCCCTGAAAGGCCGTCTATTCCACCCCTGTTCCCACCATGCCTCTGTGGGCTGGGATGCTCACCTGAACCTGAAGCTGTGCAGGAGCCCTCTGCAGTGCAACTCTCCAAAGACAGCTGTCCTAAAAGCACCTGGCCCTGAGATCAGGTTTTAAAGTCTCAGGACACTCAGTGGTCTGTCCTCCCCACTTCCTGAACTGTGATTGGCTCCTGCTGCCCCAGGGCAGGACCTGTTCAGCCTTCTGGCAAGGTCAGCTCCACTTCTTTTTCCTGGATCCATCCTCTGTTCCTCTGCCATATGATGCCTTCTGCCATGGCATAAGCCAGCCAGAGGGCCCTTCCTCGATGGTGGCATCTTGATATTGAACTTCTCACATTCCTCATCCACTTGCCATCAATTTCCTATGATCCATTATACAATCTGTTGAATTCCACTATGGCCACATTTAATAGACTAGGTCCTGCACAAGTAGAACCACACAGTATCTGTCTTTTTGTCTCTGGATAGTTCACTTAGCATAGTCTTAGCAAGTTTGCTCTATGTTGTAACATGTGTCATAGTATCCTTTCTTTTGAACCTGACTAATATTTTATTCTGTGTAGACAGAATATTTTGATTATTTGAGTGTTTGAGTTATTTGGGCATTTTAGAAATATTCCTATCCACACGAATGTACACATGTAGGCTTACATTCCTTGCTTTAGATTCTTTTTTATATGTACTTAAAACTGGAATTGGTAGATAAGTAATTGTGTGCTTGAGTTTTCCTCTGTATTTACCACAGCACATGTCCCATTTTCATTAACACCAGCCATGTCCAATGGTTCCCACTTATAATCACTGTTCACTGTGCTTTACTTCCTTTCTGTTTTCCTTCCTTCCTTCCTTCCTTCCTTCTTTCCTTCCTTCCTTCCTTCCTTCCTTCCTTCCTTCCTTCCTTCCTTCCTTCCTTCCTTCCTTCCTTCCTTCCTTCCTTTCTTGCTTCCTTCCTTGTTTCTATTTTGCCTTCCTTCTTTCCTTCTATTCTGACTTCTTTCCTTGCTTCCTTGATGTTTCTTTTTCCCTTCTTTCTTCTCACCTTTCCATCTTTCCCCTGTCTCTTTTTTCTACAATTACTTGTCTTTTTCCTTCCTTTCTATTACTCTCATGAGAAATACATACAATATAAAAAATATTTTCATATGCTTCCTTGCTTTTTTTATATATTCAGGAGAAGAATAGCTAGTCCAGTCTCGTTTTTGACAGTATTCGATGGAAATACTTTGTTATTCCTGGTGATCTTGAGTTTTATTTAGGAGCTGTTTATATTTTCTTTCTTTTGTGGGGGGGATGGGGGTCCGGTCGTTGGGCCTTAATTCTAGGCCTAGGCGCTGTCCCTCAGCTCTTCAGCTCAAGGCTAGCGCTCTACCACTTGAGCCACAATGCCACTGCTGGCTTATTTCTTTTTGTTTATGTGGTGCTGAGGAATCGATCCCAGGGCCTCAGGCATGGAAGGCAAGCACTCTACCACTGAGCCACTTTCCTAGCCCCTCTTTATATTTTCTAGGTTTAATTCCTCATTACCTCTATGCTTTGCAAATATTTTCCGTGGATTCATTTTGCACTCTAATCTAGGACCAAAAAATGCTCAAAAGGTTTTCATCATGATAAGATCCTATTTACATATTTTTACTATGATCATTTTTACTATATTTAAAAATCATTGCAAAGTTCCATCTCATGCTGTTTTTACTTCTTTCGTCCTCAACTTTCCCTTTATGTTGAAATGCTTGATTCACTTGAGTAATTTCTATACCCCTTTTTCCTTAAGCAAAGGTGGTTTTCTAGCATTGTTGTAGAATATAATCTTCTTTCCCTAAGAGAAATCCTTATCTTTCTCAGTTAAGATTTTCTAAAACTCAATTTCTGCAGATTCCATTCTAAGACCTTTGAAGAACTAGGAACCTTACTTCCCATAGCCAGGGGCTGCAGCACAGGTGATCATGAAACTATACTATATTGCTAGTGACTGGAAGGAGATTGTTGATTGTTCTTCGTAAATAATTCGTGGAATTCAACAGAGTCATTCAAAATGACTACACAGAATTCTAAAATCGAGGTTTTACAGTTGCTTCTGAGCCTCCTCTCCAGGAGATTCAGGTAGAAAACCTTGTGACTGCCTAAGCCCCACCCACCCATTGAACTTAACCAGCCTGAGTGGCAGCTGCTACTGTGAACAGCAGCCTCTTGGTTCCTTGGAAAGCAACCTCAAGCTAGGGTACACACTATGGACTCATTTTCTATCAAGTGAGCCTGAAAGAAATTAAACCAGGGCCTCATTAAACTAACACTTCTCTAGCTGCAGGAGGAACAGAGAGAAGGCTGTGTTCAAAAGAAACTACAAGACATCAGCTCTCCCACTTACCAATGTCTGTTTATACAATACCAGTGTCTATTTATACAAAATCTCCTCAACAATGCACCAAGCAAAGGAGGGGTCTAGCTTTCCTTTTGCATCCCAAGTCTTGCAAACACCCCTCTTCACACATCATGGTATAATCCCTTTGCTGGGGGCTGATGGAAGCATTTAACCATATCACCAACGCTGCATCTTTAATCAAAACCCAGGTTGGCAGAGCTTCCCAGTTCCTAGGTTAAGTGCATATTTGTGAAAGTATGTTCTTCTCCGCATCTGCCAAGGTTCTTTTTCACATTAAGGAAGCAGGACAGGATTCCCTCTCCCACCCAGGATGTTCTTAGCTACAAAATACCTGACAAATCTCATGTAAACCAGACACTGTGATGTCACTTAACAGTTCTCCTCATTGGACCAACCCAAGGTTATGAGTATAAAACAACTGGATTAGGCAATGAGTCAGCATTGTCAGCATTGTCCATGAAAAATTTAATTGCAAGACGATACATATATATCACAATATATACTATAGTTATATGGAAAAGTTAGTCAATTGGTATTCATATGGCTCCTGAAATAGCTGTATTTCTGAAGATTTTTGTTTTGTTTTTGTGCAGGTACTGAGACTTGAATTCACTCTCAAATTATTTTTCACCTAGGCCAGTGCTGTATCACTTGAGTCAAATCTCTTCTTCCAAAACTTCGCTGGCCAATAGGAGATAGGTCTTGAGAATTTTCTGCTCCAACTGGCTTCCAACCATGATTCTGAGATTTCTTTTATTTTTTAGTTACATGTATTTATTGTAAAAATACTGAACAGTGGGGGCACAATTACATGAGGAAGGCAATGAGTACATTTCCTATCAAGCATTGTTACCTCCTCCTTTGTTTTTCCCCTACCATCCCTTCCCTCCCCCACCTCCCCAACTCCCCCCATCCCTGAAATTGTAAAGTTTTCAACATAGTGTCTTGTGCATCTCTTTGATGCCATGGGTTATCCTGTACCCTTATTTCAGCATTTCATTATTTACCTTCCCTTCCCACAATTAGAAAAATGTATAAGCAAGATGCAGGGCACTGGAATAAAATACAGTGAAAACAGGAGTTATACCATGGGGGAAGAACATAAAAAAGAAACAAAAAATCATATACTACATAACAAATACATTCAAAAAAAAAAAGACCGGGGCTGGGAAGGTGGCTCAGTGGTAGAGCGCTTGCCTTGCATGCATGAGACCCTGGGTTCGATTCCTCAGCACCACATAAGCAAAAAGAAAAAACCCGGAAGTGGCGCTGTGGCTCAAGAGATAGAGCGTTAGCCTTGAGTTGAAGAGCTGAGGGGCAGCGCCCAGGCCCAGAGTTCAGGCCCCACGACTGGACCAAAAAAAAAAAAAAAGAGCAAGAAAGGTATAACCTCTTGTGTTCCTATCTTGGGTTTCATTTCACTTAGCATCATCTTATATGGTCATATGTACATAGCTTTTGAACTTTTCTGCTTGTCCTAGACATATACTAGTTATTGCAAATAAAGGAAAACGCGACCTATGTTTCTTTGAGTCTTGCTTACTTCACTTAATATAATTTTTTCCAAGTCTTCCATTTTCTAACAAATGGGACAATGTCATTCTTTATGTTGGAAGCATAGGATTCAATCATACATACATACAAACACACACACACACACACAGAAACACACACACACACATATCACATTTTCTTGATCCATTCATCTACCAAGGGCATCTGGATTGACTTCAAACTCCAGAGTAGGGAAGATTATAGACATGATAAACTACTGAGCACCCACCAATTCTGGTTGTTTATGCCTTGTTTTTTCTAGAGAATTAATCATCAGCCCGAGCAGGACAGACCAGGAGACTCTTATCTCCTGTAAACCACCAGAAAACTGGAAGTGGTGCTGTGACTCAAGTGGTAGATTGATACCCTTAAGCTGAGGAGTTGACCAATAGTGCCCAAGCACAGAGTTCACACCCCAATGTGGACAAAAAAATTGATTTGTATGCATTTTTAGAATTGGTGAATGAATGAACTGCGTGTTTATGTTACCTTTAGCTTTCACAGAAGCATTTTGCTTGATTTAAGTTATCAAAATAGATGTAGAAATATCCATTCACATCCTTGCTCTTGATACATTTGTGAATGTACTTAAAACTAGAATTGCTAGATAAGTGATTGTATGCTTGATTTTTCCCTGTATTTCCATAATATATGTGCCATACTCATTAACACCAGTAGAGTACAATGGTTTCCAATTCTAATCACATCTTCTATTTTTTCCTTCCTTCCTCTTTCCTTCTCGTCTTCCTTTCTTCCTTCCTTGTTTTCTTCCTTCCTTCCATTTTTCTTTGCTGTCTTCCTCTTTCCCTCCTTTCCTTTCTTTCTCCTTTCTGACTTTTCTCCACTCTATTTTTCTCCTCTTTCTCCTTCCTTTCAGTGCTTCTCCTAATGCCTGTGAGCTGGTAGTTCATTGTGATTCTGATTTGTCTTTTCCACATGAGCAATACATATGATATGAAACATATCTTCATGCGCTTATTTGTCCTCAATTCTCCTTTTGGACCCTATTCAATGCAGTTATTGTGTTAGTCGTGGTGGTGTTGAGTTTTATTTAGGAGCTCTTTCAGTTTTCTTGGTTTTAATTCCTCATTCCCTCTGTGATTTGCAAATGTTTTCTCTGGATTGCTTTTCCCTTCTATTCTGGAGCCTTTGAATGCAAAAATGATTTCATTATGAAGACATCTTGCTTATCTAATTTTCCTATAATTACTTTTACTACATGTGAAAATCATTGCCAAGTTCTAAGTCATAAAGATTTTACCTTATGCTTTTTTGTTAACTTCTTTGATCATCATTACTTTTATCTTTAAATGTTTGATTCATTTGATTAACTTCTATACCCACATCAACTATGAAAAGATGGTTTTCTAATCATTGTTGAAAATAATCTCCTTTCCCTAGGAGATAACTTTTACCCTCTCCCTTAAGGATTTTAAACTCAATTTTCCAAGATTCCATTCTGAGATTCTGAAACTAGGAATCCTTCTTTCCATGTCCAGGGGCTGAAGCACAGGTGATTGTGAAACTATACTATATTGCTAGTGACTGGAAGGAGATTATTGATTGTCTGTTGTTTGGAAATACTTCCTGGAATTCAACAGAATCATTCCAAATATCTATATTAGAATTCTAAAGTCCAGGTTTTACAGTTGCCCTTGGGCTTCCTCTGCAGGGAGGTGAAGGGAGAAAACCTTGTGACTGCCTTGGGCCCACCCACCCATGGAGGTTGGCCAGGCTGAGTGGCAGCTGCTGCTCTGCCTCTTGGTTCCTTGGAAAGCAAGCTAAGCCTAGAGGACAGAATGTGAGCCCAACTAGAATTAAGCCAAGAAGTCCCTAGCTGCAGGAGAAATAGAGAGAAGGCAGTGTTCACATGAAACTACAAGACATGAGCACTGCAAGTTATCAGCGTCTGTCTAGACAATACCAGTTTCTATTTAGTATTATTTTTTTACTGTGAAAATACTGTACAGAGGGGTTGCAATTCCATGGGCAAGATAATGAGTTCATTTCTTATCAAGCATTGTAGCCTCTTCCTTTGTTTCTCCTTCCCATCCCTTCCCATCCTCCCCCTAAGCCCCCACACACCCCACCAAAATTGTGAAGTTCGTTTTCGATAGAACGACTTGTACATCTCGTTGCTGCAATGGGTCCATCTGTATCCCTATTTATTCAATTTGTTTTTCCCGGGGCTGAGAAGGTGGCTCAGTGGTAGAGCGCTTGCCTTGCATGCATGAGGCCCTGGGTTCGATTCCTCAGCACCACATAAGCAGAAGAAAAAAAAAAGCCGAAAGTGGTCCTGTGGCTCACGTGGTAGCGCGCTAGCCTTGAGCTGAAGAGCTGAGGGCCAGCTCCAGGTCCAGAGTTCAGACCCCACGACCTTACCCAAGAAAAAAAAAAAAAAAAGAGTCAATTTGTTTTTCCCCTTCCAGTACACAAATTATACCGACATGAAATAAAGTGAAAGCAGGGGTTATACTGTGGGGGAGGGACATACAAAGCAACAAAGAAATAATCTTATAAATGTGTTAGAAACAATCACATCAGAGAAAAAAAATACTTGAATACATATC
Source organism: Dipodomys spectabilis (assembly GCF_019054845.1). Classification (NCBI taxonomy): domain Eukaryota; kingdom Metazoa; phylum Chordata; class Mammalia; order Rodentia; family Heteromyidae; genus Dipodomys; species Dipodomys spectabilis. The sequence continues at coordinate 3,306,314 of NW_024870775.1, forward strand.
ATTTCCCTAACAACAAGATTTTCTGCTTGACTCAGACATATACTAGATATTGAAAATAAAGGAAACCATGGGACCTATGTTTGTTTGGGCCTGGCTTACTTCAATGAATATAATTTTTTCCAATCCATTCCATTTACGAACAAATGAGACAATGTCATTCTTTCTGATGGAAGCATAGAATTCCATTGTGTATATATACCACATTTTCTTGATCCATTCATCTTGATCCATTCATCTTGATCCATCCATTCATCTGGGTTGGTTCCAAATCTTAGCTATAGTAAATAATGCTGCAATAAACATACTGGTGCTGGTAGCTTCAGTGTGGTCTTGTTTGTGAACATTTGGGTAAATGCCCAAAAGTGGGATTTCTGGGTCATAGGGGAGCTCTATGTGGAGTCTTTTGAGGAACCTCCATACTGCTTTCCAAAGTGGTTGAACAAGTTTACACTCCCACCAACCATGCAATAAGGTTCCCTTCAGTCCACAACTCTCCAGCATCTAGAATGGAAGAAAGACAGCCTCTTCAGTAAATGGTGCTGGAAAAATTGGTTAAATACTTGTAGAAAACTAAAGCTAGATCTTTATATATCACCCTGCACCAGAATCAACTCCAAAGGGATCAAAGACCTCGGGGTCAAAGCAGACACTCTGAAAACATTACAGGATGGAATAGGAGAAACCCTAGGTCTTGTTGGCACCAGTTTCTACTTAGACAAATTCTCCTCAACAAAGCACATAGTAAAGTGGGGTTCTAGCCATTTCTTTCACTTCCAACTCTTCTACTCCCCACCCCCAATGCCATGGTAAAATCCTTTTGATGGTGGCTGATGCACACATATTAGGCACGAACCCACCCTGTATCTTCCCAGTTCCTATGTAAAGTGCAGTATCTGAGAAAGTATGTTCTTCTGTGCATCTGCTGAAGTTCTTTTTCACATTAAGATTTTCCCTCCAGCCCAGGACGTCCAGAGTTACAAAAAAAAAAAAGTGACAAATCAAATGGGGAGCAGACACCTCTTATCACTTAACACTTCTCCCCAGTGGAACAACCTGAGATCAGAAATTTAAATTAACTGGATTAGCCAAAAAGTCAGCATTATCAGCATTAGCCAATATAACTTTTCTTGCAAGGTAATACACACACACACACACATACATCCTAATAAATACTATCTATGGAAAAGTGTTAGTTAATTGATATTCATATGACTCATGAAATAATTTTACTTCAGAGATCTTTTTGGGTTTTTTTATGCAGGAACTAACGAACACTTGAATTCAAAGTCTTGAATTCTCAGTGAGCTTTTTTACTCCAGGCCGATTCAGTACCACATGAGCCAAACCGCTTCTTCCAAGTTTTACTGGTTAATTGGAGATAGGTCTTGAGAATTTTTCTGTCCCAACTGGCTTCCAACCATGATTCTCAGATTTCAACCTCTAGAGCACGGAAGATTATACACATGAGAAATTAGTGAGTACCAGCAATTTCTGAGTGTTTGTGCCTTCCAATTTGTGGAGAATAATGTCATCAGAAAATTAACTGAATAGGTAAGTAAGTCCACCATCAAGAATTCATGAAACTCTACCAGGCATCTGTGTCTCAATTCTGTAATCTTAACTATGTAGAAAATGAGATCTGAGGATCAAGTTTCAATGCCAGCCTGGGCAGAAAAATCCATTTGACTCAGCCAATTAAATTTCAAAATGCTGGAAGTAGAGCTGTGGCTCAAGTGGTAGATTGCTAGCCTTTTAGAACAAAAGCTCCTAGGCATTCTCCAGACTTCCAGTTCAAGCCTGAGAATTCTTATCACAAGGGGGGGAGGAAGGAGGGTGGAGTGGGAAGGCATGGGAAGGGAAAACAAAGGAGGAGGCAACAATGCTTGATAAGAAATGTACTCATTATCTTGCCCATGTAATTGTAACCCCTGGGTATGGTATTTTCACAATACAAAAGAAGTATAAGAATGATGATGGTGATAATAATAAAAATAATAGCCATAACTAATGAAGATAGCTTGGTGCCTGTGTCTGAAGCCTGTAACCTAGCAAGTTGGCAAACTGAGATCTGATGATTGTAGATCTGAGCAGCCAGCACAGGTAGCAAAGTGCATGAGAATCCTATCTCCAATTACCTACCAAACATCACAAAGCAAAAAGTGGCTTAGGTGGTAGAGCGCTAGTCTGGAGCAACAAAAACTGTGACTACAACCAGGCCCAGAATTCAAGCCCCAGACCACCTTCACACACACACACACACACACACACACACACACACAAGCACACACACACACACACACACATAATGAAGGTATCACTCTCTTCTCATAGTCCCTGACTTGTAGGTTGAACTTTCCCTTAGATTCCATCCATGTGTGCCTTTCCTATCAGCTTCTCCAAGCCTCAGCCTCCCCATCTTAGATCTGAGATGACCACCTTACTCTTATTTTCACTGAGAAAAAGCTGAAAATGATATTGTGTTGATCAAATGGTAGGACATTTACTTTGATCACAAAAAGCCTCTGGGACAGCACCTAGGCCCTAAATTCAAAACACTGGACCATGCAAAAGAAACAAAGAATAATAAATAGAAAATGCATATTAAAACTGTAACTCCCTGAACATAGAACCAAGCATTCCATAGTGAGCTCTTGCTTCTTAGTGCATCTGGCTTCTTAGCATCGGTCCAGAAAAACACCAGATACCATACTCAGAGGTTGGCTTCACTCTCCAAACAGAAACTGGCTTTTCAGTGACTCATTTGCAGTTGAGGATAGCACTGGGGAGCACAGCTCCAGGAGTGATGTGAGGACAGTTACATCAAGGCAGAGGCAGCAGACACCAAAATGAGCAGGTGTGCAAGGGAGACTGGTCCCAGGGAAAGCAGAACCCAAGGGAAGTCACTGGTGAGTCAAACCTTACAGACCTTATATTGTGCAGACCTTGGTTGTATGAGAATCATGAATGAAATTGAAGATCTTCATTACCAGATTTAATTACTTTTTCATGATCTTGTAAGATAGAAAGGGATTTGTATGTGTTTTTAGACTTGGTGAATGAATGAACAACATGTTTTTCTTTCTTTTTTTTATTGTGAAAATACTGGGGGTTACAATTACATGGGCAAGATAATGAGTACATTTCTTATCAAGCATTGTAGCTTCCTCCTTGGTTTCCCCTTCCCATCCCATCCTCTCTGCCCCCCCAAATCCTCCCCCCTCCCCTGCACCAAAGTTGTAAAGTTCCTTTTCGACATAATGACTTGCACATCTCATCATTGCAAGGAGTCCACCTGTATCCCTAGTTAAACGATTTGTTTTTCCACTTCCCCTCCACAAATTATACTGACATCAAATACAGTGAAAGCAGGGGTTATACTGTGGGGGCAGACATACAAAGCAACAAAGAAATAATCTTATAAATGTGTTAGAAACAATCCCATGAAAGAAAAAAAACATTTGAATACATATCTTAGGGTTCATTTCTCTAACATCACCTTATCTGACCTTTTCTGCTTGACTCAGACATATACTAGATATTGCAAATAAGGGAAACCATGGGACCTATGTTCCTTTGGGTCTGGCTTACTTCACTTAATAGAATTTTTTCCAAGCCTTTCCATTTCCTAACAAATGGGGCATTGTCATTCTTTCTAATGGAGGCATAGAAGTCCATTGTGTATATATACCACATTTTCTTGATCCATTCATCTACTGAGGGGCATCTGGGTTGGTTCCATATCTTAGCTATAGTAAATAATGCTGAACAGCATGTTTTTAATACCTTTACCTTGAACTGAACCATTTATGCTTGATTTAGACTTAAAGGCATGCAGCTAAATGAATCTAGCAAGCGGCTAAGCTCTTGGCTCCTAAAAAGCACCAAGGGAGGAATCAGTCATGAGGCACAGGGCAAGGGACATATTGAGCCCTTGAGCCAGAAAGCTGTGGCTTCCCATCCTCTGTACAAACAACTCTTCACATTTTGATAACGGTTACTCTGATCACACTGCTGAATCATATTTTAGTCCTGTCTACATACCTCTAGTCCTAGGAAAGAATCCTGGTTTTCTTTCTTTCTCTCTTTATTTCATCCTTTCATTCTTTCTTTCTTTAGTGTTCTTTCCTTCTTACATTCTCTTTGTCTAGCTTTCATTCTTTGTATAATTGCAGAATTGGGACTTGAATTTGGGGTCTTGTTCTTGCTAAGCAATTCCTGCAACCACCTGAGTCACACTGTCAACCTGGTTTGCTCTAGTTGTTTTTCAGCTAGTGTCTTCCCTCTTTCTTTCCTTTCTTAGCATCCACCATTCTCTTTCACATTAGCTAGACTTGCAGGTATGAGCCACTGCACCTGACAAAAAGATCCTGTTCTTCATATTTGATCATCCTTCACATCGGTTCAGATTCCTCTTCCACCATGCACCTGTGATGTCTGACCACTCAGGCCAGTCATTGTCAAGAATTGTGTCAGGACTGTTGAGACAGAGTCACCTACCGTTCTTTTTCCTTGAGGTGTTTCCCTCCTGACCCTTGGCTGTTGAGTGGAAATGAATTCCCACTAGATCTTGCCCATGCTGCTTTAGGGGTTAAGGCAAATCTCTATCCCTTACTGACGGAACCCAATACAGTAGTAATACAGGAATACCGTCCCAAAGCCTTTAAACAAATATTCCTAGCTGTGCTTTGACAAGTGTCATTGTATAGCTTATGTCATTACTTTATTTCATGGTTTTTGTTGTGCTGGGAATTAAATTCAGGGCCCTGTGCCATGCCGCCAGAGACCTGTTGGCCTTGGTTCCTTGCTTTATGATAGGCTGGGATGAATTTCCCTTCTCCTATTTGCTTCCCAGTATCATAGGAAGATAACAAGGACCTGCCACGTTCCCCAGCCATCACTAAGTAGTCTGTATAACCTGTATGCCCAGGCTACTCTTGAAGTTTGATACCATGATTTCTACCTTCCAAGTAGCTAGGATGATAGAAGCTTGGGCCTATCATTATTGCCCTGGGACTAACAGCTATACGCCTGCTTTTCCTTTCCAGCAGGACAATAGTGAACCCACATCTGCTCCAAAGTCTTGATGCTGGCTCCTAAGAGCCTAGAGGCTTTACCTCAATGTCCTGAACATTGCATTCCATTTCTGCTGGCATAAAGTAGATGGTGAATAGAGCTGTATAGAGAAGAAAAGTGCAAAACCTGAGCTTCCTCTACTAAACCCCATTTGCTGGCTTACACTACAGTTATTTCTGAGTTTTAGAAGGGATTTGACACTCATCACTCTTCTGATTTTGTGCACCAGAACTAGTGCTGAAACTCAGGGTTTGGCCGTGTTGCAGGATGGCATTCTACCACTTGAGTTACAGATCCTCTTCTAGCTTGCTGGTTGCTAAAGATAAAAAAAATCTCACAGACTTTCCTCAACCAGCTGGCTTTGAACCATGACCCCTCAGATCTCAGACTCCTTGGTAGCTTGAATTACAGCTAGAATTGCATGTGCCACCTGCCCCAACACTTACCAGGCTTACCTCTGCATTCCTCTCTGCCTTGACCAACCTCAGATGTAAAATGGGCACAGAGTGACCTCTGCACAACTGTTTGTTCCCACTCTCTTCAATATTGTGACAATGGAACCAACATTTGTGAACAGACTTGCAGGAAAGTACTTTTTCATTTCCCTTTGAATACCCAGGATACTAATCGTATGCATAACTTTCTGGAAACTGCCAGACTATTTCTACAGTAGCTAAACTGTCCTGTTTTCACTTTAATTTTCATCCATATCATGGATGAGAAGAAGGTCATTAGAGACTTGTCTGAATTTTTATTTCAGTTTGATCTTTTTGTTATTCAATCTGGATTATCAGAATGGTGAGAATTTGTATGCTTTTTCTGCTTCCTTTGTTAATTTAATTGATGTTTGTTAGAGTTGTTAAAAAAGAACATGTTTACTGAAAATTCTAAACATTGATAACCCAAGTTACCCAACATCAAGAAGCTTCTACTTAAAAAAAAAAAAAAAAAAGAACCTTCTACTTAAGTAAATTTTATGCTCTATATTTATGTCTACATTTATATGTAATGAATTAAAAATTTCCATGAGTTAAGCAGCACATGTCCAGGAAGCTTGACCCAATTCTACTTGATTATATGGTTTTCAATTGTAAATAATTTTCATTACATTTATTAGGCATGAATATAAGGAAATAATATACCATCCCTAAATGTTGATCATATCTAGTATAAAAAGTGGATAACACCAGTGGCCACACAGAATTGTGTTGCGAATTTAATGAGACAAGAAAGCACTGGTTAACCAGTCATGTTCTGATTTTTCACTTGAACTATATGTATACTTGAGATACGACTTTTCATCAAAGGCTTATTAGTCCTACAGTAGATTGTAAAAACCTCTATATTGGGGCTGGGAAGATGGCTCAGTGGTAGAGTGCTTGGCTTGCATGCATTAGGCCCTGGGTTCCATTTCTCAGCACTATATATGCAGAAAAACCTGAAGTGGCACTGTGGCTCAAGTGGTAGAGCTCTAGCCTTGAGCTGAAGAGCTGAGAGACAGTGCCCAGGCTCAGAGCTCAGGCCCCAGGACCAAAAACAACAAAAAACAATCTATATTGATGGTCTTTATTGCCTAGAGCTTACCAGTCATTCACATCTGGACTATAGTCAGATTCAAGAGTTTATCTTGATCCTAGAAAACCCTGAAAAGGACTGAGCAACCTTTCTGCCTGTCTTCTATTTAGAATGGGTCTCTGTCCATATATACACAAACTTATGTGTATTTACATATTGGTGGTTGTGCTGGTAACTGGGTCATCAACTCAGGGCCTGCACACTATCCTTTAGCTTTTCCACACAAGGCTAGTGCTTTACAATTTGAGCCACAGCTCTACCCCTGGCTTGTTGGTAGTTATACTTTACATTCTCAGGAACTTCCTCTTCAAGCTGGCTTTGAGCTCTGATCCTAAGATGTCAGCATCCTTTCTAGTCAGGATTACAAGTGTGAGCCACTGGCATCTGGGCAATTTGCTACTTTTTAACTTACTGTTTGTGGAAGTTCTTCAAAATCCAGCTACTTCCTTGCTCTGGGGCAATTAGAGCTGGAGGAAACAAAAGGAGGAATCAGTGAGTCCTTTCCAATTCCCATTTGCTTGTCATCTATGTAATGAAGTGGGTTATTTTCTCAGTTTATTCAGCTACTCAATGAATAAATGTTATGGATGTTCAGCGCAGCATAACCTCCATGTTTTTCCAGGATGAAGAAAGAACTCTAAATGACAAACTAGGAAGTTGAGTCTAGCCGGAAAAGGGGGACATTGTTATTTTTCAGGCCGATGGGTTTTAGGTCATTGTTTTCCTAGAAGAGACTGCCTGGAATGTTCTTCTACTCCATGCCACGGTGGTGCCTCTGTGTCCCAAACCCACCCATCACCAGTATCATCCTCCACATCTCAACCCTGTATCTTCCTCAAGGGCTCTAACCACATCTCTTGTCTCTGGGGTTTTGACCTCTGGTCTCTGCTAAGATGCTCATATCTTTTATTCCCATTGATCACTATTCTGGCTGATGCCTTCCTCCCACCTCATGCCCTGAGTAGAGCAGCACCTGCCCACTGAAGTCAGAACTGTGTTCCACAGTGGTGATGGCTGGTACTCAGTGGGTGCTATGCACATTTCAGTTATATCAGATCTGGGTCCCATCCTGCAGAGGAAGGGTGACTCTCACAAGTCTCCCTACAACACTGCCTGCTGGTATTCAAAACCCAAGGAGCTTCACTGCTGGTGTGACATTTTTCCTTTAGTTAAAAAATAAACAGTATCTCATGTAGTAGGGAAAGCCAAAAGAGAATCGAACACCACATAGCACCCAGTCTAGAGGGATGTGGATGGATTGTGCTGTAGGCTCTGTTGGCTGGGTCCAGTTTTCTATCTTACTATCCCCTCAGGGAGGATGAAAATATTTCACTAACTACTTCTAGCCTTCCTTTATGTTTATCTGGGACATTTAAGGCTTTTGAAAACACATGGATGATGAACCTCTTTACTATATACTAATAATGTCTGGGAGTCATTTCTGTGAAACTTTTTCATAATGTAAAGATTGTATCTAGCTTGGTCATAAGGAAGCTCTCATTCTCACTTAGGATTTTCCCTCTAGGATTCACCTCCCAAGTCTGGAACTATTTTTCCCAACAAGTCTCAAAACCAGGTCTTTCTCCCTTAATTCCCGTGTGTCCTATTTCACACGGGCAATCTACCAGTGTCCTGTTTTTCTTCACTGCAAGATGACCAGAGGTCTTCACCAGTAGTTGGAGAAGATGCTCTAGGGGCTAGCTCTGAGTCTTTGGTGCCATACCTCAACTCGACTGCCTTCATCTTGAATGTAATGCATGTATTTCCTCAGATCATTTTGTAGTAGTAAAATAATGCACGCTTCTCATTGCTTTTGTGATCTTTTTTCTTTATTAAAACTATTTTCCTTTATCAATATTTGTCTAATTTGACTCCAGTCAATGATTGCCTTAGACACAGCCCTGGGAAGCTGATTCCAGAGATCTGCATGACTGGAAGACCAGACCACCCACTTCTCCTAGCGGATGATTAGTCTCTTCATGTCTATGTTTCTGACAGACTTAATTGCAATCTTGATTACACACACACATACACAAAATGAAATAAAACAGAAAACTTAAAACAAATTAGTCATTTGAGTCAACACATTATTAAGTGAATCAGTAATATACATCCATTTATGGTAGCAATCACACGCGTGGTATCATCTTACAAGTAGAAAAAGATCTTAAAATGTACATCACAACTTGGATCATCAAGCATTTGGTCCTACATAGTAGGACGGGGTTGCGGTGAAGACAATGCCCCCTTCAGAGAAGGCTGTCCCAGACTTATGTCCATCCAAGATCTCACACAGTGGGATAGAGGGAAAAGGAGGCAATTCCACAGTGGTTGTTTCGGTCTCGGGCCACCTTTGCATAGCCGTTTATGCCCCAGTTTGTGCCATAGCTGAAGAAGAGCAAGTGTTAGTTTTAATACATAACATAAACTGCAAGGGCTTTAGGAACAGTCACATGCAATCAAAACCGTGCTAAACACAACACAGTCAGCAGAGAGAATTGAGATGGGCCAATGTCCTTCACCCTTCCTTGATCTAAATCTGCTCATAACCTCTTGTCCATGTCCAATGTGATGAGTTCACAAGGGATTACAACAGTAGAGGTAGATGGTCCTGGGGCTCACACCTCTAATTTTAGCTATTCAGGAGGCTGAGATCTGAGGGTCCCAGTTCAAAGCCAGCCCAGGCAGGAAAGACTGGGAGACTCTTATCTCAATACAAAAAAAACTCAGAAAACCATATGTAGCACTGTGGCTCAAGTGGAGGAGCACTAGGCTTTTGCTGAAGACCTAATGGACAGTGTGCAGGCCCAGAGTTCCACCCCATGACCAACAAAAGATAAATAAAATATAAAGTAGAGACAGAAAGGACATTCTGTTTCAAAACTTTCAGAATGTATATGAAATGGTAAAAATACCATATTAAAAGCCTGTCCCTAGAGAGCTGATGTCAGAATCTAGTTCTATAGTCCCACATTCATAGGTCAGTAGAATAAAAATTGGTAGAGCCTGTATACCAATACTGACTCTCCACATTAAATTCTCTTTGGACTTTTTTCTACAAGTAGGTTAGGCAATTTATTGCTCCCTCCTTCACTTCCCATCTTTCTTTTTTCCTTGTTTGCTTGCTTCCTTGCTTGCTTGCCTGCCTCCTTGCCTGCTTGCTTGCTTCCTTCCTTTTTCTTTTTTTTTTTCTTTTTTTTTTTACGATTGTGCTAGCACTTGAACTCAGAACCTGGGTGCTGTTCTTTTTGCTCAAGGCTGGTCTTCTACCCCTTAAGCCACAGCATCACTTCTGGTCTTTAGGTGGTTAACTGAAGATAAGGGTCTCATGGACATTCCTGCCTGGCTGGCTCTGAACCTTGAACCTCAGAGCTCAGCCTTGTAGTGAGTAGGATTATAGTCATGAACCTGGAAAGCTGCATGTTTTGGCCATTTCTTACCTGTTCTTGATCAGCCAGTATTTGTTGTTTTCTGTTTCTTCTTCTCCTTCATATCCATAGCCAACCACCACAACGCCATGAGTCAGGTACTTGGGGCAGGTTGGATTATAATGAATACCTAAAAAAGAAAACCAAACCACATAGGACGCTCCAGGAACCTGACAGCACCCCACTCTGAGGAACAATAAGGAAAGTATTTCTACATTCACCAAAATTATGTAAAGTCCAGGTAAGCCTTCAGAACTACATGAACAAAGTTAGGAATTAGGCTGAAAACTGACAGAAATACATATTAGCACATATGCCTTGGTAAAAAGGTTTGTCTAATAGGAGAGGAGACCAGTGTGTGAAATCTGGGCATTTTATTTCAAGGACACTGCATAAAATTCAAAGTTCCTTGAACCAAGGAAGGTTGTCCAGGTGCAGTTCCTATCTATAATACTAGAAGGAAGCTGAGATTACAGACTTGCAGTTCCAAGCCAACCTTGGCCGGAAATTCCATGAGACTCATCTCTAATTAACAAGCACAAAGCTCAATGAAGAAAAGGGTCTCAAATGGGACACTATTAGTTTTGAGTGAAAAAAGCCAGGCTAAAGCACAGGGCCTGTGTTCAACTTCCAGCATTGACAGAAGTCAATGAATATGTGAACCTAAAAAATATAAACTATTAAAATCTTTGGCCATTTATAAATATTCCATAATTGAATAAAATTTCAATTATACAACCAATACTTCATGATGCAACTACTTTTACTTTGACAAATTTAAATAGGGATATGGAGACAGGCTTGAAATAATATCTAATGGGCCGCTGGGAAGGTGGCCCAGTTGTAGAGCGCTTGCCTTGCATGAATGAGTCCCTGGGTTCAATTCCTGAGCACCACATAAGCAACAAGACAAAAGCCAGTAGTGGCACTGTGGCTCAAGTGGTAGAGGGCTAGCCTTGAGCTGAAGAGCTGAGGGACAGCGCCCAGGCCCAGAGTTCAGGCCCCACGACCGTACCCCCCACAAAATAATAATAATAATAATATCAAAAGGGAAAATAAAGTCCAAAAGAATTGTATGTACATATTGAAAAACCAGGTGCCCTTTCTACACCAAAACATCTATGTTCCCTGACCCTTGCATGACAAAGAATCAGTCGAGTGTTAGGATCCTTTTGTCATTTGTCCTGCATCTATTTCTACAAAGAACACACTTACCTCCTTTTTAGTACTTGAAGGATGAATGGGCTGAATGAAACCCAGTAGCGATGGGACCCACCGTGGCCACAGCCCTCATAAGGGCCTGCTCACTGGGAGGTAGAATAACATATCCAGTGACATTAGCAGCAGAATTCTCAGGTTTGTACCTGCAGGGTCCATTCTTTGAAGGGAAAGAGGGAACAGATGTGATTAGAGCCATCCAGCTCTGAAGTTTCACTTTGTAACTTAGGGTTTCTAAGTCAGCACTGTTGGAAACCAGAAGGTGAAATTCTATTCCTAGCTCATTTGAAACGGAAAATCAGGCTATCTCTATCTCTTCATACCAGGTGTTCACCATGGACAGATCCTTGGCTAAAGAATAGCATACATATACACTGGGTCACACAGCAATAAAAAAATCACCCGATTGTTACCCATCTATGTTCTCCAGTCCACAGAACTCTGACCCAGCTAATGATGACAGTGACAGAAACAGAGAGTTGACAGAAAAAGACCCTATCATCTGAAGTGTGAATTGGGAAGAGCAAGTCTTATCTCTGAAGTTGGTGGACTGTCTGCAATGCAGGCAGGAGTGACAACAAGGTACAGAGCTGCAATTACCTTTGCTTCATAGGGGTAGGATTCCTCTGAGTCCAGGCCTCCGTTGTTCTTAACATATTGATAAGCAAGGTGTGGTAGGCCACCAGTGCAGCCGTTGTTTTGGGGACGAGAACAGTCCACTAGGTTCTGCTCACTGAGGGAGACCAGTTTGCCCGTTTTCTTGAACATCTGTCCTTCTAGTGCACCAGTTGCGCAAAAAGCCCAACACGAATTACATTGACCCTGATAAGAGAAGAAAATTCCCTCATACACAAAGCAAATACCAAGCCATGGACATCAGCTCCTGTGTGTGAACAGGCTTCCAAAAGAACCGCGAACTCCAGGACACTACAGAGTCTGCCAAACCAAGTGACAACTACTCCTGGCTTTGCTATGGGCAGTGAAAGGGTCGACAGTGACACTGTCATACCTGATCCTTCACAGGGGTCACATAGCCTTTCTCTCTCCAGTCCACAGAGGCAGGCAGGTCACCGAATAGAAGATCTGGATATATTTGTTCCTCCTCATTGGGCCTAACGGGCTGAAACTCAGTTTCCCCCTGCTGCAATTCTTCATCAGTCTTCAGGAAAGAGTAAAGAAGATATTTCAAAAGCAGGTCATTTTGTGGAGAAGTAAGGAGAGCAAGCCCCGTTGTAAGCAAAGCCCAGGACACTTACCATGTCTCCAAAGGCGTTCATTTCCAGGGTGTAGGTATGATTCCCTTGGCACTCTTCCTCATTGTGCACTTCAATCATTTTCCAGTTCTCCTCCCATATTGCTCTCCTCAATCCTTCTTCATCCTAGGAATAAGCACAAGGGATGAGCACTCTGTCTACTTAAACCCAACCGCCGTTCACTAAATGGAACTGCTGACAAAGATGGAGAGAGACGCTGTCCAGGATGTTGTGCATTTGGGGAAGCTGTTTTCTGGAGTCAGAGAACAGCAGGCTATCTGCCCACATCCTGCTTATATGACTGGTATTAGCTGACTGCCTTGGAGACCTGGCTTGGATAAAGTTAAATCAGCAAGGATCTCGTCTGTGGCGTCCTTCAGAACACTTTCCATATTACCCACCGAATGGTAGCTTTTGCCATATTCTGTCTTCCACTTTGTCCACTGTGCATCCAAACTGGGATCCAACACTGGAGCAGCTGAGGCCATTCCCAAGCAAAGGATGGCCAGCAACAGAGAAGGATCCATATTGGAAAGCCTGGAAAGGGAAATGAAGCCGGGATTTCCAGTGACTCATGATGTCAACAGTCTGCTTAGTCTTAGCTAGAAAAGAATTAATGCCACCATGAACATTTAGATATTTAAATAAGACTTTCCAATATTTGTCCAGAGCCATATTAAGGCTTAAGGATATACTTGGGTTAAAACATCAAAGTAGAGGTATGTGGTCAAGCAATGGGCATGAACATTATCCTGGCGAGAGCTCTTGGAGTTGAAGCAAAGTGTGCAAGGTTAATGGTTGGTTTAAATGTTAGGATTCCAGCTAAAATCTCACCCAATGGGATATCTGATCTCAGCTAGGAGCAATGCTATCCCCCAAAGCTCAGAGTCCACTGACATCTCCTTAGCCAATGCAGAGTAGAAGATGGATGTGTCGTGCACTGCCTTCTCCCCTTCTTGGGTGAAACCCTCTGGAATATCTTTCCTAGACAAACTAGGAAGACAACACCCCACATTCTCACTTTTACACATCAGCTTCCAATATCACAACCTGCTGTCACATTCATGCACTTGGTCATGTACTGCACAGAGTGCAATCTAGAACTCCAAGGTCGAGCCCCTGAGCAGGAGCAGGTAGCTCATGGGGCTCCATGCTTAGGTTTGGATCAGCCCATGTTTCTGCCCACTGCACGTTACCTGATAATGATGCAAAAGAGCATATTACCTGATGGTTCAAGAATGGGAGAGCATTACAGTGCAGTTTGCAGGCGTCCAGCTGCCTTATGCAACCTGGACAGATCCCGAGTCTGACCAAACTGCACGACCTGAGATCTTCTGGCTGATGGAGTAGCCACCCTTGGGTTTCACTCCACCGCCCTATGCCATCCCCACCACCCTTCTCAGCTGGCCCCCAATGTCCATGCTGAGGCAGAAATGGAAGTTGATCTGCTTGTGCTCTTGCCCCTGAAAGGCCTTCTATTCCACCCCTGTTCCCACCATGCCTCTGTGGGCTGGGATGCTCACCTGAACTTGAAGCTGTGCAGGAGCCCTCTGCAGTGCAACTCTCCAAAGACAGCTGTCCTAAAAGCACCTGGCCCTGAGATCAGGTTTTAAAGTCTCAGGACACTCACTGGCCTGCAGTCCTCCCCACTTCCTGAACTGTGATTGGCTCCTGCTGCCCCAGGGCACGACCTGTTCAGCCTTTTGGCAAGGTCAGCTCCACTTCTTTTTCCTGGATCCATCCTCTATTCTTCTGCCATATGATGCCTTCTGCCATGGCATAAGCCAGCAAGATGGCCCTTCCTCGATGCTGGCATCTTGATATTGAACTTCTCACATTCCTCATCCACTTGCCATCAATTTCCTATGATCCATTATACAATCTGTTGAATTCCACTATGGCCACATGTAATAGACTAGGTCCTGCACAAGTAGAACCACACAGTATCTGCCTTTTTGTCTCTGGATAGTTCACTTAGCATAGTCTTAGCAAGTTTGCTCTATGTTGTAACATGTGTCATAGTATCCTTTCTTTTGAACCTGACTAATATTTTATTCTATGTAGACAGAATATTTTGATTATTTGAGTGTTTGAGTTATTTGGGCATTTTAGAAATATTCCTATCCACACGAATGTACACATGTAGGCTTACATTCCTTGCTTTAGATTCTTTTTTATATGTACTTAAAACTGGAATTGGTAGATAAGTAATTGTGTGCTTGAGTTTTCCTCTGTATTTACCACAGCACATGTCCCATTTTCATTAACACCAGCCATGTCCAATGGTTCCCACTTATAATCACTGTTCACTGTGCTTTACTTCCTTTCTGTTTTCCTTCCTTCCTTCCTTCCTTCCTTCTTTCCTTCTTTCCTTCCTTCCTTCCTTCCTTCCTTCCTTCCTTCCTTCCTTCCTTCCTTCCTTCCTTCCTTCCTTTCTTGCTTCCTTCCTTGTTTCTATTTTGCCTTCCTTCTTTCCTTCTATTCTGACTTCTTTCCTTGCTTCCTTGATGTTTCTTTTTCCCTTCTTTCTTCTCACCTTTCCCTCTTTCCCCTGTCTCTTTTTTCTACAATTACTTGTCTTTCTCCTTCCTTTCTATTACTCTCATGAGAAATACATACAATATAAAAAATATTTTCATATGCTTCCTTGCTTTTTTTATATATTCAGGAGAAGAATAGCTAGTCCAGTCTCGTTTTTGACAGTATTCGATGGAAATACTTTGTTATTCCTGGTGATCTTGAGTTTTATTTAGGAGCTGTTTATATTTTCTTTCTTTTGTGGGGGGGATGGGGGTCCGGTCGTTGGGCCTTAATTCTAGGCCTAGGCGCTGTCCCTCAGCTCTTCAGCTCAAGGCTAGCGCTCTACCACTTGAGCCACAATGCCACTGCTGGCTTATTTCTTTTTGTTTATGTGGTGCTGAGGAATCGATCCCAGGGCCTCAGGCATGGAAGGCAAGCACTCTACCACTGAGCCACTTTCCTAGCCCCTCTTTATATTTTCTAGGTTTAATTCCTCATTACCTCTATGCTTTGCAAATATTTTCCGTGGATTCATTTTGCACTCTAATCTAGGACCAAAAAATGCTCAAAAGGTTTTCATCATGATAAGATCCTATTTACATATTTTTACTATGATCATTTTTACTATATTTAAAAATCATTGCAAAGTTCCATCTCATGCTGTTTTTACTTCTTTCGTCCTCAACTTTCCCTTTATGTTGAAATGCTTGATTCACTTGAGTAATTTCTATACCCCTTTTTCCTTAAGCAAAGGTGGTTTTCTAGCATTGTTGTAGAATATAATCTTCTTTCCCTAAGAGAAATCCTTATCTTTCTCAGTTAAGATTTTCTAAAACTCAATTTCTGCAGATTCCATTCTAAGACCTTTGAAGAACTAGGAACCTTACTTCCCATAGCCAGGGGCTGCAGCACAGGTGATCATGAAACTATACTATATTGCTAGTGACTGGAAGGAGATTGTTGATTGTTCTTCGTAAATAATTCGTGGAATTCAACAGAGTCATTCAAAATGACTACACAGAATTCTAAAATCGAGGTTTTACAGTTGCTTCTGAGCCTCCTCTCCAGGAGATTCAGGTAGAAAACCTTGTGACTGCCTAAGCCCCACCCACCCATTGAACTTAACCAGCCTGAGTGGCAGCTGCTACTGTGAACAGCAGCCTCTTGGTTCCTTGGAAAGCAATCTCAAGCTAGGGTACACACTATGGACTCATTTTCTATCAAGTGAGCCTGAAAGAAATTAAACCAGGGCCTCATTAAACTAACACTTCTCTAGCTGCAGGAGGAACAGAGAGAAGGCTGTGTTCAAAAGAAACTACAAGACATCAGCTCTCCCACTTACCAATGTCTGTTTATGCAATACCAGTGTCTATTTATACAAAATCTCCTCAACAATGCACCAAGCAAAGGAGGGTTCTAGCTTTCCTTTTGCATCCCAAGTCTTGCAAACACCCCACTTCACACATCATGGTATAATCCCTTTGCTGGGGGCTGATGGAAGCATTTAACCATATCACCAACGCTGCATCTTTAATCAAAACCCAGGTTGGCAGAGCTTCCCAGTTCCTAGGTTAAGTGCATATTTGTGAAAGTATGTTCTTCTCCGCATCTGCCAAGGTTCTTTTTCACATTAAGGAAGCAGGACAGGATTCCCTCTCCCACCCAGGATGTTCTTAGCTACAAAATACCTGGCAAATCTCATGTAAACCAGACACTGTGATGTCACTTAACAGTTCTCCCCATTGGACCAACCCAAGGTTATGAGTTTAAAACAACTGGATTAGGCAATGAGTCACCATTGTCAGCATTGTCCATGAAAAATTTAATTGCAAGATGATACATATATATCACAATATATACTATAGTTATATGGAAAAGTTAGTCAATTGGTATTCATATGGCTCCTGAAATAGCTGTATTTCTGAAGATTTTTGTTTTGTTTTTGTGCAGGTACTGAGACTTGAATTCAGTCTCAAATTATTTTTCACCTAGGCCAGTGCTGTATCACTTGAGTCAAATCTCTTCTTCCAAAACTTCGCTGGCCAATAGGAGATAGGTCTTGAGAATTTTCTGCTCCAACTGGCTTCCAACCATGATTCTGAGATTTCTTTTATTTTTTAGTTACATGTATTTATTGTAAAAATACTGAACAGTGGCGGCACAATTACATGAGGAAGGCAATGAGTACATTTCCTATCAAGCATTGTTACCTCCTCCTTTGTTTTTCCCCTACCATCCCTTCCCTCTCCCACCTCCCCAACTCCCCCCATCCCTGAAATTGTAAAGTTTTCAACATAGTGTCTTGTGCATCTCTTTGATGCCATGGGTTATCCTGTACCCTTATTTCAGCATTTCATTATTTACCTTCCCTTCCCACAATTAGAAAAATGTATAAGCAAGATGCAGGGCACTGGAATAAAATACAGTGAAAACAGGAGTTATACCATGGGGGAAGAACATAAAAAAGAAACAAAAAATCATATACTACATAACAAATACATTCAAAAAAAAAAAGAGCGGGGCTGGGAAGGTGGCTCAGTGGTAGAGCGCTTGCCTTGCATGCATGAGACCCTGGGTTCGATTCCTCAGCACCACATAAGCAAAAAGAAAAAACCCGGAAGTGGCGCTGTGGCTCAAGACATAGAGCGTTAGCCTTGAGTTGAAGAGCTGAGGGGCAGCGCCCAGGCCCAGAGTTCAGGCCCCACGACCGGACCAAAAAAAAAAAAAAAAAAAGAGCAAGAAAGGTATAACCTCTTATGTTCCTATCTTGGGTTTCATTTCACTTAGCATCATCTTATATGGTCATATGTACATAGCTTTTGAACTTTTCTGCTTCTCCTAGACATATACTAGTTATTGCAAATAAAGGAAAACGCGACCTATGTTTCTTTGAGTCTTGCTTACTTCACTTAATATAATTTTTTCCAAGTCTTCCATTTTCTAACAAATGGGACAATGTCATTCTTTATGTTGGAAGCATAGGATTCAATCATACATACATACAAACACACACACACACACAGAAACACACACACACACATATCACATTTTCTTGATCCATTCATCTACCAAGGGCATCTGGATTGACTTCAAACTCCAGAGTAGGGAAGATTATAGACATGATAAACTCCTGAGCACCCACCAATTCTGGTTGTTTATGCCTTGTTTTTTCTAGAGAATTAATCATCAGCCCGAGCAGGACAGACCAGGAGAGTCTTATCTCCTGTAAACCACCAGAAAACTGGAAGTGGTGCTGTGACTCAAGTGGTAGATTGATACTCTTGAGCTGAGGAGTTGACCAATAGTGCCCAAGCACAGAGTTCACACCCCAATGTGGACAAAAAAATTGATTTGTATGCATTTTTAGAATTGGTGAATGAATGAACTGCATGTTTATGTTACCTTTAGCTTTCACGGAAGCATTTTGCTTGATTTAAGTTATCAAAATAGATGTAGAAATATCCATTCACATCCTTGCTCTTGATACATTTGTGAATGTACTTAAAACTGGAATTGCTAGATAAGTGATTGTATGCTTGATTTTTCCCTGTATTTCCATAATATATGTGCCATACTCATTAACACCAGTAGAGTACAATGGTTTCCAATTCTAATCACATCTTCTATTTTTTCCTTCCTTCCTCTTTCCTTCTCGTCTTCCTTTCTTCCTTCCTTGTTTTCTTCCTTCCTTCCTTCCATTTTTCTTTGCTGTCTTCCTCTTTCCCTCCTTTCCTTTCTTTCTCCTTTCTGACTTTTCTCCACTCTATTTTTCTCCTCTTTCTCCTTCCTTTCAATGCTTCTCCTAATGCCTGTGAGCTGGTAGTTCATTGTGATTCTGATTTGTCTTTTCCACATGAGCAATACATATGATATGAAACATATCTTCATGCGCTTATTTGTCCTCAATTCTACTTTTGGACCCTATTCAATGCAGTTATTGTATTAGTCGTGGTGGTGTTGAGTTTTATTTAGGAGCTCTTTAAGTTTTCTTGATTTTAATTCCTCATTCCCTCTGTGATTTGCAAATGTTTTCTCTGGATTGCTTTTCCCTTCTATTCTGGAGCCTTTGAATGC
Source organism: Dipodomys spectabilis (assembly GCF_019054845.1). NCBI lineage: Eukaryota > Metazoa > Chordata > Mammalia > Rodentia > Heteromyidae > Dipodomys > Dipodomys spectabilis. The sequence continues at coordinate 3,325,455 of NW_024870775.1, forward strand.
AAAAATGATTTCATTATGAAGACATCTTGCTTATCTAATTTTCCTATAATTACTTTTACTACATGTGAAAATCATTGCCAAGTTCTAAGTCATAAAGATTTTACCTTATGCTTTTTTGTTAACTTCTTTGATCATCTTTACTTTTATCTTTAAATGTTTGATTCATTTGATTAACTTCTATACCCACATCAACTATGAAAAGATGGTTTTCTAATCATTGTTGAAAATAATCTCCTTTCCCTAGGAGATAACTTTTACCCTCTCCCTTAAGGATTTTAAACTCAATTTTCCAAGATTCCATTCTGAGATTCTGAAGAACTAGGAATCCTTCTTTCCATGTCCAGGGGCTGAAGCACAGGTGATTGTGAAACTATACTATATTGCTAGTGACTGGAAGGAGATTATTGATTGTCTGTTGTTTGGAAATACTTCCTGGAATTCAACAGAATCATTCCAAATATCTATATTAGAATTCTAAAGTTCAGGTTTTACAGTTGCCCTTGGGCTTCCTCTGCAGGGAGGTGAAGGGAGAAAACCTTGTGACTGCCTTGGGCCCACCCACCCATGGAGGTTGGCCAGGCTGAGTGGCAGCTGCTGCTCTGCCTCTTGGTTCCTTGGAAAGCAAGCTAAGCCTAGAGGACAGAATGTGAGCCCAACTAGAATTAAGCCAAGAAGTCCCTAGCTGCAGGAGAAATAGAGAGAAGGCAGTGTTCACATGAAACTACAAGACATGAGCACTGCAAGTTATCAGCGTCTGTCTAGACAATACCAGTTTCTATTTAGTATTATTTTTTTACTGTGAAAATACTGTACAGAGGGGTTGCAATTCCATGGGCAAGATAATGAGTTCATTTCTTATCAAGCATTGTAGCCTCTTCCTTTGTTTCTCCTTCCCATCCCTTCCCATCCTCCCCCTAAGCCCCCACACACCCCACCAAAATTGTGAAGTTCGTTTTCGATAGAACGACTTGTACATCTCGTTGCTGCAATGGGTCCATCTGTATCCCTATTTATTCAATTTGTTTTTCCCGGGGCTGAGAAGGTGGCTCAGTGGTAGAGCGCTTGCCTTGCATGCATGAGGCCCTGGGTTCGATTCCTCAGCACCACATAAGCAGAAGAAAAAAAAAAGCCGAAAGTGGTCCTGTGGCTCACGTGGTAGCGCGCTAGCCTTGAGCTGAAGAGCTGAGGGCCAGCTCCAGGTCCAGAGTTCAGACCCCACGACCTTACCCAAGAAAAAAAAAAAAAAAAGAGTCAATTTGTTTTTCCCCTTCCAGTACACAAATTATACCGACATGAAATAAAGTGAAAGCAGGGGTTATACTGTGGGGGAGGGACATACAAAGCAACAAAGAAATAATCTTATAAATGTGTTAGAAACAATCACATCAGAGAAAAAAAATACTTGAATACATATCATTTCCCTAACAACAAGATTTTCTGCTTGACTCAGACATATACTAGATATTGAAAATAAAGGAAACCATGGGACCTATGTTTGTTTGGGCCTGGCTTACTTCAATGAATATAATTTTTTCCAATCCATTCCATTTACGAACAAATGAGACAATGTCATTCTTTCTGATGGAAGCATAGAATTCCATTGTGTATATATACCACATTTTCTTGATCCATTCATCTTGATCCATTCATCTTGATCCATCCATTCATCTGGGTTGGTTCCAAATCTTAGCTATAGTAAATAATGCTGCAATAAACATACTGGTGCTGGTAGCTTTAGTGTGGTCTTGTTTGTGAACATTTGGGTAAATGCCCAAAAGTGGGATTTCTGGGTCATAGGGGAGCTCTATGTGGAGTCTTTTGAGGAACCTCCATACTGCTTTCCAAAGTGGTTGAACAAGTTTACACTCCCACCAACCATGCAATAAGGTTCCCTTCAGTCCACAACTCTCCAGCATCTAGAATGGAAGAAAGACAGCCTCTTCAGTAAATGGTGCTGGAAAAATTGGTTAAATACTTGTAGAAAACTAAAGCTAGATCTTTATATATCACCCTGCACCAGAATCAACTCCAAAGGGATCAAAGACCTCGGGGTCAAAGCAGACACTCTGAAAACATTACAGGATGGAATAGGAGAAACCCTAGGTCTTGTTGGCACCAGTTTCTACTTAGACAAATTCTCCTCAACAAAGCACATAGTAAAGTGGGGTTCTAGCCATTTCTTTCACTTCCAACTCTTCTACTCCCCACCCCCAATGCCATGGTAAAATCCTTTTGATGGTGGCTGATGCACACATATTAGGCACGAACCCACCCTGTATCTTCCCAGTTCCTATGTAAAGTGCAGTATCTGAGAAAGTATGTTCTTCTGTGCATCTGCTGAAGTTCTTTTTCACATTAAGATTTTCCCTCCAGCCCAGGACGTCCAGAGTTACAAAAAAAAAAAAGTGACAAATCAAATGGGGAGCAGACACCTCTTATCACTTAACACTTCTCCCCAGTGGAACAACCTGAGATCAGAAATTTAAATTAACTGGATTAGCCAAAAAGTCAGCATTATCAGCATTAGCCAATATAACTTTTCTTGCAAGGTAATACACACACACACACACATACATCCTAATAAATACTATCTATGGAAAAGTGTTAGTTAATTGATATTCATATGACTCATGAAATAATTTTACTTCAGAGATCTTTTTGGGTTTTTTTATGCAGGAACTAACGAACACTTGAATTCAAAGTCTTGAATTCTCAGTGAGCTTTTTTACTCCAGGCCGATTCAGTACCACATGAGCCAAACCGCTTCTTCCAAGTTTTACTGGTTAATTGGAGATAGGTCTTGAGAATTTTTCTGTCCCAACTGGCTTCCAACCATGATTCTCAGATTTCAACCTCTAGAGCACGGAAGATTATACACATGAGAAATTAGTGAGTACCAGCAATTTCTGAGTGTTTGTGCCTTCCAATTTGTGGAGAATAATGTCATCAGAAAATTAACTGAATAGGTAAGTAAGTCCACCATCAAGAATTCATGAAACTCTACCAGGCATCTGTGTCTCAATTCTGTAATCTTAACTATGTAGAAAATGAGATCTGAGGATCAAGTTTCAATGCCAGCCTGGGCAGAAAAATCCATTTGACTCAGCCAATTAAATTTCAAAATGCTGGAAGTAGAGCTGTGGCTCAAGTGGTAGATTGCTAGCCTTTTAGAACAAAAGCTCCTAGGCATTCTCCAGACTTCCAGTTCAAGCCTGAGAATTCTTATCACAAGGGGGGGAGGAAGGAGGGTGGAGTGGGAAGGCATGGGAAGGGAAAACAAAGGAGGAGGCAACAATGCTTGATAAGAAATGTACTCATTATCTTGCCCATGTAATTGTAACCCCTGGGTATGGTATTTTCACAATACAAAAGAAGTATAAGAATGATGATGGTGATAATAATAAAAATAATAGCCATAACTAATGAAGATAGCTTGGTGCCTGTGTCTGAAGCCTGTAACCTAGCAAGTTGGCAAACTGAGATCTGATGATTGTAGATCTGAGCAGCCAGCACAGGTAGCAAAGTGCATGAGAATCCTATCTCCAATTACCTACCAAACATCACAAAGCAAAAAGTGGCTTAGGTGGTAGAGCGCTAGTCTGGAGCAACAAAAACTGTGACTACAACCAGGCCCAGAATTCAAGCCCCAGACCACCTTCACACACACACACACACACACACACACACACACACAAGCACACACACACACACACACACATAATGAAGGTATCACTCTCTTCTCATAGTCCCTGACTTGTAGGTTGAACTTTCCCTTAGATTCCATCCATGTGTGCCTTTCCTATCAGCTTCTCCAAGCCTCAGCCTCCCCATCTTAGATCTGAGATGACCACCTTACTCTTATTTTCACTGAGAAAAAGCTGAAAATGATATTGTGTTGATCAAATGGTAGGACATTTACTTTGATCACAAAAAGCCTCTGGGACAGCACCTAGGCCCTAAATTCAAAACACTGGACCATGCAAAAGAAACAAAGAATAATAAATAGAAAATGCATATTAAAACTGTAACTCCCTGAACATAGAACCAAGCATTCCATAGTGAGCTCTTGCTTCTTAGTGCATCTGGCTTCTTAGCATCGGTCCAGAAAAACACCAGATACCATACTCAGAGGTTGGCTTCACTCTCCAAACAGAAACTGGCTTTTCAGTGACTCATTTGCAGTTGAGGATAGCACTGGGGAGCACAGCTCCAGGAGTGATGTGAGGACAGTTACATCAAGGCAGAGGCAGCAGACACCAAAATGAGCAGGTGTGCAAGGGAGACTGGTCCCAGGGAAAGCAGAACCCAAGGGAAGTCACTGGTGAGTCAAACCTTACAGACCTTATATTGTGCAGACCTTGGTTGTATGAGAATCATGAATGAAATTGAAGATCTTCATTACCAGATTTAATTACTTTTTCATGATCTTGTAAGATAGAAAGGGATTTGTATGTGTTTTTAGACTTGGTGAATGAATGAACAACATGTTTTTCTTTCTTTTTTTTATTGTGAAAATACTGGGGGTTACAATTACATGGGCAAGATAATGAGTACATTTCTTATCAAGCATTGTAGCTTCCTCCTTGGTTTCCCCTTCCCATCCCATCCTCTCTGCCCCCCCAAATCCTCCCCCCTCCCCTGCACCAAAGTTGTAAAGTTCCTTTTCGACATAATGACTTGCACATCTCATCATTGCAAGGAGTCCACCTGTATCCCTAGTTAAACGATTTGTTTTTCCACTTCCCCTCCACAAATTATACTGACATCAAATACAGTGAAAGCAGGGGTTATACTGTGGGGGCAGACATACAAAGCAACAAAGAAATAATCTTATAAATGTGTTAGAAACAATCCCATGAAAGAAAAAAAACATTTGAATACATATCTTAGGGTTCATTTCTCTAACATCACCTTATCTGACCTTTTCTGCTTGACTCAGACATATACTAGATATTGCAAATAAGGGAAACCATGGGACCTATGTTCCTTTGGGTCTGGCTTACTTCACTTAATAGAATTTTTTCCAAGCCTTTCCATTTCCTAACAAATGGGGCATTGTCATTCTTTCTAATGGAGGCATAGAAGTCCATTGTGTATATATACCACATTTTCTTGATCCATTCATCTACTGAGGGGCATCTGGGTTGGTTCCATATCTTAGCTATAGTAAATAATGCTGAACAGCATGTTTTTAATACCTTTACCTTGAACTGAACCATTTATGCTTGATTTAGACTTAAAGGCATGCAGCTAAATGAATCTAGCAAGCGGCTAAGCTCTTGGCTCCTAAAAAGCACCAAGGGAGGAATCAGTCATGAGGCACAGGGCAAGGGACATATTGAGCCCTTGAGCCAGAAAGCTGTGGCTTCCCATCCTCTGTACAAACAACTCTTCACATTTTGATAACGGTTACTCTGATCACACTGCTGAATCATATTTTAGTCCTGTCTACATACCTCTAGTCCTAGGAAAGAATCCTGGTTTTCTTTCTTTCTCTCTTTATTTCATCCTTTCATTCTTTCTTTCTTTAGTGTTCTTTCCTTCTTACATTCTCTTTGTCTAGCTTTCATTCTTTGTATAATTGCAGAATTGGGACTTGAATTTGGGGTCTTCTTCTTGCTAAGCAATTCCTGCAACCACCTGAGTCACACTGTCAACCTGGTTTGCTCTAGTTGTTTTTCAGCTAGTGTCTTCCCTCTTTCTTTCCTTTCTTAGCATCCACCATTCTCTTTCACATTAGCTAGACTTGCAGGTATGAGCCACTGCACCTGACAAAAAGATCCTGTTCTTCATATTTGATCATCCTTCACATCGGTTCAGATTCCTCTTCCACCATGCACCTGTGATGTCTGACCACTCAGGCCAGTCATTGTCAAGAATTGTGTCAGGACTGTTGAGACAGAGTCACCTACCGTTCTTTTTCCTTGAGGTGTTTCCCTCCTGACCCTTGGCTGTTGAGTGGAAATGAATTCCCACTAGATCTTGCCCATGCTGCTTTAGGGGTTAAGGCAAATCTCTATCCCTTACTGACGGAACCCAATACAGTAGTAATACAGGAATACCGTCCCAAAGCCTTTAAACAAATATTCCTAGCTGTGCTTTGACAAGTGTCATTGTATAGCTTATGTCATTACTTTATTTCATGGTTTTTGTTGTGCTGGGAATTAAATTCAGGGCCCTGTGCCATGCCGCCAGAGACCTGTTGGCCTTGGTTCCTTGCTTTATGATAGGCTGGGATGAATTTCCCTTCTCCTATTTGCTTCCCAGTATCATAGGAAGATAACAAGGACCTGCCACGTTCCCCAGCCATCACTAAGTAGTCTGTATAACCTGTATGCCCAGGCTACTCTTGAAGTTTGATACCATGATTTCTACCTTCCAAGTAGCTAGGATGATAGAAGCTTGGGCCTATCATTATTGCCCTGGGACTAACAGCTATACGCCTGCTTTTCCTTTCCAGCAGGACAATAGTGAACCCACATCTGCTCCAAAGTCTTGATGCTGGCTCCTAAGAGCCTAGAGGCTTTACCTCAATGTCCTGAACATTGCATTCCATTTCTGCTGGCATAAAGTAGATGGTGAATAGAGCTGTATAGAGAAGAAAAGTGCAAAACCTGAGCTTCCTCTACTAAACCCCATTTGCTGGCTTACACTACAGTTATTTCTGAGTTTTAGAAGGGATTTGACACTCATCACTCTTCTGATTTTGTGCACCAGAACTAGTGCTGAAACTCAGGGTTTGGCCGTGTTGCAGGATGGCATTCTACCACTTGAGTTACAGATCCTCTTCTAGCTTGCTGGTTGCTAAAGATAAAAAAAATCTCACAGACTTTCCTCAACCAGCTGGCTTTGAACCATGACCCCTCAGATCTCAGACTCCTTGGTAGCTTGAATTACAGCTAGAATTGCATGTGCCACCTGCCCCAACACTTACCAGGCTTACCTCTGCATTCCTCTCTGCCTTGACCAACCTCAGATGTAAAATGGGCACAGAGTGACCTCTGCACAACTGTTTGTTCCCACTCTCTTCAATATTGTGACAATGGAACCAACATTTGTGAACAGACTTGCAGGAAAGTACTTTTTCATTTCCCTTTGAATACCCAGGATACTAATCGTATGCATAACTTTCTGGAAACTGCCAGACTATTTCTACAGTAGCTAAACTGTCCTGTTTTCACTTTAATTTTCATCCATATCATGGATGAGAAGAAGGTCATTAGAGACTTGTCTGAATTTTTATTTCAGTTTGATCTTTTTGTTATTCAATCTGGATTATCAGAATGGTGAGAATTTGTATGCTTTTTCTGCTTCCTTTGTTAATTTAATTGATGTTTGTTAGAGTTGTTAAAAAAGAACATGTTTACTGAAAATTCTAAACATTGATAACCCAAGTTACCCAACATCAAGAAGCTTCTACTTAAAAAAAAAAAAAAAAAAGAACCTTCTACTTAAGTAAATTTTATGCTCTATATTTATGTCTACATTTATATGTAATGAATTAAAAATTTCCATGAGTTAAGCAGCACATGTCCAGGAAGCTTGACCCAATTCTACTTGATTATATGGTTTTCAATTGTAAATAATTTTCATTACATTTATTAGGCATGAATATAAGGAAATAATATACCATCCCTAAATGTTGATCATATCTAGTATAAAAAGTGGATAACACCAGTGGCCACACAGAATTGTGTTGCGAATTTAATGAGACAAGAAAGCACTGGTTAACCAGTCATGTTCTGATTTTTCACTTGAACTATATGTATACTTGAGATACGACTTTTCATCAAAGGCTTATTAGTCCTACAGTAGATTGTAAAAACCTCTATATTGGGGCTGGGAAGATGGCTCAGTGGTAGAGTGCTTGGCTTGCATGCATTAGGCCCTGGGTTCCATTTCTCAGCACTATATATGCAGAAAAACCTGAAGTGGCACTGTGGCTCAAGTGGTAGAGCTCTAGCCTTGAGCTGAAGAGCTGAGAGACAGTGCCCAGGCTCAGAGCTCAGGCCCCAGGACCAAAAACAACAAAAAACAATCTATATTGATGGTCTTTATTGCCTAGAGCTTACCAGTCATTCACATCTGGACTATAGTCAGATTCAAGAGTTTATCTTGATCCTAGAAAACCCTGAAAAGGACTGAGCAACCTTTCTGCCTGTCTTCTATTTAGAATGGGTCTCTGTCCATATATACACAAACTTATGTGTATTTACATATTGGTGGTTGTGCTGGTAACTGGGTCATCAACTCAGGGCCTGCACACTATCCTTTAGCTTTTCCACACAAGGCTAGTGCTTTACAATTTGAGCCACAGCTCTACCCCTGGCTTGTTGGTAGTTATACTTTACATTCTCAGGAACTTCCTCTTCAAGCTGGCTTTGAGCTCTGATCCTAAGATGTCAGCATCCTTTCTAGTCAGGATTACAAGTGTGAGCCACTGGCATCTGGGCAATTTGCTACTTTTTAACTTACTGTTTGTGGAAGTTCTTCAAAATCCAGCTACTTCCTTGCTCTGGGGCAATTAGAGCTGGAGGAAACAAAAGGAGGAATCAGTGAGTCCTTTCCAATTCCCATTTGCTTGTCATCTATGTAATGAAGTGGGTTATTTTCTCAGTTTATTCAGCTACTCAATGAATAAATGTTATGGATGTTCAGCGCAGCATAACCTCCATGTTTTTCCAGGATGAAGAAAGAACTCTAAATGACAAACTAGGAAGTTGAGTCTAGCCGGAAAAGGGGGACATTGTTATTTTTCAGGCCGATGGGTTTTAGGTCATTGTTTTCCTAGAAGAGACTGCCTGGAATGTTCTTCTACTCCATGCCACGGTGGTGCCTCTGTGTCCCAAACCCACCCATCACCAGTATCATCCTCCACATCTCAACCCTGTATCTTCCTCAAGGGCTCTAACCACATCTCTTGTCTCTGGGGTTTTGACCTCTGGTCTCTGCTAAGATGCTCATATCTTTTATTCCCATTGATCACTATTCTGGCTGATGCCTTCCTCCCACCTCATGCCCTGAGTAGAGCAGCACCTGCCCACTGAAGTCAGAACTGTGTTCCACAGTGGTGATGGCTGGTACTCAGTGGGTGCTATGCACATTTCAGTTATATCAGATCTGGGTCCCATCCTGCAGAGGAAGGGTGACTCTCACAAGTCTCCCTACAACACTGCCTGCTGGTATTCAAAACCCAAGGAGCTTCACTGCTGGTGTGACATTTTTCCTTTAGTTAAAAAATAAACAGTATCTCATGTAGTAGGGAAAGCCAAAAGAGAATCGAACACCACATAGCACCCAGTCTAGAGGGATGTGGATGGATTGTGCTGTAGGCTCTGTTGGCTGGGTCCAGTTTTCTATCTTACTATCCCCTCAGGGAGGATGAAAATATTTCACTAACTACTTCTAGCCTTCCTTTATGTTTATCTGGGACATTTAAGGCTTTTGAAAACACATGGATGATGAACCTCTTTACTATATACTAATAATGTCTGGGAGTCATTTCTGTGAAACTTTTTCATAATGTAAAGATTGTATCTAGCTTGGTCATAAGGAAGCTCTCATTCTCACTTAGGATTTTCCCTCTAGGATTCACCTCCCAAGTCTGGAACTATTTTTCCCAACAAGTCTCAAAACCAGGTCTTTCTCCCTTAATTCCCGTGTGTCCTATTTCACACGGGCAATCTACCAGTGTCCTGTTTTTCTTCACTGCAAGATGACCAGAGGTCTTCACCAGTAGTTGGAGAAGATGCTCTAGGGGCTAGCTCTGAGTCTTTGGTGCCATACCTCAACTCGACTGCCTTCATCTTGAATGTAATGCATGTATTTCCTCAGATCATTTTGTAGTAGTAAAATAATGCACGCTTCTCATTGCTTTTGTGATCTTTTTTCTTTATTAAAACTATTTTCCTTTATCAATATTTGTCTAATTTGACTCCAGTCAATGATTGCCTTAGACACAGCCCTGGGAAGCTGATTCCAGAGATCTGCATGACTGGAAGACCAGACCACCCACTTCTCCTAGCGGATGATTAGTCTCTTCATGTCTATGTTTCTGACAGACTTAATTGCAATCTTGATTACACACACACATACACAAAATGAAATAAAACAGAAAACTTAAAACAAATTAGTCATTTGAGTCAACACATTATTAAGTGAATCAGTAATATACATCCATTTATGGTAGCAATCACACGCGTGGTATCATCTTACAAGTAGAAAAAGATCTTAAAATGTACATCACAACTTGGATCATCAAGCATTTGGTCCTACATAGTAGGACGGGGTTGCGGTGAAGACAATGCCCCCTTCAGAGAAGGCTGTCCCAGACTTATGTCCATCCAAGATCTCACACAGTGGGATAGAGGGAAAAGGAGGCAATTCCACAGTGGTTGTTTCGGTCTCGGGCCACCTTTGCATAGCCGTTTATGCCCCAGTTTGTGCCATAGCTGAAGAAGAGCAAGTGTTAGTTTTAATACATAACATAAACTGCAAGGGCTTTAGGAACAGTCACATGCAATCAAAACCGTGCTAAACACAACACAGTCAGCAGAGAGAATTGAGATGGGCCAATGTCCTTCACCCTTCCTTGATCTAAATCTGCTCATAACCTCTTGTCCATGTCCAATGTGATGAGTTCACAAGGGATTACAACAGTAGAGGTAGATGGTCCTGGGGCTCACACCTCTAATTTTAGCTATTCAGGAGGCTGAGATCTGAGGGTCCCAGTTCAAAGCCAGCCCAGGCAGGAAAGACTGGGAGACTCTTATCTCAATACAAAAAAAACTCAGAAAACCATATGTAGCACTGTGGCTCAAGTGGAGGAGCACTAGGCTTTTGCTGAAGACCTAATGGACAGTGTGCAGGCCCAGAGTTCCACCCCATGACCAACAAAAGATAAATAAAATATAAAGTAGAGACAGAAAGGACATTCTGTTTCAAAACTTTCAGAATGTATATGAAATGGTAAAAATACCATATTAAAAGCCTGTCCCTAGAGAGCTGATGTCAGAATCTAGTTCTATAGTCCCACATTCATAGGTCAGTAGAATAAAAATTGGTAGAGCCTGTATACCAATACTGACTCTCCACATTAAATTCTCTTTGGACTTTTTTCTACAAGTAGGTTAGGCAATTTATTGCTCCCTCCTTCACTTCCCATCTTTCTTTTTTCCTTGTTTGCTTGCTTCCTTGCTTGCTTGCCTGCCTCCTTGCCTGCTTGCTTGCTTCCTTCCTTTTTCTTTTTTTTTTTCTTTTTTTTTTTACGATTGTGCTAGCACTTGAACTCAGAACCTGGGTGCTGTTCTTTTTGCTCAAGGCTGGTCTTCTACCCCTTAAGCCACAGCATCACTTCTGGTCTTTTGGTGGTTAACTGAAGATAAGGGTCTCATGGACATTCCTGCCTGGCTGGCTCTGAACCTTGAACCTCAGAGCTCAGCCTTGTAGTGAGTAGGATTATAGTCATGAACCTGGAAAGCTGCATGTTTTGGCCATTTCTTACCTGTTCTTGATCAGCCAGTATTTGTTGTTTTCTGTTTCTTCTTCTCCTTCATATCCATAGCCAACCACCACAACGCCATGAGTCAGGTACTTGGGGCAGGTTGGATTATAATGAATACCTAAAAAAGAAAACCAAACCACATAGGACGCTCCAGGAACCTGACAGCACCCCACTCTGAGGAACAATAAGGAAAGTATTTCTACATTCACCAAAATTATGTAAAGTCCAGGTAAGCCTTCAGAACTACATGAACAAAGTTAGGAATTAGGCTGAAAACTGACAGAAATACATATTAGCACATATGCCTTGGTAAAAAGGTTTGTCTAATAGGAGAGGAGACCAGTGTGTGAAATCTGGGCATTTTATTTCAAGGACACTGCATAAAATTCAAAGTTCCTTGAACCAAGGAAGGTTGTCCAGGTGCAGTTCCTATCTATAATACTAGAAGGAAGCTGAGATTACAGACTTGCAGTTCCAAGCCAACCTTGGCCGGAAATTCCATGAGACTCATCTCTAATTAACAAGCACAAAGCTCAATGAAGAAAAGGGTCTCAAATGGGACACTATTAGTTTTGAGTGAAAAAAGCCAGGCTAAAGCACAGGGCCTGTGTTCAACTTCCAGCATTGACAGAAGTCAATGAATATGTGAACCTAAAAAATATAAACTATTAAAATCTTTGGCCATTTATAAATATTCCATAATTGAATAAAATTTCAATTATACAACCAATACTTCATGATGCAACTACTTTTACTTTGACAAATTTAAATAGGGATATGGAGACAGGCTTGAAATAATATCTAATGGGCCGCTGGGAAGGTGGCCCAGTTGTAGAGCGCTTGCCTTGCATGAATGAGTCCCTGGGTTCAATTCCTGAGCACCACATAAGCAACAAGACAAAAGCCAGTAGTGGCACTGTGGCTCAAGTGGTAGAGGGCTAGCCTTGAGCTGAAGAGCTGAGGGACAGCGCCCAGGCCCAGAGTTCAGGCCCCACGACCGTACCCCCCACAAAATAATAATAATAATAATATCAAAAGGGAAAATAAAGTCCAAAAGAATTGTATGTACATATTGAAAAACCAGGTGCCCTTTCTACACCAAAACATCTATGTTCCCTGACCCTTGCATGACAAAGAATCAGTCGAGTGTTAGGATCCTTTTGTCATTTGTCCTGCATCTATTTCTACAAAGAACACACTTACCTCCTTTTTAGTACTTGAAGGATGAATGGGCTGAATGAAACCCAGTAGCGATGGGACCCACCGTGGCCACAGCCCTCATAAGGGCCTGCTCACTGGGAGGTAGAATAACATATCCAGTGACATTAGCAGCAGAATTCTCAGGTTTGTACCTGCAGGGTCCATTCTTTGAAGGGAAAGAGGGAACAGATGTGATTAGAGCCATCCAGCTCTGAAGTTTCACTTTGTAACTTAGGGTTTCTAAGTCAGCACTGTTGGAAACCAGAAGGTGAAATTCTATTCCTAGCTCATTTGAAACGGAAAATCAGGCTATCTCTATCTCTTCATACCAGGTGTTCACCATGGACAGATCCTTGGCTAAAGAATAGCATACATATACACTGGGTCACACAGCAATAAAAAAATCACCCGATTGTTACCCATCTATGTTCTCCAGTCCACAGAACTCTGACCCAGCTAATGATGACAGTGACAGAAACAGAGAGTTGACAGAAAAAGACCCTATCATCTGAAGTGTGAATTGGGAAGAGCAAGTCTTATCTCTGAAGTTGGTGGACTGTCTGCAATGCAGGCAGGAGTGACAACAAGGTACAGAGCTGCAATTACCTTTGCTTCATAGGGGTAGGATTCCTCTGAGTCCAGGCCTCCGTTGTTCTTAACATATTGATAAGCAAGGTGTGGTAGGCCACCAGTGCAGCCGTTGTTTTGGGGACGAGAACAGTCCACTAGGTTCTGCTCACTGAGGGAGACCAGTTTGCCCGTTTTCTTGAACATCTGTCCTTCTAGTGCACCAGTTGCGCAAAAAGCCCAACACGAATTACATTGACCCTGATAAGAGAAGAAAATTCCCTCATACACAAAGCAAATACCAAGCCATGGACATCAGCTCCTGTGTGTGAACAGGCTTCCAAAAGAACCGCGAACTCCAGGACACTACAGAGTCTGCCAAACCAAGTGACAACTACTCCTGGCTTTGCTATGGGCAGTGAAAGGGTCGACAGTGACACTGTCATACCTGATCCTTCACAGGGGTCACATAGCCTTTCTCTCTCCAGTCCACAGAGGCAGGCAGGTCACCGAATAGAAGATCTGGATATATTTGTTCCTCCTCATTGGGCCTAACGGGCTGAAACTCAGTTTCCCCCTGCTGCAATTCTTCATCAGTCTTCAGGAAAGAGTAAAGAAGATATTTCAAAAGCAGGTCATTTTGTGGAGAAGTAAGGAGAGCAAGCCCCGTTGTAAGCAAAGCCCAGGACACTTACCATGTCTCCAAAGGCGTTCATTTCCAGGGTGTAGGTATGATTCCCTTGGCACTCTTCCTCATTGTGCACTTCAATCATTTTCCAGTTCTCCTCCCATATTGCTCTCCTCAATCCTTCTTCATCCTAGGAATAAGCACAAGGGATGAGCACTCTGTCTACTTAAACCCAACCGCCGTTCACTAAATGGAACTGCTGACAAAGATGGAGAGAGACGCTGTCCAGGATGTTGTGCATTTGGGGAAGCTGTTTTCTGGAGTCAGAGAACAGCAGGCTATCTGCCCACATCCTGCTTATATGACTGGTATTAGCTGACTGCCTTGGAGACCTGGCTTGGATAAAGTTAAATCAGCAAGGATCTCGTCTGTGGCGTCCTTCAGAACACTTTCCATATTACCCACCGAATGGTAGCTTTTGCCATATTCTGTCTTCCACTTTGTCCACTGTGCATCCAAACTGGGATCCAACACTGGAGCAGCTGAGGCCATTCCCAAGCAAAGGATGGCCAGCAACAGAGAAGGATCCATATTGGAAAGCCTGGAAAGGGAAATGAAGCCGGGATTTCCAGTGACTCATGATGTCAACAGTCTGCTTAGTCTTAGCTAGAAAAGAATTAATGCCACCATGAACATTTAGATATTTAAATAAGACTTTCCAATATTTGTCCAGAGCCATATTAAGGCTTAAGGATATACTTGGGTTAAAACATCAAAGTAGAGGTATGTGGTCAAGCAATGGGCATGAACATTATCCTGGCGAGAGCTCTTGGAGTTGAAGCAAAGTGTGCAAGGTTAATGGTTGGTTTAAATGTTAGGATTCCAGCTAAAATCTCACCCAATGGGATATCTGATCTCAGCTAGGAGCAATGCTATCCCCCAAAGCTCAGAGTCCACTGACATCTCCTTAGCCAATGCAGAGTAGAAGATGGATGTGTCGTGCACTGCCTTCTCCCCTTCTTGGGTGAAACCCTCTGGAATATCTTTCCTAGACAAACTAGGAAGACAACACCCCACATTCTCACTTTTACACATCAGCTTCCAATATCACAACCTGCTGTCACATTCATGCACTTGGTCATGTACTGCACAGAGTGCAATCTAGAACTCCAAGGTCGAGCCCCTGAGCAGGAGCAGGTAGCTCATGGGGCTCCATGCTTAGGTTTGGATCAGCCCATGTTTCTGCCCACTGCACGTTACCTGATAATGATGCAAAAGAGCATATTACCTGATGGTTCAAGAATGGGAGAGCATTACAGTGCAGTTTGCAGGCGTCCAGCTGCCTTATGCAACCTGGACAGATCCCGAGTCTGACCAAACTGCACGACCTGAGATCTTCTGGCTGATGGAGTAGCCACCCTTGGGTTTCACTCCACCGCCCTATGCCATCCCCACCACCCTTCTCAGCTGGCCCCCAATGTCCATGCTGAGGCAGAAATGGAAGTTGATCTGCTTGTGCTCTTGCCCCTGAAAGGCCTTCTATTCCACCCCTGTTCCCACCATGCCTCTGTGGGCTGGGATGCTCACCTGAACTTGAAGCTGTGCAGGAGCCCTCTGCAGTGCAACTCTCCAAAGACAGCTGTCCTAAAAGCACCTGGCCCTGAGATCAGGTTTTAAAGTCTCAGGACACTCACTGGCCTGCAGTCCTCCCCACTTCCTGAACTGTGATTGGCTCCTGCTGCCCCAGGGCACGACCTGTTCAGCCTTTTGGCAAGGTCAGCTCCACTTCTTTTTCCTGGATCCATCCTCTATTCTTCTGCCATATGATGCCTTCTGCCATGGCATAAGCCAGCAAGATGGCCCTTCCTCGATGCTGGCATCTTGATATTGAACTTCTCACATTCCTCATCCACTTGCCATCAATTTCCTATGATCCATTATACAATCTGTTGAATTCCACTATGGCCACATGTAATAGACTAGGTCCTGCACAAGTAGAACCACACAGTATCTGCCTTTTTGTCTCTGGATAGTTCACTTAGCATAGTCTTAGCAAGTTTGCTCTATGTTGTAACATGTGTCATAGTATCCTTTCTTTTGAACCTGACTAATATTTTATTCTATGTAGACAGAATATTTTGATTATTTGAGTGTTTGAGTTATTTGGGCATTTTAGAAATATTCCTATCCACACGAATGTACACATGTAGGCTTACATTCCTTGCTTTAGATTCTTTTTTATATGTACTTAAAACTGGAATTGGTAGATAAGTAATTGTGTGCTTGAGTTTTCCTCTGTATTTACCACAGCACATGTCCCATTTTCATTAACACCAGCCATGTCCAATGGTTCCCACTTATAATCACTGTTCACTGTGCTTTACTTCCTTTCTGTTTTCCTTCCTTCCTTCCTTCCTTCCTTCTTTCCTTCTTTCCTTCCTTCCTTCCTTCCTTCCTTCCTTCCTTCCTTCCTTCCTTCCTTCCTTCCTTCCTTCCTTTCTTGCTTCCTTCCTTGTTTCTATTTTGCCTTCCTTCTTTCCTTCTATTCTGACTTCTTTCCTTGCTTCCTTGATGTTTCTTTTTCCCTTCTTTCTTCTCACCTTTCCCTCTTTCCCCTGTCTCTTTTTTCTACAATTACTTGTCTTTCTCCTTCCTTTCTATTACTCTCATGAGAAATACATACAATATAAAAAATATTTTCATATGCTTCCTTGCTTTTTTTATATATTCAGGAGAAGAATAGCTAGTCCAGTCTCGTTTTTGACAGTATTCGATGGAAATACTTTGTTATTCCTGGTGATCTTGAGTTTTATTTAGGAGCTGTTTATATTTTCTTTCTTTTGTGGGGGGGATGGGGGTCCGGTCGTTGGGCCTTAATTCTAGGCCTAGGCGCTGTCCCTCAGCTCTTCAGCTCAAGGCTAGCGCTCTACCACTTGAGCCACAATGCCACTGCTGGCTTATTTCTTTTTGTTTATGTGGTGCTGAGGAATCGATCCCAGGGCCTCAGGCATGGAAGGCAAGCACTCTACCACTGAGCCACTTTCCTAGCCCCTCTTTATATTTTCTAGGTTTAATTCCTCATTACCTCTATGCTTTGCAAATATTTTCCGTGGATTCATTTTGCACTCTAATCTAGGACCAAAAAATGCTCAAAAGGTTTTCATCATGATAAGATCCTATTTACATATTTTTACTATGATCATTTTTACTATATTTAAAAATCATTGCAAAGTTCCATCTCATGCTGTTTTTACTTCTTTCGTCCTCAACTTTCCCTTTATGTTGAAATGCTTGATTCACTTGAGTAATTTCTATACCCCTTTTTCCTTAAGCAAAGGTGGTTTTCTAGCATTGTTGTAGAATATAATCTTCTTTCCCTAAGAGAAATCCTTATCTTTCTCAGTTAAGATTTTCTAAAACTCAATTTCTGCAGATTCCATTCTAAGACCTTTGAAGAACTAGGAACCTTACTTCCCATAGCCAGGGGCTGCAGCACAGGTGATCATGAAACTATACTATATTGCTAGTGACTGGAAGGAGATTGTTGATTGTTCTTCGTAAATAATTCGTGGAATTCAACAGAGTCATTCAAAATGACTACACAGAATTCTAAAATCGAGGTTTTACAGTTGCTTCTGAGCCTCCTCTCCAGGAGATTCAGGTAGAAAACCTTGTGACTGCCTAAGCCCCACCCACCCATTGAACTTAACCAGCCTGAGTGGCAGCTGCTACTGTGAACAGCAGCCTCTTGGTTCCTTGGAAAGCAACCTCAAGCTAGGGTACACACTATGGACTCATTTTCTATCAAGTGAGCCTGAAAGAAATTAAACCAGGGCCTCATTAAACTAACACTTCTCTAGCTGCAGGAGGAACAGAGAGAAGGCTGTGTTCAAAAGAAACTACAAGACATCAGCTCTCCCACTTACCAATGTCTGTTTATACAATACCAGTGTCTATTTATACAAAATCTCCTCAACAATGCACCAAGCAAAGGAGGGGTCTAGCTTTCCTTTTGCATCCCAAGTCTTGCAAACACCCCTCTTCACACATCATGGTATAATCCCTTTGCTGGGGGCTGATGGAAGCATTTAACCATATCACCAACGCTGCATCTTTAATCAAAACCCAGGTTGGCAGAGCTTCCCAGTTCCTAGGTTAAGTGCATATTTGTGAAAGTATGTTCTTCTCCGCATCTGCCAAGGTTCTTTTTCACATTAAGGAAGCAGGACAGGATTCCCTCTCCCACCCAGGATGTTCTTAGCTACAAAATACCTGACAAATCTCATGTAAACCAGACACTGTGATGTCACTTAACAGTTCTCCTCATTGGACCAACCCAAGGTTATGAGTATAAAACAACTGGATTAGGCAATGAGTCAGCATTGTCAGCATTGTCCATGAAAAATTTAATTGCAAGACGATACATATATATCACAATATATACTATAGTTATATGGAAAAGTTAGTCAATTGGTATTCATATGGCTCCTGAAATAGCTGTATTTCTGAAGATTTTTGTTTTGTTTTTGTGCAGGTACTGAGACTTGAATTCACTCTCAAATTATTTTTCACCTAGGCCAGTGCTGTATCACTTGAGTCAAATCTCTTCTTCCAAAACTTCGCTGGCCAATAGGAGATAGGTCTTGAGAATTTTCTGCTCCAACTGGCTTCCAACCATGATTCTGAGATTTCTTTTATTTTTTAGTTACATGTATTTATTGTAAAAATACTGAACAGTGGGGGCACAATTACATGAGGAAGGCAATGAGTACATTTCCTATCAAGCATTGTTACCTCCTCCTTTGTTTTTCCCCTACCATCCCTTCCCTCCCCCACCTCCCCAACTCCCCCCATCCCTGAAATTGTAAAGTTTTCAACATAGTGTCTTGTGCATCTCTTTGATGCCATGGGTTATCCTGTACCCTTATTTCAGCATTTCATTATTTACCTTCCCTTCCCACAATTAGAAAAATGTATAAGCAAGATGCAGGGCACTGGAATAAAATACAGTGAAAACAGGAGTTATACCATGGGGGAAGAACATAAAAAAGAAACAAAAAATCATATACTACATAACAAATACATTCAAAAAAAAAAAGACCGGGGCTGGGAAGGTGGCTCAGTGGTAGAGCGCTTGCCTTGCATGCATGAGACCCTGGGTTCGATTCCTCAGCACCACATAAGCAAAAAGAAAAAACCCGGAAGTGGCGCTGTGGCTCAAGAGATAGAGCGTTAGCCTTGAGTTGAAGAGCTGAGGGGCAGCGCCCAGGCCCAGAGTTCAGGCCCCACGACTGGACCAAAAAAAAAAAAAAAGAGCAAGAAAGGTATAACCTCTTGTGTTCCTATCTTGGGTTTCATTTCACTTAGCATCATCTTATATGGTCATATGTACATAGCTTTTGAACTTTTCTGCTTGTCCTAGACATATACTAGTTATTGCAAATAAAGGAAAACGCGACCTATGTTTCTTTGAGTCTTGCTTACTTCACTTAATATAATTTTTTCCAAGTCTTCCATTTTCTAACAAATGGGACAATGTCATTCTTTATGTTGGAAGCATAGGATTCAATCATACATACATACAAACACACACACACACACACAGAAACACACACACACACATATCACATTTTCTTGATCCATTCATCTACCAAGGGCATCTGGATTGACTTCAAACTCCAGAGTAGGGAAGATTATAGACATGATAAACTACTGAGCACCCACCAATTCTGGTTGTTTATGCCTTGTTTTTTCTAGAGAATTAATCATCAGCCCGAGCAGGACAGACCAGGAGACTCTTATCTCCTGTAAACCACCAGAAAACTGGAAGTGGTGCTGTGACTCAAGTGGTAGATTGATACCCTTAAGCTGAGGAGTTGACCAATAGTGCCCAAGCACAGAGTTCACACCCCAATGTGGACAAAAAAATTGATTTGTATGCATTTTTAGAATTGGTGAATGAATGAACTGCGTGTTTATGTTACCTTTAGCTTTCACAGAAGCATTTTGCTTGATTTAAGTTATCAAAATAGATGTAGAAATATCCATTCACATCCTTGCTCTTGATACATTTGTGAATGTACTTAAAACTAGAATTGCTAGATAAGTGATTGTATGCTTGATTTTTCCCTGTATTTCCATAATATATGTGCCATACTCATTAACACCAGTAGAGTACAATGGTTTCCAATTCTAATCACATCTTCTATTTTTTCCTTCCTTCCTCTTTCCTTCTCGTCTTCCTTTCTTCCTTCCTTGTTTTCTTCCTTCCTTCCATTTTTCTTTGCTGTCTTCCTCTTTCCCTCCTTTCCTTTCTTTCTCCTTTCTGACTTTTCTCCACTCTATTTTTCTCCTCTTTCTCCTTCCTTTCAGTGCTTCTCCTAATGCCTGTGAGCTGGTAGTTCATTGTGATTCTGATTTGTCTTTTCCACATGAGCAATACATATGATATGAAACATATCTTCATGCGCTTATTTGTCCTCAATTCTCCTTTTGGACCCTATTCAATGCAGTTATTGTGTTAGTCGTGGTGGTGTTGAGTTTTATTTAGGAGCTCTTTCAGTTTTCTTGGTTTTAATTCCTCATTCCCTCTGTGATTTGCAAATGTTTTCTCTGGATTGCTTTTCCCTTCTATTCTGGAGCCTTTGAATGCAAAAATGATTTCATTATGAAGACATCTTGCTTATCTAATTTTCCTATAATTACTTTTACTACATGTGAAAATCATTGCCAAGTTCTAAGTCATAAAGATTTTACCTTATGCTTTTTTGTTAACTTCTTTGATCATCATTACTTTTATCTTTAAATGTTTGATTCATTTGATTAACTTCTATACCCACATCAACTATGAAAAGATGGTTTTCTAATCATTGTTGAAAATAATCTCCTTTCCCTAGGAGATAACTTTTACCCTCTCCCTTAAGGATTTTAAACTCAATTTTCCAAGATTCCATTCTGAGATTCTGAAACTAGGAATCCTTCTTTCCATGTCCAGGGGCTGAAGCACAGGTGATTGTGAAACTATACTATATTGCTAGTGACTGGAAGGAGATTATTGATTGTCTGTTGTTTGGAAATACTTCCTGGAATTCAACAGAATCATTCCAAATATCTATATTAGAATTCTAAAGTCCAGGTTTTACAGTTGCCCTTGGGCTTCCTCTGCAGGGAGGTGAAGGGAGAAAACCTTGTGACTGCCTTGGCCCCACCCACCCATGGAGGTTGGCCAGGCTGAGTGGCAGCTGCTGCTCTGCCTCTTGGTTCCTTGGAAAGCAAGCTAAGCCTAGAGGACAGAATGTGAGCCCAACTAGAATTAAGCCAAGAAGTCCCTAGCTGCAGGAGAAATAGAGAGAAGGCAGTGTTCACATGAAACTACAAGACATGAGCACTGCAAGATATCAGTGTCTGTCTAGACAATACCAGTTTCTATTTAGTATTATTTTTTTACTGTGAAAATACTGTACAGAGGGGTTGCAATTCCATGGGCAAGATAATGAGTTCATTTCTTATCAAGCATTGTAGCCTCTTCCTTTGTTTCTCCTTCCCATCCCTTCCCATCCTCCCCCTAAGCCCCCACCCAAACCTTCCCCCACCCCACTAAAATTGTGAAGTTCGTTTTCGACAGAACGACTTGTACATCTCGTTGCTGCAATGGGTCCATCTGTATCCCTATTTATTCAATTTGTTTTTCCCGGGGCTGAGAAGGTGGCTCAGTGGTAGAGCGCTTGCCTTGCATGCATGAGGCCCTGGGTTCGATTCCTCAGCACCACATAAGCAGAAGAAAAAAAAAAGCCGAAAGTGGTCCTGTGGCTCACGTGGTAGCGCGCTAGCCTTGAGCTGAAGAGCTGAGGGCCAGCTCCAGGTCCAGAGTTCAGACCCCACGACCTTACCCAAAAAAAAAAAAAAAAAAAAAGAGTCAATTTGTTTTTCCCCTTCCAGTACACAAATTATACCGACATGAAATAAAGTGAAAGCAGGGGTTATACTGTGGGGGAGGGACATACAAAGCAACAAAGAAATAATCTTATAAATGTGTTAGAAACAATCACATCAGAGAAAAAAAATACTTGAATACATATCATTTCCCTAACAACAAGATTTTCTGCTTGACTCAGACATATACTAGATATTGAAAGTAAAGGAAACCATGGGACCTATGTTTGTTTGGGCCTGGCTTACTTCAATGAATATAATTTTTTCCAATCCATTCCATTTACAAACAAATGGGACAATGTCATTCTTTCTGATGGAAGCATAGAATTCCATTGTGTATATATACCACATTTTCTTGATCCATTCATCTTGATCCATTCATCTTGGTCCATCCATTCATCTGGGTTGGTTCCAAATCTTAGCTATAGTAAATAATGCTGCAATAAACATACTGGTGCTGGTAGCTTTAGTGTGGCCTTGTTTGTGAACATTTGGGTAAATGCCCAAAAGTGGGATTTCTGGGTCATAGGGGAGCTCTATGTGGAGTCTTTTGAGGAACCTCCATACTGCTTTCCAAAGTGGTTGAACAAGTTTACACTCCCACCAACAATGCAATAAGGTTCCCTTCAGTCCACAACCTCTCCAGCATCTAGAATGGAAGAAAGACAGCCTCTTCAGTAAATGGTGCTGGAAAAATTGGTTAAATACTTGTAGAAAACTAAAGCTAGATCTTTATATATCACCCTGCACCAGAATCAACTCCAAAGGGATCAAAGACCTCGGGGTCAAAGCAGACACTCTGAAAACATTACAGGATGGAATAGGAGAAACCCTAGGTCTTGTTGGCACCAGTTTCTACTTAGACAAAATCTCCTCAACAAAGCACATAGTAAAGTGGGGTTCTAGCCATTTCTTTCACTTCCAACTCTTCTAATCCCCACCCCCAATGCCATGGTAAAATCCTTTTGATGGTGGCTCATGCACACATATTAGGCACAAACCCACCCTGTATCTTCCCAGTTCCTATGTAAAGTGCAGTATCTGAGAAAGTATGTTCTTCTGTGCATCTGCTGAAGTTCTTTTTCACATTAAGATTTTCCCTCCAGCCCAGGACGTCCAGAGTTACAAAAAAAAAAAAGTGACAAATCAAATGGGGAGCAGACACCTCTTATCACTTAACACTTCTCCCCAGTGGAACAACCTGAGATCAGAAATTTAAATTAACTGGATTAGCCAAAAAGTCAGCATTATCAGCATTAGCCAATATAACTTTTCTTGCAAGGTAATACACACACACACACACACACACACACACACACACACACACACACACACACATCCTAATAAATACTATCTATGGAAAAGTGTTAGTTAATTGATATTCATATGACTCATGAAATAATTTTACTTCAGAGATCTTTTTGGGTTTTTTTATGCAGGAACTAACGAACACTTGAATTCAAAGTCTTGAATTCTCAGTGAGCTTTTTTACTCCAGGCCGATGCAGTACCACATGAGCCAAACCGATTCGTCCAAGTTTTACTGGTTAATTGGAGATAGGTCTTGAGAATTTTTCTGTCCCAACTGGCTTCCAACCATGATTCTCAGATTTCAACCTCTAGAGCACGGAAGATTATACACATGAGAAATTAGTGAGTACCAGCAATTTCTGAGTGTTTGTGCCTTCCAATTTGTGGAGAATAATGTCATCAGAAAATTAACTGAATAGGTAAGTAAGTCCACCATCAAGAATTCATGAAACTCTACCAGGCATCTGTGTCTCAATTCTGTAATCTTAACTATGTAGAAAATGAGATCTGAGGATCAAGTTTCAATGCCAGCCTGGGCAGAAAAATCCAGTTGACTCAGCCAATTAAATTTCAAAATGCTGGAAGTAGAGCTGTGGCTCAAGTGGTAGATTGCTAGCCTTTTAGAACAAAAGCTCCTAGGCATTCTCCAGACTTCCAGTTCAAGCCTGAGAATTCTTATCACAAGGGGGGGAGGAAGGAGGGTGGAGTGGGAAGGCATGGGAAGGGAAAACAAAGGAGGAGGCAACAATGCTTGATAAGAAATGTACTCATTATCTTGCCCATGTAATTGTAACCCCTGGGTATGGTATTTTCACAATACAAAAGAAGTATAAGAATGATGATGGTGATAATAATAAAAATAATAGCCATAACTAATGAAGATAGCTTGGTGCCTGTGTCTGAAGCCTGTAACCTAGCAAGTTGGCAAACTGAGATCTGATGATTGTAGATCTGAGCAGCCAGCACAGGTAGCAAAGTGCATGAGAATCCTATCTCCAATTACCTACCAAACATCACAAAGCAAAAAGTGGCTTAGGTGGTAGAGCGCTAGTCTGGAGCAACAAAAACTGTGACTACAACCAGGCCCAGAATTCAAGCCCCAGACCACCTTCACACACACACACACACACACACACACATAATGAAGGTATCACTTTCTTCTCATAGTCCCTGACTTGTAGGTTGAACTTTCCCTTAGATTCCATCCATGTGTGCCTTTCCTATCAGCTTCTCCAAGCCTCAGCCTCCCCATCTTAGATCTGAGATGACCACCTTACTCTTATTTTCACTGAGAAAAAGCTGAAAATGATATTGTGTTGATCAAATGGTAGGACATTTACTTTGATCACAAAAAGCCTCTGGGACAGCACCTAGGCCCTAAATTCAAAACACTGGACCATGCAAAAGAAACAAAGAATAATAAATAGAAAATGCATATTAAAACTGTAACTCCCTGAACATAGACCAAGCATTCCATAGTGAGCTCTTGCTTCTTAGTGCATCTGGCTTCTTAGCATCGGTCCAGAAAAACACCAGATACCATACTCAGAGGCTGGCTTCACTCTCCAAACAGAAACTGGCTTTTCAGTGACTCATTTGCAGTTGAGGATAGCACTGGGGAGCACAGCTCCAGGAGTGATGTGAGGACAGTTACATCAAGGCAGAGGCAGCAGACACCAAAATGAGCAGGTGTGCAAGGGAGACTGGTCCCAGGGAAAGCAGAACCCAAGGGAAGTCACTGGTGAGTCAAACCTTACAGACCTTATATTGTGCAGACCTTGGTTGTATGAGAATCATGAATGAAATTGAAGATCTTCATTACCAGATTCAATTACTTTTTCATGATCTTGTAAGATAGAAAGCGATTTGTATGTGTTTTTAGACTTGGTGAATGAATGAACAACATGTTTTTCTTTCTTTTTTTTATTGTGAAAATACTGGGGGTTACAATTACATGGGCAAGATAATGAGTACATTTCTTATCAAGCATTGTAGCCTCCTCCTTTGTTTCCCCTTCCCATCCCAACCTTCTCTGCCCCCCAAATCCTCCCCCCTCCTCTGCACCAAAGTTGTAAAGTTCCTTTTCGACATAATGACTTGCACATCTCATCATTGCAATGGGTCCACCTGTATCCCTAGTTAAACGATTTGTTTTTCCACTTCCCCTCCACAAATTATACTGACATCAAATACAGTGAAAGCAGGAGTTATACTGTAGGGGAGCTACATACAAAGCAACAAAGAAATAATCTTATAAATGTGTTAGAAACAATCGCATGAAAGAAAAAAAATCATTTGAATACATATCTTAGGGTTCATTTCCCTAACATCACCTTATCTGACCTTTTCTGCTTGACTCAGACATATACTAGATATTGAAAATAAGGGAAACCATGGGACCTATGTTTCTTTGAGCCTGGCTTACTTCACTTAATAGAATTTTTTCCAAGCCTTTCCATTTCCTAACAAATGGGGCATTGTCATTCTTTCTAATGGAGGCATAGAAGTCCATTGTGTATATATACCACATTTTCTTGATCCATTCATCTACTGAGGAGCATCTGGGTTGGTTCCATATCTTAGCTATAGTAAATAATGCTGAACAGCATGTTTTTAATACCTTTACCTTGAACTGAACCATTTATGCTTGATTTAGACTTAAAGGCATGCAGCTAAATGAATCTAGCAAGGGGCTAAGCTCTTGGCTCCTAAAAGCACCAAGGGAGGAATCAGTCATGAGGCACAGGGCAAGGGACATATTGAGCTCTTGAGCCAAAAAGCTGTGGCTTCCCATCCTCTCTACAAACAACTCTTCACATTTTGATAACGGTTACTCTGATCACACTGCTGAATCATATTTTAGTCCTGTCTACATACCTCTAGTCCTAGGAAAGAATCCTGGTTTTCTTTCTTTCTCTCTTTATTTCATCCTTTCATTCTTTCTTTCTTTAGTGTTCTTTCCTTCTTACATTCTCTTTGTCTAGCTTTCATTCTTTGTATAATTGCAGAATTGGGACTTGAATTCGGGGTCTTGTTCTTGCTAAGCAATTCCTGCAACCACCTGAGTCACACTGTCAACCTGGTTTGCTCTAGTTGTTTTTCAGCTAGTGTCTTCCCTCTTTCTTTCCTTTGTTAGCATCCACCATTCTCCTTCACATTAGCTAGACTTGCAGGTATGACCCACTGCACCTGACAAAAAGATCCTGTTCTTCATATTTGATCATCCTTCACATCAGTTCAGATTCCTCTTCCACCATGCACCTGTGATGTCTGACCACTCAGGCCAGTCATTGTCAAGAATTGTGTCAGGACTGTTGAGACAGAGTCACCTACTGTTCTTTTTCCTTGAGGTGTTTCCCTCCTGACCCTTTGCTGTTGAGTGGAAATGAATTCCCACTAGACCTTGCCCATGCTGCTTTAGGGGTTCAGGCAAATCTCTATCCCTTACTGCAGGAACCCAATACAGTAGTAATACAGGAATACAGGAATAATACAGGAATACAGGAATACCTGTCCCAAAGCCTTTAAACAAATATTCCTAGCTGTCCTTTGACAAGTGTCATTCTATAGCTTACGTCATTATTTTATTTCATGGTTTTTGTTGTGCTGGGAATTAAATTTATGGCCCTGTGTCATGCCTCCAGCCATCTCTTGGCCTTGGTTCCTTGTTTTATGCCAGACTGGCATGAATTTCCCTCCTCCTCTTTGCTTCCCAGTGTCATAGGAAGATAACAAGGACCTGCCACCTTGTCCAGCCATCACTAAGTAGTCTGTCTAACTTGTATGCCTGGGCTAGTCTTGAAGTTTGATACCACAATCTCTACCTTCCAAGTAGCTAGGATGATAGAAGCTTGGGCCTATCATTATTGCCCTGGGACTAACAGCTATACGCCTGCTTTTCCTTTCCAGCAGGACAATAGGTGAACCCACATCTGCCCCAAAGTCTTGATGCTGGCCCCTAAGAGCCTAGAGGCTTTACCTCAATGCCCTGAACATTGCATTCCATTCCTGCTGGCATAAAATAGATGGTGAATAGAGCTGTATAGACAAGAAAAGTGCAAAACCTGAGCTTGCTCTACTAAACCCCATTTGTTGGCTTACACTACAGTTATTTCTGAGTTTTAGAAGGGATTTGACATTCATCACTCTTCTGATTTTGTGCACCAGAACTAGTGCTGAAACTCAGGGTTTGGCCGTGTTGCAGGATGGCACTCTACCACTTGAGGTACAGATCCTCTTCTTGGTTACTGGTTGCTAAAGATAAAAAAATCTCACAGACTTTCCTCAACCAGCTGGCTTTGAACCATGATCCCTCAGATCTCAGACTCCTTGGTAGCTCGAATTACAGCTAGAATTACACGTGTCGCCTGCCCCAACACTTACCAGGCTTACCTCTGCATTCCTCTCTGCCTTGACCAACTTCACATGTAAAATGGGCACAGAGTGACCTCTGCACAACTGTTTGTTCCCACTCTCTCCACTACTGTGACAATGCAACCAACATTTGTGAACAGACTTGCAGGAAAGTACTTTCTCATTTCCCTTTGAATACCCAGGATACTAATCATATGCATAACTTTCTGGAAACTGCCAGACTATTTCTACAGTAGCTAAACTGTCCTGTTTTCACTTTAATTTTCAGCCACATCATGGATGAGAAGAAGGTCATTGGAGACTTGTCTGAATTTTTATTTCAGTTTGATCTTTTCGTTATTCAATCTGGATTGTCAGAGTGGTGAGAATATGTATGCTTTTTCTGGTTCTTTTGTTAATTTTATTGATGTTTGTTAGAGTTGTTAAATAAGAACATGTTTACTGAATATTCTAAACATTGATAACCCAAGTTACCCAACATCAAGAAGCTTCTAGTTAAATAAATTTTATGCTCTATATTCATGTCCACATTTATATGTAATGAATTTAAAAATTGCCATGAGTTAAGCATGCATGTCCAGGCAGCTTGACACAATTCCACTTGATTATAAGGTTTTCTATTGTAAATCATTTTCATTACATTTATTAGGCATGAATTTAGGGAAATAAGATACCATCCCTAAATGTTGATCATATCTAGTATAAAAAGTGGATAACACCAGTGGCCACACAGAATTGTGTTGAGAATTTAATGAGACAAGAAAGTTCTGGTGTAACCAATCATGTGCTGATTTTTCATTTGAACTATATGTATACTTGAGAAATGACTTTTCATCAAAGGCATATTAGTCCTGCAATAGATTCTAAAAAACTCTATATTGGGGCTGGGAAGAAGACTCAGTGGTGGATGCATGAGGCCTTGGGTTCGATTTCTCAGCACCATATATGCAGAAAAATCGGAACTGGCACTGTGGATCAAGTGTTAGAGCTCTGGCCTGGAGCTGAAGAGCTGAGGGACAGTGCCTAGGCCCAGAGCTCAGGCCCCATGACCAACAACAACAAAAAAACCCACTATATTGATGCTGTTTTTTGCCTAGAGCTTACCAGTCATTCACATCTGGAATGTAGTAAGATTCAACAGTTTATCTTGGTCCTAGGAAACCCTGAAAAGGACAGAGCAACCTTTCTGCCTGTCTTCTATTTAGAATGGGTCTTTGTCCATATATACACAAACTCATGTGTATATACATATTTGTAGTTGTGCTGGTAACTGGGTCATCAACTCAGGGCCTGCACACTATCCTTTAGCTTTTTCACACAAGGCTAGTGCTTTACAATTTGAGCCACAGCTCTACCCCTGGCTTGTTGGTGCTTATAGTTTACATTCTCAGGAACTTCCTCTTCAAGCTGGCTTAGAGCTGTGAGCCTAAGATCTCAGCATCCTTTCTAGTCAGGATTACAAGTGTGAGCCACTGGTATATGGGCAAGTTGCTACTTTTTAACTTACTGTTTTTGGAAATTCTTCAAAATCCAGCTACTTCCTTGCTCTGGGGCAATGACTGCTGGAGGAAGCAGAAGGAGGAATCAGTGAGTCCTTTCCAATTCCCCTTTGCATGTCATCTACGTAATGAACTGGATTGTTTTCTCAGTTTATTCAGCTACTCAATGAATAAATGTTATGGATGTTCAGCGCAGCATAACCTCCAGGTTTTTCCAGGATGAAGAAAGAACTCTAAATGACAAACTAGGAAGTTGAGTCTAGCCAGAAAAGGGGGACATTGTTATTTTTCAGGCTGCTGGGTTTTAGATCATTGTTTTCCTAGAAGAGACTGCCTGGAATGTTCTTTTACTCCATGCCACGGTGGTGCCTCTGTGTCCCAAACCCACCCATCACCAGTATCATCCTCCACATCTCAACCCTGTATCTTCATCAAGGGCTCTAACCACATCTCTTGTCTCTGGGGTTTTGACCTCTGGTCTCTGCTAAGATGCTCTTTTATTCCCACTGACCGCTATTCTGGCTGATGCCTTCCTCCCACCTCACGCCCTGAGCAGAGCAGCACCTGCGCACTGAGGTCAGGACTGTCTTCCACAGTGGTGATGGCTGGTACTCAGTGGGTGCTATGCACCTTTTAGTTATATCAGATCTGGATCCCATCTTGCAGAGGCAGGGTGATTCTCACAAGTCTCCCTACCACACTGCCTGCTGGTATTCAAAGCCCAAGGAGCTTCACTTCTGGTGTGACATTTGTCCTTTTGTTAAAAAGTAAACAGTATCTCAAGTAGTAGGGAAAGCCAAAAGAGAATCGCACACCACATAGCACCCAGTCTAGAGGGATGTGGATGGAGTGTGCTGTAGGCTCTGTGGGCTGGGTCCAGTTTTCTATCTTACTATCCCCTCAGGGAGGATGAAATTATTTTACTAACTACTTCTAGCCTTCCTTTATGGTTATCTGGGACACTTGCGGCTTTTGAAAACACATGGATGATGAACCTCCTTATTGAATACTAATAATGTCTGGGAGTCATTTCTGTGTAACTTTTTCATAATGTAAGGATTGTATCTAGCTTGGTCATAAGGAAGCTCTTGTTCTCACTTAGGATTTTCCCTCTAGGATTCACCTCCCAAGTTCTGGAACTATTTTTCCCAACAAGTCTCAAAACCAGGTCTTTCTCTCTTAATTCTGTTGTGTCCTATTTCACACGGGCAATCTACCAGTGTCCTGTTTTTCTTCACTGCAAGATGGCCAGAGGTCTACACCAGTAGTTGAAGAACATGCTCTAGGGGCTAGCTCTGAGACTTTGGTGCCATACCTCAAATGGACTGCCTCCATCCTGAATGTAATGCATGTATTTCCTCAGATCATTTTCTAGTAGTAAAATAATGCATGCTTCTCATTTCTTTTGTGATCTTTTTTTCTTTATTAAAACTATTTTCCTTTATCAATATTTGTCTAATTTGACTCCAGTAAATGATTGCCTTAGACACAGCCCTGGGAAGCTGATTCCAGAGATCTGCATGACTGGAAGAGCAGATCACCCACTTCTCCTAGTGGATGATTAGTCTCTTCACGTCTATGTTTCTGACAGACCTCATTGCAATCTTGATTACACACACACATACACACAATGAAATAAAACAGAAAACTTAAAACAAATTAGTCATTTGAGTCAACACATTATTAAGTGAATCAATAATATACATCCATTTATGGTAGCAATCACACGCGTGGTATCATCTTACAAGTAGAAAAAGATCTTAAAATGTACATCACAACTTGGATCATCAAGGATTTGGTCCTACATAGTAGGACGAGGTTGCGGTGAAGACAATGCCCCCTTCAGAGAAGGCTGTCCCAGACTTATCTCCATCCAAGATCTCACACAGTGGGATAGAGGGAAAAGGAGGCAATTCCACAGTGGTTGTTTCGGTCTCGGGCCACCTTTGCATAGCCGTTTATGCCCCAGTTTGTGCCATAGCTGAAGAAGAGCAAGTGTTAGTTTTAATACATAACATAAACTGCAAGGGCTTTAGGAACAGTCACATGCAATCAAAACCGTGCTAAACACAACACAGTCAGCAGAGAGAATTGAGATGGGCCAATGTCCTTCACCCTTCCTTGATCTAAATCTGCTCATAACCTCCATGTCCAATGTAATGAGTTCACATGGGATTAGAAAAGTAGAGGTAGATGGTCCTGGGGCTCACACCTCTAATTTTAGCTATTCAGGAGGCTGAGATCTGAGGGTCCCAGTTCAAAGCCAGCCCAGGCAGGAAAGACTGGGAGACTCTTATCTCAATACAAAAAAAACTCAGAAAACCATATGTAGCACTGTGGCTCAAGTGGAGGAGCACTAGGCTTTTGCTGAAGACCTAATGGACAGTGTGCAGGCCCAGAGTTCCACCCCATGACCAACAAAAGATAAATAAAATATAAAGTAGAGACAGAAAGGACATTCTGTTTCAAAACTTTCAGAATGTATATCAAATGGTAAAAATACCATATTAAAAGCCTGTCCCTAGAGAGCTGATGTCAGAATCTAGTTCTATAGTCCCACATTCATAGGTCAGTAGAATAAAAATTTGTAGAGCCTGTATACCAATACTGACTCTCCACATTAAATTCTCTTTGGACTTTTTTCTACAAGTAGGTTAGGCAATTTATTGCTCCCTCCTTCACTTCCCATCTTTCTTTTTTCCTTGTTTGCTTGCTTCCTTGCTTGCTTGCCTGCCTCCTTGCCTGCTTGCTTGCTTCCTTCCTTTCTCTTTTTTTTTTTTTTTTTACGATTGTGCTAGCACTTGAACTCAGAACCTGGGTGCTGTTCTTTTTGCTCAAGGCTGGTCTTCTACCCCTTAAGCCACAGCATCACTTCTGGTCTTTTGGTGGTTAACTGAAGATAAGGGTCTCATGGACATTCCTGCCTGGCTGGCTCTGAACCTTGAACCTCAGAGCTCAGCCTTGTAGTGAGTAGGATTATAGTCATGAACCTGGAAAGCTGCATGTTTTGGCCATTTCTTACCTGTTCTTGATCAGCCAGTATTTGTTGTTTTCTGTTTCTTCTTCTCCTTCATATCCATAGCCAACCACCACAACGCCATGAGTCAGGTACTTGGGGCAGGTTGGATTATAATGAATACCTAAAAAAGTAAACCAAACCACATAGGACGCTCCAGAAACCTGACAGCACCCCACTCTGAGGAACAATAAGGAAAGTATTTCTACATTCACCAAAATTATGTAAAGTCCAGGTAAGCCTTCAGAACTACATGATCAAAGCTAGGAATTAGGCTGAAAACTGACAGAAATACATATTAGCACATATGCCTTGGTAAAAGGTTTGTCTAATAGGAGAGGAGACCAGTGTGTGAAATCTGGGCATTTTATTTCAAGGACACTGCATAAAATTCAAAGTTCCTTGAACCAAGGAAGGTTTTCCAGGTGCAGTGGTTCCTATCTATAATACTAGAAGGAAGCTGAGATTACAGACTTGCAGTTCCAAGCCAACCTTGGCCGGAAATTCCATGAGACTCATCTCTAATTAACAAGCACAAAGCTCAATGAAGAAAAGGGTCTCAAATGGGACACTATTAGTTTTGAGTGAAAAAAGGCAGGCTAAAGCACAGGGCCTGTGTTCAACTTCCAGCAATGACAGAAGTCAATGAATATGTGAACCTAAAAAATATAAACTATTAAAATCTTTGGCCATTTATAAATATTCCATAATTGAATAAAATTTCAATTATACAACCAATACTTCATGATGCAACTACTTTGACAAATTTAAATAGGGATATGGAGACAGGCTTGAAATAATATCTAATGGGCCGCTGGGAAGGTGGCCCAGTTGTAGAGCGCTTGCCTTGCATGCATGAGGCCCTGCGTTCGATTCCTGAGCACCACATAAGCAACAAGACAAAAGCCAGTAGTGGCACTGTGGCTCAAGTGGTAGAGCGCTAGCCTTGAGCTGAAGAGCTGAGGGACAGCGCCCAGGCCCAGAGTTCAGGCCCCACGACCGTACCCCCCACAAAATAATAATAATAATATTATGCAAAGGGAAAATAAAGTCCAAAAGAATTGTATGTACATATTGAAAAACCAGGTGCCATTTCTACACAGAAATATCTATGTTCCCTGACCCTTGCATACCAAAGAATCAGTCGAGTGTTAGGACCCTTTTGTCATTTGTCCTGCATCTATTTCTACAAAGAACACACTTACCTCCTCTATAGTACTTGAAGGATGAATGTGCCGAATGAAACCCAGTAGCGATGGGACCCACCGTGGCCACAGCCCTCATAAGGGCCTGCTCACTGGGAGGTAGAATAACGTATCCAGTGACATTAGCAGCAGAATTCTCAGGTTTGTACCTGCAGGGTCCATTCTTTGAAGGGAAAGAGGGAACAGATGTGATTAGAGACATCCAGCTCTGAAGTTTCACTTTGTAACTTAGGGTTTCTAAGTCAGCACTGTTGGAAACCAGAAGGTGAAATTCTATTCCTAGCTCATTTGAAACGGAAAATCTTCTCTGGTCTGTTGAACCAATCAGGCTATCTCTATCTCTTCATACCAGGTGTTCACCATGGACAGATCCTTGGCTAAAGAATAGCATACATATACACTGGGTCACACAGCAATAAAAAAATCACCCGATTGTTACCCATCTATGTTCTCCAGTCCACAGAACTCTGACCCAGCTAATGATGACAGTGACAGAAACAGAGAGTTGACAGAAAAAGACCCTATCATCTGAAGTGTGAATTGGGAAGAGCAAGTCTTATCTCTGAAGTTGGTGGACTGTCTGCAATGCAGGCAGGAGTGACAACAAGGTACAGAGCTGCAATTACCTTTGCTTCATAGGGGTAGGATTCCTCTGAGTCCAGGCCTCCGTTGTTCTTAACATATTGATAAGCAAGGTGTGGTAGGCCACCAGTGCAGCCGTTGTTTTGGGGACGAGAACAGTCCACTAGGTTCTGCTCACTGAGGGAGACCAGTTTGCCCGTTTTCTTGAACATCTGTCCTTCTAGTGCACCAGTTGCGCAAAAAGCCCAACACGAATTACATTGACCCTGATAAGAGAAGAAAATTCCCTCATACACAAAGCAAATACCAAGCCATGGACATCAGCTCCTGTGTGTGAACAGGCTTCCAAAAGAACCGCGAACTCCAGGACACTACAGAGTCTGCCAAAGGAATGACAACTACTCCTGGCTTTGCTATGGGCAGTGAAAGGGTCGACAGTGACACTGTCATACCTGATCCTTCACAGGGGTCACATAGCCTTTCTCTCTCCAGTCCACAGAGGCAGGCAGGTCACCAAATAGAAGATCTGGATATATTTGTTCCTCCTCATTGGGCCTAATGGGCTGAAACTCAGTTTCCCCCTGCTGCAATTCTTCATCAGTCTTCAGGAAAGAGTAAAGAAAATATTTCAAAAGCAGGGTCATTTTGTGGAGAAGTAAGGAGAGCAAGCCCCGTTGTAAGCAGAGCCCAGGACACTTAC
This sequence comes from Dipodomys spectabilis, assembly GCF_019054845.1. Classification (NCBI taxonomy): domain Eukaryota; kingdom Metazoa; phylum Chordata; class Mammalia; order Rodentia; family Heteromyidae; genus Dipodomys; species Dipodomys spectabilis. The sequence goes on from NW_024870775.1 coordinate 3,359,971, forward strand.
CATGTCTCCAAAGGCGTTCATTTCCAGGGTGTAGGTATGTTTCCCTTGGCGCTCTTCCTCATTGTGCACTTCAATCATTTTCCAGTTCTCCTCCCATATTGCTCTCCTCCATCCTTCTTCATCCTAGGAATAGGCACAAGCGATGAGTGCTCTGTCTACTTAAACCCAACTCCGGTTCACCAAATGGAACTCCTGACAAAGATGGAGAGAGACGCTGTCCAGGATGTTGTGCATTTGGGGAAGCTGTTCTCTGGAGTCAGAGAATAGCAGACTATCTGCCCACATCCTGCTTATATGACTGGTATTAGCTGACTGCCTTGGAGACCTGGCTTGGATAAAGTTAAATCAGCAAGGATCTCGTCTGTGGCGTCCTTCAGAACACTTTCCATATTACCCACCGAATGGTAGCTTTTGCCATATTCTGTCTTCCACTTTGTCCACTGTGCATCCAAACTGGGATCCAATACTGGAGCAGCTGAGGTCATTCCCAAGCAAAGGATGGCCAGCAACAGAGAAGGATCCATATTGGAAAGCCTAGAAAGGGAAATGAAGCCGGGATTTCCAGTGACTCATGATGTCAACAGTCTGCTTAGTCTTAGCTAGAAAAGAATTAATGCCACCATGAACATTTAGATATTTAAATAAGACTTTCCAATATTTGTCCAGAGCCATATTAAGGCTTAAGGATATACTTGGGTTAAAACATCAAAGTAGAGGTATGTGGTCAAGCAATGGGCATGAACATTATCCTGGCGAGAGCTCTTGGAGTTGAAGCAAAGTGTGCAAGGTTAATGGTTGGTTTAAATGTTAGGATTCCAGCTAAAATCTCACCCAATGGGATATCTGATCTCAGCTAGGAGCAATGATATCCCCCAAAGCTCAGAGTCCACTGACATCTCCTTAGCCAATGCAGAGTAGAAGATGGATGTGTCGTGCACTGCCTTCTCCCCTTCTTGGGAGAAACCCTCTGGAATATCTTTCCTAGACAAACTAGGAAGACAACACCCCACATTCTCACTTTTACACATCAGCTTCCAATATCACAACCTGCTGTCACATTCATGCACTTGGTCATGTACTGCACAGAGTGCAATCTAGAACTCCAAGGTCGAGCCCCTGAGCAGGAGCAGGTAGCTCATGGGGCTCCATGCTTAGGTTTGGATCAGCCCATGTTTCTGCCCACTGCACGTTACCTGATAATGATGCAAAAGAGCATATTACCTGATGGTTCAAGAATGGGAGAGCATTACAGTGCAGTTTGCAGGCGTCCAGCTGCCTTATGCAACCTGGACAGATCCCGAGTCTGACCAAACTGCACGACCTGAGATCTTCTGGCTGATGGAGTAGCCACCCTTGGGTTTCACTCCACCGCCCTATGCCATCCCCACCACCCTTCTCAGCTGGCCCCCAATGTCCATGCTGAGGCAGAAATGGAAGTTGATCTGCTTGTGCCCTTGCCCCTGAAAGGCCGTCTATTCCACCCCTGTTCCCACCATGCCTCTGTGGGCTGGGATGCTCACCTGAACCTGAAGCTGTGCAGGAGCCCTCTGCAGTGCAACTCTCCAAAGACAGCTGTCCTAAAAGTACCTGGCCCTGAGATCAGGTTTTAAAGTCTCAGGACACTCACTGGCCTGCAGTCCTCCCCAGTTCCTGAACTGTGATTGGCTCCTGCTGCCCCAGGGCACGACCTGTTCAGCCTTCTGGCAAGGTCAGCTCCACTTCTTTTTCCTGGATTCCTCCTCTGTTCTGCCATATGATGCCTTTTGCCATGCCATAAGCCAGCCAGAGGGCCCTTCCTAGATGGTGGCATCTTGATATTGAACTTCTCACATTCCTCATCCACTTGCCATCAATTTCCTATGATCCATTACACAATCTGTTGACTTCCACTATGGCCACATATAATAGACTAGGTCCTGCACAAGTAGAACCACACAGTATCTGTCTTTTTGTCTCTGGATAGTTCACTTAGCATAGTCTTAGCAAGTTTGCTCTATGTTGTAACATGTGTCAAAGTATCCTGTCTTTTGAACCTGACTAATATTTTAGACAGAATATTTTGATTATTAGAGTGTTTGAGTTATTTGGGCATTTTAGAAATATTCTTATCAACATGGATGTACAAATGTAGGTTTACATTCCTTGCTTTAGGTTCTTTTGTATATGTACTTAAATTCCTAGATAAGTAATTGTGTGCTTGAGTTTTCCTCTGTATTTACCACAGCACATTTCCCATTTTCTTTAACACCAGCCATGTCCAATGGTTCCCACTTATAATCACCTCTTCACTGTGCTTTCCTTCCTTTCTGTTTAACTTCCTTCCTTCCTTTCTTCTTTCCTTCCTTCCTTCCTTCCTTCCTTCCTGCCTTCCTTCCTTTCTTCCTTCCTTCTATCCAGCCTTCCTTTCTTCCTTCTATTCTGATTTTCTTCTTTGCTTCCTTGGTGTTTCTTTTTCCCTTCTTTCTTCTCTCCTTTTCCTCATTTCCTCTTTCTCTTTTTTCTCCACTCCTTCTTTTCTTTCTCTTTCCTTTCAATACTTTTCCTATGCCTGTGACCTGGTGTCTCATTGTGATTCTAATTTGTTTTTCTCTCATGAACAATGCCTACAATATAAAGCATATTTTCATATGCTTCTTTACTTTTTGTATATATTCAGGAGAAGAATATCCACTGCAGTCTCCTTTTAGACAATATTCAATGGAAACATTTTATTAGTGTTGGTGATACTGAGTTTTACTTAGGAGCTCTTTATATTTTCTAGGTTTTAATTCCTCATTATCTCCATGAATTGCAAATGTTTTCTGTGGATTCACTTTCCATTCTAATCTATAGTCAAAGAATTCTCAAAAGGTTTTCATCATGATGAGATCCAATTTGTCTATTTTTTCTATTATTATTTTTAATACATTTGGAAAATGATTGCCAAGTTCCATCCTATGCTGTTTTTACTTCTTTTGTCACCTTTCCCTTTATAATTTAAGCGTTTGATTCACTTGATTAATTTCTGTACCCCTCTTACATGTGGAAAGATGCTTTTCCTAGGATTGTTGTAGAAAATAATCTTCTTTCCTTAAGAGATAACCTTATCCCTCTCCCTTAAGATTTTCTAAAACTCAATTTCTGCAGATTCCATTCTAAGACCTTTGAAGAACTAGGAGCCCTACTTTCCATAGCCAGGGGCTGAAGCACAGGTGATTGTGAAACTATACTAGATTGCTAGTAACTGGAAGGAGATTGTTGATTGTCTGTTCGTTGGAAATAGTTCATGGAATTCAACAGTCATTCAAAATTACTGTATAGAATTCTAAAGTAGAATTTTACAGTTGCCCTTGGGCCTCCTCTCCAGGAGATTAAGGGAGAAAATCTTGTGACTGCCTAAGCCCCACCCACCCATTGAGCTTGACAATGCTGAGTGACAGCTGCTACTATGAACATTAGCCTCTTGGTTCCTTGGAATACAACCTAAACCTAGGATACAGAAACTGTGGACTCATTTTCTATCAAGGGAGCCAGAGACAAATTAAACCAAGAGCCAAAAGCAGGCGGCTTAGGCTTGTAATCCTAGATGCTTAGGAGGCTGAGATCTGAGGATCGTGGTTCAAAGCCAGCCCAGACAAGAAAATTCATGAGACTCTTATCTCCAATAAACCACCAGAAAACCAGAAGTTTCACTATGGCTCAAGTAGTAGAGTGTCAGTCTTGAACTGAAGAGCTGAGGGACAGTGCCCAGGCCCAGAGTTCAAGCCCCACTACCGGAAAAAGAGAGAGAGAGAGAGAGAGAGAGAGAGAGAGAGAGAGGGAGGGAGGGAGAGAGAAAGAAAAGAAATTGAACTATGAAGTCCCTAGTTGCAGGAGAAAGAGAAGGAAGGCTGTATTCAAAAGAAACTAGAAGACATGAGCATTGCAATTTATCAATGTCTGTTTATACAATACCAGTGTCTATTTATACAATATCTCCTCAACAATGTACAGAGGAAAGTGGAGTTCTAGTTATTTCTTTCACATCCCTACTCTAGTACCCCCCATGTCATAGTATAGTCCCTGTGATCATGGCTGATGTTCTTAGCTAAAAAATACCTGACAAATCTCATGTAAACCAGACACTGTGATATCACTGAACAATTCTCCCCAGGGGACCAACCTAAGATTATGAGTTTAAAGTAACTGGATTAGCCAATAAGTTAACCTTGTCAGCATTATCCAATAAAAATTTACTTCCAAGGTGATAGATACACATACATGTGAAAATACATAATAATATGTAAAAGTGTTAGTCAATTGATATTCATATGACTCCTGAAATAATTGTATTTCTGAAGATTTTTGTTTTGTTTTTATGCAGGTACTGAGAGTTGAATTCAGAGTCTCAACTTCTCAGTGTAGCTTTTCACTCAAGGCTGATGCTACACCACTTGAACCATACCTCTGCTTCCAACATTTTGCTGATTAATTGGAGATAGGTCTTGTGAATATTTCTGCCCCAGCCGGCTTCTATCCATAATTCTTAGATTTCAACCCCCAAAGTAGGGAAGATTATAGGCAGGAGAAACTGGTGTGCACCCAGCAATTTCTGGGTGTTTGTACCTTGCTTTTCCTAGAGAATTAATCATCAGTCAATTAACTGAGTAAGTAAATAAATACATAAATAATTCATGAAACTTTTTAATGTTAGTAATAATTTCATCTAATAAAACTGATTATTTCATATTTTGCAAAAATGTAATTAACCTTTTATCAAACATTAAACACTTTGGCAAATAAAAAAAAGAAACTGTACCAGGCATCTGTCACTCAATCTACAATATTAGCTATGTAGGAAATAATATGTGAGGATCAAGGTACAAAGCCAGCCTGGGCAGGAAAATATATGAGGCTCATTCAATTCAATTCCAAACAGCTGGAAGTAGAGCTTGGCTCAAGTGGTAGATTGCTGGCCTTTTTGCTCCAAAGCTGCAGGACAGTGGCTTGGCCCTGGGATAAAGCCACAGAACTGTCACTACATTTAATAATAACAATAATAATAATTAATGAAGCTAGCCAGGCACTTGTGTTACAAGCTTGTAATCCTAACTACTCAGGAGAGCAAGAACTGATAATTATAGATCTGAGCCATCAATTGGGATAACAAAGTCCAGGAGACTCTTATCTCCAATTGAAAGTAAAACTCTCAATGCAAGGTGTGGCTCAAGTGGTAGAGCACCTGTCCTGGATCAAAAAACCCTCAGGGACAATACCCAGGCCCCTGAGTTCAAGCCCCAGGACACAAACACACACAAACACACACACACACACATAAAGGCACAATAGAATTAATGAAGGTATCACTTTCTTCTCATAGTCCCTGAGGTTTCATTTGAACTGGGGCAGGAGATAATGGGGAATTAATTCAGGGAGTAATACCACCTATTCACACCCATTCTGGATGTCTGGTCCCTAACATCCTTCAGAGGCCAGAGATTCTGTTCCTCAGGTGTGATTTGAACCTCCTGACTCCCCCTGACTCTGGTGTAGCAAGAATATGAAAACGCATGTAAAATGTAGGAAATGAAAGCTAGGCACCAGTAGTTCATGCCTGCAAACCTAACTACTCATGGAGCTGAGATCTGAGAATGACAGTTCAAAGCCAGCCTGGGCAGAAAATTCTATGAGACTCTTTTCTCCAACAAGCTACTCAGAAAAAGCCAGAGGTGATGTGGTGCTGTGGTGCTCAAATGATAGAATGCTATTCTAGATCATAAAGAGGTCCCCTGACACCACCCAGGCCGTAAGTTCAAGACCAAGGATCAGAAAAATCAATAAATCAATCATAAAGAATAGAAAATGCTATAAAATGGTCACTCCCTCAAAGCAGAACCAAGGATTCCATACTGAGCTCTTGCTTCATAGTGCATCTGGCTTCTTAGCAGCAACCTGTATAAACACCAGGTACCATGCTCAGAGGCTGGCTTCAATCTCCAGAAACTGGCTTCTTAGTGAATCCTTAGCTGAGGAACCACAGCTCCAGGAGTGATGTGAGGACAGTTATATCAAGGCAGAGGCAGCAGCTGCCAAAATGAGCAGGTGTGCAAGGGAGACTGGTCCCGGGGAAAGCAGAACCCAAGGGAAGTCACTGGTGAGTCAAACCTTACAGACCTTATATTGTGCAGACTTTGGTTGTATGAGAATCATGGAGGAGATTGAAGATCTTTATTACCTGCTTCTATTTTTCTCCTGATCTTGTAAGTTAGAAAGGGATTTATATGTGTTTTTAGACTTGGTGAATGAGTGAACTGCATGTTTTTAATATCTTTAGCTTTAACTGAAGTGTTTATGCTTGATTTAGGCTTAAAAGCATGCAGTTAAATGATTCTAGCAAGAGGCTGAGCTCTTGGCTCCTAAAAATCACCAAGGGAGGACTCAGTCATGAGGCACAGGGCAAGTGGCATCGTGAGAGCTGGAGGCAGAAAGCTGTGGCGCCCCAGTCCTGTCTACAGAACATCTCTTCACATTGTGATAAAGTTTACCTGCATGGGCAAACTCTGATCCCACCTCTGAATCTTCATCTGGTCCTGTCTTCATACTTCTAGTTCTAACAAAGAATGCTGGTCTCTCTCTCTCTCTCTCTCTCTCTCTCTCTCTCTCTCTCTCTCTCTCATTCTCTTTCTCTCTGTCTCTCTCTGTCTCTCTGTCTCTTACTTACTTTCATTTTTTATTTCATTCATTCTTCCTGTCTTTGCAGAATTGGGACTTGAAGTTGATCTTGTGCTTGCTAAGCAATTCCTACAACCATCTGAGTCACATTGTCAACCCCTCTTGCTTTAGTTATTTTTCAAATAGTGACTTCCTTCTTTCTTTCCTCTGCTACCCTCCAACCACTCTCCTTCAGAATAGCTAGTCTTACAAGTATGACCCACTGCACCTGACAAAAAGATCCTGTTCTTCATATCTGATCATCCTTCACATCTGATCAGATTCCTCTTCCACCATGCACCTGTGATGTCTGACCACTCTGGCCAGTTTTCATCAAGAATTGTGTCAGGTCTGTTGAGATAGAATCACCAGTATACTTTTTCCTTGAAAGCGTTCCCTCCTGACCCTTCTCTGATGACTGGAAATGAATTCCCACTAGCTCTCGCCCATGTTGCATTAGAGGTTGAGTCAAACCTCCATCCGTCACTGCAAGAACACATTACAGTAGTCCCTATTCCTGTCCCAAAGCCTTTGAACAAATATGCCTAGCTGGGTTTGACAAGAGTCATTTTACAGTTGTATGTCATTATTGTATTTCATTGTTTTTGTTGTGCTGGGGATTAAATTCAGAGCTGTGCTTGCCGTAACCTAGGTGTTCTACTCTATGAGCCATGCCTCCAGCCACCTCTTGGCCTTGGTTAATTTCAAGACAGTTATTTGCTTTATGCCAGGCTGGCATGAATGTCCCTCCTCCTATTGTGCTTCCCAGTGTCATAGGGGTATAATAGGTACATGCCACCTTGCCCAGTTATCATTAGTCTGTCTAACTTGTATGCCCAGGCTGGACTTGAACTGTGATACCATAATCTCTACCTGCCAAGTAGCTAGGATGATATAAGCTTGGGCCTATCATTATTGCCCTGGGACTAACAGCTATATGCCTGTCTTTTCCCTTCTAGCAGAACAATAGGTGAACCTACATCTGCACCAAAGTCTTGATGGTGGCCCCTAGGAGCCTTGAAGCTTTACCTCCAATGGTCTCAGCTTTGCATGCCATTTTACCTGGCACCAAGAAGATGGGGAAAAGTCTGTGTAGAGAAGGAAGGTCATGACCTGAGCTTCCTCTCCTAAATCCCATTTCCTGACTTGCACTACAGTTATTTCTGAGAAGAGATTTGACACTTATCACTCTTCTGATTTTGTGCACCAGAACTAGTGCTGAAACTCAGGGTTTGGCCGTGTTGCAGGATGGCACTCTAACACTTGAGTTACAGATCCTCTTCTAGCTTTCTGGTTGCTAAAGACAAAAAAGAGTCTCACAGACTCCTCAACCAGCTGGCTTTGAACCATGATCCCTCAGATCTCAGACTCCTTGGTAGCTAGAATTACAGGCACGTGCAGCCTGCCCCCAACACTTCCCAGGCTTACCTCTGCATTCCTCTCTGCCTTGACCAACCTCACATGTAGAATGGTCATGGAGTGACAGCCATCTCTGCACAACTGCTTGTTCCCACTCTCTTCACTACTGTGACAATGCAACCAACATTTGTGAACACACTTGCATGAATGTACGGTTTTATTTCCCTTTGAATATGTAGAATACTATTGACATGCATAACTTTCTGGAAAACCACCAGAATATTTCTATAGTAGCTAAGTTGTCCTGTTTAGTCTTTATTTTTGATCCACATAATGATGAAAATAAGATAATTGGAGACTTGTCTGAATTTTCATTTCAGTTTGATCCTTTTAGTTTTCATTTTGGATTGTAACAGTGGTGAGAATATGTATGCTTTTTCTGCTTCTTTTATTATTTTTACTGAAGTGCGTTAGAGTTGCTCAATAAGAATATTTTATGAAAAATACTACACTGTATAACCCATTACACAATCTTGTAAAGTTTTCACTTATATAAACTTTTCTACTTTACACTCATGTTATATCTACATTTTTAAGAAATGAATAGAAAAATTGCCACCAATGAAACAGTGAATTTTCAGTCTCCTTTTACCCAATTCAACTTGACTCATTGGTTTTGGATTATGAATAATTTCAATTTCATTTATTAGGCATGAAGTTTGGGGAAGTGATTTCCCATCCCCTAATGTTGATCTTCTTTAGTATAAAATGTGGATAACACCAGTGATCATACAGAATTGTGTTTAAAATTAAATGATACAAGACAGGGTTGATGTTACTAGTCATCCGCTGATTTCTCAATTGAACTCTTTGTATGCTTAAGAAATGACATCTAATCAAAGCTATAGTACTGCAGCCAACACTGTGATATTAAGAAATTGTATATTGATGTTGTTTATTTCCTAGAGCTGAGCAGTCTTTCACATCTCAAATGTTATATTCAAGTGTTGGATTCAAATGTTTGTCTTCATTCCAGGAAGCTATATAAATGACAGAGTTACCTTTCTAGCTTTCTATTACTTAGGATGAGCCTCTGTCCATAGATAGATAGATAGATAGATAGATATACATTTATATGTGTGTGTATACATATGTGTATATAAATGTATTGTGTGTTTGTGTGTGTTGTTTTGCTTGTACCTGGGGCTTGAACTCAGAGTACCGTCCTTTAGTTTTTCACTCAAGGCTAAAGCTTTATTACTTGTGCCACAGCTCTACTTCTGGCTTGTTGGTAGTTAGAGATGAGTTTCTTGAACTTTCCTGTTTAAGATGGCTTTGAGCTGTGATCCTCACATCTCAGAATCCTTCATAGCTTGGATTACAAGGTAAGATACTTGCACCTGGCCCATTTTCTTCTATTTTTTTAAACTCATTGCTTTTGGAAGCTCTTCCCAAGGCTGCTACTTCCTTGTTCTGTGGAGGTTACAGTCAGAGAGTGTAGAAGGTGGACTTGGTGAATTCTTTTCAATTCCTCCTTTCTCCCCATACACATAATAATGTGGAGTGTTTTCTCGTTTATGGGTCCCTAAGGTTTCCATATAGCCAATCTCATTACACTAAAGGAAGGACCCTCAGAAAGTATGGCCATCTTCTCTTCTCCAGATTTCGTCAGGAAGGAGAGGTTCTGATCAACATTACATAACAGTTCCCTGTGTCTTCATTGTCTCAGAAGGCCTCTTGACCACTGCCCTAGTACTTTTCATCACAGATGTAAAGTGACTTGCTGATTCAGGAGTTTCTCCCTTCTGTTAGTTGGCTCTGCTTCAGATCACCCTCTTATGATTATGTTATCTCACAGCATAATGAACATCAGGATCCTGCACAGTGACGAGAGAGATGTGGAAACTCCCAGCTGGTGGAAACTCCCAGCTGGTGGAAACTCCCAGCTATTGAAGTTTAAGTCTGACACCATCACACCTTAGAGTGCTTTGTCCAGATGCAAACCTTTCAGTTAGCAGAAAGGAAACAGAAACTGTCTCTTGCCCACCACCAAATGAAGGAGCAAAGTGCCCAGGATCTTAAGGGTCATCAACTAATCCACACTCTTCTATTATCAATGCACCTGGAAATAATTGTATAATTGTTTTCCTAAGATCATTTCAAGTATGTTTTCCTTTCAGGATTTCTTTTCAGAACTTGGCAAAATTCCTATTTCTTAACCCATGGAATCTTCCCTGGAACTTCAAAGACTCAAGACTTGACAAGTGTTGGTCAGGAACATTACAAAAGGATTCTGGAGAATCTGACCTCAGGTTTCAGTGGTCAACAAAGGCCCTTCCAAATCTGCAGAGTCTTATTCTGAGTTCCCCAAAGAGAGTGGGGACCTCTCTTAACATTTTTCATGTGGGAAGATCATCTAGATCATCCTCTCTGGAGCCAGAATAGCCACTGCAGCCTCTGTAGTGAGTGGTCATGTGTATGTATGTCTATCACATGGCTCAGGTAGACTAGGGTTTACAGGTATATTTGTTCTATGCCTCATGTTCAGATACTCAGCCCTAACAGTTCACGATGTCACTTTATTCTTTGTCTTCCTTCTCTTCTTCCAAGCACTGAGAACAGTGTAGTCTGTGGATGTGGGAGGATCTACAAACTCTAATGGCTGGTGACCAAGATAATGATGTTGACAATCACCCCAAGGCGCAGGAGGAGCATTGCTGGGATGAGACTCGTGTTCGGCAGTTGTGCAATGATGCTGCACTAAACAGATAATGTTTCACATATCAGGCAAAATATCCCCTTTTTCCCAGCAGTGCTTACTGACTACTTGTAGTCAGAGCTCACCCATAAGGCATCTCTGCAGAGAACTTCTGAAAGCCAGGGGACCCTGGAGGCAGACTCTTCCCATCAGGGACACAGCTGCTTCTTTGGCTCAACTGCCATTAAAACTATTATAGAACTCCAGCAGCAGTTGACAACAAAAAACCAAAGAACACAAAGGCCTGAGTCAGGGAGAAAGAAGAAATAGTGGATATGAGAACTAAGATCTCCGTGATATTGTTTGCAGATTCCTGTGAAAAGACCTGGTCATTTTTAATGAGTTGAAATAAATAGCCAGGTTCCCAGGCAAGTGTTCAAGGAACTACTGAGATCACTGAGACTGGACTGTTTTTGGCCTAAGGAAGGGCAATTTCATAAGATTCAACTTACTTAAGAAGTAAGAATAATTTTATTCAAAAATGTATTGATAGAGAGAGAATAGATGCAAAAGTAGAGATAAACCATTGAAGGTATATTCATTCTCTTTTTCACACACACACACACACACACACAATCTGCCATTTGAGCCATGCCTCCAGTACAGATTTTTTACTTGTTAATTAGAGATGGAATCTCAGAGACTTTTATATCAGGGTTGGCTTTGAACTGCGATCCTCAAGATCTTAGCCTTCTGAGTAGTTAGGATAACAAGCATGAACCACTGGTGTCTGGACAAATTCATTATTACTCTTTCTTGATTTTCAATTGTAAGTCAAGATGAGGAGAAAGAAAAGCATCTTACATGTTTTCTGGAAGTTAAAAATTAAGATAAAACACTGAAGATGAAGAGGATGAAACTTAGAACTTTGAAAACATTGTAATTTTTTTTAACAGAAACCAAAATCTTGATTTATTTCACTGGGAACGTATCATCTGCTTTTTGAGTTCAAGGATGGCATCTGGTCCCAACTCTAACCTACAACAGATGTTTAGTGCAATTGAAGAGTGCTCTGTGGAAGGCAAGAATCATAAGGTCTGTCTGTCCCCTCTTGTTCCCAAAGTCATACCCTCAGTAGATCCCCTAAGCATTGGTCTGCACTTTCCTGCAGGGTCTCCAAAGCAAGTCAGTTCTCAAGCCCTCATACCTCCTTCCATGTGAGAGGCTTCTGGGTCAGGGAGTCAGAGGCCATGGATGCTCCCCCTATAGCTTCCTTCTCAGGTTCTTGACTTATTCTAGGTATGAGAAGAAGACACAATGCTTGAACTTCTGTGACCCAAGAAAGCAAGAGGAGTAAGATCTCTCCCATTTTTTTAAGAAATGGGGTTTCTTATTTCCTCTTGAGTTGGTGTGATTTGGTGGGGTCGGGGAGAGGGGAGCAACCACTGGGAAATAAATGTTAAATACTTTGGAATGAATATATAATTGAATCCAGCACATCTGCTTTTTTGGGGGGGGGAGGGGTCCAGTCGTGGGGCCTGAACTCTGGACCTGGGCGCTGTCCCTCAGCTCTTCAGCTCAAAGCTAACACTCTACCACTTGAGCCACAATGCCACTTCCGGCTTTTTTCTTTTTGCTTATGTGATGCTGAGGAATTGAACCCAGGCCTCATGCATGCAAGGTAAGCGCTCTACCACTGAGCCACCTTCCCAGCCCCACATCTGCTTTTATACTTCAGAAATAATCATATAACCATGGAAGTTACAAACTGCACAAATTCAAACATTTTTAGCTTATATTTATTATTATCAAGATGAGGTACAGAAGAGTTACTGTTTCGTAAGTCAGGTAATGAGTACATTTCTTTTTGTACCATGTCACCCCTTCCTTTCCTCTCTCCCAGTTTTCAAGCATCTTTAAGTAACCCTAAATATTTATTAATTAGGGTATATTTACTTAGTTACAGATTTGCAAATATGGGGATAAGTTCATTTCATAGAGTACAAAAAGTAAATTCCAGAACAGTAGCCACAGTATAATCTCAGTAAGAGCAAATGAATAGCTATTTCTGTGTGTTTTGGTAAATACACACAGCTTGGGTACCCAGAAAGCCTAGGAGAATATGTAGCTAATGATTATCAGTTTTCATTGGCAAAGGAAATGAATGTGAGCTGTGTTAGAAGAACATTTTTTCTGTTCTTATTTTTAAGTAAATTTTTATTTAAAATTCCTGTAATAATTTTTTCCAAGTCTTTCCATTTCCTAACAAATGGGGCAATGTCATTCTTTCTGATGGAGGCATAGAATTCCATTGTGTATATATACCACATTTTCTTGATCCATTCATCTATTGAGGGGCATCTGGGTTGGTTCCATATCTTAGCTATGGTAAATAATGCTGCAATGAACATAGTTGTGCTGGTAGCTTTAGTATGGTCTTGTTTGTGATCATTTGGAAAAAATTATATTTTTTTCTTTTTCTTTTTTTTTATTGTGAAAGTACTGTACAAAGGAGTTACAATTACATGGGCAAGATAATGAGTACATTTCTTATCAAGCATTGTAGCCTCCTCCTTTGTTTACCCTTCCCATCCCTTCCCATCCTCCCTCCCCCCCCCCCGCCCCCCACCCAATCCTCCCTGTCCCCCGCACAAAAGTTGTAAAGTTCATTTTCGACATAACCACTTGTACATCTCATTGTTGCAATGGGTCCACCTGTATCCCTAGTTAAACGATTTGCTGGAAAAAAAATTATATTAAGTGAAGTAAGCCAGGCCCAGTTCTGGGTCACAAATCTTGCGAACGCTGTGAAGATTCAGCCATAGACAGGAGAGGTATCAGCTCTGGACAGGTGAGGTCTCAGTACTGGACCAAGGAGGTCTCAGCCATTGATTGCTAAGGTCTCAGCAATAGCCACTAACCTGAAGATGGTGGTGAGCTACACTTCCTAGGATGTCTGGCTGAGCGCCACTCCATACCACCCTGAAGGGCCTTATGGGTCTTATGAGTCTCCATCTCAAGTAGTATTTTGTGAGGGAGTGAAGGTGCCTGCTGGCCCTGCCTAACAGGACTGAGTGGAAGATGGTTGAAGTGACTGAAAATCCAGCCTTGATCTGGAGGAGCAAAGGAATCACTGGGAACCAAAAACTGCTCCACAGTTTTCCTCATTTTCTCTCATTGTGACTGAGGTATCTAAAGAAAGAGTTAATGTGTATGATTTCCACACTTTTCTTTCTTTTAGAAGAAAATATACATGCCATTTATTTTCATTCAATCATGTAACACACTCATCTCTTTAGTATGTGTGGATCTGTTAAATTCTATATTTAAACATTTGTATGATTGCTTTGTGGACATGTAATAATTGTATATTTATGATGCATGACATGATATGTTGATATGGTCATACCATGTGGAAAATCTCAACCAAACTTTAAACATGGACATCACTTCATATGCTTAATACTCTCCTAAAACATGTGTACTGGGGCAGAATGGGATAAGGTAGGTGGGTGAAAATGGGAAACTCTGTAGGCTGAGAGTGAGGCTCAGTGGTAGAGTGCTTGTTGCCTATGTGTGAGACCCTGGGTTCCATTCTCAGCACTACAGAATAAAGACATAAAACAGAATAATTATTTCTCCAAATGAAAAGTCTAGGTGCTGGTGGCTCACACCAGCAATCCTAGTTACTCAACAGGCTGAGAGCTGAGGATCACAGTTCAAAGCCATCCTGGTCAGAAAAGTCTGTGAGACTCTTTTTTTATTATATATATTTATTGTAAAAATATTGTGGAGAGGGGTTACAGTTACATGAGTAGGCTAATGAGTACATTTCATAGCAAGCATTGTTACCTCCTCCTTAGTATTCCCCCTACCATCACTTCCCTCCCACCTCCCTAACTCCTCCCGCCCACCCCCCACAATGGGTCAAACTGCATCCCCATTTAAGCATTCACTGTACCCCTTCCCCTCCCCAAAGTACAAAAATGTATATACAAGATGCAGAACACCCACATCCCCATGGGAGAAGAACATACAAAGAAACAAAAGAATCACATAGTGCATTGTAAGTACATCAAAAACAATAGCAAGAAAGAAAAAAACCACTTGTGTCCCTGTCTTGGGGTACATTTTGCCTAACATTATCTCATGTGGTCATATGTACATATCCTTTGACATTCTCTGCTTATCCTAGACATGTAGTAGTCATTGCAAACAAGGGAAACCATGGGACCTATGTTTCTTTGGGCCTGGCTTACTTCACTGAATATAATTTTTTCCAAGTCTTTCCATTTCCTAACAAATGGGGCAATGTCATTCTTTCTGATGGAGGCATAGAATTCCATTGTGCATATATATATATATATATATATATATATATATACACATATATATATGTATATATATATATATATATATATATATATATATATATATATACTATATTTTCTTGATTCACTCATCTACTGAGGGACATTGGGGTTGGTTCAATATCTTAGCTATGGTAAATAATGCTGCCATAAACATAGTTGTGCTGGTAGCTTTGGTATGATTTTGTGATCATTTGGGTAAATGTCTAAAAGCGGGATTGCTGGGTCATAAGGGAGCTCTATGTAGTGTCTTTTGGGGAACTTCCATACTACTTTCCAGAGTGGTTGAACAAGTTTACACTCCCACCAACAATGCAGTAGGGTTCCCTTTTGGCCACATCCCTTCCAGCATCTCTTGTTACTAGATTTCTTGATTATAGCCATTCTATCTGGTGTGAGGTAGAATCTCAACGTTGTCTTGATTTGCATTTCTTTTATGGCTAGAGAAGTTGAACATTTCTTCATGTGTTTATTAGCCATTCTCATTTCCTATTCAGAGAAGTGTCTCCTTAAGTCTTTAGCCCACTTACTAATTGGGCAGTTATTTCTGTGAGGAATTGTTGTTGGGAGATTTAGTTTTTTGAGTTCTAAGTATATTTTAGATATGAGACCCTTGTCCATTGTATGGCTAGTCTGCATTTTCATGCAATCCCATTTGTCCAGCCTTCCTCTGATTTGTTGTGCTTCTGGGTCTCTATTAAGAAAATTTCAGTCTGTGCCAACGAGCCCTAGATTTTCTCCTATCCCTTTTATAATGTTTTCAGGGAGTCTGCTTTTATTTCAAGGTCTTTGATCCATTTTGATATATATGGATCTAGCTTTAGTTTTCTACAAGTGTTTAACTAATTTTGCCAGCACCATTTACTGAAAAGGCTGTCATTTCTTCAATTGACCACCAAGAAGCCAAAAGTGGAGGTATGGCCTCAATAAGAGAGCACTATTGTTGAGCACAAAAGCTCAGGAACAGTGCCCAGTCCCTGAGTTCAAACACCCTGAGTTCAAGCACCCACATACAGAAAAATGAAAAGTCTGTAGATGGTGTATAGTTGAGTACAATAAGACCTAAATAGGACTGGATCCTTAAAAGGTTTGGGCTAGATTTGAAGCATTTATTTACTCTGCTTTGTAGGTGAATACTGAGCACTAAAATATCTTTAATGTTATTGAATTTTTTTTGGGGGGGGTCCAGTTGTGGGGCCTGAACTCTGGGCCTGGGTGCTGTCCCTCAGCTCTTCAGCTCAAGGCTAGCGCTCTACCACTTGAGCCACAGCGCCACTTCTGGCATTTTCCGCTTATGTGGTGCTGAGGAATTGAACCCAGGGCCTCAGGCATGCAAGTCAAGCGCTCTACCACTGAGCCACCTTCCCAGCCCTTAAAATATCTTTAAGACTAAGATTCTTATTCTGATGTCCAGAGGCAGATGACTAGATTAGTCAAGATTATCCAGAAAAAAAAATTGTACCAAAAATTGATAGGTGGATAAATAGACAGACAGGTTTATAATAGGAATGACTCATATAGATATGGAAGATGATAAGTCTCCAGGTCTGCAGATGACCAGCTGGTGACCCAGGAGAGCACTGGTGAATGTTCAGTCTGAGAGCTGGCAGGCTCAAGACTCAAGCAGAATTTATGGTTCAGTTTGTGATTTAAGGCAGGTAAACACTAATGACCTAGCTTACTCAGTGGAGAGCAAGATGCCTCTTTTTCAGGAATCTAAATTTGTTTGGTCTATTCCAGCCTTCAGCGGAAGCAATCTACTTTATTCAGTCTATAGATCTAGCTGTTAATCTAATCCCAATAGACATATCTGCATATACTATCAAGATACTAAGGATGTTTGGATATTAAGAATACCTTGTGACCCCATCAAATAGACACATAAAATTAACCATCATAAATCAAGCCTTTGCCAACTTAGCACAGACACCTATCTCCTTCAACCAGATTTCATCACAAATAAAAGCAATGAAATGGTCGTAATCCTGTTAGTGCACAACTGAAAATGCAACACTGAAAAAACAGAGGAAAGCAGTCAATGGAAGGGATGACACTGATCCAGAAGCATTGCACTCATAATGGTGGACTTGCAACCTCCTTATACAAATACTTAATAATAACAAGAATAAAAAATTATTTAAATTAAAAAAGAAAAGATATGTAGAACTGCAGCTAAAGAAATGGAAGCGAAGCACACAAAGGAGGCTTGCTTGTTTTTGATACCATGTACCTTACACACTTTGATGTAAATTAACAATATAACAGTATCATAATAGAGTCAATGCATCTTTGTTATGCTATGAAAGAATTAAATAGAGAAATAAATCAAGATTGTATACACACACATTGTCATCCTTCAGTATCCGTGAGTTAGTTCCAGTGAACAAATCTCTACCCTAGTAGATACCATAACTGTCCATACTTCAGTTCCATCTATAAATTGCATAGTATTTGTAGATAAACTACAGATCTCCCCATGTACCTCAAACCATGTGTAAATTAATTACAGGATGTATATGGATATATCGTGTTTGATTGCATTTGGCTTTGTTGTAGTTTTTATGAAATGAAAGTTCACATCATACTGCGCAGAGCCTGTGTTTCAGCACAATTTCTCCAAACAACCTGTGCTCACCTTACTTTTCTGTTTCATACTTGAAAACTGGCATCATATTTCAATTTTTCAAGATTTTTATGTTTTTTTGTTGTAAAAATACTGTACAGAGGCGTTACAGTTACATAAGTGAGGAAATGAGTACATTCCTATGGAGCATTGTTACCTCCTCCTTCGTTTTTCCCCTACCATGCCTTTCACCCTCACCTTCCCAGCTCCTCCCTTCCCCCCTCTCCCCCACCCCAAGTTGTAAAGTTTGTTTTCAACATAGTGTCATTCATCTCATTGCTACAATGGGTCAATCTGTGTCCTTATTTCAGCATTTTGTTATTTCCTTTCCCCTCCCCAAATTAGAAAAACGATGCAGGGCACCAACATCAAATACAGTGAAAACAGAGGTTATACTGTGGGGGAAGAACATACAAAAGAAACAAAAAAAAATCACATAATACATTTTAACTACATTAAAAACAATAGCAAGAAAGAAAAAAACAGTTGTGTTCCTATCTTGGGGTTCATTTCACTTAACATCATCTTATATGGTCATATGTACATAGCTTTTGACCTTTTCTACTTGTCTTAGACTTACTTATACTAGTTATTGCAAATAAGGGAAACCATGGGACCTATATTTCTTTGGGCCTGGCTTACTTCAGTTGATACAATTTTTTCCAAGTCTTTCCATTTCCTAACAAATGTGTGATGTCATTCTTTCTGATGGAGGCATAGAATTCATATATATATATATATATATATATATATATATATATATATATATCTCACATTTTCTTGATCCATTCATCTACTGAGGGGCATCTGGGTTGGTTCCATATCTTAGCTAGGTAAATAATGCTGGGATAAACATAGTTGTGCTGGTAGCTTTAGTATGGCCTTGTTTGTGATCATTTGGGTGAATGACCAAAAGTGGGATTGCTGGGCCATAGGGGAGCTCTATGTGGAGTCTTTTGAGGAACCTCCATACTGCTTTCCAAAGTGGTTGAACAAGTTTACACTCCCACCAACAATGCAGTAGGGTTTCCTTTTGGCCACATCCCTTCCAGCATCTGTTGTTATTAGATTTTTTGATTATAGCCATTCTAACTGGAGTGAGGTGGAATCTCAATGTTGTTTTGATTTGCATTTCTTTTATGGCTAGAGAAGTTGAGCATTTCTTCATGCGCTTATTGGCCATTCTTATTTCCTCTTCAGAGAAGTTTCTCTTTAAGTCTTTAGCCCACGTATTTATCTGGCAGGTGTTTCTTTGGGGATTTATTGTTGGGTAATTTAGTTTTTTGAGTTTTAAGTATATTTTAGATCTGAGATCCTGATCTGTAATCAATAATGTGCGTGTGTGGTGTGTGTGTGTGTGCACATGCACACTCACCTGCCAATCCTGACACTAAAACTCAAGCCTTGAGTATTGTCCCTGACTTTCTTTTGCTCAAGGTTAGTGCTCTTCCAGTTAAGCCACAGCTTCATTTTCTGCTTTTTGGTAGTTTATCAGAGATAAGAGTTTCTCAGACTTTCCTGCTTGGGCTGGCTTCAAACCATGATCCTCATATCTCAGCCTCCTGAGTATCTATATCAATGACTTGTAATGTTATTACTGGGATTGTTTGGAGGAGCCATGAAACCCACCCATTCAGGTACAGTCCTCAGCAGAAAGCCACATTAATCAGTGAAAGCACATATGCTACCTGTTCTACAGATGGACAGTTCTCCATCTCTGTCCTTCTTCTGGAGCTTTCTAACTCTGCCTGATACATATAGCACTTTGAAATTTGACATAACCTCTAAGAGATCAAGTTATAGAAGGAGTGCACATTTTTCACTTTCAATAAAAGCTAGAAATGATCAACTGTAGTGATCCAAATGTGGTTGAGACAGGCTGAGTGAGGTCTTTTGTGCTACATAGTGAGACCAATTTGCATGCAAGGAGACATTTTTTGAAAGAGACTGAAAGATGAGTAATGAGCACAAAGGTGGACAGGCAAAGACACACAATAAATCAACAGATCAATAGATAAATACAACAAAGATCATTATCAAGGAAAGTAAATAATTCTGGGTTCAAATCTTCATTTTACTTTGTACCAGCCAGTTATTTAAACTGATATTCATTTTATCACCTGTGAAAGGAAAATTGGAAATATCTACCTGTGTGCATATTGGAGGAATGAAGGGAACACAGTCCCAGAATAGGCTCCCATTGTTCTCCTTGAACTTGTTTGGGAATGTAAGCCCAAACTTGTCATTCAGACACCCTTTTTGGCATCATACCTTAAGATGATATTGAGTTTTAGAAACTTTAGGACCCAGCACAGATGGGCAGATTAGAGATTGGCACACTCTATTGACCTCAGACCTTAAGATCATACTGATTTTAGATAGAGGTTTTAGGGCCCAGCAAGATGTACAGATTAGGAGCAAGAGGCCATCAATGCTGGCCTAGAGCCATTTCAGTTTATGACCTTGATTGCTCTGTCTGGGCTTTGATGTCAGGATGAATTCTTCAGATTCTCTTGGCAGCTTCAATCACCATTGCATGTCTTTTTTTCTTGGCTCTCGAGCCCTAACATTTCTGTGAAACTCTTGTCACTGTGAGTGAGAGGAGTCCTCTGATTAGGCACAGAGTTCCAGGCACAGAATATGGAGGTTCATGTTCTGCCTTTTCTCTGGCATACATTTTCTCTCACATACATATTAAGTAAGTCAATATTGCCTATGCTCTTAGCAAGAAAAAAATGACACCCATGCCTGTGGCTCATGCCTGTAATCTTAGCTGCTCAGGAAGATGAAATCTGAGTTACGGTTTGAAGTTAGCCTGGGCAGACAAATCCTTAAGACTCCTTTCTTCACTTAAGCAGCAAAAAGACAGAAGCGAAGGCATGGCTCAAGTGGTAGACCCAGATCAGGAAAAAAAAACAAAAACAAACGCTTCCTAGACCATGTGTCCATGTGTTGTGCCTGACCTTTCTGGGCTTGGATCTGACCTGGGTGAGCACTTGCCTTAAAATTTTAGCCTTTATGTCCTGACCTCTTCAAAGTCAATAAAAATGGCTTTATTTATTGTAAAGTCTGTGGAATCTATGAAGTTTTCATTGCTAAGCTAACCAATCAGTTGACTAGCTCATAGGTAATATTGTCACGTGTACTCTCTGTACTGGACATGGTTTCCCTCCTGTGTACTCCCAGTGAATTTGGTGATTGCTTTTTTCAAGGATTATCAGAGAGGTCTTGGTCATTGTTTTTCTAACAATTTTTTATTAGTACCGAGTATTCTTTTAGTTAAAAAACAACAGAATACAATAGGATCACACTTATAATCACAGATGCTCAGGAGGCTGAAATCTGAGGATTGTGGCTCAAAGCTAGCTGGGCAAGAAATCCATGACTCTTACCTCCAGTTAACCACAAAAAACTGGAAGTTTCCAGGTGCTAATAGCTCATGCCTTAATCGTGGCTACACAGGAGGCTGAAACCTGAAGACTGAGATTCAAAGCCAGCTGGGCAGGAAAGTCTGTGGGACTCTAACCACTAATTAGCTACCAAAAAAAAAAAAAAAGCCTAAAATGGAGCTGTGGATCAAGGGGTAGAGTGCTAGCCTTGAGCAAAAAGCTAGTGCCCAATGCCTGAGTTCAAGCTTTAGAATTAACACACACACACACACACACACACACACACACACACAAGCCAGAAGTGGAGCTATGACTCTTGAGTGAAAAAGCTAAGGGACTCTGAGTTCAAAAACCAGTACACACACAACTTAGAAAAGCATCTTAGGAAGTGGCCTTCTGGCTCACATGGTAGAGCGCTAGCCTTGAGCACAGAGAAATTCAAGACAGCACCCAGGCCCTGAGTTCAAGTCCCAGGACCAGCAAAAAATAATAATACAAAACAAAAAACAACTGGGTGTTTGTTTGGACTGGAGAAGGGAGGCGACGGGGCGAAGCGCACGTGGATGGGGGAGCAACGCTGCCTGTGGAGATCGGCGGAGGCCGACAGGATCCGTTGGCTGCCGTCCCCGCTGCCGTGCACTGGGTTAAAAACGACAACTAATGCCAACCATGAAAGATCCAAGTCGCAGCAGTACTAGCCCAAGCATCATCAATGAAGATGTGATTATTAACGGTCATTCTCATGAAGATGACAATCCATTTGCAGAGTACATGTGGATGGAAAATGAAGAGGAATTCAACAGACAAATAGAAGAAGAGTTGTGGGAAGAAGAATTTATTGAACGTTGTTTCCAAGAAATGCTGGAGGAGGAAGAAGAAAATGAGTGGTTTATTCCAGCTCGAGATCTCCCACAAACTATGGACCAAATCCAAGACCAATTTAATGACCTTGTTATCAGTGATGGCTCTTCTCTGGAAGATCTTGTGGTCAAGAGCAATCTGAATCCAAATGCAAAGGAGTTTGTTCCTGGGGTGAAGTACTAAAATATTTCAGTAGACAGGGCCCTCTTTTGGTGAATGTAGCACAATTTCCACACTGTGAAGGCAGTATTAGAAGACTTAATTGTAAAAGCTCTCGTCACTGTGTTACACTTATGCATTGCCAAAGTTTTTGTTAGTCTTGCATGCTTAATTAAAGTGCCGAGACTGTTATTAAGTAAAAAGCTGTCAAACATTTACTGAAAATAGAATTGGCCCCATGGCTTAATGTAAAGACAGCGAGGAAAGAAGCACCAGTCAAGTTGTGACAAAGCACCAAATTTAAAAAAAAAAAACTCTAAATCTTACTGAATTGTCGTTTTTAAGGCTAAACTGGTCCCTAGAAATTACTAATGTTTTTTAATATCTACACTTTGTTTAAAAAAAAAAAAGAATTCTAATTGTTAAGCAGAATTCTCAATTGCATTTGTCCTCATCAGAAAGAATCTCCTTTTTCTGGTTCATTTGTTAATTTCATTAAAGACAAATATGTCTTTGGTGATTGAGAGTACAAGAACGTGAACTGATAAAGAGCTAGTTTGGCTTTTCTGGTATGTTATCATAGTAGAAATTGAATTCTCTTGAGGTTGTATCTGAAGAAGTATTTGATTTGAGAACTGCGTCCTTTGAGGATTCGTATCCATAGCCATAACTGTGTAAAGTGTAAGTTAGGACCCACACCAGCTCGTAGTCCAGTAGAACAAAGAGATTATAAAATGATTTGAGTGGTGCTTTTCCTTGCATTGTTAACCATCATGACAGTAGTCTACAGCACAATTTTTCTTTTAACAAAGCTAGAACAGTTTTGGCTTCTTAAACTTCATATTTGGGTAGGTTCAGCTGCCATACGTGTTCAGTGTGAATAGTGTTTAAGTTGAAAATATTGTAAAAAAATTATATTTTTTCAAAAATATTAAAAAAAATAAATAATAGTAGAACTGAAAAAAAAACCAACTTTGGGCTGGAATGCAGCTCAGTGGCAAAGCACTTGTCTACTAAGTATAATGTCCTGTGTTTGATCCAGGTACCCAAAAAAGAAAAGACAAATAAACAAAACAATCCTAGCCAAAGATCCCATGATGCCTCTTTTGATCTTATGAGACTAGTAGCCCATTGCACACACGATGTTCATTTACATGTAATGCACTGGCCCAGTGTTTGCACTGTGGTATTGGATTGTATAAATTTTCCTTTACTCCTTAAAAAATGGGTTGTATTGAACACATGAAAAATCCAATCTGGTGCTCTTCAGGGAGCTGTTTCTCCTCCCCTTGTATAGCCTAAGACACAGGGCCAGCAAACTTGTCCCCTCCTTAATCTAGTAAGGAACATTCCACGTTGGGGTCCCACTGGCATACACAGGCTGCCAAGGTCCAAGATTTTATACAATGAGAAGCTGCTCTTTATAGCAAACCAATTGTTCAAGATCAGAGAGAAAATAAACTTCCCTCTTATTTGCAGGACAGGGCACTGTGCCAATGGTGAATGAGATTCTAATCCAGCCTTTGGTTTGTGTCTGTCCCATTGTTGAAAGGTGAATTAAAAGGTCAACAGAGAAAACAATCCCAGGATCCTAGCTTGGGACAGTCTGTACCGTGACAGATAGTCACCTGCCCCTGGTTGGGTGTTCTTCATGTGAAGGGCCTGCAATAGGGTCCTTGTGGTTTGTGGCACTCACTAACTCAAGGTTCTCCTAAAGCCAGAGTCTTGGTACCAAGGTGGGAGCAAAGCTGGAGGCTGAAGTCCCTGGATCCTAAGTGGATTGATCCACATAGAGAATGCAGCAGAGCCTGGATACAGCTGCCTTTCAATGCAAAGAGCCTACCAGAAATCCAGGCCAGATACCAGATCAGGACACCGATGACAATTTGGGAATAGGGTGTTGAAAATTCAAAGAGCATTTAAAATCAGTCACTAGATGGGAAAGTGTGAAAGATCAGTGAACCTTATAGCTTAGACTTTAAGTAAAATAAAGACAACTTTAAAGTGGTTTTCTAAGTTTGACTTCACCCTACATGTTTATATAACATTGGCCATATGAATGCTGAAGATTAAGTTTTGAAACTAATGATAGTTATAATTGTTGATTAATCATTGAAGTCTTTTCAATGGGAAAAAGAGAAAAGATGGACTTTTCCTTACAGTCTTACTATGTCTGTTTCTAATGTATGCTTCTCATGTACATAGGTATAGCAACAGTGCATAGTGAAATTTATTATAAATGTTATGAGTTAATAAAATTTCCTCCGGGTGAAACAAAGTACAGAAGGTAATCCCAATGCAATTCTTTTCTCAGTAATCATTATGCTTTTCTCTCCTGGGATTTTAATTATCATGTGTCAAAAGTAAAAAAAAAAATCTAAACTATATTTATATTTTATATTCAATTCAAAATAAATAAAAATATAATTCTATATTTCAGCTTCGGTTCATAATGGGATAGCTCAAGTGGTAGATCACGTGCCTGTCCTATACTAAGCCTCTTCAATCTTCAGCTCTGCAAAACAATAAAAACAAATCAAAGCAAAACAGAAGAAAATAATTGTGCCTTAGGATGTTTAGCTCCGTTATTTTAACACTAGGGGAAGTATTTGTGTGTTCCATAGGAGAGAAAGTTAAGTGAATCCAAGAGTGACACACGATTACAGTGTTAGGCAAGCATTAAAATGGATGCTCCTGGAGAACGAGGCTCTACTAGAACTGATAAAGGTCATGTATAATGGTAGGGATTTTTTTCAAAGAATGTGTAAAATCAGATGCCCCATATTGTTTCAATTACATCAAAATATGTCTACATAAAACAACTGAAGCAGACATTGACCAAAAAAATGTAACTCATTATAACCCCTCTGTAAATTACCTTTACAGTAACAATTTTTAAAATTAAAATAGAAAAAAAAAAACTGATGTGGGGAAAAACCACCACCTTATTTCCCCGAACACTTTTACTTTTCCCAAAAGTCCAGAGGTCTACCTCCTGCCCCAGGTGAAGTTGACACCAGCCGGAATTGCTGCTTCCAGCACTGGGGCAGGTGCAATGAAGGTGCAGCCCAGACCTGCTTTTCTCTTTCCTTGCTGATCAGTCACAGAATCAGGTGATTCAGAGGAGGTGTCTTCAGCTGATCCTGGGTGAATGGCCTTTTTTTCTTGGAAGACAGTGATTTTCATCTAAGTGGCTGTGATGAGACCCAAGCACTTGCACAACCCTGCAGGGGGTGCAAGCTGGAGTGTTGGATTCTCAGATTCCGAGACCAAGGGGGCTAGGGGTTGGGCAGGGTAGAAGAATGTTCTCATCCAGAGAATGGTCTTGTTAGATTCTTTGTAGATTTCCTTGATAGTGGGAAGCACACACACACACACACACACACGCACACGCACACACACACCATTCAGCTAGGATGAGGGGCCCTAGCCAGAACCAATCCTTATAGCTAGAGAATCCTCCATGCACACATGCACAATATTCATACAACCTACATGTGCATATCAATACCCTAAATAACCCACATTTACTTAATTACATGCATAGTAAACGCCTATATACATACCCTCACAACTAAAAATATGTACATATGCACACATGCATACCAACTCAGTCACACACATATGCATGACACACTACACTTATGCTTGTGTACACACATGTTCATATGTGCATGCATAACACACAAAATATATACTCATGGCACTCATTTACATGTATGCACATAGCATGTTGTAGTATTAATGTATGGCAGAGTCCTATAAAGGGTTACAATGGGCCATTTGTGGTCAGATGACCTAATACTAGTCAGAATTATTAATAATTGTAGGGCTCAACTTTATCTAAATCTTTTCATCTGGATGTTGTTGAACCATCTCTGAAGTTTCTTGTAAAATGTTGTGACTTCAGTGAAACAAGATGGCATCCACCAATAGCCTCAGAGTTCCTTACCTGTAACTCCAGGGAGGGAAGACTCCTGTAGATTACAGTCACAGCCTTGAGTTTCAACCTAGAGGTAATGGTATCGTGGACAGCCCAGGGGCCGGGAGGCTCTGCTGTAAGCATTTGTGTCTCTTCCCTCCTCCCAATCACCACACTGCCTCTCTCCTTTCTGACAAGAATTAGCCTGGTGAGCACAGCCAGTTGTCATTCAGAAGAGGAATTCTAGAGAAAGTACCTCTTAGGGACATTTCTACTCTGTATCAGACATGTTCTATGGGTCCCTTCCTGTCCATAAAAATATGTATCAGTTGGCTTTTTGTTACTGTAATGAATACCTAAGATTATCAATTTACAATGAGGAAAGATTTATTTTGCCTTACAGTTTTGGAAAGTTCTATTTGTGGTCATTTGATTTTGGGAGGATGGCAAGACAGTAAAAAAGAGAACAGAAAAAAGAGAAAGAATGAAAATGGGGTCCTATAATCTCCTTCAAGGGCATCAGGCACAGCCTGATCCAAAACCCCCCACTAAGAGGTTCTGCCACCTTCCTACAGTACCACACAGAGAACCAAGTCTTTAACATGTAGTGCTCTGGGGGACATTCCAGATCCCACTACATCAAGGAAAAAGGTGCCAATTACTTTCAAGGGCTTCGCCCTACCATCCTCTCTAACCAAGAGATAATCTGGAACATGAGATCTGTTACTCACACATCTGGAAGCTGCTGAGTGCTGGAACTGAGGCCTTTGGAGACTCCAGCCTCTCATCAGCACTTGACTTGTAGCTAATGGTAAAAACTGACATCAGCTTTGGTTGGCATCCAGCTGCCATCTCTGAGACAGCCCCTGAGAGCAAGGCCCTGGAACAGTTGCAACGCTGAGCTCCTGAGTATTGTAGGGTTCCTCGGTGAGCTCTCCATCCCTGTGAGTAGTGCAGGGCTGGCTGCACTATAATAGGTCTTCAACACAGCTGAGGAAGATGGGTGGGATGGAGACCCTGCTCCTCAGAGTTTGGGCTAACAAATTATCAAGAATCCAATTCTGCTAAGACTATGGTTCAACCAGTGTATGAATTCAAATGAAAACAAACTGATTGTAAACAAACAAAAAAGTCAAAGAAAACTCAGTTCTGCTTTTTTAAAAACTATATTCTTTCTAAAGCAATTGTTTTCTTAATGTATTATGTCTATTTGTTTATCTTTGCAATGTAGATGTAGGGCCCTGCTTTGCTGGACTGCTTTAAATTACGTAAGTGGTCTTACACATTACTCCGTAAGCTTTATTATTTCCTTTTATTCAGTTTTATATCTTTACTTTTTCTTAAAATGTGGTAAAATGGAGCTGAGTGTTGGTGGCTCACACTGGTAATTGTGGCTACTCAGGAAGCTGAGGTCTGAAGCTCCCAGTTTGAAGCCAGTCTGGGCAGAAAACTCCGTGAGACTCTCCAATTAACCACGCAAAAGCCAGAAGTAGATGAGTGGCTCAAGTGATGGAGGGTCAGCTTTGAGCAGATAAAGCTAAGCAAGAGTGCCAAGCCCTCAATTCAAGCCCCAATACCAGCACACACACACACACACACACACACACACACACACACACACACACACACACACACTCGTGAAATAGAGACAAGATCAAACATACCACTTTAATCATGCACAGATCTGTAGTAATAAATATATTCTCATTGTTGCACAACTCCATCCATTTCCAGAACTATTTCATTTAAGAAACCTCCAAGTTTTCCCGCTCTTAATGAGGGTCCATCTACTTCTGAGCTCTGATTCCTGACTTGCCCTCAAGCTCTTCTACATGGCTGGTTGTAACAGCTGTTGATGCAGGTAGAGGAGAGGAATTCACATCGCTTTTCCAGTTATACCTCCAGGGTTTATTTAGTCCAGGTGGACTCTGGATATGGATCGAGTGCAATGTTGGTCAAGATTTCTGTGAATTCTGCAGCTGAATTTATAAACCTGCGTACTACAAAAGGTTTACCAGAATTCCACCCAAAGTTCTGCTTTCTTCCAGAAACAGAATCCAGAATTTGGAATCAAATAGAATGAACAAAAATGCCTCCCCTGCTCTAGGCCTGGGATGCCTTATCCATCCATCCTTCAGATCGCCAGCATCCTGAGATGTCCTCTTTTGTTTTGGTACTCTGGGACAGCCATAGCACAGATAGACGATAAGGAACATTCTACTGAAGTGCATTTCAGTGATTCTAAAGGAAAGGTCTCATAAGTGGCTTTTCTTCATGGCACCTAAGAACTTGTGTATCTTGACATAGTATGGTCACAGGAGGTAAATTATAGTCTGGTTTCTTTTTCCTGCAGAAGGTAGACCTGGTACCCTATACCATATGGTGGGGCTAGGTCAGATTGTTTCAACTCGACTACAGCTCCTGGCACTCAAGTCTCCTTTCTACTCCCTGGGAAGCCTCCCTGACATGTTCTACAATGAGCTCAATAAACTCTTTATGTGTGGGTTTATAAGAATTCCAGAGTATGGCTTGAATTTCAGGAGCCAGGGCATATGAAATCACTTTAATAGGTACATATCCTGGAACTTTCTACAAAGGTGGGAAGATGCTTGTCATCTTGTCTGCTCTCTATCCTTCCTTCCCATTTCTTCTATTAGCTAAACATCTTTTTGGCAATAACTGCACCTCTCAAACATCAACCCAGGGGTTTGACTGGGCAAATCCTAAGAACTCAGCTGTGTGGGATTTGTGTAGGGAAAGTCATGTGATCCATGCTGACCCCACCAGAAACCTCTCCTTGCCTCTGGTTTTCAGCTGTCTAGGAGGTGAAAGCTTCACTGAAGTTGGAGAGACAAAAGCCAATATTCGGGATTAAGCTGGACAAGAGTAAATACAACTTTGGCTGGGTAGGATTATGGTTTGAAGTTAGGCTGTGCAGAAAAGCCTATGAACTCCATTTCTAATTAACTAGCAAAACATCAGACTCTAGGCATGGCTCAAGAGGTAGGGCATCAGCCTTGAACAAGAAAGCTGAGAGTTTGAAGTCCTGAGTTCAAGCCCAGTATACTGTTGTACATATGTACACACACACACACACACACACACACACACACACACACATATGCACAGAGTCAAAACTTCAATTTCATCCTTTCTAGGTTATCTATGTTTTAAAATTATTCATCAATAATTATTTTCTTATCTTTTACTGCAGATAATTGAGGCAAAGTAAAATGAGCTGTATTCTTACAAAAATGGTGACAAATCATTACCATCTTGGTATTTTTCCTTCCAGTTGTCTTTCTCTGTTCTATTTTTTTAAGGCCATTTGAAGATTTTATTCAATATTGGTTTTGTATAGGTACTAATACTGGTACCTGTTGTCAGGTGCAGGCAGGTCAACTCTGAAACTCCTAAGTGATATCAATGAAGGGAAGAAGAGAGTATCTTTTCTCTTGGTCCCAGTGTCTTCCCTCTATCTCACTTTGGCATAAACTAGCAACCTTATCTGTCTCTGTTGCTAGGACTAGAAGATGTCATTTTGTTTACTTACCCTTGCCACTCCTAGTTTTAATAATCAGTAACAAGTTGTTTTCCTCCCCAGAGGTTAAGTATTTAATGACTTTCTGTGTTGCAGATTGGGTTGTGCTACTGTGGGGGGTTTTGGGTAGTGAAACCCCAATGAAGAATGAGGACTTGCTTTTGAATAAAAGACAAGAAATCTGATGCAATAAGCAACAGTTTATTTATAAAAAAAAATAAAAGAAAA
Source organism: Dipodomys spectabilis (assembly GCF_019054845.1). Lineage (NCBI taxonomy): Eukaryota > Metazoa > Chordata > Mammalia > Rodentia > Heteromyidae > Dipodomys > Dipodomys spectabilis. The sequence goes on from NW_024870775.1 coordinate 3,389,790, forward strand.
AGAAATAAAAAGCCAAACTTAATTCTTTTAAGACATATTATAGATTAAGTAAAAATACCAGTATTAATATATATGTATATACATAGTGCATATATATATGTGTGTATATATATATATATATATATATATATATATATATACAAATGATATAACATTAACATTACATGCTTCTCAGGACAGAAGAATTAGGACACGTTCCCTCAAATCAATGCAAAATTCTATCACAATTTAAAACAACTGCAAGAAAACTTGCTTCCTGTATTTTCGCATGTTAAACTTCAAGTACAAGAAGTGATCAAACCAGAATCTAAATGTGGAAACCATCTGCTATAAACCAATGACAACGGACTGCCAGAAGTTCAGGGCTGGGGAATGGAGGGTCTTCTGAATTCTCACACAGTTCTCCATAACCTTACAACTGTGTCAACCTTCTACCTGAGATGAAAGGGATATGAGGAAGCGTGACAGTTCAATAGGTTTCATGTGCACAGTCACACAGACATGTCAACAAAAGCAACCTGGCAAACATCATTTTAGAACAATACTGGCCATGAACTCACCCTGGGGGAGGGATTCCTTTCTCACCTGTCTTTGCCAAATATAACACAGACATTGACCCCACCCCCCCCCCAACCCCCGAAACGAAAACAGAAACAAACAAACAAACTCAGGGTGAAGCACCTCTGGCGATGATCAGCATACAGCAAGGGACAGAGAGGTAGCATTTCCTTGGTGACAGCTCCGGGCTGACTCAGATGATTTCAACACACCCTCTTCTGCAAAAGGCACTCACATATTGTCTGTTTATAAATCATACAGTGGGGTCCAAGCATGGAAGTTTCTCCTACAAATATAAAAGAGATAAGCTGAGGAGCTGGTATAGCAATGGAAAGAATCTAAGAAATACACATTGTGGATAAATGTGCACGTTCTTTTCTTTTTTGTTTTTGTTTTAGGATAATCAATAGTTTAAAAAAATTCATTGAAAAGTTCAGAATTCCAATAAAATTATCAATAAGAAGCAAGGTACTGAAGGAGGAGAGATGGGAGTCCAAAACACTGTAAGGAGGGACTCTTAACTTTTCAAGTGAGCCAAGTGCAGGATGTGATCTGCTTTTGACAGAAAAACCATCCACAGACAGGGTGTGAGGGAGGGAGGTGGAGGCAGGGAAAGAAGGAAGGAAGGTGGCATTGTCAGGATGTAGGCACAGGAAGGAATGTCTGGGGGATGTTCCAGTGGGAAAAATGGGTTGCAGCCCCTTGATGTCTGCACTCCAAAAACACCCTGCCCAAGCCAAGGCTGCCCTCACCGGGACACCACCGAGCTAATGGAATTGTAAGATGTGCCACTGTTGCAGCTTGAGGCATAGGCTTCCTGGCCATTGCCATCGAGGTTGATTTTGAACACGGAGGAGGCCTTCAATAGAAAGTCTGCTGCATCCCGGCGACCCAGCTCTCTCAGTTTGGACATGAGGATGCCCACAGTGCTCTCTGGGTAGGAGGTCCATTCCCGCAGCAGGGCATGTACTGGGCTAGGAAGGAAATCCCTAGGAGCCCCACTATTGGTGTTATACTTGGCCACCAGATCCGGGAGGCCCAGGTTCATGGCGAGAAGGCACCAGTCCTTCCCCATTGGGTCAGGAGGGTCTAGTAGGCGACTCAGTTTCCTCCGGGTTAGGAGGTTCAGGTCTGAAGCATGAATGTCCATGCCCAGGCTGGCCTGCGAGTAGACATCATGACAGCCAAAACACGTGATGCTACTGAAGCTCTCCTTGTACCCGCCCATGGTGTTGGTCAGGGAGCTCTCTTTCAGGGTCTGTGCTCGGAAGAAGTCTCGGGGCTGGTAGACCATGACAGGCTCATGGTGCTCCCGAAGCTGCTGGGGACTCAGATAATGCTTCACTATCAATAATCCGGGCAACGTGGTCGCCATGACGTTCTCGATGGTGCTGCACACCGAGTCAAGCAGCAGGCAGCACTTGATCTTTTCTGTCTCCAGTCCACGCACCTGCACCTCAATGCCCTGGCCATGGTTCACCAGCAGCACCAAGAGCTCGGCCCCACGGTTGGCAATCTTGCAGCCACCCACCCACAGGCGGATGTCCGCATCACCCTCCGCACTCTGCTGGTGGATCCACCGGCACAGGTTCACCTGGACCTTGTGAAAGATGCCACATGGGAAGGGGGTGAGGTGTTCCACGGGCACGATACGCACGCCACCATACACCATCACTTCATCCTCCTCGTCCGTCCAGGAGCGCTGTAGGTTGTCAGTCTTGATCAGGGCAGGGACATCCACCATGGTGCCGCTGCTCAGGTCCCGGGCGCAGATGTCCATGGCATCCAGAATCTGCAGCAGCTCCTCCACATCACTGTCAGGCACTAGCCTCTGGATGTCTTCCATGGTGTAGCGGCCCCGGTAATGGTGCAGGGCCCGGGGGGTCTCCACAGACAGCAGCTTCCCCAGCACGTTGGTACAGAGCCAGCGGGGATCCAGCAGCAGCACGTCCTGCACTGTCTCACTCTGGATGATGTTGATCTGTCAGAGGGGACAATGCAAGGTCATCAATAGAAATGGAACCCGAGCCATGGGCAACCCAACACTAGCACACTGAACGGTCGGAGCCCAGTAAGGAGTGGAGACATTCTAAGAACAGAGATCCTCAGATAGAGCACAAGTCCATCTCTAGAACCAAAAGCTGACCTTCCCAAACTAGTTTGGGAATATAAGGCGAGAGATTCTGAGAAGCAAATGTCATTGAATATCAAAAGATCCAAAAAGAAAAAAACAAAAAGAAAAGACACAACAGCTATAAAGAAGAGGTAAACAGCCGTGCAATGGTGGCTCACAATTGTAATCCCAGCTACTTAGGAGACTGAGATCTGAGGATCATGGTTCAAAGCCAGCCCAGTCAGGAAAGAGATTCTTATTATCTCCAGTTAACCAACAGAAAGCCATACGTGGAAGTGTAGCTCAACTTGTAGAGCGCCAGGTTTGAATGAAAAAACTAAGGGACAGTGCCCAGGCCCTGAATCCACACAAGTGCTGGAATGAAAAAAAGACAAAAGAGAAAGAGGAAGAAGAGGAGAAATGACAACCTATACAGGGCAAGGAGTGATTTTTTTTTTTTTTTACTTAATTTTGAGTCACCAAAACACAGTATGTAAATGAGTAACAAAATAGCTGTAAGAGCAATTACGAGAAGTAAAGCCTCCTTGTACGAGGACTATATATATTCAGTCACAGTACTGTATCAATGTTGTGTTTTCAACTGTGATTATTATATTGCGTTATGTCGTGGGATGGATCTCTTTGGAGATACAAGGATGAAAGGATGATGTCTGCAAAATAAAGAAGAAAATGAACAGGAGAGAGAGCAGATGCCACAAAAATGCCACCATTTAGGTGTTGAGTATTGATGATAGTGTTCTTTTTTATTTTTCTTTTGGCAGCAGGATTGGGGCTTGAACTCTCGGCCTGGGCACTGTCCCTCAAACCCTTCAGCTCAAGGCTAGCGCTCTACTGCTTGAGCCACGGCACCACTTCCAGTCTTCTGGTGGTTTACTGAGATAAGCATATCCCAGGCTTTCCTGCCTAGGCTGGCTTTGAACCACAATTCTCAGATCTCAGTCTCCTGAATAGTTAGGATTACAAGTGTGAGCCACTGGTGCCCGGCTTTAGCTTTTTTTTTTTTTAATTTAATTTTGTTGTAAAGGTGTCATATAGAGGGGCTACAGTTATATAAATAAGGTAATGAGTACATTTCTTGTTGAACATTGTTACCCACTGCTTCATTTTTCTCCCAATATCCCTCCCCTCAGTTAGCTTGTTTTTGCTTAAAGCTGGTGCTCTACCACTAGAGCCATAGCTCCACTTCTGGCTATTGTATTGGGGACAAGAATCTCCTCTACTTTTCTGCCTAGGCTGGCTTTCAGCCATGATCCTCAGATCATGAGTAGCTAGGATTATACACAGGAGCCATTGGTGCCCTATCATGGTAGTGTTCTGATAGTTTAGTTTCTCTAAGGCTTAAAATTTCCCCACAATGATTCAGAATGATCTGTCAATCCACCATTATGTAAGTGTGGAAAGATGTGCCACCATGATAACAACTTGCCCCACTGAGAGGATGGCAATGAGACCAGAGACAATAACCAAAACGTCCTTCCACTCTAAAGGTCAATGTTTATTCCTTAAAAAACCCAAAGTAGCAACGAAAATCATGTGACAACAGAAACAACTTGCTCATTTAAGGGAACTCACTTTTCCTCTGTTCCTGCTGTTTGTTCCAGGCTGGTTCTTTGAATAATGATGACCTAATGTGGACTCCTTCCTCAAAGTAGACTCGGATGCTGTGTCCTGTGGACACAGGACTCTTCTGCCCCAACCTAGCTTAGACCTTAAGAGACCTTTCCTATAACTGCGCCTTAGATAGAAAATTTTATGCAGCATAGCCCATGTCTAGACAGTTCTCAACAGGGCATTTGCTGGAGTATCGCTTGCAATTTAGTACTGAGTAATGTCATCTCATTTAAAGACTAATCTACTGTCTGGAGTGGAGACCACAGAAATTATATGCTCAGTGTGCCATGTGGCTCTTGGACCAGAAAAAAAGACAGAAGGATGACAGGAAAATGTGAGTAACATCTACAGAACAGCCACAGGACCTGAGGAGGCCAGATCCAGCCTGGGTGGGGTCCACATCTTTTCAAGTTTGTTTTTTTTTAATCAAAGCTTCAAGCACTGGAGAGGTGGGATGCCAAATTATGTGGATTATACACTATAATCTGGAAACGCTGCTGGTCAAATACTAAAAGGTAAGACAATGGTGTGCTAACAGAGTATATTGTTATGGTTAAAACATGATTTACGTTCAGGTATTTCTTACAATCTCAACTTGGATCTCTCCGACCCTGGCATTTGTCTCTTTCATTGTATTTGGTCAATATTGCTGGAGGAATCAGTTGATTAGCTAGTTGTTACTGGAAGTTTAAAGTCTGATAACATCACTGCTTGAGGCCCAAGGGAACGAACGACTCCTTTCTAGATTCAGCAGCTCAGAGACTGGTGCTGGAGGCTCAAGCTTGTAATCCCAGCTATTCAAGAGACTGAGATTAAAGGATTTAAGATTAAAGCCAGCAAGTAGACAAATCCGAGACTCTTCTCTCCAAATAACTAGCAAAAATGCTGCAAGTGTGTAACAGAGCACCATCGTTGAGCAAAAACCCAACTTTGAGTTCAACATAACAACACACCACACACATACACACACATACACCCTTCTGGTCAAGATGTGGCACCCAAAAAGATAAGGGTTGAAGTTTTGGTTTTTAATATTCTCAAGGTAACAATACACCACACACACACACTATTCTCAAGGTAACAATACACCACACACACACACACACACACACACACTATTCTCAAGGTAACAATACAACACACACACACACACACACACACACCACACACACCTTTCTGGTCAAGATGTGACACCCAAAAAGATAAGAGCACCATCCTTGAGCAATGTGGCACCCAAAAAGATAAGAGCATCATCCTTGAGCAAAAACCCAACTTTGAGTTCAAGGTAACAACACACAGCACACACACACACACACACACACACACACACCACACACACACACACACACACCAACTTTGAGTTCAAGGTAACAACACACAGCACACACACACACACACACACACACACACACACACACACACACACACACACACACACACACACCCCTTCTGGTCAAGATGTGGCATCCAAAAAGATAAGGGTTGAAGTTCTGGTTTTTAATATTCTTAGGACTGATTCTATTTGCTTATGAATGGTCATTTTCTCTGTTGTTGGCCAGACTAGCTCTCATACTTCATAGATTTTATAGGATGGCGGAACAGAAAGGCTGTGATGATGAGCAAAACGTGCTATATCCCAGTGCTAAACACAATTGAAAGTTTCCATTTCTTACCATTTTGAGTGGGCATTTCTTGCTTGCTGGGGATTTAAATGTATTACTCACATTTTAATTGCTCTGCACACCTGTGTACTGTCTGTCTTAGTGGAACACCTCACTACCTTTTCTCAATTATTTATCAACTCAGAACCTATATGGAATGAGACCCTCCCCACTCATAGGAGCAGCTAAGCAGGGGCTTCTGGGAAGAGGAGCAGAGTACCTGACAGGGCATGGAGACCCCGACATCTGATGCAGGGGCCCTGCACCCCTAACTATCAGGGTCTGGAAGACTTAGCATCTTACATAGATGCTAAGGTAGAAAAGTTCTGAGAATCATCTGAGGTATAAAAAGCTGCAGGTCTACCAGCCTTGCCTATAGCTCAGGTGGGTAGCTAAGTAGTTTCTGCTTTGTAACCCAGGGTGGGGCTCTGCTGTAGAAGCTGGACAGAGGTGAGTTCCCTGATACCCCCCATATCCCCTCCCAGCTTCATGAAGCTCTTACCTCGCCTGCACTGTGGAGCTGGTGCACGATGTGCCGGAGGTCCTCCTCACTGGCCAGGGGGTTCAGCTGGTCCTGTACATCATACACAAACTGCTGCAGTGACATTAGCTGATTGGGCCCGTTGAGTTTTCTCCAGGAAGGCAGCGTGGAGATGATTTTCTCACACAGGTGTGTCATGGGAGGGCAGCCCTAGAGTGGGCAGAGCAGGATGGGTTAGCTACCAAGCTGTTGGGGGAGGGGTGAGTGTCTACGGAGGAGCCTGCTAGAGACCATGCCATTCATTCATTCACAGACTGCTGCTCTAATTCACAAACGCACTAGGATGTTTTTGATGGAGTACTGGTGCACATAAATGTTTTTGTGTTACCTTGAGCAAGATCTATCAAATATCGCGTTGTGAGGATTCTTAGTTCTATTACTGATGCTAAACAGGCAGTAGGTCTTCATAATGATGACTTTAGGATTATGAACTCAACCAGGTGCCTATGGCTCACAGCTGTAATCCTATCTATTCAAGGGCTGAAAGCTGAGGATCAAGGATCTAAATCAGCCTAGGCAATTAGACTTTTATCTTCAATTAACCACTCAAAAGCCAGAAGTGGAGTTGTGGCTCAAGTAATAGAATGCCAGCCTGGAGTGAAAAAAGCTATTACTCATGTTAAACAGTGAATCTTTACAATGATGGTCCATCTGGAAGTGCTAATTCCTAGTATTTTACTCTTCACTTTTCTCTCCCTTTTTCCTCCCCTTCTTTCTCCCTCCACTTGTTCACTCAGTTCTTCCCCTCCTGTTAAATGACTGCTTCAGTCTGGCAATAGTCACTTTAGAAACTAAGAGAGAGGAGCTGAGAATGCATATTGTTCAGAGGAGCAAGTTGGAGGTAAAGTTTGAATGGAAGAGCCTGTCCTTGCTGGTTGTTATTTTCATGACTTTACTGTGTCTACATTTTCTTTTCTTTTCTTTTTTTTTTTTTTTGTCGGTCGTGGGGCTTGACTCTGGGCCTGAACGCTGTCCCTCAGCTCTTCAGCTCAAGGCTAGTGCTCTACCACTTGAGCCACTATACCACTTATGATTGTCTGAGTGGCTTACTGGAGATAAGAGTCTCATGGACTTTCCTGCCCGGGCTGGCTTTGAACCTCCTGAATAGCTAGGATTACAGGAGTGAGCCTCCGGTGCCCACTGAGTCTATATTTTCTTCCTCCTCCTCCTTCTCCTCTTCCTCCTCCTCCTCCTCCTCCTAGTCTATATTTTCTTCCTCCTCCCTCCTCCTCCTCCTCCTCTTCTTCTTCTTCTTTTTTTCCTTTTTGGCTGGTATTGGGTTTGAACTCATAGCCTTATGCCCTTGGCTTGGCTTTTTCAGTTAACACTGGTGCTCTACCACCTGCACAACACCTCTACTCTACTTTTTAAAATGTATTAAAATGTGTTTATTGTTATTATAAAAAGTGATATACAGAAGGGTTATAGTTACATAAGTCAGGTAAAGCGTACATTTCTTTTTGGACAATGTCTTCCCTTCCCTTAACCTCTCAAGTTTTTCTCTCCTGTCCTACTTCCTAGATTTTGCTGGTTAATTAGAGATAAGAATCTCACAAGCTTTTCTGTCCAGGCTAACTTTGAACCATGAACCTCAGATCTCAGCTTCCTAAGTAGCTAGGATTATAGGTATGAGCCACCTGTACCCAGCGTGAACCTATATTTTTATAAGCTTTTCAGCAAGTAAATCATGGGAATCTCTGCTTCACAGTCATGACAGAATCTGAGGCTGATCGTATGTTCAGGTCATTGATTTGTTGGTTTGCTTCTTTTTCCATGATTATACCTACTGCTTTGTCTTGATTTATAAAAGAAACTTATATAAAAAATGTTTTATTGTTTTCTAGAAATAATACATCATTTTGGTGAAGATTGAGTTTGTATAGTTTATTTCAATCTGAACAGATGTAAAGTTTATTTATTTTTTAATAGGTACTTTTTACAGTTACATGAGTAATGAGTACATTTCCTTTCAAGCATTATAACTCTCTCCTTTGTTTTTCCCCTACCACCCCTTCCCTCCCCAACTCCTCCTTCCCCCCAAAGTTGTGACATTTAAAATTTTATTTTAAAGAGAGAATGAACATTATTTCCAACATTCAAGTGGATTTTAACCAGTAGAGTACTTTGTGAGTATTTTTGTTGAAATGTTTAGTAATTGGCTTGAAGTTGTTTTTTAGTGTGTGTGTGTGTGTGTATACACACATATATAACATATATTATGTGTAATATATTATATAATATATTATATATAATATTATATAATTAATATATTATATGTAATATATGTGTATATATATATACATATATATATATATATATGAGTGTGTACACATATGTACCTTAGTCCTGGGGTTTGAATTCAAGGCCTGGGTGCTTTCCCTGAGCTTTTGTGCTCAAGGCTAATGCTCTACCACTTGAGTCACAGCTCTACTTCTGGTTGTTTTTTTTGTTTTTTGTAGTTCTAGAGGAGTTAAGAGTCTTGGGGAATTTCCTGCCTTGACAGGTTTTGAACCATGATCCTTAGACCTGAGCCTCCTAAGTAGTTAGGGTTACAGGTGTGAGCCGCTGGCACCCAGACATTTAACCTTTTAAAGTTGTTAAATTATAAAATATACCATCCTCTGCTTCTGATTCATATAACATACTGTCCTAATCGGAAAGCCTGCAAGCCACATACTACATAGTATCCCTCTCAAACTATGTATTTCCTGTTACCCAAATTCTACCCTCTAATCAAAGCCCTCAAAAATCTCAGCGTTTGGGCTGGGAAGGTGGCTCAGAGGTAGAGCTCTTGCCTAACATGCATGAGACCCTGGGTTCAATTCCTCAGCACCACATAAGCAAAAAGAAAAAAGCTCGAAGTGGTGCTGTGGCTCAAGTGGTAGAGTGCTAGCCTTGAGCTGAAGAGCTGAGGGACAGCACCCAGGCCCAGAGTTCAGGCCCCACGACCGGAACCCCCCCCCCCAAAAATACACATTGATTTAAAAGGTTTCTTTATATCAAAATATATTGCATCTATGTGTGCAGATGGACTAAAGAAGCTAGAATAGCTGAAAGCTATTTAATAATGAGTAGAGAGACAAGAAGAGACTGAATATAGGGGTTGTTCTGATTAAAATATAATATATACACATGCAAAATACCATGGTGAAATCCCTGGGCATACAGCTCTAATTTTAATAGATATTTAGAAAATAAACATGAATGATAGAAGCAGAAAGCAAGTGGCTCAGGTCTGTAATTCTAGCTATTCAGGAGACTGAGGATCATGGTTCAAAGCTAACCTATGCAGAAGTCTTTGAGACTCTTATGTCCAATTAACAACCAGAAAGTGGAAAGTGGAGCTATGGCTCAAGTGGTAGAGCACCAGCCTTGAGTAAAAAAGCTGAGGGACAGTGCCTATGCCTTGAATTTAAGCCCCAGTACTGGTGCCTGCATGTGTGTGTGCATGTGTGTGTGCACTGCACGCATGCACGCAAACATATACACACGGAGCTAAACACAAAAGAATACTGTTGCTCAGTTGATAAAGCTGAGATTGCAGAGCTAGGGGCAATGCTGGCTCAAGTCGAATCCCTTGTTTAGCAAGTATAAAGTTCTGATTTCAAATCCCCAGTGCCACCAAAAAAAAAAAAAAATGCTGAAGTTACTAATCCATTAGAAAACTATAAAGTGATTGGATTAATTGTAATTCTTCCCTATTTTGACTTATTGTCACTGTGCCTATTCAAGACAATAATAAATTTAATTAAGAATACAGTATTCTCCAAGAGGGTATCATCTGTCTGAAAACCAAATAAATGTAAGAAATTCGGGAATCTGCCAAATAACCCAAATAGATGCCAAGGGTCAGGGTCATGAAAAGGGTCAGGTATTGATTGGAGGACTTTGTTTCTTACAGCATTTTTTGATCAGCTAATATTGTCTCCAAACCATTTTTACAATTCACATGACTTATGGATCTTTATTATCTTTAAGTAGCTGTATACAATGAATTCAGTTGTGAGAATTGTAGGCTCTTGGTTTTAGAAATTAGCCCAGACAGATAAAAGCTTTTAACTATTTAACATATCCCCAGAGGAGTGGGAATTATAAAACAGTCTTTGGATTGTTTGACACATGTTTATACCAGTATATGTTAAACATTCTGAAGCCACATGCTGGTGGCTCATGCCTATAATCCTAACTACTATGGGAGGATTATGGTTCAAAGACAGCCCAGGCAAGAAAATGAAGAAGACACTTATCTCCAATTAATCACCAAAAAGCTGGAAATAGAGTTGTGTTCAAGCCCCAGTACTCTCTCTCTCTCTCTCTCACACACACACACACAAATAAAATAGAGAAAGAAACAAATTGAAAAAGGAAGGACATGAAAGTACACCGTGCTGCGTAGGGTGATAGTTGTCAATGAGATGGGGAGGTGAAGTAGGACAAATATGGTCCATGTACTGCAATTGTTTAAAAAAGTTGGGGATCAGGGAGGACGATAAAAGGGGAAGACTGATGGGGTCCCCTATATGCATGAATGGAAATGTCGATGAAACCCTGCCCCCTGATACAAGTGTATCCTAATTTTTAAGAAGCTTAGTCTCTTTAAAAAAACATATTCTCTGAAATTCCCACTTAATATATTTTATTTCACGCTTTATCTTTGCATATTTAATATATCAAGTATTTTCAGGGATGGAGGGCTAAGTAGTGAGTAGAGTCTCCCCGTTTTGCCTGGGCCAAGATCCTCTTACTTATACTTCCTTAATAGGATGACAGGCACAAGCCACTCTGTCCAGATTTTTTGTTGACATTGGGTCTCAGCAACTTTGGCTCAAGCTAATCCCTGGTCCCATGTTCTGGGTAGCTGGGATTAGAGACGTAAGTCAATATGCTTAGCCCTAGTTATCTTTCTAAAAAAAAAATATTAGCATACCTCAATTATACATAGAGGTTACACTGTGATAGTTCCATGCATGCCTCAATATTTTGATCATGTTCTTCCTCCCTGTTACTGTCATATCTCCTTTACTGCTCTCAATAAATTTTGTATTGTCTACTTAACTCTGCTCTCTAAATATTCGACAATAAAGCACACTAGAATTACTTTATTATTATATTGAAGTCATTGTACACAGGAATTTCAATTCAACAAATAATCTTATGAGTACAATGCATTTTTTTTCCCAGTCCTGGGGCTTGAACTCTGGGCCTGGGCACATCCCTGAGCTGCTTTTGCTTATAGCTAGCACTCTATCACTTGAGCCACAGATCCAGGTGTATGTGGTATTGAGGAATTGAACCCATGGCTTCAAGCATACGAAGCAAACACTCTACCACTAAGCCACATTCCTAGCCCAACAATGCATCTTGAGCAATGTCACCCCTTCTAGTGTTCTCCTTCACGGCTTTTGTCATTTGTAAAAAGGAATTTTATGTTTAAACCATCAAAGAAACAACTGTCGGAATTTTGTACTCTCAAGATGGTCTACCTTGCCTATTAAAGAGACATTTTCTCCCATTCCCTTTTTTACTTCCTGCCTTGCTCCAGAGCAAGAATCCTGGGTCCTACTGTGAAGTTGTTCCCTCAAAACCAATGCAAACCAAGAGGACATCAGACAGACCAACTCCTGGTTCACCCTGAGCAGGTATGGTAAGGGCTAGGAACAGGCCCTGCAGGACGTACTCACCGAGACAATCTGACTCCGGATTTCTTGTAGGTGATTCCGAAGAACCTTAATGTCCTTAGACCCAGAAGCCCCAGCATCCAGCACAAACAGCTTATTGGAGATGTGCAGATCATTCCCAAACCTAAGAGTGAGAGCAGGGACCTTATGAGTCCTGATTCCATCTCACCAGGTCTTCCTGGGCAAGGACCTGGAAACTACTGGCACTATTGGCTGGTTTGACTCCTGGTGTCCCTGCACAGGCCCATTTGGGGACTCTGCTAGATGACTGTATATAAAGGTGTGGGAAAATATGGGTTCACTTTAGTCATACACAGGGAAATATCGGTTTCTACAGAGTTGCAGAACACAGTATGGAAAGCTGTGAGCTCCTCCTGATGCAGGGAAAGGCAGGCCAATGTACTCACTTCCAGGTGAGGACAGGAGATGCTGCTCAAAGTAGAGTGACTAAGAAAAGAGGTAGAAAACAAGTTGCGTGCAGTGGTACATGCCTATCATTCCTGCAACACTGGGAAGCACGAGCAGGAGCATCACATCCTGGAAAGAAAGTGAGTTGCTCCCTTGAAAATATCCAACACAAAAACGGGCTTAAGTGGTGAAGTGTTTGCTTACTTAGCAAGCTTGAGGTCCTGAATTTAATCCCTAGTATGAAAGAAAAAAGGAGGCAGGAAGGCAGGCAGGGAGGTAGGCAGGAAGGAAAAACGAAAGATGAAAGTCACAATGCCTGTCTGAAAATAGCCATAGAAGACCCGTTTCTATCTGTGGGGGACAAGAGACACACTTCTCAGAAAGGCCATTTGAGATGTGTGTTGTGGCATGTGATACAGAGCTGCGGGGTCACATATCTTTCAAAATGACATCTGCTATGGTTTAGCTGTAGCCTATACACCAAAGGTTCAACCTTTAACAGGTGAGGCCTAAATGAAGAGAGCTACGGTCATCAGGGTACTACCCAAGGACCATGGGAACTCCGGACATGGTAACAGTACTTCTCAGAGCAGGGCTGTTACAAAAGAGGGAGGCTGATCCTTGAACTTCTGGCTTCCTGTACCATTGTGTGGTCACATCAGTGATGCCACAAGCCAGGATGTGACACAACCAGTGGGTGTCTTCACCAGATACGGTGACAGGCTGACTTCTTGCCTCCAAAAACATTTGAGCTAAACAAACCTTTCTTTGTAAGCTCCCCAGGTGCACCTTTGTCATTCTAGCCATTGATATGACTGATCAAAAGTCTAAGCAAAAAATTGGTATTTGACCCCTGACCCTACCTGTAGAGCCCACACTGTAAGGGACACAAAGATCCACAATACTTGAGATGAGATGCACCCTCATCCGTTTGATTTACTAATGTTCCTATCCCATTCAGCCCCATTACAGGAAAAGTTTGTTCACACTGATTGTTTTATGGTGATGACCAGGAAAAGAGTGAAGGCAACAGGAACCCACAGAAGTTCTCTGTGGGCAGAGGGGCTGGGAGGTAGGAGAGAAGCTTCCTATTATGCACTCTGTGCTTGGCTGTTAAATGTGTACTCACTTGAATAAGAAAAGTGCAACCAAAAAGATCAACCAGGAAGAAAGGCCTTATAGTCCTCATGTGGGTCATGTGACCTCTGCTGCCTTTCATACCCCACTCAGGTCCCAGGGGCAGGAAGACTCCTCCCACCCCTCCCCTGAGAGCCAGTGGCCGCCCCTCACCTGTTCCTGATCTCCTTCAGCAGAGATGCGGCTTTGTCATAGCCAAACTCCCCTCCAGCTGGACGGGGCACGTTCATAATGTCTGCGTGTGTGGCCACCAGGACAACTCGGAGTGGATTCTTCAGCTTGCCGCCGAAGGCTGAGGGCACAAAATAAACTCTGTCAGGACACGAGGCCTCTTCTTTACCTGACGAGTTCTTCTGCCCAGGTGAAGAGGTAATTGGCCTCATGCCTAGGTCAACTGTCCACTGGATGATTTTGAGCCCACTGTGCAGTATGACACAGATAAGCCATCCTGAGCCTCAAGGAGGCTCCAGAACAGAAGCCAACACAAAAGGCAGCTCTCAGGACCTCCTCCAAACGGCTCCTGCTGAGTGGGAGGAGAAGATTAGATCTCTGATCGGGGGTGCCCTACACAGGACCAGAGGAAGCCATTTCCCAGTCTCAGAGAGAAACTGCATTCAACTCACACAGCAGGCTTCTTGCTAATGGGGATTCTCTCAAAAGAAAAGTCCACAAAGGAGAAGGCTGGAAAAAAAAAAAAAAGGCAGCACTGGAGGGAGAATCAAGCTAAATTTATCTTATTGTCCTGTCTTTCTGGAACAAGAAATTGGCTTTGGAACAGGGCATTTCCCCAGAGAAGAGTACTCCCCCTGTTGTAGATAACAACAGAAGTCCACTCCATGTCATCCTTCCTAAAGGGAAGAAAGGCCACGTGCCACAGGCAGACTGCTTGGTGTCTTTTCTCCAGAGTGGATGGGTCTAAATGGAGTCAGCTCATCCTGCTGAGGTCCTGGGCCCTTCTGGGACAAGAGTGAGAGCTATCCAAGGGGGATTCCACTCTGCACCCAGCAAGAATGACCAAGGCTCTAAGGTGTAGAAGGAAGTGAGAACTGGCTCAAAGAATTGTCTAGGATGAAGCCTTTGAGAAAGGAACATGGGACCATGAAAGAAGAACTCCCAATGAGAAAGGGAAAGGAAGGGAGCGCCAGATATAAATCCAAGCTGCAGAGTCTGAGCATGCCATAGCTGTGTGCCAAGCCGGGGCCATAGCAGGAAGACAGCAGGGCACACTCTGGCCCTGGGCTCAGCTCACCTATGGGTTCTTCCACTGGGACCAGAGACTTCAGGAAACTGAGCCAGAAAATCACTTGGTTCAACTGGATCTCATAGGGTTCTTCTAGACTAAAAACAACAACATGGATGGACGTGGGATCGTTTGCAGCAAAATAGTCATAGCAGCAGAAGTACACAGGATTCCCAGAGAACTCCCACACGCTGAAATCACCAACTCCTACAGAAAAAGAAAAATACAGATTACTATCCTGAAACAACACCACAGACTTCAAACACAATCGTTCTGAGGGATTCTGCATAAGATCAGTATTCTTATGGCATTCATCTGTACATAAGAACACACAGACACTTATAAGGACACCATTTATGTATGTAGATACACATTTATATTCATGAGTCCACCCCTCCTGATGCACAGACCCAAAGCAATACTTACTTCACTATGCCAGCCATAGCCATATTTGTTGTTCTCCTTCTCTATGAATCTGCTTATTTCAGTGTATTACCTTTGCTATGTTAATATAATTATTATCTACTCAAAATATCCTGGAGAGTCACCCATGTGAGTGTGGTATGTGTACAACTTAGATACGTAGGTGGAAATTATATGTTACTATATAAATGTATCTTTTTTTCTCCCTCAAATATTGATATATAAAAAAAGAGCCATCTTCCTGGGAAAGGAACTATGGTCAATCTCATCTGCTTCCCCAGAAGTATGTGCAGTAGTACACTCAACCTAGCACAGTTTTAGACACATATCGACTTAATATGCATATTCCATCTTTACCTACAGAGCTTACTTCTGATGAGGAAGGAGCCACAGAGTCAGAGTAGAATTCAATAAGACAACACACAAGAAAAAGTTTCATATTCTTAAATAGGTATGAATATTTAGAATAGAATGAGATATAAAATTTTCCAAATATCATTATATCACTATGAGATGTAACATTAATTTTGGTGACACCGTGAATAAGTTCACTCTTTCAAAGTGATCCAGGGATCTGTTCTGGCTGGTCAGAAGTGAGTCAGTCAAGTGAGTATCACTGCACATGCCTGGAATCCCAGCTCCTTGGGAAGGTTAAGTGGAAGTATTACAGTTGCAGGCTAGCCTAGGAGAAGCTTTTGAGAGACTCCATCTTTAAAACAAGCTAAAACAGGACTAAGAATGTAGCTCAAGTTGTAGAGTGCTTGTAGATCTGAGTTCAATCCCAGGAACAGGAAAAAGAAAGGGAGCTGGCTTCTCTGCACAGGAGGAGATGTGTAACTGGCAGGTAGTTTGGATGTGGAAGAGATGGAGAAACTTTGAGGAAGGGGATTCCGCTAGCTGGGAAGGGGAGAAACAGGAAATAACACTTGTGTGGAAGGGGAAGCATTGCTTTCTAATATGCTGCTATGGGCACCGCTGATCGCCCCAGAGTCTGCAGCAACATTCTGACGTGGACTTTTAACAGAAACTAGGGCTTCCCAGTGACTGTCTAGCCACCTGGACATGTAACAACTCTACCTCTACTTTGCCATGTTCCACTGAGACGGTGTCATCCACCTTCCATCCTCTGAGGCTTCTTTACAAGACTCTTATGTTTCAGGAGTAGAAGTTTCTTTCCTTCTAATGTTCTCCCTTGGTGTTTCCAAATCAGAAACCAAGTAATCAGAGTTATTCTGTGTTGGGTGTGGTGACGCATGCCTGTAATCTTTCCCACTCAGGAAGTTAAGATCAAGAGGATCTCAGCTCTAGGCCAGCCCAGGCAAAAAGCTTGGGTGAGCCTGCCATCTCAGCTTTGCAGAAGCCACATACACCAGCCTGGGCAAAAACCAAGAACAATGGGCCAAGTGGTAGAATGCTTGCCTAGCAAGCATGAGGCCCTGAGTTCAAACCCCAGTACCTTCCTCCCCCATAAAAAAAAGTTGTTCTGTAATATCTAAAGCCATTTCTACAGCCTCTCTTGGAGTACAGGGTGACTACTCTAATTGAGCAGTGAAAAATCTAGCAGAGAAAATTCTGGAAAGTTTGCATGTTGGGGTCCTGACTTGTATGAAGATGGAGCTGCAGAGAAGCAGGTGGAGACAGAAAAAGTGAGACCTACCAGCAAACTTCCCTTCTGTCTGTGCTGCCAGGGCAGCTCTGTTTCAAGGCTCTGGCAGAACACTCAGCATTGAAGACAGCAAACACCCATGGACTTCTACTTCTACTCACTGCATCCAGTGGTCCTCAAAGCAGGGTTCCTTAGAACAGCAGCATCTGTTCCGAGAAACCCTTGGACCTGATGAATTCTGAGTCACTAGGTCCTAGAGGGCCCTCCTACAGGTGATTCACAGGCATACTGATAGTTAATAACCTCAACTTTAGGCAACAAACACTGGATAGTCTAATGTTTTACTGCTTGTATATAGGATAAGGCTGACTTGAGAATGACTCCAAACTGCCATCTTCTGAAGGCCTCTCCATGCTAGATACACACCACAGCCTTTAACAGATATTATGTCATAGCCAAACAGGTTCTTTATTAACAGATGATGGAACCTTTGAGAGGCCTAGTATAGTGGAAGGTGGTCAGGTTAACTGGGACACCAGCACCCTCAGAAGGAGGCAATGCTGGTCTCCTTGAATTCAGTTGGTTCCTGTGACACTGAGTGGTTTTGAAAAAGACCATCATCCCTCACTGGTCTCTGGGCTTCCTTTCTCAGCCCATGATCACCCAGTGTATGCTGGGTAAAGGAAATCTTCCCTAGAAAGACTGAAAGCTTTATCCTCTTGTAAATGCCTGAAAGGGAAGAATACACTTAGCAAGATGTGGTGGTGCATGACTGTAGTCCCAGCAACTAAGAGGCTGAGGCAGAGGATGAAAAGTTAAAAGGCCAGCCAGTGTTACATAATGAGGTTCTATCCTCCAAACAAACAAGCAAACCACTTGAAATTGTGCATATGTAAAAAGAAGTACCTATGTTCACACACACCAGTAGCTATGACTCTAGTTGTATTTAAAGATAATCTCTTGTAAGCTGGGTGCTTGTAACTCATGCCTGTAATCCTAGTCAAGAGGCTGAGATGCAGAGGATCATTGTTTAAGGTCAGCCCAAGCACACAAGTCTGCAAGACTCCATATCTTCAAAGTAACCTGCAAAACACTGGGCTGGAGACATGGTACAAGTGATAGAGCACCAGCCTAACAAGTATGAGGCACTGAGTTTAAACTCTGGTACAAATAACAACAAAAAAATCTTTCTCAAACTCAGTCCTGCAAATTTGGTAGTGTGTGTTTTATGAGACTTTTCATCTAGATGGGCATTCAGTTCTAACAGTGAAAGGTATTCTCACTTATTCACTAGTCAGGTATTAAGCATCTACTTTGTGCTAAGTGCATTGCTAGGTGCAGATGAAACCCTACTGTTTAGATTTGTTTTTCAGGGGAGTTAGCCAGTGTCCATTTCTGGGACACTGTCAGTGCCAGTTCATATGGGATTTTCTTTAAGTGTGGTATCTACTTTCTGGGACAAGCTTCTTCCCGTGGGGCAGGTGGTACATACCATTCAGACAGGCATTCTGGATGTCAATGGCCTTGGTGGACTGGTCATCAGCTGAGCAGTGCAGGGGATGAGATGGGGCCACAAACACCTCCAGCATCCCCTTGGTGAGGCCAGGCTCAAACATCATACTGCGGCTCCTCACGCTCACATTCTCACAGCCAGGGTACAGATTGTTGATGCTCACAGAGACTGTAGGCCAGAAAGAGATCTCAAAAAGGGTGGTGGTATGTACTTGTTTTCCCCTCCCAGCTCCACCTTGCATTTTCCTTCTTGGGAAGTCAAAGTCTATATCCCAGAACTTTACCAGACTTCTCTCTGTCCTGCTCTATGCTCCCCAGATGTTGACCTTCTGGACTGCATTTTGGAAGCTCACTTGCCAATTGGTTTTAGACTAGAGGCAGCTGATAGGGGACACAGGAGAGGGCAAGGTGAGGATATTTCTTTCTTCGTTCATTTGCCGCTGCTTCTCCCCAAAGCTCACCTTCCCCAGGACACCAGGAATAATGGCTTCCTCCTAGCTAGTGTGACAACATCTCTTCTATTTTGTCTTGCTTCCCCCTCATGACCATCCTTTCATTAAAGTTTCATGGGGGTGTCCACCAGGCCCCAAAGTGACACAGACGTACATCACTGTGGTACACGAAAGTTCTTTTATTCAGGCTGAATATAAAGGCATTTAGACAGTCCTAAGACATGGTATGAAATCCACTGACCCTCGCCATATGAGTTTCGAGAATCCCTTGAAAGCCTTTGGTTGCTCTAACAGCAAGTCTTCATTTGGGCAGGCAGTCTCTCAGATTCCCTCAGTAAGTGCTAACCTCCCTCCTTAATAAGGAGAGACACAGATGGATTTCTACCACCTGCTTTTCTGTGTTTCTTTTTAACTGTGGTGGTGGTACTGGTTTTCCATTTATAGGAAGGATATTAACTGTTTCATTTTCAAACCAACATATTTCAGTAAGTTTGCCAGGTGTGTTTAAAGACAATAATATGAAAGCCCGGTGCTGGTGTCCCATGCCTGTAATCCTAGCTACTTGGAAGGCTAAGATCTGCTGATAGCAGTTCGAAGCTAGTTGGGGCAGGAAAATCTGTGAGAGTCTTATCTCCAATTGACCAGCAAAAGGCCACAAGTTGAGGTATGGCTTAAGTAGCAGAGTAACAGTCTTAAGAGAAAAAGCTCAGGGACAGTGCTCAGGCCCAGTTGAAACCCAAGTATCCACACATTGAAGAAAAAAAAAAAGAAAAAGACAGTAACATGGAACTAATAAATGGTGACAGACTCGTGTGTGTGTGTGTGTGTGTGTGTGTGTGTGTGTGTGTGTGTGTGTGTGTTCGTGTTCTGCAGGGTACAGATAGATGTCTGGTTCCCCTGTACAGAAGAATAGGCCCCAGTATCTTGCTATTCCCATGGCTTAGCAGTCAGCCCACCAGGCCCCTCACAGTGAGGACGGAAGCCTCCCATCTGCTTCAGAACTGTGACTCAGGGTGTGACCTGTGACCAGTTCTACCTGAGTACTGACTGAATGAATGTACTGGGGAGGGGGTTCAATGATTAAACCTTCACCACATGGCACAGTTGGTTCATGGTAATGACAGACATTGCAAATGGCCAGAGAAATGATCATCTCCACCTGAAAAGACAAGATGGAAATCTGTATTCTGGGACCAAGAATGAAGACTTGGGATGAAGGTAACAGGAATACCCATGGAGTGAGCCAGGAAAGGTTGGGTACAGAAATGGGAAAATGGGAAGGGCAGCAAAGGAGAAAGATTCTCTCTCTCTCTCTCTCTCTCTCTCTCTCTCTCACACACACACACACACACATATTATTCTGATTACAAAAGCATAAAACGTGGCTAACGGGAAAATGAGAAGAAAGTAAACAAAGGAGGAGGCTGCAATGCTTGGTAAGAAATGTATGCATTATCCTGCCCATGTAATTTTAACCCCTCTGTACAGTATGTTCTCCAATAAAATAAAATTAAATTAAAAAAAAAAAAAAAGAAAATAAAGTGGCATAGCCAATCATGGCTGACATCTCAGCATACTTTTCTGTAGATCTTTCTTCCATGTCTCACTAGAGCTTTGGGAATGTTGTCTTTCCATCTCTTGGCCCTCCACCTGTATCCAGGAGGACCATGTGCCAGGAGTAGGCATGGTAGGAAAGCAATTCCTTGCAGAATAGGGTGGGTGATATTTGGTAAGTAGCTTCCATCGTGATGATGGCTTTTGTGGGGAATAAAAGTTTTGTATATAGCAGGTTTCAAATAATAGCTTATTGAGAAAGAGAACAAATCATGACATTGGAAACATTTTTTTTGTGAGGTTTGCTCACTACTGCCCCCCAGAGGTAACAAGTGGAAGCCTCTGAGGAAGAGCTCATTTTGATGCTAGGGTCCTATGTCTTTCTGAAATGCAGTTCTCTAGTCAAGGGAAAGATGAAGTTGGATATTTCTTTTCATCTTGTAGAACCACAACTGAGCCACGAAGCTGAGTAACATGCCCTATCTCCTAGCTGGGAACTCAATCTTTGTTTCCAGCATCTTCAGGAGAAGTAGTAATGCCAAAGGGCCAAAAGCCTGGGGCCCTGCCATAGAAAGGACCACGGTCTGACCATTCCAGGAGAGGTCACAAGGATCCTGGCCTCTGGCTGGGAAAAAGCAGAGCACAGCCAAGGCAGTGCCACCACAAGGTAACAAGGCTGCACCTTGTGGAAGCAGCTGGAGGCACGCACGCAGGTATGGCTTCTCCAGGGGTGGAGAAACTAACAGCACCTTCTGTCCCTCAGTAAGCACCGTCTACTGCCAGACACTGAGCTTCCCAAGGCCTCAATCACGGTGCCAGGTTCAGCTACTCTGAGAACATCTTTCTGTGGATAAATCAGCTGGAAGGGCCAGAGAATGACGATGCCCTTCCCCAGTACAGAGCTGCACCCAGTCCACTGCACCCCTAACTGTGCAGAGTGGAATCTCCCTTAATGTGGAGCCACAGGTGTCTCACCAGGGTGTGCCTGGACTCCTTGAGACAGAAGGAAAAAGTATTTTGAAGCCTGTGGGCACCATTCCTGCCTCTTCATGGGCTGCAGCTAGGTGTGGGATTTCATGGCTGAAGAATCACCTTCTTCCAGGATGGACGGAGAAGCCCTCTGCCTGCCCACTCTCTGGAGCAGCCAAGCCACTAGGGCTTTCAGCAATGACGGCTGCTCTGGGTTTTGCATCCTGCCCTTAACTAGGTCTTCTCTGAGGCCACCTTGGGGCCAGGATGACCTTACCCAGGCGTCCTACACTTCAAATCATTCCTGCTCCAAGCGGACTGTCCTTTCTTCACCGGCTTGAAATATGGCTGGTCACAGGATAGAATTTCACACATAGGTAGGGGGTCTGCTTTTGTGTTCTCCCCTGTTCTAATGGACACTTGAGCTGAGAAAGGATACAGTTTTGAGGAACAGAGCACTGCCTTCTCAAATGAGAGGCCAGACAGGAAGGTGAATACACTTTAGCCGATGCTTCCAATGTTCCAAAAGAAGGCAAATACTCAGCTTTCCAGGGGCCATCTCTTGATTTAAACACTGGTAATGATTTCTGTTTTGTTTATCCCTTTCCTCAGTCTACACAATCCACAGCACCCACCCATCTCATCCAGGCAAGACATACCACCTATCACTTGGCCTTGGGTTAGTTTGGGCTATAATGGGTTTGTGATATGACCTCCCAGAATATTGATCATGAAATGAAATGATCCAGCTTCAGGCCTGGAATCCAGCTTCACGGGTGCTGTACCAATCTCTCAAGGCTCTTCTCATGGGCTTTCTACAAAAGTATCCACTCATACTCTGGAATTTCATTTCTGAGGAGCACTCAGCTTGCAAACTAGGGAATCTCTGGGTGTTTCCTTTCCCATCTCTTGTTCCTTTGTGTTACTTTCTCATGACTTACAAATCCTCATGTCCGGGCTGGGAAGGTGGCTCAGTGGTAGAGCACTTGCCTTGCATGCATGAGGCCCTGGGTTCGATTCCTCAGCACCACATAAGCAGAAAAAAAAAAGCCGGAAGTGGCATTGTGGCTCAAGTGGTAGAGTGCTAGCCTTGAGCTGAAGAGCTGAGGGACAGCGCGCCCAGGCCCAGAGTTCAGGCCCCACGACCGGACCCATAAAAAAATAAAATAAAATAAAACAAATCCTCATGTCCCCAGTCTGAGACTTGTACTTTTCCCAAGCAGAGGGAAAGCATATGGAAGGATCTCTTCCTTCAGCTCCGACTGGAGGTAAAGCTCCTCTCCTTTAGAATGATGGGATGCCAGAAAGACAGGAGAATAGGGCTGTACGGGTTAAATTTATCTTCCTAACCATCCCATTGGAGGAACCGGGCTCCTGCTGCCTGGGTGGGGTGAGGAAGAAGTGGGATTCAGCAGCAGAAGGCAGCTCTGAGGTCTGGGTGACCCAGATGAGAGGTAGGGCAGCACCCCCCTCCAGACCTGCCAAGAGCAGATCGTGTTAGAGCCCTAAGACCCAAGTCTCACCAAGCAACCTGGAAGCCCCTAATTACAGTGAGGCAGCACTAATGGAAGCCTACTTCCGTGACTGGATATGGAAAAGGGACACGAGGGAAGAGGAATGAAGCTGTTGCCTCTGAGGAGTGGAGGTTGAGTGTGACTATGATGTCTCTCAAGTCCTTTTTGTTCCAGGGCTGGGGCAGTTGGCCATTGTTGGACAAGAAGAGGATGGACCTAAGGTCAACAGCCACCAAGGCCATAGGATCCAGTCATACTCAGGCCAACAACCAAAACAGAGGAGTCATTGAGTGGAGGGTATAGAGATCAACAGCTCCCAGAGACATGGAGGCCATCTGAAGGCTCCTACCTGTCGGTTTAGCAGCCAGAGGGGACGGTGGGAAGCGGGTAGAGTTGGTGGAGGAAAGCCGGGGCCGGCGCCTTCGGAAAAGGCTCCTGAACAGCCCACATTTGAGAGACTCCACCAGAGTGGTTTTCCCAGACCCTGAGTGGCCAAACAGCTTGAGCTTGATTCTTGGCTGGAGGTTCTGCGTGGGTCGGAGCTGCTGGATGAACAGTCCTCGGTGTGTGTCCTGGAAACATAGAAACAAGAGCCCATTAGTCACAGGATGCTGAGGGGACTACACTTGATGACTCCAGGTTCCTAGCTGTAATTTGTACTCATGTTATACATGCCTCTCACATCTCCATCTCCACTGATTGTGTGTGTGTGAGTGAGAGAGTGAGTGAGAGAGAGAGAGAGAGAGAGAGAGAGAGAGAGAGAGAGTGAGAGAGAGTATAACTGGGGCTTAAACTCAGGGCTAGGCCCTGTACCTTATCTTTTCTACTCAAAGTGGGCACTCTACCACTTGAGCCCCAGCTCTACTTCCAACTTTTTGGTAGTTAACAGGAAAGAGTCTCCAGCGTGGGCTGGATTAGAAGCTTGGTCCTCAGATTTGAGCATCCTGAGTAGCTAAAGATTATAGGCGTGAGCTACCAGCACTCAACTGGAAAAAACTGGAGAAAATTCTGGTAAGCAGAATAGTGAAATCAACATATAGTGTGTGATTCAGAGGCTCTGGACACATTGCCAGCACTGTACAACCACCACCTCTATCTTATTCTATCCAAAGTCCCATCTCATAGGAATTCCTACTCATTATAGGAAATCCTACCCCATTAACATCCCTGCCCGTCTCCTTAGCCCCTAGCTAAACACTGCTCTGCTTTCTGTCTTTTCATATCACTTGATTTTACTTAATGTGGAGAATCAGCCGCCATCATCCTTTCCAATACACTAGCCCTGTCCACAGCTATACACAGAAGCACACTCGGGTGTTGTATACAGGTGCACCACAGTGCTGACAGCGATTACCTTGGATTGTGAACAACTCATAGGGAAGATGGAACTCTTAACATCTTAAATCACAGACACGCCCTTTTTACCAGCCAGTGACTGCTTTGTCTGTGACAGGAGAAAGGCAGAAAGCCTGCTTTCACACTGGATTCTGGAGCACTTGGTTTTCATGGGGAAATGGTGCCATCCTGTGGCTCATTTCTGCCTGGTTTATGCACAAACGGAGCTCTAGCAAACACTTCTATCCTGTCTACAGGAACAAGCAGCTCATCCATTCGGAAGCAGTCTTCCAGCCTTTCAACTCTCAGAGGACTTGAATACAGTTACCCACACACCCTGCATAGTGTAGTTCCTGGGTTACCTTGCCCCTGTGAGATGAGGGTGAAGTGATGTCTAAGCTTTACAAGTATGGTTTCCAACTCAGTGCAGGGATGCTGCTGGGATGTGCGTGCCCTTTAAATGGAGCGGGTCAGAAGAGGCACGGAAACAAAATAAGAAGATGCAGCAGTAACTGTCATGTGTCTGACAGCCACCAGTGCCCTGCTGTGGGGGCATCTTGATGGTAAGATTGTTAAGTAACAATCTTAACAATTTACTTAACAATTGTTAAGTAAAAAAAAAATTAAAAATCAGGCACTGGTCCCTCACACTGGTAATCCTAGCTACTCAGGAGCCTGAGATTGAAGCCAGCCTGAGAAAGACAGACTCATCTCCAATTAATCATCGAAAAGGTGGAGTGGACCTGTGACTCAAGAGCACTAACTAGCCTTGAGCAAAACAGCTAGGACAGTGCCCAGGCCCTGATCTTGAGACAGGGGAAATAGAAAAGCACACAGAAAGAGAAAAGGCCCCTCTTGCGTAGGCTAGCACCAACAAATGGTGCATCTCATGTTAGCCCTTCTCTGGGGTTTTATTTCATGGGCAGATTCATTTGCTGGCTGATCTTAGTGTGAACACAATCTCCTCCATCCTCAGGATCTATCTGTCTAGGGCTTCAATTCTTTCCCGGAGAATCGGTCACAAGCTCAAGTAACTTTTTCCTAAACAATGATGGAGATCATAAACAAGATTTAAAAAAATATCTGATACTGTATTTTCAATTTGGCTTTTATGATGTCCTCAATTTGGGATATACACACTCACTTTTCAAGTGGGGCCTGGGTAACAGCCCACAGGAAAAAGAAGTTTGAAGGACAAAGAACAAGAAAATGAACCCAACCCCCCCCCCCCCCCACTCTTCCCACTCCCCCCCACACACAACTTCCTGCCTTAGTTTCCAGGGACCTTTCACATCTCCCTGGGGCTGACTTCTCTCCCTTCCACCAGGAGATGGCGCACCGGGCTGCGAGTACCCACTGTTATTCTCTATGGCCTTGGAAACATATGTCAGAAAACATCTCTCCCATCGAGATGGATAGAGCTCACCACAAGCTTGAAATGCAAGAAAACTACCCTCAGGTCTTCCCCCTTCTAAGGAAATCTAACCTTGTCCTGCAGGAAGACTCCCCCCACCCTCCACCCCCATCTTCCCTATTGAGAACCTGGGAGAATGCATATTCCTGAGGCCCATAAAAATCTCATGGAGGGTGCTTTTTCACCTTTCGCCACTAGAAGGCGCAGCAGAAGGAATTGCCTGATAACAGCAGCGTCTATGAAGGCAGCTTTCATTAAACCAGTTATAATGTGTTTTACAACAAAGTGGAAGGACTCAAAGATAGTTCTAGAAGGTGATTAAGAACACAAATTCTCTGTTGTAAATGGACTATACAACTTTTGGGTGGGGACAGGAGGGGAAAACTGGGAGAGAGGAAGGGGTGGCATTGTCCTAAAAGAAATGTCATTACCTGACTTATGTAACTGTAACTGTAACCTCACTGTACCTCATCTTTACCACATTGTTTTAAAGAATGCTATTTTTTGGACAGATGCATGTCCATCTATGATAAATACTTACGGAAGCAGCAAGGCCACCCTGAGACAGGGATTTGGTCACTTACATTCAATGGCTGGGCCAGGTGGAACTTGTCCACTAGCCTTAGGGCAAGGGAGGGCTGGGAGCTGAGATCATGGCGCTGCCTATAGTGTGGCTCCTGCTTTGAGATATACTCTGGTGTGTGTATCCACTGGGTCTGTGGGAGTGGCTGGAACACACGTGAACCCCAGAGCATGCAGGGGCTGAGCGGGCCCTCCCCAGTACAGATGGACACCAACAGGGAAGGGAACATAAACAGCTCCCAACTCTGACATGTTCAGAATTTTGAACTAGAACCTTCCAGGTGGTCATGGAGGTGGATTGTGTCACATGTTCTGTTCCCCTGTTCCTATGCTAGGATTGTCAGCATCTATCTGTTTTTCTTAAGTGTCCCCGCTCTATCACTGCATCTCACCATCTTAGGTTAGTGCCTGACACAAACACCAGGGGGCAGCAAAGCTTTCTGCAAAGGGAAAGACAGTCCCTGATGCACTCCAGCTCTGCCTTGCATGCAAACCAGCCAGAGGTGAGAGCAGATGAAGGCGCGTGGGTGTGGTGCAGTAAGATTTAGTCACAAAAGCAGGTGGTGGCTGGCTTTGGCTTCTAGACCATTGCTAGACTAGCCAAGCCTTGGCCTGCCCTACAGTGTCTAGCACTTTTCTTACCTGTCCATACTGTAAGCAGTGTCAGAACAGGTCCTGGCATACAGCTGACCTGGGGGATCTGTTAAATGTGTGCAGCAATGAGTGTCTGGAGTGCTCAGAGAAGCTCTGGACTTCTAGTTTCCTTTCTTCTAGCCCCTTTTTCTTGATAATCTAGCTTTCACTTTCTCATCGGCAAAGATGAATAAACCTGTGCAGGCTGACATTGAGACACAATCTGGGGATCCAGAGAAGATCACTGGGCAGTGAAGTGACTTCCATGGGTAGAATGGCAGGAGGATGCAATCAGACCCAGCAGGAAGGGGTGGGCTGCTCCTAATTATGCCCATGTGTTCTACTCCTGGTGAATTTTTAATTCTGGGAAACTTCCAATACTTCCTTGTTTTCCAAAATTAGTGGGCACCACCCCACTGTCCTGGCTTAGGCTTAGGAGAAGAAAACGACTTGTTTTCCACTTGTAGAAAAGTCTCACAATGGGCTGGGAATGTAACTCAGTGGTAGAGTGCTTACCTAGCATGCATGAAGCCCTGGGTTTGATTCCTCAGTACCATCTAAACAGAAAAAGTTGGAAGTGGTGCTGTGGCTCAAGTGGTAGAGTGCTAGCCTTCAGCAAAAGAACCTCAGGGATAGTGCCCAGGCCTTGAGTTCAAGCCCCAGGACTGGCAAAAGAAAAGAAAAGAAAAGAAAACCTGATAATTCACACAAAATAAAATAAACCAATTCCCCAGATGTCTGAAACTATTATTTAAACCTCAGGTAAGAGTGGAACCAGGTTCTGGTGGCTCAAACCTATCATCCTAGCTACTCAGGAGGCTGAGATCTAAGATCCAAGTTTTGAAGCCACCTGGACAGAAAAGTCTATGACTCTCTTATCTTCAATTAACCAGCAAAAAGACAGAAGTGGAAGTAAAGCAAGTAGTAAAGCATCAGCCTTGACTAGAAAAGCCAAGTAAGAGCATAAGTCCCTGAGTTCAAGCCCCAGTATAAGTACACAATTAAAATAACTAAATCAGTAAATGGCACTGGCAAGGACATAGGAAAGTGGATACCAATACAAACTCTAAATGCAACCCTCTCGCCATCAGTCAGGAGAAAGAATCCTTTGCTCGAGATCAAAGAGGATTAAGTTTGGCTAGGTAACAACTCAGTTCTGGGCAGGTTTGGAGGGCTGGTCAGGGCTTTGTATCTTGGCAGGAATTGAACAGGATGGAGCAGAAAGGGTAACCTTTTCCTGTTAGGAGATGGTATCCACCCACCAGAGTGTATGTCGGGCGGGGGGGGGGGGGGCAGAGACTCCTAAAGCCAGTAAATTAGCTCAGTGGGAAAGGGAAAACTTAGTTCTCATGGTTTGTTGACTCCTGCAGAGCAAATGCTCAACTGTGGCTGACTATAAGATCCCCATGTGATGTCACATGATCCGAGTTTCAGCACCTTAGGTCCTGCCCATGAACTTCCTTCCTACAGACCTGGCTTTGGCCTTTTCCTCCTCAGTCCCACACTGCCAAGAGGTCAGCCCATGTGGACCCTTTGAATACAAGGCTGTGAGGTCTCTTGTCACTGTGTCTTTAGGATCATTAAAGACTCATGCTGCAGTGTTTAATGACCAAAACAGCCTTTCCTGCTCTCCTCGATTCATACAGGCAAACAAGATGACTTTGGTCCTCTTTCCAGAAACCACATCTTCATTGCTGCCCCAGCAGAAGTTCAACAGCACATTCCCAGTTGCTTAGTGGCCCTGGTAGAGACCAGATGGGATGGGAGAAATGGCAGGCTGTACTTGGCTCCTCCAAACATGGCCCTCTCCCATGAGTGCTCTAGATCCACACAGAGTGACCTATCCTGGGGGAATAAAGGTATCTGAAAATCTGTAGAGTCGTTTGTAGCTTCCACAATGAAGCAAGGGAAGGGAGGCTATGACATTAGCATCCTTTGGAGTTCAGAAATCAGAACAGCCACAAAAACAGGACATCCCATGTACTGAAACACCAACAGCACCCTGGTGAGAGACATGGGGGGGGGGGGGCGGGCATGGGAGAAATAACACCGACAGAAAACTGGTCCTAAATGTTTTCCTTCCTGAACCTTCATTCTGCTCAGCTTATGACCCAATTTATGACCACAAACAAATTGATTTGATTGGCTTTCTCTGCAGGAAGCATCTGCTCCTGCTGTAATCTCTGGCCACCCTTCCAGTCTCCAAGGAGGCAGCTGGGATAGGCCTGTCACTTCCAAAGCCACATCCCAGGATCCAATGGACCTAAGGAGCAACTAGTTATATATTTGGGAACTTATTTTCACAAAAATCAAAACAGACACAAACAGAAAAGTGAAAAAAGGCCAGACCATGACTAGAAAAGCTTCCGAGACTGTTGCTGATCTTCTGACTCACCAGGAAGCGGATGTCATCTGAAGGTGACAAAGGCAACAGATTGAGCTTGGCACATAATGTGCTCTGCGTGTTTCCTGTCTGAGCAGGTGGGTTAGACTAGGGATAGTCCAAACTTATCGATCTCCAGAATCTCCAGAGCTAAGAGGAGTCTCGATCTCTCTGGATCCTAGGGGATCAGACCTATCCGTTGAATGCCTGGTACCTATGGAACAGCTCACTGCACCCAAAGCACAAGGGGTATAAATGAGTGAGCCAGGGCATTAGACATTCTTCCTCTCAGGCAGAAAGGTCCATTCTTTATCTTTGATTAACCACCAAAAAGTCAGAAATGGAGCTATGCAGTAAGTGGTAGAGCAAAAAAAGCTAGAGGACAGCACCCAAGCCCTGAGTTTAAAACCCAAAACTAGGACAAAAAAAAAGACACCAACCTATTTCTTCCATCTTTGATTATGTGACAACTGTGAAGATCAGACCTCCGGCAGATATTAAAGGAAATACACCACCCTCTCTTCTGCAGTGTTCAACAAGGGAACAGAAACTCAGAGGGATACCAAGAACCTACTTTAGACATCTCCTCAATAAGCCAACTGAATTATCTTTCTTTACAGAAAGTTTGTTTCATGGAAATTGTGACATGGTCATTAAAAGAAATTGGGAAGAACAGAATAATGAAAAAAGAAAAAAAAAAAGCCAAAGATAACCACTTATTTTCTTTGTATGCTTTTTTGTTTCTTTGGGGGGGGGGGCCCGTGGGGCCTGAACTCTGGGCCTGGGCACTGTCCCTCAGCTCTTCAGCTCAAGGCTAGCACTCTACCACTTGAGCCACAGCACCACTTCCGGCTTTTTTCTTATGTGGTGCTGAGGAATCAAACCCAGGGCCTCATGCATGCAAGGCAAGAGCTCTACCACTGAGCCACCTTCCCAGCCTCTTTGTATGCTTTTTTTTATGCATACAAAAAACCGCTTCTTTTTGTGCATCTTGAGCATGCTTTCTTGTTCATGTTCAACAGCTCAGGGCCTTGAGCTCTTGCTTGGCTTTCGCACTGAAGGCTGGCACTCTATTGCTTGAACTGTATTTCCACTGACTGCTTTTTGCTAGTTAATTAGAGATAAAAGTCTCCTGAACTTATGTGTTCAGGCTAGGTTCAAATCCTCAGATCTTAGCCTCCTGAGTAACTAGGATTACAGGTCTGAGCCACTGGTGCCTGGCTTTTGGTATGCATCTTCAACGTGGCAGGGATGATAATGTGAATACAGAGAGACTCTATATATTAAATTCTTGGAACTAAAAGCTCTCCAGGAATATTTCTATGGGCTATATCACATGAGATAGTGCATGCCTGTAATTCCAGCCTTTAGGAGGCTGATGTAGGAGTATGAGGCCAGCTAAGGCTACATAGTAGGACCTATCTTAAAAGAGAAAAATCAAGCCAAGTGCAAGTGGCTCTTATCTGTAATTGTAGTTACTCAAGAGGCTGAGATCTGAGAATTATAGTTTGAAACCAGCTCAGGTAGAAAAAGTCCATGAAACTCCTCTTTAATTACTCACCAAAGAGTTAGAAATAAAGCTGTGGCTCAAGTGGTAGAGCCTAGCCTTAAGCAACAAAACTAAGTGACAGCACCCAGGTCCAGAGTTCAAGCCCCAGGACAGTCACAAAAATAAATGAATAAAGAAACAAATAAATAATAGAAATAAGGGAGGGAAAAAAACCATTCTCATCACTGTATGACAAGTTACTACACATTATTATTAGTCATCCAATGGTTCTAATGTTTTTGTGTCAGTCATGAGGCTTGAACTCAGGGCCTAGGCGCTGTCCCTGAGCTCTTTTGCTCAAGGCTAGTGCTTCACCAGTTTGAGCCATAGTGCTATTTCTGCTTGTTGAGTGGTTATTTGGAGATAAGAGTCTCACAGGGACTTTTTCTGCCCAGGACTTTTTCTGCCTAGGCTTGCTTCAAACCGCATTTCTCAGATCTCAGTCTCCTGAGTAGCTGGGATTACAGATGTGAGCTACCCGTGCCTAGCTTATGGTTCTAATTTTTAATACTGAATCTTAAATATCACTTGCAGTCAACAATGGTGTTCATTGAAGAGCTCCTATCTTAAAGGGATGACAATCCTTGGGGGTATGCAGACAGTACACCAACATCATCATATTTGTCATTGTTTTTATAAACCTTAGGGAACAAAATCTGTGTCCAAAGCCTCTTCTTGTTCATTCTCAGAACTGACAAAGAACACACTGAAGACTTTTTAGCACAAAAACAAGCAGAGAATTCTAGACGGAGAAGCATCATCTCACCTTTCGGAGTCTTGCAAGGAGACCTGCCACGTGCTCGTGCTGAGCTGATTTAGCAAGATCCTCCGCTGTCTTCCCATCCTGTGAGAGAAAAACCATCTGTTTCTTTTCTTTGCAGAAGAGAGCAATGTGTGTTCCATGCACTCACTCCATCAGTCCGAGGGAAAAACAACATACCAGGCATCAGAAGTAGAGCAGGCAGGCAAAGAGCACGTCCTACACTGTCTCCTGCCAGCGGGACCATTGTTTTGTGTGACCCAAGAAAGCAAGAGACATAGGTACAACCACATGGTGGAGTCTTGTGGTATAACAGGGAGATGGTGTGTAGGCTTTAATCAAGACTCAACTGCTTGACGAGTGGTTCCCTGTCCTGAGCCCCTCTCTCTCATCAGGCAGCCCATCAGGAGTTCATTAGATGCTAAACTCTACATAAGGTGGGCCTACGTCTTATAGTCTTACACAGACAACCCTAGCCTTCATGATGCTTTTTTCCCCCCTAGCAATCACGTGCATTTCAAAGTCTTCTTAGTCTAGCAGCATAGTGTGATTTCAGTATTGCTGGTAAACACCAAAATAGGAACCCAAGAATCCACAGCATTTTGCTGTTTGTCGTGTGTGTGTGTGTGTGTGTGTGTGTGTGTGTGTGTGTGTGTGTGTGTGTGTGTGTGTGTGTTGGTACTGGGGCTTGAATTCAAGCCTTTGAGCTCTCTTGGATTTTCTGCTTAAGGCTGGTGCTTTACCTAAACTCAAGCCACGTTTCGTTCCTGTTGCTTACCTTTTACCTAGTGACTGTACAGGGCTGTACTTTCATGCTGAGTGAACTGATTTGTGTCTATACTATGAACATGCAACATGAGGACTACTGACTGAGAACCTCCTGTAAGCCATGCTGGAGTACCAGGTCTCAGTGCTTTGAAGACAGGAACTGTCTGAGTCAGGCTACGAAGCAGGGGCTGGCACTGTGCCCCCAGTACCTAGAGGGGGAGGGAGGCGGAGGGGCTGTTCTGTTGCAGTACAGAAGATCACTAAAACTCAAAAGTTGGCAGGGTGCTGGTGACTCACATCTGTAATCCTAGCTACTCAGGAGGCTGAGATCTGAGGATCACCGTTCAAAGCCAGCCTGGGCAGGAAAGTCCATGAGACTCATCTCCAATTAACCACCAGAAAACTGAAAGTGGCTCTGTGGCCCAAGTGGTAAAGCGCTCACCTTGAGCTGAAGAGCTCAGGGACAGCGCCCAGGTCCAGAGTTCAAGCCCCACGACTGAAAAAAATAAACAAACAAAAAGACCAAAAAACAGAAACAAACAAACAAAAAATCCTCAGAAGTTGAAAAGATCAGAAGCAATTTCCAAATAAATAAAGGTAACCTTTAAAATACAAAACAAAATCAACATAAGGAAAAGAAGTTTGGGGGGCTGGGAAGGTGGCTCAGTGGTAGAGCGCTTGCCTTGCATGCTCAAGGCCCTGGGTTTGATTCATCAGCACCACATAAGCAAAAAGAAAAAAGCCGGAAGTGGCGCTGTCCTTGAGCTGAAGAGCTGAGGGACAGCGCCCAGGCCCCAAGTTCAGGCCCCACGACCGGACCCAAAAAAAAAAAAAAAAAAAAAAGAAGAAGAAGTTTGGGTGTTTGTCACTGAGAAAAGTGCCATCTGTGTGAAAGCTCGGGTATGCCTGCCACAGTGTACCTGCAGATGGTCAGTGCTTTGCCGAGTTTTTCTTCAGACATGCATGGTGTCCCATTATCCTGAGATTTCTTGTTTATTATTTGTGTGCGTGCGTGCGTGCGTGCGTGCGTGCGTGTGTGTGTGTTGTTTTGTTCTGTTCATCCTCCCACCTCAGCTTCTGGGACTTGAACTCAGGGCCTTGCACTCCTGCTCAGCTTTCCATTTGAGCCACACCTCTATCTCAGCTTTTTGCTGGTTAATTGGAATCTCTTGGATGTGTCCACTGTGGCTGGCTTTGAACCACCAATCTCAGATCTAAGCCCCTTGAATAGATAGGATTACAGGAATGAGCTACTGGCACCTGGCTTAATTAACCTGGGATTTTTTTCTCATTTTGTTTTTCATTTTTGTCAGTCATGGGGCTTGAACTCAGGTTGGGCACTGTCCCTGAGCTCTTCAGCGCAAGGCAGGCACTCTACCACTTACGCCACAGTGTCACTTCCAGTTTTCTGGTGGTTAACTGGAATCAAGAGTCTCAAGGATTTCCCTGCTCAGGCTGGCTTTGAACCGAGATCCTCAGATCTCAGCCTCCTGAGTAGCGAGGATTACAGGCGTGAGCCACCAGCGCCTGGCATCAACCAGGAATTCTTAATCTTAGCACAACTGACCATTTTGGACCAGATAACTCTGGGTCATGGGCTATCAGGCACCGTGTAAGGATGTTTAGTAGCACTTCTGACTTCCACCTCCAAGGTGCCAGTAGTGTTTCTCAACCTCAAGATGATGTTACAACTGAAGATGTCTTTAGTCTCAAATGTTTTCTAGAGGGCAAAATTTGGAGAGGTACTCTGAGGAGGTCCACTTCCCAATTAGGACTGCTAGTTGCTCTCTACCTCCTTAAAGTGCTGAAACAGGTCCAGTGAGCAAGCAAAGGCTTCTTGTTTCCCTTACGGTATACTGCCCAGCCAGCTAGCACATCCTGGCAAACTGGTTTCTGTACTGATATAAGGGAAGCTTTAGCACAGGTGAAACATTGAGGAAGAGAAAGTCTGTAGGGAGAGGGTGGGGTGCAGGCCACTGGGGGCCTTCCAAAGGTTATGTCTGAGGCTGGTGCACCTGGAACAGGTAGGCTTTAAGAGTTCAGATGAGGCTCCAATCCTGGAGAAGAGCAGGTAGACAGTAAAAGGATAGAGAACCGGGAAGAAGCAGGGAAAAAACAAGAGTTAAAGGGCAGGCAGAGGCAGCAGGAGAAGCAGGTACAAGGAGGGCTTTCTATCCAAGGCAGGAGAGTGGCAGACTGTCAAGTACACCAGGCTTTGGGAGATGGCTAGGAACACAGAAATGAGAGCTTTTAGTGCTTGGGTGAGCAAAATGAGAAAAGCTCAAAGACCCATTGTCAAAAAGTCTCAAGGGTTAGGTATAAATGACTCTTGCCTGTAATCCTAGCTGCTTATTAGTAGGCTGAGATCTGAGGATTATGGTTCAAAGCCCACTCAAGAGTCTGCGAGACTAACTTAATTCCAATTAATCAAAAACAGCTGGAAGTGGAGCTGTTACTCAGGTGGTAGAGCCTTAGCCATGAGTGAAAATGTTGAGGGACAGTAAGTACCCAGGCCCTGAGTTCAAGCCCCAGATGCAGGTGAAGGTTTGTGACAAAGTAGGAATTCTTCACTTAGGGTCTTTGACTTCAATGGTAGAATAAGGATTTCTGGACAAGTCACGATGAACTCGGTGGAGCTTTATAGACAAGCAGATAAAAAGCAGACAGACAAGCAAAAAGGAAGGGGCACACTCTAATAGAGTGTGGATGCTCTCCAGGAGTAAAAGAGAGACACAGACACACACACAGCTCCTTGGCTGTTAAGGGTATTTATATGGAAAAGGCAGGAAGTCTGACTTCAACGTTATACACAGGTAGGTGTTTTATCTGTGCTCCAGGTGTTATGCTTTCTTAGTTTCTGGGTATTTTGGGCATTCGGTCCAGGTAAGAATGCATCCTTCCATAAAATAGATGCTTATCCTTGAGATAAGGCAGGCTCCTGTTGTCTGCATTTTGTTGCTTACATTTTGGGGGAGTGTTTCTCTCAGGAAGGCCTATATCCTGCCAAACAAATGTTAATTCTTGGGGTGAGAATCACATCTCTCAGGAAGAGAAATACATCCTGTTGATTTTCTTTGGAACATAGATGGCCCTTCTGTTTTTGAGTTGCCTTCACCAGCCTCATTTTTCTAAATTTCTCCTGCCTCATTTTCCCCCTAAATGACTTTGGTCCATTAATCTTAAGGGAAGTAGATGAATGAATATCTCTTGTAATATCTCTTTTCCCCTAGTTTTTCCTGCTTCATTTTCCCCCAAAATGACTCTGTTCCCTTAATCTTAAGAGAACAAAGCTTTAAGCTTGAGTTATTGGGTTTTTTTAATTCTTGGCAGCCATTTATCATGCCTCATTTTCCCTAGGCTATCTGCCTTATGTACAATCTCTCTCTCACACACACACGGACACACGGACACACACAAAAGCATGCACATACAAAGTCACACACACACAAAGTCACACACAGTCACAGGGGGTTTCTTCTGGGTGAGACAGGGGTAAAGGTGGCACTGAGTCCAACCTCTGAAGCAACTAGAACGGTTACAAAAATCCTGTTTCTTGACCTAAGTAGAAATGATTCACTATAGTTTACTTGTTTATGGTTTGTTTGTGCACTTTATTTTTTAAATCATTTTATTTTACAATAAAAATTTGGAAGGAAAAAGCTATGAAAAGAGTAACTGAGGGGGCTGGGAAGGTGGCTCAGTGGTAGAGCGCTTGCCTTGCATGCCTGAGGCCCTGGGTTTGATTCCTCAGCAACACATAAGAAAAAAAGAAAAAAGCCGGAAGTGGCTCTGTGGCTCAAGTGGTAGAGCACTAGCCTTGAGCTGAAGAGCTGAGGGACAGCACCTAGGCCCAGAGTTCAGGCCCCACTACTGGACCGAAAAAAAAAAAAGAGTAACTGAGGTCTCTGCTGAGTCCTGTGGAATGGGAAAAGAGGAGGGTACCAGAGGGGCAAAAGAAAGGAGGAAAGAAGTGTTGGGCTATTTAGAGGACTTGTTTCAACTTGTTCTAGCTAAGAACAGGAGAAAGGTGGCGGTAGAGGGCGCTGTTGAGCAGCCTTAGTTGTAGGATGGGAAGATGGGAGGTGATGGTTGTTCAGTGTGGGATTTGGGAACCGCCTCTCTTCACAGTCCTGAAATATGGCCCAAGAAGGACAGGCTGTGCCTGAAGATATCAAAAACGAGTTATAGACTAAAGAGTGTGAACGACCTCAAAAACCCCAGAACATTCAGGTTGAAATGACATACAGTATCTCTTTCGCTAAACAGAATATTCTCCCAAGTTTCATTTTCTTTGCTTCTTTTTCCTTTTCCCTGGTGGCTGCTAGGGCATTTGAAATGACACATGCCGAGGTTTTGTGTTTATGGGCGATGTGACCGTCTCAGCGCAGAGCCCAGCGTCCAAATGGTCATTCCAGTCAATGGCCACCCTTGCTCTAAGAGGAGCCCATCCCTTCCCCTGGCTGGAAGGAGGGGTACAGCCTGGCACTGCTTGCTCTAAGGGGACTCTCCACATGGTGTCCCTTCACTGTCCTCCCGGTTCCTGGGCAGTGCTGGTGGTTACCAAGCTCCGGGCGCTGCACTCAGGACTCTGCAGGGCCCAAAGCCCCTCAGCAACCACAGGTCCCCTCAATTCCATCACTGGACTTGCTCTTCTTGGTGACCACTTGGGTCTACTTGGGTCTGCATCCCTCTTATTTAGAAATTTCTGAGGACAAACCTCTAGTTATTTATTGAGCTATACTAGAGTTTCAGTACCACTTGAGCCAACTTACCCAGCCTTTTATCTTTTGGTTTATGCATGCATGCATGTATGTATGTACGTATGTGTGTGTGTGTGTGTATGTATGTATGTATGTATTTACTAGAGTTTGAACTCATGGACTGGGCTCTGTCTCCTTAGTCTCAAGGCTGGTGCGCTACCACTGGATCCATGCCCCATTTGTGACTTTGTGGTGGTTAACTGGAGACTAGAGTCTCTCCAATTTGTCTTCTGTGCAGGCTTTGAACCACAAACAGCAGATCTCAACCTCCTCAGTAGCTAGAATAACAGGTGTGAGCTACTAGTGACCAGCCTAGTTAGTTTTTAGATAAGGTCTTCTGCACTGTTGCCCGGAGCTAGACTTAGACTATGATTCTCCTACCTGTGCTTACTTCATAGCTGGCATAGCTGGGATTAAAGGCATGCACACCATCTTTGGCCACACTCCTATCTCATTGCCATGATTTTCCCAGTTAGGAGTACATGCCTGGTGCAGCTTAGATGCCTGGTATCTGGAGAATGAGTAAATGAGGAGGGTGAGAGAGGCTATGTGAGGTGCTAATATGAATACTAGGTCTAACTGGCACCTTATTGGCATTTTGGTGGATGATGGGGGCTTTCTGAAAACTTCTAGAGGTGAAATCTCATCCCTACCCGCAGCTGATAGGCTAACCTGAGTTCCAAGAAGCAGGGGCGGGGACTTGCACAATACATTTCTGTATCCGACATACCTGTACCACGAACTCTGAACTCTTGAGCTCCCTGTGACCCTTCCCCCAACCCTATTCAGACCCCATCACCTTAGCTGCCATTTTACCATGCCTCATGTCTTTTGATTCTCTTTCCTCAGGACACCATAGTGTCTCTTTTCAGCTTGTCATTAGAGTTGGTTTGCTGAGATCGTTTTCCTGCTCTTTCTTTACTACTCTCATGACTCAAGTCTCCTAACAGTTGTATTGGAGGCTGCACGTTTTGGGGGTACATGGGTCTGCTCATAGTCACTGGATTTCTAATAAAGACTCCTGATTCAGTCTCTCAAAATGTGGCTTCTCTGTTTCTCACAATGGAATCCCATAACAGGATGAACCTCTCCAGTGACCAGGAAGGGAGCAGAACACAGAGCTGTACCTGTGGGCATCCTGAAGAGGGGTGATGGGTGGCGACCAAGGAGATGACCATAGGGATGGGAAGAAGGAGAGGACCATGGGCTCACAGAGGGACTCTATGGAGCCAGAGGCCACACATGGAAATCCCAACCTATCATGCTATTTGACCAGATCTTCTGCTAACATCTTCGAAGATTACTTGCTAATGTTTTTCTTTATGAGGCACCATCTAAGAATAAATGCATATAATGAATTATCACGGAGGAACTCCACTGTGTGCTATGCACAGCAGGGTGGGGCCTTTCTCAGTGGGTGAGGGATGCAGTGGGGGAGGAGATACGCTAAGAAGTGGTCAAATCACATGCAAAACATTGTGTGCAAAACTGGGCCTGCAAAGCGAGCACAAAAGCGAGCCCAATGCTGCAGAGCTCACTGCAAAACATGAGCACGGCAGGGGAAGAAGTATACTAGACCACAGCCATGTCCTCTACAAAGTCCATTGAAGAGATGCTTTGTGGTCAAATGGCCTCAGTTACAACTACCTCTAACGAAGTAGCCTGCATCGCCAGAGATGATGAGTAAATAAGTGGGCATGGCTGCAGGGGTCCAACAGAGCTTTAAAAAACAAAAAGAGCATGGAGCTGGGGGCAGTGACTCTATAGATCTAGCTTCTCAGGAGGTGGAGATATGAGGATTTGAGTATACAGTTTGAAGCCAGCCTGGGTAGGAAAGTCTGTAAGACTCTTATCTTCAAGCTGGAAGGGAAGTAAGGATCAAGTGATAGAGTACCAGCCTTGAACAAAAACACTAAGGGACAGTGTCCAGGCTCTGATTCAAGTCCCAGTACACACACACACACACACACACACACACACAGGGCTAGACTAGGCCCTGTGAGACAGTCTGCTAACCCCTTGGTGATCGCCAACAAATGAGGCTCCACTTTGAGCCTTAGGGACACAGTTGATCTTCTTAATGAATCACTGCATATCAGCAAAGCTCTGAATTTCAGGACTGTCCCTTCCACACAAGCCTGGATAGAAGACTTACTCTTGCACCACCAGCAACACAAGGTAGCAATAATACTGTAACCTTATTGTGTCAGTCAAAGCATAGCTTTCTTTGGCATTTCCCCCTTACTCTTGCACCACCAGCAACACAAAGGTAGCAATAATACTGTAACCTTATTGTGTCAGTCAAAGCATAGTTTTCTTTGGCATTTCCCCCCACCCCTTGCAACAGTTCCAGAGTTTGAATTCAGGGTCTCATACTCTCTTTGCTTACTTGGCTGGTGCTTTACCACTTGACACAGGCCTCCAGCCTGGCTTTTTGCTGGTTAACTTGGAGATGGAATCGCCTGCACTTTTCTGCCTACCTGGCTTCAGGTCCCAGTGGCCTGCATAGCTAGGGTTATTTATTATTTTTTTTTGGCACTTCTTGGAATGCCAATTAAAGGGTTTCTTCTGCTGAGTGTCTGTGGAGAGTGTGAAGCGAGGGGTATTGAATGCATCTCACTTCAAATGGTATTGCAGGCTTAGCAGCAAAGGTGTGCTCTTTAAGCAGCACAGGGGAGCTCTTTACCTAATGATGGCCTGGGTGTGTGTAGGCGATGGGGGGCAATTGTATATCTGTACCCCAACCGGGGGTAGGGGGGCTTCTTTATCCTCAGTTCCTCCCAGAATGCAAAGGGCCTCCATGCCCTGGGGCTGCCTGGGAGCACTTAAGACAGAGAAGTCCATATATCTAATGGAAACTGCATCATTGTGAAACAGAACGGACAGAAAGGCCAGTGAGAACCAGTGGGAATTGCTGGCAGAGCAGGGCCTGGTGAAACAAGAAGATAAAACATTAACTAGATATTAAGCTGGGTTTGTGTGGGCAAATGTCTACATACTGCAGTGGAGGAGAGAAAGTGTAATAGCAGCTTGTCTGCTTTACAATGCAGTTGCCAAGGAATTCCTTCCCCCATGCCCCTGAGGAGGGAGAAGTTCCCAGCACCTCTCTCTCCAGCCACAAGCCAGTACTTACTGAGGTCAATGCCTCCACGTTGGCCCC
Organism: Dipodomys spectabilis; assembly: GCF_019054845.1. Classification (NCBI taxonomy): domain Eukaryota; kingdom Metazoa; phylum Chordata; class Mammalia; order Rodentia; family Heteromyidae; genus Dipodomys; species Dipodomys spectabilis. The sequence continues at coordinate 3,430,132 of NW_024870775.1, forward strand.
CATTAAACAGAGGTAGCGGACCACGTCCAGAATCCCGTTGTTGGAGGCAAGGTGCAGAGGTGTTCGTCCGTACTGGAAAGAGAAAACAAATAACAGCGTCTTCTCATGGTTGTTGCTGCGGAAACGTTTGGCTTCAGATGTGGGGAGCGTATTACAAGAGCCCAGTGTTAAGGAAGAGACCTGGGAAACACCAGCAAGAAAGAGGAGGCCGGACAGCTAGGCAGAACTACTGTAATTACTTTGCCATTGAAATAGCAGCTTCAAGTCAGGAGCTGGTGGTTCACACCTGTAATCCAAGCTACTCAGGAGGCTAAGATATTTGGATTTGGTTCAAAGCCAGCCTGGGCAGAAAAGTCCATGGGACTCTTACATCCAATTAACCAGCAAAAGGCCCAAGGTAGTTGAGTGCTGGTGGCTCACACCTGCTATCCTAGCTACTCTGAGACTGAGATCTTTGGATTGCGGTTCAAAGCCAGCCTGGGCAGGAGAGTTGGTGAGACTCTCATCTTTAGTTACCCACCAAAATGCCAGAAATAGAGCTGAGGCTCGAGTGGTAGAGCGCTAGCCTTGAGCAAAAACGCTAAAGGACAGCACCTGGCCCTGAGTTCAAGCCTCAAAACTGGCATAAAAATTAAGACATCCACTGATAATCCAATGAGGCTGGTCACAGGTAATTGACATTAGATTTGCTGCAGTGCTAGAAGAAAGGAGGCCTGGGGCAAGGGCAAGAGGGTCCCAATAGTCTAGTGATATCTGTACTGTAGTTCAATTTAAACATAGCCAGGGAGTAAGGGCTGGGAGGACCGCTGCCGATGACACTTGGAAGAGCAGAAATTTCAAGATCAGACTCACTACGGTTTTTATGCCTGTGGTTCCCAAACGGTATGCCCTGGCACCCCAGGGCATAGTAGTGAATGTACAGGAGTGCTCAGGAGCATTTCAGGTGTTTGATGAAACCCCGAGGTTTGGATACTAATTTAGACTTTCCTGTTGGACTGTGTTTCTTTACAGGGGCAACCTGTCTTCACAGGTCTGCTCCAGGTGGGTTGGTATTGTTAGGAAAAGAAGGGAGTATCTGGAGAAAACCATTTTCTTTTAAATGAGCATGCACCAGTTCTGGGGCTTATACTCAAACTGGGTGCTGCTCCTTATCTTTTTTTCACTTAAGGCTGGCACTCTACCTCTTGCCACAGCTCCACTTTTGACACTGTGGTGATTAATTGTAGGCAAGAGTCTCAGATTGTTCTGCACAATCTGGCTTTGAATCTCAATCCTCAGATCTCAGCCTCCTGAGTAGCTAGAAGGTGTGAGCCACCAGTGACTGGATACCGTCAGGACTTTTGACCCATTGTAACAATGAAATGTATAAGATACTATGTTGAAAAATGAACTTTTCAATTTAGGCAGGGGGAAAGGGGAAGTTGTAGTTGTGGAGGTAGGAGGAAAGGGATGGTAGGGGAAAAACAAAGGAGGAGGCAATAATGCTTGATAGGAAATGTTGCTCATGTAACTGTAACCCCTCTGTACAGTATTTTTACAAAAAACTTATTTAAAAAAAGAGGATAATAGTTGGTACTGGCAGAAGTGTCCAGTATGAGCCCAAAGTTGGGAAGTTCTGCATACCCAACAGCCACATGCATCTGTTAGTAATCATGGTTATGCAAGAATGAAATAAATAGTATTAGCCTGCCTTTAATTTGCATGCATTATGTTTCTCAAAGGCTATGGAGCTGTTTGGGCTCAACTTCCTCATGAGCAGAACTGTAAGGTTTTCATTCGCCCAAGGCAGAATGGTCAAAACACCAAGGGGGCTGGGAACTGATCATTTGGGAATCTCTGTTTTGTACTGTTGATTTGTACATGTTGGGTTTTCTTATGAACTGGACATTTATGCTCACACAAAATATCCAAACAACACAAAAGGCCATGTGGTAGAAAATTAAAATCCTCAGCCCTTATTCTACCTCTTCCCCTGACTTCACATTTTGATGTACTTCCTTTCAAGCTCTTATGTAAAGTTGTCTCTTACGTATGAGCCAAGATGTGATCATCCTCTGCATTCTTCTGTCCATTGCTTTAGTCAACCAACAATGGACGTAAATTTGTTCTGTGCTCCTGAATTCCCATTGTATGGCCATGTTATGAAATTCACTTCTTACCTGAGACAGACACTTAAAGGGGATTCCAGTGCCTTCCTATTTTATTTATTCATTCATTTTTATTTGAACTCAGGCCTGGGTGCTTTCCCCTTAGCTATTTCATGCAAGGCTAGCACTCTACCATTTGACCTACAGCTCTACTCCCAGACTTTTGGTGGTTAACTAGAACTAGAGATAAGCGTCTCAGGGACTTTTCTCTCCAGGCTGGCTTCAACTCTTGATGTTCAGATTTCAACCTTATGAGTAGCTAAGATGTGAGCACTAACACCTGGCCAGTTCCTGCTTCTTATAAACAATGCTACAATGGGTGCAATCATACATATTTTGTTGATTTTGATCTCTCCAGTGATTTAGAAAGTAGACATCATCAGGTTTTCAAGTATCATAAATTTAATGTGAGGAGAAAGGATTTGAAAATCAAGATGAAATGTGTGGGGATGAAATAAAGTTATAACTATAGTTCTAGAATATGTAGGATTTTTTTTTTATAAAAGGGATGAGAAACAGGGAAGAAACAGCACAAGCAAATAATTGACCTCCTCCCTTTTTTTTCCCTTTTTGTGCCAGTAGTAGGGCTTGAAATCAAGGTCTTGAGCTCTCGCTCTGCTTTTCTGTCATGGCTGGTGTTCTGCCACTTAAGCATGCCTCTAGTTACAAAACTGGTTCTTTTGAAGAACTCAATTATATTCCAAGCTCTTCACTGTCTAAACCCCTCATTCCTTTCCAGTTTAATCTTCTCCCTTTCTTCCTCCACCTGCCCTGTGTCCCTTTTGTATATCCTGTAGTCCTCAATGGACAAACATGCAGTGCACAGTATGAAATTGGCTGTTCTGATCTCTTTATCAAGCACAGCCCTAATGGTTTTGTTACATCCAGAGAACCTTTCTGATTCCATCCTTGTAGCCATGACAACACAAGATCCTGAAAAAGTACACATATCTGTCTCCATGAAGCCTGAGGGTGGAACCTCCCAGTCTGGCCTCCACAAGCTCCTCACTCCACGTCTGGCACAGTGGTGTGTAAGAAGGGCCCACAGCGGCACTAGATGGGCACAGAGCCCTTGCTCCTGTACCCACGTGTGTCCAAGGTGTGTCTTGGTGACACTATGCATTATCTCTTTCCTTCTCTGCTATATTTGTTAACTCAGCCATGTTCAACAGCCACTGTCCTGCTCTTCGTGTGACAAGAGGGAAGCACAAAGAAATGTCAACTGTCTTCAATGCTCATAAAGACAGTGACAATAACTTGCCACATATTGTGACAGGAGTATTGTTTGAGCAGTCACCTTTATCTCTGGGGGAATCTAATCTAGCAAGAAAAAGAGGAGACGATGCCACAGGAAAAGAGTGATGGGGTGCCTGAGGAAGGTGGTTACCACTGGGCCATGGCCAGGCCAACAGCCAGCTGCTTGAGAAACTACAGAAAGATAGGTTGGCCATGATTTGGTGGGAATGTCTTCCCTTTACTTTTTGCACACATTTTAAATATGTCGAGACCATTTTTTTTCAAGAAGGGAAAGAAAAGGGAAGGGAGAGGAGAAGAGGAGGAAGAACAGTATGGATATTGTTTGTCCACCAAAGGTGGACATACACTAAGACTTAGTTCACAATGAAGTAACAGTTTGAGGTGGAAGCTTGGGAGTTGGGCCTAGTGGGAGGTGAGTAGGTCATTAGGGTTCTAAACTGGGAAGTGCCTGTCTTTTACGAATTGGTAAGTCTCAAAGGACTAGACTGGCCAGATAAGAAAGGAATTAGCAGTGGGCAATGCCTAAGACTTAGAATACTGTCTTCAGACTCCCACAGCATAAAGGTTACCATCTGCAACTTCCATTATAATTAATCATATAATTGCAAAAGGAATCCTTTTTAAATATAATACTCTAGTTGTCTTAAATATTAATTCTTTTACCTCAAACAAATCATAATAAAACACTGCTTTTACTGTGTGTCCCTTATAGTCTCCACTATCAAAGATTAATTCCTGTTAGACTTTGTTAACACAGTGTTAGCACAAAGGTGCTCGTGGTTCATCGTCAGGGCTAAACGCACACACTATTCATGTGAAAATTTAGATGGAGCTGGGTGCTAGTTGCTCATACCTGTAGTCCTGGTGACTCAGGAGGCTGAGATCTGAGGATCATGATTTGAAAACAGCCTGGACAGGAAATTCTAAGACTATTATCTCTTACTCACTAGCAAGAAGCCAGAAGTGGAGCTGTGACTCCCATGGTAAAGTGCCAGCCTTGAGCAAAAAACACTACAGTACCAATTCCCTGAGTTCAAGTCCCAATAAACACACACACACACACACACACACACACACACACACACACACACACACACACACACACACACACACACAACACAGCTATACAATGCAAGTTTGTGATACAGCTATACAATGCAAGTTTGTGTGAATAGTGAAGAGATATCAGCAGGCATTTGGCCCAAATCCAGAAACAGGTGGCTGGACAGATTGAGGTAGGATGTGTGGGGATCTGTCCTCCATACTCACCTTGTTTGAGATGTCCAAATTGCAGCCTGCCTCACAGAGGGCCACCACAATAGGCACATTGCCATCTTTGCAGGCCACATGGAGTGGTGTGTTGCCATGCCTGTCTTGGAAATCCACAGAACACCCGTGGCTGAGAAGAGCCTTCATGACTTCCACCTGACAGCGCCTCACAGCGAGATGCAGGGCGATGTGTCCATCCTGAAACACAGCCAGCTCCATGAGTGCTTCTCATTTGGATAGGTGGCCCCTGCCTGTCCATCTCCACCCCACCCCCACCTCTGCACCAAAGTGCGGAGGCTTCATTGACAGCAGGATCACTACTACAACGCCCGACAGAGGTTACCAAAGTTATCAATTCAGCCTGGTGTGAGTGGCTCATGCCTGCAATCTTAACTGTTCAGAAGGGTGAGATTTGAAGATCGTGATTCAAAGCCAGCCCAGGTGGGAAAGTCCAATTAACGACCATAATGGCACTGTGGCTCAAGAGGCAAAGCACAATCCTTGAGCTAGTGCCCAGTGGTGCTCAGGGACAGCACCCAGGCCCTGGGTTCAAGCTCAAGACCAGCAACCCCTGCCTCCCCAAGTCATCATATCTACTTTGGAAGGGTATGACGCTGTATCTATTCCATGCTGAATAATCACGGCCTAAGAACCTTCCTTTCTGTGAGCCTCAATAAGACATTAAGAAATGATTGATAACTCAATGTTGACAAAAAGGAAATCTTTTTAAATTTCATTTTAATCATGATCCTCCTACCTCTGCTTCTACAGCAACTTGGATAATAAGCATAGGCCACCATGCCTGTCTTGTTCATAGGATAAATTCTCACTAACTTTTGCCTAGGCTAGTCAAATTGTGATCGTCTTATATATGCCTCCTGAACAGCTAGAATTACAGGTTTGTTCCACCATGCTCTGGCCTAAAAACCACTTTTAAAAATCTTTGTTCCGAAATACTAAGCAGACTCAATTATTTCATTTTTGAACCAAGAGAAACTGATAAAATGACAAAGAATAGTTTGCATGTAGGGGAGGCAGGTATAACTTGCTTTGCCCCTACATGCCACACAAAGAACCTAGGAACCCATTCTACTTATTGCAAAGGATTGAGAGACAGGGAAATTCTGAAGCATTTCTGTCTCTTATCTGTATGAGTTTCTCCATTCAGAACTGAGGCCACAGGGGTGGAGTCACTGCCTGTGATAGAGTTCTCATGGGTGGTAAGATGCTAGTAGTAACACTGACCTTAATCTACTAGATTCCAGTACCATCCCTCCCCAAGTTGTGACCAAAAAGAAAGTCTCCAGATATTACCAAGTCTCTGGGGACAGCCAGGTGCTAGTGGCTCACACTTGTAATCTTGGCTACTCAGGAAGGTGAGATCTGAGGATCACAGTTCAAAGTCAGTCCATGAATAAAAGTCCTGAGGACTCTTATCTCCAATTAACCATCAAAAAAGCCAGAAAAGTAGCTGTGGCTTAAGTGGTAGAGTACCAGCCTTAGGTGAAAAAGCAGGGACAAGGTTCATGCCCTGAGTCAAGCCTCAGGACTGGTGTATGCATGCATGTGTGTGTGCGCGCACGCATACACACACACACACACACACACACACACACACACACACACACACACACACACACACACACACACACACAGTCCGCCTTGAGAACCACTGTTCCCTACCAGGACAAGACTTCACAAACCAAGTTACTAAAGTAACTGAATCCTAACTTTAACTGGCTACAGCTACATCACAGCCACAGCCTCATTTTAAGTACAAGTTCATCATAAAAACATTATGCTGAATTTGCTTAGGCCAAAAGAACACACCTGGTCTACAACTGTCAGACAAGAGTTTGTCTAACAAAACCACCTTCTTTCTTTGTGAATCTGAAAATAAACACTACACTGCCAGTTTAAATCCCCACTGAGGAATGTCAGATTCAGTTATCATGGTACCTGCTCTAAAGCTGCGAAAGAAACAAAATATCTTGACCAGTTCCTCAGTTTTGGTTTTTTTTTTTTTTAAAAAAAAAGCCACATATGAATATACATGACTAAAACAAAAAACAGAAATCGTCATTAGCCTGGAGTAGGTGGCACACACCTAGCTATTTAGGAGATAAAGATTGGGAGAATCATGGTTGGAGGTCAGCCTGGACAAATAGTTCTCAACCAAGAGAAGTATGTGCCTGCCATTCTAGCTACAGCAGGAAGCAAAAATAGGAGGATCGAGATTCCCCGAAGGATGAGGCCAGAAGAGAAGATCCTATCTTAAAGATAAAGCAAAATGAGCTGAAGGTGTGGTTCATGAGGTACAGTACCTACTTAGCAAACATGAAGTAGTGGTCCCTGACCAAACAAGAAAATTAATAATAATACTTGATTATCTCAGAGATACAAATCCCCAGATCCCCAGATCAATTCTCGGTATGTGTGGCCCATTAATCACCTTGTCAGAGGCATTGAGGTCAGCTCCATGTTCAGCCAGACATTCCACAATGTCATGGTAGCCCCTGGCCGAGGCTGTCAGCAGTGGCGTCTCTCCTTCTCGGTTCTTGACATTCACGTTACAGCCTGCTTCGCAAAGGGATTTGGCCACCGAGTAGTAGCCGTGCCAGGCTGCACAGTGCAGGGGGGTTTCTTCTTCCTAACCAGACACAAGGGCACAGAGGAAGAGAATGCATCCATGGGGGAAAAGTACAAGGTAGGGTCAGCCCCAGTCAAATCCTGCAGCAAGGGCAGATCAAGGGTGTGGAGAGAAGGCGATCACAGCTAAGGGGAGAAATATTCATCTGAAATAATTACACCAGAGTGAGCCACTGTGATTAAGAACAGGGCCAATATTTCATCCTTCTTCTCTTTCCTGAATACTTAGCGTTGCATGAATTTGACTTTCTCAGCACATTACTGTCAAATGACTTTCGGGAGCCCACTGGAACCCTGAGCTCAGCTTTCCTAAACAATAGGGCCTCCATGTGGGTAGCTTTATAGCATCTTGCTTGCAGAATTGCCTTCATTTAACTTTATCTGAACCTATTAATAGGAGGAGAGAACATTTCTCTGAGCAAGAATTCGTCTAGCAATGTTCAGCCTCCAAGATTTCTGACATGGAAGGAAGACAAAGATGAGTTAGGACAGTCACTGCTCTGACAAGGAACTCAGGATAACTATATTCTAAGGAATCAAGGAAACTGCTCGGGACCTTGAGGTCTGGATGTTTCCAGTCCACCTCAACAGACCCAATTCTATCTCTGACAAGTGGGACGGGGTGTGGTTACAATTGGGTATGCAACTTAGGGAGAACATGGGAAAGTTACAGCACTGCATGTGAGAACCTGTCTCAGTAATAGACAACAAGAACCTGACTCCAAAGGAGTCCACGGTACTCTCAGCAGCCCGTGTGTAGATGCAGAGAGCAGAGGGGGTGAGCCCAGCAGCAGTCACGACCCACCTTGTCCTGGAAATTGGGATTTGAGCCAAAGCTGCACAGAAGCTGGACCACATCGGCATGGCCATAGCGAGCGGCCACGTGGAGGGCTGTCTCTCCAGACTGCAAAGGAAGCAGAGCATTCAGAGGGGCTGTGGAGAACACAGCACAGGGCCCCCTCTCAAGCATGGCTGGTCCACACTCTTCCCGTTGGTAAGGCGTTTTGTCCTCTCTTTCAGGCCATAGAAGCAGCCCTGATTTCTCCAATTGTTATTTTTGAGCTATGGTCTCCTTGTCCCTCAGGCATGTGCCTACTATGGGCTTTGCATCCACAGGTACCTGTCAGTGTACCCACCTTCCCTCCATAGAGATGGGAGTCTCTTGAACTTTTCTATCCCAGCTGGCCTGGTACTCTAATCCTCCTCATCTTAGCCTCATGTAGCTTAGAATAATAGGTATGCACTATGGAGTCCAGCTAGGGGTTGAGAACAAGTGTTTGAGAACGTTTCTGCTCTGCCTGGTCTTGAACCTTGAACTATGGTTGCCCACATTCTCAGCCTTCCAAGTATCCAGGAGTATAGGTATGAATCACTGGTATTACCTGTTTGTTTCCCTCCCTTCCTTCCTCTCTTTCTAAAAATACACCGAATAATTCTGCTTTTACTATTAGGTTCACCAAATGGCAGTTACTTCAATGTACAGTTTTATTTATTAACAGGTTTCTTGTGTCCGTGGATGTTTGGGGGATCTAGTTATTTCCTACATTCTTGGGAGATTTTTAAAGAATCTGCTCATACAACTAATTTTATTAGTGAATAATAAGTGTACCTCCTTTAAGATACTTCAATCTTCCCTTGAAAAAAAAAGTCAAAATAAACTAACTTAAAGTAGTCAGAACAAGTTATTTGATTACCAAATGCCAGAAAACTGCAGTGACAAATTTGTGAATGGGTAAGAATCTTATATGTCTCCTAAAGGCCCATGTGTTGAATGCTTGTTACCTACCTGTGGTGCTGTACTGCTGGGTGGTATGTGGCCTATAGGGGGTGGGGGCTAGTTCATGTCTTTGGCCTTAAAGTTGTCCCTGGGGGCATGCCTTTGAAAGGGATATTAAAACTCTGGCCTCTGCTTTTCTTCCTCTTTGCCTCCCAGGTGTCATGAAGTGAACAGTTTTGTCCCGTCACACACTCCAAACCACAGCTTTCCAAAAGCAATAGAGCTACTGGCCATGAACCATGACTTCTAGAACCATGAGCCAAAATAAACCTTTCCTCCTTTTGAATTGATACCCTCGGGGGTTTTGTCTCAGTGATAGAAACTATGGTTCAGTGAACATGGTTTAGTGAATGACCTATGAAATCACATATGGCCACCTTGACTAAACATCAGCAATGAGCTTTGGAAGCAGAGAAATAATATACAGTAGAATGACTAATGAATGAAAAGGTAGGAATCCTAGCTTGAGTCTGGTTCCAGAAATGCCAATTAGTGTACAAGATTCTGGTACAGACTGAATAAAATGAACATATATTAATGTCACTTGATAAACGGGAAACCTTCCTATGTACTCCAAATCCTTACTTTATGTGATCACCATACTAATCTAATCTACTAGTGCCAGTGATGTGTAAACTCAGATTGGTGAGCCACAGAAAAGAGGATGAGAATGGTAGGCGCTTCCACAGCACAGTGAATCTGAACATCTGCAATAGAGAGCTTGTGATATGGCAGATAATTCGCTACTTGCATTTTATGGTAACAATTTTACAGATTTCAAGTTAAGGCAGATTTTTAATATTAGATTGAGCCACGGATACAAAGTAACTTCTACCTTAAATTATCTGCAGGAGGGTTTTATCCTGAATTCTTAAGGTCCTTATTCTTTAGTTCTGGTAGACCAGAACTAAAATGTATCCTTTTACTATTTTCTCTAAAGAGTAGAGGCCTTACCTTGTCTTTCACATCCAGAGGGCATTTGTTCTCATTGAGAAATTTCAGAGTATCCACATGGCCATGACGAGAGGCCCAGTAGATGGCATTGGATCCACCCTGCATGAAGCCAACACAGTCATATGTCTAGAGAGCTCCCAGATATGAATGCATGTGTCCATTCCTAGGAGGCCACAAGCCAGAGGAAGCACTGGTTCTGACAACTTCACCACAGTTGTCAAAAGTGTTGCAATAGAGTAAGTTCAGCACGGGTTTCTCCCTAATACCTTTGAAACTAACGTTATTACTTATTGATCAATTTATTGTCATTAGTATTATAATTATTATTATTGTCCATCATGGGGCTTGGACTCAGGACCTGGGCACTATCCCTGAGCTCTTCTGCTCAAGGTTAGTGCTCTACCATTTTGAGCCACAGTTCCACTTCTGGTTTTCTGGTGGTGAACTGGAGATAAGAGTCTCGCAAACTTTCCTGCCCAGGTTAGCTTTGAACTGTGATTCTCAGATCTCAGCCTCCTGAGTAGCCAGGATTCCAGGCTCTACTTTTATTTATTTTAATAATGTAAAACTCTCATTTCAACCTCTTATTAACATTCCTTGTAGAGTCAGCTTTCAGTACCTGCAGAGGATGATTCCAGAACTCTCCATGATATACCAAAATCCATAGATGCTAAAGTCTACCCTTCACCCCACTTTTTTGTTTTCTTTGTTTTAATGTTTAAGCAGTTGGGCAAAGAGGTTTCAGTTTTAACCTGTCAGTTTCTTTGATTTTTTTTTTTTTTTTTGCCAGTCATGGGGCCTGAACTCTGGGCCTGGGTGCTGTCCCTCAACTCTTCAGCTCAAGGCTAGCGCTCTACCACTTGAGCCACAGCTCCACTTCTGGCTTTTTCTGCTTATGTGGTGCTGAGGAATCGAACCCAGGGCCTCATGCATGCAAGGCAAGCACTCTACCACTGAGCCACCTTCCCACCCCTAACCTGTCAGTTTATGAGTGCAATCCATGTTATCAATGTCATCCCTTCCCGTGTTCTCCACCATCTTTTCCCGACCTCCTCCATCCCCTCAAGTTCTATTTTTCTGTATGCTCAATTACCTTCTACAATGGTGTATTATTTGCATATAACCCATACACAGCCTCACATATACTTTAAATCAAGTCGAGATTACTCAGAACAGTCAACAGGATGGAAAAATTACCATATTATTTACAGAATAACAAGGACTACTTCCTGGAATTTTCTTCCTTGATATTTTCCATCTACAACTGGTTGAATCAATGGTTATATAGCCCGTGGATAGGCAGGGCTGACTATACTGGATAGGGTGAGATGGACCCATGTTGACAGTCTATTGCATAGGCTGGGGTCATGGATCAAGTGGTGGAGTTTTTGTCTAGCAAGTGTAAGGCCCTGAGTTCAAAGCCTGGTGCTACAACAACAATAACAATAACAAAAGCCTATGGCAACTGAGAACAGCTGCTTGCAATGATCATAATTGTTAATGGTATTATTTATACTTCGAAAGTGAGCTAAACCTCCAAGTGTGTCAACTTAATTCAGTGTATAATAAATATATAGGCAAGAGCATTTCTACTATATTAATCAAATAATGAAAACCTTTCCAAGTGTGACCTCAAAACCTTTCAACAAAACTTGGTCAGTAAAGAGGACAGTCGAGAGGATGAACAAAGAAATGCTGATATGAAGCTGCAGGGCCCAGGACCAGAGAAATCAGAGTCTTTTCCTAACACAAGTGCCACACTGAGCAACTGTCTAAGCAATACACATTCCTTTACAGGAAACAGAAACAAATTAGGGCATATTTGCCTTCTATGACCCCTGTGATCAGGAGCCATTTAGAAACACATAAAATAAGAATTCCTTTTCAATAAGTTAGAACTCACCTTATCCTGGACATCAATTCTTGATCCTCTCTTAATGAGTAGCTGAAGTATCTGAATATTGCCACAGCCAGCAGCAATGAGTAATGGAGGAGTCCCATGCTGGAAAAGATGAGAAGCAAGTATGATTTTTTCAGGTTTAGGAAGAAAGAAAAAGCCCAAACTTATCACCATTGTTCCCACAAATCTCCTGGGTCTCTACAAACTGAGTTGTGGCTGTCTGACAGAAAGAGAGACAGTCAGAGGGTCAAGCAGTCCCTCTCCCCTTTGGATTCACAATCAAAAGTGACACTGTCATTTTCAAGATGGGAAGGTCCAAAATGTCAGGGGTAGCTGGGCCCAGTGGCACATGTCTGTAATCAGGAGGCTGAGCTCTGACGGTCAAAGTTCATAGTGAGCCCTATCAGGAAGTACAACTATGGCTCAAGTAGTACAGTGCCAGCCTTGAGCAAAGAAGTAAAGAGCAGCTTCCAGGCCCTGAGCATGCGCGCGCGCTTACACACACACACACACACACACACACACACACACACACACACACACACACACGTCAGGGGCTGCGGTACAGTTGGAGAATAAAAGAAAGCTTTAGATGTAAGAAGCCCTTCTGTGTAACTCAAGTTAAAATTAACAGGAGTGGGTTTTGTCCCATAGTTCCAAATGAAAAGGAGGATGAAAAGCATTCTAATGACTTTCAAGATGGGACTTGAAGGTTCACTGTCACAGTGACATACCCACCCACCAGCCCAGGGAGAAGAAAATCCTACCTTGTTGGGTTGGTTAACATCGTAGTTGGACAATGAGCCCAGAAGGTGCTGCAAGCCTGGAACATTGTCATCATTGATGGCATGGATGATGGCTTTCATGACAAAAGAGTCTTCCTCATCCTGAGCCAGACATCAAGAAACACAAGCATGAGCTTGTTGGCCAAGAACCTCTTACCTTATCAGCATAAGAGAAATGAGTACACACTAGCTAAAGGTGAAATCTGGAGGAAGTAAGACATTGGATTCCCCATCTGCATGGTCATGAAAGGAACTGGAAGGTAAAATTTTGCCCTTTCCATGTGGCAAACCACTACCACCTGCCTGAACCTTATGTCACCTGCATTGTAACCTAGACAGCAAACAGCTTTCAAGATTCAGATTTTGAACAACAGTAATGACCAGTAACCTTTTTCTGTTTATCTTCAGAATTTGTTAATATATAGTTCCAGAACCAATGTGAAGAAAATAAAAAGCTGAATAGTGGTGTCTCAATCCTAGGTACTCAGGAGGTTGAGCTCTGAGGATATTGCAGTTCAAAAATGGTCCACCCAGACAGATCTTCAATTAACCAGCAAAAAGTTAGAAGTGGAGGAATGGCTCAATTGATACAGCACCATCCTTGAGTGGAAAATGCTAAGCAAGAGTGCAAGGCCAAGAGTTCAAACCACAATATCAAGAAAGGAAGAAAAGGAAGAGAAGGAAGAAAAGGAAGGAAGGGAGGGAGGGAGGGAGGGAATTGGAGGGAGAGAGGAGGAAGACAGGGGGAGGAAGGGAAGGAGGGACAGAAAGAGAGAAAAAAGAAGACAAACCACAGAATCAGGGAATGGTATATTTGAAAAAGTCTCAATTTGGAGATGTTCTAATTATTTATCCTTTTTTCCCCTGGCAATACTGAGATTTGAACCTAGGGCACTGTGCGTGCTAGGCAAACACTAACACTTGAGCCATTTCCCTCCCCCACCCCTGCCCCCTGCTCAGCATTTATTGGTCTGAGTATACTTGAAGTAGGGTTTTACTTTATGTCCAGACTTGCTTTGAACCATGAATACTGTTATTTATGTTTCTCACACAGCTGAGGTGACACCACACACCATCACATCCAGCTATTATAGTTGAGATAGAATCCTATACATTTTTGTCTATGCCAGTTCCTCTCTATATAAATATATTCCTTCCTGTATATACATGTGCTCCTAAATAGGAAGAATTAAAAAAAAAAGCAGCAGGGGCCAAAGGAAGCACAACTTATATATTTCTGAATATAAATAACTACAAAATATTAAATAAGAAGTTTGTTAATCTTTTCCACCTTGTATTTCTAAAATACAATACATTGAAAGTAAGAAATTAGCTAGGTACCAGTGGTCCATGCCTATAATGCTACTGAGGAAGAGGCTGAGATCTATAGGATTGTGGTTCAAAGCCAGCCTGGGCAGAAAAGTTCCCTATACTCTATTCCAAAAATGATGAGCAAAAAGTAAGACTGGAGATATGGCTCCAGTGTTAGAATGTTAACTGAGCAAGCTGAGTGAGTTCAAATCCCAGTACCAACTGCCCGGCACAAAAAACTCACTAAGAAATAAACTAGGGGCGGAAAAAATCCCAAACAAATTAAATTCTGGGCTAATAAACATACAGTAATGGCTATTAATATTTTCAAGTAAGTAAAGGTATGCCCAGAGGCTGAGTGTGTGCTTGGGAGGGCAGAATGGAAAAAGCTTTGCTGAAACTCTTTTTCCTGAATTCAGACGCACTCCATGAGGAATCTGCTCATTTATTTGTGTGCAGGACGCATCTTTAAGAACACCACAGGTTCTGCTTCTATCTCAATCCCAGTGGATAACTAGGAATCAGTTATTTGCATGGGGGCGGAAGTCCAAAAAAAACAGAGCAAACCCGAAGGATGAAATTACTTGTCGGAGGTTCCCCTGGGATTAGCAGTGCAGGGCAGGGAAGGAATCTACCTCTGGAAGGGGATCCTGACACCTGGGTGTCTCTTCAACCTAAACTTTTCACAGTGACATGTATTTCTCCAAACTGGTTATTCAATATGATTATAATTTACAGTCTTTAGTTACTCTCATTATCCTGCTCAGATTCATAGCTGTCATCTTTCCCCTGGCTCAATGCATTCCCAAGCAAGCCTTTCTCTTCTCTTCCTTACTTACTTCTCTTCCTACTTCTTTTTGAAAAATCTATTTTTCTTTCTTTAACCTCTCCAATCTGTTTCTTACTCCACACAAAGCTAGAGCTGGAGCCCTGGCGAAGCAGTTACTAGCTTGAGAAGAAAACAAGAGCAGGTGTGTGCTGACTAGTGTACGTATAGTCCCCTGTGCCTCCCAGGAAATGCTGGTGATTCAGTTACAGGGCAGGGTGGTTCCCACAGAACCTCCATGCCTGCCTTTTCTGTGGGGACTCTTTACCTCCCAAGTAAACAAAACCCTCTTGTCTGTCAGGGAAAAGCCTCATCAAATTTAGCTATGTCTACTCATATCTGAGGAGCTCATCTGTGATTAGGTTTCAGTTTGGGCTGGGAGAAATAGTGGTGCTGTTGTCTGGGGATCTGGGCTGTCAGTACCATGTCCATAAACCAAGTGAGTTTGGCCTCTGGTCTAACATAAGCCTCATCACTCAGCAGCTGGGCATTTTCCTTTCATGTTGGTGGGAGAGAAGGGGATAGGGACCATATGCCACTTCTGTACTACTATGATCCTAGAAGCCCTATGTTAGCGCCAATTGAGAGGTCTCATTTTAATTTATGTAAATTAGAATGAGTTCTTCCCTCTTGTCCTAGCCAGCATCTCTTTTACCAGAGAGAGAAAAGAGGGACAGAGAAAGAAAATGAATGTGTGTGGGTGTTTGTGTATGTGTGTGCAGGGGTATATACAGGGTCTGTGTACCATATGTTTGCAGTGTGTGTGTGGTATGTGGTATATATATGGTACGCAGATGAGTGGTGTGTGATATGTATGGTGTGTTATGCATTGTATGGTATGTGTAATGTGTGCTTTGTGTATGGTATGTCTGTCTGGTGTATGTGTGGTGTGTATTCATGGTATATATGTAATGTGTATGTGGTGTTTGTATATGTTGTGTGTGATAAAAGAGGTCTAGTGTAGGTATGTGTGTGGTGCGTGTTTTGGTGTGTTGTGTGTGGTAGAGTGCAGTGTGGTGTGTTTGTGTGGTAGAGACAGGTAAGAAGGTGGTGGTAGATATATTGCCAACCAAATCAAGGTGAAAAGGGAAGGTAAGACGCAAGGTAATGGCAAATCCTCCAGCTAGAACGGAATAAGCACAGGCCTGACATTTCCAGGGCTTGAGGTTTTCTGGATTGTCAAACACACAGGGTATCTTAAACATTACAAATCCACAGCACCAAGAAAGCTGGCTGAAGCAACCAGATCTGCTTACCAGAGTATCATCGCTGCGGGCCACGCTCATGTTACTTCGGGACAGGAACGACCGGGATAATCTTTGGCACAGGGATATCAAGCGAACAGATTGCTTCAATAAAGAAACGAAAAGACATAAAAAGTCAGGAGAGAGGATAGTGACAACACAGCCTTTAAGATGTGTTCTTAAGGACAGCATGCTTTTATCAGGCAGTGATCTTGAAGCAGATTGGACTATATCTGATAAAAGAGTAAAGGTCTTTTTAAAGGTCTTACAAGTCAAGAATATAGGAGAGACAGGTTCTCTGCATTTCATTATGAAGCTGTGGACCCTCTGCCTCCATGCATTGTTTTCTATCCTTTGAGGAAGATGACAATATTGTGACAAGCCCTGAACAGGTTCCCTTGGGAAAGTCCAGCATGCTAGGGGACAGACTCAGAATCCTCTGATCCAGGAAAGGTAGAAATGTGCTTATTAAAACATATATAGCTGGGTGCCAATGGCTTAGGCCTGTAATCCTAGCTACTCAATAGGCTGAGATCTGAGGATCACAGTTCAAAGTCAGCCCGGTCAGGAAAGTTCAGGAGACTCTTATCTCCAATTAACTACCAGAAAACCGGAAGTGGCACTGCAGCTCAAAGTGGTAGATTGCTTGCCTTGAGCTGAAGAGCTCAGGGACAGCACCCAGGCTCAGAGTTCAAGCCCCATGACTGACAAAAACAACAACAACCAAAAAAAACAACCAAATAAACAACAACAAAAAAAAAAACGCATATAGCTGTGGAAGCAGTCAAGGACCCCTGCAGACATCTTGGCATTTTTTTTTTCTTGTGCTAGTATTGAGGCTAGAACTCAAGGCCTCACACTCTCAATGGTTTTTTGCTTCACAATGCTGAACTCAGTGCTATCCTTGAGCTTTTTTGTTCAAAGCCAGGACTCTACCACTAGAGGCACAGCTTGTCTTCAAGCTTTTTTCGTGGTTATTTGGAGATAGGAGTCTCACAAACTTTACTGCCCAGGTTGGCTTCAAACTATGATCCTCAAATCTTAGCCTCCTGCTCAATTCTAAATTTAATAAACACATGTACTCATGTAACTACCATAGCTATGAAGACATAGTGTAGTAAGGAATAGTTTTGTTTGATGAAAGAAAATACAAATTTACATTGGAAAGAATGAATAGGAATAAAATACAGTTTTTAATCTTTGAAAATAAAATGACAGTGCAGAAGATTACAAGGTGAATTTCTAAAAATTAGATTTTTTTTTAATTGTCAATATCAGAAGAGATGAGCCCTGATGGCACAGATTTATGCAGAAGAAAGAGACTATATGAATCCTTTCTTTCCAATCTTACTTTCCATTTTTTCCGGGCTGCAAACTTCTTGAATTTCTCCATGTTGACTGCTGATGCTTTTCTACTAAGTGCTTGCTGTGTATCTTTAGGCTGAAATGGAAGTTCAAGGAAAAAAAAAAATTAAGAGTTCTCCCATTATAGAAATGGGTTATCTGACAATTTCCCCTAGCCTCTCATTACTCCCATAGGCTTACACAGTTAACCTTCCTAAAATAGCACACCAAGCTGGGAAAACATGCAAGATCTAGAATCCTAGCCTCAGCAGGCTGACTCTTAACAGCTAGGGTGTGATATCATGCATAAACACCGAGTCTTCTTGGGGAGAAGTTGAGCTGGCAGCCAAATTAAATTACAGCTTGCCACACTGATAGTTTGGGAATGGCAAGACTCAGGAGGACTCACTTGGACATCCTTAAGTAGTTTTGACCTGGGAAGGATCTCAGTGCTGCTTTCCTATAGCATTCAAATTCCTGTTACTGCCTTTTGTGTGAAAGATGTATTCAGGTACTGGGCTGCAGCCTTGAGAGGAGCTCAGGCAACTGTTGGGAACTCACCAAAGCCAAGAGATCATTACTTGCCTCTAACCTACTTCTATGAGGTCCATTTATGGATTCCGTGAGTTTGATCTGTACTGATCATCTTAAATGTTCCTCAAAGACTCATTCTAAAGACTTGGTGGTGAGTATCTGGTTGTACTTAGAGATGGAGCTTAGTAGAAGGAATTTAGGAGGTCACTTAGAAAATAATTTTGAAGAGCACCATAGCTTACAGCTTACCTTGATCCAGGGATGCTGCAAGCTATCATGAATTGTCATTCTCTTCCTATTGAGGAGGGGGGAGAGGAAGAGAAAAACTGTCGTTACCATAACAGCAATCACCAATATTGTCACTCTGAGAAAAATACAGTCAAAGGCTACTTGAAGAGTAAAAGCCGAAAACATTAAACTCCTTTTGACTATTTCATTATGTGTGCAGAGTTAAAAGGCTCTCTCAGTGCATTTTCTGAAGGCCTTCATTCCCACGGCATTTCAGCTAGGACTAGCTGAAATAGACACGGTGACCTTTTTTTTTTTTTTTTTTTGGATCTGGTCGTGGGGCCTGAACTCTGGGCCTGGGCACTGTCCCTCAGCTCTTCAGCTCAAGGCTAGCGCTCTACCACTTGAGCCACAGCGCCACTTCCAGCTTTTTGCTTATGTGGTGCTGAGGAATCGAACCCAGGGCCTCAGGCATGCAAGGCAAGCGTTCTACCACTGAGCCACCTTCCCAGCCCCGACACGGTGACCTTGAATACCACAGTGCTGGTCCCTGGCCACCTAAGGCTATGGCTGAGCATAGTAGAATAGTGGACACTCACTTTGGATCCTTGACCAGCAGTCTTCTGATGAAATCTTTGGCTAGGCCACTGGTATTACTGAAGTATTCTTCCTCAAATTCATAGTTGACAGCAGATACATTTGCTAATGTTTCTTGCTTAGTGTCTCCAAGAAATGGGGAGGCTCCACTTAGACTAAGAAAAGTGAGGGTACAAAACATTAGTGATTTCCCCTTATGCTATAATTTTCCCCCATAAAATCTGGTAAATACAGCCTAGAAAAGATCAGAATCTGGTACCTGACCAGGCACATTAAAATTCAGTTACATTTCATTAGGTATTTAACTGTCAGGGCCAAAAATGCTATCTTAATGTAAAGGATTCATTTACAAAGTTAATCTGGCCTAGTGGCTCATGCCTATAATTCTAGCTGCTCAGGAGGCTGAGATCTGAGGAGAGAAGTTTGAAGTCAGCTGGGCAGGAAAGTCTGTGAGGCCAAAAGCAGAGGTATGGGTCTTCAAGCCTTGTAAGTACCATCTTTGAAGAAAAAGCTAAGGGACAGCACCGGGGACCTGAATTCAAGCTCTAGTTCTGGCACAAAATAAGCAAATACATGAATACATAACATCTAGTAATTTAAAATAAAACCTCCTCATCCTATTTTTTCATAATGATAACATATTGTCTTATAGCAATTATTCTATCGTTTGGAATGATTAATTAAGAGACAATTATTATAAACTAAACATGCTTTGGGAGTGTGACATGAATTCATTTCATTGAGCATATTCAAACTGAAGAGATCAACATGACACATTAAAAATATGACCTCAAAGAAAAGAATGAATGAGTCTGTGGATTTTGGTACTTACAGAATATAGGTTATTACTCCGATACTCCTAGACACAAAAACAAAACAAAAAGACATGTCAGAAGAACAGTAAAATATATCAGGAAGATAGCAACATTAAGGACATGCTCCTTACCACATATCTGCCTCAAGACCAAGTGGTTCATAGTTGACTATCTCAGGAGCTAAGGAGAAATAAACAATCATTTATCCTGGGAAGGAAGCAAACCAAGAGATTTATCTTCATGTAGCGATCAAAAATGTGGACCATAGAAATAATCTTACATTCCGTCAGTGTTATATTTATGAGACATAAATGATCAAGGGAAAGAACAAAGGAACTTACCAACAAACTCTGGTGTCCCGAATATATTTTTGAATTCATTGCCAAAGTCAATTTTATGGGCCAAACCAAAGTCAATGATCTTGATTCGAGGTTTCGGGACATTTCTATCCAAAAGCATTATGTTCTCAGGCTTAAAAAAGAGAGAGATTAAAAAAAAACTATAATATATTATGATGTTGACACAAGAGTACGAAATAGTTCCTTCTTATTCCTAAAAAAGTAGGGAAAGAAAAGGTAGTTGCAAGAGACTAGTAGGGCAAAAATGTTTTGGTTTAGGCTCTCACAGAAGCAAGTGTGAGATAAAAATTTAGGACTTATACTGGTGACTACTAAGGAGGCTGAGATCTAAGGAGCAAGGTTTAAAGCCAGCCTACCCAGGGAAGTCCATGAGACTTCTAACTTTAATCAGCAAAGAGCTGGAAATGGAGCTGTGGCTTAAGTGGTTAGAGTACTAGCCTTGAGTAATAAAACTCAGGGAGTGCCTAGGCCCTGAGTTCAAGCCATAGTATGGGCAGAAAGAAAGAGAGAAAAAGGGAGGGAGGGAGGGAGGGAGGAAAAGGAAGAGGGAGAGGGAGGGGGAGAAGGAAGGAAGGAAGGAAGGAAGGAAGGAAGGAAGGAAGGAAGGAAGGAAGGAAGGAAGGAAGGAAGGAAGGAAGGAAGGAAGGAATCTGTGTGCTATGGTGTATCAAGGTGGTAGTACAGTCCTGCTGGGAAACTTGGGAAGGAAGAAGAGATCTCTCAGGATCATTTCAACTGAAGCACTGAGGAGTGGGGAGTGTCCAGCATCTCCCCATCCTCCATTGCTGAGAACTGCATTGT
Source organism: Dipodomys spectabilis (assembly GCF_019054845.1). Taxonomy (NCBI): domain Eukaryota; kingdom Metazoa; phylum Chordata; class Mammalia; order Rodentia; family Heteromyidae; genus Dipodomys; species Dipodomys spectabilis. The sequence continues at coordinate 3,450,929 of NW_024870775.1, forward strand.
GAGTATTTATTCTTCAGCCTTCCCAGCTCATAGGACCAGAAACAAAGACATCAAGCAGAAAGGTAGCAAGCCACCTTTGGGGCACGGATTAATGAATACTGATGAGATACAAATGGGTCCTTGAGAGCTTTGCTAGAAGTGTAGAGAAAAACCTTCTTTTGCAGTCTTTTTCATTCATCGATCTGACCCAAGCTTTGCCATGTTTCTTCTCAGTTCCTTGAGTCAAAATTTGAATCTAACACTGTCACTACCTGTTGCTCCAGTGTCTTTCCTTCCCACAGAGGGTCTGACTCTATGGTAGATGGGGATGTGACTTACACTTCTCTCCATCTCCCATAATGCCTTGTCTCAAGCTGGGCACAGACATAAGTCAACCAATCTAAAAGTGGAGTTTGCTTGATAACTAATGTCAAGATCAAACCACATCTCAGCAATCAACAGGAAAATAAAACTCAAGTCATCTTGAATGTTTCCTATAGCCACCAGAGGCTAGAAACTGCCAGCTACTGGGCACTCCAGGTTAACTCAGGGGAGCACTTAGCTTAAAGAGCTGGCTAACAGACCCCACTGAGCTTTCTCCAATAATTCCTGTGAGCAATTATTCATTTTAAGCCACTATCCCACAGAATCAAGCATCCCAGCAGAATTAATATGCATCATGATTTATATTAATAATCCCATCTGTTAAGCCCAAACAAGCAAGAAATACATCTGGTTCGGATGTCTCACTTTTTCTCAGCAAATAAATCACAAAGTTTGCAGCTGGCGTAAGTTCCACTCTGGTCTCAGCAACGTACCTTAAGATCAAAGTGGGCGATCTGCAGGGAATGCAGGTAGTAAACACCATTCAGAATTTGCTTGAGAAATTCAGTTGCTTCCTCTTCAGTCAGTGATTCTTTCTCAGCTAAGAAGTCAAACAGCTCTCCACCTGCAACACTGAGCAGACAGGAAGCAGAGGTTAGTCGTGACTAGTCTATTTCACAGTGATTCACATGCTCTCAGAGACTGCTGACCTGCTCAGAGGCAAAGGAGAAAGTTTACAGATCTGCTGACACTATGAAGTCTGTAGTCAGTTCTCTGATAATTTGCATCTAGGTAGTGTTTGGGGGTGTGTTTCAGCACTGGGGCTTGAACTCAGGGCCTGGGAGCTGTCCCTTAGGTTTTTAGCTCAAGGCTGGCCCTTTAACACTTGAACCACACCCATGCATCTGGCCTTTTTAGTTGTTAACTAGAATTAAAAATCTCATGGACTTTCCTGTCTGAGCTGGCCAGGATCCTTGATCCACAGATCTTAGCCTCCTGAGTAGCTAGGATTATAGGCATGAGCCATTGTGCCCAAACTCAGCACTTTGGGACCACTTTCTTATTGTGCTTTGTTCACAACTAAAGCTACAGAGCAGAGAGGAAAAGTTGTGAAGGATTAAAAAAAAATACCTCAACAATATAGCTTTAAAACATTTTATTTAGACACACTTAGAGATCTTAATTCACAATCAATGCCCACTTCATATGAGACTTACAAAATAAATCACCCTCTCCCATCAGAACCCAGAAAGTTCATAATCTGCATTAAACAAGTCACTTTTTGTTATGTAAGTAGTTGTACAAAGATGTTTCAATTCAGCATGTCATTTTATGGGTGTAATACATCCTGAGCCATGCCACTCCTGGCATCATTTTCTCTTGATAATCTCCACTGTTATCAATGTTAAGCCCCATTATAAGAGGTAGTCCCATAAGGACATTTTGGTTTGGTATCTGTTTATACACACGGTTGCAGATGTGACTTATGAAGCTCATACATAGTAATGACATAAGACCGAAATGTACATATTTGGTTGAGGGTTCATTTGGTCTGCTTCCAGAGTGTAAGCCTATACAGGCAGCTGTCAGACCCCCACCTCTGTTGGTGATTGCTGTGCCCACAGATCAGTGCCAGCCAGCTACACAGCAAGCAGTCAACACCTTCTCATTCCATGTGCGAGAGAACACATTCCCTTATAATCTCCACAGCGGTGCTTAATGGCAAATAACAGGAAACTTTTAATAAGGGTTTTTGTAAGTTAATCTTTATAAACTTAACCATACACTCACAACATAATAATTAAGTGTAATTATGCAGAAAACTTCTACATTCTTTATCTTCCTTTCAACAAGAAAGTTCCATACACATTGTACCTACTGACTCTGTATTTCCTCACAATAAGAAAACTGGTGTTCGTGAGATTAAACAGTAATGACAAGAGAGCAGATTCACATTTTTATCTTTTGTGCTGGTACTAAGCATTTTCACTCAAGGCTGGTGCTCTACCACTTGTGTTACAGCTCTACTTCCAGCTTTTTGCTGGTTACTTAAAGATAACTGTCTCACAGACTTCCCTGCCTAGGCTAGCTTCAAACCTTGATCCCCAGATCTCAGCCTCCTGAGTAGCTAGGATTACACACACATGTACCACTTGTGCCCTGCTTGCATAAGTCAAGCTCCACCGGCCTCAGAGCTATTGGAGATGCTTTGGCAATGCAGATTCTGGGGCTCCCTTCCAAACTGCTGCGTGAGCCCTTTTATGAGTGGAGACTAGGAAACAGCACTTCGAACAAGCACCCCAAAAGCAGAGAAGCTCTTTCCAAGTGTTCCTTCTCCAAACTGCCCTGTGGTTCACCCAGAAGGTAGTGTGATTCTCCCTGCCCTGGGCCTCTGCCACATGGGCCTGGCAGAGGCAAGGAGCCCTGGGCATGAATGAAGCATGGACATCCTCTCTGGATATGACCTAAGTGTGCCCAGTGGACAGCAGAGACCTGCAGAGAGCATCGACTCCACCCATGCGGTGCCTGCCCCTCCACCCTGCACACTCAGTATTGCTCTGGGGAAACAAAATCAACCCTTCTCTCTCCCCTCTTCCACAGGGGTACCTTAAAGTAACAATGGGACATTCTCCTGCACTACTCTGAAAAAAAACAAGAGGAGAAGGAATTCTTCAAGTATAAAGAGGATTTTAAAAAGGGGGAGAAAATGGGAGATGGCAAACTAGCCGACTCCAAGAAAATTGTGCTATCCTGTTTGTGTGCCCAACCCTCCTCTGGCGTGCCCCTCATTATACAAAGAAGCAGTATGGTGTGCTAGTGTGTCCAGGTTCAAATCTCACTTCTGTCTCCTCAGCTAGCCCAGTGACCCAGAGGTTATCCTTTCCACTGTGCCTGATTTGCTAAAAACAGAGTTCCTAAGACCTTTTCCTTTAAGGATTATGAGGACCAAAGATAATAGATAAATGTACAGCACCGCCAAGTCTGGCACAAGGTTGAGCTGAAGTCCAAAACCTGGGATCTAAGTTGGGCACCAGTGGCTCATGCCTAGAAGCCCATAAACCTCTTATCTCCAGTGAACCAGGAAAAAGCCAGAAGTAGAGCTGTGTTGCAAATGGTAGAGAGCCAGCCATGAGTGAAAAAGCTAAGGGACAGTGTCCAGGCTCTGAGATCAAGCCTTTGGTCTGACACCAAACAAAGAAACAAACCCAACCCTGGAAACTACTGTCACTACACTGGAAGGACACAGGAGACAACAGGGCCCAGGCCCAAAGAGGCTTCAGTAGCAAAGCCCTTTCTGCTCTCCTCTCCTCCTCAGGTTAGTCCAGTAGTCCAGGTGAGCCACTGGGAAGAAGAGAAAGGAAGGAGAAGAAGGGGTGGGAAGGAAATAAAGGGGGATAATCACAGCTTATAGAGTTGTCCTAGGTACCAGGACATGTAAAGTCCTTGGTGCTTGGCAAATACTGCTTTTTTTTCCTATGTGGCTTCAAACCATAGCAGCAGTGTTATACTGGGATGTCTAGCAACAGGCTCTGCAAAGCCCATTCCTAAAGTATCTTGTTCCCCAGGATCATTTTAAGCCACCCACATGGTGTCATGACTGGAGTAGACAGATACACAAACCCCTTTGTGTCCTGGACCAGCTGGCTCTGACCCAGCCCTGCCCACTGTGGTGCTCTGTATTTTCCAAAGATGGCGTAATGGAATCTCATCCCTGGACCCTTCTACACTGAGATCTTACCATCCTCACCCAAGACAAGGCATCGATGGCTGGCCTCTAAGTTGTGGGCAAACCCTGTGACTGCTCTGGGCCAATAGGATACCGCAGCAATGACTGTGCCACCTCTGGAGTGGTCCTTCACAGGCTAGGCAGCCTCCATATCCTTCTCCCTGAAGCTCTCATTTGAGACCTAAATGATACTATCCCAAGCTTCACTGAAAGAGCTGTTTAATTAAGCATCGGGATAATTAGAGAGCATCAGTCCCACAGGTCCAGGAACCCTGGAGCTCTGAAAGCCCTCTGTATGTACTGATCTTGCTTCGTCTATACATATATACTCATCCTCTTTCCTCCCTTCCTATGTGCTCATCCTGTTTCCTGTCTCTTCTTCTCTATATATTCCTCTTCTTCCTTCCTGCTATATAGAGTGTATATGAGTATGTGTGTGTATAATATATATATATATATATATATATTATACACACACACACTCCTTCCAACTATATACTCACCTTCCTTCCTACATAACACTCATCCTCATATATATATATAGCTTCTTCCTCCCTATATACTCCTTCTCCTGGTCCCCTTGGTTAAAGGATCTGCTGTCCCCAGTGCTCAGGGTAGCTCAGCAGATAGCCCTCAAAGACAGCCCTGAATTTTACATCTTAGTTTATTTAGAGTTATTGTCAAGAGGTATTTGGGTACCACCTTACTCCACCTGGGGGCACTAAGTTATATTTAAAGGAGAAATCATGTCAAAATGCTTGGAGAAATTATTTATGCCTTGAGGACACAACCTGATATACTTTTCCCATCCCATTTTTCTTGACCTAAATTAAAAATAATTGTTGAACAGGGCACAAATAAGCCATTTGTTCACAGGAGGTTTCCAAAGTATAACTTAAAATTTTTTAGGCTGAATGCAGTGGCTTTTGTCTATAATCCCAGGTGTTTATGAGGCATAGATTGGAAAGATCATGGCTGAAGCCAGCCTAGACAAAAAGTTAGTGAGACCCTCATTTTAACCAATAAGCTAGGCATCTTGGTGTATGAGGATTGTGGTCCTAGGTTGGCCCTGGGCAAAAATACCCTATTTTTTTAAAAAATGGGACTAGGGGTGTGGCTCATCCAAGTGCTAAAACCCCTGCCTAGCAAGCACAAGGCCTTGAGTTCAAACACTGGACCTGCCAGAGATAGAAAGAAAAATATATGTCGACATTAATTACTTCCCCTTTCATTTCTTCCAGGTCTTCCTGAGTTGCTGTAGCCATCCTATAATATTTTCTTTACAGCTTGTAGAAAGTTACTACTGATGTGAGTTGGTTTGAACCATTCTGTTGCACACACAAATAATTTATGTTGATTTTTTTAATACCCTCACAACTCACGATCCTGATTGTTTTTAATGACACAGGAGTCTGAACTCAGGGCCTTGAACTCTCACTAGGCTTGCTTGCTCATGGCTTTCACGCTATCTCTTGAACTACTCCTCCAGTGATGGAGTTTTGCACACTTTTCTGCTCAAAACCACAATCTTCCAGAATCTCATCCTCTCACAGGATTCCAGCCAACTGCACCTGGCTTGTGCTCTTATTTGAAAATAAGGTCTTTGTAAATATAATCACATTAAAATAGGTTATAACAGTATCCTTGAGACAGCAACTCAATGGGTGGTTGGTATAAAGAACCCAGGTGGTCCAGAATCCTAAGTCCTGCCATGTTCTGGGCAATTCTTACTAAGAGTCAGGCCATAACAATAACTGAAGGACTTTAAAAAAAAAATGTGTGTTTCTGGAACCCGCTCCCTGTCTATACTAGCTGGGAGGTCCAGTTTGTTTTTAATGTTGTAATGTGTCCTAATCAGGTTCTGCCTGGTTATCCTTGAGGAAGGTTCTGTTGGTAGTAAAAGATGTTCCTTTGGTGAAACAGCTCTTAGTGAAACAGCAACTGCTTATTAGCATGCATTTCACACAAATTCCATGTTAGTGTAGGAATCAAAAGCTCTCTGATTCCAAGACCTACTGAAGGGCATTAAACTTGCTTTGAAATCTCCAGTATAGATTCCTCATCTGTACTTCCATCAACCTTCCTTCTTTTAAGCAAAATGGAGCATTTGTAACAGACAGTAAAAGTACTAATGTTCTGACCAATTTCCTTGTTAAAATTTGCTCAACAACAACCCCATGAGCAGCTGAGTTCAGGTTCTGAACATGACATGAAAGTGGTGGTGTGGGAAAGGATCAAGTCACTGTGTACCTTCTTAAGATATCAAAGACTGAATAGGTGAAATATTACCATTCCATGCTTACCAAATGTCTACTGAAATAAATCTTACTTCACTTATCTTGGCTAATGACTGACTAAAGATTTTATAAGCAGAAGTTCACACCCAAAGCATCTGCCTGCCTGCATTGTCATAAATGAAAAATAGGACATGAAATGAAGGATGAGTTTCTATGTAGGGAGGGGGATGAGGAGTGTGTGTGTGTGTGTGTGTGTGTGTGTGTGTGTGTGTGTGTGTGTGTGTGTGTCTAGGAGGAAGGAAGAGGAGTGTATGTGTAAGGAGGCTACATGTGTAGGAAGGAAGGAGGATGAGTATATTCTGAGGCTTATCTGAACATTTAGATCCTAGTACAAGTCACCAGCCAAAAGGACAACGTGAGATCTGAAGCAAAGCCAGGGAGAAAAAGAAAATTAGAGGGACAACCAGTGTCCTTTTCTCCCAGTCTTCACTGGGTACTGTCACTTTGTGATCCTGGTCCCTCACTCTAGGAGTGCCAACTTGTTCTTAGTTCTCTGTGGTCAGGAAGCCATGGAGTTGATTTGGCTCCGCAGGAAAATGAACAGGGAATGAAGTAATCAAGCCTAGGGAAGAGCAAAACTAGATTTCTGTTGGCTGAGGTTAAGAAAACCTCACACTTTGTGGGGGCAGGTTGGAGTTAGTAGGAGGTGGAAAATGAAATGGAAAAGTGTGCGCAGGTGTGTGTTGAGAAGTGAATTTATAAAAGAGATTGGAAAAGGAGAAAGAAAGAGGGTAAGACAAGCTCAAGATCAGCTCCAAAACCACCAACAAAGAACTTTGGAGACAGAACCACACCTGAGAACCATACCTGGTTGGGCTGAGGATCACAAGCTGGCATATTATTCCCCACTAGCCAAATTCAAGCTGCTGCCTATTTTTGTTATAAAGTTTTATTAGAACAGGCTTACCTAGTCATTTACGTGATAGGTATGGTTGCTTTCACATGATAGTAGCCCGGTTGAATAGTTGCCATAGTGACTGTGCAGCCTACAAAGCAGGCAGTATTTCATGGCTGAGCCTTCACAGAAATTTGCTGATCCTGATGCTATGTTCTACATTGGTCAGCCACTGGACAGGGCTTCCTGAAGAAGGGCTTGACCAAGCACCCATGACACCAGAGGCTCCCACCTATAATCCTAACCGATGACCAGGCTGAGGTTTTAAGGTCAAGGTTCAAAGCCATCCCAGGCACACAAATCTGATAAACGCAAAAAGCTGGAAGTGGAGGTATAGCCACAATGGTAGAGCACCAGCCTTGAACAACCACCACCATAACAAAAAGCCAAGTACGAGTTCGAAACCCCAATTTCAAGCCCCAGTACCAGACTAAAAACATCAAAAAATGAAAATCAAACGAAATTCCCAAACCCAAAACCTAAAGATTCTTCAAACCATCTATTTTCCTTCTCAACTCAATGCAGGCCCTCCACATTTAAATTTCCCCCAAAGCACATACAATGCTGGTTAAAGGTGAGACATATCTGAAATGCGCAAATATTTTGAGGTTAAAATTTCTGGGATGCCAGGTGCCCATAGCTCACGCCTGTAATCCTAGCACTGAGGTAAAAGATCTGAGGATCATGGTTCAAAGCCAACCCGGCAAGAAAGTCATGAGACTGTTATCTCCAGTTAACCACCAAAAACCAAGAGTGGCACTGTGGCTCAAAGTGTCTCAGGGACAATGCCCAGGCCCCATGACAAAAAGAAAGAAAGAAAGAAAGAAAGAAAGAAAGAAAGAAAGAAAGAAAGAAGAAGGAAAGAAAGAAAGAAAGAAAGAAAGAGAAGAAAGAAGAAGAGAAGAAAGAAGAGAAGAAAGAAGAGAAAGAAGGAAGGAGAGAGAGAGAGAGAGAAAGAAAGAGAGAGAGAGAGAAGAAGAAAGAAGGAAGGAAGGAAGGAAGGAAGGAAGGAAGGAAGGAAGAGGAAGGAAGGAAGGAAGGAGAGAGAGAGAGAAAGAGAGAAGAAAGAAAGAAAAGAAAGAAAGAAAGAAAGAAAGAAAGAAAGAAAGAAAGAAAGAAAGAAGAAAGAAAGAAAGAAAGAAAGAAGAAGAAGAAAGAAAGGAAGGAAGGAAGGAAGGAAGGAAGGAGAGAGAGAGAAAGAAAGAGAGAGAAGAAAAGAAAAAGAGAGAAAGAGAGAGGGGGAGGGGAGGGAGGGAGGAGGAGGGAGAGATAGAAGAGAAGGAATGGAAGGAAGGGAAGAAGGAAGGAAGGAAGGAAGGAAGGAAGGAAGGAAGGAAGAAGAGGAAAGGAGGAAAGAAGATAAGAAAGAGAAAGGAAAAAACCTTTTGGAATGTGATTGTTTCTGACAGGAACTTGTTATGTCGAATGGTGGGGCCTTAGTGATGTGGGAGGAAAAACACCTCTTTGTGAATAATGTATATCTGGGCATGTTGTAAGGGTGACAGTATTATGAAATGTGGTAAACAGCCCTCCAGAACATTTCTATATATAGCCTCTGAACTACACAACCTTATTTTATGCATGCAATTTGTAGAACCACAAATGGTATGGAAACTGTATGAGTTGAGCTGCGATTTGGTAACTTTAACACTGTGATACCCATGGGTATAGATCTCTTACTCTCCCTTTTTCAGTGCTACCTATTATTTTCACTTGGGTATACAGTTCTGTTTATTTACCTATTCTTTGACTGGTATCCTTTCTATGTTGTTTCCAAATTTTCAATATCACAGCTATAAGGCAATGGTTCTTTGTGAACATGTTATTCTCTCAGATGAGTTTCCCTAGGTCCTGAAATACATACCCAATACCTAATTTCTGGGACACAGAGTAGGTATGATGAAAGATTATGCTGTGTCAACTTAGATTCTTCATCAGTATTTTTGTGTTATTTGCTTAGTAGAACTTTTGGCCAATCTAATTGCTGGAGAAACCTTTACATCTGATCAGACATTTCTTGCTTAGTGATGACACTGGTAATCTTTCATTTTTACTGGCATTCATATCTGAGTAGGTGTGCACTTTATATTTATATTTATATTTGGATTGTCACTGATTTAAATTTTAATTGTGTTTGTTGCACATTCCAGATATCAAACTTTGAATCTAATTTTCCAAATGTTTTCCTCTCAACTGGTCACATGCCTTTTAGCTTTCCTTAAAGTGACATTCTGTTGAACAGAATTTCAAATATGGTTGCAGACAGGTGAGGAAATGTGGGCAAGCGCAACGCAAGAACCCTGTGTTTGGATTGGGCAGGGTGGCTCATGCCTATAAGGCCAGCTATTTGGGAGCAGAGATGAGAGGATCACAGCCTGAGGCTAATCTTTCTGTAGCGATGAAGGTTATTCTAATTGAAATGTGAGAACAATAAAAATAACAGGTGAGTGTCTGTAGCTGACAATCTAGGGCAAGGTACTTAATGTTTCTGTGCTCATGTGGATATTAATAATTGGCTGCCTGGGAGTTGGAGAGATAGACTTGCACATTTTTCTTTTTTTCTTTTACTAATATTATTTTTCTTCTCCAAACCCTGGCATGTCTCTATTGGAATCAACCGAGAGCAGGATCATATACTACTGAGTCCCCAGACTTCCCAGAGTGGAAAGCTGTGGCTCCCAAGAGATGATATTCATCTCCTCCCAGCTCTGTTCTTAGTGACATTACACTAAGATCTGGGATTGGCCCATGAGGGAGGATGGATGCCATGGAAACAGGCAAACATTACAAATGAAAGGCCTCTCTTCTCTGGTGAGCATGTTCTTAAACACCAGCACCTTCTGACACACAGGGGCCACAGTCATCAACCTGCAGGGCTGCAGGTCCTACAAATGGGACAGTTCTAGTTGAGAAATTATGTCTTCTATGCACCTGAATTCTACCACTGTAACCCTGATCTGATTGTGCTTCTACAACAGAAGTCAAACTTTTTCTGTATGAGAGTTCCAACTACTTGACTCTGTTACACATCCTTCTTTGCTTCTCATCCACCATTTTAAAATGCAAGAACATTTTTTTCTTGAGGACTTCATATAGCACAGGTTGCAACTGCTCAAGAACAACACATAAGCCAATCTGTGACATGCATCTGGCCCGAATTGCTTGTAAAATCAAGTCCAGATACAAGTGAAATGATTTAAGAATGTTCTAGAATCGCCTTCACTGGGTCTGTGATACTGTGATAGGCTTTCGTGCTCCAGACCCAGTCAATTGTTTGAAAAAGATACAGAAACCTGGATTGAGGTGAGTCGGGTACTTTAGCCAAAACAGTATTGCATAGCCCCACGAAGAAAGTAGTATAGCAGTGGGACTCTATCTTCTTGCTGACTTGGTAGTCCATTCTGAGACTCTAGTAGCATAAAGACAGCTGAAATTATTTGATATTACCCATTGAGAATGCAGTCTCTTTCTCCTTGCCTAGAATCTAACAGGTTCTGGGTGCTTGGCCAAGAGAACAGCAGAGAAGTGATGCTGTATCAGTATCCAGGGCCAGGCTTAAAAGAGTCTAGTGGCTTCCTTGCTCTCTTACACAACACTTGCCATTGGAGCCCATCTGCTATGCTGAGGGAGACTCCAGAGACTGTCTGGGAAGGCACACACTAAGTGGGACCATCATTTCAGACTCAATCCCACTGGACAGGCTAGCACCACTATCACACTATCTGTGGGTAGGAGGATCTTAGGAGGGAGCCCCTGTTACGGCTTAAAAATGAAATATCCCCTCTGTGTTCTTGGGCCTTGGTCCCTGCTGTGTTGGATGGGTTTGAAAACTGTAGGAGGTGGGCCTTCCTGGAGGAAGTAAGTCACTGGGGGGGGAGGGGGGAGAGATAGGGGGGTCCTGGCTGATTTATTAATGTTAGTCCCTTCCTGGCAGCCATGAGATGAGCAGTCTCTGACCACATTCCAGCAGCTGCCATGATATTCTACCTAAGTCAATGAAGGAAAGCAGCCAGGGACTGAACCCCTATGAAATCAAATCTTTTAAAACAAATCATTCCAGTTGTTTCTGTCAAGTACTTGATCAAAGCAATGATGCAAATCATTAATACTTTGATTAAACTTCTAACTGGCAGGGAACACCACCTTGCAGTGCCAATTATGTGTGAGACCATCAGACAGCTGTCCCAGCTGGAGATGCAAAAGGGACAGGTACACTGTCCCTGGGCCTGTGAGCCCCAGCCAATCTGCAGGGTCCTCATGTGAATCAATGGCAGTTCCCATTTAAATCATGAAGCCTTAGGAAAGTTCATTATATATCAACAGAAGCTCAGAACACTCTCTGCTTGGGTTGTTTTTGAGGGATTAAATGACTTGATGTATACAATGTGCTTAGTTCAATGTCTGATACAAAAGAAGTGCTCAGTGATTATTCAGAAAAAAAAAAAAAATGAAGCTGCGTGAGCTTCTCTCCAGAGACAGGGGAAAAATGTGACCCATTATCTAGGGGTTTTATGCTTCAGGCTAAGCTTTCTAAAGAGGCTGGAGTACACGACTTCCTCATTAAATGAGATGAGAAACGAGTGTATTACCACATGGTACACCACCTAACTTTCACTCAGGGATATAATGGTCTATTCCCTGTCAATATACCTTCCTTTTTCATGCCTAGAAATTTTCATGAGACCGTAACTTGATGAGGTAACTTGAGAGGTTGGCTGGGGTTAGAAGGGATGGAGGGGAATGATGGAAGGGGTGACACTGATCAAGATGCATTATACTCATAAACTGAAACCCCTCTGTACAACTACTTAAAATAATAAAAACAATGGTAATAATTTTAAAGACTACCTTGTCTATACCTTTTCTAACCGACTCTCACCCTACCAGGTCTTCAATCTTTTCAAGAAATAACACTAACATGATATGGTGGAGGATGTAAAGATGGAATATGATCATTTGAGTTGGATTGTGTAAAATGGATAATGAATGATTTTAAGATATAAATGTAAGTGTGCTGTGGATAAGATTTCCCTGGTAACTCATTACTTTAGTTAGTAACTGTAATTCCAACTCTGTAACTCCATAACCCTGTCACTCTGTAAGTCTGCTTCTGCTGTTTTCTGAGCAATGCTCACCCTAACCCAGAGGACCATCATCACCCTTTGTTCTATTTCCCTGCTTCCTACAAGCAAAACCTTGGTGGGAAATTTAAACTTAAGGTGTGTATTTCTTGTAATAATCATTGGCTAAAACCAACACCCAGCCTTCCCTTTTCCCCACCCTAGCCCAAAATGCTTAAAAGCCTATATGGGCTGGCACTCAGGCCCGTCTCCTGGGATCCTAACTCCAGGTGCGGTCCTGGCGCGTCAGCAATTTTTGCTCAATAAAATCTTTTACATTTTCACTGAGGACTGAGTGGTTTCACTGCCCCTCCCCCACTACAAATATATTGTTTCTCTTCATTTAAATCCATTTTGATACAGGATCTCTAAAAATTCCAGAAGGACACTGCTGTTAGTGGCACACACAAAACAAAGACAAAACTCACCTTCCATTTTTGGTCTACATACTTCAGGACTACACCAAGTATTCCAAGTACAGCAAGAGACATAGAATACTACTTTTTCCTCCCCTGTACTGAGGCTTGAACTCAGGTCCTTGAGCTTGCTAGGAGGTGCTCTCCTTTAGAGATATACCTCCAACCCTTTGTTGCACTGATTATTTTGAAATAGAGGCTCACATTTTTCCCAGGTCTAAGCTTGGATCATGATCCTCCTATTTTATGTTTCCTATCATAACTTGGGAGGACAAACACACATGAGCATGCACAGCTTCTTCCAATAAGTCTTTTTGACCAAGCCTGGTCCAGAACAAAGATCCCAAATTCCTGAGCAGCTAGAATTACGAATGTGAGTCACTATGCCTGGCTAGGATGATTACACACTCACACACATGCACACACACACACACACACACACACACACACACACACACACACACACACACACAGAGCACAATCTGGAGATAATCTGTGATCCTCAAAAGATCTCTGACCTTAAGAATTGGGTCTTCTCTGGTCACAAAGGGACTAATATAATGAAGCTGGTATTCAAGTAAGACCTCTGTGGGAAAAATGAAGATTTTTAAAAAATTACTTTCATTCATGAATGCAAAAGCAGAATCATGACTTTCTTTCAGCAGCAAAGAATGCCAGATGGTAGAGAAGAAAATGCATCCTGATTTATCAGTACCAGGAGACTCCACCTCATGTGGGCCAGGCCACATTACTGAGAGTTAAGAGTTAACAGTAGCTGCTGTCACAGCACTCACTGTCAGTGCCTATGCATTTATGTTCCAGCAGCTCCAACTTAAATGATGGCAAGAGACAAATGATAAATGGCAGTTTACAAAGGCAGATTCTCAGCAGAAAGCTACAGTTCTCAGCTAGACCCCCCCACAAATATATATATATGTATGTATATATGTATGTATGTACGTATGTATATTCACCAATTCATATTTTCACCAATGCTGGAGCTTGAACTCAAGGCCTGGACATCTACCTTTGCTTGGCTTTGTTGCTGAAGGCTGGCACTCTACCACTAGAGCCACTTCCACTCCCAGCTTTTGCTGGTTAATTTGAGCTGAGTCATGGACTTTCCTGATGAATCTATCTTTGAATCTCCATCCTCAGATCTCACCCTCCTGAATAGCTAGGATTACAAGTGGGAGACACAGGTGCCTAGCTAATCTTTATTTATTTATTTTTAATTGCAAAAGCATATGCAATATCATGAGGTGTTTATAAAACAAACCAAGAAACCATGGGCTGTTTTTATTTTTTATCCTCTTTCAGGGAACTGAATCTACCTTCCTTTTGCCTGTAAAGCAGATCACAATGACTGTCAACCTGCAGAATAACCTTTGGGTTCACAGACAGGATCTGTGAGAGAGAACTCTGGGGAAGAAAGGTGTGATGGCTGTTCTTTGAAATATCCAGGCCTGCTACTCAGGTGGCATGACACATCACACCCTGCAGGAGGTCGTGTGTGGGTGGCTGTCATATTTACCATTGATTCACATAAACAAGTGGCCTCTCTCCTCTGATCCTGAGTTCTTGCTCATTTCCATTTCCATAGGAGGTTGGGGAAGAGAGAGGAAAGGGGGATATAACATAGAAATATCCAAAACAGACTAGGTATCACAAGCTAGCAAAAAGGAAAACCTTTGACGGCACAATATCCTCAAATCATTTCCACAACACCAAAGGAGGCCCTGGAGAGGTTCCAGAGAGGGCCCCCAGCTGGGCATTGGTGGCTCATGTCTATAATCCTAGCTACTGGGGAGGATTGAGATCTGAGGGTCCCGGTTTGAAGCCAGCCCAGACAGACAAATTTGAAAGGCTTTTATCTGCAATTAATCAGTTAACACAAACAAACAAAAACAGAAAATGAGGATATGGTTCAAGTGGGTAGAGGATCAGCTATGAGAGACAAAACCAAGGGTGAGAGGCCCTGAGTCCAAGCCCTAGAATCTATACCCAAAAGGAAATAGAAAAGAGAACCAAGGGGGGAGTGGGGAGGAGAAGAGGGCTGATGGCCCTGATGCAGTGACTAGGAAGCCAGGTAGACATGGGGGAGCATATCTCAGCTTGCGGTTTAGAATTGATGAGGAGTCTCAGATCTGGGGTCACCCACACCTCTGTTTCAATGGAAGCAGGGAAGAGGTGAGTCAGGGTCCAAAGAACCTACTTCTGGTAAAACTATGAACAAATCCAGGTGAGGAAAAACAAACAGATATCAGCATGCAAGACAGGGCCCCTGGACCCTTAGCTACCCCATTTAAGGGTGCAGTATGTATTTAAAACCTGAAGCAGGAGGCTGGGCCACCCTATCTGTCGCCATCCAAAGGACTGCAGACAGTTTTTGTACTTTACATTTTAAGAGAGATATAAAGTCTAAAGAGTATTCAGAAAATGTCACACTGGTTGGTGGTAGTGCATGGGGCCCACAGAGGCTCCTGGTCTGATGATCAGCACTAAAGGGAAAAAGAGACAGATATACAGAGGAGAGGAAGGGACAGAGGGAAGAAGGAGAGGGAGGGAAGAGAGAGAAAAGGAGGGAGGGAGGGGGAAGGGAAAGGGAGGAAAGGAAGGAAAAGGAGAAGGGAAAAAGAAGGGAAGGGAGGGGAAGGGCGAGGAGGAGAGGGGAGGGAAGTTAGACCAACAATGAAGGCAATGCATACATTAGAATGACAATAAAGGACTTCTATTTAGGAAGGCTGCCTGATGCAGAAATGCTCACTGCAGTTGGCAGCAAGAAAGGACTGACTCTTAACTAGCTGATCCAAGCAGGAAGTTAATAGGAAAGGTAAGGCCCTCTCTGATGGACATTCTTGAGCTCAGTCGTTGAGTCTGCCAGCTCAGTCACCATGGATATGGTACAGGATGCAGAGCTTCAAGTTGTAGTGTTGCATGGGGCCCTTCAAGTTAGACCTTGAAGATCTCCATGTCCAGCTACAGACAGCCACAGTGATCCCAACTACGACTGTGTTTCAAGCACACTGTATCAATGAGAGAAACTGGAAGGAGAGCATTCCTTAAGTACTATGGTGGGGGGAAGAGGGATGGGTAGAAAGCAGCTCAAGAACAAACTATAATCCATCTTTCACTTGTTCTAAGCAGTATTTACTTGCTGATATTGGGCTTTAAACTCAGGGCCTGAGCACTGTTCCTTGGCCTTTTCAATGGAGGTAGGTGCTCTACCACTTGAGCCACAGTTTCACTTCCAGCTTTTTGGTGGCTATAGGAAATAAGAGTCTCATAGGTTTTCCTGCCCAAGCTGGCTTTGAACCATGATCCTCAGATCTCAGCCTCCTGAATAGCTAGGATTATAGGCATGAGCCATAGGCACTCAGCTGGTTCATGCAGATTTCTTGAAATAAAGAAAGTACTACTCTGCCAAGGGAAATGAGAAACAACCACAGCAGATGCCAAACTTGCTTTTACTTTAAATGGCTTCAGCCCAAACTTTGGAGACCCAGAGGAATAATTAGACCAATCGAAAGTGGGGCAAATGGAAAGCTGGGGCAGCCAGACCTCTCTTTAGGCAGGGTAGTTATAACTGGCACTAGAACAAAAAGCTAGCAGGCAGTAAACCAAGCAGGGCCAATCATAGATGGAGGTTTATTCCAAAATCAATCTGTCTGGTCTTGCTGGTAACAAGGGGAGGCTATTACCCAGGTGGAGCCCAGAGCTGCAGCTCCTCCTCCTCCTCCTCCTGAACAGGGTTAATTTTCCCTGCCAATCCAGTGAAAAGAGCTCAAAGCAAAGCTGCTGATTATTGTTAATGATGTAGAACCCTGGGATAAAAGACCACTGGCCCATCAGATGGGGGCATAGCCATCTGGAGGGCGATGTGGACTTCATTGTTCCTTAGCCACCCAGAGATGTAGAAAGATGAAAATTCAGTGTGCATAGAGCAGTACATCTTTGACCTCAGCTTGAGGATGTAGGAACAGAGAAAAAAAAGTAGAGATGGATAAGCTAAAAGGATAGGGAAAGTTAAGATGGCTAAAATTCACTAACAGGGGTCATATTCTCTCTCTCTCTCTCTCTCTCTCTCTCTCTCTCTCTCTCTCTCTCTCTCTCTGTGTGTGTGTGTGTGTGTGTGTGTGTGTGTGTGTGTGTGTGTGAATACTAGCACTTGAATTCAGTGCCTGGTGATTGTCTTTTTCACTCAAGGCTGGTGCTCTACCACTTGAGCCACAGCTCCACTTCAGCATTTTGCTGGTTAATTGAAGATAAAGGCCTCATAAGTGTCTCATGAACTGCTACCCAGGTTGGCTTTGAAAACCATGATCCTCAGATCTCAACCTTCTGAGTAGCTAGAATTACAGGTATGAGCTGCTATGCTAGATGGAATTTTGGCTCAACAGAAGAGGGGGAATTAGGAATGAAAACGGGGCTCCCACAGGACACCTAAGTAAAAAGGAAAGAATGGATTTAGCCCTTGACCCTGCTCTACTGAAAAAGTGGGGTTCAGAGCAGCCAGCAACACCCACCAGAGGTGTCTTCTTGTGGAAGACAGAGATGAAGGAACGGAGTTTCATTCCAGCATAGTCCTTGTGGAGCTGAGCCAGCACGCCTGTGGGGTGGGTACAATGAGAATACTACAACGGACAAAGAGGCTTTGAATTGTCTAAGGAACTCATCTCACCTTCTTTCATTCCTTCCTGTGTATTCCCTGAGCACTTATTACATGAGGGGGATTTTTCTGCATGCCATCCAAGAGCTTTAACTGCCTGTCACTGGCATACAGCATGTTAACGGGTCCATTTACAACAGGCTTCTCCTCTTCTTCCTTGGAACCTCACCCCATACATCCACAGACATAAGGACCTATGTCCCAACACTTTGTGGCTGAAGAAGAAATGAGCTAAGCAACAAACTGCCTTGTTCTCACAGAAGGGGACTTCTTGAAACACAGACGCAATGGCTTTCCTTGGCACTCTTTCTCTCCTCCTAAACCTAGAAAGGCCACTCATTAGAGCCATCTCCCACCTAGTGTCTGGAGGGTTCACTTCAACTGAATTAAATTTCAGCTGCTGATGGTAGGGCAGGCATATCCCCTTCTCGATGCTTGGCCTACAAAGACAAGTCAGTAAAACGTGCCCAGGAGCCCCATTATAGGATAAAGACACACAAACATGTGTGAATTAATATAGTTAAGTGCTATGAAAATTACACTTTTAAAAGGTGACATGAAAGCCATTAAACCTTATTGAGTAGGCAGAAACCCAAAGAAATCAAGTGACATATGAGCTGGGCTTTGATGGATGAGTAGGAGTTCTCTAAGAAGAGAATGTACAATCTGAGAATGGCAAAAGGTTCTCTAGCGATGGAACATCAAGAGCAGAATGGAAATGAGGGAGGAGGAAATAATGGATATCAGGATGGACTTGGGCATGAGGTGAAAGAGCCCCTGGACTCCAATTCAGTATGCAGAGGGTGCTATCTCATATTTAAAAAAAAATGTTCTGAGTTGTATCATTCATTGGGTTTTAGAATTTTACAGTTATGCAACCATCGCCACAATGTAATTTTAGAACATTCACTTCGGTTCTAGAACAAACAGTGATGATTAGTAGCTACTACTCCTTCTTCACCCTCCCTGCCTGTCCCTCTGCTACATCCCACCCCTACAGATGTCCCTATAGTGGACAGTTTAACAAGTAAAATCATATATACACAAAATCATACGAATTTGAGACCGGCTAACTATACTTAACAAAATATTTTCTAGGTTAATCCAATGTTGTAGCAAGTGGGTTCATTTTTTGAGTGGAGATAAATTCATTTTTCGTGGAAGTGGAAATGCCAAGTCAGGTGGTCACTATGTTTAACATTTTGTGGAACAAACAAACAGTTTTCCAAAGTCCTGGTGGATGCAATGTGGCACCTCTGTGGTTCTGAGTTGTGCATTCCTACTGAATGCTATTGAACATCTTTTCATGTCTTTACCATCCCTCCAGCCGGGGCCTTGTATTAGTAATGAGCGGGAAGTTAGGCCTTCCAGATTAGGTAAAAAAAAAAAAAAAAAAAAAAAAAAGATGGCTGTCAGGACTAGCTCCAACATGGGGCACATGAAAGTATGACTCAGCAAATTCCAAGAGAAGATGAAGAGAAACCCTAGGCAGAGCTTGTGTGCAAAAAAGAGCTATATTCCAAGTACTTGGTGTCCTTATATATCAACGATCTTTTAGCAAAAGGAGTAGCTAGGTAGTAATAAATCAAGAGATGACTTGGTTCAGAGAGAAACAATAATATGGTACAGTAACTCAGGGAAGGACTAAACAGTTCCTGGACCAGAACAGAAGTGTTAGAATAGTAATGAAGATAAAAGTGAAGACAGGCACTATAATCCTAGCTACTTAAGAGGCTGAGATCTAAGGATCCCAGTTCAAAGCCAGCCTGGGCAAGAAAATCCTAAAAGTGGAGCAGTGGCTCAAGTGGTAGAGCACTAACCTTAAGGAAGAATGCTCCAGAACAGCACTGAGGCCCAAAATTCAAACTCCAGAACTGGCCCCTCCAAAAAAGAGGAGAAAGATCTAGAAGCTCTTTCAGTGGTGGAACCACTGAACTTAATGAAAGACTGGATGTGGGAGGCCATAGAGAGGTAGGGGAGAAGAAGAGGCAGCAAGGATGGTTCCAAAGTGTCCTGTCTGAATAACCAGAATGATGGTGATGCCATTAACCAAGCTAGAGAAGAAGGGAGCCACGGGCTGGAGCCGGGAGTTCAGTTGAGGCCATGTGAACACTGAGGTGCCTGGGAGACAAACCTAGGTGAAGAGTTGAGTGGCCCCCGGAGAAGCACTATGGGTTCCAGAGTGAGCCAGAGACACAGCCTTGAGGATCAGCAACTAGCCAGGAGCAACTGTTGACTCTCAGAGACTGTAAATACACGAAGGAATTTGCACCATATGTTAGGAAGCTTAAACAGAAGCAGTGGCTGTCAATGGCTGTAATAGGATACAGGGGATTAAAGTGATCTGAAGAGGAAATGAGAGAGTCTGGGTATAAAGGGAGCTGGTACAGAGTGCTTCCTATCTCCACGTACATCCTTCCTCAGCATCCACTGTACACAGGGATGTCAGGAGAACCAAGCCGGCTTCCTTCCCTTCAGATATGATGTTGCACCTAAGGGACAGAGGAGGCAGGGAGAACTGGCCTGGCAATGGGAAAATACTACCTGCCAAAGAGCCGAGACTTACTGCTCTTTCCATCCCTGTCTCCACCTCTCCATTCAAATAAGGTTCTCAAGAAAATGGAAAACAGCTGAGAAATGGAAAGCAAGCCTCCAAGGAAACATTCACTCTTTTGAAGAGTTTGTGAGGGGCACAGTTTTATAAAAGAAGGTACCAGGGAAGCTGCCCTCTTAACCATTCATTGACAAATAATACATGGCTCATGCGGGATTTCATTGGGTGACCGAGGTGCCATTGAGGGTGCCATGGGTTGTCATTACTTAGCCGGAGCATCAGGATTCAAGTGTCAGAGGAACAAGCAGGACAAGTTGAAAGCCCAAAGTGAAAATATTTTCTACCTATTTCCCCATCCACCTTTATACAATCAGATCCGGGCCTAGGGAAGCTGTTCATAGACACAGAATCAGAGGGCTCCCTGTTGGTAGATTCTAATTTGGTTTGGCAACTGATATCATTGGGGGGGAAAAAGGGAAGTCAAGTCAACTCTGTTTCCTCGTTGCTATGAGATGGTTGAGTGGTTCAATTAAGGGCTTCGCTCAGGTGAGGTCCTATTCCATCCCATCCCACCGTATCCAAGCTCCTCAAAGCATACCTGTCCTTACCCTTCACATCCCAGGGTGGTAGTAGCCTTATGCCTTTACATATTCTGTTCTCTATCCCTTGCCATTTCCTCTGAGCTCTGTGCATACCCTTGTTAACCATTAGTCTGCATGTGAATTTTGCTTCCTGAACCCAGATTCCAACTCTCAAGTTCAAGTGAGGATAAACTCACTCCAGGCAACTGTCAAGTGAGTAAAGATCATTGAACAAGGAAAAATTTCTCCCTGATGGTGAACTTCCTGATTCTGAAGACAAACACAATCGTTGCACATCAAGCTACCCCAGCTCTATCTGAACTTGACATATACTTATTGGGCCAAGCATAGAATTCTGGATTCTGCCCTCAAAGGGGACAAGTATGCACAGGAAGCTGTAACACCACCAAACCACCTCATATCTCAGCTCCAACATTATGCCTGCCACAGAAAAACACATTTCTGCCTTCACCCAACTTTGGGAAAATGCTAAGGAATGCAGGGCACAAACAACATGACTGTAAGAGAAGCAAAGCTGGAGAAAGGGATGGAAAGGGAGGAGCCCTCAACGTCTAGGTTGGCTTGCAACTGACTGAGCTTCTTAGTTGCTCCTTGAAACCTAGAGGAGGGGAAAGCATGGAGTGGAGGGCCACCAGATTATGCAAGTCACCACTTGTGGAGTAAAAGGGCAGAGGTGACTCAACAGCCCATGCCTGTGATATGTACAGGTTTAGATGTACACTACTTTAGGGCTTGGAAAATACAAGCAAAAGCATTCCCTCCCAAACAAGCTGTAACAGTGTGGGATTTGCCATTTCCCCATCCCTGCCTGTGATCTGTCTGAATTGTATGGGCACAACTTTTCTTGATAGCATCAGCTCTCTCTGAGCTACACACAGGATTAAATGAGATCATATAAATGGCGCAGTGTCTTCCCTAAAGCAGCACAACTAAGAGTAGATTCCCTGTCGTTGAACTATAGGATCTCTCAGTGTATTTCATGATGATGCCATCCAGTTGGAACCACTTTAAAAAGACATTCCTGGGGAGGTCAAGCCCTATATCCTCACAAAAAGGGGCAAAGAGAGCAAAGATGTAGGAAGCTGAGGCATGCAAGGGATTTACATGAAGCTGGGCAATGAGTTGAGGCTGAGTTCTTTGGGTCATCCTGTCCCTGCTTTCTTCCTGATGACCAGGAAGCACAAAGACACAGGGAGACTTCAACGCCTTCTTCTCCCACAAGCTGCAGCCAGTTCTGACATCTGAACTTTCCTTTTTGTTCTCACAGGTGATTTCAAGGGCTCTTCTGGCTTTCACTTGAGGAATCTGGCTTCTGGTATATCTCTTCTTAAGCAAGAGCAGAGAAGAAAAGCACATTTGGCAACAGCCTCAACCTTTCCAACAGAATTGAATCACAGAAAATAGACAATTTTCCACTTAGGCATTCTCTTGGGTAACAAACCCTGTAGGTCTTCATCCCACGCTCTTCCTTGCCAATTCAGCTGAAAAGTGTTTCTCTCCTTCATGTTATGAAATCGGTATTTCCACTGGCTTAAGTGAATTAGTTGATTTCTAGACAGTCTTAAGAAACATTAGGACAATAGTGCTCTGAAAACAAAACCACAGATGGCATCTGTGCACTCACAGATGTATCGTTTATAGGATAGATTCATATTTCAGTATCTGGAGTGATGTTCTCTGCATTGTATACATCAGCAGCAGAATCTCTCTCTGCTCGCAATCCTTAAGGTTTAGGAAAAAGCCACCACCCATGTCTTTCCAGACTTCCATAACTCCAGACACATGGCTGACTTCCATTCCCACCTAGAAATTACAGGCTCTATGTACTGTGTTATGAGAGACTCCGTGGTTGCACCGGTGTCCTGGTCACACTTCCTTAGCCATGCCACACAAGTCTTGTTTCTCTTCCCATCTTGGTCAGCCACTCCTAGATCCAGCACACTGAGAGGTGGTGACAGAAGGGAACTCTGAAATTGTGACTTAGCTGACCCCTCAGCTGTCCTGGTGTCCCCTCTTATTCTTTTCCTCTCCTCCCTGCTCCAGTGTCTTCTCTGTCCCACAGGCCCCTGCTCTGTGGCGGCTGCCACAGCTTCCCCTCTGTATCCAGAGCCCACTTCCCTTCCAGGCCTGAAGGCTGCCAGTCTGGGAGTTCAGACTCAGCTCACACCTTCTACTTGGTTTGGTCCTATGGTGCCTATGTACAGGTCCTGTTGTACCCAGAATTCTGGAATGATGGCTGGGGTCAGGGGATATAGACAGGAGGCAGGTGATACTTAATTTTGCAGGAGTACTCCAGAAGAAAGGTGCAAGCCAACCATGGATCCCTGGATCAACTTGTTAAACTAAGTGCTCACAGCCAATCCACAGCAACCTGCCCAAACCATCAATGAGCCACTCAGAGCCTCCCATTATCTGTGAAAATTTGTGTTTAAAAAGCAAACATAAAGGGTAGTGGCTCATATCTGTAAACTGAGCTACTCAGGAGACTCACAGGATCAGGGCTGGTTCAAAGCTAGCCCAAGCAGAAATGTCCATGAGACTCTTATGTCCAATTAACCACCAAAAAGCCAGAAGTAAAGTTGTAGCTCAAGTGGTAGAGTACTACCCTTGAGAAAAAAAAAAAAAAGCTAGAAGACAGCACTCAGGCCCCAGTGTTAGTGCACATACAAAAATACACACAGCAAACATAAACATAAATAGTTCTAAGTCACATTGTATTTTTTTCTCCATCTGTATTTATAAGCAATAAGTATTACCTTTCCGTTTAATTTCCCTTTATTCATATGTGTAGCTCTCTTTCCTCCTCCTCCTCCTCCTCTTCTTCTTCTTCTTCTCCCTTCCCCCTCCCCTCCTCCTTCCCCCTTCTTCCTCCTCCTCCTCTTCCTCTTCCTCATCTTCTCCTTTGGGGTATGGGAGTAGTACTGTATCTTTAACTCAGGTTCCTTGGCACTGTCCCTTAGTTTTTTGCTCAAAGCTGGCACTCTACCACTTGAGCCACAGCTTTATTTTTGACTTTTTGCTGGTTAATTGGAGGTAAGAGGCTCACAGACTTTTCTCCCTTTGATGGCTTAAAACCACAATCCTCCGATTAAAAATCCTGAGTAGCTAGGATTACAGGTATAAGCCTGGGAGACTGTGCCTACTTTTAGGGTAGTTTACTTTGCTTTGACTACTCTCTTTGTTTTGTGAGAGTCTTTCAATTCTGGTTTACTGAGTAGGCTAGCATGAAGTAACCTATAGGCACATACCAAACTGATAAATAAAAGACCCCATATTCTTATTTGGATTAATTTGTATCTCAGTGTGGCAAGAAGAGAGAGAATGAAGCCACTCAACAATGATCTTGCAGGAAGCGATCTGACACTGTCCAAATGTTTGAACACAACTCAGCGGTTGTTTACAATGAGCACACAGAATCCCAGAATTTATTAATCCAGCTAAAGTCAAAAAAAGAGCTAAGAAGGGAAATCATTCAACAGCATTTCAGGCTGTCAAGACAAGTTCTAGAAATTTGTTGCACAGACAGTGTGCATTTAACATAGTTCCCACTGCTATAGTACATATTTAACCACGTTAGGATGTCAGATATTGTGGTGAGTGTTTTCACTACAATTACTGGCTCACACCAGTAATCCTATCTACTCCGTTGGCAAAGATCTGAAGATCTCAGTTTGAAGTCAACTTGAGCAGAAAAGTCTATGAAACTCTTAACTCTAATTAACCACTAAACATCTGGAAGTAGAGCTGTGCCTCAAGTGGTAGAGTGCCAGCCTTGAACAAAAAACTCAGGAACATCACTCAGGCACTGAGTTCAAGCTCCAGGACTGGCACAAAAACAAAACAAAACAAAAAACCCGAAACTACAATAAGAACAACAAAAAGTTGAACCAGGAGCCTGGAGCTCATATTTCTATTACAAGTAAGGAGGCTGAGATCTGAGGATTAAGTTTTGAAGTCAGTCTGAGAAGGAAAATCCATGAGACTCTATGTTCAATTAACTAGCCAAAAGGCAGAAATGAAGTTGTGGTTCAAGTGGTAGAGTGCCAGCCTTAGGTGAAAAGGTCGGCGACAGCACCCAGGCCCTGAGTTCAAGCCCCAGTACCTGCACACAAAGAATAAATAACTTGATAAAATTTACCTTTAAGTAAGAAAAGGTGCATTGTTTATTCCATGATTTGTGCTTAGTTACAATTGCAGCATGGCACACTACTTAGCTGCAGTTTCTTCTTCTCAAGAAAGACAACAATGAGGGAAAGAGAAGAGGAAGGTAAGTGGGAGGGGAACAGGAAGAAAGGGTGCTGAGGGAGAACCTGCTAAAAGTAATAGCTACACCATGTTAGATCTGGTTTAAAATTAAAATAGAACAAACGAGGAAGAAATTTAGGATTGGAGAACCAACTAGCTTAGCTTGCTTTGGAACAACAGCCCCTCCCCTTCCCCCCCCCCCCCCCAATTCTTGCTTGGCAATTTACTGTATTTTACTTTATAAACCTTTCAGGCAGGTGACTGAAGCGCACAGAAGCAGACATGATTGGGCAATGTTAGGCCCAAACTCCCTCCCCTTTACAGACCTATCCTGAGCAGGCTTCTGTGTAAAATGTATGCTTCTCCTTATTTCATAGTTACCTACTAAATAATATTACTGTGAATCAGTGGGGTATTTTTTTTTTTTTTTTGGCAGGGGGAAGGGGCATTATCATTGTTTCCTGTCACTGAACTCGAGGCCTCTTGATCTGTCTGTACTTCATTGCTCATGGCCAGAGCACTACCACTTAAAGCACCCCTTTGCTTCTGATTTTTGCTGGTTAACTGGAGATAAGAATCTCTTGGATTTGTCTATCTAGGCTAGACTCTACCAAAATCTTCAGATCTCAGCCTCCAGAGTAGCTAGGATTCTAGGCATGAGCCACTGGCTCCCAGCTCAGTGTTTTGTTTGTTAAGGAGCTTACAGATTTCTAGATTAACATTTGAGTAGGTTCCTGGTGGAAGAATTACAATTTCTCTGTGCCTAGTGCTTGCTTCTAGGCTAGCTTCCCAAGTCTACAGTAACAAAGCACCACAAACTAATTCGCGTAAAACAATTTACTGTCTCCTTGGGAGAGATGGAGGTGGTAATTGATCACGATACACTGTGCTCATAAATGGATACGTTGAATAAAACCTTTTTATACAACTAAATTTTTTTTTAATGAACTAGGAAAAGACGATTTTTTTTTACTCCCACCTCTGAAGGCCAGCAATGCAAACTCAAGGTGCAGAGTGAGAGTCCAGAGGAAGAATCAGCCTCCTCATCTCTCCTGTGATCCCTGGTGCGCCCATGCATCTCCTTGGCGTGTGGACCCGTCGGCCCCTGCTTCTGTCATCACATGGCTCTCTCGTGTGTCTGCCTATGAGGACCTTCAGATATGGCCAAGTCAGGTTAGATTTGTGTCCTGGCTCTACTCTGATCTTGACAACACCTGAAAAGATCCTTTTTCCAAGCCAGCACATTCTGAGATGAGAAGGGACAAGAAAGTGAGCCCCAGATCGCTACCACCTGTGGCAGCACCAAGGAATACGGTAAACATACAAAATCTTGGGCTCTACACAGAAACATTAGAAACACGGCCAAAAAGTCTGTATTTTGGTGCACCCATGAGAAGTTTCTCGTGCATGCCAATATTTGAGAACTATTTCAAATCATACTATACGCTTAAAAAATCATTTTATAAAGCCAAGTGTGTATCTTCCCCTTCTCAGTCAGTCGTATCTGAATGCATTTATGCCATACTGTGTTTCTATACTAGTGATCAATTGATAATATTGTGTACTGCCAACTGGCTACCATCTAGAAATTTATGTATGCCACAGGTAGCCCTTTAGATATATTCTATTTTGTCTTCTCATAATTACTAGGAAATGACTGCCAACATTGTAATCCTGGATTACAGAATTTCCTTGAACAAAGTGGGAAGGTCTGGCAACATTATGTCGAGCATTCTACCTATTAGCAACCATTGACTGATTGGTGGCTGTCCCTCTGGGCTGTGGAATGAGAAGGCTCCAACAGAGCCACAGTCTTTACCATTCCTTGGTGTTCACAAAGGCCTCAAGCTCATGTACATTGCTCACCTGTTCCCTAAAAGCATTTGAGTTTGACCCATAATTAGACAGAGGGGAGCTAGAAGGAAGAATGCATCACTATCTACAACCAAACTGCTTCATTGCAAGGGAAGCAGTGCTAGAAGCTAGTACCTCTGGTTAACAATGCCACACACTTTAAAACAATCTGCAATGTTCCCCCCAAAGCTTGGAAGTGAGGTCCAGTGAAAGAAAGTTAAGTCATTGAGAGTGGCCCCTTGAAAAGGTTTTGGAACACTGACCCCTTCCACTTCCTCTCCCTCTCTTGCATCCCTATCTGTCTATCTGCTTTCTCTGCTTCTTGTCTGTCTGTCTCTCCCAGCAGCCATGAGGTAAGCAGCTTTCCCCCACCACATGCTCCCACCATGATGCCTCTGCCTAACAGTCCCTAAAACAATGGAGCCAAGAGACCGTGGGCAGAAACCTCTAAGATCCAGAATAAACCTTTCTCCCTGATAAGGAGATTACCTAGAGATTTTATCACAGGGTGGGAATCTGACTAACACAGGTAATTTTAAGTTCTGTAAATTTGGCTTCATTCTTCGCAAGGTAACAAAGCAAAATGAAATGACTCAAACCCAGAAGATCTAAGTTTCATAAGTGGCTTGCAAAGCGATGAAACATGGGTGGGTGAACAAAAGAAAGAGATGTTGGCATGACTTCCTTGGAGCAATGAATGGCATGTGGAGGACATGGAATCATGTTTTTAAGATGCCATGGATTCATGCTTATGATCAGCTGCAATGGCTGATCTGTTGGCTCTCTGTTATTTTCCAGTGAAGGAAGAGAAGGTGAGGAAGAGTTTTGGCTTTAGAGTTACAGGCTTGTAAAAATGCTCAAGGACAACCGGGTGCCAGATGGTCATGCCTGTACTCCTAAGCTACTCAGGAGGCTGAGATATAAGGATCAAAGTTCAAAGTCAGACTGGGCATAAAAGTTCATGAGACTTTTAACTCCAATAAGCCACCAAAAAAATAAAAATAAAAATCCAAAAGTGGAACTGGGGTTCAAGTGATAGAGGGCCAACGTTGAGGTTAAACACTAAGAAACAATACCCCAGCCCTAAGTTCAAGCACCAATACTGGCACACACACCAAAGTTCAAGGACAGATGCTGGCCCACAAGTTGACCACTGTGTCTACAATACAGTATCTACCCCAAGAGCAGCAGAAGTTCTTGGACATGTCTCTGGGCCAGCTCAGAAAAAAAGGCATGGTCACATTTTTTATCAGTGACTTTAGCAGAAGCTGGCCTTGAGAGAGTTCATCAGCACCAAACTCAAAACACAGATCTCCAGTGTCACATGTAACTTCCTAACAAATTTCCTTTCTATTGTCACTTTGACCAGTACTGGGCCCTCTTAAGAAAGGAAAGAGAACCCAGGAGGGATGGAGCCATGCCTATAATCCTAGCTACTCAGGAGGATGAGATCTGAGGATTGTGGTTCAAAGCCATCTCGGGCAGTAAAGTCCATGAGATTTTTATATCCAATAAAACGTCCCCCAAAAAGCAGAAGTGGAGTTGTGGCTCAAGTGGTGGAATGCTAGCCCTGAGCAAAGGAAGCTCAGGGACAGCACACAGTGCCTAAGTTTAAGACCCAGGACTGGCATACATACACAGAAAAAAGAAAGAAAGAAAGAAAAACAAAGACGACACATGGTATCCATCTCCAAGGACCAAAACTTTCCTTTAAAACTATTGAAACTTAGAATTACAAACATTTTCTCAAAGGCAAAGATGACTCAGACAGACATCACAGAATAATCTTGAACTCTGGACCGGGGCACTGTCCCTGAGCTCTTCAGCTCAAGGCAAGCACTCTACCACTTGAGCCACAACCACTTCCGGTTTTCTGGTGGATAACTGGAAATAAGAGTCTCATGGACTTTCCTGCCCGGGCTGGTTTTGAATCCGGAACCTAAGATCTCAGCCTCATGAGTAGATAGGCCTACAGGCATGAGCCATCAGCACCTAGCTAATATTTTATTATTAATGTGTGTGCATGTGCCTGTGCTGGGGCTTGAACACAAGGCCTGGACCCTGTTCCTTGGCCTTATCACTCAAGGTTGGCACTCTACCATTTGAGCCACACACACCAGAGCAGGATCTCAGTTAGGTGTGGCTCTCAAGCCCCATTTCTGTTGTAGCCTGTGGTTTCCCAGAAGGCACATGACACCTTAGGGAGCATGAAGACATGGAGTGTTCCTTTTCCTCGGCCATACCCTACAGACTACATACCCTAGGGCCATACCCCTACCCCCCGTCAAAGCCTGCTTTTGCTTTACACTAGTGGGTTCTATGAAGGGGTGAGATGTAGCCACATCTAACCACATTTGGAGATTATTACTTCTTGTAATTGGATGGTGACAGTTTGAGCTGCCTCTGTTATCTGTGTGTAGAAACTAGAAGAACAGATGGACATTCTACAATACACAGGGCAGCTGTTAGAACAGCAGTCACCCAGCCCCAAATGTCCCTGGCGTAAAGTTGTACACTCCTGGACTCAAGGATTAAACACATTTGTCAGCCAGCACTGTGCTAGGTATTTAGAAATCCTTATTCCATCCAAACACAGTATTACAGGTTAAGGCTCAAACTACAGTTAAGCAGTGTGAACTGGTGTGGCTGAGCACCCCTGTAATCCCAGCACTGAAGGTGGCAAAGGTGGGAAACCTGGGCTATATATACATAGTGAGACCCTGTCTCCGTGATAGGAAGGAAGAAAGGGAAAGGAGGGAAGAAGGGCAGGAGGGACGGAGTGAGGGAGGGAGGGAAGGAGGGAGGGAGGGAGGGAGGGGAAAATGACAGTCAAAAATCCTAAGGAACGGGCCAAACACAGCAATGAGATATGAAGCTAGGCCTGGGGACTGTAGAGGCCTAGTACTTGTAGTCTCAGCACCCACCCAATCTCCAGCATCTGGAGCTGGGCTGGCCACCTGGTAACTCACCTTTTTACTGCCTTCTCCCCCAGTCTTAAACATCACTGAGAATTAGTAGAGTGTAGTGACTTATGCCTAAAAATCCAGCTACCCAGAAGGCTGAGGCAGAAAGATCAACTGAGCCCTAGACCAGCCTGGACAACACAGAAAGACCTACACACACGTTCAATCATCTAAAAAAAAAAATACCTAAGTTGAAAAAACAAAGAAGGACTGGCAGAAGAGCAAATCCAAATTTAAGTGTGTCCCAGGAAATGAAGGAGACCTGTCATCACTAAGAGCTGCCCAGACCTGGATTGGCAGAGCGCTCCCTTGTTCCATCTGTCCCTCTTCTCTACAGACACCTTTGTTAGGGCTCCTCTTCCGGAGCATACAGATCTCTACATGTGCAGCCTAGGTTGGTTCCCCACCCATCTCCTCCTCTCCCTTCTTCATTTCCTTCCCATTCTTTTCTCCCCTTCCCTTTCCTCCCCTTGACTCCTCTCCTCCCGGATCCTCTCTGCTTTCCCACCAGCACATGCTGGAGAACTGGGTGATAAGGAGTAGGGTCCTGTGCAGCAAGCACCCTCAGGCAGAAGGCCAGGGACATGGAAGGACAAGGGATGGAGATGAACTGCCACAGAACAACGTGCTTCACTCAGCTGCCCAACATGACATCCAATGGGCAGAGCTGGCCTGACATTAACACCACACTGAGAAAACAAGTCCTATAATCACATGGGAGACTGGTTCCATTTCACCCATCCCATATAATTACCATTGACAGTTCCACCAGTTAAAGACGGGTGTGTGTGTGTGTGTGTGTGTGTGTGTGTGTGTGTGTGTGTGTGTGTGTGTGTGTGTGTGTGTGTGTGTGTGTGTGTGTGTGTGTGTGTGTGTGTGTGTGTGTGTGTGTGTGTGTGTGTGTGTGTGTGTGTGTGTGTGTGTGTGTGTGTGTGTGTGACATGCAAGCCAGAAAAGGGTGGAGGAAGAGATAAGAGAACCAAGGAGCCAGGCATCAGTGGCTTATGCCTGTAATCCTAGCTACTTAGGAGGCTGAGTTTTGAGGATCACAATTTGAAGTCAGCCAGGGCAGAAAAGCCTATGAGACTCTTATGTCCAATTAACCACCAAAAAGTTGTAAGTAAAGGTGTGACTCAAGTGGTGGAGCTTTGAGCAAAAATAGCACCCTAGCCCTGAGTTCAAGTCCTGGTCCTAGCACCCATGCGCACGAGCGCGCGCACACACACACACACAGAAATGTAGAAGAGAAAGAAAAGTGAAGAAGGTAACAATCACAAGAGAGAAGGACCTACATATTTCAAGCTTGATGCAAACTCAGAACACAGCTTGTAGAAAACAAAGTTGAACCTCAAAGACGCCATCATTTTGAGGGAACCTGTTGCAAATCATGGGAGCCACAGTCACACAGCCGCTCCTTAGAATTTCTCCAGATAACTCAGCTACATCTGGGCCCGATGAGCTGTTCTCAGGTATAGCCCCCCACCCAGGACGCAGTGGCAACCAGGCATCCCCCACTCCCAAGTGTGGGGTG
Source organism: Dipodomys spectabilis (assembly GCF_019054845.1). Taxonomy (NCBI): domain Eukaryota; kingdom Metazoa; phylum Chordata; class Mammalia; order Rodentia; family Heteromyidae; genus Dipodomys; species Dipodomys spectabilis. The sequence goes on from NW_024870775.1 coordinate 3,482,105, forward strand.
CCCTCCCCAGCCTCACTCACAGCTCCAGGATGAGAATGACGTCCGTCTTGCTCTCGTAGACCTCGTGCAGGGTGATGACATTGGGGTGCTGCACCTCCTTCAGAATGCTGACCTCGCGCTCGATGTCCTCACGGCTCACACCGCGCCGGCTGGACTTGGTCCTCCGCTTCTTGATGAACTTGGCAGCATACTGCAGCCCTGTGCTCTTCTCCCGGCATTTCTTCACCACGGCAAACTGCCCGCTGAAAGGTAATATGAAGTGCTGTCACTCAGAAATGGAGCTTGATCCGGGGTGTCACGTTGGGGGGACAACTGAATTGGGACTAGGAATGACCAAATGGCAGAAAATTAACAAACTGAGTAGGGGTGTTTCTTAAGCTTAGTTCTTTATACGCATTGCTGTATGGGATACCATTTTTTCCCTAAATGGGTATTTAACTGAATGGAGAGTAATGTCTACATTTCCGCCCAATTTCAGATCATGGGACAGCAGGAAAAAAACTCTGATCCGACCTCAGTTCTGACGAGCTCTTACTCTCTTTGCCTAGCCATAGAGCTGGGTAATTGGCATGAAATACATAAGGCCCTGTCTTCAGAGAGATATTTCTAGCACTAATGTGGCTCAATTGAGATGCCCAGAAAAAAATGAGGTATACTACTTTGTTCAGAGATGTATGAACTAGATACTTACTGGCTGTCTCTCCAAACTACCCACTCAGCCCTTCTTCCCATCCCAACCATATTCTTGACTCCACCCCCGTTTACAGACATGGATCATGTGACCAAGACTATGCCAATTAGTGCGCACTATTCCGCTGGCTTCAATGACAACCACATGACCTAGCAAAACCTTTCAGAGAACAGGGAGAAAAAGACTTTCTGAGATTCTTTTCCTTCTGCTTGTGAACACAACCATATACATCACCAAAAGCTGCTGTCAGCCATCCAGAGATTGTGAAGGGAGACACTTAGGGTGTGAATAAGCACTGGAGAAGCTAGACCACTAAAAAGAAAGAAATCAAATGGTGGTAACCTAATGGTGTGGTTGGATGAAGCCTCACCTGAAGCCATCAGCTTTTGGACTTTTCAACAATATACTCTTTTGCTCCTGAAGCTAGTTTGATATGGGCTTACCATTTCTTGCTGGAAATAATAGCCAATAAATGTCAAGAACCTATAACCATACCCTCCTTCCTATATATAACAGAGTAGAATAGCAGAACTTAACATGAAGTAATAGAGTGTAGGCAAAAAGCATATGAGTACTCCTGGAAGTCAGTAAAACATAAGAAAAGACCTTCCTGGGTCAAGCTTGGCATCTCATTTCTCCTCTAGCACCTACCATTTACTCTGCACCCATCATGGGATCTGTCCTTTTCCTGGAACCTGCTAGAAAGACACTTTGTAAAGGATTATCATAGTAATTTTTTGTCGGTTGTAGGGCCTGAACTCTGGGCCTGGGCACTGTCCCTCAGCTCTTCAGCTCAAGGAGAGCACTCTACCACTTGAGCCACAGCACCACTTCTGGCCTTTTCTGCTTATATGGTGCTGAGGAATCAAACCCAGGGCCTCATGCATGCAAGGCAAGCACTCTACCACTGAGCCATCTTCCCAGCCCCTAACAGTAATTTTTAACTGGCTTTTGAAGACTAGAAAAGATGGGGGAGAAGGCAAAAGAAATCAAACAGAGACTAGTATTTTGATGTTTAAAAAAAACAGACACTGCCAGGTGCCCATAGCTCACGTCTGTAATCCTAGCTATTCAGGAGGCTGAGTTCTGCGGATCACAGTTCAAAGCCAGTCTAGGCAGGAAAGTCTGTGACAGATTCTTCTCTCCAAAAAGCCATCAGGAAGTGGCACTGTGGCTCAAAGTAGTACAGCACTATCCTTGGGCAAAAAAAAAAGAAAAAAGAAAAGAAAAGAAAAAAAGAGGGCTGGGAAGGTGGCTCAGTGGTAGAGCGCTTGCCTTGCATGCCAGAGGCCCTGGGTTCGATTCCTCAGCACCACATAAGCAAAAAGAAAAAAGCCGGAAGTGGCGCTGTGGCTCAAGTGGTAGAGCGCTAGTCTTGAGCTGAAGAGCTGAGGGACAGTGCCCAGGCCCAGAGTTCAGGCCCCACGACCGGACCCAAAAAAAAACAAAAAAAAAGAAAAAAGAAAAAAGAAAAAGCTCAGAGACAGTGCTCAGGCTCTGTGAGTTCAAGTACCAGGACTGAACCCCCATCTCAAAAAAAAAAAGACATTATAAAAAATATGTCTGTGACTCACACCTGAAATCCTAGCTACTTGAGAAGCCAAACTCTGATGATCAAAGGTGAAAGCCAATCCGAAGAAAAACTCCATGAGACTTTTATCTCTAATTAACTAGCAAAATGCTGGGAGTAGAGGGGGGTAGTTCAAGTAGTAGAGTGATAGCCTTAAAAGAAAAAGCAAGCTAAGGGACAGTGCCCAGGTCCTGAGTTCAAGCTCCAATTAAGGGCACACAAAAATAAAAGGACATTTTTAAAACATTACTCATTTACTTTAGGTAGCAGCAGCCAGTGATGAAGACACACAGAGCGAAGGATTATTTCTGTAGTAAACTTTTTGCATGACACGTTATGACTACTCTCTTCCTCCTGCAGCAGCTAGCAAAGAAGGGGAAGAGGAACTTACTCTAGAAGGCCAGCACTGCTGCCAGTGAACTCGCTACCTCAAAGAGCCAGAGCGATGAGATTGATTTGTGCGGAAACTTTACTGCGCCAGTTCCTAATTGCTCTGTTGGTCTGAAACCCACTTCTCTGGGATTGGGGAGGTGGCCGAGAAATAGGGAAATGACCTGAATACAGAATACAGTTAGCTTCTATCTTGGGAAGTGCTCCCAGCCCATCCCCCAGTGGAGGTGGAATTGTCCCCACTGAATATATTCAAAGGGACCCAAGATGGAGCAGCCAGGAACACTCAGAGGCCAAGCCTGATGCTGGCTCACACACGGTAAGGACAAGTTGTTTCAGGGGTTCAGACTCAAGGCAAACATTGGGGGAAGTGAATCATGGGCTTTAAAATATAAAACCCGAAGAGAGGAAAAACAAAATGCCAAGTACTGGTGGCTGACACCTGAAATCTTAGATACTCAGGAGGCTGAGATCTGAAGACTGGGGTTTGAAGCCAGCTAGGGAGGAAAGTCTGTAAGACTCTTATCTCTAATTAACTACTAAAAAGCCAGAGGTGGAGCTGTGGCTCAAGTGGTAGAGTGCCAACCTTGAGGAGAAAAAAAACTAATCTAAAACCAGAGCCCAGGGCCTGAACTCAAGGCACCTCCCTGTGCCCTCCACTCCCCCCCCAAAAAAATCTTCCTGCAGGAAAGTCAGAAAGAACATAATACAAGTCTAGATTTAAACACCTTCTGAGTGGGTTTTCACCTTCAAATGTTCAACTAAGTGTTTCCCTTTAAAAAGGAGCGTAACAATGTCTGGGCAGCTTAGCCAGGGTAAAGATATGTGCTGAACAGCAGAACTAAGCTGTCTGTCTACAGCAAGCATCCAAAACTCATTTTCTGAACTGATAATGGACCCGTTTCACACATTGGGGTCTCCACCATGGCGGTGCTGGGTGGTGAGTAAAGCCCCATCCATGGGTAATGCTCAAGCTTTCGTGAAGCCTGATGGCAGATGGTCAAGCAGTACTCTGGAACTCATTCTTTAGATCTATCTCACCACCACCCCTCCATCTTCCAGTCTCCTGCATCCCCATCCACAGAGCACCCCACACCTTTCCTGTGATACTTCTTGTTTTCTGCCTGGTTTGTTTTTGTTGTTTTTTTTTTTTTTTGCCCCCTTCCAATACTTCTGAATGTAAATTCTGTAAAGGTTCAAAGCTCATTTTGAGTCTCAGGTGCTAGGTGCAGGGTTATTGCGGCCATGCACAGTGCTCACGTGTTACTTCTGATTCTGAGGCTATGACACTCAGAATCAGAGCTGTTCCGAGTTACCATTCAACGGCAATGTGTGGCAGTTACACGCACAGACCACCTACAAACTAACCACAGGCCTACTTACAACTTCACCTGCGAGCATAATGACAGCGTCTACCTTGAAAGTCTGTTGAAGTACAAAGGTATGTGTATGTTAGTCAGCTTTCAATCCCTTTGGCTTTGGGCCTGTGATGGGGCACATCATGGAGGGAGCTTGTGACAGGGCAAAAACCACTCACTTCCTGAGCAGGAAACCAAGCAGTTTAAGGACACACCCTCAATGACATAAAGACCTCCCACTACCTTTTAAAGGTTCCACCACCTCCCAAGAGCACCACCCAGGGGACTAAGCCTTTAACACATGGGCCTTTGGACAACCCTCAAACTCCAAACTATAACAAGACGGTAAGCTGATTAAATGAGCATTAATAATCTACATAAAGTGCCTGACAGGGCTAGAAAGGTGGCTCAGTGGTACAGCGCATGCCTGGCATGCATGAGGCCCTGGGTTTGATTCCTCAGCACCACATAAACAAAAAGAAAAAAAAAGCCGGAAGTGGCGCTGTGGCTCAAGTGTAGAGCACTAGCCTTGAGCTGAAGAGCTGAGGGACAGTGCCCAGGCCCAGAGTTCAGGCCCCACGACCGGACCCAAAAAAATAAAAAAAATAAAGTGCCTGACTAAAATTAAGTCTTCAATAACTGTTGAGCATACTGTTACAACATAATTCAACTTTGTTCTGAAAATACCACTTCCCCCACCAAGGAGTGAGAGGATGCAAGTAGGAAGAAGGGGAAGAGAAAGAGAAAGAGAGAGACAGACAGACAGAGAGAGAGGGAGAGAGAGCGGTGCATCACAAGGCTGTGTTATACTAATTGTGTATGAAGATGTTGCTAATTGTGGCTTCTGATTTCTCCCCTCATACCAACCTCTCCCAATCCCCCTCCCTCACTGTCCCCACCTAGGGTGTGCTGTGGCTCACAAGTGCAAACCACAGGTCCCCTGGCCATAGAACTTGGGCCCCAAGCCCAGCCACAGAACAGGCAGCTTGGGATACACTTGATTAAGCTCAATGCCCTAGGCATCTTCCCAGGCATCCAGCCAACAGCTATCTTGGGAACCCCAAGGAAAATATTCCTGGACTCCATCTGTGAGTCTTCATTGAAGATGGGCTGTTGGTTTACTGCTGCTCTGTTTCTTTCCTCCAGAGCAGGTCCTCCACCTGTGGGTTCCCTAGTGCTCACTCTCAGCCCTGGATTCAGACCACTTTGGGGGACAGTTCCTCCTCCACAAACCTCTTCCATCCTAGAAGCAATTGGGGAAAGAAAATAAAACTTTTGGTGGGGGGCACAGATGCTTGCTTCTAGCTTATCTGCTCCCAAATCCAATTTAGAGGATGAGCTCAAACCACAGAAAGAAGCCAGGCTGTCATCACAGCCTACCCTAAGCTGGTCTCTTCTGCCCTGTTGCCTTTCTACCAATGCCCTGAGACCAGTGATGGATCAGCACCCACCTACTCAGGGCTCTCTGGGTATTTAACAACACACAGCTAGAGCTCTTCAATGAATGGGAATGTAGCTTCTTTATGAACCAACAGAAACTCCCTGTGCCCTGGTGTTGGTGGCTCATACCTGTAATCCTAGCTACTCAGGAGGCCGAGATCTGAGGATCACAGTTCAAAACCAGCCCAGTCAGACAAGTTTGTGAGGGGGTGGGAATGTGGCTTAGTGGTAGAGTGCTTGCCTTGCACGTGAAGCCCTGGGTTTGATTCCTCAGTACCACATAAATAGAAAAGGCCAGAAGTGGTGATGTGGCTCAAGTGGTAGAGTGCTAGCCTTGAACAAAAGAGTGCCCAGACCTTGAGGTCATGTTCCAGAACCAGCACAAAGGTAGGGAAGGAAGGAGGGAGGGAGGGAGAGGAACAAAGAGGGAGGAAGGGAGGGAGAAAAGAAGGAAGGGTGGCTGGGAATGTGGCTTAGGGGTATAGTGCTTGCCCAGCATGCATGAAGGGTTTGATTCTTCAGTGCCACATAAACAGAAAAAGCCAGAAGTGGCACTGTGGGTCAAGAGGTAGAGTGCTAGCCTTGAGCAAGAGAAGCTTAAGGACAGTGCCCAGGCCCTGAGTTCAAGCCCCAGGACTGGCAAAAAAAAAAAGCGGGGGAAGGAAGGAAGGAAGGAAGGAAGGAAGGAAGGAAGGAAGGAAGGAAGGCAGGAAGGAAGGAAGGAAGGAAGGAAGGCAGGCAGGCAGGCAGGCAGGCATGAATGAGTTCCCTGTGTACTCCCATTAACCTGCTGACAGCATCATTCACCGTCATCACTTGCAAACACCACGCTGGTGAAGTTACCTCCTTGCTCAAATTTCTCTCTAGCCTCCAAGTCAAGGCACTGTTTTGGTCATCCAGAGCTGCTGAAGAGTATGCTCCTAAGGGAAAAACACTAGGGGATGCTGTGCCTTAAGAGTGCAGCTCCCACCTGGTAAACCAGTGGTACTAGTATAGTGTACTTGTCTACTTGGCACCACCTACCCCTCCCACCATATTTTTGAATTCTTGTGGGTGAGTCCAGTTTGATAGCCCCAAGCATAGTGCTAAAATGCTCTCTGCTGTTTCTGAGCCAAACAATGTTGTGGTGGGCATCACAGAGAAGACAACTGGGCTTGAGTGTGGTGCTGTAGGCCATGAATTCAATGTGGCTGAAGCAGAATAACACAGCTTAAATAGGTTATGCAACAGACTGGCAGAAATACTGTGAACTGCTCACTGGGAACTAATCCTGTATTTCTACTAGGAGCAATCATTCTAGCAATTTACAGAATGTAACTCCCACTGATTTTTTTTGTACATGTATATGCCAGTACTGGGGCTTGAGTTCATGGCCTGGGCACTGCCCCTTAGCTTTTTTCCTCAAGGCTGGCACTCTACCACGTGAGCCACACCTCTACTTCCAGCTCCAGCTTTTTAATGATTAATTCGAGATAAGAGTTTCACAGCTGTTACCACTCATGCTGGCTTTGATTCATGATCCTCAGATCTCAGCTTCCTAAGTAGCTAGGATAAGAGATGTGAGCTGCTCAGCTACCCACAGTCTTTAATGCAACCAAATTCTCTATCCACTGGTTACTGATAGCACTGTTTGTTGCATTGTATACAGGAAGCCAAACTCATTTTGACACAAGGAATTTTCAATTAAGTAACAAACACGATTAGTGGAAAGACACAAAGATAATGAGACATACTTTTGCTTCAAAAAGTGGTATATAAAAAGAAATTGAGCTAGATGCTGGTGGCTCACAGCTGTAATCCTAGCTACTCAGGAAGCTGAGATCTGAGGATCATGATTTCCTCCCAACCCGGGCAGGGAAGTCTACAAGGTTTTTATTTCCATTATCCACCAGAAAACTAGAAGTGGAGCTGTGCCTCAAAGTAGTAGGGTGCTAGCCTAGAGCAAAAAAGCTTAGGGACAGTGCCCAGGCCCCAAGTTCAAAACCCACAACCAACTGAAAAGAAAGAAAAGGAAAAGAAATTGACTCAAATACACTTGACACAGCCAGGAGCCAGTGGCTCACATCTAAGTACTAAGTACTAACTACCTAACTACTCAGGAAGCTGAGATTGGAGAATCATTGTTTAAAGCTATCCCAGGCAGAGAGGTTCATGTGACTATCTCCAATTAAAATGCCAGGCAGCCATAAGCCAGCAAGCTAAGCAAGCACAAGTCCCTAAATTCAAGCCCTGATAACGCAAGAATGAAGAAATCCAGAGAGAAGAAAATCACAAGGGCCGGGGAGTGGCTCCTGGGTAGCATACATACCAAGCATGCAAGACCCTTAGTTCTAACCCCAGTACCATAAGGGAAATAAAGAGTAGAAAAGGCACAATGTGACCAGACATAACAAGTAACTTCTGCCTCATGGGTTAGTCAATGTTAGGATCTAACACTGTCATTCCTAGCAATTACATGACAGCCAAGCTCCCATTTGGGCTGGTGGCTGCAGATTTTTAAAAATGCTACTCAACCTATCATGTTTTTCACCTCCAATGTTAAAGATATATCTGCCCACTGCATGACAGTTAACAACTATTTGTGATAACTATTATTAACAAGAGTTGTCTAGCTTGATGCTAAAGGCAGATCTAGTTTAAATCTAATGCACAGTAAGTTCCATTTCTTCCCTCCTGTAATAATGTGTTCTAAAGAACACAAGATAATTTTTCACTTTGGGGATCCTACTTCAAATCCCTGAACAACAGTTTTGCCAGTGTAGTTGATCTGTTTTTGTTGAAGATAACGCTAGGGGTTGAGTCCTGCCAGAGTACCAACATGCAAAGTCTTGGGGGCAGGGAGGGAATGCTTTCTCAAGGATGAGTTAATATATGATAATAATTCACATTTACACCAGAGGTGGGGGGAAAAACCTTGAGGCTCTGTAGGCTAGCAGAAAGAACCACAACACTGCACATGGGAAGGGCAACAGAAAGACACTGTGCTATAGGGAAGAGGGCAGACTGTGTCAGGAGACCCTGCTCAGCTGGTACAGGCTGGGACCTGGACTGAATATAAGGTAAGTGATGCATATGATTAGATCTAAGTTATAAGCATTCATGAATGTGTGTGTGTGTGTGTGTGTGTGTGTGTGTGTGTGGTCATATCCAGAAGTATGCAAATTGACCAAAGCATGCTATACACAGGGGAGGATTCCAATGCTGTAACTCCTATACCAGCAAACTGAAAGCATGTTCTGTTGAGCAGAGGGGAGAGAGAATTCAGAGGAGAGAAAATTGGTGAAGAAGGGGGAAGGGTATTGAATATAAATGAGGGAGGGAGTGACACTGTCCAAAAAGAAATGTACTCATTACCCGATTTACGTAACTGTAACTCCTTTATACATCACTTTTATGATAACCACTAAAAGTTAAGTTAAAAAATATTCAATGTACTTATGTTAAAAAAATGGAACCAGTTAATTTGAGGAGACAGGGTTGGGAGAGATGAAAGAGAATATGGAAGGGGTGACAGACACAGCAAGACGCACTGTACTCACAAACTGACACACTGAATTTAAAACTCCTTTCTACAACTACTTTTAAGATACTTTTTTAAAAAGAAGTGCAGATGGATGTGCTGTGGGCTGGATGAGATGTGTGCCCCAAGGGTTCATATGGTAGCAGCTTGGTACTTGGTCGGATATTGAAGACATGGAGTCCAGGGGGAAGTCACTGGGGTTTGCTGGGGGTGCTGCTCTTGGAAGGTGTGATGGTAGAGCCTTCTCTCAGGGTTCTTTTTCTTTTTTTTTTTGGGTCCGGTCGTGGGGCCTGAACTCTGGGCCTGGGCGCTGTCCCTCAGCTCTTCAGCTCAAGGCTAGCACTCTACCACTTGAGCCACAGCGCCACTTCCGGCTTTTTTTTTTCTTTTTGCTTATGTGGTGCTGAGGAATCGAACCTAGGGCCTCATGCGTGCAAGGCAAGCGCTCTACCACTGAGCCACCTTCCCAGCCCCTCTCTCAGGGTTCTTAAAGAGAGTTGTTATAAAAAGCAAGCGCAATCACTCACAGGCTGCTCTGGCCTCCACAGGGTCTCACCGTATGCTGATTCCTTCTTGCATGGGCTTGGCCATAAGCATGCTCCATAAGCCAGAGCTGATTGTTCTCTCGGCCTCCAAAAGGGTGAGCAAGTGTACCTCTTTGCATCCTCAGGTATTTCATTACAGTAACAGTAAAAAAAAAAACTAATACAGTGTCTACATAGAGACAAGAATTTCCAAGAGAAGGAACGTAGTAAGCAGAATCAGGGAGACACCACAGAGCCTGGTTCATATTCTAGAAAGACCAATGGCAGTGAGGTGTCAGGCCAGACACACAAATACAGCCCCTTCTGAGTAAGAAAAGGTAAAGTGGGTAATTTATTTGTAATCCTTATTATAAAAATCAATACATCCAGGGACAGGTAGCTTATGCCTACTACATAAAAGACTGAGATCTGAGGATTATAGCTCAAAGGTAACCACCCAGGAAAATTCATGAGACTCCTGATCTCCAATTAACCACCAAAAAGCCAGAAGTAGAGCTGTGGCTCAAGTGGTAGATAGTCAGTCTTGAGCCAAAAAAAAGCTAAGGGACAGCATGCCCAGGCCTTGAGTTCAAGCCCCAGTACTGGCACATACACAATAAAAAATCAATTCAAATCTTTAAAATGTTTTGAACTGCCACAAGAGCTCTGTAAAAGGCCTATGACGTGGAGAACGAGGGTCCCTCACCCACAGGCAAGCTGCTAGGGTTGCCACAGCACAAACAGGGAGCAGCATTTTCTCGAGTGGATTCACATCATCCTGTTGCTGGGGAAACCACAACAACACCAAGGTCAGGAGCAAGATGCAGAAGAGAAGCGGACTGAGAGCACACAACACAACAGATGAGGAAGGCAGGAAAGAGATGGCTGCCTTCCAGTCTCCCAGACAGCATCCACTGGAGAAAAAGGTCTCACAGAAGACTGTGGAGAAGGCAGCAGAACCAACAGCCCAGGGCCAGTGGCAGGGTGAGGTCAAAGAAATAAACACACAGTGGCAGGTGACTTAAACATCTCAGTGTAACTAAGGAATCAGCAAATCAGAGTAGTTGAGGATGTGAAACCAAGGGAAAAAAATGAAGACAGGGAGAGCATCCTCTCCAGTTTCTCTCCACTTGTCTGCACCTTTAAGGTTCCAGATTCTCACGGGGCACCTGGTAGTTCATGCCTATAGTCTTAGCTACTCAGGACGCTGAGATTCAGAAGATCAAAGTTCAAAGCTAGCCTAGACAGAAAAGTCTGCAAGATGCAAGACTGCTTCTCCAAAATAACCAGCAAAAGGTTAGACTGGAGGGATGGCTCATGTAGTAGATTGCCAGCTCAGGAAGCAAGTCAAGCAAACACATAGTCCTAAATTCAAGACCCAGTGACACAAAAAATTTCCAGATTCATCTGGAAGCCCAGTTCTCAAGTAGGACCTTTGAAAAAGATGGCTCAACAAGTTTTAGGGGAAAATTACAGACTCATGGTGGGCATACAAGTATACAGGACTCGGCCACCTGGCCCATTCCACACATTCAGCATTTCCCACTATCAGGTGTTATTCTTAAACCACATATTCTGTCTTTGAAATTTACTTATTTGTGCCTGTAATCCCAGCTCCTCAGGAGGCTGAGACCTGAAGATTGCAGTTCAAAGCCAGCCAGGACAGCAAAGCCTGTGAGACTTTTATCTCCAATTTACCACCACAAAACCAGAAGTGGTGCTGTGGCTCAACGTGGTAGAGCACTAGCTTTGAACAAAAATTCTCAGGGACAGTGCCCAGGCCCTAAATTCAAACCCCAGGATTTACACCCCCCCGCCCAAAAAAAAATTACTAACATATTCTTTTCACCATTCTTTTGGCTGTGGAGCCTTCTGAAGTCCAGTGCTCTCTTGGGAAGATGAGCTTTGCCCTTCTTTTCCAGTTAACTGGACAGAACAAAGAGCTGGGGCTGGACTCCACATTTGCTATGTCTTTTCAAAGTTCAACAGAGCTGCATCCAATGATCTCTAAGGCACCATGCCAAAGGCTGAGCTCTTCTACTGGCCTGGTGAATACACACCCAGCTGGAAGTCGAGGTGCCCTGGCATACTTAGGCAGGCATGGTGATCCTTGCACCTCCTTCTGGCTGCTGGGATACATCCCAACCTAGCAAAGCCATGACGGTCTCCATCCTGAAGCAGCTCATTACTTATTACCACTTGACACTGCAGGGATCTTGTTTTTTGGTTTTTTTTTCTTTCAGATAGTCAGTGGATTAAGTATTTTGGGTGATGGCTGGGAATGAAGTATAGGTAAGGAGTAGATGGGGACAGAGAACACTGAATCCTGGTCTGCTGGGTGAAATACAAATGTTCTTTTTGTATATAACATACTTCAGTTACAAACGGGGAGGGTTTCACTGTGACTTTTACACCCATCTACACAATATTTTCCTATCAATCTCACCCCTTCCATCATTTTCCTTTACCCTTTCCCCCACTTCCTCAAACAATTTCCATGGTCTCTTCTCTCTCTTTCTCTGTGTGTGTGTGTGTGTGTGTGTTTGTACATGCACACTGGTACTAGGGCTTGAACTGAGGTCCTTGGCACTGTCCCTGAACTTTTTCACTCAAGGCTGGCACTCTACCACTGGAGCCACAGCTCCACTTCTGGCTTTTTATGGCTAATTGGAGATAAGAGGCTCAGAGTATCCCAGACTTTTCCTGCTCTGGGAATTGACCTGGGATGGAGATCCTCTGACCTCAGCTTCCTGAGTAGCTAGGATTATAGGCTTGAACTATTGGCAACCAGCTGTGCTGGTGTGGCCTTAAGATTAGGTTTGAGACTTCCTGTCATACATTGTCCTTGGAAGAATTAGCGCCACTGTATCCTAAAAAGTGCATTGGTGAAGAGTTTTTGGCTTCTGTGATTTGGAAGACACTCAGATACACCTGGCATTAAGGTAGCTTCTGATACAGCTACAAGGCTGATGCATACCAGAGATGCTGTGTGTGGATCTGTCCCATTCTAGAGATAACTGGGACCAGGGGTAGTGACAATTTGACAGGGTGTCCCTTCTCTGGATCTGCAGAAGCTGTGGCCCCACAATCAGTTTCAGAGTGCTCTTGGCCAAGTCCTTCCTAGGCTGTCTATAGATCTGTCATCTTGACTCTGAATCATGTGGGATTCACCTCACAGAGGAAGTCTGGGGTGAGGAGGAGACCAATAGGAGAATGAGGGGGTCACCTGAGGCCAAATGAGGGAAGGTTGGCAGGGGACTTCGCTGCTGGAGTTACCTGAAGTGAGACCACTCAGATAAAAGTGAAAGATGATAAGTTAAAGAGAAACCAGAGCTCTCGGGAAGCCTGAGCTTTCCCTCCATGGGACCAGAACTCTCTGGAAGCCTGCCAGAGGGCTGACCTCACCCTGGGATGCAATCCCAGTGCATGAGGCCCATCGTAAGAGCCAGAAGGCGGCTCTAAACTCTACAGCCTGACAACAGTGCACAGAGGCAACTTCCCTGGGGAAGTGGTAGCATGGAAGAACGCCTGTCCTAAACAAGTCTTAGGTCAAACACTAAAGAAAATTAAAACCTATTCTGAGCTGGGCACTGGCAGTTCTCACCTGTCATCTTAGGAGACTGAGATCTGAGAATCGGGGTTCAAAAGCTAGTGGGCAGTAAAGTCCATGTGATTTTAATCTAATTAACCAACAAAATTAGAGGTGTGGAATTAGAGGTGTGGCTGAAATGGTAAAATACTAGTTTTTAGTAAAAAAGCTAAGGGATCGTGCCCAGGCCCAGGGTTCAAGCCATAGTACCAGAATAAAACCCAATCCCAAAACAACAATAATTTAAAAAAAAAACATTCCCTGAGTATGAAGTTGGCAGATGATACTGCCCCAAAACAGATATTGCAAGCCCAGTGGGCCTTTGCCTGGAATGTCACTTCCTAAGACAAGAGTACAACCTGACTTCTGGTGACTTGGAGGAATCATCGTTAGGGGGTTCAGAAGCTTTGTTGGATGGAAACTTACTTTCTTGGTAGGCAAATGAGGCATAATGGCTTCAAAGGCTGAAGGCCAACCCTGCTGGGGTCCCTTTCACTCACCTGCAGTGTATGTGCTCAGGAGCTCCCCAGTCCATACCCTCCCAACACAGCTTTGGACTCCACAGAGCTTTGGGTTTGCAGACTTGTCTCTAGGATGAAGCAGCTAGGCTTATCTGAAATCACATGGGAACAGTGGGGCCACACAGGCTGTGCTGTTTAAAGAATCCACAACCGTTTCTAGCCGAATAAAGCCCAATGGAAATGGTGGGTAGAGCCTTAGAGGAATGGACACAAAGCACACTGAAATAAACATATGCAAGATGCTTGCGTTAGTCAGTTTTCTGTCACTGTGACAAAATACCTGAGATGAACAATTTGTAAAGAAGAAAGACGTTTAGGTTTCAGAGGTTTCAATCTACAGATGTTTGTGGTGTGGCGGAAGTCATGCCGGAGCAAAGCTACTCGAGTGATGGTGTTAGGAAGAAGAGAGCAGAGAAGGAACTGGGGTCTAAGTATGCCCTTCAAGAGCATTATCTGAGGACTTAACATCCTCTACTAGGCCCCACCTCTTAAAAGGTCAAGGTCAAAGGAGACCACCTGTCAGTAGGAGTAACTGGGCACAAGCCTTCAACACATGGGTCTTTGGAGGACATTCTAAATCTACTCTATACACGTGCCTTAAGGCAGGCACATTGGTCATGGTGATTGGACTCCAGTGTCATCAGGTGTTTTGATTTTGAAAGCCAATTTACCCCATGAAGGGCTGCCCAAGAAGCTGTAGGACCTCAATAAACCATTTGGAACTTGGTTTTCACCTCATAGGCAAGAACTACACAATCATTAAAACCACTTTTCCAGCTGCTTCACGATTGGTTCCACATTTCTCAGAGATACATCACTCCTTACTACATTTAGAACCACAAACAAGTTAATATGAATAATACACGGCAAATTTGCCATGTCAAATTTGAATTTTAATCCCCTTCATGGTGAACTACCAATGTATCAGCTTCTAAAAATAGCTAACAAAAGCTCTTCAAAAACTGGAAGGAGAAAGGGGAAGCAAATGTAGTCATTATATTCAATGTATTATGTAAAAAATGGTTAGAAATTAATATCATTACTGGGTCCCCAGTGCCTAACATAGTATATTGAATAACATTTTAGAAACAATGCAAGTTGAAAAAACTACATTATGGGTTCCAACATTTATACAGTGACTATCTAGTTGTCTTTTAAACTTTTTAACAAATCAAAAGGTCGGGAAAACAATTGCTCCAACATTTTAAAACATCACACAAGCTGTCAAATCAATAGCTTAAAGAATTCCCTGTTATATTACTTGTCTTGTATGTTTAGTAGGCTCCAGATTTTTGGTAGGCACAACTGACCCTGAGGGAGCTTCTCACCTGTCTTAGAAGTGTGGCAAAGGTATAGTCAGTGTGTTTAGCCTGACACAGTCATTTGAAAAGCAAAAGTATCTTACAGCCCATACATGAGCCACTTCAGGGGAATTCTGGTCTCCTGAGGTTTATATAAGAAGTTGCTGTAAGTCATCACTCTGGTAACTGAGTATATTCCCTAATTGGAAAACAAAATATACAATTTTATAATAAGTTGATTTTTAATCATTAAGTAATTTGTAATTGGCCTGTAAAAAGGCCAGTACAATCTGTAAACTCTGTCTGGCAGAGTTCTAAAAAGAAGAAACTAGAAGACAGAATGGAAGCTTCTGTGAATATAACAAAATAATAAATTGTTCAGCATGCCTTTAGAACTGAGGGTTGGGGAAGAAAAATGTAACACAAACACAAAACGTCAGTTCAAAGAAAGAACAATAGATTAAGATGCCAGGTGTCAGTAGCTCACACTTGCAATTCTAGGTACTCTGAAGTCTGGAATCTGAGCATAGAGGTTTGAAACCAGCCCAGGAAGGGAAGGGAAGTCTGCAAAACTTTTATCTCCAATTAGTCACATAGTCATAGAAATGAGGTTATTGGCCAAGTGGTAGAGCATCAGCCTGGAATGGAAAAGCTAAGGGAGAGTTTTGAGGCCCTCAGTTCAAGCCCCAGTACTGGTACAAGGAAGTTCAGATGACTGGCTTGTTGATTTTAACAGCCTTCATTTTGAGAAGAGTTGAGTGAACAGTATGAAGATAGAACTGAGCTTGAGGTTACAGAACAGATCACGAAAGATCAATCCCTTCACCAGACATTTAAAAGAAACTCGTGTCTAGGTCTAAGGGAGTGAAATCTCTGGGTGGCTGAGACACTCATGCTGGAATTCTGGACAAGGATCTATGTTGTGCTAATGACCGAAGGAAACAAAATGGAGCTTCTTTAAGATCCTTTAGTTTGTTATTTGCCCCAGTCAACAACAAAGATCAACCTTTTCCCCAGTCCTGGGGTTTATCTAGGCCTAGGCTCTGTCCCTAAGCTTTTGTACTCAAGCTTTAAACTGGGATCCTTGTATCTCACCTCCTGAGTAGCTAGGATTACAGTCATGAGTCACCAGCACCCAGCTCAAAAATCAATTTTGACCAATTAAGAACACGAAGCAGGTGATCAATTGCACAGTTAGAGCTTTCTTCTGCCCCCCACAAGTGGTAGTAATACAGGAAGAAATGGGAATTGGTACAGATAAGAAATGTTTAGATTTCAGTGAGGCCTGTATGGTGGCTTATGTATTGTTAACTAGTAAGTCTGTAAAGCACACCTCTGGGTGTGTCTGTCAAGGTGTTTCCAGAGAGGATTAACTAGGAGGGGAATGGCAGCTCCACGTCTAGGCTGGCAGCCCAGATGAAATAAAAGGAGGAAAGGAAGGAAATCAGCCAGCTAGCTTGGGGACTCTTCCCTTGCTTTCTGGCCATATGATCCAAGCCACTCCACTCTGCCATGCCCACCCTGCCATGACAGGAAACCTCAGAAACTGGGATCAAATGAACTTTCTATCTTTTTAAGTTGTATCAAACATGTTGTCACATCACAGACAGACAGACAGACAGACACACACACACACACACACACACACACACACGCACACACACACACGCACACATAATTTTTTTTCAGTAGAACCTAGTTCTTCTGATAATCAGTATATCACATGGATGTGTGCTTACCAAACTTTTGGATAACTGATCTGAAAGGAATGGGAGGCATAGGTACTGGCAAGCTGAACTCTTAAGTACTCTCAATGAGCTAAATAAAAAGCTCACTAAGAACCCCCACATTTTAGATCCAAACAAATGAACCTCCTAAGAACAGGGTGGAAGACTTGACATAACAGAAGTTAATATTTGAAACAAACAATCCAACAAACACTACAAGCTGCAGTGGACCCTCCCTATTACCGCTAGGATGCAAGAGTAGGTGAGTTTATCCCTGTGCTTGAGACTGGGCCCCAGACTCTGAACGTAACCTTAGAGGGCAAGAAGGCAGTGAAGGGTTATGCATTGGGGAAAGAATTGTCAACATATGGAAAGTTATAAAGGAGTTAGACCTTGTATGTACAATCACCAAAGGTCATTGAGCATCAAGTTAGGAGGCTAGAACATGGTATATGATTCCTTCCAAACCTAAGATGCTCTACTCCACCCCCGTGGACAACATCCATCTATGTACCACTCTCTGGGGCTCTAGCTCTGTGTGCTCTTAGCTTAATAGGAAGAATACATGTCATCAAGTACAGATGAAATCTTACAACAGTGTGTCATTTTCATATATCTTAGTTTCAAGCTTAAATCCATAATGCCATTAACTTTTCTGGTCTCTGTTTGGAAATATTTTATGCCTTTGTATTTTGGATTTTTTTCAAAGTAGCATAGAGAATCCATAATATGAGAGGAAATTGAGAATCAGAAGAAGAGGGCTGAATCAGGAGATGGCTGGAAGCTGATGCACGCTCCCATTTCTCCTTTGTGTACACACGGATCCTTGTCTATTCTTAGCATAGTCATTTGGGAAAATACAACAAGAACAGCTCAGTGCGAGAACATCTGTGTAGTATGCACAAGGCCCTTAGTTCAATCCCCAGCACCAACTAACAAACAAACAAGCCTAAAGCTAGTGACTGACACCTGTTATCCTAGCTAGTCAGGAGGCTGAGATCTGAGGATTAAGGTTCAAAGCCAGTCTGGACCGAAAAAGTCCAGGAGATTCCAATTAATCAGCAAAAAAAGCGAGAAGTGGAGCTATGGCTCAAGTGGTACAGCCTCGAGTGAAAAGTGTAAGGAACAATGCCCAGGCCTTGAGTTCAAATACTAGCACACACACACACAAAAGTGATTGTTACAAGATGAAATACTAAATGCTGTGCCACAAATATGTTAAGATTTAGGAATGTTTAAGTGATGATCACAGCTGCTAAATAAAACTGTATGTTCAAACATCATTAATGGAGATTTGAGTTAGTTTCTAATAGAGAATGGACACACACACACACACACACACACACACACAAAATTTTCAACAAGATTTAGAATCATCCAGTTCAATTATTCCTAAACTAAAATTTACCATAAGTACTTCACAGGTTAAAAAAATCACTTTTTTTTATAGTTTTATATATGACAACATGAATTCAGAGCCTGGCAGGGACTTTTTTTCTTGGCCAATCCTGAGGCTTGAACTCAGGGTCTGGGCACTGTCCCCTAGCACTCTACCACTTGAGCCACAGCGCCACTTCTGGTTTTTTGGGTTTATGTGATACTGAGGAAAGCACTCTACCACTAAGCCACATTCCCAGCCAGGGGGCAATTTTTTTTTCTTTGTCACTCCTGTGTGATCTTGAATATTGTCATTCTGTATTCAAGTTTATTAATGGCAAACAACATAATAATCATATCCTCCTTAAAGTGCTATAGTTGAAGACTCAATCAGTTCAATTCATAAGCTCTTTCAACAGTAGGGGTTATAGCCATGAAATGATTATATTCACTATTGTATAGAGTTGCTGAAAACCTTCTCTACAAAGACCTACAGAGGAAATAAATAGGATAGCCCTCCATTCTTTGCCAAAGATGCATGCGGACAAGGGCTGCTCCATAGATCTCCACCAAGGCTGCAGGTGCTCAAATACTTCAGCTTAGGGAGGTGATTTTTACTCTTTCGTGTGAATCTGCTAAAATTTCTGTGATATGGAAATATTTGTGTGAAGGGAAGACAAGTATGTGGACAAAATGGTCCATCTCCACATCTTGAGCCCATGATCAATACTATGTTGAAGTTCTTCTGGTCTAAGCCTTATTACAAACAGTGGTTCCAGCCTTTGGCAAGTTGCTAAGGAAACACTCCAATTAAAGCTATTTCTCACTGGATTCTGCAAATGTTCAAAGAAGCTTCATTTCTCATGCAGACTTTATGATTCTAACCTCAAGATCAGTATTTACCATGCACAAGAAAATATAAACAGTATTCTGTTGAGAAAGGTTCTGTGTTAGAAAACAAATTCAAAGCTAACGAAATGGAGAATTATCTCTTTTGGATTTTCTTCTATTAATTTTGTATGTATAGGTGTATGCTAGTATTGGAGCTTGAACTCAGGTGGGCTTGAACTCTTATTAGATTTTTCCCTCTACCATTGTACTCTACCACTTAAGCCACAGTTGTACTTACGGATTTTTGTGGAAGAGTCTCACAAACTTTCCTGTCTGGGCTGTCATTGAACTGTATTCCTCAGATCTCGGCCTCCTGAGTAGCGAGGATTACAGGTATGAGCCACTGGTACCCAGCTTCTTCTATTATTATTAATGTAAATGAAAAAAAAAAAAAAAGCCCTATTGATTGCCTTGTATGAAAGCCAGGGAATATGGAGGAGGCTTCCATCAGTACCCCACAAGAAAATTTAGGCAAGTCTCACAGTAATCTAAACTTGAGAGAGAACAGAGAACTCCTAGCCCTGCTGAGCATGTAAAAATGTAAACACAGAAAC
This sequence comes from Dipodomys spectabilis, assembly GCF_019054845.1. Taxonomy (NCBI): domain Eukaryota; kingdom Metazoa; phylum Chordata; class Mammalia; order Rodentia; family Heteromyidae; genus Dipodomys; species Dipodomys spectabilis. The sequence goes on from NW_024870775.1 coordinate 3,501,558, forward strand.
AATGTCATCTAACATTTCTTCCTCATCTCAGGAAATGCTGGCTGAATTGATTTATTCAGCCTCAATCCTTCGAATGCTAAGCTTTTCGTGTGAATATGTGATTGACTGGCCCAATCACTAAAAGAATGTTAGTTAGGTATTTTTAGTTAGTGGGTCCTCAGAAAATGATAAAGAGATAGGTATACAAACTAACCAATATTTAGGTTACTTGAATCAAAATGAAAAATGCTGGCTTATCTTTCAGGTGTGGCGATGCATGCTAGGAATTCCAGCACTCCGGAGACTGAGGCAGAAGGGAACTATTTAAACTCAGGAGATCAAGGCCAACCTCAGCAACACAGCAAGAACTCATCTCAACAGAATAATCATAATTTTTTAATTGAAAAGCGATATGGTAGATATCACGTCACTACCTGACATGTTCAGGTTCATAAGAATTAGTACCAGTGGTTCTGGCAAACACCAAAGACTGGAATTGACCCTTCCCACTCCAAACTCTATCCTCAAACATGTGCATATAAATGGAATAAAATTTCACACAGGAGCTTAAGCCCCCGTACCAGCACAAAAATAAGCAAATAAATACATAAAATGTCATACTTCAACCTGACTCTACTAGGTTGATTCATAATAAAAGTAATAAAAAAAAATAAAAATAATTAGTCTCATTAATAAATGGAAAATTAGCTTTAATAATATATTTATTCCAATATATGAAAATACTAAAATTGACTTATGTAGTCAGTAATTGCAGAGAATCCTGAGCTATGTTGCCCTCTTTTGATTGCTGGAATCCGGCGCACACATCATGTTCACAGTCTGTATGTTTAAACTAATGGCAACAAGTGGTAAATGACTGGTGTAGCTGTCATTGTACAGCACAGCTTTGAGCTAATTTTATAGCAAGAATACTAAACTGGGACACAGCTTGAGTACTTACAGAAAGGAAACGGAAGGGATCATTGTGGAGTCCCTAGGAGGTAAGCCATAGCTAATTTAGCACACTAAGCACTGCAAGATGAAAGATTCAACTGTTCTATTAGAAGTAAAACACTGGCCAACAGAATGTTGGAGATCTGAGTTATGTATTCTAGTTGATTATCTGAAAAACATCTGAGTCTGTCTTTAATTCTTCACATATGTACACTAAGATGGGTTTTCTTTTGGATAAACACTATTGTTATGAGTCTACAAGTCAACTGGATGACTTAAAGCATGTACATACTCAAATACATTTGCCAAGTCTCCGTATAGCCTTCTCTGGCCAGTTCCTGTTAGTTTCACCTCTGGTTCATGTAAACAAATTTGGCTCCAAAAATGCAACCATCAAAGTTTGTCTGTAGCACAATACGTAAGGCTGCAATAAGGGATTCAACCTCAGTGTTCAAAACAAATAGAGGCTGGGAGCCAATGGCTCATGCAACTCAATTCTAGCAACTCAAGGTTGCGTGAGACAGTGGGTAGGAGGAATGGCTATCTGGGGATGGGGGTGGTGGGGAATATTTCTGAAGACTGCTGTGGAGATGACTATAGCTGAGAGGAGGTCAAGGAATCAGGAGGTACTGTTACATTTTCAGCAAGAAGGTACCAGAGAGTGAGGAAGAGGAGAAGGGAGTCAGCCTATGAGCCCTCACTGCTAACAAAAGTCATGCATCATTTATTCATTTTTGTCTTCCCTTCTAAGAATCCCAGAACTGCTATCCCATTATTCTTTCTTGCTTATCAAAGTCAGGAAAGTGTATCGCCCTATGGCATGGGACTCACTAAAAGTGCTATATTTATTTACCCATAGGTTGCTTGCTAATGGCAAGTTTAAATATGCTGAGGAATAACTCGATTGCTACTTGAATTCCCGATGGCTGCTAATTGCATTCATTCATTATTCATTCATTCATTATTCATTCATTCATTTTCATTCATTCATTCATTCAATGAGCAGCATAAGGCATAGGACAGAGAAAAGGATTCTTTAATATATCACAAATCAAAAAGAAACCTGTAATAATAGAATGTTGTTCTTCCCTCTCTGAGCTGAGAATTACAACTTCTTAACAAACTTTCTCTCCTTCCTTCCTTCCTCCTATAAAATAACAGAAAGATGAAGGGCATGCCACTTTAATAGGGGACAAATATACCCATTAATAATCTGGAGAAAACAAATTCCTATATCCCAAGAGTCAATTGTTTCTGGATGGAAAAATAACAAGATTTAGGGGCTTCACTTACAAGAACTGCTTCAATTTTGAGCATCCAATTGCAGCTGAGTCCTTTATGACACAAAGATTCCGGGGCAGTTGGTAAAACATGAGGACAGTCAGGAGAAAGGCATCACAGAAATAGGGAAGCAATGGAAGAGAGGATCAGTCTCAAACTTGCCAGCCCTTCCTGCCCAGTCACTCAACAAATTATGCATTACAGTCACAGGTACTCTAATGATCCACTGGCTTTTAGAGAGCACACCGAACCTCTGAACTCATTTCACCTCCACTTCACATTGTTTAAAAGTATTTGGTGCAATCACAAAAGCCGCCAAGATTCTAGCAACTCCTTTTTTATGGATACCCACTTCAGAACTCACTTGTAACTACAGCTCATTAGGGAAGGAACCAGAGAAGGCTATACCTAGTATGGGGCTACATTCCAGAGGAGCATAAAATAAATCTTTGTTGAAAACAAAGGTGATCACTTTAAGTACTATAGCTTTGAAGGCCTGGAATTTTTTTTTTTTAGTTTAATTTTGTTTTTAAAGTAATGAACTCTTTATATGAGGCTATATTCAAGTTAAGTTTCAGTTAAACCCAAGTCTCAAATTAAGGAAAATGAGAAGGAATAAATGTTTAAAACAGCACAGGACCTCAGGGCAGGGCACATGATCTATTCCAGGTAAAGGGTACAGGATGAATCGCTGGTTTGTTCGCTGGCAGCAGACACCTCCAGCTTGGCACTGGTTCTCCACGTTTCCAAGCCAGTGCAGTCACGTAGGTTAGAAGCTGACCATTTTGAAGGCTGGTCATGGGAGCACCTTGCTTTTGACCCACAACAGCTTACTTTCCACCAAGCCAACAGGGAATTGGAGTAGTTCAAAGAATCAGATTCTAATTTACAACCAACCTACCCACCATGATACTGGAGCACTTGCATTTCTAAGTTGAAATGGGCTTCAAGTCCTCCAAAATCACAGCCTTTGAGGTTACTTCCCACAAGTTATCTGATTTCTAGATGTTGTAACTAGAAGTGTTTTGTTTTGTTTTTTAATGCCAGCTTGGTTTCAGCAGCAGCAGCAAATCTGAATGTAAGTATCTGTATATTATAAGCTTTATTTAACATGCTAATCTCAAGGGTAAGCCCAGCCTCAGGGAACATTCCTCCCCTCTACTGCAATTTCCAGCTCCACCCCTTGGCAATCAAAATGAAAACAAAAGCACAATAACTATGCAATTTGAGGAATTAGGTGTGTATTTAAGGACAAGATGAATCCCTGCTATCCAGAAACCAGGGATTCTTGTGGCTAACCCGGACAGCAGAGGAAAGCAAGCCTGCCTCCCAGTTCTAAGTGGTTAAAGGGACAGAAAACAAGGAGAATAAGTTACCTGATTGTTATCTAACTGGGTCATGCCTCCATCTTCTTGCCTGAAGCTGGCAGTCTGTGTTATCTACACTTACAATAGAGTCAACATTAAGTTGTACAAAGGGCACATAGTAAAAATCCTGTGGGTGTACGATTCAAGGAGACCACCTTGGAGGAAAAAATCTCTGTTGTTCAGGGTACAGTTTGGTACTGTACCATAAATGCTTGATTGGAGTTTCTCATACCCCCCCCAACTTCTGCTTAAGACATTCCATCTTTCAATAAATTAAAGTTTCACCTTATCACTTCAGTTAAGTACATTCATATCTACCTTTTGAAGCACCATGTGCTTTAGGGGAGGTGTATTTTCACAAAATTAAGGACAGGGAAACACACTCAAGAGTGTCTCTGCATCAACTGAACTATGTAATATGCATCCAGAAATTTAAATGTTTTTGTTTTGCTATTTATGTTATTAGTTATTACTTTGGGGGACCATGCTTGGTTGAACATGTGTGAATCTGTAATGATCATCTGTCTCCTGAACTACAGGCTGTCTTTTTTGGGAAATCCATTTATGGTCTCCCTTACATGGGCGATCTAATCTCTATTGAGATACCACAGGCAGCCATAATGATAGGGGTCTCCAATCAGGTGCAAACTCATCAGAACAAGAGCTACCGGTAAAACCTTGTGTGCAGAAATTGCTCAGCAACACCTGGTGAACTCAATAACAAACAATTCCTCCAAAGATAAGTGATAATAAATTCCAAATGGAGTCTTCTAGGAAGATTGCATTTTCTAACCAAATACTTGGTCAAAAAAACGTTGTTAGACTATCTGAGATTGCTTCCTCACTTCTTCACTGAGAACATCATCTCGCACTCCATTAGTTAGTTCTATGTCAAAATCCCTGTAAAGTCCCTTTGACCATATGAGGTCATTTATACTCAGGTTCAGGCATTAGGAGATCATCAATGGGTGCCATTATACAGAATGTTACATCCCCAAAATGAGCTGACTATAATCACAGAATTTTATTTATTTTTAAAATTAGGAACTGAAGAAATCATCTTGACCTTTCAAGAGGAGCATGGACAGTTCAATTTATAATCAAGGGATTCTTCATACCACAGTTAAAAAGATTTTCCTTGCCTGTCCCCTCAATAGTTTTGTTTACTGTAACCAAAGCCCTGGTTTTTAATAAGGTCTAGTTCCATTGGGAGGAGAGGGGAATTCTCTAATATTCCAGGCACTGTTGTGTTGCCAGATAATTAATTGCACATGCTTGATTGTATGTATAACACTGCTGTGCTTTAGAAAACCAAGACCCATAAGCAATTACTTTCTAGTAGTAGGTTAGATAGTATTACATTTTTTTGTGGGGGCTGGTACTGGTGCTTGAAGTTAGGGCCTCACACATTGGTTTTTCCCCTCAAGGCTGGTGCTCTACCACTTGAACCATGATCTATTTCTGACTTTTTGCTAGTTAGCTAGAGATAGGAGTCTCATAGACTTTTCTACCCTGGCTGACTTAGAACTCTAATCCTCAGATCTCAGTCTACTGAGTAGCTAGGATTACAGATGTGAGTCACTGGTGCAGGGCAAAATTGGTTATTTTACTGGAATGGTGAGTGAAGGACTTGCCCCACCCAATCTTTTTATGTATCTAAAGATGGAATATGAAGGCTTGAGTCCTGCCTTATTCCCTAGGGTTAAGCAAAGCATCAGGTATGTGCTTATGTGTTTGTCCTTGGCCCCCAAGAGACAACAACCCCCATACCCAGAATTCCACTGTGGGCCTGGACAAGGACACCACCCTGGTCCCCAAGAAACGTTAACTCATTTGTTTATTTTCTGCTTCCTTGTTAAGCCTATATAAGTCCACCCCAAAATCCAGTCCCTTGCACAACCTCCAAATCGGAGGGAAGGTCTGTGCCCCTCAATAAACAGTCCTTGCCTGTTGAGAATTGAGTCCAGCCTATTCCTTTTCTATTCTCCTCCATTTTCCCAACAGTGAGGTGATGGATGGATGGATGGATGGATGGATGGGATGGATAGATAGATGGATGGATGGATGGATAGAAGGATGGATAGATGGATGGGGCTGAACACATCTAGGAGCCTTGTGACAATGCTATCAGTCATTCCAGCAATATCACTCAGCCCAATTCCATAAATGAGGAGGAAGACCACAGGACTCTCTGTGCACAGGAATAAAAGAGAATGTGTAAATCTGAGGCCTGGACCCTAGATTAAAATTGAATTCCTTCTCTCTACCTTTGTCTCTTCCTCACCTTCCAATTACAGTTGCATTATTCATTTTGTGCGTTTTGTATCCACAGATGCAATCAATCATAGGTAGAAAATATTTGGGAGGAAAACTGCATCTGTCTTGGACATGTACAGACTTTTTAATCTGTCATTATTCCCTAAACAATGGAGCCTAACAACCATTTATATAACATTTTCTTTGCATTATGTTATTATTAGTCATCTAGAGATTATGTAAAGTATGTAGGAAGATATGCATAGGTTTTATGCAAATACAGTGCCATTTTATACAAGGGACTTGAGCAACCACAGATTTTAGAATTGCATGAGGGTAGGCATCCTACAGCCAGGTACATATTAATACTATGGGCTGACTACAACACCAAGCCACTTGGAATTCATCAACAGCTTGGCTTCTGAACCAGAAGTGCTATAAGCTGAGGCACGAAGCTAGCACTGAAATCTACATACCTGAAAGGAGAGCAACTAGAATGTGAGCCACAACAGCCTTGGGAATGATACAGTCATGGACTCACCACTACTCTCCTAGCCCAGGACTTTCTCTACGATTCTCCCAAACCCAAAGCTACTGACTCTTGCAGCTTTGCTATTGTGACCAGTTGTAGTTATAAGATGTTAAATTTTAACAGTGAAAATGCCTCTCCCTCTTTCTCTACCTAAGCAAAGCACAGTCAGTTTTTTTGTTTGTTTGTTTGTACCAGTAATGGGCTTGAACTCAGGACCTTAGTGCTGTCCCTTAGCTTTTTCCACTTGAAGTTGTTGCTCTACCACTTGAGCCATGCTTCCACTCCCAGCTTAGTAGTTAACTGGGAATAAGAGTTTCACAGACTTTTCTGTCCAGACTGGCTTTGAACCGCAATCTTCCAACTGGCATGAGCCATCAGTGCCCATTCAACTGAGTGTCTGTGATTACAAGTCACTCAGTACTTCCATCAAATATTGTCAATGAAAGCCAAAAACAATGGATTCTCATACTGTTTCAGATGGGGATCCTAAAGACTTTTTTTTTTAAGATGCAATGAAGAAGTCCATGTGAGTGCATGTATGTGAATGGGTGCAAATGTGCGTATGTGGTATGCATGTAGGTTGGTAGGGGTGGAATGACGCATCTCCCAACAGATGATGTACACATCAGTAATCTGACTGTAATGCTATATGTGCCTTTTGCTGCAATATTCCTGAATACTGCCTTAAGGGTATCATCCAAAGTGCTATACTGGTATGTGCAGAGGATGAGCAGGTTAAAAATAAATTAAAGCATTAATGATGAAGCCCAGATACAATGGTGATGGACAGGAGTACAAAGATAAGAATTCCAGATGGTTTCAAATCCCAAGATAATATGAAAATCCTCAAAATAAAGTTCTCAGACACTGAAAAATAAACATGATTTGTAAGGTGGGCATACTGCTGGTTCATGCCTGTAATCTGAGCTACTCAGGAAGCTGAGATGTGATCATCTAAGCCCAAAGCCCGTCTAGGCAGAAGTAGAAGTGTTGCTCAAGTGGTAGAATTCCAGTCATCAGTGAAAAAGCCAAGCAAGACTGTGAAGACCTAGGTTCAAGCCCCAGTACAGACAGACAGACACACACACACACACAAAGATACATTCATATAGAAATCTGTGACCCACATATCCACCAAGAGCTCTAGGAGGCAGAAACAAAAGCACTTGGCCCATCAAATTGACAAATATCTTCTTGTGGTAGCTTCAGTTTATTTTTTGAGGTAGCAGCCAATATCAACAAAAGTACAAAATATATTTTCTCATCCAGGGAGTGGGAGTGAAATGGTACAACAGGATTGGAAACAAATTGTCTTATTTAACAAGAACCTTTAAAATGTTTGTAACTTTTGGCTCAGTAATTCTACTTCTAGGAATCTACCCTAAGGAAATAATCAGAAAAGATTTCTTTGGGGGAAAAAATAAGATTGGCATTAATTAAGGGAAAATGGTTGAGCTAATTATGACAAACCCACATGGTGCAGTAGATGCAAGCTTTGAAATTGGAATTTTTTAAAAAACCATGCACATTATCATAACATAGTTTTAGGTTAAAAGAAACAAGAGAAGAGGGAAGGAGAAAGAAGACAAGAGAAAAACTCTGAGCAGAATTTTTTAAGCCTGGCTACACACTACAATAGTAGTGTAGGCTTTTATATAAAAGTCCTCATGTCTGAGTTGTAGCTTTTAATCAGTGTCTCCAGGTGAGCATTCTGGCTTTTGCACTTTAACATGCACCCCAGGAGAACCTAGGGTCCAATAAGGTCCATGAACCAACATATAGAAATGAATGGCTCTTAAAGGTTAGCTTGCATTCAAATCATCTACAAGCCTAGTGAAAACACAGATCCTGGACTTCACCTTCAGGATTTAAAATCCTTTAAGTCTGGGATGGACCCGAGAGTTTGTATTGCCACAAAAAAATGTATTGCTACAAAACTCCAACACTGCTGCTACTGATGGTCAGGGAACCACTAATAAAAATTGGCTTGGCGTTCCATACCAGAACGACATGGATTTAACTGGCAAACCATATTATTATTTCTTCCCCTAAGCACTGACTGACAGAGTTTTGATCCAAAGAAGTCAAAGGGAAAATCAAGATAAAAGAGAAAATGGCCATTTATGGAGCTAAGTGCTGGGCTTCACTCTTCCGGTACACAGTGCACAGTTCCCACTGTCCCCAGAACCACCCTGTGCAGAGCGAGTAGTCAAGTACAATGTAGGAAGATGAAAACAGATCCACAGAAACATGGTGATTTGTCAGGAACAGACAGCTTCTGAGAAGCAGACAAAATGGACCCACCTTATCAGACACCCAAGTTTTTTCTCCTCCAAGAAGACACGGGAGAAGACAAATACTTCCCCTAGAAGCAAACACTACTCTATGGAGAAAATAGGATTTAGATAAGGTAGGGGAAAATATAAAAGCAAATACTAGTTAATCCTCTGGGCTTTGCTTCTGTTTTTGTTTCTAATTCTTTAGTACAGATCAAATCAGTGAAGCATTCAAAGTACAGGAAAATACTTTTGCCCAGCCAGCCTTTAATAAAAACTCAAATTTTCATTGATTCTACTCAGTGTATTTGTGTGACTATGTGAAGAACAAGATCATAAGACCATAAAATTTACCTACATTTGAAATATGCTATATGCTAACATTAAAGAGATTGTTAGAGAGAAAGAGAGGGAAGGAGGAAGAGTAGAAGGGAAAGAAGGAGTAAGGAAGGGAGGAAGGAAGGAAAGAATGAAGGTAGGTATGATTACTATTCACCTGAGCTAATTAATAAAAGAAACACATCAAACCACTGATAAGATCTATAAGCCCAAGAAATCTGGATACTTTGCTCCCAGGCCCCCCTCCCTCGGGGGCCCAAGCAGTATAAATCCTATCTGTATCTCAGTTCTGTCCTAGATTTCTCATGCCAGGGGAATTCCTTAATGCCTGAGGAGGTAAGGGTTGTTCTGTTCAAGTCTAGCATGATCAGGTTGAAGAAAATTACTCTTATTCTCCCACCTCTTTTGGTACATTGTATTCTTGAAGGAAAACTTTTCTGTCAGGTAAGAAAGAGAGAATCGGACACAGACACAGAAAGAGACAGAAATGGAGACCGAAATGGAAAGAGACACAAGGAAAGGAACAGAGAGAGAGAGGTGTGTTCACCTACAGCCCACTATAAACCTCTACCTGCATAGAAATGTATCCTAGGTATTTTCTAGGTACTGAATGAAGCATCTAAAAAGAACACAGTATCACTCATTCACACTTTAAAATTTTTCTTAATCCTTTTATGTTGGGGGGGAGGGAGCAACTGGGCTTTGAATTCAAAAGCCTCATATTTGCTAGGCTGATGCTCTGCCACTTAAACCATGCCTCTAGCCCTGTGTGGCCGCTGTTTATTTTGGAGATGTAGTCTAAGGACTCTTCCACCTGGGCTATCCTCAAACTGTGTTCCTCCAGTTCTTAGCCTCTGAGTAGATAAGATTGCAAGCATAAGCAACCAGCACCTGACTGAAATCTCTCTAATTTTTTTGGAGGGGGGATGGGTCAGTTCTGGGACTTGATCTCAGGGCTTAGGTGCTGTCCCTTGGCTTCTTTTGCACAAGCTAGCACTCTACCACTTAAGCTACTTCCAGATTTTTATGAATACTTTATTGGAGAGAAAAGTCTCCTGAACTTTCCTGCATGGGCTAGCTTCAAACCACAATCCTCATATCTAAGCCTCCTGAGTAGCTAGGATAAGAGGTGAGCCACCAGCATCTGGCTAGCTCTCTAATTCTTAATAGTTAAATAATATGGATGGCCCTCCTCATAATGTAGAATGGCTGAGCACCCATCTGAAATGTTGAGCCAGATCTACACACTACCTAAATGGGTAGAGACTGACAGGATTTGATCATGGGAAGATCATAGTGAAGTGGGGACAATTATCCACCCCAATAATGGATTTTTCCCATGTTGTGACCCCTAGAACTGCCAATGTGGCAGCTGGCCAGTCAGTATGAAAGCTCCATTTCTTCTTCATTGTGTCTGGTGACTATGTTTTAGCCAACTGAATACCCAGGAAATGACTTTAATGGAAATGATCATGCCTCTTTGCCTTTCTTCTTCCAGAGTGAAGGAAGATGTGATGCTAGGAGCAAGAGCGGCTAGGAGCAGCCACACTGGACCATGAAATCAAAGTCTATAGGTTAACAGAATGGCTTGATAAAAGGAGGCATGACAGAGTTGATGGCTCAGACCTGTAATCCTAGCTACTCAGCAGGCTAAGGTCTGAGGATCATGACTCAAGGCCAACATGGGCAGGGGAATCCATGGGACTCTTATCTTCATTTAACTACTTAAAGGTTGGAAATGGAGCTGTGGCTCAAGTGGCAGAGCACTAGGCTTGAGTGGAGAAAACTAAGGGACAGAGCCAAGGCCCTCAGTTCAAGCTCCAATAAAATAAAATTAGAAATGTCCTGGGAGGAAGATACCAGGGATTTGGGGTTGCCCACTGGTAAGCCAACAAAAATCTACTCTCAGGAGAGAAGTTTCCAACCCCTATCTCACAAGAGAAGGCCCACAGGGAGTGGGTAGGTACCAGAAAAAGTAGAGGTTCCGGGTACCAGAAAAAGTAGAGGTCCCGAGTCCTCATGTTGGCATGTCCGCTACCCTCAGGTAACTACAAATAAAGGATGTGAGCACTTCTTAAGTGGAGCGAATTTCCCCCACAGCTTCCAGAAGGCAGATGGGCAAATGATATATAATGAAGCCACCAATTTATGTCACTGGAGCTCCTGCAAAGAGGCAGATTGGATGGAAGAAGCAAGCTCTATTCCCTTGTCTACCTCCTCCTTCTGCTTAACTTCTAGGGGAGGGGAGAAGAGGGAGGGAAGAGAGGCAGTGCTCAGAATAAGTCAGTTCCCCCAGTGAGCCACGTTCCCTTCTTAATGCTTATCTTTTTTTTCTTTTCTTTTTTTTTTTTTTTTTTTTTTTTTGCAATGCTGAGTTTGGGGTCCAAGACCTGGAGCTCTACTACTGAGCTGCATCCCCAAGCCCTATTCTGGTTCAAACTCAGGATAAATCACTCTACAGATTAGAATTTCACAGGAAAACACTGGCACAACAATTCACACACTTGCTTCAGGGATCCCAGTAGCTGATTCTGCAAAAAGGGGAAATGGCAAGCAAAAGTCTAAAGTCCCCCATCTTGTCCTCAGGTAATGGCTTTTGTTCCCAGGGTACAAAGAAGTCACTGTTCGCTTTGTGTGTGTGTGTATACCAAATGCACAATGCCTTCTATTCTCAAGGCCTAAAGAAAACAGGCATTGGCATGAGGTATGCACGTCTTCCTTAATGAACTAAACAGTTCAACCTGAAATTCAAGTGCAAAACTTTCAACAGCAAACAAAAGGCTCGTGTTCCACTCTGGTTCACTAAAACCAAGTGACTTTTATATCAGCCTCGAACCCTGGCAGTGTTTACTTACTCATTCTCCTCTTATCAGCGCATTTGGGGGTCAGTTTCACAAGGAAGCATGGGAAACAAACTAAGCAGAAGACACTCATCATGAAGAAAAGAGAAATCACTGACACTTTCACCCAATGCTCTGCATTTCCTTCTCTTTGCTGTCTCCTGCCATGAGAATCGAAGAATCAGGCAGTCAGAAATGTGAACAAGTCAGGGGCTGGTGGCTCACATCTGTAATCCTAGCTACTCAGGAGGCTGACATCAAAAGATAGTTCAAAGCCGTGCTGAGCAGAAAAGTCCATGAGATTCTTACTGCTGATTAACCAACAAAAAACTGCAAGTGGAGGTGTGGTTCAAGCTAGCCTTGAGTGAAAAAGCCAAGTGAGACCAGGAGGTACTGGCACAGGAAGAGAGAGGAAGAAAGGAAGAAAGAAAGAGAAAGAGGGAGAGAGGGAGGGAGAGCGAGGAAAAGAGAGGAGAGGAGAGAGGAAGGAAGGAAGGAAGGAAGGAAGGAAGGAAGGAAGGAAGGAAGGAAGGAAGGAAGGAAGGAAGGAAGGAAGGAAGGAAGGAAGGAAGGGAGGGAGGGAGGGAGGAAGGGAGGGAGGGAGGGAGGGAGGGAGGGAGGGAGGACAGAAAAAGAAGGAAGAAAGAAAAGAAAGGTAAACAGGTGATTCCATCTTTGGAACCAGTCTCTCTCATAATTGGTTGCTCATAACACTCTAGCAACTTCCATTAGAAATTCCATGAGAAATAAAATGTATTGCTCATTTGTATCATACAATCACAGCTTTACAGCAGAAAACTGGCAGTATTTATGTCAGAGGCAAGTGGTTATTTTTTTACTGTGAGCATGGCCCAACTGCAGGACAGAATTCCCACTGGTAAAGTCAAGTATCTGATGATATAAAGACATATCAATGTCAGATTTACTTCATAGTCATTTAGAAATATAATAAAATTAAGTCACCTAACCTGGCCCTAGAGGCTTATGACTATATTCCTACCTACTTTGAGTAGGTAGGAATTGAAATCTCAGGATCATGGTTCAAAGCCAGCTGGGGCAGAAAAGTCCACAGGACTCCTATCTCCAATTAACCATCAAAAAGCCAGAAGTGGAGCTGTGGCTCAAATGGTAGAACATCAAGAATCTAAGGGACAGAGCCTACACTCCGATTTCAAGACCCACTGCTGGCACAAATAATAGTAGATAGATAAATCGATAGATCTCTAAACATTAACATAATTTGTTAACTGACAACTTGTAGCATATCCATGTTAATCATTAGACAAGATTGGAGTCAAAAGTAAAGTCTAAGGTAGACAAAAAAGCCCAAAGAAAACAACAACGAAGTGGGTCTCATGTAAATACGAAAATGAGGTGATGGGCCATCTTTGTGCCTTCTCTCCTGATGGTAACTAACAGAAATTCTTCTCTTATCACTAAGTGACAAAGAAAATATTAGCCAATGACTGGGTTATGCAAAGAATGACATGCAATGTAAACTTTAAGATAAGAGGTATTAAGACTCAGATTGGGAGGTTTTTTAAGAGCCAGAACATGCTGGATATCCTGGTAGCTCAAACCTAAAATCCTAGCTATTCAAGAGGCTGAGATCTAAGGATCATGGTTACAAGACCAGCCAGGCAGACAAACCTGAGAGATTCTTATCTCCAATTAACCAGTAAAAAAAAAAAAAAAAAACCGGAAGTGGAGGTGTGGTTCAAGTGATAGAACACCAGCCTTAACCAGAAAAAGCCCAGAGAGAAAGGTCTTGATCTCAAGCTCCAGTAGCAGCACAAAAATAAGAGCCCAAAATATACATATTATATTGCTAGAAATAAAACCTTGATATTTAGATACCTACAAGCATATTTTTGTGATTTCTCTAACCTAAAGAGATTATCTAAAAATGTACTATATTTGTACTATATTAGCTATTTTCTAGAGTCTTAGAAAAAACAAAGCAAGGGAAAAAGCAATGTTTAGCCCTGCGTTTACAGCTGTTTGGTGCCATTTTTTTCTCTTTTTTGGTTTCTTTTGCCAGTTCTAAGGCTTGAACTCAGGGCCTGGGCACTCTACCTGAGCTTCTTTTGCTCAAGCCTAACACTCCACAACACCACTTCTGGTTTTTTCTGTTTATGTGGTACTGAGGAATCGAACTCAGGGCTTCATGGATGCTAGGCAAACACTCTACCACTAAGACACATTCCCAGCCCCTCCTGCCGTTCTTCAAACCCTCATTCCATATAGGAAGCAAAGGCACAAAATCACTAAGACCTCTCCAAGGGCAACTGTGGTTCAAGCAGAAAGCAAAGATCTAATCTAGATTGAGACTGCCCAGATCAAGCTCGGCCAGTTCGATCTGAAACTCAGCTTTTCAAATTTAGGTAATCACAGGCGTTGTGAGCCTGAGTGGACAGCCACTTCCTCAAATCTATTTCCTCCTCAAACACTTGTCAAAAGTGGGGATGGAAAGTATTCCTGCTGAGATAGTTCATTGTGTCCATGTGTCTCTAGGCACCTGAGGTGCAGTATTAAGGCCAAGGGTCACTGGAGTCTCGTTAGCAATGTTACTTTTAATAATATAGGTTCCAATACAGGTGCAGTGGCTCCCACCTGCAATCCTAGCTATTCAGGAGTTTGAGATCTGAGGATTCTGATTGAAGCCAGCTGGCAGGAAAGTCCCTGAGACTCTTATCTCCAATTAACTATCAAAAAGCTGAAAGTGGATGTGAGGCTCAAGTGGTAGAGTACTAGCCTTAAGCAAATATTAGCTAAAGGACAGTGCCACAGGACCTAAGTTCAACTGGTACAATAATAAAATAATAATAATAATACAAATTCCAGGATTCTGCCTTAGGTTCCCACTCAGCTCCTGGCAGAACCCAGCAATCTGCATTTTAACAAGCTCTCAAGGTACTTCAATGTCGGTCCTCCCTTTCTATACTCTGGTTGGCTACTACCCCAGTGGGACTCAGAACACCATGCAGAGAACACAGGAGAGCACAGTCAAGGGGCCACTCTCCCTGCACCCAAGTTTTCCTTCTCTTTCCAGTCAACATTCCTTGAAGCTGGGGGGCCCTTAAGTAGGTATCAAGGTGCCAAAGATTAAAAAACAAACACCTCCCTTAGGGACTGAATTCATTAGATAGTAAATTACTTCAACAAACTCTTCTAAAATGTAGGTACCCTCAAATGCAGCTAAGTCCCATCCACCAGAACGTGTGGCTTTAATCCACTGATCATAGCTGAAGGGTTATGGGAATATCTGCTTGTGACACAGCACTGGGCTACTATTCTGTATAGAACTGAATCTGTTGTAGGTATTTTAAAACTCTTGGCATTTCTTAGAAGACTTAAAGAGCTGGCAGCATAGGCCCATGTCCACACAGGTGACCAGAACCAAGGGGATAATGGCTGCCCCTATAAATAACCCTCCTTTCTCTGTGTGGACGCAGGCCCCATTGCTCCCTTCTGCCTCACGCCTATTCGGTTTCATTCTTAACTGCCCTCTGCAGACCAAGCTCACCACTACCCTACAGGGGCAGAACTGGTGGTAGGATTTGTAACCATGCTTTGGTCTTCTATTCATTGGTCTTGAGTTCTTGGGCAGATACTATGATCTCCCTGGAGCCTTGGTTTTCTTGGCATCAATACTTAGAGGGAACAGTAATGGCTCTTTGGAGTGTCTATACACAGACAGGAACTAGATGTGACCAAGAGCAGTGGACTCATGTTTGTGATCATTATTCTCAATTGGTTCAGGACATTCAGCCCAACACATAGAGCTCTTGAGCCTGGAGAGAATTCAGGAGGCCTGTCTCCTAGCCTAAGGCAAATCTGAGGAGGTTAAGCACAGCCTTGTCATCCTGGTCAAAAGGTACAGAGGCCAGAAAATTGTTGGTTTTATCAGAGAATTTAAAGGACACAGAGAAGAGTTCATTTTTTAAGTAAGTTTTTTATTGTGAAAATACTGTACAGAGGGGTTAGTTACATGAGCAAGGTAAATGAGTACATTTCTTATCCAGCATTGTTGCCTCCTCCTTTGTTTTTCCCCTACAATCCCTTCCTTCCCACATCCCTCAACTACACCCACCCCACCCCCTGCCTAAATTGTAAAGTTCGTTTTTTGACATACTCTCATTGTTGCAATGGATCAATCTATATCCCTATTTAAACAATTTGTTTTTTCCCTTCCCCTCCCCAAATTATACCAACATCAAATACAGTGAAAACAGGGGTTATGCTGTGGGGGAGGGACATACAAAACAACAAAAAAAGTCACATGGTACCTTATAAATACATTAGAAACAATAGCTAGGAAGAAAAAAAACCACTTGTGTCCCTACCTTGGGCTTCATTTCGCTTAACATCATCTTATCAGACCTTTCCTGCTTGTCCCAGACATATAGTAGTTATTGCAAATAAGGGAAACCATGGAAGTTTAATTTCTTTAATTAAGCATGTGCTGGTCCTGGGGCTTGAACTCAGGGCCTGGGCACTGTCCCTGAGCTTTTTTGCTTAGAGCTAATGCTTCACCACTTGAGACACAGTGCCACTTCTGGCTTTTTGGTAGTACGGATGTGCATGTGTGTGCGCGTACGTGCGTGCACATACTGGGACTTGAATTCTTGCTGCCCTTAGCCTTTTTGTCCAAGGCTGGTGCTCTACCATTGAACCACAGTTCCACTTCTGGTTGACAGTTAATTGGAGGTACGAATCTTATGAACTTTCTTGCTCAATCTGGCTTCAAACCCCATCCTTAGATCTCAGCCTCCTGAGTAGCTAGGATTACAGGTGTGAGCCACTGGCGCCCGGCTACAGGAGACTTTTATGCAAAGCAAAATGAAAGTAGCAGAGCAAGCTGGGCACCGTTAGCTCGCCTGTAATCCTAGCTACTCAGGAGGCTGAGATCTGAGGATCGCAGTTCAAAGCCAGCCCGGGCAGGAGAGACCGTGAGACTCCTATCTCCAATAAACTACTAGGAAACCGGAAGTGGTGCTGTGACTCAAGCGGTAGAGCACTTGCCTTGAGCTGAAGAGTGCAGGGATAGTGCCCAAGCCCAGAGTTCAAGCCCCAGAAAGGAAGGGAGGAAGGAGGGAAGGAAGGAAAGAAGGAAGGGAGGGAGGGAGGGAGGGAGGAAGGAAGGAAGGGAGGGAGGGAGGAAGGGAGGGAAGGGAGGGAAGGGAAGAAGGAGGAAGGAAAAAGAAAGAAAGAGAGAGAGAGAAAAAGAAAGAGAGAGAAAGAAAGAAAGAAAGAAAGAAAGAAAGAAAGAAAGAAAGAAAGAAAGAAAGAAAGAAAGAAAGAAAGAAAGAAAGAAAGAAAGAAAGAAAAAAGAAGCAGAGCACAGGCAGCTCACACCTATAATCTTAGTGACTCAGGAGGCTGAGATCTGCGGATCATGGCTTGAAGTCAGTCAAGAAGGAAGGTACCTAAAACTCATATCCAATTAATCACCAAAAAGCCAGAAGGGAACTGTAGTTCAATTGGTAGAGTACCAGCCTTGAGAAAAAAAACTAAGAGAAAGCACCTTGGTCCAGAGTTCAAGCCCCAACACACGGAAGGAAGGAAGGAAGGAAGGAAGGAAGGAAGGAAGGAAGGAAGGAAGGAAGGAAGGAAGGGAGGGAGGGAGGGAGGGAGGGAGGGAGGGAGGGAGGGACAGAAATGTACCGGGGGAGGTTCAAAAGATAGCAATGCACTGCAGGTTCCCAGGACCTCAACTCTTTATTGGGGTCTATGCACACTTCCAGAGACTAAGCGAGGCATCATCAACTCCTCCCAATTGACAGGCAAGACATCTTAACCTTGGGTGGTCAGACATCCTGTTAATTCTCCATAGGCCAGGTGGACTGTGGGTCAACTAGATCCACAGCCTGTTAAAAGTCAGTAGTCCAGATACTTTTTTCTAATTAACATCCAAGCCACTATTCCCAGCCATCAGGTTCCTAACTCCTGGCCTACCTCCTAGAGCAGCCTCAGAGCATAGCCATGCTACCTCAAAACCTAGAAGAACTCAGGCAGTAACTGCATTGTCAAAGACGGCAGGGAAACCAAGTGGGTGCAGTTCTTCAGTTCAAAAGACAAAGCTGAGGGCTGGGAATGTGGCTTAGTGGTAGAGTGCTTGCCTAGCATGCATGAAGCCCTGGGTTCGATTCCACAGTACCACATAAACAAAAAAAGCCAGAAGTAGCGGGTCAAAGTAGTAGAGCATTGAGTGAAAGTTCAGGACAGAGCCCAGGCCCTGAATTCAAGCCCTATAACTGGTCAAAAAAAAAAAAGACAAGGTTAAATAAGCTAGGCACCAGTGGCTCGTTCCTGTAATCCTAGCTACTCAGGAGGCTGAGATTTTTTGAGGATCATGGTTCAAAGCCAGCCCAAGCAGGGAAAGTCTCTGAGACTCTTGTCTCCAACCAACTACTCAAAAAAAGCTGGAAGTGACACTGTGGCGCAAGTGATAGAGCACTAGCCCTGAGCAAAAGAAGCTCAGGGACAGCCCCCAAGTCTTGAGTTCAAAGGCCCAGGACAAGCCCCCCAAAAAGGCTAAAAAATGTACTCTGGCAACTGAACCTAATTCCCTCTTTTACTTCCAGTCTGACCCAGCATCTCTGATTTGGACCTAAGTCTCCTGATCTAACCTTGGTATTTCTCTAACTTGAAGACACATTGAAAGAAAAAAAGACAAGTGCAGAGAAAGTCATCACTTATTCCTTCCTACACTCCTTTCCTTTCCCTAATCCCATTCTTCTCAAGCCTTTATCTTTTCCTTTCCCTACTTTTCTATTGAGATTATTTGCATTTTGGCAGGATTTTCCTCTTCTAGGGCCCATCCAGGGAGACTGGAGGAGACGGCAGATGGCTTGCTACACAGCTAATTTGAGTACAAATTCAAGACAATAATCAGCTACAGATTGACTTGGCACCCACTACGTGGGAGGGGAGGCCAAGCATTGCTAAAGTCCGCCACATCCCTATGACTTTGCCTTCACTTGATTTGCCAATAAGAGTATATTTTAGTGTGATGATCATTTGCTTTGGAAGAAACTACATGTAATAAGCAGTGCATGTATATCCTCAGCTGAACCACCCACGTAAGTTTAGCACTGCCTGCTGAAATCCTCTGTGTAACACAGTATTAGTCCATGAAGGGTTCATCAGGAAGTAAGGTTAGCTTCATATAATAACCAAGTCCTTAGAGTGCACTGTTTTTAGATAGGAAAACATTCCTAATACATATATTTTTTGTCTTTAGCAAAATGCAGTTTTCCATAGAAGTTTTACACAATGACCAAGCTTGTCCTCTGTGACCAGACAGTTTGTATAAGAGCAAAGTGGACTCAGCCTCTACTTCAGCTGAGATGTGTGTCATGTTTCATCTAAACACAAGGTTTGACTCTCTGCCTTTGACTCTTCAGCAAATCACAGGCTTTAGACCTAGGTACAAATGTTTTGAAGTGGATCAATGTACTCAGAACTTTCTAAAAATTAGAATTTTTCAGAGGCTGGTAGAGTGTTTTAAGTGGTAGAAGTATCTGCTTAACAAGTACATGGCCCCGAGTTCAAACCCCAGTACCACCAAAAATAATTTTTTTACAGGTTTCTATTTTTTTAATTCTCTTTCTGGTGCCAGCCTTGGGCTTGAACTTTGGGCCTAAGCATTGTCCTTTGGCTTTAATCACTCAAGGCTGGTATTCTGCCACTCATGCCACAGCTTTACTTCTGGCTTTCTGGTGGTTAAATTGGAGATAAGAGTCTAGAGGACTTTCCTGCCCAAGCTTGTTTTCTCAGCCTCCTATGTTGCGAGGGTAAGTGGAGGTATGCCTCAAGTGGTGTAGTGCCAACTTTGAGAGAAACAGTTAAGTGAGAGCACGAGACAAAGCCCTGAGTTCAAGTCCCAGGACTGAGTTTAAAACAACAACACACACACACACACACACACACACACACACACACACACACACACACACACACACACACACACACACACACACACACACACACAGAGTAGCTGAGATTACAGGGGTGAGCCATCAGCCACTGGCTTACAATTTTCTTTTCCATCTACTGTTGCTCCTTTATCACTCCTTGGACAATTCCATCTGGGTAGGAATTCCACCTGGCACCTTCTAGGTGCCACCCAAACAATTAAACAATCAGGCTCTCTTTATGAGTCACATTCTCCACTGAGTGGCCATGAGTACCATCATCAAGGCTTTTCTCTTCTCACAGATGGACTATTAGAAATATAAAAACTCATGTCTTTCCAGACAAAGTGAGTACCTGCATCTTCCCAGCATACCTAGGGAAGGTGCACTTTGAGAAGGGACCCCATTAGACCCGCCCTCCTATAGACTCTCCTCTGTTCACTCTCCCTCTCCTCCGAGTCCTTCACTTTCCTACACAGAATTGTAAGTATCACCCTTGCTGGACTATCTGGAAGGTGAGTAATCATTAATTATTCCCTGGGTTGATCAGAAATGAGAGCAGTCAAGGCGTATCACAACGTCACATTCAGGACAAATGGCAATCCTTTCATTCCTTGCAGGGAATCTCTAAACCAGCCATCAGGAAGTCAGCTGAAGTACAGTCCAGAAGTTCAAATTTCAGCTCAGCCATTCAATGCTGTGTAATATCTGACAAGATGCTAAACTTCTCTTGTTTCAATGTCATTGTTGTCAAAAATGAAGAGAACATCTACCTCTCAGTGTTTATTCAAGAATGAACACATACATGGAGACAGTTGAGTAGAGTGCTTGCCATGTAATGGACCAAGTATTTACACAGTACCAGGAATAGTGAGTAGCAATAATGAAATAGAAAAATGTGGGGGACAAGAAGATGAAGTAAAAAGAGGGGGAAAAAAACAACACTAGAAGTTAAGAAGTTTAGAAAGACAATATTAGCAGTGCACAGCTTCATACTTTATCATTTAAATTGGAACATAGACCACTTACATTCAAAAACATTCAAAGATCTTAATGTCATATTTAGCTTTTTACTTCTACCATTCTTTTTATATAGCAGCTGTGTGGATGGTTAAGTGCAAGTTTCACAAATGCATATGTTTCTGAACTTAGGATATTCCTCCTAAGTTCAAGAAAGAATGATGACTTCAAAAAAGAAAAAGAAAAGAATGATACCAACAAAGAATGTCTAAAGTCACAGTTAATAAGGAATCAAAAGTGTCTTCCATTTGGAAAAAGAAAAAGAAATAGTCAAATGCTGATGGCTCATGCCTGTAATCCTAGCTACTTAGGATGCTGAGATTTGAGGATCACAGTTCAAAACCAGCCCAGGGCATGGAAGTCCAATAGACATTTAAAGCCAGAAATGGAGATATGGACCAAGTGGCAGAGCACAAGCTTTGAACAAAAAAGCTAAGAGCTATAAAGATCCTAAATTTGCACCTCAGTACTCATATTAAAAAAAAAAAAAAGCTTAAGACAAATGGACAAGAATACAATCAGTACACAGAAAGGAATTCACACCTATAAAAATTGCTCTGCAATTGTTGTCTCTTTTCCCATTTTCTAACCTTCATTCAAAATTACATCACTCGCCATGAAGTAAATAAAAAAGTTTGTGGATTTCAAGAAAAAGCAAACCAAGTCATCATGCCTAGGCAGAATCCTCCTCAACTCTTTCTTTTAAGCTTCATAGGCAGCAAATTGTCTTTATTTTGCAATAGCCGCCACCTGATGCTTCAATCATGCTCCAAATTTGGGATGCTGACATCCTATTATTTTATGAGTTAGTCTTGGCAAGATGTATCCATTTCCTTCTGGACACTGTGTCTGAGATTAAGCAAAAACACTATATAGTAAGGGGTCCTGTGGGCATTCTCAACCTCTATCAGGTCTAAGTCCTGACCCTTATTTTGTAAAAAAATATAAAATTTAAATATTTAAATAGCTCCTGCAACATTTCTTACCATAAAGAACTCCGGTGTCTCCTTGTGACATGAAAAGTGGGTACCCCCATGATACTTAACTGGATATGGCCACATTAATTCTTTGTTCAATAACAAGTTTTGGTGTTGGTCCCAGACAACAGACTCAAGAACCAGCCATCAATCTTTCACATTTTCCTCCATCAGCAATGTAACTTCAATTGTCCAGACACAAGAGGCTCCATTAGCTCCCAGAGTTAGGACACATGAAGTAGAGGCTCAGGCTAGCTCACATAGTGACCTGATTTTGCCCAACTTTTGTAGGGGCGGAGGGAAGTGGTGTGTGTGTGTGTGTGTGTGTGTGTGTGTGTGTGTGTGTGTGTGTGTGTGTGTGTTTGTAGGGGCGGAGGGAAGTGGTGTGTGTGTGTGTGTGTGTGTGTGTGTGTGTGTGTGTGTGTGTTTATACTGAGGCTTGAACTCAGGGCATTGTCTACTTTTTGCTCAAGGCTAGTGCTCAACCACTTAAGACACAGCTCTACTTCTTGCTTTCTGGTGGTTAAAGGTAAGAGTTTCAGGGCTGGAAAGGTGGCTCAGTGGTAGAGTGCTTGGCTTGCATGCAGGAGGCCCTAGGTTCAATTCCTCAGCACCAGATAAGCAGAAAAAGCCGGAAGTGGCGCTGTAGCTCAAGTGGAGAGTGCTACCTTGAGCTGAAGAGCTGAGGGACAGTGCCCAGGCCCAGAGTTCAGGCCCCACGACCGACAAAAAAAAAAAAGGTAAGTTTCAGACTTTTATGCCCAGGCTGGCTTCGAACCACAATCTTCAGATCTCAGCCTCCTAAGTAGTTAGGATTATAGGTATGAGCCATCAGCACCCAACTCTGTGTGTGTGTGTGTGTGTGTGTGTGTGCGGGCACGCGCGCACGCACGTGCATGCAAGTGTGTGCACGCTTCATCTCAGAGCCTGGTGTCTTAGCTTTTTCACTCAAGGCTGGTGCTTTACCACTTGAGCCACAACTCCACGTCTGGCTTTTTGCTGGCTAACTGGAGAGAAGATTCTAATGGACTTTCTTCTCCAGGGTGGCTCTGAATCAAGATCCTCAGATCTCAGCTTCCTGAGTAGCTAGGATTACAGGCATGAG
Source organism: Dipodomys spectabilis (assembly GCF_019054845.1). Lineage (NCBI taxonomy): Eukaryota > Metazoa > Chordata > Mammalia > Rodentia > Heteromyidae > Dipodomys > Dipodomys spectabilis. The sequence continues at coordinate 3,524,403 of NW_024870775.1, forward strand.
CCACTGGCATCTGGATCATCCTCACAATATAACTGCAATGAACCTACACCTAATCTTTAGCTGCCATGCTGAAAAAAGAGACTTTGACACACACAAGATGAAAGGCCAATTAGCCATTGCTCCCCACTTGCTTCTACCTAATTGCTCTTCCTTCTGTCTCCTTGTTTCTTTGCCTTGGGTTTAGGAAACTGAATAATCTCCTATCTTTACAGGAAACCCACAGAAGACAGTGGGGATAGAGAATTTAGGGTCCTATCAAGTTCCTTGCCTGTCAGGACATTTACAAAGATTTCTTTTTGTCAACATTCCCAGGGTTGAAATAATAGAATCAGAAGAAACCATCGCCTCCACAGTCATGACCCTGAAAGAATAAGAGGCCAAACCAGGTATAAATCTCAAGGTACTTTCCTGGGTTTATTCCTGAGACCCCAGATCTCCCCCTGGCAGAATCTGAACTTGCTTTGTTCAGCTATGCACTGCTGGTTTATGGGTCCCCAGGGCTGGGATCTCTCTATGTTCCATGAAGTTTCTTTTCTCTGGTCTTACAGCTAAATGTTGCTGAAAGTCAGCCCTCATCCTGGCCTCTCTGGGATTCCCACTGACTCATGGGTGGCTTATGATTAAAAAGCTGTGGTTCAAGTGATAGGAGCATCAAAAAAGCTAAGGGATGCATCCAAGCCCTGAACTCAAGCCCCATTATCAGCACACAAAAAACAAAGGTTCTGAGACCAGAGTTTTAGCCACCCCTGGCTTCACAGAGAAACTTTTATGTACCATATCAGACTGGAGGAAGGCCCTGTTCCTGACTTCTGGTAGGGAGCCATGGAGGAAGGTAGGATAGAACTAGCCTTTCCTTCCTCTTCTCTGCCCACAGGAGATAAGACTGGCTAGGGGCCAGTGGTAAAGCAGAAGTCTACCCACACCCAGACCACAAGCTGCTCATATTTCAGGGAGGCTAATCTCAATCCACCCACCACTCTTCCTGGATCACAGCCTTAGCTCAGAGGAGACCCAAGAACAAGCAAAAGGCCTCTATCTAAGCCAACAGCCTTTTGGCCCAGCAGGGATAATTCATTCTTAGTCCTTTCCTAGGTGAAGGCAAGCAAAATTCATCCCACCATCTCCTTAAGAACTTAATGAGGAAACTGTCCTAGGAGAGAGGATGGGCTGGCTACAGGGCCTCACGGGCCTGCAATCCCCACTCCCATGCCTTACTCTATGACTAAAAGTTCCAGGGTAGTCAACCATGGCCTTGATCAAAAGACTTTCCTAAAAAACATCATGGCTCCCTATCTCTACCAATTCTTTGGCCCCCACATGCCACTTGTACCATGGGGTCAGTCAGACTGTCTACTGCTAGATTCCCAGTGGCCAGACTACCAGCTAATGGTTTTCCAATGAATGTCAGTCAGTGATCAGAGCAAACTGAGCTCCTTTGTCTACTATGGGTACTGGAGGCAGATACACAGTGTGTACAGCTCACTGATGTGCACTGTACCCAGCTCTGCCACTTTGAACTAGGAAATCTGAAGACTGACTATACCACCTTAGTTTCCTCAACTATTAAATCAACACGATCCTTGTACCAGTCTCACAGGACTGGTGAAAGAGGTACTATGTGGAGGAAAAAAAAAAAAGCACCAAAAGCAATTCCCAGCAACACAGGAGCTCAGCCACATGAGTGATTGTTATTGAAATGTCTACCCAAAATTGCCTTCTATTTTTGGGTCCCTGTAAGGGAGATTGGGATGCAAATGAACAACACTTCCTTTGCTCCCAAAAGATAATTAGGGTGGTTGCATGCACTCTAATTCTTCCTTCCTTCAGTATGCCTTATTTTCTCTTTTGTCTTTTTAAGAACAGAACAGTACCTAGAACAGACTAGTAACAACCTTAAGGAATAACTTTCCTAATCGTTGTTAAATGATATTGATATGGAACTAGCCTACCTTTTAGTAAGCCAATAACTTTTAAGCAGTATACACTTGCCTGACTCCTATTTGTTGGTTTTGTTTTGGTTTTTGAGATTACATAAATTTCACATATTTCATAGTATCGTGGCATAGTGCTACTTAGTTAAAGTCACAAACACATTTTAACCTTCACAGCGCAAATATTATCAGGGTCTATAAAGTTTGTGAATTCTATGAGCTTTGACAATACAATTATTTCTTCCACATCAGGTGATATTTACATTTCTTTCCTTTTGCTTAGTGCAAGCTGTTCCCTCTTTTCCTCTCATTCCCTCCCCCCCATTGCTGCCTTTGAGTTGCTTAGTTCATTTTCATCTATGTCCAGCACAGCTGATGGGCCTCTCTGTTGTATGTTTTTCCGTTTCCCTCTGATTCTGTGTCCTCCTCCTAGCTTCCCTCCATTGTGCGCATATGGATATATACCATATATTTGGTCAAGAACATGGAGTCATTTAGCAATGATAAGGCAGAATGAATGGAAGTCCTTTGTTTCTCAAGTGCTGCCTATTTGTTTTTAACTGTAAGTGGTCAGATTCTTCCAGTGCTCGGCATTGTTTTGCAGTATTGTTCAGGCTACAGGGCCTCAAGTCCTACCATTTGAGCCATACCTTCACTTCTTTTTGCTTTAGTTTTTCAGATAGAATTTCAGCCAGCTTCAAACCATGCTCCTTCCCTCTGCCTGGATTACAGGAGGTTACAGCCATGCCCAGGCCTGCTTAGTAAGTTTCTAAATTTCAGAAGAGTTAATTTTCTTTCTTGCAAGTGTCTTATGTTTTCCTTTCTACATACCAGGGAGAATTCTTCTTCCTCTTTCTTATGTCTCCAGACTTTGTCCCACGGTACTGAATAAATCCTTGCTAAACTTCCTTTTTGTTTTTTCCCCTAAATTTGAGGCAGCTGGGTTGTGCTGGTTTCATTACTAATATTGCTTGAGGAAGAGTAGCAGATGGCCCCGGGGAGTCTTTCCCATCTCCTTTTTGTGTCTGTGGAAGAGAGAGAGCACAAGGAAGGGCAGGTATGTCGCTTTAAAAGTTAACAAGCATGGGGGCTGGTAAGGTGGCTCAGTGGTAGAGCGCTTTCCTCGCATGCCTGAGGCCTGGGGTTCGATTCCTCAGCACCACATAAGCAAAAAGAAAAAAGCCTTAAGTGGCGTAGTGGCCTTGAGCTGAAGAGCTGAGGGACAGCACCCAGGCCCAAAGTTCAGGCCCACGACCAGACCCCCCCCCCCCACCAAAAAAAAAGTTAACAAGCATGAACGGCCTGTAATCCTAGCTACGCCAGAGGCTGAGATCTGATGATCAAGATTTGAAGCTAGCTTAGGCAGAGAAGTTTATGATATTCTTATCTTCCAATTAACCACCAAAAATTGGAGTTATGGCTAAAGTGGTAAAGCATCAGCCTTGAGCAAAAAAGTTAAGGGCCAGTGCCAAGGCCCTGAGTTCAAGCCCTAGTACCAGGAAAAAAAAAAAAAAAAAGTAAAAACCAGGCTTAGCTCTGACCTAATCACCTGATGTAACTTCTGCAGAAGAACACTTGTGTTGCAGAACCGCCCTAATGGGACAGCTAGATCAGGAACTGGGTGCTGGGGTTTTCAGAAGTGCAGAAGTCACTGCTGAGAAAAGGGATGTTATATAAACCCCAAGTCCCTAAGTCATCAGGGTGGCTGCCCTGAACACAACAGGGTAACAGGGCTTTGGTCATACACAGCAGGCTGGGTCTCTTCCCACTAGCTTTGTTGAGGGCTGGGGGTGAGGCATGGTTCCTCCTCTGTTCCAGCAAGTTCCTGGGCTCCCAGAACCTCCTCCAGAGAACAAGGAACCTTTCCAAAAGATGCCATCAACAGGTAGGTGCCAGAGGCTCACACCTGTAATCCTAGCTATTCTGGAGACTGAGATCTGAAGATGAAGGACAGCTTGGGTCGACAAATCCAAGAGATCAACTAACCACCAAAAAGCCAGATGTGGCTCAAGGGGTATAGTGCCAACCTTGAACAAAAAAGCTAAGGGATACCATCCAGGCCTTGAGTTCAAGCCTACACACACACACACACACACACACACACTAGGCCTTGAGTTCAAGCCTACACACACACACACAATATGCTATCATTAAATCAGGTTGTGGCAGAGAACTCTCCACTGGCAGGGTTTCTCTTTCAAAATCCGATGGAGCACAGAACATCACAGAACAGAAGCCCTGCAGCTATTGGATTTCTGGGAGGTGGCCTAGAGGCCTAGGCAGGAGAATCCACTGGTCCTGTCATCTCCCAAAAGTAGTCAGCCAGTCAGAAGCCTGAAGGTTCTGTGCTCTAAGTCCAGATTGCCATGGAGACAGACTAAGCAGTCCCCCAGATGCCTCCTACCTACAGGAGCAGCTGGTACACTCCGGCTTCAGAAGCTGTGTGTGCACCCTCAAATCCTTTGGCTCTGAGTGCTTTGTGTGGTGGCTTTTGTGAATGAGCCTCGGTCACGACAGATGCAGAGGTTAAACTGTGCGAACTGAACTTGTTTTTCTAAAGTTCTTTGTGTAGAACCCAGAGTTTGCACATGTCAGGCAAGATCTACCAGTGAGTTACACTCCTAGCCCATGAATTTCCTGATAGAAAAGGCAAACAGTGGGTTGTTTGGGTTGCTGTTATTTTGGTTTTTTTTGAAGGGGGGATGAGTTTATTACAACTGATTTTTACTGTTTCTTCCAATAGTTCACAAGTCTTGAATGATCACTATTGAGCTAAAATATACTACTTGAGGCACTGCAGGAAATGGGAACAATAACTTTTGTTGTTGGTGGTGGTGGTAGTGGTGGTGGTGGTCTTGGGGCTTGAACTCTGGGCTTGGGCACTGTCCCTGCGCCCTTCAGCTCAAGGCAAGCGCTCTACTGCTTGAGCCACAGCGGCACTTCCAGTTTTCTAGTGATTTATTGGAGATAAGAGTCTCACGGACTTTCCTGCCCAGGCTGACTTTGAATGGTGATCCTCAGATCTCAGCCTCCTGAGTAGCTAGGATTACAGGCATGAGCTACCGGTGCCAGCAGAAACAGTAACTTTTGAAAGTAGCAACACAAAAACCTTCCTTAAGAACATGACTGTAAAAGCATGTTGCTGTGTGTTGGGACATACCTGTAATCCCAGCACTTGGGAGTCAGAAGGGGAATTGTGAGTACAAGGCCACCTTGACTACACAGCAAAACAAATGAAACAAACTAGTATTAATAAATAAACAAGCAACCTCCCTTAGATTTTTTTGAAGAGGTTATTGATGACAAAATCAAATACAAAATTTTGATAAATCAGTAGCTCTTTGCAAACTAACTTACTTAGATACAAATATTTTCTATTCTATACCTTGATGCAGGACCTCTCTCTCTCTCTCTTTCTCTCTCTCTGACGAAGTCTTGCTATATAGCCTCTATTGGCCTCCAACTCTCCTATATTGGCCTCACCCTCCAAAAAGCTGGCATTACAGGTGTATGCTGCTCTTCCCAGTTTTAGAACTAAATTTCTGATCTGGGAATCTGATACTCTGTTGAGTCTTCACGCTTACGTGTCTGGGTATTTGAGAGCATTTTTCTAAGAAGAAAGGAATACATATTCAAAGGGCATCGCCTGAAGGCTAAGTTTACAGTTTACTTAATTTGCAGCAGTTTCCCAATCTGTTTTCCTGTTTTCCTTCCATAGAACATGCCATAAATCAGTGAAGTGGGGGTGTTGCCAAACGTTTTTCTGCCCATGGGCCACATGTCTCATCCTCTTCTCTTCCTCTTTCTCTACTTGTCACTCTCAGCTCTGAAAAACTGAAAATAAATCTCGAGCATCGTACATGACAGACACAGTGCTCAGATCTGAGGTTCCAAGGACAATAGAGGCAGACAGTGCCCATGTCTTTCAGGGATTCATAGTTAGATGAATGATGCATAAATAAATAACTGGCAATGATATTAATTATTCAGATACATATACAAAGAATATCAGAGGAGGTAAGAGATTGTGCAGATATCAAAAATTCCCAATCACCTACTCCCACCCTATATGACAGGCAAAAATCAAGATAGAAGCTGTGTGCTGGTGGCTCATGCCTGTAATTCTAGCTACTCAGGAAGCAGAGATCTGAGAATCATGGTTCAAGGCTAGCCCATGCAGGAAAGTCCCTCAGACTCTTATCTCCAATTAACCACCAGAGAACAGGAAGTGGAGCTGGGGTTCAAAGTGGTAGAGTGTTAGGCTTGTGAAGAAAAGTTCAATGATAGTGCCTAGGCCTGAGTTCAAGCCCCAAACTGACAAAAAAGAGAGAGAGAGAGAGAGAAAGGACGGATGGAAGGAAGGGAGGGAGGGAGGGAAAATCACGGTAGAAAATACTTGAAAGGAGAGACTGGAGATGTGGTTCAAGTCGTAAAGTACCAGTTATGAGAAAGGTACACTGAATTCAAGACCTTGGAACCAGTGAGGAAAAACACCAAAATATTCAAAGACATAAATAATCTTTTTGCTTTGTCTCTTGCCTAACTAGCCAACCACAACTTAAATATCAATAATACCAAGGACCAGCCGGGCGCTGGTGGCTCACGCCTGTAATCCTAGCTACTCAGGAGGCTGAGATCTGAGGATCGCGGTTCAAAGCCAGCCCGGACAGGAGAGACCGTGAGACTCCTATCTCCAATAAACCACCAGAAAACCGGAAGTGGCGCTGTAGCTCAAGTGGTAGAGTGCTCGCCTTGAGCTGAAGAGCTGAGGGACAGCGCCCAGGCCCAGAGTTCAAGCCCCACGACCAACCAAAAAAATAATAATAATAATACCAAGGACCAGAGTATGTCTTCTGAAAAGCACTTTTAAATTCAGAGATGGAAAGTAGCATGGTGGTCCAAGGGCCAGGGAGAAGAGAAATGAAGGGTTAATGATGAGAAGGGCAGAGTTTCATCTTGGGAATATCCAAGTTTGGGAGATGGATGTGGCAACTACTAGAATGTACGTAATCCTACTGAACTATGCACTTTAAATAGTTTAAATGGAGGCTAGCAGCAGTGATTCATGCCTATAATCCTAGCTACGTAGGAGGCTGAGATCTGAGGATCACAGCTGAAAGACAGCCTGGGCAGTAAAGTCTATAAGACGCTTATCTCCAAATAGCCAGCGAAGACCTAGAATTGGAGGTGTGACTCAAATGGTAGACCATGAATCTAGAGCAAAAAAGCCATGGGAGAATGTGAAGCCCCAAGATCAAGCCCCAGTACTAGAAAAAAAAAACAAAGTGCATTCTACAATATACAGACAAGTTTTAATTAAACTTATTTTGTACTTGGCAAAAAGAGATGTCACAGTAGCCACAGGACAGGTTGCCACAGAATCTACCAGGATAAGAGTTTCAAAAGCCCTATGGAAAGAGTTGTCTTGTTACAATATGGGCTGACACTCTCTTTCCATAAACATCACTTCCTTCTCCTTTGTGGGATGTTTGATTTCCAGGTCCAGAGGGCTGTGGAACAGTAGTATATTAAGCAACCTTGGTGAACCAAACTTTTCCATACTTCCTGAGTACTTCACATGCACAGGCATTCCTGCTCTATTTCCTGCCCAGGCCAAGCTTTGGGTTCCCTGCCAGGTCATGGAGAGTGTGAGATGACTCTTGGTGGGGCCTGGCATGTCCCTGCCTAGGCTGAGGAGCTTAGGATCACATTTCCCAGACTAGTAGCCTGAAAGGAGAGCTGGCCCTAAGAGGCCTTGTGGTTGTCTTAGAACTTGATCAGGGATATCACAGGGACTCCTCACAGGAAGCCCGCCCCCTGGCTTACTGGCAGCTGAGATTACTCTAGAGTGGAGTTGTTCATCTAGATCCTAGCTTTGATGGCTACAGAGGCATCTGAGTTTTGCATCTGTTGCAGGGTAGACTTTCGCCACTCCAAGATGACAGCACCCCAGTGATGTTTATCTCAAGACTGTCCTTAATGTTGGGTTCGGCAGGAACACTTGGTTTGGTTACAGCTTCTCCATGTCACTGTATCAGGACCCACTCTGCCCTGAAAAAAGGTCATGGAGCTCACCCTTTTCCATCACACTGAGCTCTGTTCCAAGCTCTGCTGTAGACCTGGGATGGGCTCCCACAGGCTCCGTCTCTTCCCCTTTCTTGACAGCCCTGGGGGATTTTGCCTGCTGCCCCACCATTCACCCACAGTCGCCAGTCTTAAGACATTTGGATCTTTGTGTTTGTTTATGCTTCATAAAGATAGGGTCTCCCTATGCAGCCCAGGTTGACCTGAAACTCCCTATGTAGTTCAAACTGTTCTCAAAATTGAGATTCTCCTGTCTATGCCTCTCAAGCACTAGGATTACAGGTGTGCACCATCACACCTTGCTTTGGCCTTTGGATCTTTAAGGATTTCATCACTAATCTCATAGGGAACCCAAAAGATAGGTTTAAAAATCTAAATTAACAAGACAATATATGTTAAGAGTAAATTAGACTTTGCCAGAAAACCATGCAGACATCCAGGTACAAAGAAAAGATTTATTGTCAGTAAAGGGACCGGAAAGACCCCTACTCACAAGAGAGGAAGTGCTGGCCTTTTTATAGCCTCCGAGGTTTGAGAGATCTTGCTGCTGTACATGGTTATAGCTGCCCCCCAAAGGAGTGACCTCTCAGGTGACCCATAGGACTTGTTAGGTTTAGGGGATCTTGCTGCCTTACATGGTATTAGCTGCCCCAAAGGAGTGCCCTTTCCAGGTAAAGGAGGTAGAGGTTAATCAATTACTGCCTTTACTAAATGGGTCTAGTGTTGCCTAGGGAAAGAGCATGCTAAAGTATGCAAGAGGAAGCTACTGGACTAAAAATATGTCTTCCTGCTGATGTCATAGAACACCTGAGAATGGATAAGTTATAAAGAAAAGAGACATATTCCAGCTCACAATTTTGGAGATTGGGAAGAACTAGCATCTGCCTGATTTCTTCTGAGAGCCATGTGCTGTTTCATGTATGTCAAAAAGCACAAGGAGAAGTTGACATGTGAGGCAGAGGAAATAAGGGGGCTGAACTGCTGAGACTACAGATCCATTCATGAGGACTCTGCCTCCATGACCAACACCTTGTAAAGATTCCCCCACTGCTCAACACTACCTACTGGGAATCAGATTTCAACATGAGTTTTGGTAGGGACACATCCTGTCCACACAACAGCATGATCACTGTAGTTTGTCAGTGCTACTTTTTGATGGAATTGGAGCATCATGTAGGAAGGGCTGCTAGAAATGGATGGGAGAGGACCCACCAGGCAGTTCTTCAACCCCATAAAGAAATACCCTTCAATATCCAACTCGGAGTCAGGTACCAGTGGTTCATGCCTGTAATCCTAGCTACTCAGAGACCTGAGGATTGAGGTTCCAAACTAGCCTGGACGTAAAAGTCCATAAGATTCTTATCTTCAGTTAACCATCAAAAAGCCAGAAGTGGAGGTATGGCTCAAGCAGTAGAGTTCTAGCCTTGAGCAGAAAAAGCCAAGCATGAGAGCATAAGGCCCTAAGTTCAAACTCCAGTACCAATCAAAACAAATTATAGAAAAAAAAATTAAAACTAAAAAAAAAAGGCTAAAAATACTATCCAGATACTTGTGATTCATTCCTTCTAATCCTAGCTACTCAAGAGGCTGAAATCTGAGGCTCAAGGTTCAAAGTCAGCCTGGACAGATAAGTCTGTGAGACTCTTAATCTCCACTAAAACAACCAAAAACACCAGAAGTGGAGTTGTGGCTCAAGTAGTAGTCTTGAGCAAAAGATGCTCAGGAACAGCACCCAGAGCCTGAGTTCAAGCCTCAGAACCAGCACCAAAACAAAAACAAAACTAAAGAAGGTATGGGTTATATTAGGTGCTTTCTCTGAGAGATGTGCTTTCTTAAAATACTGAGGATAACCTTTATCAACCAACAGCCTAAGAGGGAGATCCTGACTTGGAAGTGAGTTCCCAAGGTACATTCCTTATGGAAGACCTGGAGTGGAGAAACCATCTGAAACACAACTTCAACACAGCAGTAAGATCAATTCTGTACTCCCCAAAAGACACAGCTAAATGTGGGGAGTTCTGTCTTAGCACAGGTCCTTGAAAAAGAAGAAAAAAGGATGCAAATAACACTCTGCTTTTCTTTTTGAGAAACAAAACTAAGTCTGAATACCTTTTAAGGTTATTCTTGTTGATTCTATAAATCAGTGGAGCTTTTCAATTGCCCAGTGGCTTGCACTGATTGTGTTATCAACCGGGTATTTTGCAGAAAAATAGATCGAAGAATAAAAGAAGATTCATGGCTTGTAATCCTACTTACTAAGGAGGCTGAGTTCTGAAGATCAAGGTTAAAAGCTAGCCTGGGCAGAAAAGTCAGTAAGACTCTTCTCTCCAATTAACCACCCGAAAATATGAAGTGGAGGTGAGGCTCAAGTAGTAAAATGCCAGCCTTAAGTGAAAAAGCTAAAGGACAAGACCCAGGCCCTAAATTCAAGTCCCAATACTGGTATCAAAAACAAGGAGGAAGAAGGAAGAAGGAGGAGGAAGAGGAAGGGGATAAAGAACATGACAATAAAGAAAACAACTCTTCTTTTATACATTTTGGGAATGTGGCAAAATGATCTTACAGGACCATAAGGAATTGTTTACTTTTAGCCCATAGTACAACAAAATGAAGTTACTCCTTTTACAGTGGAAATATCATGCCCAAAGTCATTAGCTAGGACAAGTATAAACACTCAGAATGATGCCTGGTTAGGAAATTTTCCTCCAACAGCTTCTATTATTCAGCTAAAATTCAGAGAAATAGATTCGAGTTCCTGCTTGTGGCCTCCAGTTTTGTGGATGTCTTAATCAGACGAGCCATTAGGATCTCTCCATCTCCAGTAGGTGCCAGAGCCAAGACTATTAATAATGGGTCAGAGGTTCACAGGAAACATTCTAAAGCTCATTAAGCACTTCCTAACACCTTGTCAGGAAGCCTGGTCTGCAAGAAGGAGGGACACCAGGCTCTTGGAGGACTGGAATCTCCCACATAAAAATGCCAGTCTCTCTACTTGCTGTGATGTGTGGAGGGAGCCCCAAGAGACAGAAGAAGGCAAGTTGAAAAGCAACCCATCAAATTCACGGAGTGTGGGAGCACCACCCTCAGGTCTGAAGATGGGTCTTGTTCCTGTCAGCAATGTCCAGGTGTCTGATCAGAAAGCAGAGCAGAATGGCTACTTCCTCTTATGGAGGTGAGAGAAAACGTACATCTTCACTTTCCAATTTCATCCACTAGCCTTTTCACTATTGAGGAAATTAGTTATATGCCAGTCTTAAACACTCATCCAAAAATTACCACTATCCAGGTCTCCCATATTCCCAGTTTGATGTCTTATGTCCATAATCCATCTGGCCAATGAGAGCCTGAAGAAAAACATAATCTATAAGGACTATCCAAATTCTGCTATTAGAAATAAATGCTGCAGGCCAGGCACCTAACCCACCCCCTAATTCCCCCCCCCCCCGCCCACACACACACACATGGCCCAACACTGACTCTGGTGGCTTGTGCCTTTAACCCTAGCTACTCAGGAGCTTGAGATCCAAAGAATTGTGGTTCAGGACCAACCTAGGCCAAAAAGAAAACCAAAAACATCTTTCCTAGAAGCTAAGTGCTGGTCTCTCACACTTAGAATCCTAGTTATCCCCAGGAGGATGAAATCCAATGATCACACTTCTAAGCCAGCTGGAGCATGCAAATCTATGAGACTCTAAGCAAAAAGTCAAAACTGGAGGTGTGGCTCAGCTATGAGCAAAAAAACTAAGCAAGAGTATGAGGCCATGAGTTGAAGCCTCAATCTAACAGAAAGAAAGAAAGAAAGAAAGAAAGAAAGAAAGAAAGAAAGAAAGAAAGAAAGAAAGAAAGAAAGAAAGAAAGAAAGAAAGAAAGAAAGAAAGAAAGAAAGAAAGAAAGAAAGAAAGAAAGAAAGAAAAGAAAGAAAGAAAGAAAGAGAAGGGAGAGAGAAAGAAAGAGAGAGAGAGAGAGAGAAAGAGAAAGAGAGAGGGGAGAGAGAGGGAGGGAGGGAGGGAGGGAGGGAGGGAGGAAGGAAGGAAGGAGAGAGAGACAGAAACAAAGAGGAAGGAAGGAAGGAAGGAAGGAAGGAAAGAAGGAGGGAGGGAGGGAGGGAGGGAGGGAGGAAGGGAGGGAAGAAAGAAAGAAAGAAAAAGTCCACTAGATTCTGTTTCCAAAATAGCCAACAAAAAAGTAGAGCTGGAGGTGTGACTCAAGTGAGAGTATTGAGCCTGTTCAAGAGCTCTGTGCTCAAAAACAACCAACAGAACTATAATAAATAATAAATTATGTAATAAATTATGTTGGTGCATAATTATTTAGTTCATCTCATATAGATTTAATCATATGCGTTCCTCTTCTGAAACTGAAATCACTTCATGCCTTATGAGAGATGCCATATTTACAATCTCAACATGAGTCTATTTTTAAGTAACAGAGACTGCTAATTAAGGCCACAGGAAATCTTCTGAGTAGCCAATTATTCAACCTATACACATAATTATAATAAACAAAATCCAAATGCCTGAAATTGTAATACATTTAACCTGAACATTTAAAAATGTGCTTTACATTTTGCCCAAGTCTTAATCACATTACCCAACTCACAATCTGCACTGCCAAACCCAGCAATGCTTCCTAAGGGAATTGCGGAACAAAGGACAAATTTGCAAAAAGCCCAGAGAGATGAAAAGATAATCGTTACATTATCTTGTGACTGACTGTGTTCTTAACTGTTTCAGAATCCAAGTGTATGCCTCCAGAAATGTTTAAAAATTTGTTGTTGTTGTTGTTGTTGTTTTTAAACTGCCTTCAAACTGAGTAATGATGGCATATGCATGTAATCCTAGTTCCAGAGGAGGCTGAGATGGGAGGATCTCAGTTTGAAGCCAGCCTGGGGAGGAAAATCCATGTCATTCTTATCCCCAATGAACCATCAAAAAGTTGAAAATGGAGGTGTGGCTCAAGTGGTAGATTGACAGCTAAAGGACAGTGACCAGGTCCTGAGTTCAACCCCATTACCACCACCCCCCAACACATACACCCCTGCCTTAAAACCATTTATAGTTATACTTACCTGAGAAACAATGGAAATTACCTCCATGAAAAATGACTAGTTGTAAGCATTGAGCATGAAGGGGTCACACACATGTCCATTACAGAAGCCCTTGTAATGTGTCTGTGTGAAGATGTCCTTCTTATTTCCCTCCTTCTCTTTGTTCCTTCCCAGGGGTAAAGCCATCTTCCCTAATGAAACTTTAAATAATACTTTTTCAGTGTTCTTTTATGTTAACAGTCTCTAACTTTTCTATATATGTTGTATTTCAAACACTTCTCAGAAATCTACGTTTCTTCATTGTAGAAAAATAAAAATCATTCACTTTCTAACAGGCTACCCATACAGTCCTATGATACTAAATTGTAAAATCCCATGTTAACATAAGCCAAGTTACTGTACACCTATTAAAGATCATAACTCCTGTAAGCATTATGCCCACCTTTGGTCCTCAGCGCCACTAAACCTGAGCTGCTCCCTCCTCTGGAGTTCCTGCCATACAGCTGGCCCCTCCCTCTCCCCACTCAGACCCACCTAAACTCCCATCTACCTCACTTCCTACCCCCAGACACTGCTGCTACCTAGATAGTGGAAGTGGCCATGTGCTCTCACTCCATGGCGAATATGGCTCCTCTAATAAACCTTGTAATAATCTTTCTCCTGTGCCTGCCTGCCTCCGAGTGGTCCCCTGGCTGGATGTGATGGATCCTTTCAACTCCATTTGATATATTTCATGGACTCTCATGGTGAGGGGAAATGTATGTATGTAGACATACCATCTGAAGGTCTGATGCAGGGGCTTTGCATGGTTTCTCAGGCCAAACACACCTCCAAGGGCAAGGGCATTCACCTGGAGTTACACTAGTTTGGCTTCTCCACTGGTCATGTGTATTTAGGTAACTACTCAGTCATAGCTTCTTTCCCAGTTCACAGAATTTGTGGAGCTGCGCTAACTTACTGAATGTAAGCCAACTTGTTCCATGGGTGCTAGATAAATAATGATGTCTTGGGGCTGGGAAGGTGGCTCAGTGGTAGAGTGCTTGCCTTGCATGCATGAGGCCCTGGGTTCAATACCTCAGCATCATATAAGCAGAAAAAGCTGGAAGTAGTGCTGTGGCTCAAGTGGTAGAGCACTAGCCTTGAGCTGAAGAGCTGAGGCACAGTGCCCAGGCCCAGTTCAGGTCCCACAACCAGGAAAAAAAAAAAAATGATGTCTCGGTGGGAGGTTAATAGCTCAGCCGGTAATCCTAGCTACTCAGGAGGTCTCAGCTCAACAAATCTGAGACTGGCAACAAATCTGAGACTCTTAATACAACTGATCAGCAAAAAGCCAGCAGTGGAGGTGTGGCTGAAATGGTAGAGTGCTAGCCTTGCGCAGAAAAAGCTAAGCAAGCGCATGAAGCTGAGTTCAAGCTCCACTAATGGCACAAAAAGCAAAGAAGAATCTGGATGTCTCTCAAAACATGTAGGAGGCAGCTCCAGTAATCTGGTGGCATGCACACCGCCTGCAGTCTCATGCTGATTTGGTGACAAAAGTCAGCAACCCAAGTGGTACTGTCAGATGTATCTGGCTGCTTGGTTCACTTTGTTCCTTAACTTTCTGTATGACCAAGGGCAAATTCCATCACCTCAACAAATCTCTGCTTTCTCATCTGTGAAATGGGCAGCAACTTCTTAGCATGCATAGGCTGGCTCATGAAATAACCCACAGAAAAAACTATTCATACCTACTACCACCATCTTCAATATTCAGGAACTGTTATCTTAGTGGGGGTGGGGGGAGGGAAGGGGAGAGATACTGAGGCTTGAACTGAGGGCCCAGGAGCTCTCCCTTAGCTTTTTCATTCAAAGTTGGTGCTTTACCACATGAGCACCCACAACTACTTCTAATTCTTTAGTGGTTAGTTGGAGACAAGAGTCTCCCCCACAGTCCTGCCTGGACTGGGTTTGAACTGTGATTCTCAGATCTCAGTCTCCTGAGTAGCTAGATGAGTCTGGCTCTTGGCCTGAAGGCACAACAGAAGCTAATAAAGTTTTCATAAAAGATCTAATTCACCTACAAAGGTTATTCCGTACATTACTTCATTTCCAAACAAATTTACTGTTTCAAAAGCTCCAAGAACCAGGCTTTAATGGCTCACACCTGTAATTCTATTAACTCAGGAGGCCAGCCCAGGTAGAAAAGTCCACCAACCTCTATCCAAAACAGCAAAAAGCAAATTGAAGGTGTGGTTCAAGTGGTACTATACTAACCAAACAAACAAGCCTAGCAAGCACAAGGTGTTGAGTTCAAACCTCAATACCACACCGAAAGAAGGAAAGAGAGAGAAAGAAAAAGAGAGGAGAGGAAGGAGGGAAGAAAAGAGGGCGGGAAGGAAGAAAGGAGAAGGAAAGGAAGGAGGGAGGAGGGATGGAGGGAGTGGGCAAAGGAAGGAAGGAGGAGGAAAAAGGAAGGAGGGAGGGAAGGAAGAAGGGAGGAAGGGAGGAAGGGAGGAAGGGAGGAAGGAAGGAAGGAAGGAAGGAAGGAAGGAAGGAAGGAAGGAAGGAAGGAAGGAAGGAAGGAAGGGAGGGAGGGAGGGAGGGAGGGAAGGAGGGAGGGAAGGAGGGAGGGAGGAAGGGAGGTAGGGAGGTAGGGAGGGAGGGAGGGAGGTAGGGAGGGAGGGAGGGAGGGAGGGAAGGATTAAGGTTATAAGTGATTTTATTTCTTTCCTTCAAGCTTTCCCTCAAGTGGCCTCTGACACTTTTTTAACTATAGAGGCAAAGTCTTTCTTCAAAAAAAGAATGTACGAAGCCGTTGCTTTGGTCCTATTATGGGACTCAATTATTATACTATGCTTCTGTAGGAAATCAGCATTTTAAATTTCCCTGATAAGATTCCACAGTTGTTGTGTTGAATTCATTTAAAGACTGACACTGAGATTGTACTTTTAGCTTTAATTAGAATCCTTTTGACCTTACAGCCCAAATGGGAAGACACTGAAATTGTCATGCCATCTGCAACTCTAAGAGCATTTTAAACCAGTAAAATAACTGCAATTGCAGTGAGAGAATGGACTGAAGGCAGGACGCCACTGTCAGGAATGGAGCTCACCACATCCCCCCAGGAACAACCTCTGTTCTCAAAGCTGACAGCATCTGGGCCTAATTTTCTGAGGATGCCCCTTCCATGGCCTCAGCACCAACCTGGTCCTCACACTAAGATTTGCTGCTAACCTTACAGTTGCACATCTCACACTATCTGCTGCTTCTACAACTCCATTAAAAGCAGAGCAGGAACCTGGTGACCTGGCTCACTTCTGCAATCCTAGCAACTCAGGAGACTGAGATCTGAGGGTCACAGTTCAAAGCCAGCCCAGGTAGGAAAAGTCCCTTAAATTCTTATCCCCAATTTAACCACCTGAAAGCCAGAAGTGGAGCTATGGCTCAAGTGGTAAAGCTCTAGCCTTGATCAAAGAGCTAAGGGACAGTAGCCAGCCTCTGAGTTCAAGCCCCAGTATTGGCACCAAAAAAAAAAAAAAAAGAGCATAAGAAAGGAATCATTTATAGAGTTCCCCATTACTCCCTTAAACGTAAGCACGCACACACACACACACACCCTACACTCCCACACAACTACACACTTGCCATGCATAAACGTATCTCATGTCTACACAGACATGCCACTTACTCCACAAACACACATACGTGCTTCACATAGCTCACACATATCACATACACACATATGCACAAGCATACTTATTACCACACATACTATATACATTGCAAAAACATCACATATACTATATATTCTATACACACAAAAGTCAGACAAAATAAACACGCCAATATATAAATTGTACAATTCACATACACACACACACACACACACACACACACACACGTGTATGCGTGCTCAAATGCTCTTTATTATACCCTAAAGCATCTGACCCTTAAAATCAGTCTCCCAGTCAGGCAGACCACAAATGCACTACTTACCAGTGGGTGATAAAGGTTATAAACTCACTAAGAGTGGATTTCTTACCTGAGAGCCACCTGTGCTTCTGGCTACTCAGGGGGCTGAGACCTGAGAATCAAGCTTCTTAGTCAGCCCAGGCAGGAAAGTCTGTACAGATTTTTATCTTCAATTAACAACAACAACAACAAAAGTGGAGCTATAGTTCAAGTATTCAAGCACCAGACTTGATCAAAAATGCTAAAGGACAGTGTCCAGAGCCCTGATACTGGCATGCACACATACACAAAAAAGCCTACTGTTGGCTCAGATGATAAAGTTGAGGTTGCAAGAGTGGACTGCAGGGCTGGAGATATGGTTCAAGTGGTATAGTATATATAGTACCTTGCCTAGCATATGTGAGGGTCAAGCTCAAATCCCAAATGCCACCTCCACCCCACCCCACCCCCAAACAAAAAATAGCTGAGGCTGCTAATCCACTAACTATACAATGATTGGGTTAATAAAAATTCTCCCCTATCCTTCATTTTTCATTGTCATTGTGCCTCTAGGAAACAATGATGAATTTTAATAAGAACAAAACATTCTCAAAGAGGGTATCATTTGTCTGAAATACTAAATAAATGTAAGAAATTCAAGAGTCTGCCAAATACCCTTAAATATAAGGCTGCCATGGGTTGGGGTCATGGAAGGGGTCAGATATTGATTGGAATGCTTTATTTCTTATTACATTATTTATTGATTCAGTTAATATTGTCTCCAAACATTTTTGCAATTCCCAAATGACTTGTGGATCTGTTCTTTTTTTTTTTTTTTTAACTAATCCATCTGTCAGAGTCTTAGGCTTTTAGTTTTAGAAATTAGTCAGGACAGATAAAAGCTTTTAACTATTTAACATATGCCTCCAGGAAATCAGTATTATAAACCACCTTTGGGCCACATGTTTATTCCAGCGTTTTCAAAATTCTGAAGCTGAGCACTGGTGTGTCAAGCTTATAATCCTAGCTGCTCGGGAGGCTAAGATCTGAGGATCCAGGAGGTTCCCAGCTGGCCCAGGCAGGCAAATCTGTGAGATTCTTTTCTCCAAATAACCAGCAGGGTCTCATGCATACAAGGCAAGCGCTCTACCACTGAGCCACCTTCCCAGCCCACCAGCAAAAAGCCAGAATCAAAGCTGTGGCTCAAGTGGTAGAAGACCAAACTTGAGTAAGAAAAGCTAAGAAACAGCAGCACCCAGGCCTTGACTTTAAGTCCCAGTACTAGAACAAAAACAAAAATTCTGGTTTGCAGATTCGTGCTGTGACTTACATCTAAAAGCAGGTAGCTCTGAGAAATAAAAACAAAAACAAAAGCAGAAAATCCACTGAGCCTTGAAGGAATCCCCAGGCTGAAGCCTATTCCACCCAACAAGCTTCTATGACTCTTGACCCAAGAGCTCTCTGGGGTTAATTTAAGCAATAAATAAATCTAGAAAGCAACACATTAAAACATTAATTAATTTGCAGGCATGCAAATCTCCTTTCACTTCAGAGGGACTAGGGAATAGGTATAAATCAGCCTGTTCATTTTACTTCTTTTACCAAGGTAAAAATTTTATGAACAAAAGAAAAATAAAAACTGCCTAACTGCGAGCTTGGGGAAGGGAGAGAGCTCAGTGGTAGAGTTTTGGCCTTGTATGTCATAGTCCCTGGGTCTGATCTTTAGCATTGCCCAAAGTAAAAACAAGTAAGAATCTCCTTCCCTTTAAGATAACCACCCTGGTTTATATCTAGCTTTTTTCTTCCGTTTATAAACATATTTATACTGCCTGAAATGTACATCTTGGGGAGAGGGCACTTACTATATCATCACCCATTTAATTAAAAATAACATATATCTTCTAATAATTTTGTAATGAACCAGTGAATAAGGCAAATGCTGGTGACTCACATCTGTAATCCTAGCTATTCAAGAGGATCTGAACTGAGATCCAAAGGATCACAGTTCAAAGCCATTCTGGGAAGAAAAGTCTGCAAGACTCCTTCTTCAAAATAACCAGACAAAAGGCAGCTAGATACATCCTCCAAGTGCCAGCAAGTATAAAGCAAGTGCAAGGCCCTGAATTTAAAACTTGGAACTGTCAAAAAGAAAAGAAAAAAATGACAAACGTCTATAGATCCATAAAGATCCACACTCTTAAGATAGTAGATCATACTCCTGTGATTTAAAGAAAACTACAATTCTGGAGGACTACATATTTAGATTAAATAGGGCCAAGACTAGAGACTTCTTCGCAGGGAGAGAATTCCTAAATTACACTAAAGGACTATGATATAGTTAACATTACACAGGAGCGTCTCATGTTAGAGAAACCTATAGCTCCAGCACTTACAATATTAAGATGTTGATCTCATACAGAGAATGTTTCAATTTATACCTTTATAAAAACTGACACTAACGTGAATTAAGGCTTTAAATAGTTTTCTGTAACTCAATGCTGAAATCGATCCATTCCCTGTAAAAGACAAGTGTTAAGCCCTAAAATAAATCTAGCAGATCCTCATGTGAGGAGCTTGGGAACCTTCTGGGCTGCTTTCCTGTTCCTCAATGGTGCAGAGGGAAGAATAATCGGGGGTCATTGAGCACAGAAAGGGGGAGGAAGCTAATGGAAATGCAGTTTCAAACTAGCGATGACCTCAGCTATACAATAGGCCCAACACAGCAGGACTTGCCCAGGGCTAGATGCACACATAGAAAGACAAAGCCATTGCTAGGAACCGATGGAGAGGCTTTCTTTTTTCGTTTTCAAAATAAGATGCATTCTAAAACCTATTTTTCCTATTGATAAGTATATTTGTCCAGTCAAGTCAGTACAACAAATACACTGAGGGAAAAAAATGCCTCACACTTTTCCAGTAAGGGCTCTTCACAGAAAAGCATTTAACTCCTTGTCTCTTACCAGTCTCAATATTGTCTACTGATAAAAATGGAATACGCTTATAACTGATATAATAGCAATAACTTAAAATAAACCCAGTGACCAGGCGTAGGTGACTCATACTTATTATACTAACTATACAGGATGCTGAGATCAGAGGAATGCAGTTCAAAGCCAGCCTGGGCAGGAAAGTCAGTGAGACTCTCTATCTCCAATTAATCACCAAAAAGCTAGAAGTGAAGGTGTAGTTCAAGAGGCAGAGTACCAGCCTTGAGCAACATAATTAAGAGACAGTGCCTAGACCCTGAGTTCAAACTCCAGTACACACACACACACACACACACACACACACACATGCACGCACACACACGCACACACACACAAATTAATTGAAAACAAACTTAGTGAAAAGTAATTATCTATTGTTTTAGGGATCCTAGGACCCTATGAGCCAAGTGTGGTAGCAGATACTTGTAAGCTCAGTATTCTAGGGGGCTAAGCAAGAGTTGGAGGCCAGACTGGACTACAACTTATTGACACCCTGTTTCAAAAACCAATACCTTCAAGAATCACATGATTATCGCCACAGATGCACAAAAGGCCTTTGATAAAATTCAACATTCATTCATGCTAAAAGCTCTGGAGAAAATAGGAATAGAAGGAACATTTCTAAAAACAATAAAAGCCATTTATGACAGACCAATAGCCAATATTATACTTAATGGGGAAAAGCTACAACCAATCCTCCTAAAATCAGGAACAAGGCAAGGATGCCCACTGTCTCCACTCCTCTTCAACATAGTCCTAGAACCCTTAGCCAGGGCAATAAGGCAAGAAAAAGACATTAAAGGGATCCGCATAGGGAAAGAAGAAGTTAAACTATCCCTTTTTGCAGACGACATGATACTATACCTCCACGATCCCAAAAACTCCGTCCCCAAACTTTTAGAAATCATAAGTCACTTCGGCAAAATAGCAGGATACAAAATAAACCCACAAAAATCAGTTGCCTTCCTATACACTGATTAACGTACAGGAAGAGAGGGAAATAAAGGGAGCAACCCCATTCACAATAACCTCCCAAAAAATAAAATATTTAGGAATTAACCTAACCAAAGATGTAAAAGAACTATTTAATGAGAACTATAAAAAGTTAAAGAAAGAAATTGCAGAAGACACTAGGAAATGGAAAGACCTCCCATGCTCCTGGATAGGCCGACTTAATATAGTAAAGATGGTGATACTTCCAAAACTAATATACAAATTCAATGCAATTCCTATTAAAATCCCAATGACGTACATCACTGAAATACAGAAAACAGTCCAAAAATTTATATGGAACAACAAAAGACCTAGAATAGCCAAAACAATTCTAGGGGATAAAGACAATATGGGAGGGCTATCCATGCCGAACTTCAAACTCTACTACAGAGCTATAATCACAAAGACAGCATGGTACTGGCACAAAAACAGACCCGAAGACCAATGGAACAGAATAGAAGATCCAGAAATAAATCCACAGGCCTACAGCCAGCTGATATTCGACAAAGGAGCCAAAGACATACAATGGAAGAAACACAGCCTCTTCAACCGCTGGTGCTGGGAAAACTGGGCAGCCACATGCAGAAAACTAAAAGTGGACTCCAGCCTATCACCATGCACCAACATCAACTTAACATTAAACCTGAATCTCTGAAACTACTGCAGGACAGAGTAGGAGAGACACTTGAACTAATAGGCACAGGAAGGAACTTCCTGAACAGAGTCCCAGGGTCACAACAAGTTGGAGAGAGACTCGACAAATGGGACTACCTTAAAATAAAAAGCTTCTGCACAGCTAAATCTATCGCAACTAAGCTAGAAAGACAACCAACTAATTGGGAAAAAATATTTACCAGCAATATATCAGACAAGGGGTTAACATCCTGTATATACAGGGAACTCAAGAAACTAATCCCTCCCAAACCTAACAAACCAATTACTAAATGGGCAAGGGAACTAAAGAGGGACTTCTCAAATGAAGAAATAAAAATGGCAAAGAAACACATGAGGAAATGTTCATCATCGCTGGTGGTGAAGGAAATGCAAATAAAGACAACCCTTGAGATACCACCTTACCCCAGTCAGAATGTCCCACATCCACAAATCAGCCAACGACAAATGCTGGAGGGGATGTGGAGAAAGAGGAACCCTATTACACTGCTGGTGGGAATGTACACTTATACAACCACTTTGGAAAGCAGTCTGGAGGGTCCTTAGAAAGCTAAAGATTGACCTCCCTTACGACCCAGTCATACCACTTCTGGGCATCTACCCTGAACAACAGGAACCAATATACAAGGACACGTGCACCTCCATGTTTATTGCAGCACTGTTCGCAATAGCTAGGATATGGAAACAACCTAGATGCCCCACCACAGATGAATGGATCCAAAAATTGTGGTATCTATACACAATGGAATATTATGCAGCCATTAGAAATGACAAAATAATGGCATTTGCAGGGAAATGGATGGAGCTAGAAGGAATCATGTTGAGCGAGGTAAGCCAAGAACGAAGAGACAAACGGTACATGGTCTCCCTCATAAGTGGATGCTAAATCCAAAATGTTAGGTGATACGACAAAACTAACAGGACTTAAGAAACAAAGAACTCCCGCTCATCTGGTTGAACCACTACTAAATATCCCCATGCTGCTGATCACAAATATGGTATATAACATGTGAACACTGTTATATATTACAGACTGTGATAGACAATTTGCTCCAGGAAAGTTAGAATGAACTTGTGACTTTGAAATTATGTAATCACTTAATCACAATCAAAAAAAAAAAAAAAAGAAGAACCTCGGGGAAGGGAGGGAGGGAGGGAGGGGATGGTAGGGGGAAAACAATGGAGGGGGTAACAATGTTCAAGAGGAAGTGTACTCATTACCTCACTCATGTAACTGTAACCCTCTGTATAGTATCTTTACAATAAAAAAAAAAAAAAAAACCAATACCTTGCCCTGAGAGCAAGCAAGAAGTGTCATGTTAACAATTTCTAAGCCAAACTCGTCAAAACAACACTGAAGCATATATATATATATTTTTGGCGGGGGGGGGGGGGGGGGGTCCGGTCACGGGGCCTGTACTCTGGGCCTGGGTGCTGTCCCTCAGTTCTTCAGCTCAAGGCTAGTGCTCTACCACTTGAACCACAGCGCCACTTCTGGCTTTTTTCTTTTTGCTTATGTGGTGCTGAGGAATCGAACCCAGGGCCTCATGCATGCAAGGCAAGCACTCTACCACTGAGCCAACTTCCCAGCCCTGAAGCATATTTTTATTTGTTATTATTATAAAGATGATGTACAAAGGGATTCATTACATAAATGGTGTAATGCGTGTATTTCCTTTCATATAATGTCATCCCTCCCTCTCATCTCTACCCATGAGTTGTATAGTTCACTTTCAATACAGTATTCAGTGACCACCACTGCTGCACTTGTTCACCCCTCTACCCACTCTAAGACAAACAAACCAGACAGATAAAAAAAAAAAAACAGAAATTACAAGGAAAAAACCTCCTTCACATTCCTTGGAGTTCATTTCGATACATAGTACTTTATAGGATCAGAGGCACATAGACATTGTATCCTTGTGCTTCTCCTGCAAGACTGTCCTTCTTTGGTCTCACTGTGTGTGTCTACAGTCTTGTAAAGTTATCATGTCCTTGTGTATTTTAGATCTAGCTTCCACATATGAGAAAAAACATGCTCTGTTTTTCTCCCTGAACTTCACTTTCTTCATTTAACATGACTTCTTCTAGGTCCATCTATTTCCCTCCAAATGATATAATATTATTCTTTCTAATGGCTGTGTAAAATGCCATTGTATAAAGGGACCGCATTTTTTAAATCCATTCATCTATTGTGGGGCATCTGGGCTGTTTCCATATTTTGGCTATTATGAATACTGCAGCAGTGAACATGGATGTGCAGGTGTCTTTATGGGACCCTGGCTTGTGATGTTCAGGGTAGATGTCCAGTAGTGGTATGGCTAGGCCATAGAGATGATCTATGTTTAGGTTTTGTTCAAGACTGCTATCCAGAGTGGTTGTGCTACTTTACATTCCCACCAACAGTACATGGGATTCTTTTTCACCCCACATCCCTGCCAATATTTTTTGTTGTTTGAATTCACAATGTTGGCCAGTCTAACTGGGGTGAGACGGGATCTCACAGAGTTGTTGTGATTTGCATTTCCTTTATGTCCAAGGATGATGAGTATTTCCTCATGTGTTTCTTTGCTATTCTTACCTCTTCTTCTTTTTTTTTTTTTTGGGGGGGGGGGGTGGGTCCGGTCGTGTGGCCTGAACTCTAGGCCTATGAGCTGTCCCTCAGCTCTTCAGCTCAAGGCTAGCGCTCTACCACTTGAGCCACAGTGCCACTTCTGGCTTTTTTCTTTTTGCTTATGTGGTGCTGAGGAATTGAACCCAGGGCCTCGGGCATGCAAGGCAAGCGCTCTACCACTGAGCCACCTTCCCAGCCCTATTCTTACCTCTTCTGAAGCATATTTTTTTAATTGTGAAAATACTGTACAGAGGGGTTACAATTACATAGGCAATGAAGCATATTTTTTTAAAAAAATCCAAAATAACCATCAGCATTGTAGCTGCATGTCACATGACATATACCAACAGTTGTGAGATGTACTGAAAAGAATGCTGTTTATTAAATAACTTTCCCAAGAATCAAAGAATTCAGAACAATATACAAAAAAAAAGAAACTTGGATATTACCTCTTCCAAGTTCATAGAAGGAGCCAAAGAAAAATGCTATACTATCTAAATACTATCTAAATGCACCTAAAAACACTATAAGGAAAAGAAATGTGAGCCTCAAGAAAGGAAGGGTACATGTTTTCTCTCATATGTAAAAGTTAGGCCTAAATTATAAACATATATAAAAACATATACAAGGTCATATGCATATATACACCAACAAATTGACTAAAGTATAATAAAACAGGGAGAATTCCAATGGTATAATCCCTTTGAACAACTAATTTACAGTTCAACAAAATGAAACCTACGAAGTTAGCACCTGGGTTGAGGGAAGGGAAGGCAAACTAGTGGAAAGAGAAAATCGATGGGTGATTATAGTGATTATATGTGAAACTGGAGCAAGGTAATCTGGGAAGGTAGATGGGTTGGGAGAGATGGGGGAGAATGATGGAAGGGGTAACATTGATCAAGATGCATTGTACTTACAAATTGATATGTTAAATTGATATCTCTTTGTACAACTACTTAAAGATAATAAAAATAAAACAAAGCTGGGTAGAGGTTGCTTATGCTTGTAATCCTACCTACTCAGGAGGCTGATGCCTCAGGATTTTGGTTCAAAGTCAGCCCAGGCAGGAAAGTCTGGAAGATTCGTATCTCCAATTAATCACCAAAAAGCCAGAAGTCAAGCTGTGACTCAGAACACAGCCCAGGCCTTGAGTTTAAGCCCCAGTGCAAACATAAATAACTTAATTATTTTTTTTTAATGAAGGAAAGAAGGACAAAAAAAGAAAATAAGAGAAATTGGTTTAGCAGAGCAATTCAAAAGTAATTGTTACTGCTTTACAAGACAAAATACTGAAGGAGGGATGCTGAATCTAACCTGTGGCAACTTGGCCATGTGGTAAATGATGGGGTATTGGATTTAACCGGTGCCATTTTGCCTTCATGGTGGAGGCAGAGAAGCCTACCTCCTAAATGATGGGCATGCATGACTTCCTAGAGGCAGGGGCAGGGACTTGGACAATAGGTTACTGGACCTGCCAGTCTTGGGTTGTGAACTCTCAAACTCCCTATGACTTTATTTAGGCTCAGACCAGCTCAGGCGCCATTACACCATGGCACCTGTCTTGTTGTCTGGCTCTTCTCTGGTCACCATGGCACCCCACTTCAGCTCTCCATTGGAGCTGATCTGGTTTGTGGGTATTGGTTTTCTGCTTTTCCTTTCAACTCCAGCTCTCATGGCTGTTTTCTGACAGTGTTAAGTGTATCTGAGGGGCTGCAGATCTTTGGGACAGGAGTCAATCTGCAAACTGCCAGTGCTCTAATAAAGACTCCCAATTCCACCTCTCTAAATGTGGCTTCTCTGTTTTCTCCCCGTACCACAATACCACACATTCCAGCTTCAGGGAGGAAGATTTGTGTTTTGGCTCGTGGTTTAGGACTTTTCAGCTCATGGTGAGCTGACTCCATAGCTTTGAACCCAGGGTGAGGCAAAGCCTGGTAGACAGGAAATAGTGGAGCAAAGCAGTTCACTGGGAAGCAGAGAGAAGAAAGCATGCCTGGAATAGTGCTCCCTATTCTTTCCTATTTCTTTGCACCTAAGGCCCAGCCAAGTTGATAGTGTTGCCCATACAGTCAGGGCAGATCTTCACCCTTAATCCTTTCTGGAAAAGTCCTCACAGAAACATACCTCTGCAGAAATACACTTTCCAAATCTCCTATGTATTTGTCAGTCCATCAAGTTTAACCATTGTGCCTGGCATTGTGGCTCACACCTATGATTCTAGCTGCCCAGGAGCTGAGTTCTGAGGATCATCGTTCAAAGCCAAACTGGGAACTGGTGGCTCACTCTAGTAATCCTACCATTTGGAAAGCTAAAATTTGGGGATTGAGGTTCAAAGCCTGTCTAGGCAGGAATGGTTGGGAGACTCTTCAATTAACCATCAAAAACTTAGAAGTAGAACATGACTCATGGTAGAGTGCCACATCTCAGAGAAAAAGTTAAGGAACCAGTACTCAGGTCCTGAGTTCAAGCCCCAGTACTACCCCCACCCCCACCCCCACCCAGCCCAAAAGGCAAATTCTTACCAGTAAGCTCCTATAAAACTCCAAGTGCCATACACCTAGCCCACAGGAGGGAAAAAGGAAACGCTATTTCTTTAAGTAACGTTTTTGAATAAGACTTCTCCTGCCTCTTCTTCCCGTCCCTCTTCTCTTGGGGTTAGACACTGTAAAATAAATCCATGCTTCTATTAGCCTGTGCAAAGGGCAAGTGTTTGTTAAATTCACCAGTCTCTATTTTTAAAAGGCCTGATGTTAATGTTTAGCTCACAGCTCCTCCATCCTCCTTGCGGGGAGGGGGGGAGGAAGGAAATTACTTGCAAGCTGGCTTGCAAGGAAGCCTACATGAATATGGAGCACCCCAGTGACCACCTTGTTCCAGGAGCTGACTTTCAAAAGGGCCCCCTAGGGATTTCCTTGGAGGTTACTATAGCGGTCTTCCCAGGAAGATCCTTAACCCACAACCCCAGTCTTTCAGTCTGTCACAATTCTACAATGTCATAATTTTTCTGGAAGGTGGGGTTTAAAAATTAGGTAACATTTTGCCTTGTTATTTAATTGTTTATTTTTTGTGCCAGTACTAGGTTTGAAATCAAGGTCTCACATTCTCCCTTCTGTTCCAAGCCACACCTCTACTTTGGCTTTTTGTTGGCTAAATGAAGCTAAGAGTTTCTTGGATTTGTGTGCCTAGGTTGGCTTTGCACCATGATCTTCAGATCTCAGCTTCTTAAGTATGTAGGATTACAGGTGTGAGACACCCAGTACCTGGCTACCCTTTGTCATTTTAAAGAGCCAACATCATATTCCTTAAGCAAAGGGAAATTATTGCTTGAGATGTAAAAACATGACCTGAAGAATGTTCTAGCCATTATTATAACACACAGCTGCAATTCATAGTTGCATGTTTCTTTCTCCATTTCAAAATGGTTCCCAAAAAAAGCAGATGTATTCTCTGACCCTTGGAAAGACCACAGTTGTTACTGTGCATGATATAAATTTCTCCTACAAAGACAACATGAAATCAACTTGCACATTTAAAATCAAGCTACCCTATATCAAAGGCTAAACACAGGAACTGGCAACAGCATGTTCTAAAAGCATAGTGTCTTGGACATTAAGATCAGATGTGATGTAACTGTTTCCTTTGAGTTTCTGATGACTACACAAAACAGCCATGTTTAAGGGTCAGCTTATTTTTCACAGTCTGGAATGCTGTGCTGCCATTGTGTAAGTCATAATGAACAGAGTAACAATGCCAGAATACCAGTCAACAGTAATGTCTTGCTGAGAAAAAGAGAAAGGTATCATCAAACTGTTGCTTTTGCTAATCCCAAGTACTAGTCAGAAAAGCTTAAACAAAACTACCAACACTGGCCAGGCACCAAGGGCTCATGTCTGCAATCCTAACTACTCAAGAGGTTGAGATCTGAGGATTTTGGTTTGGAATCAACTTGGACAGAAAATCTAACACGTCAATCGCTAATTAACCACCAGAAAAGCAGGAAGTGGAGCTATGGCTCAAATGTTAGAATGACAGCCTCGAGCAAAAAAGCCAAGTTGAGAGCACAAGGCCCTGAGTTCAAGCCCCAGTAAGAAAGAAAACAGAAACCGAGAAGGAAAGAAAGAAGGAAGGAAGAGAAGGGGGAGGGAAGAAGGGAGAGAGGGAGGGAAGGAGAGTTCAATATGGGGGTGAGATGATTTTTATAATGGTCAAGCTGGCCTTCTTGAGAAGCTGAGGGTTAACTATGTGGCTGTCTCTAGGGGAAGATCATTCCAGGAAAAGGAAGCCGACTGAAACAAGCAACCAAATGGACAATGTGTCCATGTACTTAGGCACACAACATTTATTCAAGCTTGATTAATAGGAAGTGTGCAAAGTCTGTACGTCTTACATTGCCCATTAATTTTCATGCCATTACCTCACAGCTTGATGCCTGGAGTTCAAACCAGCTATGTACAATTATACAAAATACTGTAAAGTACATGTGTGTGTAATGGGAATCTTTTCCGAATTTAATTTTCCATTTTAAGGTCAGTAGATTGCAACAGTAATGGAGGAATAATTAGTGTATTCTAACCATACAGACAAGGCATCAGCTATAAGATCACTTCCCAGCCTAAGATTTTCTCCTGGCTGAAGGCGCTGGTTTCAAAGCATACATATTTTAAATGTCACTACTTGTAAGAAAAGAAGGATGTGAAATAACTACCGAGGAAGTCCCAATAAGCCAGCCAATAACTGCTCAAAAAGAGGCTCAGTGTTGGGAAAGGTCCAAAGAAAATACTAGCTTTTGTCTGGATAGATTTGTTAATGGAGAACAGTACTGCACACGCATCTATTTGAGTCTCTTTTAAAGGCTGTGAGGATCTTTTGCTAGATCACCCTCCTTGGATATGTGAATTCAGAAAACATAGGGATCCTGCCCCAGCCAGAGTAAGCTCTACTTTGTGCTTGCTGGCATTGGGAGCAACCTGGCCAGTACAGGCTGTGCAAAAGTATGAGCTCCCTTTACATCTTGGGATCAATAGTGAACAGAGAACCTTCCTGCAGCATGGAGTTGTTATTGTGGACTTGCAGGCCACAAAGACTGCTGTGTGCTAGGTTCTGAGAAACCCACTATGTCTCTCTTACTCTATTTTCCGTTGCTATAACAAGATACCGGAGGTTAGATACAGAAAAGAAATTTATACAACTCTGAGCTTTGGAGGCTGGAACTCCCAAGGATAATAGTCCTAGCTGTTCCACTGCTGGTAAGGCTACATCACACAGTTTATGGCACCTTGGCAGGGACCAGGGAGAGGAAGAGATCAAATGGAAAAACAGGAAGTAGGAGACAGGGAAGAGCTAGGAAGGGCTAGCTTGCTCTTTGGTGGTATCTCCCTCCTTCCCACCCCTCCCCTTCGCTAAGCTAGTCTCACTTATCACAGATCCCGTCCCGTGAGACCTGGCCCACTCCTAAGTGACAGCACTATGCCCTAGGCTTCACTTTTTTTTAAGATATATATTTTTATTGTTATTATCAAGGCGATACACAGAGGGGTTACAGTTACGTAAGTCAGGTAATAAATACATTTAGTCTTAGACAATGTCACTCCTTAAAGTTCCCTCCACTTTGACACCACCAACAGTGAGGACCAAGCTTCCTCAAAGGCATTCTTTTGGAGAGAGGAGTCAAAGCCAGAAGCAACCACATCCACCCTACATCATCCTTCACCCCAGAAAGAAGAGCTGAGAGTACTCAAGAGCACACAAATCAAGGCTGATCAATGTCCTCAAAGACTGAATGTCTTCAATGCCTCCATTAGGCTTTTAGAAGTCATTGGGAAAACATCATGTAAAGGTTCAGAGGGTTGCCCAAAAGGATCCAACCCACCAAGGAAGTATGCAGACACCAAATCTCCTCACTGTGGTATGAAGCTACACACTAGACTTACTCTTACAAAATATTTACAGAATTTGGTTTCCATAATACAGGCAACAAACGTCACAAATAATAATACTGTGAGCCCAGTAACACTGCACTTTCCCAGCCTGTCTAAGACCATGCGTCCAATGGATCCCTTCCCTCCCCTTCCTTCTTGGTCTCCACTTCTAAGGCATCTTCCTCTATTCTGGCAGAAAGAAATCTGTTTCACTATCCTCCAACTGTCTTTGAAGTAAAAAACAGCATATGGAGATGGTTTAGCTTGGGTTCTGACTTGTCAGAGAAATCTTCTTATAACATTTCTAATTGGCCTCCACATCAAAGAAGGCCACTCTTCTCACTCCCAAGAGACAAGCAGAGAATAATTACGGATGGTGGAATGGTGTGATGGCAACCAGTCTTGGGCACAGTGACATCACCAATTACCACCACAGTAAAGACCATTTGGTACACAATTACAGGCTGTCTCTAGGGACACTGCCCAAAAAGCTTTGCCCTCAAATCAGATACCAAATATAATATGGCTAATATAGTCCTGATCTACAGGGGACATTTTCTAAGACCTATAATAGATATGCAAAAGCATAGGCAATACCAAATTCTGTGCATACGTTTTTCCTATTCATAAAAAATGATAATATTTAATTTACAAATCAGATATAGCAAAACAATACGTAATGAAAATTATAACACTATAATGTAATAAAACAGATGAATATGCTCTCTCTCTCTCTCTCTTTCTCTCTCTTTCCTTTGCTTTCTCTCTTCTTCGCTCCCTCCTTCAAAGCATTTTTTTCCAGTTGTGGGGCTTGAACTCAAGGTCAGGGTACTTTCCCTGAGCTTTTGTGCTCTATCACTTTGAGCCACAGCTCCACTTCCAGTTTTCCAGTGACTAACTAGAGATAAGAGTCTCATGGACTTTCCTGCCCAAGCTGGATTCTCAGATCTCAGCACCCTGAGTCACTAAGATCACAGGCGTAAGCCACCAGTGCCAGGCCTTCAAACCCTCCATTGAAATTTGCTAAAGTCAACCATGGGCAACTGAAAGCAAAACTAAATAAGATAGAACTTCCATAATGCACTGAAAAAAACTGTGCTTGGGATTTGCAGTTGATAAATGAAAAAAATCAACTGTGTATAGACATCCAGTATAATCAAACAATAAAGAAAGATGAACTAGCTGGGCATGAAGCTAAGGCAGGAAAATCAAGAACAATGCCAGTCTAGGCACACTGTGAGATGTTCAGATAAATAAATAAATTGGAAGAACCATGAATATAGCAACAGCATACATAAATGTGAAATGTATTTTGTGTCAGAATTAAACAGCAGGTATACTGTGATACAATCTCCACATTTTCTTGAAAAAGACTGACTTAAAACAGAGGACTCGTAAATGGTTGGTTGGCAGATAGGAGGGAAGGAGGTAGAGGTGGGGTGAACTACAAGGCACACAGAAATATAGGAGGTTAATAATGCTGCAATAAACATAGTTGTGCTGGTAGCTTTAGTATGGTCTTGTTTGTGATCATTTGGGTAAATGCCCAAAAGTTGGATTGCTGGGTCATAGGAGAGCTCTATGTGGAGTCTTTAGAGGAACTTCCAAAGTGGTTGAACAAGTTTACACTCCCACCAACAATGCAGTAGGGCTCCCTTCTGGCCACATCCCCTCCAGCATCCGTTGTTATTAGAGTTCTTGATTATTGCCATTCTAACTGGTGTGAGGTGGTATCTCATTGTTGTTTTGATTTGCATTTCTTTTATGGCTAGAGAGGTTGAGCATTTCTTCATGTATCTATTGGCCATCCTTCTTTCCTCTTCAGAGAAGTTTCTCTTTAAGTCTGTAGCCCACGTATTTATTGGGCAGTTGTTTCTTTAGGGATTTGATGTTAGGGGATTTGATTTTTTGAGTTCTGGAACCAACCCGGATTTCCCTTAGTAGATGATGGATCAAGAAAATGTGGTATATATACACAATGGAATTCTATGCCTCCATCAGAAAGAATGACATTGCCCCATTTGTTTGGAAATGGAAAGACCTGGAAAAAATTATATTAAGTGAAGTAAGCCAGGCCCAAAGAAACATAGGTTCCATGGTTTCCCTTATTTGCAATAACTAGTATATGTCTGAGACAAGCAGAAAAGGTCAGATAAGATGATGTTAGGCCAAATGAACCCCAAGGTAAGGACACAAGTGGTTTTTTTTCTTTCTTGCTACTGTTTCTAACATATTTATAAGGTGATTGTTTTGTTGCTTTGTATGTCCCCTGTTTTCCCCTGTATAACAACTGTTTTCACTGTATTTGATGTTGGTATAATTCGGGGAGGGGAAGGGAAAAAAACAAATTGTTTAAATAGGGATACAGGTGGACCCATTGTAACCATGAGATGTACAAAATGCTATGTTGAAAAACGAACTTTACAACTTTGGTGGGGAGGGGGGGAGGTAGGAGGGGGAGTGTAGTCATGGAGTAGGAGAGCAGGAATGGTAGGGGAAAAACAAAGGAGGAAGCAACAATGCTTGATAAGAAATGTACTTATTACCTTGCTCATGTAATTGTAACCCTCTGTATGCTAATTTCACAATAGAAAAATACTTACTAAAATTTTTTTAATTAAAAAAATGAATGTGGGAGATTATAGAACTACTGTATGTCTTGGAGGCCATGGTAGCTACATGGGACTCCTTCTTATACTTGAATAGATTCCCATTAAAGGATCATGTGAGATTTTAAAAAAAGGGAGATGAAAAAGAGCTTGGGGTGCTCCGTTCACACTATCTGGGATGTGAACCGACCCTATTTGGTGTCACCTGGAATTCTGTGCAAAGGAAATTCTGCCATGTCTACTTCAGTTTTCAAGAAACTTGGGTGAAAAGCCCTGAGACCACACCCCAGTACTAACAACTAAAGCAAGCAATTTTGAGCTGGGCTCCTAGCTATTTAGCATGCTGATATCTGAGGAGTGCAGTTCTAAGCCAGCTGAGAAAGTTAAGGTCCATGAGATTCTCAACTCTGAATAACCTGCAAAAAGCTGTGAGTGGAGGTGTCACTCATGTGGTAGAGTACCAGCTTTGAGAAGTGGGGGGAGGAGGGGGTGACACTAAGTGAGAATGTTAGGCTCTGAGTTCAAGCCCAAATGTATACACATGCAAAAAGTAAAATAAAAGCCAGGAGCCGGTGGCTCATGCCTGTAATCCTAGCTACTCAGGAGGCTGAGATCTGAGGATCACAGTTTAAATTAAAAACAGCTCGGGCAGGAATATCTGAGACTCTTATCTCCAATTAACCACCAGAAAACCAGAAGTGGCGCTGTGGCTCAAGTGGTAGAGTGCTTGCTTTGAGCTGAAGAACTCAGGGACAGCACCCAGGTCCAGAGTTCAAGACTCAAGACAAACAAAAACAACAACAATAAAGTTAAAACTGGAAGTTCAAGATCTTTGTGGTCAGGATGTCTGTGCCTTCCCTCACTCTCCTTTCTAACCTCAGCTGACAGAACATATGGTACTCTCTTGCCCTGAGGGCAAAGAGACAGAGCTCCAGCACATGTGGAGCACCTAGACTAGATGGACAGATTTTATGGGCTATATACCATTTGAGTGAGAGAATGCAGAAATAGTCCCAATGTCACAACGTCACTAGCTGATTCAATGTCTTTGGACCAATTAGGAACAGGAACAGCTCCCCCAGCAGAGCCCCCTCCACCCCCACCCCCAGCATCTGCCTGGCTTTAGGCTGAGCCCAGCCTCCCGAAGTATCTTGATCAGGGCACAAACTGTTCATCCCTGTGGTATGCCTTGTCCAGAGACAGTACAGTACCTATTCATCCAGCTCTCTCGGTGGAGATAGCCATAGTTGAAGGGGTTTAGACAGTGCCACTGCAGGCCTGAGATTCTAGGAGTGGACAGCAAGCATGGTGAGTATTTTGGAGCCTGTGTTTCCCCAGACTCTGTCTGGCTCAGTCTTAATTTCTGAAGCCAACACAAAGCTTAAAAAAATGAATGCTTTTTTTGTTTCCTGACAGTGCCAGAACTGTCCTGGTTAAATCCAGCTGGCCCTCAAACCAGGTTCTGATGACCAAATGGCAAGGGAAAGGCTCTACAGAAAAAAATCCTTGGAGTCATGCCTCATTTTTTACACCAAAATGAATTCCAGGTGGAACACAGATCTAACCGTAAGTTAAAAAAACCATACAAGGATGAGAAACAACCAGGAGAGAGGATCTTCACATAAACCCAGAGTGAGAGCAGCCTTCCTAACTGTGAAATCGTATGTGGAAAAAAAAAAATGGTATATGGGGAAACTATCTGATAATGAAAAAGTTCTGGATAGATGGTGGTGGCAGCTGCTCAAGTAAGTGCTCATAACTTGATCCTTGACTGTACTTTTTAAAATGGTTAAAATGGGGGCTCAGTGGTAGAGTGCTTGCCTTGCATGCATGAGGCCCTGGGGGTAGGTCAAGGGGAGGGGTATAAGCAAATAACGAGAGGAAAGGGGAGAGAATGAAGTCATAACAGTCAATGCATAGTCCATAAAACTAGGAAAATTGGGGCTGGGAAGGTGGCTCAGTGGTAGAGTGCTTGCCTTGCATACATAAGGCTCTAGGTTCGATTCCTCAGCACCACATAAGCAGAAAAAGCCCAAAGTGGCACTGTGGCTCAAGTGGTAGAGCACTAGCCTTGAGCTGAAGAGCTGAGGGACAGCACCCAGGCCCCAGAGTTCAGGCCCCACAATTGACCCCCCAAAAAAGGTTAAAGTGAAGTAGGGCTGGAGGCTAGCACTTGTAATACTATCTATTAAGAAGACTAAGATCTGAGGATGGAGGTTCCAGCCAGATAAATCCAAGAGACTTTTGTCTCCAAATAACCAGCAAAAAGCTAGAAGAGGAGGTGTAGCTCAAGTGTTAAAACACCAGCCTTGAGTGGAAAAAGCACAAGGAGGAGGGAGGAGAAGGGAGGGAGAGGGAGAGAAGGGAAGGAGAAAGGGAGGGAGGGAGAAAAGACAGAAGAAGATAGGAGGGAAGGAAGGAAGGAAGGAAGGAAGGAAGGAAGGAAGGAAGGAAGGAAGGAAGGAGAAAGAGAAAAGAAAGAAAACTAGCTGAAATAATACATTTAAGTTATGTATGCTTTGCCATAATACAAAATATTTATGTGAGGAAACATTAGAAGTATCAAAAGACAAAATGATAGCCCAAAGAAAAGGTATATAAACACTACTGTAGACATGGCGCCACTTTTAATATATGAAGAGCTTACATATAAAAGTCCACAAAGCTACAGAAAAACAGGCAAAAGGTATAAATAGAAAGCTCACAGTAAACAGTTCTTGAACATATTTAGAAGATTTTTACACTTGCTGAGTGTTGTTAGCCCACTCTTATAATCCTAGCTATTCAGGAAACGAAGCTCCAGAGGCTCAAGACGTCCTAGGTAGAAAAGTCTGTAACTGGCAAAAAGTCAGGTTCAAGTAAGAGAGCACCAGCTAAGCAATCAGAGCAAGCATCTCATAAGGCCCTGAGTTCAAACCCTGGTACTAAAAAGAAAAAGATGTTCCTACCCATTCATATGTCAGAAATTAATAAAACTCTATTATGTGGCAAGAACCAAAGGAAAAAGTTTAGTGAACTAATTTACCTCCTATTAATAACAATAACAACAACAATAATAAAAAAGCCACACTGGAAAATATGACAAGTGCATGTACTCTTTAACGCAGCAATTACACTTCTATCAACGTATCTACTGATAAGTTTCAACATTATTTGCCAAGGTATTCCTTGAAGAATTGCTTACAATTAAAAAATTAGAAAATAACTCCAAAAGTGCATAGATGGGGAACAGATTTAATAAATGAATAAAGTAGGAAAAGATCATTTCTTTCCTCACAGTAATGGAATAATTTCACTCATTGTGAATTGCAAAAAGTAATACATATCACCAGAAGTGGACCTGTGGCTAAAGTGGTAGAGCTCCAGCCTTGAGTGAAAAACCTCAGGAACAGAACACAAGGGCTTGAGTTCAAGTCCCAGTATTGCCACAAAAAATAAAATAAAATCACAGAATATCATGTCAGCAAACACATAGAAATACTAACTTGTCACCAGTGGCTCATGCCGATAGCCTAGCTACTCAGGGGACTGAGATCTGAGGATGGCAGTTCAAAGCCAGCCGGAGCAGGAAAGTGTGAGACTTTTACCTCCAATAAACCACTCAGAAAAGGAAGTGGCCCTGTGGCTCAAGTGGTAGTATGCTAGCCTTGAGCTGAAGAGCTGAGGGACAGTGCCCAGGCCCAGAGTTCAAGCCCCAGGACCACCACTACCAACAACAAAAAAGAGCTCAGTTTATTATTTGTAAACTGTGTTGATGTAGACTTTATTTCAGTAAAATTTATGATAAAAACATTTATATATCTGTGTGTATGTAACATTCATAGGTGAAGTATATACGGATGGATACAGAGAAAAAGACAGATATGAATACATACAAACACACATTCACCCAGCTTGAGTACCCCTTATCTGAAATATTTAGCCATTTCAGATTTTACAGGGCTTTTATTTTAATTTTTGCATTTTGGCATATTTGCAAGGACTTTACTAGTTTAGACAAGCTGAAGTCCTGGGGTTGCAGCTCCAATAGTGGAGTACCTACTAATAAGCATAAGGCCCTATGTAGCAAGTTCAATTCCCAGTACCATCACCACCAAAAAAAAAAAAAAAAAGGCTAAATTTCAGATTTTAGAGCATTTAGTATAACTCAATCAACTTGAGTTATACCTTTGAAATTTTACTTGCTTGAACTCTGATTTCCCAGGCTACTCAAGAAAGATAAAATAACCACCTGACTACAAGGACTGAAAACAAATCAAATAAGCCATAAAGTTGTTATCACTACCCTAATCTTTCCCATGGATCAGTAGCTGATTCTCAAACACCTGATCCCAAACAACTTTCTCCAGGCCTTCCACTTTCAAGCAACTATCTTCTTTCCCTTCCTTATGACTGGTGGAAGGGCATCCCAACAAATGAATGAATGAATGAATACTAAATGAGGTTGGCAAAACTGCTCTGTCTCCTGCTGACCCTAGCCTGTCTGAGCAGGGCTGCTGGGCTCTCCCCAGATCCTGTCACAGCTCACAGTGGTGGTTCCTTGCTTCCTCCCCAAATGCCAGAGAGGCTAATTCTCACCTTGTAAAAGCTGGCAAGGCTCCCAGAACCTCAGCACCAGAAGCCCATTTTCCCATCAAGCTCAACTCGTTCACACAATTCTGCTGGAACCCTTCCTGTCTTCTCCCTGAGTGATCTGAGTACATCCTATAGAAGTCATTTTAACCCACAATTAAATGCTACCCTTTCACAGCACATCATGAACCTTTCTGCACACACTCAAGTTAATTAAAATTTACCATGAAAAAAGTCAGTTGTGTTCTAAAATTTTTCCTTCTGCCTTTTTGAAGCTCCAGTTTCGAGCATCATTAAAAGACAGTGAGATTTGACATGACAGGCTAACTGATGGCAGAGAGCAATATATCAGATCATAAAGGTTAACACCAGGTCCTTTGGATTTCCATTTTTAAACTGCAGATATGCAAAACAAACAAGCAAAAAATCCCAACAACACTAGGCCCAGGAAAGGTGTGATGACGCTCAGACTCTGCCACAGATACATGTGTCTTTCTCTCAGACCTACACTTGCTAAACCATTGAAAAATCAAGACCTGGGCTAGGCTCTGGTGGCTCACCCTTGTAATCCTAGCTACTCAGGAGGCTGAGACCTGTGGATCACGGTTCAAAGCCAGCCTGGGCAGGAAAGTCTGTGAGACTCTTATAAAAAAACCACCAGAAAACTGGAAGTGGCGCTGTGGCTCAAATGCTAGAGTGCTCGCCTTGAGCTGAAGAGCTGAGGGACAGCGCCCAAGCCCAGAGTTCAAGCTCCACAACCGAAAAAATAGATAAATAAATAATAATAAAAATTTAAAAAATCAAGACCTGGAAGACTATTTCCCCTTATGCAGGAGAAAGGAATCAACCTTAACAGGCAGAGAGCTGTACCTTTATGAGGCTTACATCCCAGAGTCAGTCCAAAGATGAAAATATGTACAAACCCTACATCTTTAGGAACGGCCCAATGATTACAGTCTGTACCCTTCAAACAGAACTGAACCAATCAGCCATGTGCTATATAGTGATACCTACTGTGGTTGCTTCTTTTCAAGAAAATGAACAATTTTTTCCTTGTCATTATTCCCTAAATAATACAATGTGAAACTGTTTACATTGCATTTGTATTATACTATATAATAAGTTGACTGCAAGTATGCAGAAAAATGTGTGCGTGTTATATGCAATTATTACACCACCTCCAGGGACCTGGTATGTGCAGGAGGTCTTGAATCCATCTCCACAGATGACAGGGATGCAGTATAGGGCACATTTTCCCCATCTTTGCCTCCATTGATAAACATTTGCTTTGCTTCTATTATCTTGGTTATTGTGAACAATGCAGCAATACACATAAAGTTGTGGCTATCTCTTCAACATATTCACTTCATTTTCTTTATATTACAAGCCCAGCAGTAGAACTGAATGAACTTGAGCTACCTTTACAACTGACAGGAAGAAACTATGGCTACAGTTGTTTACTCCAAAATTTTATGGTTACAACAAGTTAAATGAACTGATGGTTGACAAGTACTTCCAAAGCACCATCTTCTTGTAAGATACTGGAAGCAAATGAACTGTGACACCTTGAAACTCAATAATCTAAGATACATACACACCCACACCCACAACACACCTCCACACACACATACACACATACACCTGCGCGCGAGCATGCGCACACATACAACAGTGGGAAACAAGCACTTGCACTAGGAGGGCACCACTTTGAAGTGAGATGTTCAGAAAGACTTTATGAGGAAAGTGAAATATAAACCAGAAGTAAACCAGGCACCAATGGCTCAAGCCTATAATCCTAGATACTTAGGAGGCTGAGATCTGAGGATTCAAGTCCAAACCCAGTGTAAGGTCCATTCCTGGACGGTGAACAGACCTCGCCCAGTACCTGCATTACCTAGGCAACTGGGACACCTGGAAGAGGTCACATCCGCATCCGCTGAGGTCACATCTTAACCTGATGTGGCCACACCTTTCTCCCACCTGATCCCACTTCCCTTTACCTGGACACACCCTTCCCCGCCCCCTACCCTATATAAGGCCTAATCTGGGGCCAGACGTTCTCTTTCTTTTGCCAGCCTCGTGGAGTGCCAACCTTGCCTGGTCCCAGCAGGTCTACTGAATAAACCTATCCCTTACCTGAATACCGCGTGCGTGGTGCAGTTCTTACTCGGCTACCTCTTTTTAAAAACCTAACACCTAGCCTGTTCAGTAAAATCCATGAGTCTCTTATCTCCAACTAAAACACCAAAAAAGCCCAAAGCCGATGTGTGGCTCAAGTGGTACAGCACCAGCCTTGAGCAAAAAAGCTAAGAGACAATGTCTAGGCCCTGAGTTCAAGCCCCAGCACCAGCACCCAAAAAAGGAAAAGAAGGAAAAGGGAAAGGAAAGAAACTACAAGTATAGGAGAGTTTCACTTACTGACTGACACTGCGATACAGAGGCTCACCTGAACCAACAGAGGAAAGCAATAACACTACAAACCTATTATCAGCCCCCTTTGTCACCAGAGGATGCCTGATTCTGACTAACCTTTCCCCCCACCCAATTATCTCTTTACACAGCTCTACCTTGGCTCCCTGCAGGAGCTTCCTGTTATGTTTGAGAGGAGGAGGTGCCAGCAAAGGCAGGGAAGCAGGGAGGGGAGAGGTTGCAAGACTGAAGTGGTGTATTGAGTTCTTCCCCACAGTAGCATGTGCTACATCGGCTTAGCCTAGGCATGCCCTGAGCTCCTCTTTGTTCCCAGATGGTGCTGGTGTCCTCCTGACCATCCCCATGGCTTTGGTCTGGACCACTGGGAAGAGCCCAGACTGTACCCAGCAATCCTGTCCTTCCACAGACAGCACCATGACAAACAGCCCCAGCTTTTCCCATCCACTTCCAAGACAATGCCGACCCCCAGAGGTCTGAAGCTAGTGCGGGAAGCCTTGCTAATCTCCACAGGGGATGAGGAAAGGTGGCCTTTAAAGTTCTCGGCCCTCCAAGGAGGAAGGGATCACAGAGGAAGCTGACCACGCAGAATTCTGCTGAGAAAGCAGAAATCAGGGACCTAACCCAATGAGAAATATCAGGCTGCTGGAGGGCAGAGGCAGCCAAGAAAAGCCACTTCCTTATACACCACCTGTCCCAATCAGCCTGACAAGGAGAATCAAAAGCAAGAAGTTATCTAACATTAATTAAAAAGTAAGAGTTAAGCTTGTAACCCTAGCTGCTCAGGAAGCTGAGATTTGAGGATCCTGGTTCAGCCTGGGCAGAAAGGTCTGTAAGACTCATTTCCAAGTAACCGGTTTAAAAAAAAAAAAAAGCCAGAAGTAGAGTTGGTTCAAGTGGTAGAGCACCAACCTTGAATGAAAAAAGCTAATGGGCAGTGCCCTGGCCATACATTCAAGCCCCAGTACTAGTACAGGGGGAAAAAAAGAGGAGGGGTCAAAGACAGTCATGAAAAGTAGAACAGGAAGCCACCATGGGGTAGACCAATATGAAACAGAAACAAATGGCAGTCCTGTTTTTGACTCATGGGCAGCTCAGGAAGGAAGGAGTGGCAGTCTAATGGTGACTGTTTGGTGGCTCACAGCCAGGCTAACCCTCAGAAGAGGGCTCGGAGTCCCATTTGTAGAGAGCCCACTCTGTGCCCTGGGCCTCAAGGCTAGCAGTGTGAATACTACAGAGCTGGCAGGCAGCATCCAATGGAGAGACAACAAAAGCAGTACTGGAGACAGTCCTGACTTCTAATAAAGGACAAAGGCAGATGCTAAGGCAAGTTCAGCCAGAGTATGAACTTCACACTGGCTGCCAGCAGCCAGAGGCACAGTTCACCTGTGCCATCCCTTCCCATGTGAGCATGGGCTGTCTGGAATGCTCTGTGGATATTCTTTGGATCTTCCTGGGGACTCGGCTGAGTGTGGGAAACGAACCTAGGGTGATTGCTGACTACTTGGAAGTAGATGGGGAGGGGGAATAGAAGTGGGTCAACAGAGTAGACCCTAAGAATGCAGAAAACATCATTACTAGTCCAGCAACTCGGGGACATGGTGGAAAAAGTAGAAGATGCTGCTTAGAGCAGTGACTCACATCAGGATTCCTAGCAACAAAGGAGGCTAAAAGCTGAGGGTGAAGGTTCAAAGCCAGTCCAGGTTTAAAAAAAAAAAAAAGTCCATGAGATCTTGTCTCCAGGAAAAAGCCAGAAATGGAAAAGCAGCTCAAGTAGTAGAATGTCAGCCCTGAATGTAAAAGGGTGCAGGGACAGCACCCTGGCCTTGAATTCAAGCCCCAGTACTGGCACTAAAACTGGGGTGGGGTAGAATATGCTGATTGATGGAAGCCATCACCCACATGGTTCTGGTTGCTGACCATCGAAGAGCTGGAAGAAACCCTCAGAGATGGTCAACTAACTTCCTCTCCAACCAGTGATCCCTATTCAAAACTCCAGGACAGTTGGGTACTCGGTGCCAACCCCTCTGGTGTCTCACAGGAATTG
The DNA here is from genome assembly GCF_019054845.1 of Dipodomys spectabilis. Taxonomy (NCBI): domain Eukaryota; kingdom Metazoa; phylum Chordata; class Mammalia; order Rodentia; family Heteromyidae; genus Dipodomys; species Dipodomys spectabilis. The sequence continues at coordinate 3,566,237 of NW_024870775.1, forward strand.
GCCCACACATAGTGTGCTTTTAGATAGCTTCACATTACTACTAATAAGCCAAACTGACTTTCTACTGCTCCCTCCACTGGTCCCCAATTTGTCATCCTGGTGTCATCCACTCAAGTTAATCCCATCCAATGGATGGTCCTTACATGCTTATGAGACACAAGATTAGAGGCAAAGAACATCAGTCTGCTTGCCAGATGAGCCTCAAATTTAGATCCTAGCTGAGCCTCTTACACATTTAGCAAACCAAACCATCTAGCCTCTTTGATCCTTGGTTTAGTATCAATAAAGTAGGGTGGACATTAGCAAAGTATGGCTCGCGGGTGAACACATGCCACAGCCTGTTTTTATTAGAATACAACCACACCCACTGGGACACAGATTATCTGTACTGGTTTCAAACTCCAGCAGTCTAAATTGCAACAGAAATTACAAGGGTAATCCTTGAAAAAGAAAAGACTGCCAATCCCTGAAGTGTTTGGGGAAAATTCTGTGTTGTTGTAACAGAAATCATGAGACCAAACACAAGAAGAGGAGGAAGAGGAGGAGGAGGAGGAAGAGGAGGAGGAGGAGGAAGAAAAGTTTCCAATCCCTGAAATAGCCTGATAAATTACATTCAGCTAATAACTTGCAAAAAAGAGTTGTACAGGATAGCTGACTTGAAAGCTCAGTTTAGTGCATTATTTATAAGGTAACAGGTTCCCTACAACAGAACATCACCATGTCCCATGTGCAGAATGACCTTAGAGAAATCAGATCAACCAATACTTTCCCAGTGGGGACATTCAATTTCTAGGACACAGGTAAAACCTGGGTTTCCTTTGCTACCAATTCCAAGGCTACTTGTGGATTATCAAAGCTCAAAACTTGGGGCATTGAAGCAATTCTTTGGGCTGTAATTTATCTGTCTAGCTTCATTCTCATCTCAGTTAAATTTAACCATGTCAGGTTTGGTTCATCCCAACAACCGATGTAATCCCTCCATTCCATTTATTCAAGTCAATTATTTAAACATTCACTAAGAAGCCAAGTACAGTGGGTCACACGTGTCATCCTAGCAACTTAGGATTCTAAGCAGTAGTACTGGGGTTTGAAAAAGCCCCAAGGCCTCATCTCAACTAACAGTTGGGAGCAATAACACATCATCTATAAAATAAGCCACACTGGGAACTCAGATCAGACTGGTTCCAGGCCAGCCTAGGCCAAAAATAAAAAAGTTCATGGGCTGGGATGTAGCTCAGTGGCAAAGCGCTTGCCTAGCAAGTGCGACGTCCTGGGTTCGATCCCCAGTACCAAAAAAGAAAAGACAAAAAAATACAGTTAAAAAAAAAACCCAAACAACAAAAATAAAAAAGTTCATGAGATTTCATCTCCCTCCACACCAACCCCCTCCCCCTCCCCCGCCAAAAAAGAGAAACAAGCAGAGATCAATGTGAATGCCTTTTATTCCACTATAAAAAGCATAAAGCATAAATAAGGGGGTTGATATTCAGCACATTCAAAAAAAGGCAAGACTATCTCAAAAATACTCAATGCAAAAAAAAAAAAAAAGGCTAGAGACAAGACTCAAGTGGTAGCAGTAGAGCACCTATTTAGCACGCATGAGGTCCAGAGTTCAACCTCCCCAGTACTGCATGCGATGGGATGGGGGGTGGGGGAAAGAGGGGGGAAGGCGGGAATGACACTAAGACCTACTTCAGGCTAGTTTATCTGTTTCAGGCTAGTTTATCTGTTTGATATGATAATAGAGAAGAAAACACAGACCTAGATCCAGTCTGGTTTTTTTTTTTTTAATGTTTTTATTGTTTTTATAGAGGTGATCCACAGAGGAGTTACGTAAGTCAGGTAGAGAACATTTCTTTTTGAACAATGTCACCCTTTTCCTCACTCTCTCCCAGTTTTTCCCTCCCATCTGCACATACAAGCTGTACAGTTCACTTTCAACATAGTGCCTCATGAGTACCACTACTACATTTGTTCAGCCTCTGTCCTATTTCTGTGCCTCCCCTTACCTTCCCAAAGACAGATAAACAAACACAACAAAAAGGAAAGAAAACTAAAACGGCAAGGAAGAAAAAGCCTCCTACTTTCTATTTCCTAGATAGATCCAGTCTTTAAAGAAGGGTACTTCAAAATAATCCTACTAATAGGTAATAGGCAAGCAGTCACAATGGTGATGAATGAGCAAGAAGGTGGACAGTGGATCCACATGTTAACTGTCACACCAGGTCTAAGTGTCAAGCAGCAGGCAGCTTCTCTGCGCCTTAACAGCCCAGACCTTTGGGGCACAGCAGGGACCTAGCAGGCCATGTACTCCAAGCAGCCTACACAAGCCAGGGAAAGAGAATGACTAAACATATATTGGGTGTATCATGAGCTAGCACTGCACTAGATACTAAAAATTTCTTCCAACTTCTCTCTTAAGACAATGGCGAGGAGGTGGTCCTAAAAGGAGCCACACAGCTCACCATTCAATTTTGTGTCATGACGTAGAAGTTTAGGAGTCTAACTGTTGCCTCTACCATTTTAAACACACTATCCAAGATGGATCATCTTTCTAAAACCCAGGTTTTTATTCATATGGTGGGACTTATCTACCTCCACATGCTGGTCTTTAGTAATTCTTAGTTCCTTGTCTTCTTCTATCTAGTCGGTTTGCCAGTTTCTTCCAGAAAATGTGTGTTTAGAGACATACATAACTATCTGTACCTGAGCCTGATGCTTACATTTTTATATCCTTCACAAGCAATTAGGATAAATGAAGAGTTGGATGGATGTTGAAAGAATGAATTCTCCACGTCAGAATAGTCTTTCCTTGCTTGAAATCCCCCACCTTCACAATGTTTATCTCATTTTGTTGCTTTGTTTCTACAATGATTGGGATTGGACACAGAGTCTTGTACTTACTAAGCTAATGTTCTACCAAAGAATTTATGAAAGGTGTGTGTGTGTGTGTGTGTGTGTGTGTGTGTGTGTGTGTGTGTGTGTGTGTGTGTGTGTGTGTGTGTGTGTGTGTGTGTGTGTGTGTGTGCGCGCGCGCGCTGGGATTTGAACTCAGGGTCTGGGTATTGTCTTTTAGCTTTTTTGCTCAAGGCCAATGTTCTATCACTTAAGTCCTATCTCCACTTTCATCTTATTGCTGGTTAATTTGAGATAAGAGTCTTACAGACTCTCATTGAACCGTGATCCTCAGATCTCAGTCTCCTAAATAATATTAGAGGTGTGAGCTACCTATGCCTGGCTTATCTCAATTCCAATGTAGGCTTTCCTTTATTGGTTATTAGGTGTATAAAAAGTTTGTCTTTTCTACGGGCCCTATCCAGCACCCTGGACACCAACACACTGAGCATGCCACATTATTCAGATGGGCAATCAAATCTAAATGAATGACCAAGCAAAGGACAAAGACTACAGCTCAAACCACAGTTTTTTTTAAAAGAGTCTTTGTCTATTTGTTAATTTACCATCTTCACTCCTTGGTATTTTATCCCAGATACTTTCTTTCCAAGTTCGTAAAAGTCTAGTATCACTTTTATTAACTAAAGAGATCCACTCAAAGGGCCAAAAGAATAAAGAAAAAGAATCTTCTTAAAGTAGACTCTCCTTCAGCAGCCATGTTCCTCAAACAGCCAGACCCCACTCCAGGCACAAAAGGAGAGCACTGAGATGTGTAAGTGGGCATTTTCCTGCAGCAGCTGGCAGAGCCTGGTCATTAAGCAAGTCTTAACAATCCAGCCTTTCAGACACCAATCTAACAGGCTTTTCTTGGCACAAACAGCTCTGCCTTGGCCAAGGACCCATAGTCACATCTCAAATTAGTACGTGTCAGAAATGAAGGGAGCCTCCTGATCTGCCGTATGTCATATGTCTCCATTCTGCAGCAACTCACACGGTCATGCTCACTCCAGATTCCTTTCTCCAGAAAGGTCCATAATAAAAATCATTTCTTTCCCTGATCAGATTTGTTGGATTATTACTCGGACATGTAGGGTAATTTTTTTAGCTTCCAATATAAATCCATTTGTGGAAACTTAAGACTACACACAAGTCTTCCCATCATGCCAGGATGAGTAAATGGTAGTGCCGCTGAGTTGTCTTAGCTCCTAACTGAGAAGCTCTCTTCCTCCAAGCTGGATGAACTGTGTAAAAGGTATTTCTTTAAGCTCTGCATCCAGCAGCTCCCATTTCAAATGAAGAGCTAAATTCCTAGCCTAGGTATTTCCAAGAACAAACCCACCTAGCTAGAGGACTCACTGAGGAAGCCCAGCCCATAAACAGCTTCTTAGGGCCAAAAACAGAGACTTAGGGCCCAGCCAACCAGAAGAACAAAGTAAGGTGGCTCACATTTGTAATCCTCATTAGGCTAAAGGCCCAAATCTGGAGAACTGTGACTCAAAAACAGCCGAGGAAGAGAAGTTCACAGGATTCCATCTCTAATTATTTAGCAAAAGCAGAACTAGAGGCATGACTCAAGTGGCACAGCCCCAGTTATGAACAAGCAACCCAAGTAGAAATGAAAAGCACTAAGTTTAAGCCGCAGAACCAGCGGAAGAAAGAGAGACGGGGGGGGGGGGGGGGGGGGGGGGGGGGGGGGGGGGGGGAGGGGAGGCCCCAGGAGGGAAGAACAGAGAAAGAACAGAGAAAGGAAAGAAAGAAAACCAAATAAACAAGGGAGAATGGGTTAAGGATAGAGCAGAGAGGAAGGGAATCCAAGCTAGAAATTGGGCATGTAAATAAATAATGAATCCAGGAACAGAATCAGAAACAGTGTTAGCCTCTTTTTTTCTCCCTCTCCTTCACTCTTTCTGTCTTGTGGGCTGGTGGCTTACATCTATAATTGTAGCTACTAAGGAAGCTGAGATCTGAGGATAATAGTTCAAAGCCAGCCCAGGCAGAAAAGTTTAAGAAACTCCTGTCTTCAATAAGTTACTCAGCAAAAGTCAGAAGTGGCACTATGGCTCAAATGGTAGACCACCAGCTTTGAACCAAAGAAGCTTAACAACAGCACCCAGGCCCCAGGCTCAGCACCAAAAAAAACCCACAAAAACAAACAAAAAACCCCACCATCTCTTGAGCACCTATGTGCCTAGCAGTGTGTGCCAAGCACTTTTTTCACAGATAATCTCCCAGCATCCTTAGGAAGCTGAAACAATTATTGTGGCCACTTTACAGATAAGAAAACTGAGTCTCGAGGGGGGACCAAGATGGCGACGGGGCAGTAGGGAAACGCCACAGCTCTCTCCAACCAAAAAGAGAGTTCGAGTTCCAACGTTTAATCTCCCCAAGAGACCGACAACAACAAAAAGACGAACACTCAGAGAAAAACCAGAGGTGGAAAATAACAAAAAAAAGAAAGAGAGGAAAAGAAGAATTTCAGAACAGAGAAGAGCGAAGACCCCTCCCCCAACCTTTACTGGCCGCGCGGCAGTGCGCCAAGCCGCCGGCCAGCCGGCCCGGCGGGGGCTGCCGGAGCCACAGAGACACAGGGGGCTGCTTGCAGATCACCAGGTACCGGATTGCAGAACAGCGGATCGCCAGGAACAGAGAAACCTACCAGCCGGGAGTCTCCAGGAGGATCCCACCTCACCCATCACTCTCCACCGGAGCGGAGAGGCTCCATCCCGCCAAAGCCGCCCGGCACCAGCAGCGCCACAAAGGGACCTGTCTGCAGACCCACCCGCCCAATCGCGATCGCAACGACCCGGCGGGGGGCCGCTCAACCCAGCCCGCAACCACCCCAACTGAACTCGGACTGCAACAACAACTGACGGACTGCAACAACAACTGACGACCTACAGGGACCCACTAAAACTGGGAACTGTTCGAGAGCTCCACCAGCCGGTAGAGCACACTCTACTGGCCAGGCCAGAGCAAGAGCGCCCTTGGAAGGGAACTTAAATGCTCAAGCCAGGAACAGTGCCCCTGGGTCAAGACTACCAACAGTAGAAGAAATTTGAACTGTGTCCTCCAGGCTGCATAACCAAGGTGGTATACACATTAGCACAGGCCTAACGAGCGCGCTCCAGGCTGGGGCCGGAACCAGGCCAGGGGACCGGCGCCTGAACAAAGCAAAAAGGGTCAGAAGTGGGGCTGTGGCTCAAATGGTAGGGTGCCAGCCCTGAGCTGAAGAGCTGAGGGACAGCACCCAAACCTAGAGTTCAAGCCCACAACCAGCCCAAAACAAACAAACAAAAACACATCAGGAGCCCATAGCAGACTCCAGTATTTGGGAGAGTGCATCCAGAGCATCTGATCTTCCCAAGAGCACCCGCAGGAGCAAACACAAGCAGTCCAGGCTGCTCAACCCTTCCAAAGGCGGGAATTGCTACAGCAGAGAGCTGAGAATCCTAAGTGAATAGCAGCTGGAAATAGGCTCCCAACAGAATCCAGATCAGGCACAGACTCTCTCTACCAATACAGAATCAGCAACCAAGCAAAGACAGACACACCAAAACAAGATTGAAGAGCAGTCTCCTGAACCCCCATGCGAAAATCACAGAGAAAAATCACAAGGTTTACCACTACCCAGGACAGCAAGCTCACCTCAAAAGCCAGCAGCCACGCAGGGGAGAGCCCCAGTGGGAGCAAAGCAGGAATGGAAGACAAAAACTACATCCAAGGGTTGCTGGAGGCAATGACTCAAGAAATAAAGCGAGAAATGGATCAGAAATTGAAAGAGCACAAGGATGAACTATCAAAAGATATACAGGACATCAAACAAAAATTGGATGCAAAAATAGAAGCTGCACAAACCTCAGTAAGAAGTGAGATAAACGCCAAATTAGAGGTAATGCATACTGATATCACCTCATTGAGAGGTGAGATCAGTACTCTGAGAACCAACATTGAATCCATAAAGGGATCCATTTCCACCATGCAAACCACAATAGAAGCCACGGTCAACAGAGTGAATGAAATGGAAGGTAGAGTGTCAGATACAGAAGACAGAATACACCAACTGGACCAAAAAGTGACAGATATGGAAAAATCACTCAAATTAAACCAAAGGGAAATTCAAGAGCAAGCAGATAATGCTAAAAAATTTAACCTTCGCATAATCGGAGTGGACGAAGGTGAGGAATTCCAGAGCAAGGGAATGCAACACCTATTTAACAAGATAGTCAATGAAAATTTTCCCCACCTCAAAAACGACCATCTTAACTACATCACAAAAGCTTATCGAACACCCAACAAGCAAGATCCCAGGAGAAACACTTCTAGGCACATAATAGTAACAATGATGGATCTGAATAATAAGGAAACAATCCTGCATGCAGCAAAAATGAAGAAGGAGCTATACTACAACGGGAAAAAAATTAGAATCACTGCAGATCTCTCCACACAAACAATGAATGCAAGAAAAGCCTGGGAAAGCACCATACGAGCCCTGAGAGCCAATAACTGCCAACCCAGACTGATATACCCGGCAAAGCTAGCATTCACATTCGATGGAGAACTGAAAACTTTTAATAGCAAAGAAAAACTAAATGAATACATAAACATTAAGCCAGCATTACAAAGAATTCTAAGAGGGGGGACACAACCTGAAGAAAGCAACCAGGAACTGGGACCTGCCCCAAACAGGCATTACTCAAAGTCTAACTGAGCAAGCACAGGAGGAAAGGAAAGAAGAAAAACTTAGGAAAACGGAATGGCAGGGACAACAATGCATCTCTCTATACTTTCTCTTAATATAAATGGGCTGAATTCGCCAATTAAAAGAAAACGAACTGAGGACTGGATCAGAAAACAAGACCCATCCATCTGTTGCCTTCAGGAGACCCACCTCTCAGCCAAACATACAAACAAACTCAGAGTGAAGGGGTGGAAAAGGATCTACCAATCAAATTCCCCCAATAAGAAAGCAGGTGTAGCTATCCTGATATCTGACAAAATAAACTTTTCATTAAAATCAGTACAGAAAGACAAGGACGGACACTACATATTAATAAAGGGAACAATCCAAGAGGAGGATATAACCATCATCAACTTATATGCCCCAAATATTGGTGCACCCAGATATGTTAAACAAATGCTCTCAAACTTACAGAATAAAATAGATCCCAATACGATAATACTAGGAGACTTTAACACGCCACTCTCACCAAAGGACAGGTCTACCAACCAGAGGATTGGTAAAGAAGCTACCGAATTAAGTGAGGCCATACTTCAAGCGGAATTAACTGACATCTACCGAGTATTTCACCCTAAAACAACACAGTACACATTCTTCTCAGCAGCTCATGGAACTTTCTCCAAAATAGACCATATCATAGTTCATTCAAGGAACTTAAGCAAATACAAAGGGATCGACATAATCCCCTGTATCCTATCTGACCACAGTGGAATCAAGCTAGCTCTCAATAACAAAGCATACCGCAGAAATTTCTCTAATACATGGAAATTGAACAGCACACTCCTTAACAAGGCCTGGGTAACAGAAGAGATCAGAGAAGAAATAAAGCATTTCCTAGAACTCAATGAAAATGAAAACACCTCACAAAGAAACTTGTGGGACACAGCAAAAGCAGTCCTGAGGGGCAAATTTATTGCCCTCAGTGCCCACATCAAGAGAATGGAGACAGACCAAGTAAATAATCTCATGTTGCAACTAAAACAGCTAGAAAAACAAGAAAAAATGGGACCCAAAGCTACTAGACGAAGCCAGATAACCAAATTGAGAGCAGAGATTAACCAATTAGAAAATCAGAAAACCATAACCAAAATAAACCAAACAAAAAGCTGGTTCTTTGAAAAAATAAACAAAATTGATGGCCCGTTGGCAAGATTAATTAAAAAAAGAAGAGAGGAAACCCATATTAATAGGATTAGGGATGCCACGGGAAACATCACAACACGCACCCAAGATATCCAAACAATTCTAACAGACTACTTTCAAAAGCTATACTCTCTAAAGGAAGAAAATCTGGCGGAAATGGATGCATTTTTAGAGAAATACAAGTTACCCAAACTGAGCAAAGAAGAAGTTAACCAATTAAATAAGCCAATATCCTATAATGAGATACAGGAAGCTATCAAAAGTCTTCCAACAAAAAAAAGCCCAGGACCAGATGGATTCACAGCAGAATTCTATAAGACCTTTAAAGAAGAACTAATACCCATACTCCTCAAGCTCTTCAGAGAAACAGAGAAGGAGGGAGCTATCCCAAACTCATTCTACGAAGCCAATATCACACTCATCCCCAAACCAGGCAAAGACCCAACCAAAAAGGAGAATTACAGGCCAATCTCCTTGATGAACACAGATGCAAAGATCCTTAACAAGATTCTAGCTAACAGAATCCAGAAACACATAAAAAAAATAATACACTATGATCAGGTAGGCTTCATCCCAGAGACACAGGGATGGTTTAACATACGTAAGTCAATAAATGTAATCCAGCATATCAACAGAGCCAAGGTCAAGAATCACATGATTATCGCCACAGATGCAGAAAAGGCCTTTGATAAAATTCAACATTCATTCATGCTAAAAGCTCTGGAGAAAATAGGAATAGAAGGAACATTTCTAAAAACAATAAAAGCCATTTATGACAGACCAATAGCCAATATTATACTTAATGGGGAAAAGCTACAACCAATCCTCCTAAAAACAGGAACAAGGCAAGGATGTCCACTGTCTCCACTCCTCTTCAACATAGTCCTAGAACCCTTAGCCAGGGCAATAAGGCAAGAAAAAGACATTAAAGGGATCCGCATAGGGAAAGAAGAAGTGAAACTATCCCTTTTTGCAGACGACATGATACTATACCTCCACGATCCCAAAAACTCCATCCCCAAACTTTTAGAAATCATAAGTCACTTCGGCAAAATAGCAGGATACAAAATAAACCCACAAAAATCAGTTGCCTTCCTATACACTGATAACGCACAGGAAGAGAGGGAAATAAAGGGAGCAACCCCATTCACAATAACCTCCCAAAAAATAAAATATTTAGGAATTAACCTAACCAAAGATGTAAAAGAACTATTTAATGAGAACTATAAAAAGTTAAAGAAAGAAATTGCAGAAGACACTAGGAAATGGAAAGACCTCCCATGCTCCTGGATAGGCCGACTTAATATAGTAAAGATGGTGATACTTCCAAAACTAATATACAAATTCAATGCAATTCCTATTAAAATCCCAATGACGTACATCACTGAAATACAGAAAACAGTCCAAAAATTTATATGGAACAACAAAAGACCTAGAATAGCCAAAACAATTCTAGGGGATAAAGACAATATGGGAGGGCTATCCATGCCGAACTTCAAACTCTACTACAGAGCTATAATCACAAAGACAGCATGGTACTGGCACAAAAACAGACCCGAAGACCAATGGAACAGAATAGAAGATCCAGATATAAATCCACAGGCCTACAGCCAGCTGATATTCGACAAAGGAGCCAAAGACATACAATGGAAGAAACACAGCCTCTTCAACCGCTGGTGCTGGGAAAACTGGGCAGCCACATGCAGAAAACTAAAAGTGGACCCCAGCCTATCACCATGCACCAACATCAACTCAAAATGGATTAAAGACCTTAACATTAAACCTGAATCTCTGAAACTACTGCAGGACAGAGTAGGAGAGACACTTGAACTAATAGGCACAGGAAGGAACTTCCTGAACAGAGTCCCAGGGTCACAACAAGTTGGAGAGAGACTCGACAAATGGGACTACCTTAAAATAAAAAGCTTCTGCACAGCTAAATCTATCGCAACTAAGCTAGAAAGACAACCAACTAATTGGGAAAAAATATTTACCAGCAATATATCAGACAAGGGGTTAACATCCTGTATATACAGGGAACTCAAGAAACTAATCCCTCCCAAACCTAACAAACCAATTACTAAATGGGCAAGGGAACTAAAGAGGGACTTCTCAAATGAAGAAATAAAAATGGCAAAGAAACACATGAGGAAATGTTCATCATCCCTGGTGGTGAAGGAAATGCAAATAAAGACAACCCTGAGATACCACCTTACCCCAGTCAGAATGTCCCACATCCACAAATCAGCCAACGACAAATGCTGGAGGGGATGTGGAGAAAGAGGAACCCTATTACACTGCTGGTGGGAATGTACACTTATACAACCACTTTGGAAAGCAGTCTGGAGGGTCCTTAGAAAGCTAAAGATTGACCTCCCTTACGACCCAGTCATACCACTTCTAGGCATCTACCCTGAACAACAGGAACCAATATACAAGGACACGTGCACCTCCATGTTTATTGCAGCACTGTTCGCAATAGCTAGGATATGGAAACAACCTAGGTGCCCCACCACAGATGAATGGATCCAAAAATTGTGGTATCTATACACAATGGAATATTATGCAGCCATTAGAAATGACAAAATAATGGCATTTGCAGGGAAATGGATGGAGCTAGAAGGAATCATGTTGAGCGAGGTAAGCCAAGAACGAAGAGACAAACGGTACATGGTCTCCCTCATAAGTGGATGCTAAATCCAAAAGGTTAGTGATACGACAAAACTAACAGGACTTAAGAAACAAAGAACTCCCGCTCATCTGGTTGAACCACTACTAAATATCCTCATGCTGCTGATCACAAATATGGTACATAACATGTGAACACTGTTATATATTACAGACTGTGGTAGACAATTTGCTCCAGGGAAGTTAGAATGAACTTGTGACTTTGAAATTATGTAATCATTTAATCACAATCAAAAAAAAAAAAAAAAAAAAAAAAGAACCTCGGGGAAGGGAGGGAGGGAGGGGATGGTAGGGGGAAAACAATGGAGGGGGTAACAATGTTCAAGAGGAAGTGTACTCATAACCTCACTCATGTAACTGTAACCCTCTGTATAGTAGCTTTACAATAAAAAAAAAAAAAAAAAAAAAATAGTGTGTTTAATGCAGGATACCAAAAAAAGAATAAAAAAAAAAAAAAAAAAAAAAAAAAAAAAAAAAAAAAAAAAAAAAAAAAAAAAAAAAGAAAACTGAGTCTCGCAGAAGTGAAGTTTCCAGGGTAACACTGTTATGTGGAATTGAGGTTCTCGATTCTATGATGGTTTAAATGTCCCCCTCGAATTCCGTGTTGAAACCTTATTACATACAAGTGTAGCACTACCTGAACTGAGGCCTAGTGGGATGTGTTATGAATGGATCACTATCATTCTTCTAGGTGCAGGTTAGTTATCCTGACAGAGGGTTGTTGTAAGAGAGCAGTATCAGCTTTCTTCCAGCTTTCTCTTGTTGGCTTATTCTTGACATTTCCTTCTTCACCATGGGATAACAAGGCACACAGGCCCTGTCAGTTCCAGAATGTTCACTTACAAATTACAACTGTTACAGGAGTGAGAAAAAGAGTCAACTTCTATTCTAATTTTTAGTTGTACACTTTTGTACAGTAAACAAAGCCTACTGTGCACTTAAATGAGTCTCAAACAATTCAGAAGACATGCAAAGCCATGTCTCTCCCCATAAAAAAATCCCACAATGCATAGGGAAAGCCCCAAATCACACCAATTATAAAAGAGTGGAGAGTGACCAGTTACCTAATCCAAATTAATGGATAAGGAAATCAGGGCAGAGCTCCATGCACACAGCTCTGGAGAAAGCTCTCAGTAGAGACTGGTCAGGTCATTTCATTTTTTTTATTTGCCTCTTATTCTCCAGATTATAACTTCTCTCTAATATAGGTAAGTTTTAAAAAATTATCTGCATCTAAGCCTGGGGGTAGTTCCATGGTAGAGTGCTTATCTAACATGCACTGGGCCTTGCATTCTATCTATGTTAAAAATAAGAAATAAAGGGGCTGGGAAGGTGGCTCAGTGGTAAAGTGCTTGCTTGCCTTGCATGCATGAAGCCCTGGGTTCGATTCCTCAGCATCACATAAGCAAAAAAAAAAAAAGAAAAAAAAGCCAGAAGTGGCACTGTGGCTCAAGTGGTAGAGCGCTAGCCTTGAGCTGAAGAGCTGAGGGACAGTGCCCAGGCCCAGAGTTCAGGCCCCAAAAAAAAATTTTTTAAATTAAAAATAAGAAATAAAAAGAAACTATCAGAGCCTGGCATCAGTGGCTCATGCCTGTAATCCTAGCCACTCAGAAGGGGAAGATACAGAGATCACAGTTCAAAGCCAGTGTGAGTAGGAAAGTCCATGAGACTCTCATCTTGAACTCATCAGCAAAAAGCCAGAAGTAGAGATGTGGCTCAAGTAGCAGAGCTCTAGCCTTGAGTGGAAAAGCTAAGGGACAGACTCAGGCCCTCAGTTCAAGCCCCAATACTGGCACAAAAATGAAATAAACTCTGTATATAAGAGAATGTTGCTTCTGACATAAAAGAAGCCCATATTATACAGAAATGTTCTTTAATCTGGATGTTCTCCTTCAAGGCCTGAATGACTATGAACACAACCAAGCGACTTCATGCCAACAGGTTACCACTTCGCAATCTACTGTGATATTTGTCCATGCTTATCTCTCTGAGTCAAAGGATGTGGGGGGGAGTGGAAAGCAGAGACTGATCTTGGGAAATATTCCACTTGTATTAATTCATTTCCTCTCCTAAACAATCCAGTCAGATGACTGAAGCTCTCAGTGAGGTAGAGTGCATGAGAATGCTCCTAGCAGCTCCTTATCAATCTTAAATAGAAGAACTAGAATCAGCTTTCTCTTCTATCCTCAGAGCTATTAGTGAGGAAAGGAGCAGCAGAAAGGGGCCAGCCCCTACCATGTATCACATGCAGTGACAGAGGAGCAGAGAGGGGCCCCTTGGCATGCCACAGGGAAGAAAAATGACCCTGTAGCCATCTGAAGTCAGAGTAGCTCCTCAGCACAATGGCAATGGAAGTTTCTGGCATTACTAATAGTAGTTCACATGCTGGTTGTACATTCTCTGAAAGGCAAAGAGAACATTTAGAAAGATAGCCCTCTACATTCTCTTCAAGCGGACAATGTGTTCCCCTGGCAGGCTCTGTTTTCCATTACAATGATTGATAGATTGATAAAATATTAACTTTTGAGCATCCCTTATTCAAAATGCATGGGACCAGAAGTAGTCTAGATTTCAGTTTTTCCAGTTTGGGAATATTAATATATTTATGGGTTGAATATGGAAAATGAAATGTTCCAAAATCTGAAGCTTTTCAACTATTATTTCAGTATTCAAAAACAACACTTCAGATTTCAGATTTTTCAAACTAGAGATGCTCAAGCTGTATTTTTAAGGCAGCAAGTAAGTTCTTAGCACCTGTTGGCTTTACCAGATTTCGAGGACAGCATATTTGTATCATGTGCCATTCTGCATCTCTAACCTGAAAAGTTAAGTTACTTGTTTGAAGTCTGTTGTCTACAGCATACACACACACACACACACACACACACACACACACACACAAACTATGGTGCCTATAGCTTTGTTGTGGAAAGCAAGCAGCTCAACTCCCTGTGTATTAAATATTATGCTAAGGGCCGCACCCTGTATCACTTTCCCACATAGACACACATTTCTGCTGCTTACCCATAAACCACAGATGGCTAAAGGACTGAGCTATACACAGAGGCAAAAAGAATTTCTCAAAGGAAGGCAAAAATAGCAGACGGAATCAACACTAAAAACTGACCCCTTTTCCCTGTTGGTCCCAACAGATCTCTCAGGTTTGTTTGGTGGTTTTTTGTTTTTTTTTTTTTTGCTTGTTTGTTTTTGTTTGTACTTCTTCTATTACTCCCATCCAATTCTCATTCAACCTGATCTTGGGCAGACATATGAGTGGTTAGGCAGACAGACAGCTCAGAGGAAAATCTAATCCTTTACATAATAGGACAAAAGAAAAGCACTATTTTCTCTGTTATTTGCTTTTCAATTGGAAAATTGTACTCTATGGGCTAACATGCAGTGGAGCTATGATAGGGTCTCAAAAAGTCTGACAACTTTTATGTTAAAAGGAGAAAATTGGGCCAGATGCTGGTGGCTCATGCCTGTAATCCTAGCTACTCAAGAGGCTGAGATTTGGGGATTGCAGTTCAAAGCCAACCTGGACAGGAACATCAGTGAAACTCTTATCTCCTATTAACCACCAGAAACTGGAAGTGGTGCTGTGGCTCAAGTGGTAGAGTTTAGCTTTTTAGCTGAAGAGCTCAGGGAAAGTGCCCAGGCATGGTTCAAGCCCCACGACTGACCAAAAAGAGAGGAAGGGGGGGGAGGAAAGGAGGCAGAGAAGGATTTGAGGGTATGGCTCAGCAGTAGAGTGCTTGCCTAGTATGCATAAGGCCTAGGATTCAACCCTCAGCAGGAGCGAAGGGGGAGGAGGAGGAAAGAGAAAGGAGGGGGAGGGTAGAAGAGGGAAGGGAAGAGGAGAAAAGAGGCGAGGAGGAGAGGTAAAGGGGAAGTTGTATGGTTTTAAAAGTAGGCAGAACCACAGTGGAAATTAGTTCATTCTTTTATGTGCATTTTTTTTTGTTTGGTGCCAGTCCTGGGGCTCACACTTAGGCCTCAGCTCTTTCCCTTTTGTGCTCAAGGCTAGGGCTCTACTACTTGAGTCATAGCTCCACCACCTCTGGCTTTTTTTGGTAGTTTATTGAAGATAAGACTTTCATGTCAAGGCTGGCTTTGAACTGTGATCCTCAGATCTTAGCCTCTTGAGTAGCCAGGATTACAGGTGTGAGCCACCAGCTCCCAGCTTAAGTAAATGTTTATAGAAGTTGAATATCCCTTATTAAAAAATGGATTGGATTTCAAGTGCATATCTTGGGGGATGGGACCCAACTCTAAATATAAAATTGATTTAGTTTCACATACATCTTGTATACAGAGACTTAAAGTAATTTTATACAATTTTCTCTGTGTGTGTGTGTGTGTGTGTGTGTATGTGTGTATGTGTGTGTGTGTGTGTGTGTGTGTGTGTGTGTTCGCATGCGCGCCAGTCCTGGGGCTTGAACTAAGGGCCTGGGCCCAGTCCCTGAACTTTTGCCCTCAATACTACTTTAAGCCACAGCCCCACCTTCAGCTTTTTTGCTGTTTAATTGACTTTCCTGCCTGGGCTAGCTTCGAACCAGGATCCTCAGATCTCACCCTTCTGAGTAGTTAAGATTATGGACATGAGCCACTGACACCAGGTTTATACAATAGTTTTTAAAGATAATTTGTGCATGAAGCAGTTTCATGTTGTGGAATTTCCTACCTGTGGCATCATGTGAGCACTCAAAGTTTCATACTTTAGAGCAATTCAGATTTTCTGATTGAAGATGCTTAACCTCTAATACAATTTTTAAATATTTTTAAATGAACATCATTCATCATACATATTTAAACAAGAATAATCAGGCAGTTTTGATAGAAATAAAAATGTATCTCAAAATAGAGTCCATACTGGAAGCCAAATTTCCCAGCCAAAACTCGAATCTATGAATACAAGCATCATTGAGATAAATGTTTTATGCACCAGAGATCAGACATTTCAAAGCATTCATTCGCACAAACATTTCTAAAACTAAATGTTTATAAAGGGAGAAAAAATAAGGATATTCTCCCAACCTTCTCCTCCTTCTAGCCTCCCCGGGGATCATTCTGAAATCCTAGCTACTCAGGAGGCGGAGACCTAAGGATTGAAGTTGGTAGACAACCAGAGCAGGAAAGACCATTTAGAATCTTATCTCCAAATAACCAGCAAAAAGCCAGAAGTGGAGCTGGAACTCAAGTGGTAGAATGCCAACTGTAAGCAGAAAAAGGGGGGGGGGGGAGCACAAGGCCTTGAGTTCAAGCCCCAAGTATCACATGTATACATGCGCACATATTCGATTGTTCAATACAATGCCTCAAGCTCAAAATGGAAACACCAACAGGCAGGACATAAGAGCAAAGCCTCGTGACTATCTGTCTGGAATACGTGACATTGTATTTAAGTGACCACAGCATGATCCATAACCACAGGCCTCAACAACGCCTTCAAAAGACCTAAGGCACATACATGCGTCACTGTGGCCCACACTTGTCAGGCGTCTCCAGGGATTAGTTACCACCGCATGACTGTTTTGTTTTGTTTCAGATTGGGATTGAAAATAAATCACAAGCTTGTTTAGGGTTTAGGAATTTTTCATAGTAAAAAAACCACATTAAACTGTTGGGCCTCAACAACACCTCTTGTTTTATCAAAGAAAGATGTGCTTGCCAGAGAAAAGTTATGTTAGATCCATTTCAGTTAGGTGATACAGAAAAATCTAATGCTACCTTCTTTTCCTCTGTACTACCTACCTGCACACTTAAAAGACTTCATTTGGTCAGACACTGGTAGCTCATGTGCCTGTAATCCTAGCTTCTCAGGAGGCTGAGATCTGAGGATCAAGGTTAACAGCCAGCCCAGGCAAGAAAGTCTGTAAGATTCTTGTGTCAAATTAAAAAAAAAAAAACTAGATATGCAGCTGTAGCTCAAGTGGTAGAGTGCCAGCCTTGACAAAGAAAAGAAGCTAAGAAACAGCACCCAGGCCCGGAGTTGAAACACTGGCACACGCCCAAAAAGAAGTTGTAGTGTACATAAAATGTTATAAATAAATATTAGATTGGCATATAATGTTCAAGGTGAAGAGAGGATGCATTTTGTGATCATTTATCCAAACAATCCAAACTTCCCATATGAAGTCCCAAACAACCATACACCAATGGCCTGAGAAACTTGCTCATAAGCATGTAGGTCCAGTGGGCAGAGACCAGATTCTTTTACATTACCTTACTCAAAAATTAAATAATGATGAATATGGTTTTGTGAAGTTTCTAAAAAGCTAAACTATTAACTTTGGGACTTCAGTAAAAGTATGCCCCATGTCCACTCCTAACCACAGAGCATAAGCCACTTGGTCCCAGGGTACCCTAGAGGCCTCCAAGAGTTCTGAGCTACGAGGAGACGACTCTGGCTTTGGCAGGGCCACCAATGAAAACCTTTGCTGAAGTGGTTACTATTCCAGCCCACCCTCTCACACACCCTGTTGGGGCAGACTCAATTCAACAGCAGCCTGAAAGACCCCTCTGAATGACCAACTTAATGAGGCTTAGGAAAAGCAGAACTGTCTAATGGAACAAGACTGGCCAGGGCTCTGGGCCTACCTCTTGTCACTAGACCTGTCTAAACACTGACTACATAAATGAGAAGAGGTCTATACCAACCACCCAAGTTCAAGTCCCCAGGACAACTGTGCATCCTACGAAACTGCCCCTCCTGTCAGTAGACAGCTTCCAGTGTCTTGATTAGAAATAGATATCTTCTCAGATCCTATTTTATTTCATTTGCACAAAAGGCTTTGTTAGGGTTAGGGATACACAGCACTTAGTGAAAAATTAAAGATGAAAGTTCTGGAGCAGGAAAAGCTAAGGGAAAGCCCAAGGCCTTAAGTTCAAGTCCCAGTACCAGCTTATGCATGCACGCATATGTATGTGTGCACACACATCAAGGGTGTGTTTGCTGAGTCAAGCAAAATAACTTTGACTTTGTCATCTTGTCTCCTCCCTTACCTGCCCAAAATACACACATACACCGTACCTGCAGGTATGCAGCCACTGGCTTTTGTGCCTTTCCAGCTAGTCGTCCTCACACCCCATCTGGAGGGAGCTAGTCTGAGCCTCTAAGAGGTTTTAACTTGTCTGGCAGACAGGAGCACAAACTGAAAGAGACAGGGTCACCTCCCCTGATAAAACACTTGTATGTATCTCCTGGCATTAATTTGGGTACTCATCTCTGTGTGCTTCCAAGTGTGTCTCATGGCTTTGCTGGGGCACAGCAGTATTAGAGGGAGCCTTTAGGTTCGAAAATGGGGGTGGGGGGGAAGACTCAAGCCCAGATTGAAGACACATAAAGGCCCAGAAATTTGACTTCAGTGTTCCTTATTTCCCCCAGGAGCCCTCTGCTCCTGGTCCCACTAAACCTAGATGAGGCCTCCTCATAGTGCTGGCAAACAAGCCAGCATCACTAATAGCACTATTAGCATCACCAGCTCTCTTGTCAGCCTGGCAGAAAATTATTAGGCCTTCTTACAATGCTTAAGTTTTTGTTTTGTTTTGTTTGTGCCAGTACTAGGGCTTGAACTCGGGGCCTGAGCGCTGTCCCTTAGTCCCAGACAGAAGCTCTATCACTTGAACCACACTCTACTTCTGGCATTTTGGTAGTTAATTGGAGGTAATAGTCTCTGGGATTTCCCTTCCCTTTTGTATCTCTGTTCATCTTCCGTTCTTAGCCTCTTGAGTAGCTAGGATTACACACAAGAACCATCAGTGCCCAGTAAATGGCAGACAAATTTTAAGAGAGATAAACTTCAAACACAGTTATGTACTTCATGCAGATGTTTATAATAAAGCTGGAAAATTCTTATTGCCAGTGATGTCACAAAAATTATAACAGCACAACACATTACTAATATGCTCAGGATGAGGTATAAAAATCCTAGTCAGGCTAATGACTCATGCCTGTAATCCTAGCTACTCATGAGGTTGAAATCTGAGGATCGTGGTCCAAAGCCAGTCTGGGCAGGAAAGTCCATGAGACTCTTATCTCGAATAAACTTCTCAGAAAAGGCCAGAACTGGTTCTAGGGCTCAAGTGGTAAAGTGCTAGCCCTGAGTAAAAGAAGCTCAGTGACAGGACCGAGGCCCTAAGTTCAAGCCCCAGGATGGGCAAAATTTTTAAATAAAATTAGAAGTATAAAACCCAGCCAGTCCTCTAACTGGCATAACAATACATCTATAGCCAGCCATTCAGGAACCTAAAGGTATGCCCCAACAAAACCCTGTATATGATAGTAGCTAAACATAAACAATTATTACCCATTTATATGTCTACTATATTACACATCACTTTCTGCTAAATGAAAAATTTATTCATAGTAAGCAGTACTGTGTGTTACACTAGCAGCAGCCTTCTGTCTTGTGTTTACTATGTTTCTTGGTTCTGTCAAGAAGGCTGGGAAGGTGGCCTAGTGGTAGGCCATGCATGCATGCATGAGGCCCTGGGTTCAATTCTTCAGCACCACATAAACAGAAGAAGCCAGAAGTGGTGCTGTGGCTCAAGTGGTAGTGTACTAGCCTTGAGCTGAAGAGCTGAGGGACAGTGCCCAGACCCAGAGTTTAAGCCCCGTGACCGACCGGAACAAAAAAAAAAGAAGCTACATCAAGACTGAAGCATGTTAGCTGGGTGTGGATAGCTCATACTTATAATCCTAGCTACTAAAGAGGCTGGATATGAGGATCAAGGTTTAAACTGAGGATCAAGTCCCTAAAAAGTCCTTGAAGCTCTCATCTCCAATTTATCACCAAAAAAGCCAGAAATGGGGTTGTGGAAATAGCAGAGATACAGACTTGAGCAAAAATGCCAACAGTCAACACCTAGACCATGAGTTTGAGCCCTAGTGCCAACATGAGTGTGCACGCACACACACACACACACACACACACACACACACACACACACACACACACACATACATACACACATACAATATATACTTTGTGGAAAATGACCTATGTAACTTGAGGGCAGGGATGGGAAACCGGGGAAAGTAAAGCAAGGGGTGACATTGTCCAAAAAAAGAATATATTGACTAATGAAATTGTCGCCCCTCTGTATAACACCTCAATAAACAACAGAATTATTTTTTAAAACCACCTTGGCTGCCTTCCACCTAAGAGATACCACACTCAGCACCGCCCTACCCAGGAGCCCTCCCTAGTCCACCCATTACCAAAGAGAAAAAAAAATGCCTTCATCTTTCTAGCCACATCGGGATGCTATTATTCACAGAACTAACTCCTGCTGTCCACAGCAAACCAAATAAAACACATGCATGGACTGTCAGAGCTCAAGACAATTTCTTACTTCAATTAAAATGCCTATGGATTTTATGCCAAAAGAAGAATGTTGTAAATTTGAATTATTAGCTTCCAACAATCATCCAAACCAATGTAAAATATCTAATGCTCCACTTCACTGGGTTTGTTTAAAATTGATCTTGTACATGGGAATGTTGGTGGGTGGCTATGTTCATTATTGTTCATCACAGAGAATGCAGAAGCAAAATCAGTCCTTGGTTTTGTAACCTGCAGCATTCTCCTCAATGTTCATCTTCACCATACTTATCACTCATATATAATTTTTCCAAGATGATTTCCATATATTGACAGATTCTATCAATCAATATGCATTTACTGAACATCTACTAAGTGCCATGTATTTCATTAGGCATTAGAAATTGAAAATAAGGAGGTTTGAGGTCACAGCCCCATGAAAACAGCAGATAATCAAATAAGCAATTACATGCAGGATGGTAAATTGTGACACAGAAAACAGGTTATTAAATATACACATAATGCAGGCACCAACGGCTCACATCTATAATCCTAGCTACTACTCAGAAGGCCAGATCTGAGGACTGCAGTTCAAAGCCAGTCTGGGCAGTAAAGTTTATGAGAGTCTTACTTCCAGTTAACCAGCAAAAGGCCAGAAGTAGCAGAGGCTCAACTGGTAAAGAAACCTTGAGGAAAAAGCTAAACAACAGTACCCAGGGCCTGAGTTCAAGTCCCATTACTGGTGCGTGCGTGCACGTGCACACACACACACACAAGTAGGCCCAATGTCACAGTGCTATAGAAATAGTAGATGATCAAAAAAGCAATTATTATTCAGCGTAGTAAATGCTGGGACATACAAAACAGGTTACTAATATAACACATTAAGTACCGAGTATGAATCGGATATTTGGAGCCACTGTTTCTAGGTGTCTCCCTCTTTCCAAGGAAGTATTCTAAGGTGAGTCCACACTGCCTTTCTAACATCACATTTGCCTTTACATCTTCAATCCATCCTCTTTTCTTTCTTTCCTGTTGGTACTAGTACCAGGGCTTGAACTTAGGACTTTGGAGACTCTCTCTTAACATTTTTTCTCAAGGCTAATGTTTCACCACTTGAGCCACAGCTCCATTTCCAGCTTTTTGCTAAGTTAATTAAAGACAAGAATCTCTCAGATTTGTCTGCCTGGACTGACTTCAAACCCCGATTCTCAGATCTCAGTCTCCAGTGTAGCTAGGATTACGGTGTGAGCTTCTGGGTTCCTTATTCTGGTCTTAATACAGCACAGACAGATGAGCCATAGCTCTCCAGAGACATTGATCACACATCTGTATGATGTTCTTCAACACTGCATACCCTGTAGAGAAAGGACCTAAGGACACTGACCACAGAACAAACCTTGAAGGAACTCATAGGACAGCTACAAAGAGCAACACAAGACTAACAATAATGTCAACTATGGGTAGGTCCATGGCCATAGAACAAAGTGATGTCTCACACAATGTTTTGTCCCCCTTTTAAAAAGGGGGAAAATATCATGAAAAGACAATGAATGGACCTCAGGTCTTTAGATCACATCAGACAATGGGACAGGAATGAAGGCAGGTCCCACAGAAAAGCAGTGGGCCAAGTGGTGCCCACGAAGCTTACAGGTTAGGCTGAATGATACCAAAGGTGTAACTGGAGATGGGGAGGGAGAGTAGGAGCCAGCCTGCATCACCTTCCTGAAGTGCCAACTGATAAGAGATGCTAGGGCATCCTGGGCCATTTAAACAGCCCAATGTAGTAACAGATGAAAAAGTTCAATACAGCACATAAGGGAAGTAGTTCTTTGTTCAGCTTCCTCAGACAGAGGGTAGGATCCTAGAGGACTTTCTAGAGTAAAAAATCAAATGGGGGGCTGGGAAGGTGGCTCAGTGGTAGAGTGCTTGCTTTGCATGCATGAGGTCCTGGGTTCGATTCCTTAGCACCACATAAGCAGAAAAAGCTGAAGTGGCACTGTGGCTCAAGTGGTAGAGCGCTAGCCTTAAGCTGAAGAGCTGAGGGACAGCACCCAGGCCCAGAGTTCAGGCCCCACGACCAACAAAAAAGATAAAATAAAGAATCTAAATGGAAAGTCTGTCAGCTACCAGTCTCTGCCATGACCTTTTGCCCAAAATGGATAAGCAGATGATAATTCAAGCATATTAAGAAGCAGAGTAAGTTTCTAGCCTTCCTGGAGCACCCAACATGGACCAGTCCTATGGATAATATCTTACTTGCTTAATTCTTTTCTGCTGATAAAATGCTTACATACCTTAGATTACTTGATTTTCACAACAATGAAAAAAATGCACTGGATGTCTCATGTCATAGTAGGTTGGTAACCTGTTCAAGATTATAAAGCTGACAGTGGGGCACCGGTGGCTCACACCTGTAATCCTAGCTACTCAGGAGGCTGAGATCTGAGGATCACGGTTCAAAGCTAGCCCAGGCAGAAAAGTTCACGAGACTCTTATCTCCAGTTAACCACGAAAACCAGAAGTGGCACTGTGGCTCAAGTGGTAGAGTGCTCGCCTTGAGCTGAAGAGCTCAGGGACAATGCCCAGGCCCAGAGTTCAAGCCCCATTGGGGGGGGGGGGGGGTGATTATACAGCTAGCAAGTAACAGATCTGGTTTTGAACTAAGATATACACACACACACACACACACACACACACACACACATGTATTTTTCCCCCTAGCATTCCTGCAACCATCACAGTAGTTTGTAAGAACATGGACAGGTGACAGAAATCTTAGACAGACATAAGTACACATTGAACACTCATGATATTATATTTTCTTCTGTCTTTTCTTTTGCATGAGGTTCTGGGGCTTGAACTCAAAAGGCTTTAGCTTTTTTGCTCAAGGCTGGAGCTCTATCACTTGAACCATAGCTCTATTTCAGGCTTTTTTGCTAGTTAATTGGAGATAAGAGTCTCATGGACTTTTCTGCTCAGGCTGGCTTTGAAGTGCAGTCCTCAGATCTCAGCCTCCTGAGTAGCTAAGATTCCAGGCATAAGTAATGGGCACGGGACCTCCATTTCCACTATTCTACCAATAAGCTCCTGCTTCTCTCTACTCTAATCTTCTATCATTCCTACACGTCCAACAAATTACATCAAGACTTCCTTTGGGGAAGTATCTATATATAAGGCAAGCATAAAACCCCAGGATTTGCAAATCCTGCACAGCAAGTCAACCATTTACACCATCTTTTGACAAAATCAACAGCAATGTAAACAGCAGCAATGTGAAATAGATGGTTATTGGTTATGAGTATTTTTTAAATACCCAACACCCAGTTTTTTAGAGCACTTCTTTCAGATTCTGAAGTCACATAAATTATTGAGTAAACAATTTGTCAGTTGGTACTGCGTAGGATAACATGTTATTATACAAGAAATAGATCCCAAATCAAAGCAAAATGCTAAGCTACAGATGAGCCAGACACCTTCCCTTGTCACTAGTAAATGAAGATCACAAACCCTTCTGTCAACCACAGGAGGCTTCACTTTTTTCTTTCTCTTAACACATAATTCTACCAAAAGATACTAACGAAAAAGCATAATCAACGTATACAATTCAAAAGAAAATTATCTCACCTAATTTTAATCATCTCCCTTTGGAACATAATTTATATAAAGAAGCAACACTACACAAATGAAACTGAAAGCTATTTTTTCACCTTTTCTTATTTTCTAGTACCAAAGGAAAACACCGTATACCACTCATTTAACTCAAAGCCACAGGAATAGTGACTCAATTCCAGTGAAACCCACACATTTTTAAGTGTTAACCTCAAATGTATCCATGGAATGTGGTTTTCCTTCTTCATTCACTTACTAAATCTGCAACAGGTAGCCTCTTCTAAGCTTTGGGAGCCATCAATATTTTGAGCAATTCCAAACATATACAGAATTGCTGTTGGTCATATGCCAGTGCCTGTGATCTTAGCTACTCAGGAGGCTGAGTTCTGAGAATCACAGTTCAAAGCTATCCAGGACAGGAGAGTCTCTCAGACTCTTATCTCCAAGAATCTACCAAAAAGCCAGAAGAGGAGCTGTAGCTCAATTGGTAGAGCACTAGTCTTTACCAAAAAAACAAAAACCAACAACAACAACAAAAAATCAGGGATAGGTCCTGGATTCAAGCCCCACAAAACAAACAAAAACACTGTTACATTACAATAATTTCTATTTTTTTAATTCAAAAAAAGAAGTTACCTACGGTCAGCTATCATAACCCTAGAGTGTACTTTTTTGTGTGTATGTCAGTACTGGGGCTTGAACAAAAGCCCTGGGCATGCTCCCTTGGCTTTTTCACTCAAAGCTGGCACTCTATCCCTTGAGCAACACCTCTCCCCTTTTGGCTTTTTGCCTGTTAGGAGACATTTAGTCACATGGGCATTTTCTTCCCCATTTGCCTTCGAGCAACAATCCTCTGCTTCCTGAGTAGCTAGGATTGCAGCCATGAGCAACCAATGTCTGGCTGGATTTTTTTTTTTTTATTTCCTTTTAATGAAGAAAAAAGAAGCACTATATGAGGACATCAGGTGTGTATGAAACAAATTTCAATCAGCATACTGTCTAATACACATTGTTTCTATCTAAGATACTTTGCCCATGTCACTCACAATGCAAACACACTACAGTGGAATTTCAAGTTGAGGTATGAAAAATGGAGCGTTCTAACATAAATCAGAGTACAATCCTTCTATGGAGGGCTCAAGGGAACCAGTCAGCAGTTCTTAGACTGCTTCCAAAAACATAATTCTTTTTTTACCTAGAAACTGAAACATTTTCCTAAGAATCACAGTTCCAACAGTCACGGCAGTATGCTCTGAATCCAAATAGCCACATTAGACTCTCACTGGTTTGTTAAAAATTTAACATTGTAAATGAAACCAAACCAACCACTACTACCAAGTGAGTAATTAAATTCCTGATTGGAAGAAATACCAAAAGCCAAGCCCAACATCAACCTCAGGAAAATTTCCACTTACCACCAGCCAATGTTTGCTCATGTTACATTGAAAATTCGGGAGTAAAATATTACCACACAAAAGGCCTATTAATTACTTTGAACTCTGTTTAAATCACACCAGAAGGGCTAACTCCAGTTGCAATTAGAGTCTTGGTGTTTGCCTCATTGTCTCAGAAAAGCAAGGGCTAATAGGAGTTAGAGTGGACAATTAAATACGTTCCTAACCAGGGCTTCTGATCAATATACTCTGCATAATAATTGAACACTAAGCCACAGCCTTCTCCTCCACCCACTTGGGTCAGGCAGTTTATTTCTGGTCCCTGGCTTTGGCTGGGTGGGAAACTCTTTCCCATAATTTACACATCTCCTGGACGGGAGAGAGGGGAGATGTTTACCCGCCCAAGCCCTAGACATTATGCATCCTCACGATTCAGTAGCGTGAGCTTCCTTTACCCCTGGTTACCTGCCAAGTTCCTCGCCAGTGTCGTAGTAATCATCCACGTTTTCCTGCCTGAACACGGTCATGATAAACTGTCACGTCTCACCAAAGCCCAGCACGCTTCAGCTCCGCTTCCCAAACCATCACCACCGCTCCTGCTCCAAGGTGGGTCCCTCATGCATCAGTCTCCAGTCCTTAAAGCAAAAAAAAGAAAGAAAGAATTGCAATGATGATGATGATGAAATGACAAGCTCAAAAGGAAGTCTATGCATGCCCAGAACGAAGACGCGAACGCTGGAGACCCGGTCTCCCCAGCCGCCCCTCCCCGCAGGGAGGAGACTCACACTCTTTGTTAAGCCCGGGCTAGGGGCTCCCAGCCACCTCGGGCGCGGGAGGCTGGGAACCACCGCACCCCAAGGTCCGAGTCCCGGACGCAGATCTGTTTACCCAGGTTCCAAAAGCAGCTCCGGAAACGGCTGGCCTCCCCCCCCCCTCCCCTTTCTCTGCACACACGCCCACCCAGCTCCCCACCTCCAGGGGCGCAGTGAAAGAATGAAGCCCGCGCCCGGCGGAACGCGCCTGGATGGAAGAAAGCATCTCCCTCGCGCGGCTCTGCGGTGACACCCCCGCGCCACCTCTGGGCTCCCGCCCCTCCCGCCACCTCCCCTTCCGAGAGCCAGGCAGTCCCCAGAGGCACATTCCTGACGACTCTCCCCGTTACCCAGCCGACCCGGCGTGCGGCCGCCCGGGGGAGCAGGGGAGGGAAGGGAGCGGCCGCCGGCCCCGAGCCCCTGCGCCCCCCAACACAAAGCGCCAAGCCCGGCCCGCGCCACCTGTTCTAACCCGGGCTAAAGAAACAGGGGATGCCGGCGGGCCTCTAACCACCACCAACCCCCAAGCTGCCCCCCCCAGCTAAGTTCCTCCCCACCCCCACCCTACCCCCATCCCCAGCCTGGGCCTTCCCGGGAGCCCTGGGCGTTGCTCGGGCAAACCCCGCCGAGCAGCCGCCGCGAAAGCCACGGCGGACGGCGGGGCCTGGGAGGGCTCGGGCGCCGCCCGCGCGGCCACTCACCCGGGCTCCCAGGGGCTCCCCGGGTCACTGCAGAGCGCTGTCGGAGGCCGAGCATAGGCACCCGCGCCGGAGCGCAGCGAGCGAGCGCGTGAGGACGCGGACGCCGCGCCGGGGTGGCGACTCCGATCCCGGGCACCCGCGAGGGTCGCCGTGCCCCTTCGGCCGAAGGGAACAATGTCCCCGGCGTCGGCTTGGATCGGGCTCTCTGGATTTCCTCTCCGGGAGCAGCCTCTCAATTCCCCGCCGCTCTCCAGGCGACGGCGGCCAGTGGGCGGCCAATAGGGACCCCGCGGGCGGGCTGGCGGTGCGGCCCACCCACCTCCGACCTGCCCCGCCGGGCTGGCGCTGCGGGAGGAATCAGCGCGCGCGGACTGAGCGTTGCGCTCGCGGCTCCGCCCGGCTCCGCGCTCCCCGCTCCCGGCTCAGCTGGCGCGGCTCGCTGGCGCGCTCTACCGCGCACACCCCGCACACACCCACTCGCCCCACACCCACGCCTGCCGGGCGGGGGAGCGCAGCGTGGCCGCTGGAGGCGGGGCGGAGGGGAACGTGGGCGCCCCACCTGCCACTCGCCGCCCAGCTACCTCCCGGCCGCTGCTGCGTTGCGAAAGACACGCGATTGCTCGGTCCCGCCGAAGAGTATGGTCCTGCTGGGTGCCAGGCACCGGGCTCCGCCAGGGGGAAACTACCGAAAATAAAACAGGTTGTTAACATCCCCGTCCTGGTGAACCTCACGCAAATAGCTCATAAATGAGGTCAGTCAAGACGAAATCACTCCCAACAAAACAAGCTAATGGGACCCCCCCCCAAAAAAAATGGCGGGATGGATTGAGTTAGATGGGGTCCTCCCCGGAACAGATGTTTTGAGCCGCGATCTGAAGGTCAAGGAAGGGTTTGAGATGTCAGAGTCCCAACAAAGTCACGAAAGGGAAGCGCTTTTTTGTGCTCTCAGTACGCTATTGGGTATTGATCAGTGGAAATATGGGTAATTCCCAAGGAGTTGGCCTGGAACTAGAATAAATATGCATTGGACGAATCAGAGTGAAAATAGCGAAATATTCCATGCGTTATCTTTTGTTTCATGAATATAATTGGATATGTTGGCTAAATATTTATTAAGTTTATTCAAATGAATTACAAACTAATTTATTCAAGTTAAAATGTGGCTACTAAGCCAGGCATTGATGGCTCACAATTGTAATCGTAGCTTTTCCGGAGGCTAGATCTGAGTTATCACGGTTTAAATTCAGCCAGAACAAGAAGGACTATGAGACTCTTGTCTGCAATTAAACACCAGAAAGCCTGATGTGGAGCTGTGGCACAAGTGGTAGAGTCTCAGCCTTGAAGGAAAAAGCTAAGGGACAGCAACTGGGCCCTGAGTTCAAGCCTAGTACTGGCAATAAGTAAATCAACCAATCAAATGTGGCTGCTACAAAATACAACTGTTTATGTGGCAGTACCATTTCTGAGGATTGTTCTGATCTACAGAGACCTCATAGCCACTGGATAAACAGGTAACCTCTTGATCCATTTTTCAATAATTCTCATTCCACCCTCCCTTTGAGTAGGGATTGAGTAAGGATTGGAATTCCAAAAGGGCAAAGCAAATCATCTCACTCCCTACAATTACAAAAACTGCTAAGTGAGCTCACTGAGTTTCCTGGGCTACTTCATTGTTCAAATCTCCACGTTTTCTAAAATGGGATGCTAACTCTGACTGAAATTTGGAGCTGAGAAAGTTTTGCCCCCAGGGGAAAAAAATTTGCAAAACAAAGGAATTGCCTCCAGCAAAAGTCAGATCCTAGTCTTAAAGAATATTTCACCCACCAGCCCTTGCTGAAAGCCTTGGAGCATGGCTAATAGTCAGGAAAGATGCTAGTAGGGGGAGGTGATATAAACTGCAGGTTTGAGAATACAAAAGGATCCAGAGAGGTGAGAAATGCAGACAGAAATAACACCCCCAAAAGTGATTCATCTGGGGGAAAATGCAAATGAATACATCTGTTGGGGGAAAAATAAAACACACAGATGTTTGAGAAAAATGTGAATGGCTGCTTTATTGGTAAGATTTTTTTTTCCTGAAAAATTAATACAGTTTTCAAGGCAATTAAAAAGATTGACTCTATTCAGGGGTACATATGGCTTTTTTGTCCTGTTAGAACTATCACAGGAGAATTTCTGGGATAGAACAAAAAAAAAAAAATGAGTGTAGATACTCAGTTACAAAATTGGGTCTAATATCGGTGGTGAAAATGAGTTTTTAGATACAAGCCCAAATGCCAGGAGTTTAAGTGTCAGATCTGGCCACTTGTGCCTATATGCCAAAATAAAGAGACATGATAAAGGGCAGAGAAAGGAGATTAATTACTATATGGAAGCTACAGGAAGACAGCACTTCCAAATATCGTTCTGCCACCATCAGATGACTTCAGGGGAAGAAACATTTGCCTTAAGTTAAATAGAAGAATTGGAAGCAGGAATGAGAAGATATGCATAGATAAAACAGTCCCAAACCTCAGGACAGGTTCAGAAGTCCTGAGGTTTGGGCTGGGAAGGTGGCTCAGTGGTAGAGCGCTTGCCTTGCATGCATGAGGTCCTAGGTTCAATTCCTTAGCACCACATAAGCAAAAAGAATAAAGCCGGAAGTAGCGCTGTGGCTCAAGTTGAGCTGAAGAGCTGAGGGACAGTGCCCAGGCCCAGAGTTCAGGCCCCACGACTGGACCCAAAAAAAAAAAAACAAAAACAAAACAAAAAAAAAGAAGTCCTGAGGTTTGGGGGTGGTGGGGTGGGAGGTAACAATCTGTCTCAGGACTTTCTTTTGAAAGGCTCCAAGAAAGAAATTATTAGTGCTTTTATCACTTGAGAGGAGCAGGAATAAGGAATTCACCATTGCCTCGCAGGTGATCTGACCTGAGATTTTGGTTATGCTGTTTGGGGAAATTTCACCTTTTGCCACAAATGATGAAAAAAGGGACATTTTGTCTTTTATCACAAAATGTTTATAGGTAACCCCCTTCCTTCCTGGAGTTGATTACAAAGTGACTGCAAGAGACTGGTTCAGGTCAAAGGGCACATAGGCAAAGAGGGCTGGGTATACAGCTTTTATCTTGCATTTAGTTGGCTTGAAATAAGGATGCTGGATCTAAGTAATGCCATCTTCGCATTACTTAGAAGTTGGTTAGAAGATGGGACTCTGGGAACTCTAGAGGTGATAGAGGACATTCTTTGGATTGTCATGAGTTTGGGGCTCCAAGAAGCTCATGTTTCCCTTAGATAATTGGGGTCCTGATGCCCCTTAGTGTTCCCCTGGAGAGGCAGCTCTGCCCACGTATGACATTTTTATTAGGAATAAGTTATCCTCATCGATCTTGCTTTGTTTTTGTTTGATTTAAGTATCTTTACCCAGTTTGTTCTGCCTATGTGTAACACTTTTGTTAAGATGGTTAAGGCTTGGTCTCCACACCAACATGTGGATTTTGTCTTTAAAAACTATGTGCTAGCTCTGTTTTGGGCTGTAGGTCTTGGAGACAGGAGTCCATCTGCAGCCTCCAACTTTCTAATAAAGAGTCCCGATTTGACCTCTCAAAATGTGGCTTCTCTTTACTCACAATTGAATACCGATTCACAGGCCCAGCAAAAGCAGTGTGTGTGTGCATGTGTGTGTGTGTGCGCGTGCGTGTGTGTATGTACATGCACACACACAATTGGACATAAGGCTTTCCTTCCCAGGCTTGGCTTTGAACTGCAGTCCTCAAATCTCGGCCTCCTGAGTAGCTAGAATTACAGGTGTGAACCACCTGCATCAGGCAAAGAAAGGCAGCTTTTAGATTGCCTCTGAACAATGGGACCATTCATTGAACAGCTAAATGACCTGAGATGCTTGGCTTACCCTGAGCTCCACATCCCATGTTACTTTAGTTAAGCATTTTAGAAAGGAAGGTCATTTGAATCCAGGTCCACAAATTCTTTGACATTCCTCCAATCATGAGAGAGAATCTAATTTTCTTCCATGAATACGTGCACAATCCTAGTTGTTTGCCTCTAAGAAAATCTGGTGGTAGTAATGTCATTGCAACTTCTAAGTTTAGGTCTTGAGGCATTAGAATCAGTGTCTGTCTGTCCTCTCTTTTTCTCAATCTGTATTCTCTATTTTTCCTTTTCTTCCTCTCTCCCTCTTCAAGCCTTTAGATATCATAGTTACTCTGTGTAAGGTTTGTCAGAAAGAAAACTACAACATGGCTCAGGCAGAAAACAGTTTATTAGGAAGGGAGCAAACTGCTGGCCGGCCCCACAGTGAGGTCTGCTGGAGGAAAACAAGGGGCTACCACATAGTTAAGTAGGAAGGGGGCGGGGAGGGGGGGGGAAGGGGGGGAAGAGGTATGACTGGGGAAGTCCAGGATGTGACCTCAGAGGCAGTTACCTCAGTGGAGGTAACTGCCTCCAGGTGTGCCCATCATCACCTAGGTAACCCAGGTGCTGGGCAAACACTTCCTGTATGGATAAGTGGGGGGGGGGGGGGGAAGGGGGAGCCTTTGTGCAGATTTGCACACAGACTTGGACAGACCTAACACTCTGGAACTCCCATGTAAAAAGACCTGCAAAAACATCACAGAAGGAAAGGGAGATGCCTCAGGAAACTAGCTCTTCAGCCCTAGTTAATGTCTTCTAGATCAAATTCTGTGAGGAAAATAAACAGTTCCAAGTCATTGTTTGGGACAGTTTGTCACACAACAATAGGTTAACTTATAAGAAAGTTAAAGGTAAAAGAAAATGTTAACTTGTAATACTTACCAGGTTGCAGGCAGACTAAATAATTATCTTCCTTAACCTTTATATAACTCTGTAAATCCACTTTATACATAACCGTCTTAGTCTCTATTCCATCGCTTACAAGATGGGAACAATAATAGACTCATATTTCTCAAAGGTATTCAGGCACTATGTTGGAAATGGACTTTACAACTGGGGGTGGAATGCGGGGGGGGGGGGGGGGGGGAGAGAAAGTGGGAGAAAAATGAGGGAGAGGTAACAATGTTGGACAAGAAATATACTCATAGCCGGGCGCTGGTGGCTCACGCCTGTAATCCTAGCTACTCAGGAGGCTGAGATCTGAGGGTCACAGTTCAAAGCCAGCCCGGGCAGGAGAGACCGTGAGACTCTTATCTCCAATAAAACACCAGAAAACCGGAAGTGGCCCTGTAGCTCAAGTGGTAGAGCGCTCGCCTTGAGCTGAAGAGCTGAGGGACAGCGCCCAGGCCCAGAGTTCAAGCCCCACGACCAACCAAAAAATAAATAAATAATAAAAAAAGAAATGTACTCATTACCTTGCATATGTAATTGTAGTCCCTCTGTATATCACCTTGTCAATAAAATTAAATTTAAAAAAAGAAATTAAAGTAGGGATGCTGAATCTACTCAGTGCCATCTTGGCCGCATGGTGGTGGCTAGAGTATTGGGTTTAACTGGCACCATCTTGTCTTCATGGTAGAGGCAGGGAAATTCCACCATCCCAGGTGATGGGCGTGTCTGAATTTCTAGAGCCAGGGGCAGTAACAATAGGTTACTGGAGCTGCCAGTCTTGGGCCCTGAGCTCTCAAGCTCTCTGTGACCCTGTTCCTGACCTGACCCTGTTTAGGCCAGGACCAGTTCAGGCACCATTATGCCATGTGTCTTGTCCTGTGTCTTGTCTCTCTGTCTCTTGGAATTCTTATACAGTCACTATGGTGTCTCACTTCAGGTCTCCAATGGAGCTGATCTGGTTTGTTGGTATTGTTTTTCTGCTTTTCCTTTCCTCTCCAGCTCTCATGGCTCAGTTTCCTGACAGTGTTAAGTGTATATTTAGGGCTGCAGATCTTTGGACGGGAATCCATCTGCAGACTGCCACTGCTCTAATAAAGACCCCCAACTTGACCTCTCAAAATGTGGCTTCTCTGTTTTCTTACTGTACAATGAAATGAAACATAAAAGAGAGCTTTGAACCTTGTATAATACCTCATGCCATTTGGTATTCTATTTTCTATCATGTTCCAAGTTAAAAAACAAAAACAAAAACAGACAAACTCCAAAAGATATTTCTTAAGAAGACAACAATACAACAACCTTGAACTATGAGATTCAAGCTGAGAAAGTAAAAAAAAAAAATCTATGATGATTGAGACTATGTACTATGATAATCATGGTGGTAACATTTAAACACAAATAAAGATTTTAAGACATGATTTTATGGCTGCATTTTTCTGGGTAAAATAATTGTTGCTGTAAAATCCAAGACATCTCAAAATCTCAGGGATTTGTCTCATTAGTTTCTTGCTCTTAGGTTTGCCAGGAAAGGAAAGAGGATGTTACATAATCATTAAGGGATCCAGATTTCTACAATCCAATGGATCCATGGTCCCTCAAAGTGAGTTTATTAGTTGATTCTTTTCACCCATTGGCTAGTAAGAGACAAGATATATAGAGGATTATCTTGGAGGTTTATTTAGGCAGTGAGGTGAGATTTGAAGTTTAAGGCCTTTCTTCTTTCCTCCTTTCTTCTTTCCTTTTTTTTCTTCTTCCTTTTCTTGCTTTCTCCTTCTGGTCTCATCTTCTTTCCTCTCATTCCCCTTTTCTTCTATCCTTCTTTCCTTCTCCCTTTATGTGTGTGTGAGAGAGAGAGTGTGTGTGAGATCAGGGCCTGGCATGGTCCCTGTGCTTTTCTGGCTCAAGGCTAGTGTTCTACCACTTGAGCCACAGCACCACTTCAGCCTTTTTCTTTTTTCTCTTTTTCTCTTTTTTTGGGGGTCCGGTCGTGGGGCCTGAACTCTGGGCCTGGGCCCTGTCCCTCAGCTCAAGGCTAGCGCTCTACCACTTGAGCCACAGCGCCACTTCCGGCTTTTTTTCTTTTTTGCTTATGTGGTGCTGAGGAATCGAACCCAGGGCCTCAGGCATGCAAGGCAAGCGCTCTACCACTGTGCTACCTTCCCAGCCCCACTTCAGCCTTTTTCTAAAAGGTCTCACAAAAGCCTGGGCTGGCTTCAAACCACTATCCTCAGAACTCAGCCTCCTGAGTAGCTAAGATTACAGGCACAAGCCACCAGTGCCTCTTCTTTTCTTCTTTCATCCTCTTCCTCTTCCTCCTCCACTTCCTCCTCTTCCTTTTCTTTCCTTCTCTTCTTTCCTTTTCTTCTTTTCTCCTCCTTTCCTTCTCTTCTTCTTTCCTCTTTCTCTTCTTCTCTTTTCTTTTTCTGCCTCCTCTTCCTCTTCTTCTTCCTCCTCCTCTTTTTAATTCTCCTCCTCCCCTCCTCCTCTTCTTCCTCCTTCTCTTCCTCTTTTTCTCCTTGCTTCTTCTCTTCCTCCTCCTCCTCCTCCTCCTTCTCCTTGACTCTTACCTTCTTTTGGCACAATTTTTTCAAATTAATCAAAGTAGACCACATTGTCTTAGCTCACTTTGGGGTTACTCTTTAATAAATAATATGGCTTTAGTTTTATCAAGGGTTATCATTTTTAAATGGCCACATGCCCAGTATTTCTGCATCTGTGGTTTCATTGTTAAAAATACTGTCTGTTGTAAAGCTAGGTGTCTCTTTTTGGAGACTGTTACATGACTGATTTCAGCATTGATCCCTGAGGATCCATCTCTTCTGACCAAATGGTATTTCCTTATACGAGACATTTTAAATTAAATGCTATTTTTCATTTTCTGCAGAGATTCCAGAAAGCATAGTTCCTGCCTCCAAAAGATGGTATATATTATCGTATTCTCTGATTCAAACCATCAGCATTTCTGGAGAACCTAGTATATGTTAGATCCCAGAGATGCAGACATAGAAGAAACATTGTCCTTGGGTAATTCAGCCTGTTGAGAGAGACTGGTGAACCAATACACAAGTGATCATGCTACCTTGAACCCATTTACATCGCTGTACCCACTTCCTATCCTGCAAAGCTGTGGATGCAAAGCTGTAAGGTCATTTTAACTCTTTTGTATTATCCT
This sequence comes from Dipodomys spectabilis, assembly GCF_019054845.1. Lineage (NCBI taxonomy): Eukaryota > Metazoa > Chordata > Mammalia > Rodentia > Heteromyidae > Dipodomys > Dipodomys spectabilis. Next base: position 3,601,515 of record NW_024870775.1, read on the forward strand.
CTGATTGCTGTTGAGTTTGGTGCGTGGGAAACCCTGACCTGAGGTCCAGGAGAAGGGGGTAAAATGAGGTGGGGCTATTATTTCCTTGCTTGTCCCTGCAAGATTGTCTAGGCCACTGTCAAACAATGGTCATGCACTGTTCTTCACCAGGTCACTTCTTCAATATATTTTTCTCTTTCTTCTCTCCCTTCTCATCTCTTCAGACTTAGGAGGGCACCAACAACAGTTATTTAGCTAGATTTATACCATCTTTTCTGGTTCCCTCCAGCCTCTCCTACCTCCCTTTTAATCTTCTGAATTTGAGTGTGCCATCTCATCTTCTAGAGCCCTGGTTGACAAGAGAGGGATTTCAAAGGGTTATGGAAATGGGCAAAGATTGTACTTGGTTTGAGTGAGAGCCAAGAATGGAGGACAGTGCAGGAGGGGAGAGGTCGCCTGGGACTTGGGGAAAAGCTTCTTAGAGGAACCGATTTCAGGAGACATTGAAAGAATATGTAGAGTCAGCAGAATTAAATAAAATGATGGCAGGTGGGTTGTGGGGCAGTAGCAGATTGAAGAAGACTTCTCGTCAGGAAAAGAACAAGAGTGACTTCTGAATGAGTAGCTCAAACAGGCACTGTCAGTTACCTGAGCTTATTGAGATGAGCTCAGAGAAGGGAAGGGTCTTTTCCATCATGCCCAGAATTAGGGTAAGATAGAGAGGGAAAGAAAGATAGAGCTTGGTGGTCTTATCCCTTTTGGTCTGCATCTGAACCTGTGCTTTGAAGACCCTTCAAGGCCTGTAAATCCCAGGCCTTGGGAGATGTAGACAGTAGGATGCAGGTTGTAGGCCAGAGCTACACCACAATTCAAGGCTAGCTTGAGTTACATAATTCTACGGTCTCACGCCTGTAGCCCTGTCTACTCAGGAGGCTGAGATCTAGCCCAAAGAAGAAAAGTACATTCGATTCTTATCTCTAATTAAATCCAAGTGGTAAAGCACCAGCCTGGAGTGAAAGCTCTTAGAAAGAGCCCTGCAGGCCTGAGTTCAAGCTCCAGTACAAAAACAAAAAATAAAAACAAAAACAAAAACCAAAAGAACAAGGGCAGGAGATCTAGCTCAGTGGTAGAGTGCTTGTCTAGTATACCCAAAGGCCTATCTTCCATCCCCAGCATGGCAAATTCATTACCTGATTATTAATTACTTAATTAAAATAAAAATCCATGGTCCAGACTGTCAGTCAGTTTCCTAATTGGATGCACATAGAGTTGTCTCTAACAAAGGCTCATTTCACTCATTTTCCTAGTAATCAGTTGAGCTTCTGTATCAGAGAACTCCATTGCTTGGATACAATCTACTATGGAACAAAATACTGGAAAGAGGTTACATTTATACTAAGTAAGTGCTGACATGTTTCTATCAGTGTTCCCTCAACACTGGTATAACAACTATTTACCTTGCATTGGATATCATAAGTAATATAGTAAAGTATAGAAAGGATATGTCTAGGCAAATAATATTCTATTTTATATAAGGGACTTGTATGTTTTTCTTTTGATTTTTTGTTTTTTTTTTTCCTTTCTCATTTTTTTTTTTTATGTTGGTACTGGGTCTTGAACTCAAGGTGTCACATTCACCTTTAGCTTTTTTGCTCAAGGCTAGTGCTCTACCACTTGAGCCACATCTCCACTTCTAGCTTTTTGGTGGTTTATTGGAGATAGGACTCTCACAGACTTTCCTGCTTAGGGTTGGCCTTTTCTTTATAAGGTGATGTACAGATGGGTTACAATTACATAAGTCAGATAAAGAGTACTTTTCCTTTTGGGAAATGTCACTTCTTCCTTCGCTGTCTCCCAGTTTTCCCCTCCTGTCCCCACCCACAAATTGTATAGTTCACTTTCAATATAGTGTCTAGGGACTTGTTTTTCTGTATTTTGGAATTCTGAGGTTCTAAGACTAATCTCCCAAATTTACTAAGGCTCTACCAGGTACAAATTGAGCTTTGGTGTAACATATGTACTTTTCTCCCAACAGGACTCATATGCTTTTAGGAATTTAGTGCAGTTTGCTGCCAGCATCTGTATGTCTGTGTAACTATGTGAATATGATTGAGAAAGAGAAGAATGTGGGACATCCAAAGGGGCATCTCTTTGTTTTATCAAATAAACTAAGAGTAAGCCTGGAAACAAGTCATTCAGAGGAAACCACACCATTATCCTTCTTTTAACGAATCACAGTTAGGAGCAAACCCTGAACTTATTCTCACTGATTCAGTGAACCTAGTTTTGTTTTGTGCCCATACTAGAGCTTGAACTCAGGGCCTCAGGCTCTCATTTGGCTTTTTGGCTCAAGGCTGGTGCCCTACCACTTCCACCTGGCCTTTTACTCATGAATTGGCGATAAAAAAAAATCTTACAGACTTTTTCTGCTTTTTTCTGAGATTCAGATCTCAGTCTCCTGAGTAGCTAGGAGTAATAGGAGTAGCACAGCTCCTGGCTCTAAATGTAGATTTGTTTATTTTCTATGGATTCTGTTTTATTCCTTCTATTGATAGGTAATAAACCTCTTCAAACCCTTTAGAATTAATACCATTGACTTCTATTTATTTGCTATTCAACTAAAATTATGGGGGAAATATTTTTAGTTAGTATCAGAATAGATCTTTTTTAAAGGTGAGTAGATATTAAATATTACAGAAGATTCAATCTCAATAAAAGCCACTAGGCTTCTTGGCATGGTTTCATAGTATAAAAGTCCCATTATTCAGCCAGTGAAGTGATTTACAGCCTTGCTTGTGGCACTTTGGTAGGATTTATTGAAACATAGCTTTTAAAAAAGACAAACTGGACATAAATTTTCCTTAGAGGTCCTGACAGTTTGAAGATGTGCAAATAGACTGATAATCTTTGGCCTTGGTGCTGAAGTATTCTCATACCAAGAACTGAGATTACACACCTATGAAATCAGTGGTTTATACTTATGTAGACTTAAGTCTGAACATAGTCTTTAAAAGTAAGTAAAATGAAAACAATTGGTGTGAAGTGGATGCTAGTGGCTCATATCTATAATCCTAACTACTGAGGCTGCAATCTGAGGATTATAGCTGGAAGCCAGCTTAGGGGGAAAATTTGAGACTTTTATCTCTAATTAACCACAAAAAGCTGGAAGCAGAGTTATGGCTTATAGAGTGACAACCTTGAGTCAAAAAGCTAAAAAAGAAGAGTACAAGGTCCTGAGATCAAGCCCCAGAACTAGCACAAAAAAAAGGAGAGGGGAGGAGGAGGAGGAGAGACAGAGACAGAGAGAGACACACAGAGAAGGACAGAGAAAATAAAAAGTAAATTTAAAAAGCTCTGGTTTAGCTCTTTTACTCATGGCTGGTGCCCTACCACTTGAGTCAGATGATTAATTGAAGAATCTCTCAGATTTATCTGCCTGGGCTGGCTTCACACTGTGATCCTTAGATCTCAGCTAGGTTTAGAGGCATAAGCCATCAGCACCCAGCTACATCTTCTTAAAGGAAATTTCTACTTGAGTTATCTTAAATTTCCACCTTAGGAAAATCTTTAGAAATGAGCACTTCAACCAAAACCAATACAAATAGTCCCTATTTGAAGTTAGGAGAGAAGGCACAATGGCTGAAAATACCTCTCCATACCCCTTCTGCAAACCTCCCCTCCTTTTCTCTCACTAGTCTGCTTTATTCTTCTGAGGTTCCTGCATAGATCATACTATAATGTGCTCAAGATTTCAATGTGGCCCTGTTGAGGTGACAGAACTTTCAAAGGTGGATCTTAGTGCAAGGCAATACAGTTGTGGCAAACTATACCCTAACAGGGGTTTAACTAATGTAGTTTTCTGGGAACCTGATTAGCTCTGGTAGAAGGTTGTTGTAAAAGAGCAAGACCCACTCTTCTCCCCCTCTGGCTTCCTGCTTCATCATGTGATCCCCTTCTTTCATTCTCACCATGATACCATCAGCCATTAGGCCCTCACAAAAGTAACTTGATCTTGGACTTTGAGCTTCCAGAACTATAAACTAAATAAACTTCTTTATGAAGTGACCAGCCTCAAATATTTTGTTACACCAGTGAAAAACTGATGGATACAAGTGATTAATTTTTCAAACATCAATAGTAACCTCTTTAAAATAGTAGCTAAATGAATTGTTTTGTCAACTGAAAAAGCTTCATTTTAAATTTGTCTTTAAAAATGCTTTTTTTCTTTGGAGTAATTTGTCTAGATATGCAACTATAAGTCACATTACTAGCTTTGAAAATATATGTAAAATTATGTTTTCTGTCTTTCAGAATAACAACAATTAACACATGATGCAGGCACATAGTGAGACATAGCAAATATTTTTTATTAAATTAATTAATAATGTTTTTAGTTTATACCTGGAACTCAAAAAATTAAATCTCCCAACAACAAATCTTCAAAGAAACAACTGCCCAATAAATAAGTGGGCTAAAGACTTAAAGAGAAACTTCTCTGAAGAGGAAAGAAGGATGGCCAATAGACACATGAAGAAATGTTCAACATCCCTAGCCATAAAAGAAATGCAAATCAAAACTGGAGGGGATGTGGACAGAAGGGTACCTTATTGCATTGTTGGTGGTAGTGTAAACTTGTTCAACCACTTTGGAAAGCAGTATGGAGGTTCCTCAAAAGACTTCACATAGAGCTCCCCTATGACCCAGCAATCCCACTTTTGGGCATTTACCCAAATGTTGACAAACAAGACCACACTAAAGCTACCAGCACGACTATGTTTATTGCAGCCTTATTTACCATAGCTAAGATAAGGAACCAACCCAGATGCCCCTCAGTAGATGAATGGATCAAGAAAATGTGGTATATATACACAATGGAATTCTATGCCTCCATCAGAAAGAATGACATTGCCCCATTTGTTAGGAAATGGAAAGGCTTGGAAAAAGTTATATTATATTATAGTGAAGTAAGCCAGGCCCAAAGAAACATAGGTCCCATGTTTTCCCTTATTTGCAATATCTAGTATATGTCTGAATCAAGCAGAAAAGGTCAGATAAGTTGATGTTAGGGAAATGAACCCTAAGATATGTATTCAAATGTTTTTTTTTTCTTTCATGCGATTGTTTCTAACACATTTATAAAATTATTTCTTTAGCCGGGCGCTGGTGGCTCACGCTTGTAATCCTAGCTACTCAGGAGGCTGAGATCTGAGGATCGCAGTTCAAAGCCAGCCCGGGCAGGAGAGACTGTGAGACTCCTATCTCCAATAAACCACCAGAAGACCGGAAGTGGCGCTGTAGCTCAAGTGGTAGAGCGCTCGCCTTGAGCTGAAGAGCTGAGGGACAGCGTCCAGGCCCAGAGTTCAAGCCCCATGACCGACAAAAAAAAAAAAAAAGATTATTTCTTTGTTGCTTTGTATGTCCCTCCCCCATGGTATAACCCCTGCTTTCATTGTAAAAAAAAAATAAATAATGTTTTTTGTTGTTGTTATTGTCAGTTATGGTGCTTGAACTCAAGGCCTGGGCACTGTCTCTGAGCTTTTCACTCAAGACTGGCATTCTACCACTTTGAGTCACAGCTCCACTTCTGGTTTTCTGGTGGCTAATTGGACATAAGAATCTCACAGACTTTCCTGCCTGGGCTGGCTTTGACCCACGACTCTCAGATCTAAGTCTCCCGGGTCAACAAATAACCACACAGTGGAATCTATGGGATGTTTTGAAATAAAACATCCCCAAATCCTCTAGGTGTGAGGTACTAGAAACATAAACACATAATAAGCATCATTTAAAGGTACAGCTGCAGTAGGAGGGAGTGAGGAGGATGCTTCCAGTATGACAGGGTATACTGAGCTTTCTTTTCTTTTCTTTTCCCTTCCTTCCCTCCCTCCCTGTTTCCCTCCTTCTTCCTTCCTTCTTTCCTTCCTTCCTTCCTTCTTCCTTTCTTCTTTTTGAGTGCTCTACTTCCGGCATTTTTGCTTTATATTTTTCAGACAGAGTGTTGAACTTTTTTGGCTAGGCCATCCTTGGCCTGAAATGCTCCTACCCATGCTTCCCATAGAGGTTACAGGAGTATATCAACACACACAGTTTGTTTCTAATATTGGAGCTTTAATTATGATCCTCTTGATCTCTGCTTCCTGAATGCCTGGGAATACAGGTGATAGCAACAATACCTGTTCTTTAGATTTGGCTCTAATGTTCCGGTGGAACAGGAAATAAGACTTTTGATACCGCTGGATAAAACAAGATGCTTGCTGGGCACTGGAGGCTCTGCCTGTAATCCTAGCTACTCAAGAGGCTGAGATTCGAGGATCACAATTCAAAGCCAGCCTGGGCAGGAAAGTCCATGAGACTCTTATCTCCAGTTAACCACCAGAAAACTGGAAGTGGCGCTGTGGCTCAAGTGGTAGAGCACTTGCCTTGAGCTGAAGGGTTGAGGGACAGCAAGACTGACCAAAAACAAAACAAAACAACAACAACAACAAAAACAAGAGATACAACCATCAATAAAAGGTAAAGTGGATAAAACTTCATCTACTTATATATCTTTTTTTTTTTTTGCCGGTCGTGAGGCCCAAACTTTGGGCGTGGGCACCGTCCCTCAGCTCTTCAGCTCAAGGCTAGTGATCTACCACTGGAGCCACAGCGCCACTTCTGGTTTTTTCTGCTTATATGGTGCTGAGGAATCGAACCCAGGACCTCATGCATGCAAGGCAAGCACCCTATCACTGAGCCATCTTCCCAGCCCCTACTTACATATCTTGATGATGGAAGTTGATCTACCATGAAATACAGGAAAATTTGTGGTCTCAGGTGTCTTCCTGAGACAGACATTAGTTTATAATTTATAATTTATGTTTGGTGCAGGATCATCTAAGATAAGAAAATTGTCCTGTATTGGTAAACTCCTCTAGAGGGTGGGGGCTGTCCTCATTCTGTGCTGGAAGAATAATGAGACTAAAGACAAGCTCCTGTTTGAAAACTGGAAAAGTCTGTAAGGAACCAATGTCAAATAACTGTCTATTACCAAATTTAATAAATGACAGAGATCATTTATTTCCCAAGAGTTTCACATGACAAAATAACAATAGTAAGAATGTTTAAAATGGCAAAATAAAAAAGAAAGTCAAGATTTTTTGCTTTTTTTTTTTTCTTTCCTGGGTTAAAACTGGGCGAAAAGTCAAGATCTTGGCACTGTTCCTTAGTGTTTTTGCTCAAGGTTCGCAGTCTACCACTCAAGCCACAGCACCACATCCTTCTTTTTTATGGTTAGTTGGAGTTAAGAGTCTCACAGACTGTCTTCAAACCACAATTCTCAGCGCTCAGCCTTCTAAGTAGCTAGGATTACATAGATGAGCCACTGCAGTTGGCGTAAGTGTCAAACTTTAAAATGATAAAAGGACAAACATTAGAAGTGGAGCTTGATTCAAGTAGTAGAGCACCAACCTTGAGCAAAGGAAATTCGTGGACAGTGCCCAAGCCCTGAGTTCAAGCCCCAGGGCTGGCATACACATAAAGCAAAAAGGACCAACATTCAAATAGGTGGCTAAGTGACTCAGGCAGTATGGAATTGGAATGCAAAAACTCTACAAAAAAAAAAAAAAAGATGGATTTTTCAAGGATTTTTTTTGGGGGGACAGGGATATTGAACTTTTCTCCCTATGCTGAATTCAGCTATGGTTCTTCATTTCAAAGTAAGAGGTTTGAAGTGCTCTAGTCATGGTGGTGAAAAACTAGGTTTATACAGTTAAAAAGAAGAAGATAGTGATTAGCAATTGGATGTTTTTATTGTGACAATCTCTATGCATTTGAACAGTTTTACATGTTTAGGACCAGGAAGTATTTTTCTTTATTTCTTTTCTTTTTTCCTTTTTTAACTTTTATTTTTATTGTTGTTATTGGTGGTGGTGCTACAGGATTTGAATTTGGAGCCTTGCACTTGCTAGACTTGCTTGCTCAGCTTGTTTGCTTAGCTGGTACTCTACCACTTGACCAATCCTCCAGTTCTGCTTTTACTGGCTATTTTGGATACATTGTGTCACAGAATTTTCTGCCAAGACTGGCTTTGAACCACAGCCCTCTGAATCTCAGCATCCTGAGTAGCTAGGATTACAGGCATGAGCCACTATACTTGCTGAAGTATTTTGGGTCACTTAAAAAAAATGTTATTTATACTTTGTCACTCTGTACATTCAGACTACCTGACCTACCCTAAGCTATCCAAGTTAGACTTTTGCCTCCTGTGTTGTCCCTTTCAATATTGACTGTGATATTACAATCTGGTCTTCTATCTTTCTAATGGTTTGAGAAGGCAGATAAGGAAGTTTCTAGAGGGCCAAACTTTTGCAGAAGAAATTTGAAACTGGAGTTCCAAATACCAATCCCTCCTTCTTTCTTTAAACAAAGCTTATTGCCAGACAAATTATATAAGTAGGTGGTTTACAAATTATGTATGTGGATAGAGTCCACTGGTGCATAATCTTCATCTGATCAGAGTACTTGTGCGTGCGTGTGTGTGTGTGTGTGTGTGTGTGTGTGTGTGTGTGTGTGTGTGAATACTGAGGCTTGAACTCAGGGCTTCTAACCCTCTCTTGACTTTTTCTGCTCAAGGCCAGTAGAGATCTACTACTTGAGCCACAGCTCCACTTCTGGTGTTTTGGTGGTAAATTGAAGCTAATTCTCATGGACTTTTCTGCCCTGGTTGTTTTTTTGCAATTCAAATCTCAGTCTTCTGAATAGCTAAGATTACAAGCTTGAGCCACCAGCACTTGGCCTGAAGTAGTAGTTTTTAAATAGATTTTTGCTTTTTTAGAGCAGCTCTAAGTTTATGGCACCAGTAAGTGGAAGGCACAAGAGATTTCACATCGAACACAATGACTGATGCAAACCTTATTATAACTCACACCCATAATTTATGGTTCACTCCTTCTATAAACAGTCCAGGTACTTAAACAGATTGATAATTTGTACCCAAAAATATAGTATCATACAGAATAGACTTTCTGTCCTAACAATTCCCTATGTTCTGCTATTTATCCTCTTTCCTGTTTCTTGGCAAACATGATCTTTTTTTACTGTCTACAGGTTTTTACCTTTGCTAGAATATCATGGACATAGAAACACAGACTATGTAGCCTTTTTGGTTGGCTTCTTTGATTAGTAATATGTATTTAAAGTTCACCCCTGTCTTTTTAAGTCTTGGTAGCTCACTTTATGCTTCTCTCTCTCTCTCTCTCTGTCTCTGTCTCTCTCTGTTTTATTATATTTATTTATTTATTTTTACAGAGTGGCAGGGCCATTTATTGGCATTAGAAGAACACTGCTTTATAAGAGGAGAGAGAGAGGGACCCTTGAATAATAAATTCTCACGCATTTTATGGAAGCTTAAGCCCAAACTCTCCATCTGTACACAGTTTAATCACAACCATGGGTAAGCGTTCCAATTCAATAAATTGAGCCAAACAGTCCAGCTTCAAGACAACTAAGGAAGGGGAGGGTGGACTTTTTACTCAAACAGTATTTTAGACCCAAGAAGCTAAAAAAAGAAAATCCACCCTGCAGTATAAAACTGATTCCCAATGTCCTCAAAAGTGGTCATTTGAGTATCAGTCCGAATTTGAAGAAAATTTCTTAGAAGACAGATGATATTCCCTACCCCTGTACTTTAATCCTGTGACTTAAAGTTGTGCGGTTGGATTCTTAAGCACCCACAATTGACTAACACACGCACACACACACACACACACAGAGCAGATTCAATGTCTCTGACATCAAGCCTCAGTTTACTCATCTATAAAAGGTAGCTGTGACGAAAGGGAGACCCACTAGGCATCCAAGATCAAAGTCATCATGCTCTTCATTGTATGCCAGCATATACAGCTTGATCTTGGATGAATAGACCCAGATGATAAAGTCCTCCATGCTGTGAATGCTAATGAAAGTGGGGATCAGTAACCACCTCTGGGCACATGCATACATGGTCCCTTCCATGAAGGTTACCATAGCTTCTGGCTTTTGGGAGATAAGACTCTCATGAGCTTTCCTATTCCAGCTGGCTTGAACAACAATCCTCAGATCTGTCTTCTGGGTAGCTGAGTAGCATAAACCTCAAGTGCCTTGGCTTTCTTTTCTATTTATTGTTGCTGTTATTGCTACTGTTTGATTTTTTTTTTTTTTTTTTGCCAGTACTGAGGTTTGAACTCAGGGCCTGGTGCTCTTGAGCTTGCTTTTTGTGTGTGTGTGTGTGTGTGTGTTTTTTTCTTTCCTCTACCACTTGAGCCATACCTCTTCTTCCAGTTTTTTGCTAGTTGATTGGACTTGAGACTCTAAGATTATCTTCCTATACTGGCTTTAAACCATAAACCTCAAGTCTCAGCCTCCTGAGTACCTAGGATTATAGGATGAGCCACTGGCACCTAGCTGGTACTAAGGTTTAGACTCAGGGCCTAGTGCTTGCTAGCTTGGATGGCACTTCACCACTTGAGTCATTCCTCCAGAGGCTATAAATATAGGAGGCTGTATAAATAAAAGTTATGTTACTCTATTGAAATTATAACCATATATACCTTCAAACTTTCTCTTAAAAATACTAACTATCCTTTGCACAGCTACTTAAAGATAGTAATAAAAGAAAATATCAAAGACCCCTTGGGTCCACTCTATATCTTGTTTGCTTTCTTAAACTCTTCCTAATACTTATGATATATATAGATCTCTTGTCTTCAACATGCTTTGATAATGTATTTCTGTGTAATTCATGCCTAAATATGAATTCCGTTGTATAACATTTATGATCTTTTTTTTTTTTTTTTTTTTGGTCGGTCATGGGGCTTGAACTCTGGGCCTGGACGCTGTCCCTCAGCTCTTCAGCTCAAGGCGAGCGCTCTACCACTTGAGCTACAGCGCCACTTCCGGTTTTCTGGTGATTTATTGGAGATAGGAGTCTCACGGTCTCTCCTGCCCGGGCTGGCTTTGAACCGCGATCCTCAGATCTCAGCCTCCTGAGTAGCTAGGATTACAGGCGTGAGCCACCAGCACCCGGCTAACATTTATGATCTTATGATTAGTGTTCTTACCTTAGAACAAACCTTTATTTCTTCAGAAATGTGCCTGGAGTTATTACTGAGTCTCCCGCCGCTTAGCAGGAAGGCCAAACCACACAGAAGGCTTAAAAGTGAAGCTATCTAAAAAGCTGACTTTGGACCCCGACTTTCTACGTCCATGGAGTAACTTCAGGCATAAACTATGGTGAACATGTACAGACTTTCTTCCCAGAGTCATTATTCTCTAAACAACAAGGCATACCAACTGTTTACATAGCATGTGTATTATACAAAGTATAATCTAGATTTAAAGTACATGGGAGGATACACATAAATCCTATGTAAATACAAAACCATTTTATGTGAGAGACTTTCAGAACAGACTCAAGAGCTGAGGGATGATGAGCAATTGTAATTGTTTCTTTCTTAGTCTTCCTTCCCTCTTTTCCTTTCTTCCATCTTCCTTAGTTTTTGATTAGGGATAGGCTCATTGAAAACATAACCTTTTTTTTCAGAGTTAATCACATTAGTGCTAACTTATACTTGTTGGCTCCAAAAAAATCATAGCAAGGAGCTGAGCACTGGTGCTCATGCCTGTAATCCTACTTACTTAGGAGGTTGAGATTTGAAGAGCAAGGTTCAAAGCCAACCTGGGCAGAAAAGTCCCTAAGACTTTATCTTCAACTAACTAGTAAAAATCCAAACATGGGGTGTACTCAAGTAGTAGAGTGCCAGCATTGAGTGAAAAAGCCAAGCAAGAGTTAGAGAGGGGTACTAAGTTCAAACCTCAGTACTAACACATATGAAAAAAAAATCGAGCAAGCTGTTTAAGATCACTATGTCATAGGTGAAGTACAAACTTCATGGCACCTTTAAATTATGTACTTCTGATAACCGATAAGTTGGACATCTGTAAAGAAGCAGAGAGTAGTTTAGTTAATGACTAATTTAATTAGAATAATCTATATTAACATATGATGGCAAGAAGACAAACTACCATACCATTGCAAGTGTTTAGCATATCTTTTCCTGCCTTTAAAGTATATGGTGAAGTTAAGTAGGATTATCTAGTGGGCTTCTTAATATTCTGATTACAATGTAGAGGCACCTATTTATTGTTTGAATCTGTCATGGAGGAAACCAGACCTTTCAATCATTTAGCAAGCAAGAACTGTGAGTTCAGTACAAATGAGTAACCTAGGAACAGGAACAGCCAACATACCTGAATTAAAATGATTCATAGCTTGAGGACAACTCCTACAAGCTTCTTACCAGTGCTAATCACTTTTTAAAGAAAATTGCATAATGTATGAAACTTCATTGAATTGTACCTTTAAAATGAGTGAGTTCAATAATGTCTTTAAAAAGTGATTGGCAGAATTTTCTCCAGAGTGATATTGTAAGTTCTGAAATTGTTGAAGGAAGAGTATGCTCTGTTGAGATCAAACTTAACATTTTATATTTAATTTACTGTACAAGCATCTCCTTAAAATATCTAAGGTGTGGACGGGTGCTGGTAGCTCATGCCTGTAATCCTAACTAATTCAGGAGGCTGAGATCTGAGGTTCACTGTTTTGATTCTAGCACAGGCAGAAGACTCTTGTCTTCTATTAACCAGGAAAAATTTGGAAGTGGAGGTATGGCTCAAGTGGTAGAGTGCCAGCTTTGAGCTGTAAAGACTCAGGGACAGTGCCCAGGCCCTTGAGTTCAAGACCTAGAACTCATAATAAGAAAAAAAAATCTCACAGGTAAGTCTGAATAAGATGTTAGAGAATCTGAAACTGAAGTTTTTATGCACCCATGCATCAGACTTTAGTTGTTCTATATATCAAATCTATCCTTGCCTCAGTCTATCTTCAGGTGTTTGAGTGCGGACATTTGCCTTAGGCTAAGTAGGGAGAATTGGGGCCAGAGAGGCAGAGTTAAAACAGTCTCAGACCCAAACTGGGACTCAGTCCTGGTCTCTCAGGATAGGTCAGGTGGGGCCTTGCTACAGGAAGAGTCATTGATGCCTGGCAGTGGTCTGGGCTCCTGTCTTCTCCTTCCTGGCTGCCAAGATGGTTGTAAAGTGACTACAGAAGAGAATGGCTTCACTTAATATAATTTTTTCCAAGTCTTTCCATTTCCTAACAAATGGGGCAATGTCATTCTTTCTGATGGAGGCATAGAATTCCATTGTATATATACACCACATTTTCTTGATCCATTCATCTACTGAGGGGCATCTGGGTTGGTAACATATCTTAGCTATTATAAATAATGTTGCAATAAACATAGTTGTGCTGGTAGTTTTAGTATGGTCTTGTTTGTAAACATTTGGGTAAATGCCCAAAAGTGGGTTGCTGGGTCATAGGAGAGCTCTATGTGGAGACTTTTGAGGAAACTCCATACTGCTTTCCAAAGTGGTTGAACAAGTTTACACTCCCACCAACAATGCAGTAGGGTTCCCTTTTGTCCACATCCTCTCCAGCATTTGTTGTTATTAGAGTTCTTGATTATAGCCATTCTAACTGGGGTGAGGTGGAATCTCAAAGTTGTCTTGATTTGCATTTCTTTTATGGCTAGAGAAGTTGAGAATTTCTTCCTGTGTCTATTGGCCATTCTTATTTCCTCTTCAGAGAAGTTTCTCTTTAAGTCTTTAGCCCACTAATTAATCAGGAAGTTGTTTCTTTGAGGATTTGTTGTTGGGACATTTAATTTTTGACTTGGAAAAAATTATATTAAGTGAAGAAAGCCAGGCACAAAGAAACATAGGTCCCATGGTTTCCCTTATTTGCAATAACTAGTACATGTGTATGACAAGTAGAAAAGCTCAAAAGCTATGTACATATGACCATATAAGATGTTGCTAAGGAAATGAACCCTAAGATAGAGACACAGTGGTTTTTATCTTTCTTGATGTTGTGTTTAATGTACTTATAATGTACCATGTGATTATTTTGTTTCTTTTGTATGTTCTTCCTCCAAAGTATAATCCTTATTTTCACTGTATTTGATTCTGTGCCCTGAATCTTTTTTTTTTTTTTTTTATTGTGTGTGCCTTGCATCTTGTATATACATTTCTTTCTAATTTGGGGAGGAGAAGGGAAATAACAAAATGCTGAAATAAGGATACAGGATGACTCATTGTAACAACGCGATGTATAAGACACTATATCGAAGATGAACTTTACAACTTTGGGGGGTGGGGAGGTAGAAGTTGGGGAAGTGGGGAAGGAAGGGATGGTAGGGGAAAAACAAAGGAGAAGGTAACAACACTGGATAGGAAATGTGCTCATTATCTTACTCATGTAACTGTAACTCCTCTGTACAGTATTTTTACAATAAATAATATATATAAAAAGAGAAGAGAATGGCTTAGAAAAAAAAAACGCATGGATACAAAGGGAACAGGCTGGAGTCCAAGCCTGTGGCTCAGGCTTGTAATTGAGGTTCAAAGCTACCCTGGGAAGACAAATCAGAGAGACTCTCATTGCCACTTAACCAGCAAAAAACCAGAAGTGGAAATGTTGTTTAAGTGTAGTGGGCTAGCCTTGAGCAGAAAAAGCTTGAGCATACGGCCCTGAATTCAAGCCCCAACCCTGGCTCCAAACCATACCAAAACGTGGAAGAGGCTGAGATACCTAGCCTTTATTCAGGTCCTATTAATTAATGGGCACAAGTAAGAAATGTTTCTCAGAGAAAGAAAGAAAGAAAGAAAGAAAGAAAGGAAGGAAGGAAGGAAGGAAGGAAGGAAGGAAGGAAGGAAGGAATGAAGGAAGGAAAGAAAGAAAGAAAGAGAGAGAGAGAAAGAGAGGGAGGGAGGGAGGGAGGGAGAGAGGGATGGGAGGGAGAGAGAGAGAGAGAAAGGAAGAAAGAAAGAAAGAAAGAAAGAAGGAAGGAAGGAAGGAAGGGTTTAATCAACATTACTAGTTCACATTTTTTAATATTTCATGTAATAGATTTGTTTAAAGCAATTGTTCACAATTTCGTTTTGAAAGACATGTCAAGTACAATGACATGCCGCATTTATTTTATAAAATCATTTTATTGAAATGTGACTGACATGCAAAATGTTGTCCATATATATATTTTCTTTTTATGCTGATATTGGGGCTTAAACTCAGGATCCAGGCTCTCTCTCTTAGCTTTTTTTTTCTCAATAAATAAGACTCTTGGATTTGTCTGCCAGGACTGGCTTCAATCTGGGTTCCTCAGATCTCTACCTCCTGAGTAGCTAGGATTTGTCTGTCAGGACTGGCTTCAATCTGGGTTTCTCAGATTTCTGCCTCCTAAGTAGCTAGGATTATAGGTGTGAGCCACCAGCCCCTGGCTAAACTGTCCATATTTAATGTATGCATCTTGATGAGTTTGGAGCTAAGCACACACCCACCAAATCATCACCAACATCAAGACTGTAAATACAGAGATAAAGTTAAGCGTTTCATTATCTTTAAAACAGGATGTGTTTATCCTTGAACAAGGTCATCAATTAAGGACATTCTTCCATGGTTATAAACATGAAAATGAAAACATTCAAACTAATGTTTACAGCATCAGGATATGATTGTCCCTGATTTTTTTTTAAGTTGTTCTTATTTTGTAGCTCAGGCTGGCCTTTAAACTCATAACCCTCCTGCTTTAGCCTCTCAAGTGCTAAGATTACAAATGTGAGCTACCATGCCCAGCTCACATCCCTCTATTATTATTATTATTATCATTATTATTATTTTGTATTGTTGTTGTTGGTTTAGGGGCTTGAACTCAGGGCCTGGGTACTGTCCCTGTGCTTTTTCCCTCAAGGGTAATGCTTTACCACTTGGAGCCACAGTGCCACTTCCGATTTTCTGCAGGTTGGCTTTGAATGATGCTCCTCAGATCTCAGCCTCCTGAGCGGTTAGGGTTACTGGTATGAGACCAGCTCCTGGTTTTCTTGAATTTTAATAGTCAATCTTTTAAGACTTATGTATAGCCCTTTGTACAACTACTTAGAGATAATAAAATATTAAAAAGTTATGCTTATGTTTTGGTCCCATCACATGAAGTTACCACTGTCTTACAAAACACTACATTCTCTTGTTATTATTTTATTTATTTATTTACTAGTACTGGACCTTGAACTCAGGGCCTTATGCTCTCACTTGGCTTTTTTGCTCAAATTTGATGTTCTGCCATTTGAGTTATACCTCCACTTCTGGCCTTTTGGTGGTTAATTAGTGTGAAAGTCCCATAGACTTTTCTGCCTCTACTGGCTTCAAACCATGATGCTCAGATCTCAGCCTCCTAAGTAGTCAGGATTACAGGCATGAACCACTTGCACGCAGTTCAAATATAGCTCAATATTTGACTGGTATTTGCCCTGAATGACAAATTGGGTCACCTACTTAGAGTATGAATAATTCTCTGGGGGAATTTATGTTTATTCAGTCTGCCCCCATAAAATGCTATTTTGAACTTTCAAAAAGGAAGAGTGAAACAAGAAAATAAAACTTCACTCTCATTTTGTGGGAGTTTTACACGTGTAGCCATAGATCATCTCTGCCATTAGATATGTCATTTTAAATCCCAGCTCCATTCCTATGCAAATACCGGCAAGTTACTGAAATTATCTCTACCTCAATTTTTTTCCTTTAGAAAAATGGGGGCAATTACTGCCTCGCTGAAGGAGTTACTAAGAATTTAAATGAGTATCTCTCAGTGCCTGACACACAGTAGAATTCAATGAATATACTTTATTTTTACTATTTGGATTATGATATGTCCACCTTGTAAAATTATACAGATCAGGGTGATTACTATTATGAATACGTGATTAAGATAAATA
Organism: Dipodomys spectabilis; assembly: GCF_019054845.1. Classification (NCBI taxonomy): domain Eukaryota; kingdom Metazoa; phylum Chordata; class Mammalia; order Rodentia; family Heteromyidae; genus Dipodomys; species Dipodomys spectabilis. The sequence goes on from NW_024870775.1 coordinate 3,618,339, forward strand.
ATATTTACAATGAAAAGGCATCATTTTGCTAAATTATTGTCTTCTGTGTCCTCCCCCTTTTTGTGTGTAAGTGCTGGTACTGGAGCTTGAACTCAGAGCCTATCTTGCTTAGCTTTTTTTCTGTGTGCTGGTCCTGGGGTTTGAAGTCAGGGCCTGGGTGCAGTACCTGAGCTTTTGCACTCAAGAGTAGTGCTCTACCACTTGAGCTACAGCTCCGCTTCTGGCTTTTTGGTGGTTAATTGGAGATAAAAGTATCATGGACTTTCCTGCCTGGGCTGGCTTTGAACTCAAATCCTCAACCTCCTGAAGAGCTAGGATTATAGGTGAGAGCTATAGCCACCCAGGTTCCTCTACCTCCTATTATTATAAGGATTTCAGGAGGAAGAAAGACTTGGCATAGATTGTAATATGAAGGTAGAGAGAAAGGGTAACAATTGAATAGATGACAATTTATGAGCTCAAAATTTATTCCTGGGCAAAAATAGAACAGTACAGATTTCTCACATACTCTGCGTTCTGAGAGAGGGAAAAAATAACTTAGGGAAAAGGATAAAATAGTGTAGGAGTGTCTTAAAGTGGCCCAGGAAAGGAAAGCTTGTCGGTTGCTCCTTTGAAGTTAGATTGAAATGAGTCTGGTTTCTACCAACAGATAAAGATATGGTTTGCACTGTGCATTTAGCTTTTGGAAAAAAAAATACATATAGCTAAGAGAAAGCCAAGAAAATATTTTCATTTACGAGAAGCCAAGTTTGATGTTGTTTTTGGTGTGGGTGCAAAGTTCTGTGTTTTTATTTTTGCCAATCAATAACCAAAATCCATTCTCACTAAGTATAACTTTATCTATTCTTTGTTCCCTTTTTCTTTGCTTTCTGTTCTGTTCTTATGTATTTTATTTTATTTATTTTATGTGCCAGTACTGGGGCTTGAACTTAGGGCTTGGATTCTGTCCTTTAGCTTTCTTGATCAAGGTGGGCACTTTGTCACTTGAACAATAACTTCACTTTCTGCTTTTTAGTGGTTAATGGGAAATAAAATGGCTTCAAACTGTGATCCTCAGCTCTCAGCCTCCTAAGAAGCTCAGATTACAGATGTAAGCCACCGGCACCAAGCCACTATGGTTTTTTTTTTTCTAAAATCCATTTATCTGATGATGGGCATCCATAACTTTGTGTGTGTGTGTGTGTGTGTGTGTGTGTGTGTGTGTGTGTGTGTGTGAATAGTACAGATAATCATGTTAAGTGAAAAAGCCAGACTTACAAAGACAAAAAAAAAAAAGTGCATTTTCTGTCAAATGCAGAAGCTAGAGATAAAGAAAAAAATGATTATGAGCATAAATGAAGACCTACTTAGTGGTGGGAGGAGGAAAAGAGGGAAAAGCTGACAGAATATGATCAAAGTATAGTATAGGTATATATGAAAAGGCCATAATGAATCCAATTTAAAAATTGTAAGAAAGATTTTGAAAAGGGAATCGTGAAGGAAACAAGAAAGAATAATAGAGGGGGAGAATATGATCAAAGTGTATTATATACATTGTACTTAATATGTACTAATAAAATGTGACAAAAGAAATTATAGATGTGTCATTGACTATACCCCTGTAGGAGAACCTGATACTTTCTGAGCGTTTGAAAACTGAGTCTATAAAATAAACTGACAAGAGGCTGATTAACAGGAGAAGAAACAAACAAATTTATTGCATGCATGGAGTTATCACAAGAAAGAAAGATGTATATCTGAAATCCACTGAGGTTTCTATTCCTATTTCATAGCGGTGGGGAATGGTAAAGCTAATGACATTTGGGAAAGAGAAGCAGACTCTTGTTTCTAATGAAGTCTGACCTGATATGACATTAACTTCTAGTCTCCTCTCCAACTTCTAATCTCCATAATACTTCATCTTCCCTGGTTTATAAAACATCTGGAGCTGGAGGGAGTTGATGAACAATAAATCCATTTTGGAGAATCTATCTTTAGATAGAGAAGGGGAATTCAGAAAAGGTCTGCATTTATTCTTTATAAATGCCTTCCACTAAAAAATAATCAATTTCCTAAGTTTGAGGACTGGAACTTTATAGTATGATCCTGTCTCAAAAACCAAATCAAGTTAGGTAGCAAATTTGGGGATGTTTTACTTATCTCCCTCAGCTTTGTCATTTTTTCATACACACTGCTAATACTGACATTTCTGCATACAAACTTGGTCTTCCATTGTGTGTGTGTGTGTTTGTGTGCGCGCGCGCATGTGCGCACACACCCACGTGCCAGTACTGAGGCTTGGACCCAGAGCTTCACATTCTTGCTTAGCTTTTTCCACTCAAGGCTCACTCTCTACCTCTTAATCCATAGCTCTACTTTTTGCATTTTTTTAGTTAATTGGAGATTAAGAACCTCTTAGAACTGGCTGCCAGAGATGGCTTTAAACCAGGATCTTCAGATCTCAGCCTCCTGAGTACCACAGAATAAGGGCATGGACCAGTAGGCATGGCTTCACATTAATTTCCTCATCAAAAGCATTTTATTTCTTTTTTTCCCACAATTTATCTATTTTTTGGAGATATATTAAGGACCCTGTAAAAACTTTTGACGTTCTGGAGTGTGGTCTGTCCAGTTAAAATCTACCTTGGTGATTATAAGGTACAACTAAAAGTGAAAACACCCACTTAAATGATGGTGGGTAAGAAAATAGCCCATACTTCAGGCCTCCAGTTTTGTCACATCCTATGGATGTGTGCTGATCCTACAGTGAAGAATCTTGTAGAACACAATGATGTCCCATCCCACAAGATGTGTGTGGACAGTTTTCATGCTCTGTGAACTTCTTCATTTTTTGATTTTCCTTAATAAGAATGCCTGATCAGGAGGCTGAGATCTGAGGATCACGGTTCAAAGCCAGCCCAGGCAGGAAAGTCCATGAGACTCTTATCTCCAATAAACCACCAGAAAACCTGAAATGGTGCTGTGGCTCAAGTGGTAGAGTGTTTGCCTTGAGTTGAAGAGCTGAGAGACAGTGCCCAGGCCCAGAGTTCAAGCTCCATGACCACCACCAACAAAAAAAGAATGCTTGATATTTAGAATGAAAGACAATAAAACAAAATCCAATCAAAGAAACATATGAGTAGGATCAAGGCCTCCCCCCCTTCCCCTTTGTCTCTCTTTCTCTCTCTTTTGGTGCCAGTACTGGAGCTTGAACTCATGGCTCTTGTGCTCTTGTTTGGCTTTTTTACTTTTTCACTCAAGAATGGTATTCTACCACTTGAGCCACATCTTTGTCCAGCCCTTTGCTTGTTAGTTGAAGATAAGAATTTCTTGGATTTGTTTTCCTGGCTTCAAATTGTGCTCCTCAGATCTCAGCCTAAGTAAGGAGGATTACAAATGTGAACCATGTGCCCAATAGTATCTAGATTCTTTTTTGTTTGTTTTACTTTAGGTTTTGCTTCTAGTTTTCATCCCATTTGTCTTGTGTCTGCCTTGTGATGTTTCCCAGAAACAAAGTCCTTAGATGGTTAGCATGGCAGCTACATGAATACCCACTGGAGGAGACAAGCAAAGACAGAGAATCCAATTAGAAAACTGATACAGCTAGGGCTTTTCAGGACTGAGCCATCTGTATGCTTCAGTCTTAATTCTCTCATTCCTAGACTTGTAATCCGGTGAGCTTTATGTTTGAGGCCCTGAAACTTGGAATTTGTTTGAAATACTGCTTTTTGTTGAGTTTGGACTGCCACTGTCAGCAATTAAGATGAACAAACAACCCCCCCCCCCCCCCCCCGCAATACAAAACCAGGGCTTCATGTGCCAACCAGATTGAATTTAAAGCTAAAAACATTGATCTTCTCTTAGACCAGTTACATTTATGTCTGTGTGACCAAATGCAGGGTTTTCTAGATTTTGTGCAGGTATATAAGCAATCCTTTGTACTTGGCACCAAGCTGAGCACTTGTATGTGATCCTACCTATACATTATCGGAATGGAGTCAAGTCTCTGTATTTTAGCTGCTACATAACATGTTTATAGTTTTAGTGGATTCATGGAAGTCACAGAAAACATTATCTTAAAGCTCACTTTAAGGTAATGTTACATTAAGATAATGTAATTTAAATAAAATTACAATTAAGATGTTGCTACCAGTTGTATAAATAGTGATTTGATCTGTTCTTAGAGAAATGACAGATTCAAGCCAGAGGAAGGAAATACATTCTCACTGTTTCTTTTTTTGTGTTTTGCTTAGTTTCTTTATCCATGTTTGGACATTGTGCTTTGTGTGTGTGTGCATGCCTGTGTGCATTTGTGTGTGTGTGTGTGTGTGTGTGTGTGTTGCTGGGGCTCAAATTCAGGAGCTCAGGTATGCTAAGTAAGTGCTGTGTCATGGAGCTACACCTCTGAGTGCTTAGTATTTCTCTTCCAGTGTGAACTTGACCTGGCAGGATAGCACCTCTTAGAGCAGTGAGATATTAAACTTCTAAACTTCTATTAGCACACTGGTTGTATTCTCTCAAAACAATGCTTTGCTTTTGAATATAGGATGCCAAGGAAAGTGCATAAAGCCAAGATTCTGTAATTGAGCCCATTCCAAGTTGCAAACTTGTCTAGCAAACTTGATGAGTTGGAGGCAGGTTGATAAGAGGTGATTTGTAGAGCTTATTTGCATCCAGCTTATTTTTTCTGATGGAGAGGAAAGGATGATTGCATAGCCTGGAAGACAAATCAGGCACTGGGGAGGCTGTTTTGGTGTGGGGTCTACCTTGTTGGTTCTGGCTAAGCTGGTGGCTCAGACTTGGCTCCCCTCAGCTCCAGGCGATGAAGTGTGGCCCAGAGTCAGTCTTGCCTTCTTCCCTGCCTCAGAGATGATTACCAAGTTGTGCCATCTTTGGGAGCATCTGGAATCAACAGTAGTATGGACTTTGACCTTCCTTTGGTGGTTCTGGCAGTAAGAGTCTGAGTATGGGTGAAAAGCCCTGTATAGAAAGGAAGTGTGTTGGTCACCTTGGGAAATGTGGGAGAATGTGGCTGGGGGTCAGGTGAGGGATTGTATAGTGAAATTGCAGTCGGAGTCCCCCAATGCTATCTGCATCTGCTTTCTACTAGGCTCCTTTCAGTGTGGGAATAAGATTGACACAGTAGAAGAGATGTTTCTTTAGCCACATACATTCCTTGGAAATGAGGGGTTCCACAATGTAATAACTGCCAATGAAATTTTTGTTGTGGTATTTTGTTTTGAGGCAGGATCTCTCTATGTAGCTCAGTCTGGCCTAAACTCAAAATCCTGCCTCAGCTTCCCCAAACACTGGGATTACAGGCATGTGTTACCACACCCTTCTTCTAGTGAAGTTTTTGATTCATAGAAAGATTCTTAGAAATCTTGTTCTGCAGCAGGATAATAAACAAGTGCTTGGGTTTTCACACAGGAAATGACCTTGGCCAGCAGCCACCTGCAGGAGATTTTCACATGATGCCCTAAGAGATATTGTTTTGGGACAACCTTGTAATTAGTTCCAAACTCTTACCAAACAACAGCACAGGCCTATAATTTCTATGTAAATGCCACTTGCTGTTTGAGTCATTATTACAATTTTTTTCTCTGCTCAAAATTTATCATCTACTTAAAAAAAAAAAAAACTTCGTTGGCTACACAAACTAGTCACCTGAAATTGCTGGAAGAAAAGCTGTTGTGGGCAGAAAGGACTGAGTTCTTGTAGGAAAGACTTCCTTCCTCTCATCTGACATTTTCCACTCTCAGCCTGGGTTTCTTTCCCTTAAAATGAGGGGTTAAACACAGCTTTCTGCTCAAGAACTACTTATTCATTCTTGCCAGGTAATTCTGAAAACCTTACTCCAACCTGACCATACCACTTCCTTTAAGGACTACCTGATTTTGAATGATTACTTCAGTCCCAGTAGATTTTTGTTCATTCTTGTGCCAATATTGGGGCTTGAACTCAGAACCTGGGCACAGTCCTTTAGCTATTCTGCACAAGGTTGGCATTCTACCACTTCAGTCACAACATCATTTCTGGCTTTATGCTGGTTAATTGGAGATAGAATTGTTACTGTCTTTCCTGTCTTGACTCTCTTTGAACTTCAGTTCTCAATCAGCCTCCTAAGTGGCTAGAATTACAGGTATGAGTCACTGTTGCCTGGCCCAATAAATTTTTATGTTTAAGAGCTCAGGTTTCAAATTCTCGGAAATTTATTCATTCTGGGTGCTGGTAGCTCACACTTGTAAATCCTAGCTACTCTGGAGGCTGAGATCTGAAAATTGTGGTTCGAAGCCAGTCTAGGCAGGAAAGTTGGTGACAGTTTTATCTCCAATTAACCAGCAAAAAGTCAGAAGTGGAGCTGTGGCTCAGTGGTAGAATGTTAGTCTTAGGAAAAAAAGATAAGAGTCAGCACACAATCCCTGAGTTCAAGCCCTAGTAGTGGTAAACCAGCTCCACACACCCCCCCCTGCCACCCCCTGCTAAAAAAAAGGAAGGAAGGAAGGAAGGAAAGAGAAGAAAGAAAGAAAGGAAAGAAGGAAGGAAAAGAAAAGAAAAGAAAAGAAAAGAAGAAATTTATCCCGGATGTAATAAAAATAGAAACATCTGTATTGTTTTTTCTTATTGCAATTTACCAATTGTAAGTTTTCATATAGCATAGAATTTATAAAATAAATATCCCTCATACGTGTATCTCTTATTAATCACAGGCTCCTAACCCCCAAATCTCTTTTTGTATATCATCCTATACATCTTTTTCTGTGGAAACCCACACATATTTATTTTTCTTATGATGTTTCAAGTTTTATAAATCCTTATCCCCTCCCTCACATGTGTTATGTAGATAGTTTTCTATGTCAAGATGAGATCTCTTTATGTGAAGGAATACATTTTCAATAGCTTGAGGGCATTCTCTCACATGGGAAGTTTGCATTTATGTTAGTATTCTCTATTGATGGACAACAAGGTTGATTCCATTTTTGTGTGAAAACAAAGCTAAAGTGAATGTCTTTATAGGTCCATCTTTGTGAATATATATACCAAGATACTCATTATTTTTTTTTTTTGCCTTTAGGTAGGTCCCTGGCAAATGGAAGTTTAGGTTCAAAACATAGTCAGGAAGCTGTTTAACTCTTCTTAATTTATCAACTTACCAAATTGTACAAAAGTCCTCATGTCTCCAAACTTTAGTGAGATTATCATCCTTCCTTTTTATTTTTTTTTTCTCTGTAGGTCATGGGTCATGAACTCAGAACCTGGGTGCTGTCCCTGAGATCTTTTGCTTAAGGCTAGTGCTCTACCACTTTGAGCTCCAGCTCCATGTCTGGTTTTCTGGTGGCTAATTGGAGATAAGAGTTTCACAGACTTTCCTGCCTGGGCTGGCTTTGAACCTAGATCCTCAGATTTCAATTACTTCTCAAATGTCTTATTTCTAAGTATCATGGCTGAATTAAGTTTCTTCCTTCTTTATTAAATGTCAACAATTCAAACTATAGCCAAACTATAGCTGGCTGTAGATCCCCTCTTTTCTTACTATTTTGTAAAGTGTTTTTCTACACTGTATGAGTTCTGATATAGATCATATGTTATTACTCTCAAATTACTCGCATTTAAAAAGAAGGCTCAGTGGGGCCCTACCTACACAGGAGACTGAGTCTGAGGACTGAAGTTTGACTGTGCAGAAAAATCCAAGAAACTCTTATTTCCAAGTAACAGCAGCAGCAGCAGTAGCAGCAGCAACAACAACAACAAAAACCAGATGTGAAAATGTGGCTTGATTGATAGCATGTCAGTCTTAAACAAGATAGCTATGTAAGAATTTGAGACTCTGAGTTCAAGCTCCAGAATTGGTACACACACTCTCTCTCTCTCTCTCTCTCTCTCTCTCTCTCTCTCACTTCTACCATTAGCATATCATTTTAAAAACCAATTTATGGTATGCTGTTAGGAGTAAATAACTATGGGTAGGCCAAACTCCTGTTTTGATGGTAAATTACTTTTAAATTCCATTTTTTTCTGGTTTTTTAAATTCACTTTCACTCACCATATAGCATCCTTTCCTGAGCCCCCAGCTCCCACTTCAGCTCCCCAAAAATGAGGCTATTAAAGGGTTCAGTCATTAGTGGATTTGAATGTTTTGGAAGAGAAGTGGGTGGTGATGGCATGGTATTGAAACTTGAAAGAAAGCCAGTGTGATATAATTGCGCTTTCGCATTGGGAGCCCATCACTATGGAAACAAAGAACAGAATTTGCAAAATAAGGTTTCAGTGCACTGGAATTAGGAAGAGAATTGATTAGAAGGGGGAAAAAGACTATCTTTTGTTTTACTTTCAATTTGTTTGTCATATGTATCAAAATTCTAGATTAGCACAGAAAAAAACCATATTTCTACTTTGAAAGCAAACACATTTTAATTATGTTTACATGATAGGAAACCACAGGAAGAAAATACTTTTAGTAATACTGCTTTTGTTTGCCATAATAGTGATAGCATCCTTTCAGAGCCTTTGAGAATAAATATTAATTCAAAATGTACACACAGTTTTGCATTTTTTAAACTTATTGCTTTTATCCATATATTCAGTTAATGAATAAGTATTCACTGAGGCCACTTGGCTAGGAAAAGCGGATGCACTTTTGAGCAAACTCAGATTTGATTTCTGTTTTTATGGATCGGTCTATCTATATTTATGGTCTGCCACTTGAACTAAGCCTCCAGCCCTGCATTAAACTAGGGATGAAGTCTCACAGATTTTCCTGCTTGAGATTGGCTTTAAACTTTGATCCTCTGTATCTCAGTCTCATGAGTCGCTAGGATCATGAGTCGCTAGGATTACAGGTATGTGCTACCCATGCCCAACCCCATATTTTTTAAAATTAGGTATTTTTTGGCAGCAGTTCTGGGGCTTGAACTCAGTGCCTAGGCAGTGTCCCTGAGCTTTTGTGCTTAATATTAGCACCCTAACACTTCAGCCACAGCTCCATTTCCTGCATTTATTTGTGATTATTTTGAGATAAGAGACTTTCCTGCCCAGGCTGACTTTGAACCATCATCTTCAGATCTCAGCTTTCTGAGTAGCTTGGATTGCAAACATGAACCACCAACTTCATATTCTTAAATATTTTTAAACTATAGGTTCAAAGTAATCAATATGCAAGTATATGTTCATGTGGTAATTTAATACCTCCACTATTGTATGAAATTTGACATTTTCATTATAACAGATGATTAAGTGGTGAGCATATCTGGATATTAAGATATGTATAACTTTCTGCTCATTTTCTTAGATTTTTTTCCTAGATAGGGAATTAATAAAATAATCATTTTTCCAGTAAAATGATTATCTCATTTCCAATACTCTTTCTAGAAACTCAGCATGAACAGGATAAGGTAATAAATTTGTTTATTTTATTAGTATCTTCTAATATAGGTATTAAGAGTAGAATTTCACTTTAGCAATCAAATCAAAGTTTAACAAAAGGTCAAAATTCAGTACTGCTAAATTAATATTGCCTTTGTAGAGAAGGTTACCTTCAGTAAGAAAAACTATGCCAAAATCATACATTATAGTTGGATTTGAGAGAAAAATATGACCCAAATTTGAAGTGAACTGTTCTTCAGGTCAGTTAGACATCAACAGCAAAATCAGTAGTCAAAGTCCAAGGATCTGAGAAGCTAGGTGTGAGCCAGGTGATGTGGTACACGATTGTAATCCTGTTACTCAAGAGACAGACATTTGAGGATTACAGTTCAAAGCCAGCCCAGGCAGGAAAGTCTGTGAGATTCTTATTTCCAACTACCTACCAAAAAACTAGAAATGAAACTATGACTCCAGTGGTAGAGTGCTAGCCTTGAGTGAAAAAGCTAAGGGAAAGTGACCAGGTTGTGAGTTTGAGGCTCAATACTGTACATACAAACATAAGAAGCCAGTTGTGAATGATATTCTTACTGGTACATTATTATCTATTAACTCATTCCCTGTGACCAGTAATGGTTGATAGCTGCCCCACAAAGTGGGTCATCCACATTTCTACCCCATGAAAATTCTCTTTCCTTCTTTTATACCATTTTCCATAATATAGAGTTTTCATAATATAATGTATGTATAAATTAGAATGGTTATGTTTTACTTATTACCAGACCCACCAACATAGTAGAATACAGGATTTGCGTTTGGAAGAGTCAGAATCCTAAATGTCTCCTCTGTTTGCTTGGTTTATAGCATATCTGATCCAGGAAATAGTTTTTATTATTGTTGTTTTTCTGGTTTGTTTTGTTTTGTTTTGTTTTGCCAGTCCTGGGGCTTGAACTCTGGGCCTGGGCCCTCTCTCTGAGCTTCTGTACTCAAGGATAGTGCTCTACCACTTAAGCCACAGTGCCACTTCCTGCTTTTTGTGGTTAATTGGAGATAACAGTCTCTCAGACTTTTCTGCCTACACTGTTTTTGAACCACAATCCTCAGATTTTAGCCTAAGTAGCTAGAATTATAGGCATGAGCTACCAGCACCAAGCTAATCCAGGGAATATTTTTTAATACCACTTCTCCTTGAGGATGAAATAACAAGAAAATAACATCTGTGTTAGAAGTCCTGGATGGGCTTTTGTGTGACCTAAGGCAGATATGTTTCTGACTTTTCTCACCTACCAAATAATGAGGTTGGAACTGGGTGCTGGTGGCTTACACCTGTAATTCTTGATACTCGGGAAGCTGAGATACAAGGACACAGGTTGAAGTCAGCTAGGGCAAGAAAGTCCATGAGACTCTTATCTCCAATTAACTACTTACTCAGAAGTCAAAATTGGAGCTGTGGTTCAAGTGTTAGAGTGCCAGTCTCAAGTGAAAAAGCCGAGTGAGAGCAAAAGGCCCCAAGTTCAAGCCCTAATACTGGCATGTAAACAAACAAACAAATAAAACAACTATCTTGCTAAAGAAGAAAATAGGGTAGAAACACAAAGCAATGAACAGGCCTAAATTAACAAGCCAGCTGGTATCTCTGGGTCTGAGAGACAAGTACAAGTCTGTGAGCTAACTGGGACCAAAATATCCCCCTGAAAGTGGGAGACTGAATCAGGCACAGTGCCTGAAACTGGAGAATTCCACCAAAACCTTGGTCTACAAGCAAAGACAGTACAGTCTTTAGAACACTGTGTTCCTTAGTGGCAAGAAGATGTAGACAGATTCACTCCACAGAGGGGCCAGCCAATGTGGTTTTACTATCTCAATGTCACCTTAATGCTTGAGCCTCAAGCATTACCTTAAGACCTGGCTCTCATTGGCATTGCAGATTGACATTGCAGTGTGGAGTTAATGGAGAAATTGTTGGTAAAGTATCTTAATCTGGTTTGTGTGTCTGTAACAAAACACTAGAGGCTAGGTCACTTACAAAGAGTTTTGTGTAGCTCACAATGATGGAGGTCAAAGGTTCAAACAGCATGGGGCCAGTAGCATCCTGGAGAAGATCCCTTGGTTTTATAACAACAGGGCAAAGCAGCAGAAGAGGAACTGGCTGAGAGCAGAGAGGAAGCAATAAACTCAGGAAGACCAGGCTCACTCTTTTAAAACAATTTGCTGCTGTGACAATGAATCAAGTCAAGACTCATTGTACAAAACAGCAGTCATCCCCTCAGGAGATGATCAGAAACCAATCACGAGTCACAAGGTCTCACTTCTTAAAGATCTACCACATTTCAATACCATTAAATTGGACCAAGCTTCCAGCATATGAACCTTTGAGGGACAACATCTGCAAATCATAATAACATCAAGAATAGCTATAGTCAGGGAAGAGGAGGGCTGGAGATGTGGTCCAGTGGTATAAAGTCCATGTGTGTTGGTTCCATGCCCCAAACTGGAAAACAAACAACCCATAATGATAAAGGGAAAGCAATAAATACACAGAAAGAATAAAGAGAAGTCTACTTAAGGGAAGAATCTGAGGGCATAATTCCCATGAATAACTAAAGTACTGCTTATCGAAAGGAATATTAGGAACAACAAGGTGTTGTTATTGTTGGTGTTGTTTTATTGTTGTTGTCTTTTTAGGGGGGAGCTAAAGGGACAGAGGAATTAAGGGAGGAAAGGTGAGCAAATACAATCATGACGTTCAATATACACTATGTGAAAAACTGCAACTTGTAGGTAGAGACAGGAGTGGGAAAATGGAGAAAATGAAGGCAGGGGTAACATTGTCCAAGAAGAATTGTACTCATTGCACCCTTTATACCCCTCTGTATAATGCCTTAATAACAATGTTTTTTAATTCAAAAAAAGAAAAAGAAATAGAAAGGTAATACTAAAGAAAGCAGTTAATAAGCTCATACATTAGTGAGGAATTTACTTCTTAAGAAATTAAAATAATGAAGTGATATGGAAATGACTTTAGAATGAGTATGTTGAAAATGATCAGACTAGGGAAGAAATACCATTCATCTAAGTCTTACAATAACTATGAAAGAAGCTGTCACTTCTTTTTGTTTTGTTAACAAAGAACTTGAATCTTAGAGAGATTAAGAAACTCACTCAGTGTTCCACAGCATGTATAACTCTATTTTACACTAAAGCCTAGCATTTAGGCACCATGGGATTGATAACCTGGTGTCTTCGGGAAAGGTATCAGGGCTTAAACATGGCCTTACACACTTACATGGGTTTTCCACTCAAGGCTGGCACTCTACCACTTGATTTGCAGCTCTACTTCCATATATTTTGTGTGTGTGTATGTGTGTGTGTGTGTGTGTGTGTGTGTGTGTGTGTGTGTGTGTGTGTGTGTGACAGACCTGGGACTTGAACTCAGGGCCTTGGCCCTATCCCTGAGCTTTTGTGCTCAAGGCTCATGCTCTTCTACTTGAACCACAGCCCTAGGTTTTTTTTTTTGATGGTTAATTGGAGATAAAAGTTTCATGGATTTTCCTGTCTAGGCTGACTTCAAACCACAGTCCTCAGATCCCAGCCTCTCAAATACCTAAGATTACAGCACCTAAGATTGCCAGTGCCTGGCGTCTACTTCCAGAGTTCACAAACTTTCCTGCCCAGGCTGGCTTTTATCTTTGATTCTCACATCTCAGTCTCCTGAGCAGTTAGGATTATAGTTATGAGCCAACCAGAACCTGATTCAAGATGTTCTTTGCATGTTTCAGACCATCCTGAAAGGAAGAAATGTAACAGAACAGGTTTTTGCTTTTGTTTTGTTTTGTTTTTGGGTCCGGTCATGGGGCCTGAACTCTGGGCCTGGGCTCTGTCCCTCAGCTCTTCAGCTCAAGGTTAGCGCTCTACCACTTGAGCCACAGCACCACTTCCGGCTTTTTTCTTTTTTGTTTATGTGGTGCTGAGGAATCCAACCCAGGGCCTCATGCATGCAAGGCAAGCGCTCTACCACTGAGCCACCTTCCCAGCCCCAGGTTTTTGTTTTTAAAGTATGGAATGCTTCACGAGTTTGTGTGTCATTCTTGCATTGATAGCAAAATGTACTTGCTGAATGAAGCCAATAGACAATCAGGATTTCAGAGAAAACAGTGGTTGTCGGTGGCCAGGAAGCAGAGAATAGAAGCATGGGTACCATTTAGTGTGATCCTCAAGGACAGACAACACCAAGGAAGTAAGGAAAACAGAAACATGCTCAGGACCCAGTGAAGGTATCCAATTAGAGAAGATGAAGGAATGCATTTATATATATCATATTCACACCAGGCTATACTCTTCTTCTGTGTAGATTCTAACTCATTCCCACAAAATTTACTGCAAAGGGAAGAAAAGCCATAAAATGAAAGATACTGATGATACATTTTATTTAATTCATTTTTTATTATTCTTTTTTGGTTTACATTTTACTATATATTTTTAAAATTTTATTTTCTTGTAAAAATGCTGTACAGAGGAGCTGCAGTTACATCAGTAAGGTAATGAGTACATTTCTTGTTGAGCGCTGTTTTGTTATTCTTAAGTTATACAGAGGAGTTTAAATTCAACATTATTAATGTGTGTGTGTATGTGTGTGTGTGATGGTACTGGTGCTTGAACTCAGGGCCTATTGCTCTCACTTGGCTTTTTTGCTCAAGGATGGCACTCTACCACCTGACCCATACCTCCACTTTTAGTTTTTTTGGTCATTAATTAGAGACAAGAATCTTAGACTTCCTGGGCAGGCTGGCTCTGAACCTCAATCCTTGTAACTCAGACTCCTGAGTAGCAAGGATTATAAGCCCCAGCCACTGTTGACAGGCTTTGTCCATCAATTTGAACAGGAAAATTGAGAATGTGTTCCAAATGAGTACATCAAGATATTCAAACTAGGTCATAAGGGAGCTCTATGTGGAGTCTTTTGAAGAACCTCCATACTGCTTTCCAAAGTGGTTGAACAAGTTTACACTCCCACCAGCAATGCAGTAGGGCTCCCTTCTGGCCACATCCCTTCCAGCATCTGTTGTTATTAGATTTCTTGATTATAGCCATTTTAACTGGGGTGAGGTGGAATCTCAGTGTTGTTTTTATTTGCATTTCTTTTATGGCTAGAGAAGTTGAGCATTTCTTCATGTGTTTATTGGCCATTCTTATTTCCTCTTCAGAGAAGTTTCTCTTTAAGTCTTCAGCCCACTTATTTATCTGGCAGTTGTTTCTTTGAGGATTTGTTGTTGGGGCATTTAATTTTTTGAGTTCCAGGTATATTTTAGATATGAGACCCTTGTCTGTTGTATGGTTAGGAAAATCTTCTCCCAATCTGTGGGCTTTCTGTTGATCGTGCTAGCTATGTCCTTTGTCATGCAGAAGCTCTGCAGCTTCATGCAACCCCATTTGTCAACCTTTCTTTGATTTGTTTTATTTCTGGGTCTATCACAAACAAGGCCATACTAAGGCTACGAGCATAACTATGTTTATCACAGCATTATTTACCATAGCTAAGATATGGAACCAACCCAGATGCTCCTCAGTAGATGAATGGATCAAGAAAATGTGGTATATGGAGCTGGAGGTTTAGCCCAGCAGAAGGGCGCCCGCCCGGTGCGCGCAAGGCCCTGGGTTCGGTCCTCAGCCCTGGAAAAAAAAAAAAAGAAAAAAAAAGAAAATGTGGTATATATACACAATGGAAATCTATGCCTCCATCAGAAAGAATGACATCGTCCCATTTGTTAGGAAATAGAAAGACTTGGAAAAAAATACATTAAGTGAAGTAAGCCAGGCGCAGAGAAACATAGGTCCCATGGTTTCCCTTATTTGCAATAACTAGTACATGTGTAAGACAGTAGAAAAGGTCAAAGCTATGTACATATGACCAGATAAGATGATGTTAAGCAAAATGAACCCCTATAGGGACACAATATTTTTTTATTTCTTGCTATTGTTTCTAACGTATTTGTAATGTATCATGTGATTTTTTTTGTTGCTTTGTATGTTTCTCATGGTATAACCCCTGTTTTCACTGTATTTGATGTCGGTGCTTTGCATCTTGTATATACACTTCTGTAATTTGGAGAGGGGAACGGAAAAAAACAAAATGCTTAATTAGGGATACAGGTTGACCCATTGTAACAATGAGATGTACAAGACACTATGTTGAAAATAAACTTTACAACTTTGGTGGGGGGTGGGTGGGGGAATAGTGGTGGAGCTGGGAAGGAAGGGATAGTACAGGAAAAAAAAAAGGAGGAGGCAACAATGCTCAATGTACTCATTACCTTGCTTATGTACCTATAACCTCTCTGTACAGTATTTTTTTTACAATAAAAACATATAAAAATATTCAAACCATTTACACAGATAGAAAGTGTATCAATTGGGCAATGATAACTTAATATTGGTTAGAAATAACTTGAAGGTTAGTAAAAGCAAGTTAGACAGAACAAACTAAAGACTCATGGTGTCCTCACAGAAGAGATAATAGCTCATGGTTATTTTTCCGCATGCACCTGAGATAATCAGTTTCCAGATAGGAGAAGCTTATATGGCCCATTCTTTTGGAGATTTCAGTAATGGAAATGGAATAAATGGACTTATTGCTTTGGGGCTTGTAGTGCAGCATCTAATCATGAAAGAGTATATGTGATCCAGCAAAACTGCTCACCCCATAGTAGGACAGGAGTGGTGGGAGAGAGAGAGAGAGAGAGAGAGAGAGAGAGAGAGAGACAGAGAGACAGAGAGACAGAGAGACAGAGACAGACAAAGCGACAGAATCAGAGACAGAGAGACAGAGAGGCAGAGAGAGAGAGAGCAGAAAAAGACAAAGACAGAGAAAAAGAGACAAAGACAAAGACCTCATGTCCTCTTCATGGGACACTCCCAGTGACCTAACTTCTTTCTAGTAGTTTTCACCTCCTAAAGGTTCCACCACTTTCCAGTAGTGCCACAGGCTGGCGAGCAATCCTTTAACACATGGGCCTCCAGGAGGCATTCCAGATCCAAACTAGTACACATTCTTCTTTCTGCTCCACTATTTCATCAACTTTTCTAACCTTGGTAACTCACAGTTATGTTTCACTAAAACTTTACAGAAGGATACAGGTACAGTTCAGCAAAAACTTGTTTGAGAGCCAGATACCAGTGGCTCTCACACTTATAATCTTTTTTTTTTTTTGGTCAGTCATGGGGCTTGAACTCTGGGCCTGGGTACTATCCCTCAGCTCTTCAGCTCAAGGCTAGTGCTCTACCACTTGAGCCACAGCGCCACTTCAAGCTTTTTCTGCTTATATGTGATGCTGAGGAATTGAATCCAGGGCCTCATGCATGTAAGGCAAAGACTGTACCACTGAGCCACCTTCCCAGCCCCTCATACCTATACTCTTAGCCACTCAGGAGGCTGCGATCTGATGATCATTGTTCAAAGCCTGACTGGGTACAAATGTTTCTAAGACTCATCTTCAATAAACTGCCCAAAAGCTGGAAGTGGAGCTCAGGAAGTAGGGCACGGCCTTGAGTGAAAAAGCTAGAGGACAGCACTAAAGCTCTGAGTAGTGGTGTGAATACACACACACACACACACACACACACACACACACACACACACACAGATGTTTGAGGCCAAGTAAAGACTAAATGAGAAGGCAGAGATGATGTACAGAGGCACAAAGGGTAACCCCACAGGTGGAAGTCTGCAGGAAAAGACTACTTCTTCACCTTGTGCAGCCCATGTCTCACAGTTCAGAATAGTCACCCCATAAATGGGGTGACTCAAATGAGAGACGTTTATTTTGCATACTTCAGGAAACTCAGAAGTCCCAGGATCAAGACGTTAGCTCCTAGAGAGAGGACTTGCTTTGCAGTTTGCAGATGGCTATCTTCTTATTCTCAGATGATCTTAATAAGAGAGATAAAACCGGTTCCTGTGTCTCTTCTCTTAAAAGCCCTCATTTGTGACAGCCACTCTCGAGTTCTTAATTATTCCTCCACCCGTTTCCTAATTCCATGTAAGTTTCATCTAACACAAACTTAGAACTTATCACAACACATCCAGACTAAATAAAACTTCTTGGGATCAATCTAGAACATAAAACATGACCCTTAATCATCCCACTTGTGTCTGTGGGAAGACCCACGAATACGAATGTCTGAAAATTGAATCTAGTTACTGTATAGCAAATTTAGGGGTAAAGCAGTTGTGTTAAAAAGGAGTCAGTTGTTTGGAAAACAAGCCTGTTTAAGAGTCTTTGTTGTGCAAAACATTATCTGACTAGTTATGATGTGAGCTTGTTCTTAGAATGGTGAAATTGAGGTAGAGGTTTTAGTGGGTTGATTTAAATACACCTTCCTGATTTGTGTGGGTGTTTGCATGTGCCTATGTCACTCTTAAGGCTTGAACTTAGGGCCTGGTCTCTATCCCTGAGCTTTTACACTCAAGGCTGACACTCTACCAATTGAGCCTTAGCTCCACTTCTGATTTTTTGTTGTTTACTTGGAGATAAGAGTCTCACACACTTTCCTTCTGAGGCTGGCTTTGAACCTTGATCCTCAGATCTCATCCACCGGAGTAGTGAGGATTATAGGTGTGAGCTACAATGCCCAGCTCAGATCCTACTTCCTGAGACTTTGATGCCAGTCTCTAAAAACACCTGGTTCCAATTGTTGGCAGCACATATCTTTCCAGTTAATCTGCCATTGTACTTGAAAGTAAACAGAGGCAGCCACTTCTGTCCTTAGACACAGTGTCCTTGTCTTTTTTTGTCAACATCTAAACACTGGGATATTTGGATTGTGGACTATTGTGTATAACATATTCATAATATTTTTAGTCTTAGGAGCTTTTCTTTGTGTGACTTCCTTGATAAATACCTTGGGAACCCTGCCGTTCTTGTTAACTGAAATAGCATAACAAAATGACCAAGACCAATGCACTTGTTTTAACAAGTGTTGTTTGTTTAAACTTGAAGGTTGATAGGTAAATCAATACAAATATTGACTTCAATTTTCAACCTGATCCCTTTGGTATACATATGAGTAACCCTCTAAAGAGCGCACACCTGCTTTGAGTGGCTGCTCTGAACTATTTTTGAGTAACTGAAAAAAGAGCTCTCTTAATAAGTTATTTCTGCCTCACACTGTTGATTTAAACAAAATTTGGATCACTAGAGATATTCTTAAAATCAACAAAGGCCCCAGTACCAAGACAAAGCAAAAAACAAACACAAATAAAATCCTCATAAAATCAGCAAAGGAAAATCTCCAAATGAAAATGTAATTTGAACTGGGCACCAATGACTAATGTCTATAATGCTAGCTATTTAAGAGACTGAGATCTGAAGATTAAGAAAGTCCCTGAGATTCTTTTTTTTTTTTTTTTTGGTGGTCGTGGGGCTTGAAGTTGGCCTGAGTGCTGTCCCTCAGCTCTTCAGCCCAAGGTGGGTGCTCTACCACTTGAGATATAGGTCCACTGTCCCTGAGATTCTTATCTCCAATTAACCACCAGAAGGCTGGAAGTGGAGGTGTGGCTCGAGTGGAAGAGTACTAGCCTTGAGATAGGAACCTGATTTTAAGCCCTAGTATACACACACACACACACACACACACACACACACACACACACACACGAGAATTGAGGAGAGAGAGAGAGAGACAGACAGACAGAGACAGAGACAGAGACAGACAAGAAGATAGAGGACAGGAAGGAGAGAGTCTAAGAGACAAAGACACAGAGAGTCAGCGAGAGAGAAAGATAGAGGAAGGGGTGAGACAGAGAGTCAGAGAGAAGAAAGGGGTGAGAGAGAGAGAGAGAGAAGAGAGAGAGAAAGAGAGAGTGAGAGAATGTTATTTGTTACCAGGCCTCAGTGGCTCACACTTATCCTAGATACTCAGGAATCTGAGATCTGAGGATCATGATTCGGAGCCAGGCCCAGGACATTATAATCCAAGAAATTTCCAATTAACTACCAAAAGGCCAGAAGTGGAGCTGAGCTTAAATGGTAGAGAGACAGCTTGAATGAAAAAGCTGTGGGAAAGTACCCAAGCTGTGAGTTCAAGACCTAGTACTGGCACAAACACACACTGAAAATTTATTTGCTGAATATTTCCCAAATCAACCTGTTTTTCTAGTTTTTTTTAAAAAAGAAAAAGAGCTAAGAGAGAAAGAAGACCAAAATGAAACAAAAAGAACATTAGAATAAAATCTTCACAGATTCTGTTCTTAGCTTATATTCTGTTCACATAATTATACTGAATATCCTCCTTTTGAGGTAAAAATTCAACATGTCTGAGCACCGTTGGTCTCCACCAAAATGAATACAGATATACTATGAGGTTGAATTTCATGTCCACTGCTTAATTAAATAACTCAAGGAAAATGAAGAGCTGCTCAATGTTTACTGATGCTCTACCACTCTATTAAGTAATTAGTTAGGATTTCATTATTTTATT
Source organism: Dipodomys spectabilis (assembly GCF_019054845.1). Lineage (NCBI taxonomy): Eukaryota > Metazoa > Chordata > Mammalia > Rodentia > Heteromyidae > Dipodomys > Dipodomys spectabilis. Next base: position 3,638,154 of record NW_024870775.1, read on the forward strand.
GTTGATAATCAGGATGATGATAACAATTAGTTATACAGAATAGAACATGAAACCTAGAGACTTGTGGGTAACTTTTCTAGTAAGACGCTGAGTAAGAGAATCTACCTAAATTAAACCTAATTTAGTCTGAAATCACGATGAACAGAAGAACAATTACATATTCCAGGTTCTTTTTATCTTCATATAAATTGTAGCTCTCAGACCTGGGGTCCCTGGATATTTGCTTTTTCTCAATCTTAATATAGAACACAAATTTGGTTCTAATTTATATTCACAGAGACTCTGATTGAAGAATTCTGAATAATTAATGCATGAAAGCCAAGACCACACATGTATATTAATGGGCAGACAATTATGTTAATGGCTAAAGTAACTTTCTACACTTTCAATTACACATTTTATTGGCAGGTAGCTTTTTTAGAAGGCCCTTTCTCAAAGCATGGCTAAATTTGTTATCTTCATTTAACAGAACAAGGACCAAAAGGTACATGCAGCAAGGGACGGGCTCAAGGTCAGAGAAGGAGAGAAGGGGTATGGAATTCACAGCTCTTGAGCTTTGCTTGTTTGCTTGGTTCTCCTCTGTTGCTTCTGATGTGTTGCTTAGAAACAGCAGTGTTTCTTTCCCCAATAGCGTATGTTCAGAAAATGCTATTACCAGTGTGTAGGGGTTTAAAGTGGAACTCAGATTCTTGTTATAGCCAAATAGGAGTATGGTTGAGGGAGGAGTCTGTACACACACACACACACACACACACACACACACACACACACACACACACACACACACCATATATAATATAGAAATAATTAACAACATACATTTTTTTTTTGCAGAGTCTAGTACTGGGGTTGAACTCATGGCTTGGAGCTATCCCTTCACTTTGAGCCACAGCTCCACGTCTGGCTTTTTGGTAGTTACTTGCAGGTAATAAATCTCTTGGATTATTTTTGCCTGGGCTGGCCTTGAACCTTGATTCTCAAATCTTAAGGCCTCTTGAGTCCTTAGGATTCTAGGATGAGCCAGCAGTGCCAGGCCGATGCACGTATTTTGAAGAGATTGAACTCAGTGTCAAGGTTTGAGAAATAAATCCTTCTCTAAATAACTTTATAGTGTCATTTTTCTCTTGCGGGTCCCACTTCTGCGGTGTTTTTCATTTATTTGTGTGTTTGTCTCTAAGAGAGAAGTTCAGTATATCACAGCAGAACGTAATCTGTCGCTCCTAGGAGGAAACAGTAATGGAAGAACTTTGGCAGCAACAAGAACAGACACTGACAATGGTTGATCGTTTATTAAACACCAGTATAATTTTCAAAACGTGCCTTTTAAATGTTGGCCTGTTTATCAGCTTTCTGTGGCTATCATGGAATAACAGTGGTAATTAACTTATACAATGAAAGGTTATATATATATTTTTGTTCCTGGCTTCATAGTTTCTAGTCTCAGATAAAGTGGCCCCATAGCTTTGATTTCTGGGCAAGGGTGACCTCTCCTATTTGGATACATGATGAAACAAACTGATTTGCATCAGAAGCCAGGAAGGGAGAAGAAGGAAAGATAGGGGTCCTACATCTCCTTTCGGGGTACCCCACAAGTATTCCACGGGTTTCCCCTAAGGCCTTGTCTCTCCAAGGTCCATAACAAGTCCCAATAGCACCAGCCTGGGGATTCAGGTTTAACATGTTGGCTCTTTGGAGAACATTCATCCAACCACAACATCGTAATTTGAACTTAGAACTCTGGCACCCCAACCACCAGGCTCATGATGCTGTTTCATAACACTCTGGCTTTTTGTTGTTGTTTTTGAGGGGGCATATTTTTGCCAGTCCTGGGGCTTCAACTGTCTCTTTGAGCCTCTGTGTTCAAGGCTAGTACTCTACCACTTGAGCCACAGAGCCACTTCTAGCATTTTCTGAGTAGTTGTTGGACATAAGAGTCTCACAAACTTTTCTGCTCCAGCTGGCTTTGAAGTGTGATCTTCAGATCTCAGCCTCCTAGGATTATAGGCATGAGCACCTCGCAACACTATGGTTTTTATAAGCCTGAGCTCTAGTGTCAGACCCATAGTCCAGGTTATACTTATTACTCTGGGAATATTGTTCTGGTCTTATTTTAAAGCCAGAGACATGATCATAGTCACCTTATTCAGATTAGGTAGGAAGAGTCAAATGATAAAATATGCAAAAATCACATAGCCTTATGCCTGGAACATAGCAGTGCTGTATAAGTGCCCCTTATCATGTTGTTATATGTATTATGAATCACAAAAGACCCAGGCAAAGTAGGCGAGTGCACCTCTGTGTGGGGGGAAGTTCTAAATATTACAGTCTTTCAGAGTTGGAAGTGTCTTTTAAGCTCACTGTTCAACCCTGTCACTTTTCTGACAAAGACACTGAGGTGGAGAGGGAGTAAGTGATTCATCCCAAGCCCCCAAGTGTGTTAGTCAGCTTTCTGTTACCGACAGAATATCTGTGATCATCAACTTAAAAGGGAGAAAGGTTTATTTTGGCTAACAGTTTCAGAAGTTTTTATCCTTGGTTGGTTCAATTACTTTGGTGCCAGTACATCATGGTAGTGAGGTCTGGGGTGAGAGGGGCTGCTTACCTCATGGTGGCTAGGAAGCAAAGGAAGAGAGAATATGAGGGGTTTTGGTCCAAGTACCTCTCCAAGGGCTCACATCCAATGACTTAACTTCCTTTCAAAAAGCCCCATCTCCTATAGGCTGCTCATACCCAATGATCTAACTTTCTTCCACTAAGGCCCACCTCCCAACAGTGCCATAGCTAGAGATAAGGCTTTCAACATATGACTTTTCTTTCTTTTTTTTCTTTTTCTTTGTTGTCTTTTTCTAACCAGCAGCAAGATTTGAAACGCGAGGCCTCACATTTCCTTGGTTGGCACTCTACCACTTAAGCCATGCCTGCAACCTGACTTTTTGCTTGTTATTTTAGAGATGGAATCTTGTAGACTTTTATGTCTGGGCTAGCTTTGAATCTCTATTCTCTGAAGCTCAACTTTCTGAATAGCTAGGATTACAGGCATGAATCACTGGCACCCAGCTTTGACACTTGGCCCTTGGGAAGTATTTAAGAATCAAATCATAACATCAAGTTAGGCAATGCCAAAGTCAACATTGGTCAACACGGACAGGATCTGGCCCCTTTAAAGGTGGGGGATGTATGAGCAGAAGTAGAACCCTGAGGTAGGGTACACAAATGCAGAACAGGCATGAGAGCCAAGCAGAGATTTATATGTCTATGTGTATGTGCTAGAAGCATATTGTTCTGCAAAGCTGAGTTACAGCTCTGGCTGGCCTTTGTATAAATGGAGGTCCTGGAACAAGTTAAACACACAAGAGAGGCCCATTCAGGAATGCCTGTCATAGACAATGAGGAATGCAAACAGAACTTGACCATGGAAACAGCTGTCAAACACATCAGAAGGACACTCTCCCAGGGAGTCAATGATAGAGACAGCAGAGAGGATGAAGAAATCCACCGCCAAGGGAATGTGTAGCCAGCTGGCCATTCCAGCTGTTTCACCCTTTTACAGGGCATCTGCCCTGACATTATCCTGAGAGGACTATCCCTGACTCTGCTGGGAATGAGTTAGGGCAGGAAGAGGGCTGCTGCAGGTGTCTGGGTGATGTATCTACAGCTTCTGCATCTGCAGATTCAGTCAGTTGGTCATCATAAATATTTGCTTCTGCACCAATAGGGACAGAAACACAGGGTTTGGATAGACAAAAAGTAACCAAGAAATAGGTCAGGTGACTGAGAAAGATGAACTTGTAAAGTGTACAAGGCATGCTTTTGATTTTGCAAAGAGATATAGTAAAGGTAACTGTGGTATGCTCTGAGTTGGATGTGCCATAGAAGAGAGAGCCAAGTGCTTTTTTCCTTTTCCAATTGATGGAAGCTTATTTACACAGAAAGATACTTCAAGCTAGGTGCAAGTGGTTCACACCTACATTTCTAGCTACTCAGGAGGCTGAGATCTGGGGATCCAAGGTTGAAGCCAGCCTAGGCAGCAAAGTCTATGAGACTCTTATCTCTAATTAACCAGAAAAAAACTAGAAGTAGAGGTATGGCTCAAGTTGCAGAGCACCGTCCTTGAGTGAAAAGCTAAGGGATATTGGGGGAGGGGCCCTGAGTTCAAGCCCCAGTATCAGTAGAAAAATAAAAGATTATTTCGGACCCTTCTTTTTGAGAATATGGACTAAAGTCCATATTCTTCCTGCAGGATGGAGTTTATTTGTACATACCTGAGAACCCCAGTAGGCAACTTAAAGGTTTGTTTCCCCTTTGTTGTAAAAAAACATGGAGTTAGAGAGTGAGGGCTGAGGTCAAAGAGTAGCTTCATGTCAAAAGAGAGCTAAGTGTCATCATTCCTCTCCTCTACCATTACACCAAACAAGATGGCTTCATGGCTCAAGGTGGTGCCTGGGACTTTGGCCAGAAAAGACCCAGTATGGAATCCAGAAGGTAAAGGGCAGAAGCAGAGGGTGCATCTGTCAGCTGAGTCAGCTCCATTTATCTGGTGGGCAGCCTCATTGGCAAGAAGGTCTGGGAAATGTAGTCTTTATGAGAAGCTGTTCCCTCTTCACAATTCTGCTAGTGCCTCATCTGGTTCTTTTAGCGAGGACTATGAAAACGTGGGTATCACATAGGCAACTAGTGGTCTCTGATATGGACGGCACCTACCCTTCTACTGCCAGTCTTTTCTATCTTTCTTACTCTATTATCAAGTATCCTGACTTGACTTTGGTTCTCAACAATTTTCTTTTAAGTATTTGGTTGGTTGGTTGGTTGGTTTGGGGTTAACATATCTGAAAGAGTTAAATGTATAATATAAAAGGAATATGAGATTGTAGCTGAACTTTGAATGACATAATTTTACATATCTGTGGCAATCTGAGAATAAAGAATGTGGTGGCATATTAGGTGTACACATTCACAGTGGATATCACTTCCTACCCCAAATCCCAGGGTCTTGTTTGCCTCTCTTCTGCCTTTCTTTGATTTTCAGAGTTGGATCAAACAATGCCATCTTAACTCCAAGCTCAAGCTGCTCTGACTTCTTGTTGTTGTTGTTGTTGTTCGTGGGGCTCTTCAGCTCAAGGCTAGTACTCTACCACGTGAGCCACAGTGCCACTTCCAGCCTTTTCTGTTTATGTGGTATTGAGGAATTGAACCCAGGGCCTCATGCATGGGAGGCAAGCATACTACCACTGAGCCACCTTCCCAGCCCCCAATGGCTCTGACTTCTGAGTCAGTGAGTTCTAGCCCTGCTGTCCATGGGAATCTAAAATGTATGCAACTGGGTTCTATCACAGTCTTCAAGGATATAGTGTAATCATGTATATTTTGAAAAAGCCTGATTTATACTGGTGGCCATTCTTTGTTTAGTGAATTAGTGTTACCCCCTATTTGTAAATTGGGTAGGTGTCCTATATAAAAGAGGGAAATAGTCTTTCTCTGTGCTATGTGACTGGGCCAGTGAATTAAATGGAGAGAAACAGATAAAGGTTTATTTTCTTGCACCTAAAGAATTTTACCAAAAAAAAAAAGACGAAGAAGAAGAAGAAAAAGAAGCAAAACTGTCCCCAAAGAAGTGTGTAGGGCAAGGAAGTTATATAGGATTTTATTTTTTATTTTTTGCTGGTCATGGGGCCTGAACTCTGGGCCTGGGCACTGTCCTTCAGCTCTTCAGCTCAAGGCTAGTGCTCTACCACTTGAGCCACAGCACCACTTCCGTTTTTTTCTGTTTATGTAGTGCTGAGGAACTGAACCCAGGGCCTCATGCATGCAAGGAAAGCACTCTACCACTGAGCCACCTTCCCAGTCCCGGAAGTTATATAGCATTTTTTAAAAGGATGATAAATAGTGATAAGACTAAGGAAAAGAACTCTGGGTTAGTAGGAGTGGTAAATTGTAGGAAAGTAAATATGTGTGCATACCTAATGGAAGAATGGAAGATAAGGATTATTTTGGAAAAGTTTATGCAAACTCATCTTGGTGCTGACTCTCTGTCTCCTGTGATAAGGGCTGTTCTCTTCTTCCTGGTATGGAAAAAGGGGTGGGGAACAGCTTCACAAAAGGAAATTCATGTCCTACTTTTGGGCAGAAAAGAAGAGGGCAGATAAATGTCTCCTATTTCTTAATTGTTTTCTGCTCAAAGTATAACTTTCCTGTCAAAGAGCTGTACTTTTGGGTAGCATATTCTGGCTTCCCATACAATCAAACTTTGGAAAAAGTAAAAACTAGATAAATGTTAGGTTCAGGAATATTTGCTTTAAGGTTCTCCACCAGCAGCTACATTTGCTAAAGACTAGACTTTAGAGGAAAGAAGAATCAGACTGAAAGAAGAGAGCTTGATGTAATATTACTTGCAGTGATTGGCAGCTCAACACAATCATGTGAAATGAGATAGGAAATGAATGTAACATTCCAAGATTCAAATAATTGGTGTCTGCAACAGTTACTTACATAATCAATATTATAGGAAATGTGGTTTGTAAGAATTAGCTATTGATCCTAAATAAGGGATAGTATAGGTGAGATTCCTGTGTGGAGTACTAAGATAAAGATGGGCAGTTTATAGACGGATAAACTGTTAACTTAGTTATCATCTGTGGTCAGGTAGGATACAAGTTGGATCTAGAGCAAAGCTCTTGAGAGTAAGTAGCTGTGGCTATGAACCAATTTAAAGTGAATGAAAAGTTGGAAGGATGCGAGAAGGATGGATTCTTTACTGTGGTGAGATATTGTAACAGGTGGCCCAAACTTTGTGTCTTTCTTCAAGACTTGCAATGAAACTCAGAACCTCTGTATAGTCATGACTAATGGTTAAAAAATACAACTTAACATATCAAAGTACACTCTAGATTGTGCTGGTAAGAGATGTTTTATATAATTTATGAATCATATATGGAAAGGTCATTTCATCATGTCATTTGTGGCTCAAAATGTTCAAAAATATTGATGTTTTTCTTAGTATTTACTCATTTATTATTAACCTTATTTATTACTTATTTATTATTAAACTTGATGCATTACACACACATTATATGTGTATATGTGTGTATATATATATATATATATATATATATATATATAGTATTTTCAAATAATTGAACCATGGGATTAACATGTCCATTTACATGTACATTGCACTATGATTTGAGGAACCTCTTCCATCACTTTTCCCCTTCCACCTGCTCCTTCTTTCTACCAGAAAAAAAAGTAAACTCTTGTAATTCATTTTTTATTTTATTTTATTTTTTTATTGTAAAGCTACTATACAGAGGGTCACAGTTACATGAGTGAGGTTATGAGTACACTTCCTCTTGAACATTGTTACCCCCTCCATTGTTTTCCCCCTACCATCCCCTCCCTCCCTCCCTTCCCCGAGGTTCTTTTTTTTTTTTTTTTTTTTTGATTGTGATTAAATGATTACATAATTTCAAAGTCACAAGTTCATTCTAACTTCCCTGGAGCAAATTGTCTACCACAGTCTGTAATATATAACAGTGTTCACATGTTATATACCATATTTGTGATCAGCAGCATGAGGATATTTAGTAGTGGTTCAACCAGATGAGCGGGAGTTCTTTGTTTCTTAAGTCCTGTTAGTTTTGTCGTATCACTAACCTTTTGGATTTAGCATCCACTTATGAGGGAGACCATGTACCGTTTGTCTCTTCGTTCTTGGCTTACCTCGCTCAACATGATTCCTTCTAGCTCCATCCATTTCCCTGCAAATGCCATTATTTTGTCATTTCTAATGGCTGCATAATATTCCATTGTGTATAGATACCACAATTTTTGGATCCATTCATCTGTGGTGGGGCACCTAGGTTGTTTCCATATCCTAGCTATTGCGAACAGTGCTGCAATAAACATGGAGGTGCACGTGTCCTTGTATATTAGTTCCTGTTGTTCAGGGTAGATGCCTAGAAGTGGTATGACTGGGTCGTAAGGGAGGTCAATCTTTAGCTTTCTAAGGACCCTCCAGACTGCTTTCCAAAGTGGTTGTATAAGTGTACATTCCCACCAGCAGTGTAATAGGGTTCCTCTTTCTCCACATCCCCTCCAGCATTTGTCGTTGGCTGATTTGTGGATGTGGGACATTCTGACTGGGGTAAGGTGGTATCTCAGGGTTGTCTTTATTTGCATTTCCTTCACCACCAGGGATGATGAACATTTCCTCATGTGTTTCTTTGCCATTTTTATTTCTTCATTTGAGAAGTCCCTCTTTAGTTCCCTTGCCCATTTAGTAATTGGTTTGTTAGGTTTGGGAGGGATTAGTTTCTTGAGTTCCCTGTATATACAGGATGTTAACCCCTTGTCTGATATATTGCTGGTAAATATTTTTTCCCAATTAGTTGGTTGTCTTTCTAGCTTAGTTGCGATAGATTTAGCTGTGCAGAAGCTTTTTATTTTAAGGTAGTCCCATTTGTCGAGTCTCTCTCCAACTTGTTGTGACCCTGGGACTCTGTTCAGGAAGTTCCTTCCTGTGCCTATTAGTTCAAGTGTCTCTCCTACTCTGTCCTGCAGTCGTTTCAGAGATTCAGGTTTAATGTTAAGGTCTTTAATCCATTTTGAGTTGATGTTGGTGCATGGTGATAGGCTGGGGTCCACTTTTAGTTTTCTGCATGTGGCTGCCCAGTTTTCCCAGCACCAGCGGTTGAAGAGGCTGTGTTTCTTCCATTGTATGTCTTTGGCTCCTTTGTCGAATATCAGCTGGCTGTAGGCCTGTGGATTTATATCTGGATCTTCTATTCTGTTCCATTGGTCTTCGGGTCTGTTTTTGTGCCAGTACCATGCTGTCTTTGTGATTATAGCTCTGTAGTAGAGTTTGAAGTTCGGCATGGATAGCCCTCCCATATTGTCTTTATCCCCTAGAATTGTTTTGGCTATTCTAGGTCTTTTGTTGTTCCATATAAATTTTTGGACTGTTTTCTGTATTTCAGTGATGTACGTCATTGGGATTTTAATAGGAATTGCATTGAATTTGTATATTAATTTTGGAAGTATCACCATCTTTACTATATTAAGTCGGCCTATCCAGGAGCATGGGAGGTCTTTCCATTTCCTAGTGTCTTCTGCAATTTCTTTCTTTAACTTTTTATAGTTCTCATTAAATAGTTCTTTTACATCTTTGGTTAGGTTAATTCCTAAATATTTTATTTTTTGGGAGGTTATTGTGAATGGGGTTGCTCCCTTTATTTCCCTCTCTTCCTGTGCGTTATCAGTGTATAGGAAGGCAACTGATTTTTGTGGGTTTATTTTGTATCCTGCTATTTTGCCGAAGTGACTTATGATTTCTAAAAGTTTGGGGATGGAGTTTTTGGGATCGTGGAGGTATAGTATCATGTCGTCTGCAAAAAGGGATAGTTTCACTTCTTCTTTCCCTATGCGGATCCCTTTAATGTCTTTTTCTTGCCTTATTGCCCTGGCTAAGGGTTCTAGGACTATGTTGAAGAGGAGTGGAGACAGTGGACATCCTTGCCTTGTTCCTGTTTTTAGGAGGATTGGTTGTAGCTTTTCCCCATTAAGTATAATATTGGCTATTGGTCTGTCATAAATGGCTTTTATTGTTTTTAGAAATGTTCCTTCTATTCCTATTTTCTCCAGAGCTTTTAGCATGAATGAATGTTGAATTTTATCAAAGGCCTTTTCTGCATCTGTGGCGATAATCATGTGATTCTTGACCTTGGCTCTGTTGATATGCTGGATTACATTTATTGACTTACGTATGTTAAACCATCCCTGTGTCTCTGGGATGAAGCCTACCTGATCATAGTGTATTATTTTTTTAATGTGTTTCTGGATTCTGTTAGCTAGAATCTTGTTAAGGATCTTTGCATCTGTGTTCATCAAGGAGATTGGCCTGTAATTCTCCTTTTTGGTTGGGTCTTTGCCTGGTTTGGGGATGAGTGTGATATTGGCTTCGTAGAATGAGTTTGGGATAGCTCCCTCCTTCTCTGTTTCTCTGAAGAGCTTGAGGAGTATGGGTATTAGTTCTTCTTTAAAGGTCTTATAGAATTCTGCTGTGAATCCATCTGGTCCTGGGCTTTTTTTTGTTGGAAGACTTTTGATAGCTTCCTGTATCTCATTATAGGATATTGGCTTATTTAATTGGTTAACTTCTTCTTTGCTCAGTTTGGGTAACTTGTATTTCTCTAAAAATGCATCCATTTCCGCCAGATTTTCTTCCTTTAGAGAGTATAGCTTTTGAAAGTAGTCTGTTAGAATTGTTTGGATATCTTGGGTACGTGTTGTGATGTTTCCCGTGGCATCCCTAATCCTATTAATATGGGTTTCCTCTCTTCTTTTTTTAATTAATCTTGCCAACGGGCCATCAATTTTGTTTATTTTTTCAAAGAACCAGCTTTTTGTTTGGTTTATTTTGGTTATGGTTTTCTGATTTTCTAATTGGTTAATCTCTGCTCTCAATTTGGTTATCTGGCTTCGTCTAGTAGCTTTAGGTCCCATTTTTTCTTGTTTTTCTAGCTGTTTTAGTTGCAACATGAGATTATTTACTTGGTCTGTCTCCATTCTCTTGATGTGGGCACTGAGGGCAATAAATTTGCCCCTCAGGACTGCTTTTGCTGTGTCCCACAAGTTTCTTTGTGAGGTGTTTTCATTTTCATTGAGTTCTAGGAAATGCTTTATTTCTTCTCTGATCTCTTCTGTTACCCAGGCCTTGTTAAGGAGTGTGCTGTTCAATTTCCATGTATTAGAGAAATTTCTGCGGTATGCTTTGTTATTGAGAGCTAGCTTGATTCCACTGTGGTCAGATAGGATACAGGGGATTATGTCGATCCCTTTGTATTTGCTTAAGTTCCTTGAATGAACTATGATATGGTCTATTTTGGAGAAAGTTCCATGAGCTGCTGAGAAGAATGTGTACTGTGTTGTTTTAGGGTGAAATACTCGGTAGATGTCAGTTAATTCCGCTTGAAGTATGGCCTCACTTAATTCGGTAGCTTCTTTGCCAATCCTCTGGTTGGTAGACCTGTCCTTTGGTGAGAGTGGCGTGTTAAAGTCTCCTAGTATTATCGTATTGGGATCTATTTTATTCTGTAAGTTTGAGAGCATTTGTTTAACATATCTGGGTGCACCGATATTTGGGGCATATAAGTTGATGATGGTTATATCCTCCTCTTGGATTGTTCCCTTTATTAATATGTAATGTCCGTCCTTGTCTTTCTGTACTGATTTTAATGAAAAGTTTATTTTGTCAGATATCAGGATAGCTACACCTGCTTTCTTATTGGGGGAATTTGATTGGTAGATCCTTTTCCACCCCTTCACTCTGAGTTTGTTTGTATGTTTGGCTGAGAGGTGGGTCTCCTGAAGGCAACAGATGGATGGGTCTTGTTTTCTGATCCAGTCCTCAGTTCGTTTTCTTTTAATTGGCGAATTCAGCCCATTTATATTAAGAGAAAGTATAGAGAGATGCATTGTTGTCCCTGCCATTCCGTTTTCCTAAGTTTTTCTTCTTTCCTTTCCTCCTGTGCTTGCTCAGTTAGACTTTGAGTAATGCCTGTTTGGGGCAGGTCCCAGTTCCTGGTTGCTTTCTTCAGGTTGTGTCCCCCCTCTTAGAATTCTTTGTAATGCTGGCTTAATGTTTATGTATTCATTTAGTTTTTCTTTGCTATTAAAAGTTTTCAGTTCTCCATCGAATGTGAATGCTAGCTTTGCCGGGTATATCAGTCTGGGTTGGCAGTTATTGGCTCTCAGGGCTCGTATGGTGCTTTCCAGGCTTTTCTTGCATTCATTGTTTGTGTGGAGAGATCTGCAGTGATTCTAATTTTTTTCCCGTTGTAGTATAGCTCCTTCTTCATTTTTGCTGCATGCAGGATTGTTTCCTTATTATTCAGATCCATCATTGTTACTATTATGTGCCTAGAAGTGTTTCTCCTGGGATCTTGCTTGTTGGGTGTTCGATAAGCTTTTGTGATGTAGTTAAGATGGTCGTTTTTGAGGTGGGGAAAATTTTCATTGACTATCTTGTTAAATAGGTGTTGCATTCCCTTGCTCTGGAATTCCTCACCTTCGTCCACTCCGATTATGCGAAGGTTAAATTTTTTAGCATTATCTGCTTGCTCTTGAATTTCCCTTTGGTTTAATTTGAGTGATTTTTCCATATCTGTCACTTTTTGGTCCAGTTGGTGTATTCTGTCTTCTGTATCTGACACTCTACCTTCCATTTCATTCACTCTGTTGACCGTGGCTTCTATTGTGGTTTGCATGGTGGAAATGGATCCCTTTATGGATTCAATGTTGGTTCTCAGAGTACTGATCTCACCTCTCAATGAGGTGATATCAGTATGCATTACCTCTAATTTGGCGTTTATCTCACTTCTTACTGAGGTTTGTGCAGCTTCTATTTTTGCATCCATTTTTTGTTTGATATCCTGTATATCTTTTGATAGTTCATCCTTGTGCTCTTTCAATTTCTGATCCATTTCTCGCTTTATTTCTTGAGTCATTGCCTCCAGCAACCCTTGGATGTAGTTTTTGTCTTCCATTCCTGCTTTGCTCCCACTGGGGCTCTCCCCTGCGTGGCTGCTGGCTTTTGAGGTGAGCTTGATGTCCTGGGTAGTGGTAAACCTTGTGATTTTTCTCTGTGATTTTCGCATGGGGGTTCAGGAGACTGCTCTTCAATCTTGTTTTGGTGTGTCTGTCTTTGCTTGGTTGCTGATTCTCTATTGGTAGAGAGAGTCTGTGTCTGATCTGGATTCTGTTGGGAGCCTATTTCCAGCTGCTATTCACTTAGGATTCTCAGCTCTCTGCTGTAGCAATTCCCGCCTTTGGAAGGGTTGAGCAGCCTAGACTGCTTGTGTTTGCTCCTGCGGGTGCTCTTGGGAAGATCAGATGCTCTGGATGCACTCTCCCAAATACTGGAGTCTGCTATGGGCTCCTGATGTGTTTTTGTTTGTTTGTTTTGGGCTGGTTGTGGGCTTGAACTCTAGGTTTGGGTGCTGTCCCTCAGCTCTTCAGCTCAGGGCTGGCACCCTACCATTTGAGCCACAGCCCCACTTCTGACCCTTTTTGCTTTGTTCAGGCGCCGGTCCCCTGGCCTGGTTCCGGCCCCAGCCTGGAGCGCGCTAGTTAGGCCTGTGCTAATGTGTATACCACCTTGGTTATGCAGCCTGGAGGACACAGTTCAAATTTCTTCTACTGTTGGTAGTCTTGACCCAGGGGCACTGTTCCTGGCTTGAGCATTTAAGCTCCCTTCCCGGGGCGCTCTTGCTCTGGCCTGGCCAGCAGAGTGTGCTCCACCGGCTGGTGGGGCTCTCGAACAGTTCCCAGTTTTAGTGGGTCCTGTGGTCCGGGTGTTGGGGTAGGGAGTCTAGGTCAGGGTCTGGGGATTCCCTCCAGCTCTGGTCTCCCTTGATGGATTCCCTGTCCCCTGATGGGTACTCACCCTGTAGGTCGTCAGTTGTTGTTGCAGTCCGTCAGTTGTTGTTGCAGTCCGAGTTCAGTTGGGGTGGTTGCGGGCTGGGTTGGGCGGCCCCCCGCCGGGTCGTTGCGATCGAGATTGGGCGGGTGGTCTGCGGACAGGTCCCTTTGTGGCGCTGCTGGTGCCGGGCGGCTTTGGCGGGATGGAGCCTCTCCGCTCCGGTGGAGAGTGATGGGTGGGGTGGGATCCTCCTGGAGACTCCCGGCTGGTAGGTTTCTCTGTTCCTGGCGATCCGCTGTTCTGCAATCCGGTACCTGGTGATCTGCAAGCCTTGTAATTCATTTTTGACTTGCAGATGTAAGACTAAAATAACTAAATTTAAATCCACAGGCTAAATCTGCTGGTTGCTAATTTATATGACTGATTAAATTCACAATCTGACCAATTCTCTTACTGAAAATTAGGGCTTTAATCCAATGACAAGCTGTTGGAATGGCATATATGACAAGATTTCTAGATTTAAGATTCTATAAACTGTCTAAAATCCTGCTTAGAGAATTTCCCTTGACTGAAAAAGTCCACAGGTCTTATGCATAAGAAAGAATTAACTTTCCACATACCCCAGTTTCTTTTTGGTGCCTGTTCCAGGGCTTGAACTCAAAACCTGGGCACTGTCCCTAAGCTTCTTTTGCACAGAGCTACCACTCTACCACTTGAGCCACAGTGCTCCTTCTGGCTTTTTCTTTTTTTTTGGTCCGGTTGTGGGGCCTGAACTCTGGGCCTGGGCGCTGTCCCTCAGCTCTTCAGCTCAAGGCTAGCACTCTACCACTTGAGCCACAGCACCACTTCTGGCTTTTTTTTTCTGCTTATGTGGTGCTGAGGAATCGAGCCCAGGGCCTCATGCATGCAAGGCAAGCGCTCTACCACTGAGCCAACTTCCCAGCCTTGGCTTTTTCTATTTGTGTGGTACTAAGGAATCAAACCCAGGTCTTCATGCATGCTAGGCAAGCACTCTACCACTAAGCCACATTCCTAGTCCATCTTTTTGGTTCTTTTTTGGAAATAAGAATATTACAGACTTTCCTGCCCAGACTGGCTTCGAACTGCAGTCCTTAAATCTCAATCTCCTGAATAGCTAGGATTACTGGCATGAGCCACCAGTGTCTGGCTTACTCCTGACTTTTTGCTAGTTAAATTGGAGATAAGAGTCTCACAGACTGTCCTTCCTAGGCTGGCTTTGAATGGTAATCCTCAAATCTCAGCCTCCTGAGTAGCTAGAATTATAGGCCACTACATGATTAGAGCTACTAATGCCCAGCACCTTTTTTAATTGATGTCTAACAATAAGTAGGATCCAAGCATAGTATGAGTTAGTGGATTAAAGTGCAAAAATCAAATATTCAGGAGAGCGAGAAAGTATTTTTAAGTTTATGTAAAGTCCATACATAACTTTTGGAATGGATTTTGAGGATATTTCACAAAGGACAGGACTCCAAGTATTTGTATGGGTGTATTTTACTAGAGACACTATATAAATTGGCTGAATTAGCTAACCATCTGTTCGTCTTTCAATTTTCTTTATTAATTTATCTGATCTTGGATTAAATGTTGGCTCATAATTAAATGACACAGAAAGAACATGAAGGGTGCTAATGTAATTGGACATATTAATAATAGGAACTTATACAACAAGTGCTGGGCCCAATCTACTGTGTATGCTTACCTGTCTCCTTATTACATCCCTAGGTGGAAATATCTCTCTAGGCCTGCCATATCTCTAGCACCCAGCTATAATTTGCTCTTGAAAGACATAAATGCTGATAAAAACAGCTTCAGTTGAAATGAGTTGATCTCAGTGTGCTTGAGAGAAACCCAAGGGAGTCTGAGTGCAACAGCAGAAAGGCAGTATGTACGATTATTAATGATGCAGAAAGGCAAGCGTGCTAGGAGACCTTAGGGGATTATCAATTGTGCATACCTTTCTGACAATCACTTTAAAATAATGAAGTTCTTGGCCAGGTGCTGGTAGTTCATGTCTGTAATCCTTGCTACTCAGGAGGCTGAGATCTGAGGATGGCAGTTCAAATCCAGCCAGGACAGAAAAGTCTATGAGACTCTTATCTACAATTAACCATCAAAAACCTGAAAGTGGAACTGTGTCTCATGTGGTATAATGCCAGCCTTGAGTTGGGCACTGAGTTCAAGCCACACTACTGGTAACAAATAAAGTGATGAGGTCCTTAAGAATTAACTCTAAAGACAGTCATGTATGGCTGGAAAGAGGAATTTGACTTCAGCAATCCCATTAGGAAATAGGATTTCTTGCAATGAGTTAGAAAAACCCATGATATGAGTCAGTTAAAAGAAATCTTGAACATTTTGAATGAAGGTGAAACTTAGACCACTGGCAGGCAGCTGTGTTATATTACCACCTATGTCTAGTTAGTTCCTTCTGGCACCCCTGGAAATAATGTTTGATGCCTAATTGAGAGAAACTGTGATTCCAAAAGAGATTAAATGAATTCTTGAGGATACAGACTGTCATTGTAATTTGTTGATGAAGAGAGTCACCAAACCCATTGAATTGTCCATGGAGAGCAAAATTCTGTTTCTGGGAGAATTTCAAAGTCTGTGTTACAACCAAACATTTGCATAGATTGTCTAATAGCTATTTATTGCATTATGACATATTTTCCATGTTGATCAGAACAACAAAACAAACATAAACTCTATCAATCCTGGACAATGGTGGAAAATAAGAAATTTAATAAGGTAATTTCCATGTGGATGCTCATCTATGGGAAGTTTTATATTGAAACAAATTTAT
Organism: Dipodomys spectabilis; assembly: GCF_019054845.1. NCBI lineage: Eukaryota > Metazoa > Chordata > Mammalia > Rodentia > Heteromyidae > Dipodomys > Dipodomys spectabilis. The sequence goes on from NW_024870775.1 coordinate 3,654,395, forward strand.
GAACTCGTCAGTGGTAGACACCCATTCAGCTATTTATTATTTTATCTTCTTTTATGGGATGCTCAGGCAGGTGTGGCCACATTTAGGCATGCAAAGTTTGTTCTACTTGTAGGTCATGACGGAAACATGGCATGGAAGGCAGGGCCATGTGGAAAAACACTGGGCTGGTCAGGAGGCAGGAGACAGGAGTGAGTAGAATGCATTAGGCTAGAGACTTTATTGGGGTTTCTGAAAGCAGGGCAATGCAGGGCAAGGGATCAGTTTAAGACTAGCTAGTTTGAATAATTTTGAGGGTTGAGGCTCTAAGCTTTTGGGATCGCCCCTGTCAGTCTGCTTTCTAGGTAAGTCAGAAGAGTTCACAGGAAAGATAGAGGAAAAGTGGCTCTAGATGATTAGTTTTTACATACTCTTGCTTGGACCTTTGGCTGTCACTAAGAACTGACTAGCCTAGGGAGGCTCAGATTTTTCTGCATCCCAAAAGGTTTTTTTTTTTTTTAAACTATTCTAGTAAGTAGATTACACCAGATATATTTACTTTCATTTGGGAAGATTAAAAACATCTATTTGCCATCTTTTTGTATATTTTTTTGTAAAGATACTGTACAGAGGGATTACAGTTACATGGACATCTTTATACTCTGACTCTGTGATGCAGTCTGGTATACCCCTGATGTCTCTACTGACCATATGATGCTGACAGACCTTGAAGAGTAGAAGTCACAACTTCACTAGTTATTCTGGTAACACGTGGAAATGAAGAATACTGCACAACAACTCAATGCAATGCTTCCAGAGCTCTGACATTCAAAGGAATACTAGATATTTTTTCCAATAGGTAAAACTTGTTAAGTCAGAGAGCGTGTGGTCCATTATGGTGGTGCCTCTTGTTCACATTGTGCCTTGAACTCCTGCTCCCTTGCTTCTTCCCATAATGCTATGAGTTTCCATTCAAATACTCCTTTTCCCATAATGTCCTGACTCAACCAATGAAAAGAGCCAAGGTAGCACAGGCTCAAACCATCAATCAGCACAAAGCCCAGGGGAGGAGATATGGAAGAAGCTCCTTAATATAAAACCTCCCTCCAAGGGGACTTCAGTAGTCTCCTCTTTGGGGTCCTTCTCCAAATGGAGAGTCTTGTGTTACTTTTCCTTTCATGGCTTTCATTTCACTTTCAAATGAGCTTACTCAGTTTATCTTTACAAAAAAATAAAGGGAAGACATGTTACTGAATATTGAGTCTTCTACCACTAGGAAAGAGGCCCCATGCATGGTGAGTTCCTTTGGGTATTATCTATCCTGTTTGAACTCTCGAAGCTGCCAGCCTTGACTAAAAGAGATAATGATTCTTTAATGGACATCCTCCAATTTTTCTCTTCTAGCTTAGAACATTTGATAGTTTGTTGCTCATAGAAGCACAACAAAGACTCCAAGGATGACAGGGAATCATTCTTTCTTGGGAAACAGTTCCTTCCCTGCTCCTGGGATTTGATCTAAACATACAATCATGAACTGTCTAATACAAGTCTGCCCCAGTCAGGTCTTTAGGTCACAAGAATAAGAATTAATTATGGGGCTGGGAAGTTGGCTCAGTGGTAGAGCACTTGCCTTGCATGCATGAGGCCCTGGGTTCGATTCCTCAGCACCACATAAGCAGAAAAAAAAAAAAAGCCGGAAGTGGCGCTGTGGCTCAAGTGGTAGAGTGCTAGCCTTGAGCTGAAGAGCTGAGGGACAGTGCCCAGGCCCAGAGTTCAGGCCCCAGGACCAGACCCTCCCCCCCTCCCCCCAAAAAAGAATTAATTATGGCACTAGGCCTGAGTAGGCTCTGAGGAATATACTCAAAATGTGCCTTCTTTTGCTGTACTTCTGCCATTCCTTCCGCTTCTGACCATATAGAGATGACTGAAGTTAAAAAGAAAAAAAAAACTCAACTTATCCCTGTCCATAAATGTTCCTGGTGTCAAATTTCTGTAACCTTAGTTACTTAGGAGGCTGAGAGCTGAGACCAAGGATGGAAATCAGATTGAGCAGACAAATCTGAGAGACACTAATCTCCAATTAACCAGCAAAGTGCTGTAAGTGGAGGTGTGGTTCAAGTGGTCGAGTTCCAGTCTTGAACAACAAAAAAAAGCCAAGTGAAAGTAGGAGTTCAAGTTTCAGTACCGACATGTGAGCAGCGTGTGCATTCACACATGCATGCGTGCACATGCATGCATCACACACACACAAAAGGCAAAGAAGTAGGCAAGCAAGGCATTTCAACACAAGTAGTGAGGAAGGAAAACTTGGTGAGCAGAATTTTGATTAGTATATTAGGATATTTCAGTATCAGTCAGGTCCTCTAACACCTACCTTTGATGGTTAAATTAAAAGAGAGAGAAGGTTTATTTAGATTCACCGTTCTGGAGGTTTTATTCCACTAGGCCTCTTTTCCCTTAGTGGCTATGGTAAGGCAGCACAGTATGCTGAAAGAATATGGCAGAGCAAAATTGATGGCCTCATAGCTGAGAAATCAAAAGGGGAAAAAGAAATAGAGCAGAGACATTCACTGACCTAAAGATGGCCCAATAGACTCCACTCCTACACATTTTCACCAGCTCTCCAAAGCACCAACTGAGGATCAAACGTGTAATATATGAACATTCCAAACTAGAGAAATCTCTTTATCCTAGAAGGGGAGACTTTTATGAAAGAATAAATTCAACACCAATTTTTGGACAGTGGTTCTAGCCACATGGCCAAGCCTTTAGAAAATAAGAAGATTGGAAGAGTTGGAAGATCTAGATGGAGGAAGCATAACTCTCTGGAAAGGCATGAAGGGTAAGAATCATTATATCTCATTTGAATGGTGGTTGGTTAGTCCATTTAATGTTATCATTCATATGCAAGACTGAATAATTGGTTAAGGATAAAAGCTCATGATTCTAGAGGCTGGAAAAATCTGAGTGCATGGCACTTCCATCTGCTCAGCCTGTGCTGAAGGCCTCTTTGCTCACTCCTAACAATATGGAAGGCTTCACATGGCAGGAGAATACCAAATGGTCTGTGATAGCAGACATTTTCTCTTTTTCTTTTCTTTCTCTGGTACCAGTACAAGGGCTTGAACTTATTGTCCTTGAGCTTTTTTTTTTCTTTCTCACAGCTGAAACTCTACCATTTGAGCCACAGCTCTACTTTGCTTTTTTGGTGGTCAATTGGAGATAAGACTTTTTTTAAAATACCGTTTGTTATTGTAAAAATACTGTACAGAGGGGTTATAGTTACATGAGCAAGGTAATGAGTACATTTCCTATCAAGCATTGCTGACTTCCAACAGTGATCCTCAGATCTCAGAGCCTCCTGAATTGCTAGGATTACAGGTGTGAGCCACCAGTGTCTGGCAAGGTAACTTAAAAAAAAATTAGCAGTAGTGACATAGAGAAGGCAGTAAGATTAAAATTCAGAGTCTTGGGGTTAATCTTGCTTTTGCTATTAGTTTGTTAAACAGCTTGAGAAAAGCTACCTTCTCTTAGGACCTTACTTTTTTCATTTGTAAAGGGTCTAATGACTTCTGTACAATGCATCAGTCACACAGACAACAATGAAAAGTTCACTCCCTGGGGTTGTGCTTTGTGGGAGCCCCACGGCAGCTAGCTTCCTTCCATGATGGATCCCAGGAAGAACTATGAATTTCTCAGCTTGGAGTCAAGGTTGACTGATCTCGTTCCCCACAATCAGAAGTGCAATTCCTGGGTCAATAGTATGTGCTTGAAATCAGTGATACAATATCCCCAGTGAATTGAACAGCACTGGTGTCATAAGCTTGTTGCTTGTGAGATTGCAATTCTTGACCAGCAGGAAGCAGCAAATATAAATCTAAGCAGAGGGACGCAGAATGCTTACATACCTTCTAAGTTCTAATGTCTAAAAGGGTTGGCCAACCAATTTGATCACTGGTCTACTGAACTTTGAGGATGCCCACAGCAATTTTCTGAGAGCCTACAAGAACATGAAAGAAGACTGGGAGAAATTTGGGGACCAATCGGGGCTAAGAAAAAGTGGACCTTTCATGCATATCCAAGTGAAATTAACTATCAGAGACCATTGCCTAGCACCATCACCCCCTTCATATCTCCTTCTGCTTGCTTATTGCACTTGTGATATCAACATCCCTTCCTTTTCTAAGAAAACTTACTTTTTTGTCAGTTGTGGGACTTGAACTGTGAACCTGGGTGCTCTCCCTGAGCTCTTCAGCTCAAGGCAAGCGTTCTACCATTGGAACCACAGTACCATTTCAGGTTTTCAGGTTGTTAATTGGAGAGAAGAGTCTCATGGACTTTCCTGCCCGGGGTTGGCTTTGAACCGTGATTCTCAGACCTCAGCCTCCCTAGTAGCTACCGTTACAGGCATGAGCTACCAGTGCCTGGCTAAAAAACTTTCTAAAAACAGTTCTTTCTTTAGTTCTTTCTGGCTGGTACTGGGGCTTAAACTCGGACTGGGGCACTGTCAGCCTTTTTTTTCCTCTCAAGGCTGGTGCTCAACCACTTGAACCATATTTCCACTTCTGGGTTTTTGCTAGTTCATTGGAGATAAGAGTCTTTTGGATTCGTCTGCCCAAAATGACTTTGAACAATGGTTTTCAGATCTCAGTCTCCTAAGTAGCTGGGATTACAGGTGTGAATCATCAGTGCCCCAAGGACTTATTTGTGTTTTGAGGTAAGATCTCTCTGTGTTGCTCAGTCTAGTCTCAAACTTCAGGCTTCAGTAATGCTTCCACACCTACTTACTGACTAATTAGAACTGTGGGTGTACACTACCACTCCTGGCTCTTTTTTCTTTTCTTTCTTTTTTTTTGCCTGTTGTGGGGCCTGAACTCTGGGCCTGGGCGCTGTCCCTCAGCTCTTCAGCTCAAGGCTAGCATTCTACCACTTGAGCCACAGCACCACTTGCAGCTTTTTCTGCATATGTGGTGCTGAGGAATCGAACCCAGGGCCTCATGCATGCAAGGCAAGCACTCTACCACTGAGCCACCTTCCCAGCCTTCTCTTTTCTTTTGATATAAACTCTACTGGCACTAAGCTGATAGCTAGTTTTTAGCCACATTTTTTTTTGAGTCCTGAATGCAGAATGGGAAGAGATGTATACAATCTGCCCACACCAGTATGCTCCCTCTCCTCACTGAAAATGTCATATTTACTGTTTAAAACAGAAGAATTTCAGTCACTTGCCAAAAGTCCAGCAAATACAAATCCAGAGAGGATTTGATCCAAAGGGCAAGGTGCTCAGAAACAAAATAGAACAAAAACCTGACTAAGTTCAGTACCACTAACTCAAACACAATTCACACCAGTTTGAATAGAAATGAGGGATAGAGTTTGGAATCCTTTGAAAAGTACCTGGAGCGTTAAGAAGCACTGAATTTTCTTTGCAAAAGTGACATTATTTAAATCATTAAAAAAAATTGAACTGTACCTTAAGATACTATTCATTTGTATGAACAGGAAGCTGATTATATTCTTAAATACACATATAACCTTTAAAATAGCAAATATTTATTAGGTAGGACCTAAAGCCATTTTACAGCATGGCCACAGGTACCATACTTTGTGAAAATAATGCACAGAACAGATGTTTAACATTGCTATTTTAAGACAGGGCCTCACTAAGGAGCTCAGCCTCAAATTGGTTCTCCTCCTGCTTCTTCTGCTCAAGTAGCTGAGATTTCAGTCATGCATCACCACACCGAGGCTGTGTACATTATTATTACCATTTGTCTTTCTCGGCTGACTATTCAAGTCTTTCTTCTAATAAGGTAGGTGGTACACTGTCATTATTATCTAGATAAATCATCAGAGCATCTAGTTTCCAGTATCCTGGGAAACCTTCAGGAAAAGTCTATTGGGCCTTTCTTTATAGGTTGCTAGGTAACACCTTTCTGCTGGGATGTTGACCATGTTTCTCAGATTTTATTAAAACACCTGTGGACTGGGAACCAGTGGCCAAAAACCATAATGCTAGCTACTCAGGAGGTTGAGATCTGAGGATCCTAGTTGAAAAGCAGACTAGGCAAAAAAGTCTGGAACGGTATCTCTAGTTAACCAGCAAAATCTGCAAGTGGAGATGGGGCTCGTATGGGAGACTACCAGTCTTGAGCAGAAAAGCTAATGGACAGTGCCTAAACCCTGAGCTCAAGCCCCAGTATCTCACACACACATACACACACACACACACACACACACACACACACACACACACACACACACACACACACACACACACACACACACACACACACACACACACACACCCCTGGGTTTACATTTCTTTAGGGATGGGAGCTCAGGGAGGACAGAGGATTGAATAGAGAGGAATTTATGAACTTCCTTCCCTTCTCTTGCTCATCTACCTGACTAAGGGGAGACTTTGTGCTGTAAGCAGAGAGCAATAGAATAGAAAAAGAGCATCTTTTTCAAACTGAATCCTGTTACCGCCTCACTGGGTAATCACTGATAAGCCTCCTAAACCTTAAGCATCCAGTACCACTAGCTGGTTAGATCAGGAATTTGTGCCAGTGGTAGAAAATTAGATTTAAGAAATGGGAGGTATTTTGCTCCATACTTCCTCCTGAACTGTTCAAGGGCAATTACTCACAACACTAATAAAGTGGTGGATCATTTTTCTTTCAATTTATTGATTTTTTTTTGTTGTTTCATTTTTTTTAGTGTGAAAATACTGTCCAGAGGGGTTGCAATTACATGGGCAAGATAATAAGTACATTTCTTATCAAGCATTGTAGCCTCCTCTTTTGTTTCCCCTTCCCATCCTCCCCCCACCCCCCCCCCCACCCAATCCTCCCCACTTCCTCCTCCGCCCTCCCACACCAAAGTTGTAAAGTTCGTTTTTGACATAACAACTTGTACATCTCATTGTTGCAATGGGCAATTTATTGATTTTTAACCATGCTGGAGATCTAGCTCTTCTGCAAATCTGTAAGAGATGGTTTACGCTTTAGGTTTATCCTTTTTATTTGTACTTTAAAGGCGACTACAACATTCCAACCCAAATCCAAATCAAAACCTAGCTTCTTCAGGTGGTTAATTGAAGCAGAGAAAGAGTTGCTTCTAATTACCAGCTGTCTCCTGATTGCTGGGTTATCTGCATTCATCCATGACTACTGGATTCATAATTTATGAAGCCCTCTACTGCCACTTGTCTTACTCGGCCACATTTTAGGTGTCTTCACGCCAAAGACTGCTTCACACAATGCTTAGTTATGGCGATGAGTTATTCCTGAAGTAAACGTTTGTGGGAAAGGAAGTCATTTCCCACTTCTCTGCTTCTCTCCTGGTTAGAGTCAGTGCAACGCCAGCACCTTTTCCCCACGCACAGGAAAAAATCAGAAAGTGGCAGGAACCTGGATACCCGCTGAACCTGACTTCTCCGACGAAACAAGACATTAGTGAATTCTCAGACTTTTGCACTACAGTGGTGAGATCCTTTATTGTCTCTGAGCTTTGTTGCTCTCATTTCTTGGCAGCAGGTACTGAACCTTCCAGTTTCTCAAGAGTCTTGGGAAAGGTCCCTTCAGGAAGAGGATTCTGGCTCTGGCTTCTGGCAAGATTTGATTGCAGGCTACAGCAGATGATAGTCAAGGTTTCCATAAAGATGTTGTTTTGTTCCTGGAATGTAAGAGGCAGCTGGAATGGAAAATGAGAAGTATAACCAAAAGAACATGAATACTAAGAATGTCAAGAGTGTCTTAAGAAGACTCCTAAGCAAAGTGTATTTGACCCAACTATTCCCCCATGAAAGACAGTCTCAAGGATTCCAACTTCTTGGGGGTGGAAGGACAATGAGCAATGATCTATGGGACACAAAGTGCTGGCAGGTTTGTGTGACCAGGGTTAGACTTGGCATTGCCACCTAATATGGTGATACTAGACAACTCATTTACCTTTTGTGATCGTCAGTTTTCTACAAAGAAAAATGAATTGAACAAAACTTTCTAATGTTCCTTCTAAGGTTCCTTCTAGCTCTAAGTACCTATTGCTCAGTTATGAATGTTTTCTTTTAGAATCCCACTTACTCTTCTTGCTAAATCACGGACCCATTGTAGTGCTCAGAAGTAAATAATATTCATGAGATTCAAGGTTTCTAGTGTCTGATTGTCTCCCTTGGGTGCTTTAGTATTTATTACCTTTTACCCTCTCTCTCACTAATTTACACTATCATGGTTCATGCCTCTCCTACCTTCTTGATTTTTGAGTGAAGAATAGAAAGATTATATTGGAGCAGATAGAGTTGAATAAGCTATGAACTAAGAGGGACTTAGGGTGAAATTTTAACTCAGCTATTTATTTTCTGTGTGACCTTAGGTAATCATTATTGAAAATTTCTTCTAAATTGGAGATATACATGTTGTATCACATAGAATTTTTCTTTGTACTAGTACTGGGGCTTGAACTCAGGGCTCAGGGTATGTTCTTTGGCTTTTTCCATTCAGGACTGTCACTTTACCACTTAGTCACACCTTACTGATTGATTGACTAGAGATAAGAGTCTCTCAGATTTGTTTTCTCAGTCTGGGCTTCAAACTGCAATCCTCAGCTCTTAACATCCTGAGTGGCTGGAATTATTGGCACTCAACCCACATAGAATTCTTGAGATGATCAAATACCCTACACATCCTAGAGACAAATAATGCTTCACCTATTCAAAACTCACATTTCCATTCACTTCATTCTTTGAGACCTCCACAACCACATGCTAGGGTTTCAGTTTGTCTAGCACGTCATTTGAATTAGTATTTTTTTTTTTAATGTGTCGGTATTGGGGCTTGAACACAGGACTTGGGCACTGTGCTTCTATAGAGCCAGTGCTCTACAATTTGAGCCACGTATCAACTTGCAGTTTTTGCTGGTTAATTGGAGATAGTGGTCTGCCGGGGATGGCTTTGAACTGTGATCTTCAGATATTGTCCTCCTGAGTAGCTAGGTTTTATAAATATGAGCCACTAGTGCCTGGCTGAATTTGTATATGTGTGTATATGTGTGCCAGTACTGTGGTTAGAAATCAGGACCTCGGTACTACCTTTTTGTTTTTTCACTCACAGCTATTGTTTTGCCACTTGAATCATAGCTCTACTTCTGGCTCTTTGGTTAACCACCAAAGAGGTGGTTGGAAATAAGAGTCTCTCAGACTTTCTTAATAGAGTTGTCTCTGAACCTTGATCTTCAGATCTCAGCCTCCAGAGTAGCTAGGATTACAGGTGTGAGCCACTGGTATCCTGCTTGAATTATTTCCTTTTATCACATGTAAGCTGCTAGTTAGGTTACCATGGCAAAACAGGAATCATCCTTAAAGCATGGCCCTGGAAATTCACTTCAAGGCCATATTATCCGACCACCTCTCATAGTTGTTATTGCCCTTACTCCAACATCTCTACTTTGACAATTTTTCAGTCTCAGTAAGGATGCTCATCTTTTGGTCCTGATGTATTTTCACCATCGCGTACTGTATACTGTTATCATGTCCCTTATCTCAGGTTAGCATCCATCACCAAGTTCTGTAATCACCTTTGGTACATGCTGTGAACTTGGTAAGGCTCCCTCCAGTGCTTACTCCCTTGATTAAATCTAAACCTCTAATATCCTCATTTGAGTGTGACTAATTATTGCAGGACAATACCACATGAGTGTGTTGACTGGTATTTGCTTTAGTTTTAGGATCATACATCTCAGTTGTACATTCAACGGTACCCAGTAGCTTCATTAAGTTTCCTTAGTTAGTTGGTTCTCCCATTATCTTATATGACCACCATCTTCACTTTCCTCAAATCATTTATATTCTTCTCCGTCTGTTTTATATCCAACAAAAACCCACGAGCACATATATGATTCTTCATCGGTCTGTACTTCCATCATCTCATTAGTCATTCAACAGTGTTCTTGAGCTTTAACTTCTCTTACCTGCTCCAAGGCTTTCTTCCTGAGTTCATGCCCCTTCTTCCCCATTGGACTTACATGTGACATGCATCACACTGGCTCTGGGATACAAAGGCTAACAAGATACTATTTCAACGAGGTCCTGGTGTTCACATATATAATATTAGTTATTTAGGAGGATGAGATCTGAGAATCATGGATCAAAGCTAGCTAGGACAGGAAAGTCTGTGAAACTTTTACCTCCAATTAACCAACAAATAGGAAACAGGGAAATAATTCCAGTGTTCAGTGGAATTCAGCAGTAGCACTGTAAACCATGTTATTTTCTTGGGGTTAATTAACTTTCTTGGGTTCTTACGTTTGCTTATTTTTGAGACAGAATAATTTTTGTAGCTTAGGCTGGTCCTCAAAACTTTCAGTCCCATAGCTAGCAAGATCAATAGAAAGCCCACAGATTGGGAGAAGATCTTCACTAGCCATAGAACGGACAAGGGTCTCATATCTAAAATATACTTGGAACTCAAAAAATTAAATCCCCCAACAACAAATCCTCAAAGAAACAACTTTCCAATAAATAAGTGGGCTAAAGACTTAAAGAGAAACTTCTCTGAAGAGGAAAGAAGGATAGCCAATAGACACATGAAGAAATACTTAACCTCCCTAGCCATAAAAGAAATGCAAATCAAAACAACATTAAGATACCACCTCACCCCAGTTAGAATGGCTATAATCAAGAACTCTAACAACAACAGATGCTGGAGGGGATGTGGACAGAAGGGAACCTTACTGCATTGTTGGTGGGAGTGTAAACTTGTTCAACCACTTTGGAAAGTAGTATGGAGGTTCCTCAAAAGACTCCACATAGAGCTCCCCTATGACCCAGCAATCCCACTTTTGGGCATTTACCCAAATGTTTACAAACAAGACCACACAAAAACTACCAGCACAACTATGTTTATTGCAGCATTATTTACTATAACTAAGATATGGAACCAACCCAGATGCCCCTCAGTAGATGAATGGGTCAAGAAAATGTGGTATATATACACAATGGAATTCTATGCCTCCATCAGAAAGAATGACACTGCCCCATTTGTTAGAAAATGGAAAAACTTGGAAAAAAATATATTAAGTGAAGTAAGCCAAGCCCAAAGAAACATAGGTCCCATGGTTTTCCTTATTTGCAATATCTAGTATATGTATGAGTCAAGCGGAAAAGGTCAGATAATGTGATGTTAGGAAAATGAACCCTTAGATATGTATTTTAATGCTTTTTTATTTCATGCATTTGTTTCTAACGCATTTATAAGATTATCTCTTTGTTGCTTGGTATGTCCCTCCCCCACAGTATAACCTCTGCTTTCACTATATTTGATGTCAGTATAACTTGTGGAGGAGATGGGGAAAAACAAGTCTTTTAAGGATACAGGTGGACCTGTTGCAACAATGAGAAGTACAAGGTCATGTTGAAAACGAGCTTTACAATGTTGGTGGGGGGGGGAGGGGGGAGGTAGGGAAGGGATGTGAAGGGTAAACAAAGGAGGAGGCTGCAATGCTCGATAAGAAATGTATGCATTATCCTGCCCATGTAATTGTAACCCCTCTGTACAGTATGTTCACAAAAAAAATAAAATTAAATTAAAAAAAAAAAGAAAATGTGGTATATATACACAGTGGAATTCTATGCCTCCATCAGAAAGAATGACATGGCCCCATTTGTTAGGAAATGGAAAGGCTTGGAAGAAATTATATTAAGTGAAGTAAGCCAAGCCTAAAGAAACATAGGTCCCATGGTTTCCCTTATCTGTAATATCTAGTATATGTCTGAGTCAAGCAGGAAAGGTCAGATAAGGTGATGTTAGGGCAATGAACCCTAAGATATGTATTCAAATTTTTTTTTTCATGCATTTGTTTCTAACACATTTATAAGATTATTTCTTTGTTGCTTTTATGTCCCTCCCCACAGTATAACCCCTGCTTTCACTGTATTTTATTTCGGTATAATTTGTGGAGGGGAAAAACAAGTCATTTAAATAGGAATACAGGTGGACCCGTTGTAACAATGAGAAGTACAAGTGTTATGTCGAAAATGAACTTTACAACTTTGGTGGGGGGGGGTGGCGGGGAGGATTGGGTGGGGGGGGTGGGGGGAGGCTGGGAAGGGATGTGAAGGGTAAACAAAGGAGGAGGCTGCAATGCTTGATAAGAAATGTACTCACTATCTTGCCCATGTAATTGTAACCCCTCTGTACAGTATATTCACAATAAAAAAAATAAATAAAAATAAAAAAAAACCTTTCAGTCCCTCTGCCTCTGCTTTTCTTGTTATTTTAATAGTAATTTCACTTTTCTCATATTGAAATCCCAGATTCTATTTTACTTTTTATAAAGAGAAATCCTCTTATTTATGTAAGAACAGTCATTTTACTACATGGAAAATTGGATAAATGTGTGGCTTGTTATGAGTAACCCAAGTATTCTTTTTACTTTATTTACTCAGACTTTATCTTACAGAAGCTTTAAAACTTTTTACAAAGTTAGATTTACCTATTTCTTTATAATTTTGTGTTTTGTCATTTTGCTTAATAAGATCACCCTTCTTAAAATAATACTTCTCCATTCATTCAGTCATTCATTTAACAGTATATAATGAATGTCTACAATGATCTGAGAATTGCTATTGGCTTTGAGCCTACAGATAAAAGAACTTCCCTCAGGCAATTTTCAATATTAGTTGAATAAGAAAGACAGCCATATTGAACACATCCACGTAGTATAATTTCAGATTTTCATAATGGCCTTAGAGGACATAATAGAATGCTATGACTGATATCACCTGGGACAGGAGGCTAAGAAAACTGAGTCCTGAAGCTAGGGACCAATGCTTCATGCTTGTAATTCTAGCTACTCAGGTGGCTAAGATCTGAGGACTGAAGTTCAAAGCCAGCCTAAGCAAACAAACCTAACAGTCTCTTATCTCCAATTAACAAAAATCCTAGAAGTGGAGCTGTGGCTCAAGTGGTAGAGCACCAGCCTTGAACAAAAAAGCTTAGTAAAGAACAGCACCCAGGCCCCACTTCCCTCGCAAAGAAAAGAAAAGAAAAGAAAAGAAAGAAAGAAAGAAAGGAAAAAGAAAGGAAGAAAGGAAGGAAGCTAGCTAGCAAGCTAACTAGCTCAGACTTGAATGATGAAACATTGCCAAAATCAGGCCTAGGACTGGGATTGTACCTCCCTAGAAGAGGTAGAGTGTTTGTTTAGCATGGGTATAATCTCCATCATAGAAAAAGAAAGAAAGAAAAAAAGAAAGGAAGAAAGAAAGAAAGAAAGAAAAAGAAAGGAAGGAAGGAAGGGAAATAAAGGAAGGAGAGAGAGAGAGAGAGAAAGAGAGAGAGAGAGAGAGAAGTCAATTAGCTATGTCAAGGGAAAAAAATGTAAGCAGAAGGGAAAGATAGTGCGCTAAAACAGGAAGACTGGTGTCAGAGCCCCAGGGGACAGGTTGCAGACGGAGCTCTGAGTACAATGAAGGTGTGCCATGTAGTTTTGGAGGTAGAATCATTTCATACTATGGAAGGCACCGAATTTTAAGAACTGTGAGAAACCACTGACCTGTTTTAAGTGGAGAGGACATGAGAAAGCACTTGGTCCCTGACAACTAGTAAAGCAGACAACTCCCTTAGGAGGAACTATATAAACTCACCTGACTGATAATAATCTGAGATTTTTGTTTAGGAAATCAAAGTCAAACTCCTATTTCTCCACTTAAATTTCTGATCAGGAATAATGACATAAATGTATGTTCTATTATTTCAGTATATTTTCAATAGTGGCATATTAGAGGCTCCTGTAGATACTTTAAATATCTATAGATTTATTTGCTTTGGAGAATGCTATATTTAAAAAGTAAACTGCAATGTTCTGGGTGTTCTATGAACTCAAAAGCAGGACTTTTTCTTTTCTGTTTCAGTAAATGCATGTAAATAAATATAAATAACAACGTTATATCGGATTTTATAATGAGAAACATCCTTTACCATAATGAACGAAAATTCACTGGGGAAAGACAGGACATAAACACAAATAGTAATAATACAAACAACAACAACTAAACATTTTTTTGGGGGGGGAGATGGGGGGTTTCTGGTCCTGGAGCTTGAACTCAGGGCCTGGGTACTATCCCTGAGCTTTTTCTTTCTCTTTTTCTCTCTCTCTCTCTCTCTCTCTCTCTCTTTTTTTTTTTTTTTTACTCAAAACTAGCACTCTGCCACTTTGAGCCACACCTTCACCTCTGGCTTTTTGTGGTTAATTGGAAATAAGAGACTTACTGATTCTACCCTGGGTGACGTTAAAACACAAGTTTCAGATCTCAGCCTCTTGAGTAGCTAGGATTACAAGTGTGAGCCACCAGTGACCAAAACAACAACAATAACAAAAGCTCTTTCAAGAAGGTTAAATAAAGCGTTCTTACACTTCACAAGGGTACTATCCTTGGACACTGGGGTGACCAGGGAAGAACTGATGATATACAGCATACAGAACTTCATAGCGGATAAAACTGTAGAGCCTGCTATTGGAAAAGGGATCCTATACAGGCAAGAACATATTTGTAGTGAGCCAACAATAAAATTGGAGTTAGACTGAGGTAGATTCAGGGGACTTGGGGAGGGCATGGTATAATGGTAGCTGGTTAGGACAAGAGTGTAGTGGGTAAGGCCTAGGGCCTGGATTGGAGCAGACCCTATGGAAATGTAGGCTTAAGATGCATCTGGAGACAGTGGCTCTATTGGGTACTGTTTGTCCTCAGAGACCCAGAACCTTCTAGATCCCTATTGCTACATTTGAGCACCTTTCTCTGGAAGGCATCTGTGTGCTTTTGTCTCTAGAAGTTCAGATCTGGTTCTCTTTTGCAGAGGACCCTTTTTCTCACATTGCTTGGGTTGCTTTACTTTGTGGGTCAAGATGCTAGTAGTTCCACAGTTTATATCCTTCCAGGCCCTCCCTAGGTAGGTGATGGAAACAGCTTTGCTGGCGTCAGGGAAGGACAACTTCCCCTTCAGAGTTCCCTATGGAATCAGGCTCAGTCTGCTCCAGGGGATTTGGGCTGAAATTAGGCCCTTCCACCCTCCACTTCTTTTTTTTTTTTTTTTAAGTTTTATTTTATTTGAGAACATACTGTACAGAGGGGTTACAATTACATGGGCAGGATAATGCATACATTTCTTACCAAGCATTGCAGCCTCCTCCTTTATTTACCCTTCACATCCCTTCCCAGCCTCCCCCCTCCCAATCCCAATCCCAATCCCAATCCCAATCCTTCCCCGGCCTCCCCCCCCCCCCCCCCCCCCCTCCGCCCAGCACCGACGTTGGTTTTGGACATGACAACTTGTACTTCTCATTGTTGCAACAGGTCCACCTGTATCCTTAAGCGACTTGTTTTTCCCCATCTCCTCCACAAGTTATACTGACATCAAATATAGTGAAAGCAGGGGTTATACTGTCCACCCTCCACTTCTATCTCTTTCTGTCTTACTTCCCCACTTCTTAATCTGAGTCTGATAGTAAATCTTCCTACTGAGTTCATTTCTGATTTATGCTGGCCAAGGTGACTGCAGATTTCCTTGGTAGATGCAGGAATGACCACAGGTGAAAAAAACCATTTATCCTCTTGGGATCAACTGAGACACAACTTTAGTGTGGGTAATTTGTCATTCTTTGTGAGTGTCCTATGCTCTTTTGAAAGTTCTTACATGTTTAGAATTTTCCATCTTCTTGCTTCTTACCTCATGGAAGTGGAACTCAGGAAATGGAAATTTCTAGCTTCTTTTTTTGGTGGATACCAAATCTGATGAACATCTTGGGAAAGAGGCTTTATGCAATCCTGTACTGTTTTTTGTTGAGTGAGTTGAAGTTGAGCAGTTGAAGTTTTGGGTATATTGGATGTAGTTGTAAATCTGTGGTCTTAAAAAAAAAAGCTTTCAAAAGTTGTTAGGACCAACACCTAACCCTAACTACTCAGGAGGCTGAGATCTGAGGATTGCAGTTTGATTCCAGCTTGGGCAGGAAAGTCTCCAATTAGCTACCAGAAGACCAGAAGTGGTGTTATGGCTCAAAGTGGTAGAGTACTAGACTTGAGCAAAAGAGCTCACGGAAAGTGTGCAGGCCTTGAGTTCAAGCCCTGGTGACCAGCAACAACAAAAATTTTGTTAGGCAGATATGACAATTGTGGTGACAGCGGTTGTCTGTGGTGTTTAGTGGGCCATTGGGGCATTAACCACAGCAATGGGATGAGTTTTCTCTTCAAACTAGTTCTGTGGCCTGGTTTTGAACACCGTTCCTGGAAATAATATTAGCATCTGTTTATCCAGCTCTCACAGCCAATATCTTTTCTATAAATTCCTATTCTGAATACTTGGACAACTGCCATTGTTTGTGCTAAGTAGCAGAAGCAACTTAAAAAAACCCCCAACACCCAACTTTGTTCTGTGCCATTTTGAGATAGTCTCTGCTGCAATCAACTTTGTAATCACCATGGGCTCCAAAAAGACCAAATGCAAAGATAAACAATCTTGGGTGGAAGACACACTACCTCTCAAAAAAGCAAAGTTTGCTTGGTACTGGTGGCTCATGAATATAATCCTAGTTACTCAGGAGGCTGAAATCTAAGGATCACAGTTCCGAGCCAGCTCAGGCAATGAAGTTCATGGGACAGTTACCATCAAAAAATCTGAAGTGGAGCTATGGCTCAAGTGGTAGAGTAATAGTCTTGAGCAAAAAATAATCACAGACAGCAGCACCCAGGTTCTTGAGTTCAAGTCCCAAGACCAGCACATGTGTATGTGCATTTGCACACACACAAATCCCCAATGTCTTATTATCTTAAAGTTCTTGCTATCTTCTAGCAAATAGTCAAAAATCCAGGAGATTGACCTTTTTTCCTGTTCCCTATCTTTTTTATCCCCTGCCCCAATTCTCTTGTTTTATCTTGAAGCCAATGTTTATGAAGACAACGGAAGATATACTGAAGTTCTGTCTTCCCATGTCTGCCATGTGCCAATCTTTTCTTTTCCATTA
The DNA here is from genome assembly GCF_019054845.1 of Dipodomys spectabilis. Classification (NCBI taxonomy): domain Eukaryota; kingdom Metazoa; phylum Chordata; class Mammalia; order Rodentia; family Heteromyidae; genus Dipodomys; species Dipodomys spectabilis. Next base: position 3,671,384 of record NW_024870775.1, read on the forward strand.
CCATGTCTCTTTATTTGACATATAAAGGTGAGCAGGGTTTGACCTAACTTAGACTTAGTCCTCTTGGATTTTGGGGCCTCAGTCTAAAAACTTAGTTTGTTGGTTTTTTTTTGGTCAGTTGTGGGGCTTGAACTCTGGGCCTGGGCACTGTCCCACAGCTCTTCAGCTTAAGGCAAGCGTTCTACTACTTGAGCCACAGCACCACTTCCTGTTTTCTGGTGATTTATTGGAGATAAGAGTCTCATGGACTTTCCTTCCTGAGCTTCTTTGAACCCCCATCCTCAGATCTCAGCCTCCTGAGTAGCTAGGATTATAGGCGTGAGCCACTGGCACCCGGTAAAACCTAGTTTTATTAGCCCGGGACATTAGAGGATGGGACCTAGTGGCACGGTAAATAACCTTTCTTTAGTCATATGAAAATGAGAGTGCTAGTAGATTGTGGTAGCTAGCCTGTAAGGGCCCCCCATGACCACTGCTTTTACTGTTCTTGCAATTCAGTTATCCCCCTCTGTGTTGAATAAGGGCTGGCATGTATGAGCAGAAGAATACAGAACCATGATCCTCAGATCTCAGCTAGGATTCCAGATGTGAGCCACTGCTGCCTGGCTTTCTTCTCTTCCTTTTATGGATGAAATAGACACTAATGAGCATTACAAAGCTGAGGAAATGAACTGATTCTGTCAGATACCAGAGGACAAGCTCCTCACTCAATGCTTTTTGCTCTGTACACTCAAGAACAACTGTTCTGAAAAATTTAAGAAGTGAGTCAACATGAGATGGGTCAAATGGAAAAGGAAAATGTCTCCTCAAGGAAATTCAGGACACTGAAACTTCACAATACAACCACGAAAATAGTCACAAAGACAAACTTTTCCCCTGTTTTGATTGTACACAGATAGATCAAACTCTTGGAGAACAGATAGTGTTTTGCATGACAAAATATTATTAAACTGGAGATTATACTCAAAAGTTACACATGTTCTAGTTTCTTTTGGAGGAAGGTAATGGGTAGTTAGTGGCTGGTTTGAGTATACTACCTTTAAGGTAGAACATTAAATACTAATGAAGTAACAAATATGCAGTCCCTATGTGTTAGAGAGCCCTTAGCTCTTGGTTTGGAAAATCAAAAGTTTCAAAGTAATATATAGAAGAGAAGGTTTGTAAAAACCTGAGCTGCTCCAGTGCTTAAGAATGTGATGATTAAAATCTTATAATATTTTTTTTTTGGGTCCAGTTGTGGGGCCTGAACTCTGGGCCTGGGTGCTGTCCCTCAGCTCTTCAGCTCAAGGCTAGCGCTCTACCACTTGAGCCACAGCACCACTTCTGGCTTTTTTCTTATGTGGTGCTGAGGAATAGAACCCAGGGCCTCAGGCATGCAAGGCAAGGGCTCTACCACTGAGCCAACTTCCCAGCCCCAAAATCTTATAATATTATAACAAAGACTAAAGGCAGGGAGCTGTGTATTTAGTATGTTTGAAGAAATTGCCAGGTGATGGCTCACGCCTGTAATACTAGCTACTCTGGAGGCTGAGTTGTACAAAGGAGTTTCACTTCAACAAGTCAGGTTATGAGTACAATACATCTTGATTAATGTCACTCCTTCCATCATTCTCCCCTATCTTTCTCAGTCCCACCTATGTTCTCAAATTATTACATATGTCATGCTCTCAAATTATTACATATGCATACTGATACATATTTTACATATGTATATTGAATATAATGATCTTTTCCCCCATTCTTCCTCTCTATTCATCTGCTCACTTTCCACTTGACCCCTCCCCAAGCTTTTAATTTTAAATGAAGGTAAAATAGGACATAACATTTTAAAAGGTAAAACAATAATTAATCATAATATATTCTTCCCTCCCTCTTTGCTCACCCCCGCCCCCCCCCCCCCCCCCATCCTGGGCTTCAACTCAGCCTGGGAACTGTTCCTGGGCTCCTTTTTGTTTGTTTAATTTTTTTATTGTGAAAATACCGTACAGAAGGGTTACAATTACATGGGCAAGGTAAAGAGTACATTTCTTATCAAGTATTGTTGCTTCCTCCTTTGTTTCCCCTTCCCATGTCTTCCATCTCCCCCCTTCCCTCGCCAAAGTTGCAAAGTTTGTTTTTCGACATAACATCTTGTACATCTCATTGTTGCAATGGGCCCACCTGTATCCTTATTTAAATGATTTGTTTTTTCCCTTCCCCTCCACAAATTATACCAACATCAAATACAGTGAAAACAGGGATTATACTGTGAGGGAGGGACATACAAAGCAACAAAGAAATCATCTTATAAATATGTTAGAAACAATCGCAAGAAAGAACAAACATTTGAATCCTTATCTTGGGGTTCATTTCGCCTAACATTAACTTATCCGATTGTTTCTACTTGTCTCAGACATATGCTAGCTATTGCAAATAAGGGAAACCATGGTACCTATGTTCCTTTGGGCCTGGCTTACTTCACTTAATGTAATTTTTTCCAAGTCTTTCCATTTCCTAACAAATGGGGCAATATCATTCTTTCTGATGGAGGCACAGAATTCCATTGTGTATATATACCACATTTTCTTGATCCTTTCATCTATTGAGGGGCATCTAAGTTGGTTCCATATCTTAGCTATGGTAAATAATGCTGCAATAAACATAGTTGTGCTGGTAGCTTTAGTATGGTCTTGTTTGTGATCATTTGGGTAAATGCCCAAAAGTGGGTTGCTGGGTCATAGGAGAGCTCTATGTGGAGTCTTTTGAGGAAACTCCATACTGCTTTCCAAAGTGGTTCAACAAGTTTACACTCCCACCAACAATGCAGTAGGGTTCCCTTCTGTCCACATCAGGAGGTTTGTTAACTCACCAGATATTGTCATATCCAAGTTCATTAACCAACGTTCTAGACTTAGAGTCACTGATAAACCCTAGTACAATATTACTGGAAGAACAACAGATATAGCATTTCAATTGTGAAATGAACCCCAAGATAGGGACATAATGTTTTTCTCTTTCTTGCTATTGTTTCTAACATATTTATAATGCACCATGTGAATTTTTTATTTCTTTGTATGTTCCTCCCCTATGGTATAATCCGTGTTTTCACTATATTTGATGTTGGTGCCCTGTGTCTTGTATATACACATTTCTAATTTGGGGAGGGGAAGGGAAAAAACAAAATGCTTAAATAGGGATACAGGTTGACCAATGGTAACAATGACATATACAAGACGCTATGTTGAAAAATGAACTTTAAAATTTAGGCATGGGGGTGTGGGGAGAAGGATGGGGGAGTGTAGTTGTGGAGGTGGTGAGGAAAGGGATGGTAGGGGAAAAACAAAGGAGAAGGCAACAGTGCTTGATAGGAAATGTACTCATTACCTTGTTCATGTAACTATAACCCCTCTATAGAGTATATTTTTGTTTTTTATTTTTGAATATTAATAAGTTATTTTTAATTGTGAAAATACCATACAGAGGGGTTACAATTACATGAGCAAGGTAATGAATACATGTCTTATCAAACACTGTTGCCTCCTCCTTTGTTTCCCCTTACCATCCCTGCCCTCCCATCTCTCCCACACCCCCCACGACTGCCCCCCCCATCCAAGTTGTAAAGTTATAAAGTTCAGTTTTTGATATAACGTCTTGTACATCTCATTGTTGCAATGGGTCCACCTGTATCCCTATTTAAATGATTTGTTTTGTCCCTTCCCCTCCACAAATTATACTAATATCAAATACAGTGAAAACAGGGGTTATACTGTGGGGGAGGGACATACAAAGCAACAAAGAAATCATCTTATGACTATGTTAGAAACAATCGCAAGAAAGAAAAAACATTTGAATTCTCATCTTGGGGTTCATTTTGCCTAACATCAACTTATCCGACTGTTTCTGCTTGTCTCAGACATATACTAGTTATTGCAAATAAGGGAAAGCATGGGACCTATGTTTCTTTGGGCCTGGCTTACTTCACTTAATATAATTTTTTCCAAGTCTTTCCATTTCCTAACAAATGGGGAAATGTCATTCTTTCTGATGGAGGCATAGAATTCCATTGTGTATATATACCACATTTTCTTGATCCATTCATCTACTGAGGGGCATCTGGGTTGGTTCCATATCTTAGCTATGGTAAATAATGCTGCAATAAACATAGTTGTGCTGGTAGCTTTAGTGTGGTCTTGTTTGTGATCATTTGGGTAAATGCTCAAAAGTGGGATTGCTGGGTCATAGGAGAGCTCTATGTGGAGTCTTTTGAGGAACCTCCATACTGCTTTCCAAAGTGGTTGAACAAGTTTGCACTCCCACTAACAATGCAGTAGGATTCCCTTCTGTCCACAACCCCTCCAGCATCTGTTGTTATTAGAGTTCTTGATTTTTGCCATTCTAACTGGGGTGAGGTGGTATCTTAATGTTGTTTTGATTTGCATTTCTTTTATGGCTAGAGAGGTTGAGCATTTCTTCGTGTGTCTATTAGCCATTCTTCTTTTCAGAGAAGTTTGTCTTTAAGTCTTTAGCCCACTTATTTATTGGGCAGTTGTTTCTTTGAAGATTTGTTGTTGGGGGATTTAATTTTTTGAGTTCCAGGTATATTTTAGATATGAGACCCTTGTCCATTGTATGGCTAGTAAAGATCTTCTCCCAGTCCGTGGGCTTTCTATTGATCTTGCTAGCTATGTCCTTTGCCATGCAGAAGCTCTGCAATTTCATGCAATCCCATTTTTCCAACCTTTCTTTTATTTGTTGTGTTTCTGGGTTTCTTTTATGAAAATTTCAGCCTGTGCCAAGGAGACCTAGGGTTTCTCCTATTCCGTCCTGTAATGTTTCAGAGTGTCTGCTTTGATACCTGGGCTCCTTTTTGCTTGAGCACTCTACTACTTGAGCCAGAACACTACTTTTGGCTTTTTTTTCTGTGTGCATGTGTGATTAATTGGAGATAAGAGCTGTGCACCAGTGGCTCACGTCTGTAATCCCAGTTACTCAGGAGGCTAAGATCTGAGGATCACTGCTCAAAGCCAGCTCAGGCAGGAAAGTCTGTGAGACTCTTACCTCCAATAAACACACACACACAGACACACACACACACAGACACACACACACACACACACACACACACACACACACACACACACACACACCAGAAAATCACAGTGGCCCTGTGACACAAATGGTAGAGCACTAGCCTTGAGCTGAAGAGCTGAGGGACAGTGCCTAGGCCCAGAGTTCAAGCCCCATAACTGAAAAAAAATAATGAATCTCATGTACTTTCCTGCCTGGGCTGACTTTGAACCAGGATCCTCAGATCTTAGCCTCCTGAGTAGCTAGGATTATAGGTTTGAGTCACAGGTGCCTGGCCGTAATATACTTTTTCTAGACATTCTGAAAAATGTGTTTATTTTCTTTTTATTATTTTATTTTGTAGTATCAATTATTTGAATATGGTGCTTCATTTTAACATGCCCATGTGTGGATACAATGCATCTTGATCATCTCCTTTATCCTCCTCCCTTCTGCCCCTTTATACTTTCCCACTGAGTTTCCCTATTCTCCACACACGCACAGAATTATGGCTATATTCACCATCCTTGCCCCTCTCAGCCCTCCTCTCTCCCATGATTCCCACATCCAAGTCTAGATATATTTCAACTTTCTAGTCTTCTATTATTACATTTCCTGTTAATTGCTCAAAAGGCTTTCACCATGGTACATCACACCTGCAATATAATATTTTAATCAGGTTCATCATGCATATTTGTATAAATGTTTACATCTATGTGTACATATAGATATATACACATAAATATATGTCTCTATATATGTATAATCCTGGATGTACTTACACCAATCCTGAATGTATTTACATATGAGTTTATATTTTAGGTGTAAGCACATATGAGAAAGAATATGCTTGGCTTACTTAGCTTAATATAAGACTTTCCAGGTTCTTTCATTTCACTGCAAATGATATAATTTTATTCTTCTTTATGGCCATTATTCCTATATATATATATATATATATATATATATATATATATGCCACATTTTCTTGATCTACTTATCAGTTGCAGGACATCTAGGCTACTTCCAATAAACATGAGTATTCAAGTGTCACTATTATATCCTGAATTATAATCATTTGGATAAATGCCCAAGAATGGTTATTATAAGATCAGAAGGTAGCTCTGTATTTAGATTTTTGAGGAACTTCCAAACTGACAAAAAATTAATTACCCTGATTTGTCATTAGTGTATACATGAATAAAAACATTAAATTGAAATTCCATCAGTAAGTGTCCAGAAAACAAACATGAAAACAAAAACCTCTGTAAAGTTCATACTGACTGACTCAGCAAATACAGAAGAAGTGATGAGAAAGTCAGAAAAAGACTGAGGGAAAACGTGGGTAAGACTTGCAGATTTAATTGCTTTTAATTATTTACTCTTATCACTAATTTTTAGAGGTCACATATCTAAGCACATCCTGATTAGCTTTAGATTAGCTGTAGCTGTCTCTTCTGATAAATGAATCTTTACTTAAATTACTATTTTTTTAAATTTTTATTGTAAAGGTGATACATAAAGGGGTTACAGTTATCTAAGTCAGGTAGTGAGCACATTTCTTTTTGAAAAGTATCATCTCTTCCCTTGTTTTCTTAAATTATTTTTAAATAGTGTACTAAGGGGTTTCCATTCAACATCTTTTATGTGTGTGGTGGGGAGTAGGTGGGTTTGTGCGTGAGTGTGCGTGTCTGCTGGTACTGGGGCTTGAAGTCAGGGCCTGGGTACTGTCCCTTAGTTTTCTAATTCAAGGATAATGCTCTATCACTTGAACTATAGCTCCATTTCTGACTCTTGTTAAAAAAATGTAGGGGGGTGGGGGGGGTGGAGATGGGAAGGGATGAGAAGGGGAAACAAAGGAGGAGGCAACAATGCTTGATAAGAAATGTACTCATTACCTTGCCTTGTAATTGCAACCCCTCTGTACTGTATTTTCACAATAAAATAAATAAACACACACAAAAATGTATTATTATAGAGGAGATATACAGAGGCGTTATATTTACATGCCTCAGGTAGTAAGTAAATTTCCCTTCATACAGTGTCATCTGTTTCCTCATTCTCTCCCAGTCCCTCCCTCCCATCTTCACCCTCTGTTATAAGATATATTTTCAGAGAAGCCACATTGTGAAGGATAGAATCTTGGAATCTTTATTAGACAGTTATAAGCCAGTTGTTACAAAGGCGTGCAGCCCACAAATACACTTAACACTGTTAGGGAACAGGCCAGAGAGGGAAGAAAGAACAAAAACAATACCACCAAACTAATTCGGCTCCAATGGAGTGCTGAATTGGGACACCATGGTGACTAGAGATGAGCCAGGAGCCAGGACACAGGATGGGAACATGGCAACACAGTGGCATGGTATAATGGGCCTATGCTCCTCTGGGCCTAAATAGGGTCAGGGCAGAGGGCAGGGTCCCACAGGACACTCCCAGTCCCAGACACTGGACTGACAGGTAACCTATCAGCTAAGTGCCCACCTCTGTATCCAGGGATCTGGGCATGCCCATCACCTGGCAAGTGGGAGCACCATCTTACCCAGCATGAAGATTAGATGCCAGACCTTACCATTCACCATGTGGTCAATATGGCGCTGGCCAGATCTGACTTCCCTACTTAATCATGAGTTGTATAGTTCACTTTCACCAATGTTCGATATGCTCCACTGTTGTACTTTTTCACCATGTTTCCTTAAATTCTGTGCCTTCCCCCATACCCTCCCATAGATATGCACATGGATGCATAGTACATAAAGTAAAGAGTACAGAATCATTAGGGAAAAAAAAATTTAAAAAAGCTTGTTTCTAGGGATGCCAGTGGCTCAGGCCAGTAATCCTAGCTGCTCAGGAAACTGAGATCTAAGGATCGTGTTTCAAAGCCAGCATAGGCAGGAAAGTCCATGAGACTCTTACTTCCAATTAACCACCAGAAAACTGGAAGCAGTGCTGTTGCTCAAGTGGTAGAGCACTAGATTGAGCTGAAGAGCTGAAGAGCCGAGGGACAGCACCCAGGCCCAGAATTCAAGCCCCAAGACCAAAAAAAAAAAGAAGAAGAAGAAATAAAAAAAAGTCTTGTTTCCATCTCTTAGGAGTTTGTTTCAGTTCATATAGTATTTTGTATAAATATGAAAAGGCACTTAAACATTGCACCTTTGTGATTCTCTCCTAAGACTATTCTGTTTTGGTCTCACTGTATGTGAGTATCTAGAATCCTGTGTACTTTGTCACAACTCACTGCATTTTAGATGTAATTTCCCCATATCAGAGAGAACATGTGCCATTTTTCTCTCTGATCTTGGCTTACCTTACTGTACATGATTTTTTCTAGTTCCATCCATTTCCCTGCAAATGATAGTATTTGTGTGTGTGTGTGTGTGTGTGTGTGTGTGTGTGTGCGTGTGTGTGTGTGTGTGTGTGTGTATGTTGGTTGTGGGGCTTGAACTCTGGGCCTGGGCGCTGTCCTTCAGCTTTTCAGCTCAAGGCTATTGCTCTACCACTTGAGCCACAGTACCACTTCCAGGTTTCTGAGTGGTTTATTGGAGATAAGAATATCACAGACTTTTCTGCCTGGAATGGCTTTGAACTTCGATCCTCAGATCTCAGTCTCTTGAGTAACTAGAATTACAGGGCTGAGCCACAGGTGCCCAGAAAATGATACTATTTTATGCTTTCTAATGGCTGTGTAAAATTCCATTGTATATAGGTACCACATTTTTTAGGTCCACTCATCTATTGTAAAGCATCTGGATTGTTTCTATATCTTGGCTATTGTGAATAGTGCAGCAAATGAACATGGATGTGCAGGTGTTCTTTTTATATGCTGGTACATAATGTTCAGGGTAGATGTCAAGGAGTGGTATGGCTGGGTTCTGGGGGAGGTCTATGTTTAGTTTTTTGAGGGACCTCCAGACTGCTTTCCAGAGTGGTTGTACCAGCAGTGCAGAAGGTTTCATTCCCCCCTCCCCCACATCCCCACCATTGTTGTTTGAATTCAAAATGTAGGCCAATCTAACTGGGATAAGAGGGGATCTCATTGCATTTCCTTTATGACCAGCATCTATGAGCATTTCCCCATGTGTTTCTTTTCCATTCTTACCTCTTCTTCTGCGAAGTTTCTCCTTAGCTCCCTTGCCTATTTAGTGATTGGTTTGTTGAGTTTGGGATGGGTTAGTTTCTTGAGCTTCTTGTATAATTGGATATTAAGCCTTTGCCTGATATATTACTGGCAAAGATCTTTTCCCAATTGGTTGGCTATTTTTCTAGTTTAGTAACTAGGACCTTAGCTGTGCAGAAACTTTTAATTTTGATGTAGTTCCACTTTGTTTAGTCTCTCTCCTATCTGTTGTGCCCCTGGAACTCTCTTCACAAAATTCCTACCTATACTTATAAGTTCTAATATTCTCCCACTCGTTCTTGCAGTAGTTTCAGAGTTTTAGGTCTGACATTGAGGTCTTTGATCCACTACAAATTGATTTTAGTGCATGGTGACAAACAGGGATCCACTTTAAGTTTTCTGCATATGGCTGCCCAGTTTTCCCATCACCAACAGTTGAAGAGGCTATGTTTTTTGCACTGTATGTCTTTGGCTCCTTTGTCAAATATCAGATAACTTTAAGTATGTGGTTTTATTTCTAGGTCTTCTAATCTCTTCCATTGATCTTCAGGCTTATTTTTGTGTCAAGCTGTTCTTATTATGGCTCTGTAGAGTTTGAAGTCTACCTGCATTGCTTTTTGTGAGTGTGTGCCTAGTATTGCTTGGGCTATTCTTTGCTTTTTTTGTTGTTGTTGTTCTATATGAATTTTTGGATTGTTTTATCTATCTCAGTAAAGAATGCCATTGGGATTTTGATGAGGATTGCATTAAATTTATATATATATATTTTTAGCAGTATGGCCATTTTCACAATATTGATTCTACCTGTCTAAGAACATGGAAGGTCTTTCCATTTCCTGGTGTCCTCTTTGATTTCTTTCTTCAGATTTTTATAGGTTTCACTATAAAGATCTTTTACATCTTTCGTTAGGTTAATACTAGGATTTTTTTTTTTGAGGCAATTGCAAATGGAGTTGTTTTCATGATTTCCTTTTCTGCTTGTACATTGCTGGCATGCAAAAAGTTTACTGACTTTTGTGTGTTCATTTTGTATCCTTGTATTTTGCTGAAGTGGTTGATCAGTTCTAGGAGTTTGGGACTGCAGTTTTTGGGGTCCTTTAGGTATAAGATCATGTCATCTTGATTTCCTAGCAAATATCAACATGCCGAAACTAAACCAAGATGAGTTAAGCCAACTTAACAGATCCATATCAAGCATCAAAATAGAAACAGCAGTAAGAGACTTCCCATCTAAGAAAAGCTCAGGACCATATGGATTTATAGTGGAATTCTACAAGGTCTTCAAAGCTAAACTCACACCAATACTGCAAATCTTCAATGAAATTGAAAGGGAAAGTTCACTACCAAACTCAATCTATGAAACCATCATAACCCTCATCCCAACACCAGGCAGGGACTCATGTCCTTCAGTAGATGAATGGATTAAGAAAATGTGATTATATGTGTGTGTGTGAATTCTATGCCTCCATCAGAAAGAATGGCATTGCCCCATTTGTTAGGAAATGGAAAGATTTGGAAAAATTATATGAAGTGAAGTATCAGGCCCAAAGAAACATAGGTTCTATGGTTTCTCTTATTTGAAATAACTAGTATATGTCTGGGACAAGTAAAAAAGGTCAAAAGCTATATACATATGACCAGATAAGATGATAACGTAAATGAACCCCAAGATAGGGACACAAGTGTTTTTCTCTTTCTTGCTATTGTTTCTAACGTATTTATAATGTACCATGTGATTTTTTTTGTTGCTTTGTATGTTCCTCCCCCATGGTATAACCCCTATTTTCACTGTATTTGATGTCGGTCTAATTTGGGAAGGGGAAGGGAAAAAACAAAATGTTTAAATAGGGATACAGGTCGATCCATTGTAACAATAAGATGTACAAGGCACTGTTGAATATCGAAATTTACAATTTAGGCACAAGGGTGGTGGAGTGTAGTTGTGGAAGTGGGAGGGAAGGGATGATAGGGGGAAAAACAAAGGAGGAGCCAACAATATTTGATAAGAAATGTACTCATTACCTTGCTCATGTAACTGTAACCCCTCTGTACAGTTCACAATAAAAATATTTTCACAATAGAAAACTTATTTAAAAAAAGAAAGAGAACTATAGACTCATTTCTTTGATGAACATTAATGCAAAACTTCTCAACAAAATTTTGGCCAGGGCTGGGAAGGTGGCTCAGTGGTAGAGCGCTTGCCTTGCATGCATGAGGCCCTGGGTTCAATTCCTCAGCACCACATAAGCAAAAAGAAAAAAGTCAGAAGTGGCACTGTGGCTCAAGTGGTAGTGTGCTAGCCTTAAGCTGAAGAGCTGAGAGACAGCACCCAGGCCCAAAGTTCAGGCCCCATGACCAGACCCCCCCCAAAAAAAATTTTGGCCAATCAACTTCAACAATTCATCCAAAAAAATCATACACTACAATGAAACAGGATTCATTTCAGGGATGTAAAGCTGGTTCAATATATGCAAATCAATTAATATAATTCATCACATCAACAAGAGCAAGGATAAGAGCCACATGGTTATCTCAATAGATGCAGAAAAAGCATTTGACAAGATCCAGCACCCGTTTATGATGAAGGCTCTGGAAAAACTAGGTATCCATGGAACATTACTCAATACAATAAAGGGTGAATATGACAAATCTACAGACAGTATTATACTTAATGGCAAAAAAGCCATTTCCTCTAAACTCAGGAATGAGACAAGCATGTCCACTCTCTCCACTTGTCTTCAATTTAGTATTAGAATACCTAGCTACAGCAATAAGACAAGATGCAAACATAAAGGGGATCCAAATAGGGAAAGCTGAAATAAAACTCTCCTTCTTTGCAGATGACATGATCTTGTATTTAAAGAATCCCATATACTCTACTCCCAAATTACTTGAGCTGATTCAAAACTTTGGCAAAATAGCAGGGTATAAAATTAACCCTCAAAAATCAATGGCTTTTCTGTATGCCAACAATGAGAAGAGTGCAGCTGAAATCAGAAAAGCAACTCCATTTGTAATAGCCCCACAAAAAATAAAACACCTAGGAATTAACTAAAGATGTAAAGGACCTCTAGGCTGAAAACTTTAAAAACCTGAAAAAGGAAATCAAAGCAGAATTTAGACAGTAGAAAAACCTTCCATGCTCCTGGACTGGAAGGATCAACATCATGAAAATGGCAATACTTCCCAAGGCTATCTACAAATTCAATGCGATACCTACCAATATTCCAACCTCATTCTTCTATGAAATGGAAGAAGCAATCCAAAAATCCATATGGAACAATAAAAGACCCCAAATAGCAAAAATGGTCCTTAACAGAAAGAATAGTGCTGGAGGAATATCAATACCAAATTTCAAACTCTACTACAAAGCTATAGTAATCAAAACAGCTTGGTACTGCCACAAGAACAGACCTGAGGACCAATGGAATAGAATTGAAAACCCAGAAATGAACCCACAGCCTATAGCCACCTAATCTTTGATAAGGAAGCTAAAAAATAGAATGGAAGAAAGACAGCTCTTCAGTAAATGGTGCTGGCAAAATTGGTTAATCACCCGTAGAAAACTAAAGCTAGATCCTTATATATCACCCTGCACCAGAATCAAATCAAAATGGATCAAAGACCTCGAAGTCAAAGCAGATACCCTGAAAACATTACAGGAAAGAATAGAAAAACCCTAGGTCTCCTTGGCACAGGCTGAAAATTTCTTAATAGAGACCCAGAAACACAACAAATCAAAGAAAGGTTGGAAAAATGGGATTGCATGAAGCTGCAGACCTTCACATGGCGAAGGACATGGCTACCATGATCAATAGAAAGCCCACCGGTTGGGAGAAGATCTTCACTAGCCATACAACAGACAAGGGTCTCATATCTAAAATATACTTAAAACTCAAAAAATTAAATCTCCCAACAACAAATTCTCAAAGAAACAACTGCCAGATTAATAAGTGGGCTAAAGACTTAAAGAGAAACTTCTCTGAAGAGGAAATAAGAATGGCCAATAAACACATGAAGAAATGCTCAACTTTTCTAGCCATAAAAGAAATGCAAATAAAAACAACACTGAGATTCCACCTCACCCCAGTTAGAATGGCTATAATCAAGAAATCTAATAACAACAGATGTTGGAGAGGATGTGGTCAAAAGGGAATCCTACTGCATTGTTGATGGGAATGTAAACTTGTTCAACCACTTTGGAAAGCAGTATGGAGATTCCTCAAAAAACTTCACATCGAGCTCCCCTATGACCCAACAATACCATTTTTGGGCATTTACCCAAATGATCACAAACAAGACCATACTAAAGCTACCAGCACAACTGTTTATTGCAGCCTTATTTACCATAGCTAAGATATGGAATCAACCCAGATGCCCCTCAACTTGAATGGATCAAGAAAATGTGGTATACACACACACACACACACACACACACACACACACACACACACACACACACACACAATGGAATTCTATGCCTCCATCAGAAAGAGAGACACTGCCCCATTTGTTAGGAAATGGAAAGACTTGAAAAACTCATATTAAGTGAAGTAAGCCAGGCACAAAGAAACATAGGTCCTATGTTTTCCCTTATTTGCAATAACTAGTATATGTCTGGGACAAGCAGAAAAGGTCAAAAGCTATGTACATATGACCATATAAGATGATGTTATGTGAAATGAACCCCAAGATAGGGACACAGTGTTTTTCTCTTTCTTGCTATTGTTTCTAACATATTTATAATGTACCATGTGAATTATTTATTTCTTTGTATGTTCCTCTCCTATGGTATAACCCCTATTTTCACTGTATTTGATGTTGGTGCCTTGTGTCTAGTATATACACATTTCTAATTTGGGGAGGGGAAGGGAAAAAACAAAATGCTTAAATAGAGATACAGGTTGAATCATTGTAACAATGACATATACAAGATGCTATGTCGAAAAATGAACTTTACAGTTTAGGCAGGGGGGTGTGGGGAGAAGGATGGAGGACTGTAGTTGTGGAGGTGGGAGGGAAGGGATGGTAGGGGAAAAACAAAGGAGGAGGCAACAGTGCTTGATAGGAAATGTATTCATTACCTTGTTCATGTAACTATAACCCTGCTATACAGTATATTTTTTTGTTTTTTATTTTTTAATATTAATAAGTTTTTTTAATTGTGAAAATACCATACAGAGGGGTTACAATTACATGAACAAGGTAATGAGTACATTTCTTTTCTTTTTTTTTTTTTTTCAGGTAAGGGGTAGTTTTATTCAGTAGACCTGCTGGGACCAGGCCAGGTTGGCCCTCCATGTGGCTGGGAAAGGCCTGGGAAAGAGAGAGAGCTGGGAAAGGGAGAGAGCTGGGAAAGAGAGAAAAGAGCTAGAAATGAGCTAGAAAAGAGAAGAGAAAGAAAGAGCTGAGAAAGAGCTAGAAAAGAGCAGAGAGAGAGAGAGCGAGCCGAGAGAGAGCATGAGTACATTTCTTATCAAGCATTATTGCCTCCTCCTTTGTTTCCCCTACCATCCCTGACCTCCCATCTCTCCTCCACCTCCCCAACGCTGCCCCCCTCACCCCTGTCCAAGTTGTAAAGTTATAAAGTTCATTTTTTGACATAACATCTTGTACATCTCATTGTTGCAATGGGTCCACCTGTATCCCTATTCCCTATTTAAACAATTTGTTTTTTCCCTTCCCCTCCCCAAATTATACCAACATCAAATACAGTGAAACCAGGGGTTATACTGTGTGTGGGGGAACATTCAGAGCAACAAAAAAATCATCATAAATATGTTTACAATAAAAAAATGTATTAGAAAGAAGATTATGTAATCTGCAAATAGGGAGAGTTTAATTTCTTCTCTCCCTATGTGACTTCCTTCTATGTCCTTTTCTTACCTTATTGATCTGGCTGAGAATTCCAGAACGATATTGAAGAGTGGAGAAAGTAGGCATCCTGGCCTTGTTCCTGATTTCAAGGGAAATGTTTTTTTGTTTTTTTCTGTTTAGTATGAGGTTGGCTATGGGTCTGTCATATGTAGCCATTACTGTTCCATTTATTTCTAGTTTCTGCAGAGCTTTTTAACATGATGGATGTTGTATTTAATCGAAGCCTTTATCTGCATCTACTGAGATGATCATGTGTTTCTTGTCTTTAGTGCTTTCAACGTGGTGGATTACATTTATTGACTTGCATATGTTAAACCAGCCTCACATCTGTGGGATAAAGCCTAGGTGGTCATAATGTATAACTGTTTTTGTCTCTAGACTCTGTTGGCTAATGTTTTATTAAAGAGCTTTGATTTTGTGTTCACTAGAGAAATTGATCGATCTGTAGTTCTCTGTTTTTGTTGTTGGATCCTTACCTGGTTTTGGGATTTGTGTGATATTGGCTTCATAGAATGAGTTTAGAATTGCTTTCTCATTTTCTATTTCATGGAAAAGCTTGAGGAATATTATTATTAGTTCATCTTTAAAAGTTTTATATAATTTGGCAATGAATCCATCTGGGCCTGAGCTTTTCCTTGTTGGAAGACTTCTGATTACTTCCTTTATCTTGTTGCATGTTTTTGGTTTGTTTAGCTGGTTTATATCTTCTTGATTCAGTTTAGGCAGTTTGTATGTTTCTAAAAAAAAAATGTCCATTTCTGCTAGGATTTCCTTCTTCTGTGAGTATAGGTTTTGAAAGTAGTCATTTATAGTCATTTGAATTACTTTTTTTTAATTGTGAAAATACCTTACAGAGCGGTTACAATTACGTGGGCAAGATAATGAGTACATTTCTTGTCAAGTATTGTTGTCTCCTCCTTTGTTTCCCTTTCCCATCCCTTCCCATCTCCCCCCCCCCCCTCACCACCAAAGTTGTAAAGTTTGTTTTTCAACATAACGACCTGGACATCTCATTGTTGCAATGGGTCCACCTGTATCCTTATTTAAACAATTTGTTTTTTCCTTTCCCCTCCACAAATTATACCAACATCAAATACAGTAAAAGCAGGGGTTATACCATTGAGGAGGGACATACAACAAAGAAATCATCGAATATAACATCAACTTATCTAACCTTTTCTGTTTGTCTCAGACATATACTAGTTATTGCAAATAAGGGAAACCATGAGACCTATGTTTCTTTGGGCCTGGCTTACTTCACTTAATATGATTTTTTCCAAGTCTTTCCATTTCCTAACAAATGGGGCAATGTCATCCTTTCTGATGGAGACATAGAATATACCACATTTTCTTGATCCATTCATCTTCTGAGAAATGCTGATCAAAACAACATTGAGATTCCACCTCACCCCAGTTAGAATGGCTATAATCAAGAACTCTAATAACAACAGATGCTGGAGGGGATGTGGACAGAAGGGAACCTTACTGCATTGTTGGTGGGAGTGTAAACTTGTTCAACCACTTTGGAAAGCAGTATGGAAGTTCCTCAAAAGATTCCACATAGAGCTCTCCTATGACCCAGCAATCCCACTTTTGGGCATTTACCCAAATGATCATTTGAATTTCTTGAACATTTGTTGTAATGTTTCCTGTGGCATCTATGATCTTATTGATTTGAATCTCTTCTTTGTTAACCTTGCTAGTGGTCTGTCAATTTTATTAATTTTTTCAACAACCCCCCCACCTTTTTGTTTTATTGATTTTATGTATAGTTTTAGTTTCTGTTTTGTTGATTTCTGCCCTAAGCATTGCTATCTCTTTCTGTCTAGCAGTTTAAATGAAACGTCTATTTTATCAGATAGCAATATGGCTACTCCTGCCTTCTTGCAGGGTGCATTTGCATGGAAGATCTTTTTCCATTCTTCACTTGAAGTTTGTTTTTATTGTTGACTATGAGATGGGTCTCTTGGAGAAAACAAATGGATGGATCTTGTTTTTTGATCCAATCTGCTGCTCTTTTTCTTTTGATTGGGAAATTGAGTCCATTAATGTTGAGAGTTATCATGGAGAGATGTGTTACCTGCCATTTTCTTGATTTTCTGTACTTTGCTTCTATCCTCTTCTTGTGCTTACTAAATTGGTCTTCTAGTAATTTTTTTTGTCTAATGTATTCCCTTGACTTTGTTTTCTTCACATCGTATACTTCTCTTTAGTATTCTGTGTATTGCTAGTTTAGTGTTCATGTATTCTTTTAGTTTTTATCATGGAAGGTTTTAGTTTCACCATCAAATTGTAAATGATAGCTTTCTGGGTACACCAGTTTGGGTTGACAGTTTGTTGATCTTCAGGGCTTGAATTATACTATTCCAGTCTCTCCTTGCATTGAGGGTTTGTGTAGAGAGCTCTGCAGTGATTCTGATCTTCTTTCCATTGTAACATAGCTCCTTCTTTGATTTTTGCAGCATTTAAAATCAAGTCCTTGCTTTTCAGGTCTAATGTTTTTACTATGATGTGTCTAGAAGTGTTTCTTCTTGGATCTTGGCTACTGGGGGTTCTGTATACCTCTATCAGGTGGGTGAGATTTTCTCTCTTAAGATTAGGAAAGTTCTCTGTTATTATTTTCCTGAATAGGTTTTTTTTTAATGCCTTTAGTATTGAATTCTTCCCCTTCATTGATCCCCAGTATGTGTAAATTTGATCTCTTGGTTGTGTCTGCCAATTCTTGGATTTCCCCTTATAGGTTCTGAATGTTTTTTTCTATACCTTTGACTTTTTGCTCTAGCTCTTGTGTTTTATCCTCAACTCCTGATGTTCTATTTCCCATTTCATTTATGCTTTTATCTAGGTTTCTACTGTAATTTACAATGTAGAAATTGAACTTTTTATGCTTCTGAGTTCTTTGTTGAGATCAGCTCTCATAGTGTTAATTTCATCATTTAATGAGGTGTATAGAGTTTCTACTTTTATCTCCATTTCTTTTTTGGGCATTTGGATCTTCATTGTCATTTCTTCTTTGTACTCTTGAAATTGTTTTTGAATATCCTTTTTCATTTCATTGGCCAATTCTTTCATCATTTCTTTAGTGGTTCTTTTGCCCTCCATCTTTTTTCCTTCATTCTCACTGGGGTCCTTCCCTGGATTGTTGTTGGCTTTTGAATTTTCCACTTGGTTGAAGAGTCTCATGGGCTTTTATGCCCTTCATACCTGAGCTGGCTTTGAACTGAGATCCTCAGATCTGAGCCTCCTGAGTAGCTAAAATTACAAGCATGAGCCACCAGCATACCGCTAATCCCAATGTTTTTGTAAGAGTTAAAATCTCAGCACTAAGAAGGCTGAGTCCAAAGGATCTCAAGTGGAGGCCAGCTGGGCCACACAGCAAATCCTTTTTTTTTCTTTAAACAAAACAAAACAAAACAGTTCTATGGCTTGAACTGTGGTGTCTCTGAGACATTTTGTGCTCCATGCTAGCATTCTACCACTTGAACCACAGTGCCACTGATGACTTTTTTTGTTTGAGTAGTTTATTGAAGTCTCATGGACTTTCCTGCCTGGGCTGTCTTTGAACCCTGATCCTCAGATCTCAACCTCCTGAGTAGCTAAGATTACAGGTGTGAGCCACCAGTACCTGGCTGCAATTGTTGCCTTAAAAGAAAAACAAAAACAAAAACAAGCCAAAACAAAAACAAAAAGCAAATATGAGAAAAATCTAAATAAAATAGATAAGTCATAAAGAACAGATGGCCATCAGAATCTTATTACTGAAAAAGTTAAGGGGCATGAAAATAATCACTGTGAAAAAAATAAAAGAGGATGTAAATGGCATTCACTTTATGTTCCTAGTTAAGACTATCACTAGAAACAGCATAAAATGCATCTGTAAATTTATATAACATATATATGTGTGTGTATACATAAATCACTATTAAGTATTCAATACACAGTGTTGGAATTCGGTGTTTTAATTTTCTTCTCCAGACTTCCTGTAATAACTTTTTTGTGTGCCAGTCCTGGGGCTTGAACTCAGGGCCTGGGCACTGTCCCTGAGCCTCTTTGTGCTCAAGTGGTAAAGCACTATTCTTGAGCACAGTGCTACTTCTGGCTTTTTTTCGAGTAGTTTACTAGAATCTCATGGACTTTCCTGCCTGAACTGACTTTGAACTGTGATCCTCAGATCTCAACCTTCTGAGTAGATTACAGGCATGAGCCACAACTGCCCAGCTATAACTAATTTTTTTTTTTTTTTTGGGTCTGGTCATGGGGCCTGAACTCTGGGCCTGGGTGCTGTCCCTCAGCTCTTCAGCTCAAGGCTAGCTCTCTACCACTTTGAGCCACAGTGCCACTTCTGGCTTTTTTCTTTTTGCTTATGTGGTGCTGAGGAATTGAACCCAGGGCCTCATGCATGCAAGGCAAGCGCTCTTCCACTGAGCCACCTTCCTAGCCCAGCTATAACTAATTTTATATATGTTAAAAAGTCATTATTTTAATGGAAAGACTTGGAAAAAAATTAAGTGAAGTAAGCCAGACACAAAGAAACATAGGTCCCATGGTTTCCTTTATTTGCAATAACTAGTATATGTCGAGGATAATCTTACCAGACAAGCAGAAAAGGTCCAAAGCTATGTACATATGACCATATAAGACGATGCTAAGTTAAACGAACCCAAAGATAGGGACCCAAGAGGTTTTATCTTTGTTGCTGTTGTTTTTAATATACTATGTGATTTTTTTTCTTTTGTATGCTCTTCCCCCATAGTACAACATCTGCTGTCACTGTATTTGATTTTGGTGCCCTGCAACTTGTACATACATTGTTCTACAATCTGGGGAGGGGAAGGGAAATAACAAAATGCTGAAACAAGGATACAGGTTGATCCATTGTAACAATGAGATTTACAAGACTCTATGTTGAAAAGGAACTTTACAACCTGGGCAGTGGTGAAGGTGGTGGTGGGGGAGGGTAGGTGGGGGGAGGGTGGAGTTGGGGAGGTTGGGAGGGAAGGGATGGTAGGGAAAAAACAAAGGAGGTGATAACAATGCTCAATAGGAAATGTACTCATTATCTTACTCAAGTAACTGTAACCCCTCTGTACAGTATCTTTACAGATTTTTATATATACATATATATATTCATTATTTTTTATTTTTTTGCGTATGTGGTGCTGAAGAATCGAACCCAGGGCCTCATGCATGCAAGGCAAGTGCTCTACCACTGAGCCACCTTCCCAGCCCTATATATTCATTATTTTAAGGAAAAGTTTTCATTCTCTCTGCAGACAAGCCATTTGCTGATTTGTAGGTAGAGTTCCAACCCAAGCAGAAGATTATTCTCTTATTGGCAAAATTGCTAAAAACTAGACTGGGGATTCCCAAAGTATCTAAACTGTAAGTTTAGATCATTAGGGTGAATTCCACATGTCTCAGTGAATTTTATGTCCATAGAAAGCAGCAGCAGCAACAAAAATGAGGTGAGGATAGATGCTAACCTAAGAGGGTTCTCTACTGGATTTAGTTCAGTGCTTGTCACACATTAATGTACACACAAATCAAATAGATCTAAATTAAGATGGAATTCTTTAGGTCTAACTGGGGTATGGGCTCTGCAGTTTGGACAAGCTTCCAGGAATGCTGATGCTGTTGACCCGTGGAGCAAGCTTTGAGTGACAAGATGGAGAGTCCCTACCTTAGGCAACAGCCTGACATCCCTTCCTTGCAAATGTAAAAGATTAACTGTTCAATCAGCAAGCCTTAGCTAGATGAATAATTGCATGTGGTTTATGGGAGCCCATATCTAGGGGAATCTTCTGAGGCTAAGGATCATTAGGAGATTAACAAATGATCTCATAGTTCAAGTGCATTCTCATGAATAAAGGCATGTATTTTAGTGCAAATCTGGTGAACTTCTTTCAGGAAATTCTTGGGCATTATATTTCATCTTTCCTGATGGAGTTGACTCAATGATCAAAAGAACAAACCATCAATCCTATCTCTGGTCTTTTTTTTTCTTTGCCTTTTCACAAATCATCTGGTCTCTGCATGGATGCTCAGTAATAAGAGACGCTAGAGTCTCCTGTGGGTTCTAGGAAACGCATTATCTAATCTAAAAATAGACAAGAGCCTTTTGTCTCATGCAAAAGTAAATCCCATATACTAGTCCAGCAGAAAGTGATATGGCCTTTTGAAAGATTTATAAGTTTCTGATCCTCTTTTCTATGGATGGCATATTTCATCTCCTCTTATAATGGATATATTAAGCAAGAGCTGAGATAACTTCTTTCAAAGTTATATAAGTCTTTGTGATATAAACTCTTGGGTTTGAAGAGACCTCCAGGTCCTTGACAAATAAAACATGTAGTGCTGAAAAGTGGCTGTTATCATAGCAATAGATGCTTTGCCAGGAGTGGTATGTTCTAAGAATTTAGCCAATTCAGGATTTTATTTATTTATTTATTTGAAATATATATATATTTCTATTGTAAAGATACTGTACAGAGGGGTTACAGTTACATGAGCAAGGTAATGAGTCCATTTCCTATAGAGTATTGTTATCCCCTTTTTTGTTTTTCCCCTACCATCCATTTCTTCCCCACCTCCCCAACTTCTCCCTCTCCCTCCTCCCCAAAGTTGTAAAGTTCATTTTCAACATAGTGTCTTGTACATTTCATTGTTACTATGGGTCATCCTGTATCCTTATTTCAGCATTTTGTTATTTTCCTTCCCATCCTCAAATTAGAAAGATGTGTATACAAGATGCAGAGTACTGGAATCAAATACTGTGACATCAGATGTTGTACTATGGGGGAAGAACATACAAAGAAACAAAAATATACAAAAAGAATATACAAAGAAAACAAAAATATACATTATAAGTACATTAAAAAACAACAAGAAAGATAAAATCTCTTGCATCCCTATCTTGGGATTCATTTTAATTAGCATCAGGTTATATGGTCATATGTACATAGTTTTTGACCTCTTCTGCTTGTCCTAGACATATACTAGTTATTGCAGATAAGGGAAACCATGGGACCTGTTTCTTTGGGTCTGGCTTACTTCACTTATAATAATTTTTTCCAAGTCTTTCCATTTCCTAACAAATAGAGCAGTGTCATTCTTTCTGATGGAGGCATAGAATTCCATATATATATATATATATATATATATATATATATATGAAATGTGATATATAGATATGAAATGTGA
Source organism: Dipodomys spectabilis (assembly GCF_019054845.1). Taxonomy (NCBI): domain Eukaryota; kingdom Metazoa; phylum Chordata; class Mammalia; order Rodentia; family Heteromyidae; genus Dipodomys; species Dipodomys spectabilis. Next base: position 3,693,624 of record NW_024870775.1, read on the forward strand.
TATAGATATATATGTATATATATATCTATATCACATTTTCTTGATCCATTCATCTACTGAGGGGCATCTGGTTGCTTCCATAGCATAGCTATGGTGAATAATGCTGAGATAAACATAGTCATGCTGGTAGCTTTAGTATGGCCTTGTTTGTGATCATTTGGATAAATGCCTAAAAGTGGGATTGCTGGGTCATAGGGGAGCTCTATGTGGAATCTTTTGAGGAACCTCCATACAGCTTTCCAAAGTGGTTGGACAAGTTTACACTCCCACCAACAATGCAGTAAGGTACCCTTCTGTCCACATCCCCTCCAGCATCTGTTATTAGATTTCTTGATTATAGCCATTCTAACTGGGGTGAGGTGGTATCTCATTGTTGTTTTTATTTGCATTTCTTTTATGGCTAGAGATGTTGAGCATTTCTTCATGTGTCTATTGGCCATTCTTATTTCCTCTTCAGAGAAGTTTCTCTTTAAGTCTTTAGCCCATTTATTTATCAGGCAGTTGTTTTTTTGAGGATTAGTTGTTGGGAGATTTAATTTTTTTTGAGTTCCAAGTATATTTTAGATATGAGACCCTTATCCGTTGTATGGCTAGTGAAGATCTTCTCCCAATCCGTGGGCTTTCTATTGATCTTGCTAGCTATGTCCTTTGCCATGCTGAAATTCTGCAGCTTCATGCAATCCCATTTTTCCAACCTTTCTTTGATTTGTTGTGTTTCTGTGTCTTTATGAAGAAAATTTCAGCCTGTGTTAAGGAGACTTAGAGTTTCTCCTATTTCAGGCTGTCTGCTTTGACTTCGAGGTCTTTGATCCATTTGGATTTGATTCTGGTACAAGGTGATCTATAAGGATCTAGCTTTAGTTTTCTACAGGTGAATAACCAATTTTGCCAGCACCATTTATTGAAGAGGCTGTCTTTCTTCCATTCTATTTTTTTTAGCTTCCTTATAAAGATTAGGTGGTAATAGACTGAGGGTTCATTTCTGGGTCTTCGTTCTATTCCATTGATCTTCAGGTCTGTTCTTGTGCCGGTACAAGCTGTTTTGATTACTACGGCTTTGTAGTAGAGTTGGAAGTTCGATATTGATGTTCCTCCAGCACTGTTCTTTCTGCTAAGGATTGTTTTTACTATTTGCAGTTTTCTATTGTTCCATATGAATTTTTGGATTGCTTCTTCTATTTCCTTGAAGAATGAGATTGGGATATTGATAGATATCACATTGAATTTGTAGATAGCCTTTGGCAGTATTGCCTTTTTCATGGTGTTAATCCTCCTAATCCAGGATCATGGGAGGTTTTTCCACTTCTTTTTTTGTTGTTGTTGTTGGTTGTGGGGCTTGAACTCTGGGCCTGGGCACTGTCCCTCAGCTCTTCAGCTCAAGGCTAGTGCTCTACCACTTGAGCCACAGCGCCACTTCCAGCTTTTTCTACTTATGTGGTGCTGAGAAATTGAACCCAGGGCCTCATGCATGCAAGGCAAGCACTCTTACCACTGAGCCACCTTCCCAGCCCTCCACTTCTTTAGTTCTGCTTTGATTTCCTTTTTCATGTTTTTAAAGTTTTCATCATAGAGGTCCTTCACGTCTTTAGTTAATTCCTCAGTATTTTATTTTTTGTGGGGCTATTACAAAAGGATTGCTTTCCTGATGTCACCTGTGCTCTTCTCCTTATTGGCATACAGAAATGCCATTGATTTTTGAGGGTTAATTTTGTATCCTGCTACTTTGCCAAAGTTTCGGATTCAAGATTTTATTTATTTATATTTTGTTTTGGCAGCACTGGAGTTGAGCTCAAATCCTTGAGCTTGCTAGTCTGGTGCTCTAAGAGCCATACATCTTGTAGGCTCTAAGGGCTTAACACTACTGAGTTTAACAATCAGCTCTCAAAAACAAATTTTCCTTCTGTAGGTGACTTTGAACTGCTATTACAGATCTTAGCTTCCTGAGTAATTAGGATTATAGGAGTGAGTTACTGGAGGCAGGCTGAATATGTTTTAAGAACATTCCCCTTGGAAGTGGCACTGTGGCTCAAGTGGTAGAGCACTCGCCTTGAGCTGAAGATCTGAGGGACAGTGCCCAAGCCCAGAGTTCAAGCCCCACGACCGACAAAAAAAAAAAAAAGAACATTTCCCTTCTGTTTATACTTCTTTATCAATCTTGTTACCTCTGTTCCTCCTCAACATTCTGAAGTTCATATAGCCTCCCACTTCTATCTTCCTTGGAATTCTTACCCAGGGCTACCTGAACCCGTGTTTCCCAAATTCCAATTTCTTTTTTTTGGGGGGGGGGGGTGAGTGGGTGGGAGAACTCAGGGCCTGGGCTCTGTCCCTGAGCCTCTTAGTGTTCAAGGCTAGCACTCTACCACTTGGGCCACAATGCCACTTCCAGGTTTTTTTCTGAGTAGTTTAATGGAGACTTTCCTGCCCATGTTGGCTTTGAACCACAATCTTCAGATCTTAGCCTCCTGAGTAGCTAGGATTACAGGTGTGAGCCACTGGTTCCCAGCTCCAAATTTCGATTTCTAGGACCCCACATAGAGTAATTTTACTGTTGCAGCTTCAGAGATTTAATTAATTAGCATTTGCATGCTATTTATTGGCATTTGCTCTACTGGAGTAATTGTTTGCTGATGAGTAGAGTTTAGGGACAAATTATGGAGTGCATAGAATTGCTTATATACTAGTTTTTCGGATAGTCTATGTGTTTGTGTGTGTGTGTGTGTGTGTGTGTGTGTGTGTGTGTGTGTGATGTAGCAAAAGAGCCTCAGTATGAGATCTAAAACCCCTTTATTTGTTCTTTTACTAATTTAGACACTGAGTAATATGTTTAGCACCCCCTTGTATTGGACTTTGTGTCCTGTAATGACACCTGGCCATGACAGCAAAATCTAGTAAGGGACACACACACACACACACACACACACACACACACACACACACACACACATAACACTCCTGTAAAAGATATGTGTGTGAAAGTTGTGATAGAGATGTGTGTGCTCCAATTAAAAGAATTATTTTCCCTGGCAGTTGGAGAATGGTGGTAGTCAGTGAATACCTTGGAAGAAAGATACCATCTACCTCTGGGAGTAGGAAAAGACACTGCAATTTGAAGTAATGATCTAAGTAAATGCACCAAGACCCAAGAGAGGATGGAATGCTAAGAAAATAGCAGTACAAAGCTGGGGTTAGATTCTAGGTTCATTGGTGGCCAGGATGAAGAATGTCCACACAGATAGATGAGCTGGCTTGTTTTCAAAGACTTTATGGACCATGTTAAAAACATGGCACATTCCCCATCAAGAAATGAAGAGACATTGAAAGGAAAGATAGGCAAAGGGCAGAGTATTTTTCTTTGATAATAAGATAGTTACATTGGTAGAGGGAGGGTATGAGGAAGAAACTAAAGTGGATGAAATCAGAGGATAATATAACTGGATTTCATGTAAAAAAAATAAATAATACAATGGTTTGAAGTACAAAGAAGGGACGAAGTAGAAAAATACATCAAGACATACTTTTTTTTGGTCAGGCACTAGTGGCTCTCTCCCGCAATCCCAGCTACTCAGGAGGCTGAGATCTGAGGATCCTGGTTCAAAGCCAGTTCAAGCAAACAAATCCAAGAGGTTCTTATGCCAATCAATCAGCAAACAGCCAGAAGTGGAGGTGTGGTTTCAAGTGCCAGAGCAGTAGCCTTGAGAGAAAAAACTTGTGAGAGTGCAAGGCTCTGATTTTTTAAAAATTTTTTTTAATTGTGAAAATACCGTAGAGAGGGGTTACAATTATATGGGTGAGATAATGAGTACATTTCTTATCAAGCATTGTTGCCTCCTCCTTTGTTTGCCCTTCCCATCCCTTCCCATTCTTTCCCCCTCCCCCCCCCCCCCCCACACTCCAGGCCCTGATTTTAAGCCCCAGTACCAGCACAAAACAAAATGAAACAAAGGATAAAACTTTATAAAATTGATTGACTTTGTATAACTAACTGCATAACAACCAGTAGGTTAGTTGTGGGACTTTGAGCATGTTTCTTAACCTCTTTGAACCCAGCTTGAACCTATGGGCAATGAAGAACAGATTTCCAAGTTAGTTAGTTTTGGGCCATTTTCTGGTTGCCAGAGTTTGAGATGTCCTACAACCATTTCTTGTGGTCCCAAAGAGAAATACAACATGTTAGATAAAATGGAATGAAAAGGCACTAGGCACTACAAACAGAAATGTGCCCCGTGACCTATAAAGTCATTACAAATAATGATTCAGCCCCTATATCTAGATATCTAAGGGAGAACTGAGAGATAATAACTTTGGTCACTTGAAACCATGTGTAAAAGTCACTGGTTATCTGAACATCCTTCAAATATCAAGAAATATGGAGCAAGAATGGAGCTGGTAATCCTAGCTACGCAGCAGGCTGAGATTTGAGAATGGAAGTTTGAAGGCAACACTGGTGGGCATGAGATTCTTATCTCCAATTAACTACCAAAAAGCCAAAAGTAGTGGTAGAGCACTAGTTATGAGCAAAAAAGCTAAGGGAAAGTCCTGAGTCCAAGCCCCAGTACTGGGACAAAAGCAAAGCAAAACAAACAAACAAACAAAAAGATAAAACGGGACTGAACCATCTGTAATGTTTCTATGTGAAAGTCAGAAAAGTCCATCAGTTGGTGTCTAAGGAAACAATTCATCAGAAGACCCTATGGCACTTTGATCATCAGAATGTCATATCTGAGAACTCTAGATAGTTAGAACTACCACATGGTGGTAGTTCCAAAGTACATTTGGACAGCAGCTGCTAAGTTAGTGAGAAGATTCTTCACTTTGCTAATATTCGGTGAGTACAAATTATAGCTATAGTTTGCAATTTGTGGGCAAGGATGTAGAAAAGAAAATATTGTTCAAATTAGGTTGCAAGTTTTTTGAAGGGAAAATTACCACAATTAAATTTTTTTGATGGAGGAGCTGTCAATCTAAGAGTTGGTCTAAGAAGTATTTGCATGTAAAGCTGATGAAACTCTGTGTAGGGTATTTGTCTGATATGAACAAGGCCCTGTCTGACATGATCAAGGCCCTATATTCCATCTCAAACATCTCAAAAAAAGAAAAAAATTCTTAGTTCACATACGTGTAATTATGTACAAAGGTATTTACTGCAGCATACTATGCACACGTGTGCGCGCACACGTGTGTGTGTGTGTGTGTGTGTGTGTGTGTGTGTGTGTGTGTGTGTGTGTGTGTACTGGTCCTGGGGCTTGAGCTCAGGGCCTGGGCCCAGACCCTGAGCTTCTTTTGCTCAAGGCTTGCACTCTACTTCTTGAGCCAGAGCTCCAGTCCGGACTTTTTTAGGGAGTGAGGGGAGGGTAGTTAGTTGGAGATATTAGTCTTATGGACTTTCCTACTCAGCCTTGTTTCAAACTGTAATTCTCAAATTTCAGCTTCTTGAGTAGTTAGGGTTATAGGTATGAGCCACTGGCTCCCAGCAGTGCTCTTTCAAAAAAAACTTATTAAAAGAGAGAACATACACAATTGTCCAGTGGGATGGAATATAAGTGGTCAAATATTGATGGCAGAGGGAAGGCTGGGTGGGAGGAGAATTCTTGTTTTAGTCTTGATATCTCTGTGTCAAAATCTATTCAACTAACCAGGCAATGATGGCTCATGCTTGTAATCCTAGCTACTCAGGAGACTGAGATTTGATGATCAAATTCAAAGCTAGCCCTTGCAGACAAACCCAACAAACTTTTATCTCCAATTAACCACCAAAAAGCCAGAAGCGGAGGTGTGGCTCAAATGGTAGAGTGCCATACTTGAGCAGAAAAGCTACAGGAGAACTCCCAGGCTCTGAATTCAAGCCCAAGTACTAGCATTAAAAAAAAAAAATCGTTTCCCCATTTGTTAGGAAATGGAAAGACTTGGAAAAAATTATATTAAGTGAAGTAAGCCAGGCCCAAAGAAACATAGGTCCCATGGTTTCCCTTATTTGCAATAATTAGTATATGTCTGAGACAAGCAGAAACGGTCAGACAAGAAGATGTTAGGCAAAATGAACCCCAAGATGAGGACTCAATTTTTTTTTCTTTCTTGCTATTGTTTCTAACGTATTTATAAGATATTTCTTTGTTGCTTTGTATGTCCCTCCCCCATGGTATAACCCCTGTTTTCACTGTATTTGATGTTAGTATAATTTGTGGAGGGGAAGGGAAAAAACAAATTGTTTAAATAGGGATACAGGTGGACCCATTGCAACAATGAGATGTACAAGATGTTATGTTGAAAAACGAACTTCACAACTTGGGCGGGGGGAGGGGCGGTGGGGAGGGGGAAGAGGGGTTGGGAGGGCATGGATGGGAAAGGGAAACAAAGAAGGAGGCAACAATGCTTGATAAGAAATGTACTCATTTCCTTGCTCATGTAATTGTAACCCCTCTATATGGTATTTTCACAATAAAAAAACTTATTAATAAGAAAAAAACTTTCATACAAGAATGTAAGCACATTTATTAGTTCAGGTTTCTTAAAAAGAAAAAAAAAGTAAAGAATTTTACCCATCTATTTAAAATGCCATGTCTAGATAGTGGCATTTTAGGTGTATAATCATATATAATATTCAAATGATCTACAGTAGTAGATACTATTTTATGATCAGGGAAAAGACAAAAAATAACATGTTAAAAACTAGAATACTCCATATATTTGTATATACTTATATATATTTTATATATGCAAAAATGTGAACAGAAAAAATCTGAATAGTAATTTTTCTTTCGCAACTATGACAAGTACTCTTTCATTTCATTTATTTATTTATTTTATATTTATTTTTGTGCTGGTCCTGGCTCTTAGAGTCAAGGCCTTCAACTCTCACGTGACTGCTGAAGCCTTGAGTTCTACCACTTGAACCACAACTCTTGTTTTTTTCTTGCTGGTTAATTGGAGATAAGAGTCTCATGGACTTTTCTGCTTGGGTTGACTTCAAACTATGATTCACATTGGCACTATTTAAAGTAATCTTATGATAATTTTTTTTACCTATCACAGGGATCACCATGGAATTCCAATCATGATGACTCTTTTAAAAGGATCAATCTGTCAAAAGGTTTGGCTATTTGTTCACCATGTACTTGCTTCTCAGATCTTGAGAGGATGATCCTTCTTTCCCGCCCCAATTTGGGGCCTCACACTTGATTGGCTGGCACTTTACCACTCTACCACTGGAGCTATGCCTCTAGTTCATCTTCTTTTCTGATTATTTTGAAGCTGGATTTCCAATGACTTTCTGTCCTGGCTGGTTTTGAACCTGAATCCTCTAGAGCTTAGCTTTTTGAGTTGATATGATTAATGTCAGCAGCCAAAGGTGCCCTGCACAACTCTTTTTCTAAAGACTATAGATCAGGTGCACACTTCCAAACAGAATTCCGACCTTCCCCTTTAGAGAAGAAAATATCTTTTAAGAGTCTCTGAGCTGGAAGTGACACTGGGGTTCAAGTGGTAGAGTGCTAGCTTGAGCTGAAGAGCAGAGGAAGAGTGCCCAGGCCCATAGTTCAAGACCAATGACTGACCCCCGCAACAAAAAACAAAAACAAAAAAACACAAGAGTCTCTGAGCTGTCCAGCTCATTAATTTCTGTTAGCAAAGAAAACAAGTGGGATTTTGCATGTTGGGTGTGTCAATTTGAGTGCTCTAAGTTTCTTTTTGGGAATGCTGGTATTTAAGGAGTTAAGGAAAAAGACTTCTGATCTTTGTTTCTAGTTTATTTTCTCCATTCTCACTTGCAATTTATTTGTTTAAGTTCTTGCTAAGACTTATCTGGATGAAACAAGAATTTCCTCAAAAGAAAAGCAATTCTTATAAATATGTTAGAAACAATTGCAAGAAAGAAAAAACATTTGAATCCTTATCTTGGGGTTCATTTTGCCTAACATCAACTTATCTGACCGTTTCTGCTTGTCTTAGACATATACTAGTTATTGCAAATAAGGAAAACCATGAGACCTATGTTTCTTTGGGCCTGGCTTACTTCACTTAATATAATTTTTTCCAAGTCTTTCCGTTTTTGCCCATGTAATTGTAACCCCTCTGTATGGTATTTTCACAATTAAAAAAAAAAAAGTAATCCTTTTTTTTTTTTTTTGTCGGTCGTGGGGCTTAAACTCTGCGCCTGGGCGCTGTCCCTCAGCTCTTCAGCTCAAGGCTTGCGCTCTACCACTTGAGCCACAGCGCCACTTCCGGCTTTTTTTTCTTTTTTGCTTATGTGGTGCTGCGGAATCAAACCCAGGGCCTCAGGCATGCAAGGCAAGCGCTCTACCACTGAGCCACCTTCCCAGCCCCACTTTAAGTAATTTTGGATATAGTTAGGAGAGACGCATAGAGAACCACTTGAATCTTGTCTATGGTGTCTCGTGATTGCTCCTAATGACGTTTTGCTACTTTCAGTTTCCGTGTTGACGTCTTAGACATTTAAATTGGATTTTTTTCCATAAATCCAGACTCCTTTTCCAAATCCCTAGGCCTTTTTCAAAACTGCAGCAACATCACTATTTGAGATCTGAAGGTCTTCTCTGTACATCTATTAACTGCAGCCACAAACCAGGCCTGGGCAATTCTCCTTGAGGTAGGGATGGTAGTAAGTAGGGCTCCAGCAGCCTCACAGCAAGTTCAGGAGTTCAGGAGAAAAGCAGCATTGCTGAAGCATTGCCTTAGGCTTTTTGAGTCAGAGGCTCAGTGTTTATTTAGCTGCAGAGGTCAAACAACTTGTTCTTCCAGGAGTTAATCATTTATGACAAATTTGCTTGGTTGATGTTTACGAGCTGGTTGAAGACTAGCTAAAGAAATACAAGGAAGTGACTTTGCTTTCTAACCCATTGCTACACTAGCCTCAGGCCACTAGTGTTTTCTCTTCACTTTCTCTATCCACACCAGCTTCTGGGTTCACCCGCCCCTTTCTCCCTCTCCTCCCTTGTCATTTAAAGGCACAGAACCAACATTTACCTGCTGGAGTGCATGGGACTCCAAGGTGGTTCTCATGATTGACTAGAGCTCTGTCTTCTGAGCAAGCGGCAGGTGTGAGTCCTAGATGTGTGTAAACATAGTCACATACTGTAGAATTTGGAAATGTCAGGCCCTTTGCTTTTTACTCCAATTTCTTCTCTGGGACATCTTATGTCCCTGATTCGATTTTCCCATAAGATATTTTCCCCAAAACCTTAATAGCTACTTGAAGTCCAGACATTTATCTAATTGGGATTCATTCTTATTATCTTCACATAGTTGTATAAGAGAGTTGCCATTTAACAAAGCAGTTTATGAATACAATTCATCTTGATCAATGTCTCCCCTGCCTACCCCTTTTCTTACTCTTAATGTTGTAGGATATACATTGGATTCTTGACTGCATTCTCTCATTCTTCTCCTCTTGGGATCTGTTGGTAATGTTCTCATGGAGAAATGTCTCCTAGGACCTCCTCCCTTCTCTTTCCACACAGACATGAAAAGGAAACCCAGGTCTCTCATTGTGTTAGAACATTAGTTATGTTGGATGGGGGAGATGCATGGGCTAAAAGCTAAGCAGCCTAAAGTAAATCCATGAAAAACTCTTCCAAATTGTAAAACACATATGTGAAGGAAACTTGACAGAGATTTCCCAAAGTTGACACTTTCTCAAAGCACTTCCATAGCAACATCCCCCAACAATGGGGATGTTGAATAAATCTTCTACATTGCCAGGTAGAAGATTAAAAAAAAAAAGATCAATCAGGTTAAAGAAGAGACTTTTGATCTTGGATTTGGTGACAAGATCTTTTATGTGACAAGATCTTTGTCACAAAAAAGAAAAAGTTAAGGGAAGTTTTATTGAGGCATGTTAAGGCCTTAATTCATTTTTTGGTATTATGTTTTGCATTGTATTTTATTTCATATAGTATTAGTCCTGTATTATTTTCCTTTGGATCTTAAGACATTCATGATATTGTCAGTGTTTAAAATGGTGTCTCACACTGTTATACTAGTTACTCAGCAGGCTGAGGTCTGAGGATTGCAGTTAAAAGCCATCCAGGGCAGGAAAGTCTGTGAGACTCTTATTTCCAATTAAATACTAGAAAACTGGAAGTGGCACTGTGGCACAAAGTGGTAGAGTGCTAGCCTTGAGCAAAAGAGCTCAAGGACAGTGCCTAGGCCCTGAGCTCAAGCCCGTTGACCAACAAAAAGACCCAACAAAACAAAGCCAGCCCAGACAGGAAAGTTCTTGAGATTCTAGTAAACTACTCAGTAAACTACTCAGAAAAAGCCAGAAGCCTGCTATGGCTCTAGTGGTAGAGAACTAGCCTTTGGCAAGCCCCAGGACTGGTGGAAAAAAAAAAAAAGAAAAGAGAGAGAGAAAGAAGAAAGAAAGAGAGAGAGAGGGAGAGAGAGAAAGAAAGAAAGAAAGAAAGAAAGAAAGAAAGAAAAGAAAAAAATGATTTTGGAGTTGGGATATAGCTTAGTAGTAGAGGTCTTGCCTAGTATGCACAGGCCATGGGTTCCATCTCCTGTGCTGTGCTGTGCTGTGCTGTGCTGTGTGTGTGTGTGTGTGTGTGTGTGTGTGTGTGTGTGTGTGTGTTTAGGTTGTGGGACTTGAACTCAGCCTGGGTTTTATCCCCAAACTCTTTTGTTGAAGGCTAATGCTCTACTACTTTTAGCTACAGCTCCATTTCCAGTTTTCTGGTGATTAATTACAGATAAGAGTCTCAAGGGCTTTCCTGCCTGGGCTGCCTTTGAACCATGATTCTCAGTTTTGATCTCCTGAGTAGGTAGAATTATATATAGGCATAGGCCATCAGCACTAGGTTTTAGTTGTGATTTAAAAAAAATGTCCTCATATATGTATCTGATTTTTGTGTCTTTTTAGAAAATGGAATCCTGAGACTGTATTAAATTGCTCAATCTCTAGATCTGATTCTGGTCCCAAGTGCTTTAAATCATTATGATGCTTCTGGGGAAAAAAATGTTTAGTAAATGTTCTAAGATCAAGAAGTTTTAACTCAGAAGTTAAAAGCTTAAAACAAAAAGTTTCACCAGGTACTAGTGGCTCATGCCTGTAATCCTAGCTACTCAGGAGGCTGAAATCTGAGGGTTGCAATTCAAAGCCAGTGGGGGCAGAAAAGTTCATGAATCTTCTCCAATTAACCAGAAAAAAGCCAGAAGTGGCACTATGGCTCAAGCCTTGAGCAAAAGCAGCTCAGGGACTACACCTAGGCCCTGAGTTCAAGCTCTAGGACCAAAACAAAACCACCACCACCACCAAAAAGAAACAAAACAAAACAAAACAAAAACCCTTTGTAGTTTTTTTTGGCTTACTGTAGTATAAGACACTGACTTAAGATTTTCCATGATAAATCTCAACTCAAGAACTGGTAACGCCTTGGGAGAAATCTTAGGTATGGGAAATTGCTATTATGAGTCTGCATTCAGATTTTTCTGGCTTCTATAAAATAAGATTTCATCTTAGAGAATATCTATCCCCACTTGTGAGACCAGCACTCAGCTATGGCTAAAAATATAAAATAACATCCAGTAAGAAGGAAGCCATGCCATAAGAAAAATTTGGCTGGATCTTAGGAACAGTTAGTAACTAGGAACAGCCAAAATTGGTGTTTGTCTTCTAACAGATCATAATAGCAGGTGGCACAGAAAGAGGGAAAGGAAAGGAAATGCATACGACATGTTGTAAAGGGGGTTGCTGTGTTATGCAAAAGGCATGAATCCCAGAGGAAGGCATGTGCCTTCCCTACTGTTCAGCTGGGGCTTGTCTGGCACTTGGTAGCAGTAATTGGGGGAATAACAGACTGATAGAACTTTCTTAGGGGAAGGAATCTTCTGGTGCCACGCATGAGTAGCTCCCAAAAGACAAATACATTCAGGGACACCAAGAAATCCATGGTTCTCAAACGGGCCATCATATGGAGGGCTTGTTTCAACAACCCCATGGTTTTTGACTCTGTAGATTTGGGGTAGGGCCTAATTGGCATCTTCCATTGGTGACTAGGTGATGTTGATCCAAATTGTACCTAATCTTCAGAGGCTGAGTGATTTGCATCTGCGCTTTGTGGTTTAGCTCTTCCTACAGAAAGCGAATCAATAACTATCTCTTGCAATTTTGGCAGAGACTCAAAGGCAGGCAGAGAAATAGGAAAGCAATGGAGTGGGGTGGGGGTGGGGTGGAAAGGCAGTTTTCATGGTGCTATGGGGAAGCTGGAGATGGGCTGGCTGGCAGCTGGGTAACTGATTTGAGTCACATATATGATTTTCCCTGTCTGGTCTTAAGTTGGAAGTAGGGACACAAATGAGAGAAACTGCCAGCTACTCATCAACTCCTGGTCATTTGCAGCCAGTTGTTGTGAGTATTGTTGTTTGGCTTCCTAGGCTGGTTGCTACAGACTTCCTATAAATTTGACTGGCAGATTTTTTTTGGAAGGCGGGGGGTTGGTCGTGGGGCTTGGACTCTGGACTTGGGTGCTCTCCTTGAGCTCTTCAGCTCAAGGAAAGTGTTTTACCACATGAGCCACAGTGTACTTCTAGATTTCTGGTGGTTTATTGGAGATAAGAGTCTCATGGACTTTCCTGCCCAGGCTGGCTTTGAACTGCGATCCTCAGATCTCAGCCTCCTGAGTAGCTAGGACTATAGGTATGAGCCACCTGGCAGATTTTTAAATGGCTGCTTTCAATGGAAAACAGGTTGATATCCTGGATTAGTTATTACAGTTCTTTATCAGAAGTCTATTTTTATATATGGTTTGGCCAGTATTCATTTGAACATTCAGTCTCTTAGTTTGTCAAATAAACATTGTTTTTTTTTTTTGCCTCAAGAAGTAAAATTGTACTGTTATTTACAAAATCTGGAAAAGAAAGTCCCTGATTGTTCATTCAGTCTCAAATTCTGGCTAAACATCTGATCTATGTCACATATCAGGTTGGTCTTCAAGACATGGCTGAAACTAAGGTCACTTTGCCCTTTGCCCTTTCAGAGTTGACAGTCCATAGAGGACCAGGAACTTTTAAATGAATAATTAGGATCTGTTGAGGGTGAGAAGGAGTGTGGGAGAAGCATTTACACAAACATTTGAGGAGGAAATGGTAGTTAGGTAAAAGTTGGGAGTGGAGGCAGGAGTGCATTTTGTAGGTCAGTGGGTAATAAAGGCTTGCTGCAGCAGCAGCAATAATCTCCCAAATTCCAGTGACTTCACATAATGAAAGGCAGACTCTCCTGTGTGAAATTTTTCTGGGACCCAGGCTGCTTCCATTTTGCACTTCACTTCTAAGTGCATACCATCGGTGCAGGTGAGGGTGAGGAGTGCTAAGTGAATGGAGATCTCACATCTGTTCTTAATGTCTTGGGCTGGAGATGAATCATCACAGTCACTGGTGAAAATCAATAACCCAGCCTTCCCAGATCTGTAGCGCCTGGGAGATAGGAGGACATGTGATCCCATCTAGGGGAATGGAGTCCTTTCTTTTCTTCATCAAATAAAGAATTGTGAGGTGAGAAGAATGGGAGCAGAGGAAAAGTTTATTTGAAAGTGAGAGTCAGGTACCAGGGGGACTGAGAAAGGCCCTACTGGTGGGTGAGTACAACTCCCCAAACAGGACTTCTGCCTAGGAGGACTACTTGATGCCTACAAGGCCTTGTCCATTTGCTTCCTTGGCAAGAAGAAGGAGGAGAATACAGACTTCTCTGTAGAAGAGTGAGAAGGAGACCAGGCTGTAGCCTGATGTAGGCTCATGGATGGGGTTTCTCGTTTGGGCAAGTCTCATTCGTTCTGGCATCTGACTGGCTCACTGTCCCTTTCTGCTTAAGGGGAGGTATGCTTGTCCTCCGTGTGGTCTGTTCCAGGGTGGTCAGGAGTGTTGCTCATGTAAAGGCTTATCTTCCCAAGGTCTATAGGGAGAGGAAGGTGTGTAATCCCCCATGTGCTGTCTCTACCTCTCAGGGTCTCCGCCGGAGCGGGCGTTAGCTCCGGGTAACCATCTCTCCCTAATCTGTCTTCCCCCTTTTGCCTGGGAAACATGGTGCACACTGGTAATTTCTGCACAGAACAGATTGTGCAAGAATCTAGGCAGCAGGTAGTGGTACGTTTCTGAGAAGCTCTAGCTGGGCTAGAGCACAGGATCTTAAAGGTCAAAGAGAAGAGCTGTTAGAACTGGAGAGAAAGGGTGGAAGCCAGGTCATTTGGAATTGGTGTTTCACTCCAAGGGATGAGAGTCATGAAGGGTTAACAGAGAGGCGGGGACTTTTAGCCAATTGCTATGGTTTCATTGTAGACCATGGGTTAGAACAGGGCAAGAGAAAACAAAGAGACAAGTTGATATTGTACAAAACATAATCCTAACAAATTCATCTTTAGGTGGCAGCAAATATTTTGAGTTCAACATAAGCATAATATTAAGCAATTTTAAACTTCACTGTTTCATCTAGTAATTCTTCTGATTGTTAGTTTAATTATGGTTTTCATATATCTTTGCAAACCAAAGATGAACATTAGTTGGAAGGTTAAATATATGAGCATGAAATGAAAAGACAAGTCTTGTGAAATGCAAATCCATTAACTTGTAAGTCTTTGGTTTGAGGAAGAGAATCAACACAATTGGACAGAGTAATGCTCAAAGTTCAAATGGTAATAGAAACTCCCAAGAGGTTCTAGCTCAATTGTGACTGATATCAGTGTTGCACCAAGTTTTTCATAAATCTTGAAGGTCTAAGTACTCATTTGGCTTCCCTGTTGGAAGACCCAACCTCTGGTTTATTTTATAGATATGAAAAGATAGGGAGGTCATGGAAGCACCTGCTAAAAGGACACTGAAAATAAACGCATTCCTTTAAAACATGTCCGCTATTTGATACAGGAAACATAATCTGGTCACTGGTACAAGAGTTAAGGATAATGGTCTGGTTTATCAGCCTGCCGTTTCCCTCCCTCAGGCCTACAGCTTTCATCATTCCATACAAGGCAATGACTTATCTTTCTGACTTTACCAGAGTCATCAGTACAATAAGATGCCCTGTGATTTTTTGTTTAAGAGTTCCAACGGCTTCATATACTGTATTGCACTGGCTTCTCATGAAGTAATTCTTGTTGCTGCTTACT
The DNA here is from genome assembly GCF_019054845.1 of Dipodomys spectabilis. Taxonomy (NCBI): domain Eukaryota; kingdom Metazoa; phylum Chordata; class Mammalia; order Rodentia; family Heteromyidae; genus Dipodomys; species Dipodomys spectabilis. The sequence goes on from NW_024870775.1 coordinate 3,708,731, forward strand.
TCAAATTACAGGTAAAGACAGCAATTTGCTGTTTCTGTCTTTTGATTCTTGCTACCTAATGTCTCTCTGGTGCTTTTCAGGAAGTAACAGAAAGCACTGGTGAATATCAGTTGTGTTTTTAGTTTTTGTGCTGATCCTATGGCTTGAACTCAAGGTTTGGTGCTATTGGTGCTGTCCTTGAGCTTTTTTTTTTTTTTTCCTCAAAGTTAGTGCTCTACCACTTGAGCCACAGTTCCATTACTGGCTTTTTGATTGTTAATCGGAGATAAGAGTCTCGCAGACTTTTCTGCCTGGGCTGGCTTTGAACCACAATCCTTAGATCTGAGCCTCCTGAATACCTAGGTTTACAGGTATGAGCCACTGGTGCCTGGCTCTGAATGTTTTAATTCAGGGAGGTGGAAGACATACAATCTGTGGAAAGGTTTTGTGCCTCACGTCTGTTGCCTTCTGTGAAGTCTTAGATTCTGTTACTATGACTGCTGATCTTGGATAGAAGGACTAGGCTTCTTAGAAAACCATGTCCCACATTCTCTTAAAAGGTTTTCAGAAGCCCAAAGCCTACAAGTGAGTAGATGAAAACACACTGCTACAAATGCAGAAGGTCTTCCTATGAGGTTATGCTTCATGTGTGACTGTGAGATAAGAGACCTAGATGAGTAGAATTCCTAAATATTTCTTTTAAACTTGGTTATCGAAGTGGCATAGGTCTGTACTCGTTAAAAACAAAAATACAGGGAAAAGATACAAACAAGCAGTTATATTTTTGAAACAGTTTTCATTTAGCATAGACTGTATACTATTTTACTTATCTTAGCATAGCCATTTCTTCTGTATCTTTCTTTTCTTCATAGAAAATATAAGTACTTATAAGGAAGAATATATAATAACTTGTTTTATAAAATTTCCATAACTTCCTTATCTGATAACTTTATCTGATAACGTTCTTATTATCTATTGGTTGGTGCTTAAGTTGTTTCTAATTTTAATTGCTAGATAACTCTGCAGGAAACAGCTTGGGGTGAATGCTTTTTGCCTCTATTTATAATACCATATGAATACCATAGAGTTCCTAAAATTAGAAATAGCCCTAGTCAAAACACAAACATATTCAAGACTTTTTTTCAGTAGAAATTGAGATAATATCATTTAAGTTGATGCTGCTATAAAACTCAGGATAGAAGGAAGAACTGGGGATTTAGCTTCTTGTAGAGAGTTTACTTGGATAAATAAGGCCCTAAATTTAATCCATAATATTGAAAAAAATAAGTGATAGATTAAAAAAAAAAAGTTCTACCTATAATTGGGTGCCAATGGCTCACACCTGTAATCCTAGCTACTCAGGAATCTGAGATCTGAGGATTGCAGTTTGAAGCCAGCCTGGAAAGAAAAGTTTGTGAGCCTTTCATCTCCAATTAACCAGCAAAAAAGCAGGAAATGATTGAGAGAAGAGCTAAGAGAGAGTGTCTAGGTCCTGAGTTCAAGCCCCATGACAGACAAAATAAATTAATTAATTAAAAAGGAAATAAGAGGGGCTGGGAAGGTGGCTCAGTGGTAGAGTGCTTGCCTTGCATGCCTGAGGCCCTGGGTTTGATTCCTCAGCACCACATAAGCAAAAAGAAAAAGCTGGAAGTGGTGCTGTGGCTCAAGTGGTAGAGCGCTAGCCTTGAGCTGAAAAACTGAGGGACAGCGCCCAGGCCCAGAGTTCAGGTCCCACAACAGGAAAAAAAAAAAGGAAATAAGATATAGATATAGCTTGAATTTTTTTCCTCTAAAACTCAGGTTAAAAATTATTTCCCATTCAGCGATATTAAGGGAGTTTTTTGTGTGTGTGCCAGTGCTGGGACTTGAATTTAGGTCATGGGCATTGTCCCTGTCCTTTTTTGCTTGAAGCTAGTTCTCTGCCACTTTGAGCTACAGCTGTACTTCTAGATTTTGGCTAGTTAATTGGAGATAAGAATCTCATAGGCTTTTCTGCTTGGACTGGCTTTGAACTGTGATACTTAGATCTCAGCCTCATGAGTAGCTAAGATTACAGGCATGAGCCACTGGTGCCTGGCTACCAGGGAAAAATCTTTAAGAAGTGCTCATGAATGGGTTTACCAGTCTTTGTGAGTAATGGGTTAATGGGTTAGTAGGTTATCTCAAGAATGGGTCCAGAATAAAAGGCAGGTTGACTAGGTTTCTTTCAAACATCTTGTCTATTATGTGATGCTGTATGCTGGCCTTGGGACTCTGCCATCAAAATGGCCATCACCAGATTTGCCTTGGACCAAATCTATAAACGCAAATCAGTCTCTTTTTTTATTATTTATTGTATTGTGTTATCATCAACAGAAAATGAATTAAGATATATACCTTTTCTTCTTAAACACTGAATCTCTTTCACATTCTATATGTCAAAATAAGTATGTGCCTGCAGTCCATATGTAAAACAAGTAAAAGAAAGTCTAGTGAATGCAAAGAGGTTTCTCCCATGCTTCCTTGTCTTGATCAATTTATTTTTACTCTCTATTACAGTTTTTCTTCCTTGATTCTGTTTCAAAATAACAGCATAGTCCTAGTTTCAATAAGGTACTGTAATCCTAGCTACTCAGGAGGCTCAGAGATGAGGATTATGGTTTGAAACCCACCCAGGTTGAAAAGTCTGTGAGACTCTTACCTTTGATTAATTGTCACGTGAGTCATGTCTTGCTTTTTGCTAGAGTGCCAGTTTTGAGCAAAAAACGACAAGTGAATGTGCAAGTTTAAGCCCTAGTCCTGAAACAAAAACAAACAACAAAAGATGCATTGCATTCATTTAAAAATTTTAGATTCTTTAAAAAAGAAGACAAGTCATTCCTCCATTTTTGGCAACTAGGATATCACTTTTGGCTCTGTATTTTAAGTGGCCACATTCTATAGATCCTGACAATAGAAATCATTTAGGTTTTTGTTCTTGGCATCTAGGCATAGCATTTTTTTTCCAGGGAATTAACTATCACTTAATGTAGCCAATTATTTTATCTACTTGTTTATGAAAATAACCGAGAAGTGTTTTCTTCTTCATGTGCTAGAGGGTTTGGGAAAAATTCAAGGATAATTATTAAATTCAAGATAGTATGTTTTGAATGAAAATCTTGTGTTGATAGCAAAGATATCTATCACAAAGCAATTGTTCTTTAAATGTATTTTTAATATTTATGTAAGAGCTTCCAGGTGAAGCCCTTTGTATAATAAAATTTCTCAGCAAGTCACATGTGAGTCAGAGAAACCAGTGTAACCACCCCTTCTCATGGTGGAGCCACAGAGAGGGTGGGCGTGTGTCACTCAACACCTAGTCATCAAGTGCTGTTTTAGCTCAGTCTGGGAGATGGGAATCCCTGCATCTGTATGACAGTTGGGGTTAGGATGGGATTGAGAGCATTAGAAGGGCCGAAGTCTTGGGAGGCCATTAAAAATGTTTTCTAGAAATGTGACAAGTGTAATTTAGTATTAAATGATAACTTTAGTATTTATGTAGTTACTTGGCTCCTTATTTTTAGAAATTTCCAACAGCACTTGATGCTGTTTTGAAACAGATCTATCCAGATACAATACAGAAGCTTCTGAGGATTAGAACTATACTTTATTGGACATATTTTAAATAAAATTTATGAGACATAAAGATCTGAAATAAGAAGTAAGTAAAGACATGAAGTAAGTAAAGACATGAATTAGGATAGATTGAGCTATTGAGGATTTTCAATTGTAGAATTCCTTTAAAAAGTGCTTAAAAAGCAGAGCACTGCTTGCTCATGCCTGCAATCCTAGCTACTCAAGCAGCAGAGTTGTGAGGACTCTGGATTGAAGCCAGCTTGGGCAGAAAAGTCCATGAGACTCTTATTTCCAATTAACTAGCAAAAAGCCAGAAGTGGTAAAACCCCAGCCTTGAATAAGAAAGCTAAGAGAGAACCCAAGGCAAAATTGCCCCTCTCCTTTCCTTTCCCTATTTTTCTTTAAAAAGTTTCTTCATGCTGAGCATTAAACTCTAGGTCTCAAGCATGCTAAGCATGTGCTCCATTACTAGGCTTATCCCCAAGCCTTACATGAACAGCTATCAAAAACATGACTACTTTAAAATGAATTCATTTTGAAATACCTTTACATCCTGTGTTTGTGTGGTAGGTATGTATTTACAGGTTAATTCAAGTGCTTTAGCCTTGCTTTGTGTACCTCTGGCGATTTGCAGAGATACTAACCTGAGTCCACAAGATGGTATTCCTTGTCATGTGGCACAAGTGCTAAGGTACAGGTCACATGTGCCTATACTCCCATGTGGAAGTCTTCTCTATTTTTTCTTTTCCCATCCCCCTTTCTGCATCTCTTTTCTATGTTTTTTTTTTTTCTTACCATTGCCTATTTGTGAATCTATGAGTTATTGTATAGGTTCTAGGGACAATTTGGCTGGAAGAGAAATAAAATCTTATTTTCAAGCCAGGTGGCAGTGGCTCATACCTGTAAGAGTATTTACTCATGAGGCTGAGATCTAAATATCACAGTTCAAAGCCAGCCAGGGCTGGAAAGTCTAAGACTCTTACCTCCAATTTACCAGCAAAAAAAAAAAAAAAAAAAAATCAAAAACAGAAGTTGATCTCTAGCTGAAGTGGTAGAGTACCAGCCTTGAGCAAAAAAACTAAGTAACAGCATTCAGTTCAAGCTCTAGTAATAATATATGCATTTTTTAAAAAAATCTTATTTTCAATTATTAGGAGAATGTGTTAGGAATTCTTCACTGTCCTGAAACTTTGACCCTAAAAAGAGACTTAGGATGGGGTAATGTTGAGACAAGCTGAGATGGCTTCTACTTTAAGTTCTCCTCCTCTACTTTTTTCTCTGCTGGAAACAATCTATCTTCACACGTCTGCATTGCACTCCTGCATGGTACACTGTGTCAGACCTTTGCTCCAACGGCATCATGTCAGATCTCTGTTATGATTCTATCCAGAATTCCTCTTCCCCAATCCCCAGCCCCACTTCTCCCTCTGCCTCAGCTTTGTGTGCTCAGATATTAACGATTGCATCTCTCTAGGGCACAACCTCCTCAGAAGCAGGACTTTGCTTTGTTTACCTGTGTAGCCCTGCCTCTGGACAGTGCCCAAGCACAATAGTTACTCAACAGATATTTGTTGAATGAATATGTGGTGTTACTCCTGCTGTTAATCCCATTGATCATGTTCTAGGTGGTGAAAAATATTCCAGTACATTACTTGTTTCTAAATGGAGCACATAGATAAATTTTCCTCAGACGTTTGGGTATATTGATTCTTTCCCCATTCAACCTGCTTCTGAGGATAGAAACTTGATGGTTCTTGACTAAGGGATCTGAGACGACCCAAATCTCTTCATAGATGATGAGCTCCTCTTTCTGCACTTCTTAAAAAGCTCTATACAGAAGGAAACTTACCTTTTATGACTAGTTAAGGATTTGTCCCTAACGAAATCTCAGCATGAAAGAGCAGAGTTGAACTGGCTGAACACAAATAATCCTTGTGCCCAAACTTCAGTTTTTTTCTGCTTAATAACCCTTTGAGGCTTGCAGTGGACACAGTGTTTTAGGAATGACATGTGCAAAGGTAAAACAGAGCTTGCAAAATAGAGGTAGCAACGTATTCAAGTGTGTGGTGGTTGGTGGTGATGAGGATGGACAAAACACTCATGAAAAATTTCAAGGTAAAAATCCTAAAGGCCTGCACATGTATTAGCTGCTACTTCAGTCCAAGACTTAAGTTGGGCAGATTCAATATAGGTAAGTCTATCTAATGGCTATGATGAGTGCCTCCATCTTCTTGGGAAGTCCTTCCAGGTACAGATTGAGACTTCATCATTGGTTGTAAGTTTACTTCCCCGAATTGGTGGACAAGCCCTCAGCTATGCACTGTGAGGATGTGTCTAATGTCTTGCTATGGAACCTCTGGTGCCTTCAGACATCATGAGTCTCTTGTGACTACTACATGTGCTACAAAGACTAACTCTAAGAATGGACCTTGTTGTCATCACTTCCTTCAAATGTAGGCTTGCATTCCCAGTTACCAGCTCTTAGAAAAGACCATCCTGCAACAGTGATGTGGTGCTCACTTTGTTTTACTTGTGGAAGCATGCAAGGTCAATGCCACTTGAGAAGAATGTTGGAAAGGGGCTTGAACTCAGGACCTGGGCACTGTCCCTGAGCTTATTTGCCCACAGCTAGTGCTCTACCACTTGATCCAAAGCTCCACATCTGGCTTTTTGCTGGTTATTGAAGGTAAGAGAGTTTCTCAGACTTTTTGCCTGGGCTGGCTTTAAACCACAATCCTTAGATCTCAGCCTCCTGAGTAGCTAGGATTACAGGCATGAGCCACCAGCTCCCAGCTTATTGTGAAGTTGTGACAGTTGAACTTGGGCTTCTACTTCTAAATTCTATGATCTTTACATTGGAACACATAAATAGCCTGGCAGATGAAAAAAATGTAGGTGAATTGAAGAACTTGTGAATGACACTGTTGTGTGGAGACAGGACCAGCAAGAATTGTTCCTGAATGTGTAGTGGAAGAAGTCAACAGGAGAGAGCTGGTGGAGGAACAATATCTTTGGAACAGAAGAGAATACTGGTGTCTATTTGGGGTGATCAAGTCTTTGGAATTCATGGCCAGAAATTCAAGTTAACTTCATGTTTTGTTAACATAGGGAAGGTGTACAAAATTTGAGAAAGATATTTAGGCCATCAAATTTGAAGGAGCAATGGAGAGATAGACAGCCATGTGGAAGATGGTAGCCCAGAAATAGGCTTTGGATTGAGTTTTATGTTATATGAAGAAAACTACTGATGTATAGAGATGAGGTAGTGTTAATGATTGCCAAGATATGAGGAATCTGAGATGGTATCAGCCAAAGTCTGCTGGTCACACTGTGGTAGTTAAATGGGGAGGAGCTTCAGAAGAAAATACAGTTGATTTTCGTCATGTCTCCCTATTCTAATCTCTGGATTTATTTATGAAATGGCATGGGCAGAAGAAAAGGAGAAGATGCCATCAAAGTATGTGCTAAGTAGGAAGAGGTGGCGGTCAGAGCATAGTGAAGCAGAGAGAGCTAATTTTTGGATATGAACTGTATATATGTGCCAGATTTGTCTTTATAAGGTTGAATCATGGTTTGGAAAGCAATAAGAAAGGAAAAGTATGAACATGCTAATTGGGGGTGGTCCTAAAATGTGTCAGCCTATATCCTTTTGCTCCTTAGTAATAGAAGGCAGTAGAAATGACTGTGTATGACCATGGAGGCTGGTCATAAAAGTGGATACAGCCTTCACCTGATTCTCCCTCCTGAGATGCCTGCTGCTGGAATCCTGCTGTAAGGAAGCACAGGTCTCCTGGAGACCCCTTTGTAGGAAAACTAGTCACCAGTCAATCTGAGGTCCCAGTTGACAACAGCTGGCATCAGCTGCCAGATATGCAAAATAGGAAGCCTTCCAGAAGCTCCAGCCAGGGCCTCGTCCAACAAGAGTAACCTCATGAGAGACCCTGAGTGGGAAGTGCCTGTTAACCTACAAAAATGAGCAATTTTCCCCTTCTTCCTTCTTCTCTCTTTCTTCCTCAAGAAAAAGTCAGATGCTGGTGACTTACAATCTTCAGATCTTCTACTCCTGAGTAGGTAGGATTATATGAGTAATCCAAAGCCAGCTTTGGTAGACAATTCTAGAAAAATTAAAAAACTCAGTTAACTAGCAAAAAGCTAGAGGCATGGCTCAAGTGGAAGATCACAAGGCCTTGAGCAGAAAAAATTGGACACAAGCCTTGAGTATTGGCAGGAAGAAAAAGAACGAAAAGAAGAAAGGAAGGAAGGAAGCAAGGAAGAAAGAAGGGCAGAAAGAGAGGCAGTAAGAGGAAGAAAACAAATAAGAAAAAGAGAAAAGAGGTCATATATTTATGTTATTAATTATTTTGACCTCCACAGCAATAATTTTATTTTGGGGGGGTTGGTCCAGTTGTGGGGCCTGAAATCTGGGCGTGGGCGCTGTCCCTCAGCTCTTCAGCTCAAGGCTAGCACGCTACCACTTGAGCCATAGTACCACTTCTGGCTTTTTTTTCCCTGCTTATGTGGTGCTGAGGAATAGAACCCAGGGCCTCATGCATACAAGGCAAGCGCTCTACCACTGAGCCACCTTCCCAGCCCCCTCCACAGCAATAATTATAGCAGTAGATAACTGAAACCAAAGCAATTAAAAATTGAATTCTCTTTAGTTATATAAAGGGTTTCAGTTTGACCTGTGAGTTTATAAGTACAGCACACCTTCATCAATAACACCCTTTCCATTATTCTCTCTCATCTTTCCCAGTCCCATTCTTCCTTGATTCACCTGGTTCCATTTTCACATCTATACATTGAATATTATGTACTGCTTTCATTTACCCTTACTCCCTCTGTCCCCATCCTCTTGATCTTACCTCCCAACACAAAACATGTTCCAGCTTCTGGGTATTTATTTTGTTATACCATAAATTAGTTATTCAAAGGCCACTATTGGAATCTTCCCCTGAATATACCATACTTTAGTTAATATGTATACAAATGCATATGTTCCTATATATACTCATATATACATATATATAAATGTCAATATAACTTCCACATTGTGAAGGCAGTATTTTAAAAAAAATATATCAAAAGTCTTAAATCCCCCCAACAACAAATCTTCAAAGAAACAACTGCCCAATAAATAAGTGGGCTAAAGACTTAAAGAGAAACTTCTCTGAAGAGTAAAGAAGGATAGCCAATAGACACATGAAGAAATGCTCAATCTCCCTAGCCATAAAAGAAATGCAAATCAAAACAACATTGAGATACCACCTCACCCCAGTTAGAATGGCTATAATCAAGAACTCTAATAACAACAGATGCTGGAGGGGATGTGGACAGAAGGGAACCTTACTGCATGGTTGGTGGGAGTGTAAACTTGTTCAAACACTTTGGAAAGTAGTATGGAAGTTCCTCCCAAGACTCCACATAGAGCTCCCCTATGACCCAGCAATCCCACTTTTGGGCATTTACCCAAATGTTCACCAACAAGACCACACTAAAGCTACCAGCACAACTATGTTTATTGCAGCCCAACCCAGATGCCCCTCAGTAGATGAATGGATCAAGAAAATGTGGTATATATACACAATGGAATTCTATGCCTCCATCAGAAATAATGACATTGCCCCATTTGTTAGGAAATAGAAAGGCTTGGAAAAAAATTATATTAAGTGAAGTAAGCCAGGCCCAAAGAAACATAGGTCCCATGGTTTCCCTTATTTGCAATAACTAGTATATGTCTGAGTCAAGCAGAAAAGGCCAGATAAGTTGATGTTAGGGAAATGAACCTTAAGATATGTATTCAAATGTTTTTTCTTTCATGTGATTGTTTCTAACATATTTATAAGATTATTTCTTTGTTGTCTTGTATGTCCCTCCCCCACGGTATAACCACTGCTTTCACTGTATTTGATGTTGGTATAATTTGTGGAGGGGAAGAGAAAAAACAAAGTGTTTAAATAGGGATACAGGTGGACCCATTGCAACAATGAGATGTACAAATCGTATGTCAAAAATGAATTTACAACTTTGGTGGTGGGGGGGAGGAGGGTTGGGAAAGGGGGTGGGTGGAGGATGGGATGGGAAGGGGAAACAAAGGAGGAGGCTACAATGCTTGATAAGAAATGTACTCATTGTCTTGCCCATGTAATTGTAACCCCTCTGTACAGTATTTTCACAATAAAAAAATAGATATATCAAAAGTCTTTTACTAATTTCTTCCTTTTATGGTGTGTGGGGAGGAGGTATGCTGGGATTTGAACCTAGGAATTCATGCTTGCTAGGCTAGCACTCTACTTGTACCATGACCCCATCCTGGATTTTGCGTGAGCTTACTTTGCATTATTGCCAGGGCTGGCCTGTGACTGGCCTGAGACTGCAGTAATTACAGACATGAACCATGTCTAGTGTGTTCTTTTGAGTTTTTCTCTTTCTAACTCTATAAGAAAACACACTGACAATGAATTGTCTACAGTAGGGCAAGAGTGAGTTTTGGCTGTCCTAGCAAGCACTGGTGATCAGTATCTTGAAGAACCAATTAGCATCTAAACTGTTACCCAGGCCCAATTAAGAAACTGAACATCAAAGATGGCCCTCAGAATCTCTCCACAGTCTCACAAAGTAGCTGTGAGATAAAAGGATGGGATCCCAGTGAGCATGTAGGTGGCTATTGGTTTTGTATCTTGAACTAATTCTGACTTGAGTGCTCTTGGTGAAGTTTCTCTTGTGACTTTATTGGACTCAGATTCAGTAGTGGATATCACTTGGCGGTGTGCAAATATTACATTTCTGGGGGAGGTTTGTGTGAGGTAGGGGAAAGTTCTAGATTACAAGGAGGAGAAGAAAGTGCAAAACCACATTGGAATGAGATAATTAATGCCACTGTACCAACTGTCACATTATTCTTGTAATGCAATAGATACTTTACCTTGTGGGCAGGATTCAAAGACTTTCGAAATCATTTTTCTAACTTTAAATGGTGAATTTTACGTATCATTAAGTCCATTGTTATATAAAAGCCAGAGCTATTTTACATCTCATTCAGGCGTCTGCTCTTAACTTTTGAAAAAAGAACTTCCCGAGAATCTTGAGTAGGGGAGGAATTAAACAGCAGCACACCCTCCAGAGTAACCAGGGGAAGGAAAATATGCTCAGAGGTTTTTGCTTCTCCATAAGAATTCTGGAAAATCCAGCGAATGTCTCTCCAAGTCCTGACATCTTCCAGGACAAACCTGTTAACTGTCTACCCTCCTGCCTGGACACTTGAAGAATGATTTAGAAGGGTACTGTTTGGGGGCTCTTGTCAGCACAGAAGTCCCTCACTATCCATGGAGAATTGGTTCCAGGATCCATCCCTCTCAGTGCCAAAATTTGCAGATTCTCAATGTCTTCTATGAATTGACATAGTATTTGTATATGAGCCTTAAATATCCTCCTGTACATTTTAAACCGTCTCCAGATGACTCAAAATACTTAATGTGATGGAAACACTGTGTAGATCATTGTTATACTGAACTATTTAAGGAATAATGGCAAGAAAAAGGAGTTTGCACATATTCAGTACAGATGCAACCAATGTAGTCCTAATTACTAAGTACATGATCCTTGGTTGGTCCAGTCTGCCAATATGGAACTTATGAGTAAACAAGGGGTCAATTGCGCTGAGAAAGGAAGATGTCAGCCCCTAGTTTGCTTTTCTCAAGCACTTGCTGGTTTTCTCCAAGGATAGAGAAGTCCTAGGCTATGATAAAGGGAGATGAGATATTTAATTCAGTCTAACACCTGTGTATTGAGCACCAACCCTTCTTAGGCAGCGAGGGAACAAAGAGTGATAAGACAGCATCACTGACCCAGACAGACCCACAGACAGTAATCTTTGTGGAAACTGTGAGGGGAGCACTTGGAGGGCTGTCTGAGGTTGGAGGTCAAAGCTGATACATCCTATGCTAGCTGTTGATGTCTACACCACTTCACAAGCATTTTAGGGAAGTGATGCTTCTATGGAACTAAAATCAAAAGTCATACTAAGCTGGGCACTGGTGGCTCATGCCTGTAATTCTAGCTACTCTAGAAGCTGAGCTCTGAAGATTGAGGTTTGAGCAAGCCATGGCAGAAAAGTAGAGATTCTTATCTCCAGTTCACCTCCAGAAAGCCAGAATTGGACTATGGGCCAGTTGGTAAATAAAGCCCAAGCCTTGAATAAAAAAAGTGAAGCAAGAAAAAGAGGCCCTGTGTTCAAGCCCCGTATCAACACACACATACTCACAAGTCATATTAACTAGTATTTACTAAGAGTTTTCCGTGTAAGGTTTAAAAAATACTTTCGTATTCATCTTTGTAACAACCCTACTGAGAAGGTCCTATTATTATTTGTGTAATTGTCTCTCTGGCTCGTGTATAAAACACAGAGAGGTTCTAGTAACTTGAAGTTTATACAGCTGGCAGGTGGCATAGCCAAGATTTAGACTAGAACTCATGTCATATACATCTAACAACTGGTACACCTTATAATGAGATTTTATTGCTTAAATAATCAACTGATTTTTCAGCTAACCATAGATCTATACCTTGGTATCTCCTGAGCACCACTTGGGAAGTCAGGGTGGCTCTCCAGCTCATTTTCAGAGAAGGAAGCTGTGGCCTTGTATACCTACTGGAATATGGATCAAAGGACTTAAGTTGTGTTTATACTGAAGCTTTCTGGGATTTGCATCAATAATACCCTTTTCTTTTTAACAGATATCAGGACTTATATTCTCAGCTTTTTTTTTTTTTGTTAGTTGTTAGCAGTTGGAATAAGGACCAAGTCAGCTCAGATTCTCATGGAATAAAAAGCTAGTATTTGCCTAACTGACTGCTGACCTTTAGAAAAAAGGTTAGATAACTAAAATATGCAACTTAGAAGTCAATAGTTTCTATAACTGGGGTATGTCTCAAGTGGTAGAGTACTAGAGCCAGGGGTCCTGAGTTCAATCCCCAGTACAGCTCCCCTCACCGCCCCCACAAAAAAAAAGAAAAGAAAAAAGAAAAACAGGCAAATATCCTGCTAGAAATTGGTAGGCATTCAGATATCTGAGCCTCAATCTGATCTCCAAAAGTTAGATGCTTGTGATATGTCAGGTTTTCATATTTTTCTTCTAATCTTTTCTCTTGCTGATGTTCAAATTCTCATTGAAGGACATTTCCAGTTTCTAGTGTTCATGTGTGATTGCATAATATTGATTTGTGCATGGTTGCATAATATTATGCAATATGAACTGGACTTTTCCTGCTATTTTCTTTGTCCTTTCCCTTAATGAAGCTGACCATGAATGAGAATCATGTGGAAAACTTTCAAATCTAACCCTGTCTGGGCTTCCTCCCCAGATGGAATAAATCAGTGTTACTGGGATTTGGCATAGAGTTTGAACAGACTAGCAGATGAGGAGAAAGGGCACAAGCAGACAGAAGTTTTGGCAGGAATAGTGTGCTGAACTGGGAGGCTTCCTTCCCCAGAAGAGAAGATTCCCAGGGCAGTATGGGAGCTCATACTGGTAAAAGGGACAGCCAGAGGGGAGAATACAAGGCTCATGTATTTCAGGATCTTTGGAACCCCTCCTAGACCCAAGAGACAAAGTGCATGCATCTGTCCTGGGTGACCAGTAAAGGAGCTGGATATCTTGACAGTCACCTTCACGTTCAAGCAGAATGGCATATGCCACCTCCCTCCTCTGCCATAGTCCCTTGGCACAGCACCAACTTCCAATAACATAGATATCATTCTTTAAAAAGGAAGAATATTGAATTTTGCTGGTGGGAAGGGAAAATTCAGAATAGAAATTAAGTTGAGTTGCGGAAACTAAAGAATGTCATTTACCTTATACACCTGCTTCTGATATTTGTACATATTATGCTTAGATTTTTGTCTTTGGCCAGAATTTTTTTCCTGTTGGTCCTGTGGCCTCTTTTCAGGATGTCTGACCACATGAGGACTGATTGTTTTATATTTTTAGTAGAGGCCTAAAGACTCTGCTGCTACTAGATGTGGCACTCACCACTTTGTGAGTGATAATGATGACCATATTCATCTGTTACATCTATAAAGGAATTTTACATTTAAAAGTTGATCATCTCTTTCATTACTAGAGGTGATTTAGTGAATTGAGGACTTTAAAAGTTAATTCTATTAAGCCTGGTGTAGGGGGTGCATGCTTGTAGTCACAGCACTGGGGAAACTAAGGTGGAAAGATAGCTTGAGTCTGGGAGTTTGAAACTAGGCAACATTGTGACATCCATTCTAAAAAAAATTGGTTTATATGAATTAGTAAGTATTCTGGCATTGTTTTAATCCAAGAGGGGAAAAAAGAAAAAGTTCAGTAAAAATCTTTGATACTATTCCCTAGCTTCTTTGCTCTCTTTATGTACAAGCAGATTTATTTTCTGCTGTGTCCTTCAGAGATGTTCAAGGCACATAGGCACCAATGTACACACATTTTTGGCTTTCTCTTTTACATAAATGGCAGCTAATAGTATAAATTGATTTAGACCTTGATTTCCAGGTGGGTGCTGAGGCTAAAACTCAGGGATCCATGTTCTCCCTTAACTTTTTTGGTTAAGACTGGTGTTCTGCCACTTGAGCCACAGGTCCATTTTCAGCTTTGTGCTGGTTAACTGGAGATAGAAGAGTCTCGTGGACTTTCCTGTCTAGGATGGCTTTGAATTTTGGTCCTCAGATTTCAGCCTCCTTAGTAGTAGAGTTACAGGAATAAGCCACTGGCAGCAGGCCCAAATTCTATTTTTACAACTGCACAGAATGCCGAATGTGTACTACCTGATGAATTAAAAACAAACCCACTCCTTGACAGGCAGGATTTTCATTCATTAAGCATTTAAAAAAGAGATCAAAGGTCTAGGATCCCCTAAATAGATTCAAATCTTCCTCATCCTCTGGATTTGCAGTAAAAATCTTAAATTAAGATTCTGATGTGATTATAGCAACAAAGATCCATCTAGAAAGAGTTTTAACTTCATACATTAAAAGATACTTTAGTTGGGAAGTTTTATGAAATTTTTCTGTACCTGTTTGATAATGTCAAAATTTTTTTACATTCCCAATCCATCTTGCTGGTCCTAGATAATGTTTGTTTTAGTGCATTTGGTAGTGTTCTGTCTTCAATATGCTATTACAATGGTCTCTTACACCATATTATACTAAGGAAGTTAGAGGTAGCATTAACAATGGAAATCATTTTGCGCTTAACAATCATTGCTTTGGCTAGAATTACTCTCTACAAGTAATTGAGAAGTCTAAGAGGTACAACCTATCTTGGGAAAGAAACTTATTTAAGAAAAATTATAAAAATAAAATTGTTAGTAAGTCCAGTCTTCATACCCATTTCTGTGTGAACTTGATACTTTCTGAAATGTAAGTCATTTTACCATTGTCTGGCTGTGTTCTGAGATCCTACACTGGTAGACATAGAATCAAACAATTTTGTTGGTAAATGGGTCTGAGTGTCATATCACTTATGTATTTTAATGATATGACACAAACCTGTTCTTTCTTGACCAAGAGTTACCTTTAGTTGGCAATTTTCTAGACAAAGGTAGATACCATCCTTCTAGGCATATAATAGTATTTTTGAGAGATTTTTCAAACTTATGCTTAAAATATAATTATCTTTTTTATGCCAAAAGAATAGCATGTCATACTAGTTCTTCTGGAGATATTGGATTAAGCTGAAGGCAAATGATGGACCCCAGAGAGCCTAAAACAGATTTTTATGAGGATACCAATTGATAGTCTTGCTTCTCTTCCTATGAGTCAATAAACACAAAAACGAAACTCCATTTTGTGTAAATTTGCATGGTCTGGTTTGGGTTGTTGGCCATCCAAGAACCCTAGTAGACATAACAATAATACAGGAGGTTTCCTGCAAACAGTTTTGTGGTCTTTGGATGATAGTATAGCAGGAATTCTATTTCTTGTGCTCATGTTTGTAGTTCCAACTATAAAGAATTATTGTTGGAAAGTTAATTATTAGATCTTGCACAGCAAATTGGGTTGGAAGGAGCATATTAATCAACAGCTTAAAATTGCTGGGCTCATACAAATATTTTGATAGGTCTATCTTGTTGGGCTAGTTTATATTCTTGAGATGAGTTATGCAAGCTGTTAATACTCTTTATGAAACTGGGAGGTAGAGAGTTTTGTCTGGACTCCCTGAAGGTTTCACAGTGAAGGGGAGAAGATCTCTCTCAGGGCCCTATGTTATTTTTCTCTGGTTTGATCATTTACGCTTCCAGAATCTATCTTTACATTCCATTCCAAACGTTGGAACCAATTTCCGAAGTTGTTCTCTTCCTATATGTGTTTGTATATGTAACAAGTAGAAAGACTGACTGACCGACCTTGTACTACTTGTCTCTCAAAATCTTCAAGCATAGTAAAAATCGGATATTACTTTTCTGTTTGGGTACATCTGGAAATCCACCATTGGCCTTGATTTCACAGTTTTATAATCTGTCCTTTATTGACAGTATTTTCTTCATTCTTCCTTAGCTTATAGCTTTTGTATTTCCTATGATGGTAGGTGTGAATGAATTGATAGTTTTTTGAGTTTTCCCACTACTGAGTTCAATAAGTCTGATGAAACCTAGTACTAGCTGGATGGCGCTCAAGGCGGTGGGATTTGGTTATGAACAGCAGTGCTAGAGTTAAAACGTTTTGGAAGCCTAAGGGAGCCAGGATGCCTCAGGCTGTTCATCAGCAAACTTCTGTAGTCTGTACACATGGCTCAAAATATGTAATTAAGCTGAGAGCTGGTAGTTCATGCCTGTAATCTTATTTACTCAGGAAGTTGACATCTGAGTATCTCAGTTCAAAGCCAATCCAGTGAGAAAAGTCTATGACATTCATCTCCAATTAACCAGCAAAAAGCCAGAAGCCGATGTGTTGATCAGGTGATCAAGTTCTATCCTGGAGCATAAAAAAATAAGCAAGAGAGCAGAGCAAAGCCCTGAGTTTAAGCCCCAGCACACACACACACACACACACACACACACACACACACACACACACACACACACACACACATACATACACACACACACACACACACACACACACACACACACTATTAAGAATCTGAACCTGAACATCCCAGATTTTTTTTTTTGGGTCCGGTCGTGGGGCCTGAACTCTGGGCCTGGGCGCTGTCCCTCAGCTCCTCAGCTCAAGGCAAGCACTCTACCACTCGAGCCACAGCGCCACTTCCGGCTTTTTTCTTTTTACTTATGTGGTGCTGAGGAATCAAATCCAGGGCCTCATGCATGCAAGGCAAGTTCTCTACCACTGAGCTACCTTCCCAGCCCCCTCCCAAATTTTTTTTAGCCAAAAATGTACTCTTTACCTCAACTGCTGGTCCCACCTCTCTCTATTCTCCTTTGTACATTTTGCTGTATATTTACACTCCATAATGAACTCAGAAGAGTTTTTGAGTTTGGACCTCAAATATGTTTCAACCTTGTTGCTCTATCTCCAAATACTCTATATGCCTACAGAGCTCTGTTTTTAAAACTCCTTGACAAGAGTGATACTGAACTGGCACACACTACAAAACCAATCTTCACTTAATGTTGCCAACTGTCTTAAACTTGAGGTTGCCATGGGAGCAAAGCCAGGCCATAGATCAACATTTGTCTTTCAAGCTTTGAACTCATGCTTCAGTCTCAGGCTGGGCTCTTTTTCTTGCACCTTACAAACATGGGCTTGCTCAATTGTGCTCTTATTTCCAGGGAAAGCAAATAGCATGAATAAAAATTGTATTTGTAAAAGTACTTCTGTAGAGAGCTTGGTGCTTTAATATAGCAGTGTGACTAGCGGGTGTGTCTGTTAGCAGAGCAGAAAAGGGTCCTGAGAGTTGTCTCATCTACTAATGTAGACACTGAGGCATGAGACTGATGGGAAAGCTTCTAGAAAAGTCTTGGCTGCCCCTGAAGAGCCATGCTCAATCAGAAGGCAACCAGATGTTTAGTGATAGATGAACCTCTTGCTTGGATAGTGCTTGTCTACGAGAAACTAAGCCTTAGAGTCATTTGAGATAGAAAAGACTTTTTCTCACACTGTCTTTCCATCAAAGTAAGTCAGCATTTTAATTGCCTAGAGTTCCAGATGCTCCTTCCAGATTCTTGCTGCCAAACTGGCCTGCTAAAACTATAAATATTAGTCCCTTCCCTGGGTCAAACATCGAGATTGACTGATACTCCACGATTGTAATCTTGATCCTCTGTTCCTCCTCTTTAGTCCTATCGGCCAATTATGTTGTAGAGCTAACAGAGTCAGGACATTACCAAACAATTGGTCAGCTCAAACCTGTGAACTTTTTGCTTTAAACCATGCTCTAAAGTTTGAGAGTGGGCTGGGAAGGTGGCTCAGTGGTAGAGCGCTTGCCTTGTATGCTTGAGGCCCTGGGTTCGATTCCTCAGCACCACATAAGCAAAAAAGAAAAAAGCCGGAAGTGGTGCTGTGACTCAAGTGGTAGAGCGCTAGCCTTGAGCTGAAGAGCTGAGGGACAGCGCCCAGGCCCAGAGTTCAGGCTCCACGACTGGACCCCCCCAAAACAAAACAAAGCAAAACAATAAAGTTTGAGAGTAAAGAAGGAGTCTATATATATTGACTCCAATATGTATTAAGAGTCATACACACTTTGGGGAAATATGGGCAGAGAGGGAACTGATGAACAGTATAGGACCCGATCCATAAAGAGCAATCATTAGCCTGTTAAGAGTCTCAGGTTACCTGAGGTGATTGTAGTTGTCCATGCTCCTGGACACCAGAGTTGCATTAATTTTGAGACTGAAAAAAATAGCTAAAGAAATAACACTACAACTAGAGGCCACAATTCTCTCATCTCCATGGACTCAACTTCTGAGGTAGCTTCTGTCTTCAATTGCTCCCATTCAGAGGAGGTGGAGAAGCTGGGGGAGTGACCGACCTAACAAGGAAAACAAACACGTCTGCATGAATGAAAAGTCTTTTCCAGGCCTCTAATGAGGGAGGTCTTTGCTTGATGTAACTGGGCCATGTCTGGGAATTTATATCCTTGCAAGCACAAGTTACTGAAAAACACTTCATTTTTTAAAATAAAAATTAGGCAAGCATTCAATGAGGACACTGCCTCACAGTGGAAGAGTCCCAGGCCTGAGACCATTACAGAGCATCCAGATTGACTACACAGATCCTCAGACTGGCTGCTTAAAACACTGGCCGGTACTAGTGGGGCATTTGACCAACTGGGTTAAGGCCATCCCCCCTGCCCAGTGCTATCCCCATTTGGGCTGATTGAAAATATAGATTCAGATAATGGAAGTCAGTTCACCACAAAACTCAAGTAAAGTTGAGCAAATGAACCAATCCTTAAAAACACTTGACCAGGGGCTGGGAAGGCTGCTCAGTGGTAGAGTGCTTGCCTTGCATGCATAAGGCCCTGGGGTTGAATTTCTCAGCACCACATAAGCAGAAAAAGCCAGAAGTGGCCCTGTGGCTCAAGTGGTAGAGCACTAGCCTTGTACTGAAGAGCTGAAGGACAGCGCCCAGGCCCAGAGTTCAGACCCCATGACCGGCAAAACAAAACAAAACAAAACAAAAACAAAAAAAACCCTTGACCAGCCAGGCATTGATGGCTCAGCCAGGCATGGATGACTCATGCCTGTAATCCTAGCTACTCAGGAGGCTGAGATCTAAGTGTTGTGGTTCAAAGCCAGCCCAGGCAGGAAGGTCTGTGAGACTTGTATCTCCAATTAATTGAGCCACAGCTCCACTTACAGTTTTCTGGCAAAGTGGTAGAGCTCTAGCCTTGAGAGAAAAAGTTCAGGGCAAGTACCCAGGCCCTGAGTTCAAAGCCCCACAACTGACAAAAAACAAAAAACAAAACAAAAAATCCATTTAACTAAACTGGTTCTAGAGACTAAATTACCTTTGGTCTTACTAAGCACATCTCCCCTAAAGGATTTGGGGACTCATCATATGAAATGTCATGTGGTCTTCCTTACTTGGGCTGGGTAGATCCCCGCTCTGATTTCCTAGAAGATAAATATGGGCTGTGCCTCAGTTGCGTCACTTGTGGGTTGGACTTCACTGGCTTATAAAAGGAATATTTGGAAACAGTTGAAAGAAAAATTCCAAATTAATAGAGCTAAATCTTCCCTCCATTGCTAATCCCATTAATACAACCCCCTCATGCTGTTCATAAATTCCTATTCTATGGCCCGGCCTGTCTCAAGGTATTACCCATTAGGAGCTGATATTCCAGAAAAGGATCCTGTAGGAACATTTCTATCAGAATTGTCCCAAGTGCCTGCAGGTACCCTCTAATATTATGTCTCCAACATTGCGTTCCAAATTCCACAATCATCATACTGGAATAACTGTAGAAATCAAAGACCGGAGACTAACCATAGCTTGAATGGATCAAATACTCTTTTTACACTTTAAATCAAAGGGATTCTTATACATGTGAAACAGAGATCAGAACCGCAAGTGATTGCCTCTGGGATGGACCACATTTCTGCCGGACTGTGCTCTTCCAAGAAAGGACAGTAAGTCCTGTAGGACCTTGCCATACTATTTCTCTGGATCAATGACCCTGGGAAACTAAAGCTACCTTGGTTGGTCAGATCCCCATTCAGAAACTCTATACATTGTGCCTCTCTAGGGCAGGTGTTTGGTGGTATTAGATGGGACCATTACTTGAGACTCTCCTGGTCCAATGGAGTGAGACCTGCACGTGGTCCACTGTGGTATGTTACCCTAGCATTTCAAGAATCTCAAGCCTTCTTTGAATAAGTGGAAATATGAAAGCCCTTGTTTCCCCCAGAATGCCATTTGGTCCCCATATATATACATACATATATATGTATATATATATATATATATATGTATATATTGATATCATTGAAGTTCCCAATGAATTCAAAGCAAGCAACCAAAGTAGCTGCAGGATTTGAATCAGCACTATTTTGCTGGTCTACCATGAATAAAAATGTGGGTTGGATTAACTACAGATAATATAAAAGCAGAGATTTATCAATTATACCAGATATGTAGTGAAGGGAATTGCAGAACAACTACACGATCTCAGCAGAGAAACAAGGAGTATGCATCATGGAGAATGTTGTGTGTTTATCCCCATCAACACAACCCCTGGTGGACAATAACCAAGACTCTCCAAAGTCTGATGAGGATAGCAAACTGGCTAAAAATTCAGGGTTGGAACAATGGTTTGGGAAATGAAAAGAAATAGTGTCAATACTAATATCTCCGATTGTGTTTTGGGTGATGGTTCTAATGGGGTATTGTGCCATTCCCTGTATATGGAGGCTAATTCTCAGACTTATAGGGACTGTGTCCATTGGTATCACCTGTGTCTTATCAGCTGCAACTAAATACAGCTGAAATATAAAGTCAAATAATGTTGGATGCACATGAAGAAATGAAAATCCGAAGAGGAGGAATTGCAAAGCAATTTTTTTTCTATCCAAGTCAGTTGCCATCTTAATTGCCTAGAGTTCCAGATTCTTATGGATTCTTACCTCTGTCAGACTTGCCAGCTAACATTGTTAATGTTAGTCCCTTCCCTGGTTCAAGTGTTTAGTAACAGCCAATGGTCAAGATTGTAATCTTGATACTCGAGCCAGGTGAAAAGGGAGGACCAATTGAGTTAGGTTTAAAAATGGAACCGACTGCCCATTTGACACGCTTTTGCCTGCTGCCTCTCTGGGCATTTGCCCTTCTGCAGAAGTGAAGGTTGGCCTTGCTGAGAGAACTGTTTCTGGGTCCTTAGACAACTCGTAGTTTTCATGGAGCTTGTTTCTAACACGAGGCAGTAAGTGAAGAATCAGTAAAGATGGCAGATGGCTTTGAAAAAAGTAGCAGGCTGTTTCAGGATTATTCACTACTTCAGAATAACTTTCAAAGAAGTAAAAATAGACATAAAATATAGAAGAGAGAAGTCATCAAAACAAGAGGCTGAGCTGGCGCTTATGGCTTACACCTGCAATCCTACTCAGGAAGCTGAGATATGAGGATTGTGGTTCGAAGTCAGTCCAGGCAGAAAAGTCCTTGAGATGCTTATTTCCAAGTATCCAACAAAAAGCTGGAAATGGAAGTGTCTGTCATTCAAGTGGTAAAGCACCATCCTTGAGTAAAAAAGCTAAGCAAGAGTACAAGGCCCTGAGTTCAAGCCCCAGTACCAACATAAAACCAAACACAAAAATTACTAAAGGCCAGGTTAACATTACTAGGCCTCAATGTATTGTCTATTAAGAAAGGAAAGCTGACATTTTTTTTCTTCCATTGGGACATTTTATCTTTATTTTTAAAAAATTAACTTTAAGTTAGCTGGGCACCCATGACTCATGCCTGTGATCCTAGTTACTCAGGAGGCTGAGATCTGAGAATTGCAGTATGAAGCCAGACCAGGCAGACAAATTGGAGACACTATTATGGCCAGAGTGGAGCTGTGCTCAAGTGATAGACTGCCAGCCTTGAGCCAAAAAGCTAAAGGACAGTGGCCATACCCTGAGTTCAAGTCCCAGAATGAGCAAATAAATAAATTAATTAAATAAAAAATTTAAAATGTAACTACTTTAAGTAGTTGTGCAAAGGGGTTTCAATAGCTAATCGATTAGTATAATTTATCTTGATCAATACTCTTCCATCAATCTCCAACTCTCCCAATTCTTAAACATTTTTTTAAAGTTGAGTACATAAATACAAATAGTCTGCGAGGTGATACATTTTACATGCATTTTACTATTTTCTCACTATCCTCTTTAAAGCCACATAGAAAGCAAATGAGAGCACCTGTATTCTTTAAGGGGAAACTGACTCAAGATTCCTTCAGAGCCCTTCTTTCCACAGCATCCATCCAGACCAAGTTTCCTACATCCACTTTAAAGCCTCTTAATTTTGAAGTAGTTTCAGTGTGTTTTTAAATGTGAGGACTGCTAATCCAATGGCAGACTCATGATTCACTTTTGGTTTTATCTCATTGGGTTTCCAGTTATGGGGGGACTAGGGCAGGAAGACAGAGGGCTGGGCTGGGTGAGTCTCAGAGGAATGCACTTAGTGGCCTGGATTTTCAGGTCTGAGGTCCCCACTCCCTTTTCTGCTCAGATTTCAATAAGGGACTTGAGGGGAATATGCTATTGGATCTCACACAGAGCAAGAGCAGACCATCCAGAGTTACCTTGTATCCAACCATGCCTTTCCCTATTGGCCATGTTATCTAATAACCACTTTCCCTTTACCTCTGCTAGTTGTCATGAAAAGTGTTGATTTAAAATTTCTGGGAAAAGTAAAGCTTTGGTAGGGAAAGCTCTTTCTGTGGTGGAGTTGGAAGGAATGGGAGAGAATTTATGTGTTTTATTTTCCTAATTCTGTTAGTTGATGTGTTCTTAACTCCACCCTCCCGCCCCACCACCAGAAACATTCTAGAAAATGGAAAGCTATCCCTGTCTTTGAACAACTTTGATATCTTCCTTTTTTCTTTTTTTTTTTTGCCACTCCCTATGTGATACTATGTTTTTCACCCAAATTCCCAAGCTGGATTTCCTACTCATGTCTGCTTTTCTTTATACCAAGAACAGTTTCCTGGAAAGGCTTCACTTAGTCTCTGTCTTCAAGGAGATTGACCCTGACTCCTGTCCATCTGTATCTCTTGTCCAGCGTTTGCCTAGCCAGACTTTGACTAGTAAATGACCCTTCATGGTCTAGAGCTTTTTCCCTCCTTAGCCCAGTTCAATGTCCCAGTTTTTGTTGTTGGTGATGTTGTGTGTACATACGTGCATACATGTGAGTGTATACGTGTGCCAGTATTGGAGGTTGAACTCGTGGCTTGAGCACTGTCCTTCAGCTTTTTCCTTCAAGGCTTGGCACTCTACCATTTGAACTATACCTCTATTTTTGGCTGCTTTTGGATACTGGAGGTAAATCACTAGATTTGTCTGTCCAGGCTAGTTTTGAACCAAGATCCTCAGATCTCAGCTTCCTGAGTAGCTAGGATTACAGGTGTGAGTACTGGAGCCTAGCTCTGACTCTGCTCTTGAGTGTGAATCATTTACACATTGCTTGCCCACAAAGACTCCAGTCTCAATAGTCTGTAGGACCTGAGCCAAGCCTGGCTTTACCTGATTTTCCAGATTTGTCTGTACATAAATCTGGTCATTGGGTAGGTTTCTTATAATTGAGGACCTTCCATACTGAGTCATAAAAGTTTGTTTCTATCATGCCTTGTTGTGGCAAAGACAAGTGAACAGAGTCAACCTCTCATATATTTCTCTCCTTTCCCTTAATGCAAGTTGTCCATTCATGAAATCTTTTCCCCTTCAAGAATGTCCTTGATGTTTTAATCTAATACCTTCCTTCCAAAAATAAATCAACAAAGGCAAAAACAAACTGAAAATATAGCCAAGGCAGCATTGTCCCAGTTATGTTTAAAGCTGTGTCTTTAAGAAAACAGCACACCAACGTGAAGTCTTTGGCCCAATGCCTAGTGCCCTGACATTGAAGCCTAAGGCAGCACTGATTCAAATCATAAGCTTGTTCAAATTGCACTCTTATCGATCTTTTATCTAAAAAAGAAAAGAGAAGCTTGTTTTTAGTTAGCATTTGTTGAGTTCCAATAATAGGTATATGGTATAGAGCAATACCAAGACAAGGCATTCCTACAAGTTTAAAGTCCAGTGGATGAAAATTGAATTTCCAGTCCTCCTTTAATTCAGTTCCTTACTTGATCCTGAAAGGGTAGAAGGCATTCCTCCTTCAAACTTATTAACCTGAAAAATATTTTATGCATTGAGAACTCCAAGTGGGAAGTACTGATTTCTTGGTGTGTAAATTCAGGTTAAATTTAAATTTTTATTCATTGCATATTCACCTTTTTTCCTCATTGCTAACAAATGCAAACAACAATCTTGCTGTTTTTAGTCTAATATAGTTTACTCCATGAGGAAGATAATTAGGCTGGTACTATGGGCAAAACAATGCTTCAGAACTTCAAACATATGCATTGTTTGATGAAAGAAAAAAGAACTTTAAGGGTGTATTTGTGGAGGTGGAAGTGGGCCAATATAGCTTAAATGTGGTATTTGTCAATTATCTTGTACATGCAATTGGAATTTCAAAGGTTAAGAACACCTTTGATTTATTCCAGAAGAGATTAAAAAGGAGATCAAGATATGTTACTTCTGGTCCAGATGAGTGCCAGGCAACTGGATAGCCTTTCTCTTTTCCTGAAGCAACAAACTGATAAAAGTAAAATCATGTTAAAAATGGCACTCCATACACGGAAGGAGAATAAATGAAAGGAGCCTTAGAATTTCTCTTGTGTGTTGAATGCAAAGGAGGGAAAGAACCTAGACTGAATTTACTGGATTTTTGAGTTGATGAGACAGAATTGCATATGCAGGGAAGCCAAGATTACTAAATTTCACCTGACAGAGGACAGAAGAAGAAGTGGAAGAGGAAGAATGCTGGAGACTCATTGCATACTGTTATACAGGCCTGCCTTCCTCCTTTCCCTCTTTCCCTCTTTCCTTCCTTCCTTCCTTCCTTCCTTCCTTCCTTCCTTCCTTCCTTCCTTCCTTCCTTCCTTCCTTCCTTCCCTCCCTCCCTCCCTCCTTCCTTCCCTCCTTCCCTCCCTCCCTCCCTCCCTCCCTCCCTTCTTCTCTCCCTCCCTCCTTCCTTCCTTCCTTCCTTCCTTCCTTCCTTCCTTCCTTCCTTCCTTCCTTCCTTCCTTCCTTCCTTCCTTCCTTCCTTCCTTTCCTTTCTTTCCTTCCTTCCTCTTATCCCCTTCCCTCCCTTTCCCCTTCTTTTTCTCTTTTCAGTGCTGAGGATGGAACTCAGGTAAACTTGGAGCTCAGTAGTAAAACCTCATACATGTTAGGCCAAGATCCAGCCCAAGTGTATCTGTTTGAGGAAAACAAGGCCCAGGAAAGACCAACACAGAAAGATTAGAAGAAAGGCCACCCAGAATTCACACAGTGGAGCGTTGTGAGCGCACTTAGAACATGGATTAAAGGTAGAAAAATAAATCCCATGTTAGTGCTAGTAACAACAACTCTGGACAATATCAAAATAGATTTCCCCATGAAGACGATTCCCATGGATAAAGAGGATCCTCATAATGATAAAGAACAAAGTTCTAAGAGGATAACTAGTTCCAAACATTTAAGCACCAAAGAATGTAGCTTCAATTTACATGAAGGAAAAATATCTCTGATCAAACTACAAATAGAAAATTCACAATTCTCTCTCAATAATAAGTAGAATGAGTAGACAGAAAATCAGTAAGGTTATAGAATAATGGAGCCCACACTGTTATCCATATGTATCTATGGTGTGTATTTTGCTGACAGTCTCCTCCAGAAGTCCTGGCTTTGAACCTGATATCCTCCTGCATTAGCCTTCTGGCTGTTGGAGCTAGTACAGTGCAGCAGTCCTGCAATTCCAAGTTTATCTTATTAATAAGACAATATTAATAAGATAATAATTAATAAGATAATATTACTGCCATTTTCAGTGATACAACACATTCTTTCAAATGAGAATAGAATTCTCAACATAGATCATATAAAATGTTTCAAGAAATTTAAAGGTACTTATGTCATAAGGAATGTGTTAATCCCAAAAATGACATTAAATTAGAAATGAAAACCAGAAAAATACAAGTTGACATCCCTGATCTAAAATGCTTGAAGTCAGAAGTATTTCAGATTTGAGAATATATAGTTCTTCTGATTTTGGTATACTTTCATTATGTAGTAATATCTTGAAGATGGACCCCAGTCTAAACATGAAACTCATTTATGTATCACATACGATTTAAGAAGCTTTTGTAGGCTAATTTTTATTCATATTCCTAGTGGTTTATGTTTTGATTTTCCCTCATCATGTGAAACTCATTGCAGAGTTTTCCACTTGTGGTCTCATATCAATGTTCAGAAAATTTCAGATTTTGGAGGATTCTAGATATCTTATTTGGAGTAGCAATACTCAATCCTGTATTACTATGACCCACTTCCAAGTATTTGGCAAGTAAACAATACTTTTTGTATGTGCCAGTACTGAGGCTTGAACTCAGAGCATGAACTCTGTCCCTGAGCTTTTTCCCTTCAAGGAACTGGCAACACACCTCTGTTTCTGGCTTTTGGTGGTTAATGGGAAATAAAAGTCTCAGATTTTATTGCCCAGATTGGCTTTGAAATGCAGTCAACATATGTCTGCCTCCTGAGTAGCTAGGATTACAGATGTGAGCCACCTCTGCCTGGCAACAATATATTTCTAATGAATCCATCAGCTAAATGGCAGAAGGGAGCTAGCAAAGTGCTTTATGTTTTGGTTTGTTTGTTTTTTGCCAGTCCTGGAGCTTGAACTCTGGGTCTGGACACTGTCCCTGAGCTTCTTTTGCTCAAGGCTAGCACTCTACCACTTGAGCCACAGTGCCACTTCTGGCTTTTTCTCTGTGTGTGTGGTATGGAGGAATTGAATCCAGGGCTTCATGCCTGTGAAGCAAGCACTAAGCCACATTCCCAGCCCCTAGCAAAGTGTTTTGACAAGCATGAAGATGAAAGTAAATATAAAAGTGTATGGAACATTGTTGGTGTAGAGTTGTGGGAAATTTATAGCACTAAATAGCTATTTAAGAATAAAAAAAGGGGCTGAAGTCAAATCTTCATCTGTATACCTTAAGAATCTAGAAAAGCTGGGTGGCTTTTTACTGTGGCTCACACCTACAGTCCTAGCTACTTGTGAGGCTAAGATCTGAGGATCTTATTTTGGAGCCAGCCTGGGCAGAAAAGTCTAAGAGACACTTATCATCAAACTAACTACCACACAACCGGAAGTGGTGCTATGGCTCAAAGTGATAGAGCACTAGCCTTGAGCTGAAGAGCTCAGGGACAGTGCCCAGGACCTGAGTTCAAGCACCTGACAAGGAAAAAAAATAGCTTTTGCCAATTGTGTTACCTGTTTCTTTCTTGTTCCAGTATATGGACTTGAACACAGAGCCTCTAGTGCTTATATGGCTTTTTCTACACAAGGCTGGTTCTCTACCACTTAAGCGACACCTCTACTTCTAGATTTTTGCTGATTAATTAGAGATAAGAGTCTTACAAACACTTCTGCCTGGGCTGGTTTCAAACCTCAATCTACACATTTCAGTCATTTGAGTAGTTAGGCTTACGAGTATAAACCACCAGTACTCAGTTCTTAAACTGTTTTAAGTAAAAGGTTATAGAAGTTCAGTCTGGGTTTAAAGAAGGAACTAACATTTCTATGAACCAGAGACTTTGATCAGTAAAATTATATAAATATTTAAATATCTTATAGTAAATAACTCAACGTTACTAGAAATATATATACAAGAACCTTCACCTTGTATGTTCTGAATATAAAATTTGTCTATTGAGAAAATGCTGCCATCTGCTAAATAATTTCAATAGGAAGGAAGAATACAAATCTGTGATTTTTTTTTAGTGCAATGAATACCAAATTGATTAAAATCACTTGAAAACTGACAGGAAACAAAAATGTTTTTAACCAATTAGTCATAGTAACCTGGTCAATAACAGAATCAATGTTAAAAGTGAAATTGTTCTTCTTTTCATGACATTCATTAGAAGGTTATAGTATAAGTTTCAAAAACACTTAAAACTTTGTCACTTGCAATCCAGATACAGATAAAATTGTTTTTAAAATGAAAAAAAATCCCGAAGTCCTTAGAGTTAGCACCTAAATTTTTTAAATGAATGGATATAAATATGATCATCGCAGATTTATAGAACCAGGTCTTTTATACAAACTAATTTACACTAAAACTAAAAGATGGGTTTGAAGTGATAGGGAAATTGCCATTGAGAGTGTTTCATATTCCTCAAGTCTTACCATGGTATTCACAGAGCTAAGGCAGCGCCTGACATTAATAGATCTTAGTGAATGGTCCTAGAAAGAGTTAGTGATGGAAGTAGCTAGGGCAGTTTTACAGTCACTAAAATCTGTCTCCTCTACCTGAAACTGCCTAAGACAGGCAGCTTTGCTTTTTCCTCTTGCCTTCCACACACTCGTCTCCCTCCAAAGAAGGCTTTCCTGCCAGGTTTGGATTGTTTATCATTCTGATGGTTTGTCTGGGAAGCTGACAGCCATCAGCCCTTGTTAAATAAGATTCTGAAGCTTGAAATACAAAGTGATAGATGTCTTACTTGCTTAGGACTGGTAGCCTTTCCTGTGAAGACTCAGAGATGACTCAAATACCTCTGACTATAGAAGCTGAAAACTTGGGAGAAGACAATGACTGCTGTAATGATTTTGGATTTTTCTTTTCACAAGTTTGGCTCTTTTCCTGGTCATATGCTATAGGAATACATGTTGGTTCATCACACTATGATTTACATATATATGTGTGTATGTATGTATATATCTTTATATATATATATATATTTGGCAGGGGGCGGTCGTGGGGCTTGAACTCTGGGCCTGGAAGCTGTTCCTGTGCTCTTCATCTCAAGGCTAGTGCTCTACCACTTGAGCCACAGTGCCACTTATGTGGGGCTGAGAAATTGAACCCAGGGCCTCATGCATGTGAGGCAAGCACTCTACCACTGAGCCACCTTCCCAGCCCTTATATATAAATATATTTTGTGCCAGTACTGAGGCTTGAAATTAGGCCTAGGCACTGTCCCTCAACTATTTCCACTCAAAGTTGATGCTCTAGCACTTGAACCACAATTGTACCTCCTGCTTTTGGTGATTAGAAATAATTGTCTCACAGCCTTTTCTCCCCTGCTGGCTCTAAACTGTGATTTACAGATTTCAGTCTCCTGAAGAGTTAGGACTGCATCACTATCACCTGGCTCTGTACTGTGATTTTTTTTTTTTAATTTAAGAAATCAAGATGCCATTAACTTCCCAATGGCTCTGTGATTATTGCAAAGGTTGATGTGTAATTTGAAATGGCATTTGGTTGACTCATTTAATTTCCAACAACACATACACCTCTCCCCCCGCCCCCCCCCCTCCCGCCAAACCAACAAACAAATTTTCCTTTTAGTGTTTCCTCATTACTTAAAATCAGCCAATACTGATTGAAAGAATTTCTGCAGTAGCAGATGCCCTGGAGCCTCATATTAGGCTTTTTATTGAATTTTGTATAGAGACAGATTTTTTTTTAATTCTGCAAAATTACAAGCACCCTAAGGCTTAGCCAAATGTAAGAAAATCTATTCTGAAAATGTTAGTAACTTTACTTCTTAAATCTGAGCTAATCTGAATGTCACAATCAATGCCTGAATTATATGTAGAGCTGTGCTGCTGACCTAGAAGTTTGTTTCGCTCAAGGAAACAAATTGTTGAGGAAAGAAACCAATCAGAGGGGCAAAAAATTGCTGCAATGAAATTTGCTGAGGAACAACTCTTTCTGACTGTTGTTGGGGTATTTTGTAAATACAATGGTTTGAACTCAGGGACCTCAACTTGCTAGTTTGCTTCCTTGACTTGCTTGATTCGTACTCTACTACTTGAGCCATGCCTCTAGCTCTGTTTTTCTTTTGAGGATGGGTCCCACAGGACTTTTTTGTTTGTTTGTTTGTTTTTTGTTTATTTGTCGGTCGTGGGGCTTGAACTCTGGGCCTGGGTGCTGTCCTTCAGCTTTTCAGCTCAAGGCAAGTGCTCTACCACTTGAGCTACAATGCCACTTCTGGTTTTCTAGTGGTTTTTATTGGAGATAAGAGTCTTACAGACTTTCCTGCCTACGCTGGCTTTGACCCGTGATCCTCAGTTCTCAGCCTCCTGAGTAGCTAGGATTACAGGTGTGAGCCACTGGTACCCGGCTACACAGGACTTTTTTTTGCTTCAAACCAAGATCCTCTAAGTCTCAGCCTGCTGAAGAGCTAAGATTACCAGTCATGAGCTACCACAGTGCCACCCAGGTGTTTGATACAGATTTCATTGTCTTACTTTGAGGTGTTCAGCTCAGGCCGCTATAACAAAATACCATAGATGAGCAGCTGTTTAACAGGCACTTATTTTTCATAGTTCTATTGGCTACAAAATTCAAAATCAAGTTGCTTGTTGATTTGGCTGCCTGTGAGGGTTCTCTTCTCAGCTATTTCCTGGTACTGGCACTTGAATTTAGGGCTTCTTACTCTTGTTTAACTCTGGTACTCTACCACTTGAGAAATCTCCACTTCCAGGTTTTTGTTGGTTAATTGGAGATAAGAGTCTCACAGCCTTTTCTACAAGGGCTGGCTTCAAACTGATATCTCAAGATCGCAGCTTCCTGAGTAGCTAGAATTACAAGCTGGTCACCAGTGCCCAGCTCTTCCCAGCATTCCTAGCTTTCATTCACATATAGGAAAATTCTGTTCCTTATAAGGACACTAATATCATGAGATTCCCACTCTTTTGGCTTCTTTTACACAATTACTTCCTCAAGAATTCACCTTATGATACTATTATACTGTCGGTTAAGTCTTCAAACCTGTTCATTCTATCCCAGTAGCCTCAAAAGTCTTAGCTTGTTGCAGCATCAACTTTTTATATAGCCCAAAGTCCCTTATAAATCAGATGTGGGATGGGATGGGAGCTTATGGGAGGTCTGATCTATGCCCTTGAAGGGCATAGTTGGCCCCAGCCTGTCTTCTTCCATGAGGGATCAGCTTTTTTTCTTATACTTTGCTTCCTGCCATGACCATTTTTGGTCCAAAAGCCAATGGGACCAACAAGCAATCTCTGAAACTAGATGAGACAGAGACCTTTCTATAAGTTAACAGGTAATTTTTATGCCAGTATTGGGACTTGAACTCAGGACCTGGGCACTATCCCTTAGTATTTTCCTCAAGTTTAGCACTGTACCATTTGAGCCACAGCTCCACTTGGAGATATTTTATGGTTAACTGGAAAGAAGAGTTTCACAGAATTTCCTGCCTGAATTGTGATCCTGAAATCTTAGCCTCCTGAGTAGCTAGGATTATAGACATAAACTAGAGGCTCCCAACCTTGTAACAAGTATTTTTATGGTAAAAGAATGCTGACTAACACAGTAATGAGAGGTGGGTGTTTTTTCTATGTCGGAGACAAGAAGCCTTTGGAAATGCTTTTCAAAAGAATTTGGAAAGGTTTGGAGGAGTAAGGCTAGAGAAAGCCTAGAACACTGAGCAGGTGTTAATGATGCTGATTGGGCTCACACCAGAATGGGGGTAGGAATGAAGACAGTAAAAGCTGTGCTTGGGATTTCAGGTGGAAAGGGGACTGGGAAAGGGGAAAAGGGAAAGAGAACTGTACTGGAAAATGGATTCAAGGTCATCACAGCAAAGAATTTGGATGCTTTATGTTCATGGTCTGAAGATTTGTGGGAAGGTGACAGACTAGATGATCTGACAGGAGAGTTGAAGGCAGCATGGCACTGAGGCAAAAGCATGGGCATGACAGTTTTTAGCCAGATTTATAGTGAGCATTTGGAGCAACACAGTTGGAAAATGTGGAAATCTAATAGTTTGTTCAGCCAAGAAGGATGAGTTGCTAGAGAAAACAGCAACACCAGTAAAAAGTCAAGCATATTGAAACTATTGCACCGGGGCAATAAGAAAGATGCCCTGATGACATCTGAGGACTTACAAGGTGAAGCTCCAATAAAAACCCCAGGGACTTAGGTCTGCTGCAAAGTAGAAGGCCTACCAGAGGGAACTGAAGCAAGAAGCAGAGTCAGCTTGAGAGAGCGAAGTCATGTTGACTTGCAACCAGCAAAGCCATGGGGCCAGGGTTGCCTGTGCTTTGGGGCTCAACATCCCACCACAGTGTCCCAAAATGTGGGACACAGAGTATTAGGATTTAATGATTTTTCTACTTAAAAATATAGCCACAGTCAGTGGCTTTCTGAATAGGACTCCAATTGCTCAGGAAATAAGTTCAAGAATTGACAAATTAAGATTGCATCATATTAAAAAACTTCTGAAGGTCTGGGAAGGTGGCTTAGTGGTAGAATGCTTGCCTTGCATGCATGAGGTCCTGGGTTCGATTCCTCAGCACCACATAAGCAGAAAAAGCCAGAACTGGTGCTGTAGCTCAAGTGGTAGAGCTCTAGCCTTGAGCTGAAAAGCTGAGGGACAGTGCCCAGGCCCAGAGTTCAAGCCCTATAACCGGGGAAGGGGGTGGTCAGGGTGGTGCTAAGAGGGGAACTTCTACAGAAAGGTAGCAATTACCTAGGGATAGGAGAAAATATTGGCTAATTAGTTGAAGGATTAAGATGCAGAATATATAGAGTTCAAAAGATTAAACACCAGCTGGGAAGGTGGCTCAGTGGTAGAGCGTTTGCCTTGCATGCATGAGGCCCTGGGTTCGATTCCTCAGCACCACATAAGCAAAAAAGAAAAAGCTGGAAGAGGTGCTGTGGCTCAGAGTGCTAGCCTTGAGCTGAAGAGCTGAGGGACAGTGCCCAGGCTCAGAGTTCAGGCCCCATGACCAGACCCCCCCCCCCAAAAAAGATTAAACACCAGAACAAATAAACCAATTAGTAAATTGGGTTATTATCATTCTTAGCCATAAAGGAAATGCAAATCACTAGTCCACTGGAAGTGAGGGAGTTGAGAGGGATGTGGGAGAATGATAAAAGGTGCATTGTACCATCAAGATGCAGTGTATTCATAAACTGCTTTGTGCAACTTAGAAGTATGCTCAGTTCCATCTCACCCCAGTCAGAATGGCAGTCATCAAAAAATGAAACAACTACAAATGCTAATAGGTTGTGTGAATGTATATTAGTGAAGCTACTAAAGAAATCAGTATGGAGGCTCTCAAAATGTAGCATTATTCAACAATAAGAATGAAATCCTATCATTTATAAGAAAATGCTCATGTTGAGCAAGATAAGCCAAGCTCAGAAAAAGACAAATATTGCATATTTTCATCAATATACATAATCTAGACAATATCAACAACAATCACAATAGGAAATTATTTCTTATGGTGAAGCCATCAGAAGCCGGGGAGGAGGGGAGGGAATATACTTCATATTCACCTTGAATTAAATCATATATGTGTTTGAAAATAGCTGGAGGAAACCTACTAAAAGCTTGAGGAGTACTTGCTTTGGTAGCAAATATACTAAAACTGTGGGGGAAGGGGAATTATGAGACATATCAATGAGGTTGATTTAATCAAAATCAGTTACACACATGTATGTAAATACCACTACGAAACCCTTCTGTACAACTCATACTAATAAAAAATATTACTCCTCAAAAAGAATTTAGTGTTTTCCCCAACATGTGATCCTTTCATAGGCTCCCATATTGTCAACCGACCATAGACTGAAACCTCTAAAATGGAGCCACATAACACTTTTCTCTTTATAAGCTGATTATCTGAAGTATTTGTTAGTAGCCTATCAAAAAGCTAGAAAATTCAGCTCATCTTTGGCAAATGCTACTTCCTAGGATCTTGCAGGCCTGTATATGGCCTAGTCATTAAATCACAGTGAGACTGGCTATGATTGACTTCTATCTTCTTCACCTTTAGTACCTCAGAATGTAACCACCTGTGTCTTTAAAGTGAGAATGATAGACAAAGGCTGAGACAGGCTGAAGGGCTGGCTTTCCATGGCATTCCAATGCCACATGTTCTTTTGGCCATTACTTCTTTCTAATAAACTCTTACCTTTACCTAAAGTGGGGATGAAGATAAAATTAGTTCAGTAAGGCAACCCTAGTCTATCATGACTGGTGATAAAGTAGAGGAAATTTGGACACAGCCATGCACAGGGAGAAGGTAGACATCTATAAACACGAGTCTTCTAAAGGGAAGTTAATCCTTCAGATACTTTCATTTAGGTCCCAGATTACTTTGATCTAGATCCAAGATTATGAGGAAATAAATGTCTAGTATTTAAGTTCCCACCTTTGGTTCTAACTTACCCCTATTGAACACGAGGAATTCATTCTGAGCAATCAGTCATTGAAACTTGGAGTTGAAAGATCTGATTTAGCATGCTTGACATACAAAGCATTTAAGCTTCATTATTTTCTTCCGGAGATGCAGCAGTTTTGATATGGCAAAGAAGTCTCAAGCAGGCATACTTAATTTGCCTCCAAATTACCTAGGCAATGTCTTCTCAATGGCTTTCCCATATTTGTTATCTACTGTTTCTCTTTTCTTTCTTCCTTTCCTTTTTTTTTTTTTTGGCATACCAGTATTAGAGTGTGAACTTAAGGAGAGTCTTAGCTATTTTGCTCAAGGCTGACACTCTATCACTTGAGCCACAGCTCCATTTCTGGCTTTTTGTTTGTTTGTTTTTGTTGTTGTTGTTTTGTTGTAGGGCCTGAACTCTGGGCCTGGGCACTGTCACTCAGCTCTTCAGCTCAAGGAGAGCGCTCTACCACTTGAGCTACAGCGCCGCTTCAGGTTTTCTGGTGGGTTATTGGGGATAAGAGTCTCACAGACTTTCCTGCGTGGGCTGGCTTTGAGCCATGATCCTCAGATCTCAGCCTCTTGAGTAGCTAGGATTACAGGCCTGAGCCACCGGCGCCCAGCTACTTCTGGCTTTTTGCTGGTTAATTGGAGATAAGAGACTGACAGACTTTTCTCGCTAAGTTGTCTTCAAACTGCATTCCTCAGATTTGAGCCTCCTGCGTAGCTAGGATTGCAGGTATGAGCTACCAGCACCCAGCTTTTCTCCCCTTTCTGCTTGAGGATATTGCCTATTTTGAAAGTGAAGACACAAAATCTCTTTAAGCTGGGCCTATTGAAGCAGCTCCCAGTTAGATGGCAACCGTGGTATTTCTACCAACTGTGCTTCGCTACCAACCATTCTAATTACAACACCTTGGAGAAGGTCGTATTATGGCTCATTGAATTCAACCACAGTGCTCTGGATGCTCACTATGCCAGGCACTGTGATATGAGACATGGATGTAAAGGTGAATGAGATGTTACGTCTGCAGATCGTTCCTCTAACATGAATAACAGATCAACTGGAATTCTTTAGCAAGAAGACTTATAGGATAATGGATATTGAGATAGAGTTTCTCTGCTGTCAAGTTTCAATATGCGTTTGTCCATGTGGCCCTTGGGAGCCCCAGAGTGTCTTCTCTGTAAGGTAGACAAGGATAAGAGGAGCTTGGAGAAAGATAAGGCATAAATCTTTACATGGAACCAGGATCTCCACACCCCCCACACATTTTTTTTTTTAAAGAGGGGATCACTTTGGTTTGTATAATTGTAGTTCTCTACAATGTCATGGGCCTTTTTCATGGCACAAAAAGAACATATTCTTTGCTTCCAATGCTACAATTTAGAGAAAATATCAACCATCTTCAACAAAGACTTGGGTAGAAGCAGGAGCTGGGCTGGCGGGGGGTGGGGGGGCGCAAAGAAGCGGGGGAAGGCAGCTGCGAATCCAGTGGTATTGTATACAGTAATAGTGAGATGCAGGAGGGGGAAGAAAGCCTGTAATTTTTTTAAGTTTGGAAAAGGAATCTGGAGTTATTTCTTGGTTCATGATCTGTGCTATCGCTTGACTTTGCCCTTAGAAGGTTGATGGTGTGGGTGGATAGCATTGTGCGATTGTAAAGTAGGGCAGCAGTTGGTGAGTGGTTAATTTAAGAGTCATTGGTCTGACAGAACAAACCTTTCTCCCATATGCGTTTGAGGTGGGGGGGAGGAAGGAGCCAGCACTGCATTTACTGTTTGAATTGACTCTATGTAGCAAAGCTTAGCAGCCCAGGCTTAACAGCTCAACCTTAACAGCCCAACAGAGGAAGACAGGATTGAGAGAATAACAGCAACTTAAAACCAAGCTATACTGGAGGCAGCATAAGGATTTGAATTTAGCTTAGGCTCTCCCCTTCAAAAGAATGAGTTTGTCTAAGGCTATACTAAGGCTACCAGAACAGCTATCACAGCATTATTTACCATAGCTAAGATATGGAACCAACCCAGATGCCCCTCAGTAGATGAATGGATCAAGAAAATGTGATATATACACATATATATATGTATATGTGGAATTCTATATCTCCATCAGAAAGTTTGTTAGGAAATGGTAAGACTTGGAAAAAATTATATTAAGTGAAGTAAGCCAGGCCCAAAGAAACATAGGCCCCATAGTTTCCCTTATTTGCAATAACTAGTACATGTGTAGGACGAGCAGAAGGGCCAAAACCTATGTACATATGACCATATAAGATGATGTTAAGTGAAATTACCCCTAAGATAGGGACACAAATATCTTTTTTCTTTCTTGCTATTGTTTCTAACGTGTTTATAATGCACCATGTGATTTTTTTGTTGCTTTGTGTGGTCCTCCCCCACGGTATAACCCCTGTTTTCACTGTATTAGATTCCAGTGCCCTGCATCTTATATATACACTTCCCTAATATAGGGAGGGGAAGGGAAAAAACAAAATGCTTAAATAAGGATACAGATTGACCCATTGTAACAATGAGATGTACAAGACACTATGTTGAAAATGAACTTTACAACTTCAGCTTGAGGTGGGGGGGTGTAGTTGTGGAGGTGGGAGGGAAGGGATAGTAGGGGAAAACAAAGGAGGAAGCAACAATGCTCACTAGGAAATGTTCTAATTACCTTGCTCATGTAACTATAACCCCTCTGTACAGCATTTTTACAATAAAAATGTACAAAAAAAGAATGAGTTTGTCTTCATTATTCTTTTTGTATATGTGCTGGTACTGGGGTTTGAACTCAGCCTCCAGCTTTTGTTTAGCTTTTCGCTCAACGCTGGTGTTTTACTGATTGAGCCATACCACTTCCAGCTTTTTGCTGGTTAATTGGAGCATCAGAGTCCCATGGACTTTCTCTGCCTTGACTTAGAAACACAGTCCTCAGATTTCAACCTCCTGAATAGTTAGAATTAGAGATACAAGCCTCCAGCACCTGGCTTCCTTATTCTTTTAATGCTGAGAGGAGACTCAATAGTCCCCAGCCGAAAGCAGGGAGAAAGCAGCATTGGTGGCCTGCCTAAGGGATATGTGCCTGGCTATAGCATCCTCAGCGAGCTCCTCCTTAGGCCACGTTCTCATGTGGCAACAAGGTCAGCAGGACCACTCTTGTTCACTGACATGGGGAGCAGAATATCCCATGTTGGAGAACCTCCAGGATGTCTGGAGTCTGGCCCTTCTCTGAGGTTACCCTCAGATAATGGAAGGCCACGTGGAAATCCCCAATTGGCTGGAATGGCCATTCATTTGAGGATTGCACAGACAGACATACAAAATATGTGTTTGGGACATTTGTAAAGAGAGCCTCTTTACAAAGTATAATCTGTAATGTTAACCAGAGTCCTATTACCAGTGTTCTCTTTCCCCAACCACTGCCTACACTGAGAAATACCCAGGGAACCATGTAATATTAGTTTTGACATTATAATGAAACACCCCAAACAGCTGATCTTATACACAGTTTTGTTCAGTTTGGAAAAACAGCAGATAGCAATGAAGCCTGAATAAAACGGTGATTAGATCATAAACCAGAAAAAAAGAGATTGAGTTGAGAGAGGGTCAGAGCCAGGCGAAGAGATGGGGTTTGACTCCACCTCCTACAAAGTACTTCCTGAGAAAAGGTCCTTACATCCCTCCAATGATGTAAGGACCTCCCACTTCCCACAGTTGCCACCATTCCCCAGTAGTACCACTCCTCAAGCCAACCCATTCCATCACTATGTACCCTTATGGAGATCATAGCAGAGAAGAATATATGCCATTCCCAGAGAGACATGCCATTCTGGACTAAGAATTACTTTGAGCTGAAAACAACCAAATAGAAACAGATCCAAGACCTTTGTCAGCTCAGGCACAGCATCAGAAAGGCGGTCTTGAATTCGGGGAACCTGTTTTAGGCTTTGATTTGGGAGCAGAGACAGCCAGGAGAAGTTACTCTGGGCAGGAGGCTGGGTGCCAGCAAGGGTGAGATTTCAGGAAGAAGTTAGCTACAGTAACACAAGATAAAAAGCAGGAAGGACTGCAGTAAGCATGGGAGAAGTGAATCAGAGGAGCAGTAGCTGAAGATCCTTGGTCCCTGAATGGCCTGAGCTGTATTCAGATTGAAAGTGGGATTTTAGACACCAGGCCCAAAGTCCAGGAGTCTTAAGTCAGGTTCAGATACATGCCCTACATGCCAAATAGAGAGGCATGGTGAGGGACAGAGAAAGGAGAGTTAGTAAGTAGCAGCCATAGGGAAGACAGCACTTAAATCCATCTTCAGCTGTCTTCACAGAGGTACAAATACTGGCTTCAGGTTAGAGAGACTTGGGGGCAGAAAGTGAGTGAGAAGGGTATGCAGCATTCACACAGTCCCAGGTGTGGTCTGGTTAACCATTAGGTCATTGTTTAGTCTTGAAGGAATTGCAGAGAGGTGATCACAGGTGAATAGAATAAGTACAAGGTGGTCTCCTGAGGTTTTAGCTGTGTTAGGAAGAAAGACATTGTTTGAGGGAAAGTTTATTTATTAGCAAGTCTTTTATTTTCTCGTAATCTGACATGATTACAAAAGGATAGCAAATATATCCAATCCAAAAGTAGAAAAATAGAGATTTAAAGTTGAGGAACTTCCTAGTTAATTCACAGGGCTCAGAAAAAGCATTTCTTGGTTGCATGTGTCTGTGTGAATCCAGAGGCTTAAACTCAGGGCCTGAGTTCAGGGCCCAAACCTTTTTCTTAAAGGCTGGCGTTCTACCATTTGAGCCACAGCTCTACTTCCAGCTTTTTGGTGGTTAATTGGAGATAAGAGTCTCTAGGACTTCGCTGCCTAGATAGTGTGGTTCTCAGATCTCAGCCTCCTGAGTAGCTAGGAATACAGGCACGAGACACTGCCACCCTGCTAGCTAAAGCTTTTTTTTTTTTTTTTTTTTTTTCTGTTGGTCATAGGGTTTGAACTCTGAGCCTGGGCACTGGCCCTGGGCTCTTCAGCTCAAGGTGAGCACTCTACCACTTGAACCACAGTGTCACTTCTGGTTTTCTGGTGGCTAATTGGAGATAAGAGTCTCACAGATGTTCCTGGCTGGCTTTGAACTGCAATCCACAGATCTCAGCTTCCTGAGTATCTAGGATTACAATAGGTGTAAGCCACAAGTGCCTGTCAATTAAAGCTTTTTTTTTTTTTTTTTTTTTTGGTTGGCTATTGGTCAGTCAGGAGGCTTGAACTCAGCGCCTGGGTGCTGTCCCTGAGCTCTTTCACTCAAGGCTAGCACTTTACTTCTTTGAGCCACAGCTCCATTTCTGGTTTTTGGGTGGTTAGTTAATAAGAGTTACTTGGGGACTTTCTGCCCGGGTTGGCTTCAAATTGTGATCCTCAGATAACAGCCTACTGAATAACTAGGATTACAGGCAAGAGCCAATGGCATCTGGCTATTTTTTTTTTAAAAAAACTATTTCTTCCTTTGCTTGAAAGTTCCTCAGTCTTGAAGAGATTAGGTTTAGAGTTAGGAAGAACATCTTTTAAATGTTTCTTATGATTTTTCCATCTTGTCTAAAAATCTTGAAGAAAGTAGGCTTAAGATTTAGTTTAGCTATGTCCTCCGCACACCTTTCCTCTATCCTTTGGCTACTTTCTGTCATTTTGGGCCTGGTTACTGTTGGCCCTCCCTATTTGTGATTTTCTTGACCAGATTCAACTAACCATTCATGTACTGAACTTTATCTGGCCAGATACTATCTAGGAGTAGGGTTCATTTCTCCACCCATTAAACAATTAAAAGGTAGGATTACTTGAAAAGGAAGTGTTGAGAGGAAGAGACCTGTGGAGTCTTCTCACAGGCAGATTTTATAGTATGATGTCCCTCCCATATCTTCCTCCTCCGGGCCCCTCCCTTCTTTCCTCCCGTGGTCTTTGATGATTGCATGATGGCTGGTTTATGTTCTACCTTCCCTCTTAGCTGTCATAAAAAGTCACAGGTCCTTGAAATACATTAATGAAAAGCATTTCAGGGTGTCTCACTGCCTAGGTGAAAGTTTTAAGAGAAATTTATTTTACTGTAATAAGGTTAAAGTAGGGGAAAGAGAACATTAAT
The DNA here is from genome assembly GCF_019054845.1 of Dipodomys spectabilis. Classification (NCBI taxonomy): domain Eukaryota; kingdom Metazoa; phylum Chordata; class Mammalia; order Rodentia; family Heteromyidae; genus Dipodomys; species Dipodomys spectabilis. The sequence continues at coordinate 3,749,357 of NW_024870775.1, forward strand.
GGCAGCTGTTTGCTGCTGGTTTTATTCTGTCTGAGCTGAGAGAATTCACATGGTCAAGTTTAACAGCTCTCAGTCATTAGATGGTGGCAAAGATGGGTGGTACTTATTTTCCTGCTTTTGTATCCACCTGGACATATAGGTGATTTTATGGGCTTCCTTTTTCAGATAAGCTCATGTTATTGTCTACCCATTCACAGAGAGTTAATAACTTTTTACCATTTCAAAGGAGAGGACAGATCTAGAAGTCCCCCTTTTAAGTTTCCCAGCCCTTTTAACTTATTACTTTAAAGGAAAAAGCTTGATTGTTTTCTTAGCTGCTTCCTGGTTTCAACTTCTAGCGTGTATCTTTTTATATGTGGTAAAAATAATGTAATTTCCCTAATAATATAATTTCCTTATCTCCTTTCCTATTTATCCCACCTCAACAGCAGTGTCACTAAGTAAAGTCACTTTAAATAACATCAGAGTATAATGGCAAATACCCATACTTGCTTATTCTTCTGCTTCTGTCTGTGTGTGTGTGTGTGTGTGTGTGTGTGTATACACACAGATGCGTACATATATATGTATATATTTACGTGTTTTTATTCATTTTCAAAGTAGTTGTACAATTCCAGAAGTCAGATTACGTACAATGCATCATAGTCAATGTTATTTACTCCATTGTTCTCTTACAGTTGTGAGCTCTTCTTTAGCTTTTGGTTTTCTGGGGACCTCAGGATGAATTTATTTTTCTAATTCCTGAAACTTCTGTTTGAGAAAAAAATAAAATGAAGTAAGAACTCTCTGGAAGTTCCCAGACTGAGTTCAGCTTTGGAAGACATTAGGACAACAAAAACGAGACAAGATTTTAGGATAGGGACCAAATGTTGAAAGTTGCTGAAGTCCTTCAGACATGCATATTAGAAGACAAAAGTATACCAGATCTACATTTTTTGCCTTTACTTTGAGTCTAGAATCAAGCAGAATATCCTATGGATAGGTTTTATTTATAGCCAGAAAAAAGACAAGACATACTGAAAACAAGGAAGGTACAGGGAATTTGATTGGTTGTAGCTCTGGTCTGGTTGTGATTGATTAATTAAGCTTCAATTACACATGTAAGTTACAATCTCTTATGAACTAAATTAGGTTACAATTTTTCCACATTAGGGCAAACTTAAGGCCTGTATAGAGGCAACTCTAGGCCAAATGTATTTAGATGCAGCAGGCATAGGCTCTGTTTTCAAACTGTTTCCTGCGCTGTTAAAGTGAAACAGTTTAAGTATACAATTTATGCTGGCCACCTAGCAGGGCAGTTGAGAGTAGTGGGTTTGGGTAACTAAATTGCCTGAGTCTGAATACAACCCTACTTCTTTCAAGTCCTTAGGTAAGTTATTCTACCTGCAAAACCTCAGTTTTCTGATTTGGAAAATGGGAGCAATTCTTTGAATCTCCTTAAGTGGGAATTATTAACTATCATGATCATTTGCATCTAACTTACTATAGAATAACATGAGGAGGTTCTTAACAATGTCATACAAATCCTTCTCCTAAACTAGAACTTTTGTGTGGTGGGAGTGGGGTTGGGAGGTTGGTGCTAGTTTTGAGGCTTAAACTCAGGACCTTGTGTACTTGCTTAACTTTTTCTGCTCAAGATTGGTGCTCTACCATTTCAGCAATGTTTCTACTTCTGGCTTTTTTCTAGTTGATTGGAGATAAGGAGATAAGAGACCCTTGGATTTGTCTGCTGGGGCTGACTTTGAACTGAGAATTTTAGATTTCAGCCTCCTATGTAACTAGTATTATAGGCATGAGCCATTTACCAAACTAGAATGTTTTAACTGTTAATTTTGCTAGATAACCTGCAAATGCCCATTTCAACACCAGTAGGAATTAGTTACTCCTTGAAGGAAGCTACTCTGAGCCTTGTTAAGAAAGTCTGTGATAAAGGATTTTGGTTGACAGTGGAGGAGGCAGCCAGCTGTTTCTCTTGCTACCATCAACCATCACATTTGCCAAACTGCAAACCTTTTATAATGTAATCCAAGGCCCCTGAAGACTCAGCCTTTCAGATCGTTCCAATCCACAGTGTTTTTAGCCTTTGCTGAGCCAGGGTTCAGGGCCTAGACCTCCTAATGTTCTTGCTTCTGCAACGTGGATGGAAGAATTGGAGGCGGAGGAGTGGTAGGAAGAAGCAACAGTAGGGATCTATGTCTCTGTGGCTGTGGGCTTTGCTTTGTTCCTCTTTTTTTCTCTGGGACCCCAGGTGATGGGAACAGCCTGGAAAGATGAAATTAATGCAATTAAGCAGTGTGCATGCTTGACAGTGGGGTCTCCCTGTTGTAGCTGTGTGCTTGGTGGGCGGTTTCCTTTTAGGCTTTGCTCCTTTATAAAGGAAAGGTAGGCAGGCAGACGAGGGGAGGGGGTGGCCATAAATGGGTCCTAAAGAAGGAATGCTGGATGCAGCGATCAGAAGAATCTTGGAGAGTTATTTTTTATGTGTCATAAAATAAAGAAAAATGACTGAATTCATTTCCTTCCAAGGACCCTGACAAAACATTCATGGTTCATTTGGACTGCCTCTTATGTTCCCATAAAGTGAGTAAAACTTTTCAGGTCATTCATGTGACACATGTTTCCTATTTAAAAGTTTTACTTTGGCTGGGTGCCAGTGGCTCATGCCTGTGACTCAGGAGGCTGAAATCTGAAGATGGCAGTTCAAATTCATGCCAGGCATAAAAGTCCATGAATGTCTTATCTCTAGTTAGCCAGCAACAAGCTGTAAGTAGAATTGTGGCTCAAGTGATAGAGCACTATCCATGAATGAAACAGCACCAAGGCCTTGGTTTAAGCCCCAGTACCAGCACAAAAATTTTATTTTTGTTTATGAAAGGATTTTTTTTAATGACATTATTTGTTAATTAATTTGCCACTTCATCAACTGACACTTCTTAGCATTTTGAAATTGAAGTCAGCTTGGGTAAGTTTTATATCTAGTAATAGCAGTATTTACACACTTAGTTCAACTACATCTGATTCCAAAGAGCTGAAGTATTTTCTCCTTCACTCTCCTGATTACAGCAAGTTAAATAAACCAAGATGGAGAAGAGATAGAATTTAATCAACTCTGGGTTGAATATTGGTTGCCTATAATGTACAAAACTAGAAAGAGAAAACCTGGTTGCTAAGGACTGTGACTAATTTGAGGCTGGCCAGGCTAATTAAGCTCATCAGCTCTGAATTCCAGGCTCAAGGTGTACTTGCTGTGGGAGGTTCTTAGTGAGCCAAGGGGAGCACTCACCATCTCCTGGGCTCGGAGTAGGGCTGATTGTTAGGCTCTGTAAGGAAAACCTCCATATTGCTCACTGTTTATGGAGGGAGGGGTAGAGAAAGGGAGAGAAAGAAAGAAGTGGTCTCTCTCTGTCTCCAATTCACTCTGGTGAAGCTAGATTCTTTGCATTCCAGTCCAGAAAGGAGGTCCAAGGTATCCATTCCCTGAGGAAAATGAAGAGTCTGGAATAGACTATTTGGAGCAGTTAGGCATCCAAGAGAAGAGAGAAACTTTGTCCAAATTGCAGGAAGACTCAAGAACAAGAAGTAACTCCAGCATACTGAGAGAGACTTGCAAAGAAAGAAAGGTCATTAGGTTATTGTGCTTGGTGCTGGTGGCTCATGCCTGTAATCCTAGCTAACCAGCTACCCAGGAGGCTGAGATCTGAGGATAGCTTTCTGAAGCCAGCCTGGGCAGGTAAGTCCTTGAGACTCTTTATTTCTAACTAACTACCTCCACTAAATCCAGAAATGGAGCTGTGTGTGGCTCAAGTAGTAAAGCAACTAGCTTTGAGCAAAAAAAGCTCAGGAACCAAAAAACAAAGCAAAACAAAACAAAAAGGCAAGCTCAGGGACAGCAACCAGGCCCTGAGTTTAAGCCCCAGGATTGGCATCAAAAACAACAAGAAAACGGAAAGAAATATGATTATGTCGGTGCCACCCCTGTTCCTATCCCATTATCAGCCAGATCCTGGCCCCTTTAAAATTCAAATATTGCTCTTTGGTAGGAGGGGGAGAAAGAGAGGAGCTTTTGCAAAGAAACACTATTCATCTTCAAAGTAGAGTGAAGATTGCTGGTGCAGATGTTGTTTTATTTACAAAGCCAGAGACATGTCCTTCCATGGAAGACTGACCAAATCCTACAAGGATTTTTTTTTTCTCCTCTTCCTTTTCGCCCCCACTAAACTGGGTCAGGAAGAGAGTTTCATATTTTTGTTGCTGTTGTTACAGTGCCAGCTCAGGAAGAGACTGATTGGCTGAGATGGAGAGCTTAGCAATTAACGTTAAATACAGGCAGCTGGCTGCATTTTGATTAAAAGCCACAATCAAGAAACCTGGCAATATGGGATTTTGTGAGGGCTGAAGCTGTGTGTGTGTGTGTGTGTGTGTGTGTGTGTGTGTGTGTGTGTGTGTGTGTGTGTGTGTGTGTGTGTTTAAACCATTTGCCCAGATGGTAATCTTTTAGAGCCTTTCCCTTCACTATTGTAATGCTTATATGTGGTTGAAAAATTGGAAAGAGGTGGTTGAAAAATTGGAAAGAGAGGGGCTGGGAAGTTGGCTCAGTGGTAGAGCGCTTGCCTTGCATGCCTGAGGCCCTGGGTTCGATTCCTCAGTACCACATAAGCAAAAAGAAAAAAGCTGGAAGTGGTGCTGTGGCTTAAGTGGTAGAGTGCTAGCCTTGAGCTGAAGAGCTGAGGGACAGTGCCCAGGCCCAGAGTTCAGGCCCCACGACCGGACCCAAAAACAAAACAAAACAAAAAAATTGGAAAGAGATGAGCATTAATTCTAACTACTCAGGAGGCTAAGTTGAGGTTCCAAGATTGAAGGCAGTCCAGGCAGGAAAGTCTATAAAGTGGAGCTGTGGCTCAAATGGTAGAGTACCAGCCTTGTGTGAAAAAGTTAAAATGACAGCACCCAGGCCCTGAGTTTAAGTCTCAGTATCAGTGCAAAGATGGATAGACAGACAGACACACAGATAGGAAAGGGTCCCCTGGGGTCCTGTGGTGTTGCTTGGTGGCTGTGAAGCTGCCCTGGTGATATGTAATTCCTTAGTGGGTGAAGGCAAACACCAAAACTCAGCAATAGGTTGACACAAAGCTTCCTTCTTTCTGTGCCCCTACTCAATTTAAGTGTTCATAAATGGTTCAGAAAACAAAAGGATTTAACTCCACATGGGCAGCCTGCCTTTTTGGAGGCAAACTGTATTTTGTTGCTTTTAGCGCCACTTAGTGGTGGACACCACTGTATTTAGAAATGGGAAATAAAAGATGGATTCATTTGGAGTTAACTTTCTAATGTAACTTTGGAATTCTTGCTATGAAATCAATGCGTAATAACCATGACTTAGGTTCTCTTAGGCAGAGTTTTCAGAAGCTATCATATAAAGGAAAAATTAGTAGTTGTGTTAAATATGGGACTCTACTTAACCACCGTGAACTATATAAAGTGCTATATACATGATCATGGCATTTTTGCCAGGCTGGTGCTCTACCACTTGAGTCACACCTCTACTTTGACTTTCTCCTGGTTAATATCTGCCAGTATGTTTTTTTTTAATGGAGAGTAATTACACTTCCTTGCATGCTACATCTGTAACACCAAAAAAGAAAAGGAAGAACTGAGCTCTTCTCTTACCTCTAGACCTGCCTCCTTCTATTTCTATTGCCTGTGGTCAACCTTCACCCCACCCCCAATATTCATATTTGTCTTGTCTCTTTCAAGAAAGACCACATTCACATAGTCTCTTATTGCAGCATACTGTACAATGGTATTAACTAAACTTAATCACATGTATGTATGTATATATAGGGAAAAAGAACCTAGTATGTATACATAGGGTTTGGGAGTGTCTGAGGTGTCTTGAAATGGATTCTCCAGTGGTCTACAGTGGGGGCTATTATAAGAAGAAAATTCAGATTGTATCGTTTTTCATAAAACCATTTGAATTTCCTTACAAGTCCCACATGCATTGGGAATGCAGAAGACCTAGAGGAGATCTGTTTTCCAGATCTCTCAGTAGTTCAGATTTGGGGAATTTCGCATGACCTTGGGGTCCTGAGAAGGAGATTACATCTTCAGTTGGAGACGGGCTGAGCCATCCTCTGGACCTTGGCACATACAGTGAATTCTTCCTGCTTCTCACATTGGGCTTGGGTTATGAGTCCTCACGCTCCACACTTCCCATAGCTTCGAAAGCATTATCGGACAAGCCCTGGCTCTGGGTGCTGTCATCAGAGGATGGATGAGGGCTCCCGCAACCTCCCAGTTTCCAGCATTGTCACAGGTGCTTAGGATTACCCACGAAAAAGAATTTCAGGGGGTTTCACAGAAAGGAGAGTCTCACAAGGTGAAAACGTTAGCAAGGATTTATTTTATCAAGGATCTATTTATTTATTTATTTTTATCATGCTTAAAGTATGGAGAAATGGAAAAAAAAAAAAAAACCAAACCAGAAAAACATTTCCTGCTTCCTATGCAGGAGACGGGACTTAAAGACTCACACTGATGGTTCCTATCTGCAGTTTTTGTACTTTTGGATCTGGGTGAATCCAGGTGCATAGGTGCATGGTTTGGGGTAATTGAGATAGGTGAGGATCACCCCAAATTCAGATAACCATAAGGACTTCCTTTTGGCAGACTGGTCTTTTCACTCTTTCTGTATTTCTCCATCTGGGAGGACTCCCCACATTTTTAAAAAAATCATTTCAAAGGATTAGCCTCTCCTATATTTTAAAGGAGCAGGCAGGTTTTTCGATATCACCTCCTATATTTCCTAATCTTGTAACTTGACATTAAAAAGGAGATAAGGTGAGACAGGAGTTGATCTGCGTTTTCTTTTTTCTTCCTGGTTTTAACTTTTTGAGTCTGTCCTTGTTTTTCTCCCCCAAGATATCAACCTGGACATGGTATCCAACCTTACTGGTCCTGCATGTCTAATGTGGTGGGTACACCAGTAACCCATTTCCTAAAGTCACCTGAGTGTTCTGCCCTATATCTGTCTACCTCAAGGTGAGAGTGAAGGACAGAAGTCCAGGACCCTGACAGTGGATGTCTTCACTGTTTTCCATCCCTTCCTTTTCCTATTCTGCCAGGGCTAGAGGGGAAAGGTTTTCCTTTCATCACTCCCATTTTCTTTCTAACTTTCAACACACAGCAAAGCTGCATAACTGGTCTTGCCTAGCCTGGTTTATATACTTGTACCCAAACTAGTGTATTTCTAGGGATTCAAGATTCCATTTCTTTTGTAGTTAAAACGGAAGATCAGTTGCACGCTGGTGGCTCATCCCTATAATCCTTCTTGAAAAATCCTTCAGAAAGCTGAGATCTGAGGATTATAGTGTGAAGCCAGTGGTCTTCAAAAGTCCAGGAGACTGTTGTCTCCAAGTAGCCGCCAAAAAATCGGAAGTGGAGGTGTGGACAAGTGGTAGAATGCCAGCCTTGAGTGAAGCAGCTAAGGGACAGTACCCAGACCCTGAGTTCCAGTCCCAGTAGGAGCACAAAAACAAACCAAAACAACAACAACAAAAACCCCTGAAAGTCAACTCTTTTTTTTCCCTATGAAAATCAATTCTTACTGTGCACTTCTTCAAGGTCCTCTTTGAGGCGAATGGATGTTTCTGGCAGAATGAAGGTGAGAACAGGTACTTCTAGGTGCACATTGAAAATCACTACCAAGCCTGGGAATGTGGCTCAGTGGTAGAATAATTGCCTAGCATGTATGAAGCCCTGGGTTTGACTCCTCAGTACCACATACACAGAACAAGACAGAAGTGGTGCTGTGGTCAAGTGGTAGAGCATTAGCCTTAAGCAAATAGAAGCTCAGGGACAGTGCTCAGGTCCTGAGTTCAAGCCCCAGAACTAGCAAAAAAAAAAAGGCACTCCAATGCTTTCAGTAAGTGAGAGATTAATAATACTGAAGGTAACCTCTTCATTCCATAATGTCATTCATCACTAGTCATGTTAAGAATGCAGACATGTCACAGTTGTCATAAAAACTTGGAAAGCAAAGCCCTGCCTACATCAGTCAATCCTACCTCATCTTTCTGTTCTGACGAATTAAAATCTGTAGCTGTTTGGTTTAGAATTAATCACCTCCTTAAGATGTGAAAAGAAAGAACTTGTATGTTAATAGAGGCCCCAATTCTCCTTGCAAGGAGATGAGACCTGGCCTAAATCTCCTTTATACCTATCAGTCTCATTGCAGAAGTAATCCTGACCTTTTCTAACAAAACTGCCTTTGCATTTTACATTTTATTTTATTGTAAAGTTGATGTACAGAGGCATTACAGTTACCTAAGAAAGGAAATGAGTACAACTCTTGTTGGGTATCTTTATCCCCTCCCTCTTTTTCTCCCACTTTCCCTCCCCTGACAAAACTGCCTTTGTTATAGACTCCTTCTATAAATCTTCAAGACTCCCTTGAGGCTATGGATTGAAGTTCAAATCTTTAAGAATGTCACTTCATCTTGCCAGATACCCTCCCTACTACTGAGGCAGGTTACTTATAGGGAAAGAATGCTGAAATGGATTTCTCTAGTCCTGACCTTGGAGACATCCATGGGTTCTACCTCCTTCCTAGTTCCTCTCCTGGCCACTCTATCTTGGGGGGTATTAAGGGGTCGGTTTGTGTTATGACTTCTCCGCAGGGGGATAAAAATTCGAAGCCAGTTCTAACCAAACCAAGGCATCTATGCAGTGAACTCCTTTACATCCTCAGCCTGACCTTTGCACAACAGACTTCTACATAAGGCTTCATGCATGCGGGTTGCATCTCATACATACATACTTGAGGCCCTGGGATGGCAGCCTTGTACATGTTCAGACCCCTTCCCCAAATCTGCCAAGTTATGATCCCTCAGTTCCCTAAGATCATCCTAGTATGATTACCACAAACTCTTCCCACACTCTCCAAAATCCTATGAGATTGAAAAGTGCTAGAAAAGCTCTCTGGCTTGGCTTTTTCATTCAAGGCTAGAGCTCTACCACTTGAACCATGACTCTAGTTCCAGCTTTTTGCTGGTTAATTGGAGATACGAGACTCAAGACCTTTTCTGCCCAGGCTAACTTCTAACCCATATTTTCAGCTCTCAGCCTTCTGAGTAGCTAAGATTCACTGCTGTATGGAAAGTAAATTCGTGACCATGTGCTTGGTCTTCAGCTGCGAGCCCGAGTATGCTATTTGCATTAATAGCATGCTTTCTCTATTAAAGTCTTTGCCTTGCCACTTTAAGTATGTGTCTTCATTTGTTATTTTTTTTTGCCAGTCCTGAAGCTTGAACTGAGGGCCTGGGTGCTGTCCCTGAGCTTCTTTTCCTCAAAAGCTATCCCTCTACCACTTGATCCACAGCACCAGGTCTGGCTTTTTCTGAGTAGTTTATTGGAGATAAAGAGTTTCACAGCCTTTCTTGCCCAACCGCAATCCTCAGATCTCAGCCTCTTGAGTAGCTAGGATTACAGGTGTGAGCCACTGGCACCCAGCTACATTTAATTCTTTGTTGGAGATGCTAAGAATCTGGGATCTTCACCTTTGAGACTACCCACTTGTAGCCACTGAAAGTAGAACCTAAGAATTGACCAAGGGCAGCTGCTTCAGAAAGCTAAGTGGAGAATCACACAGGCCCTGGGAGTCTGGAGGCGATGGTCAGAGGGCAGGACAGTGACGGCAGGCACTGGGTCTGGTGAGCATTGAGGACCTGGAACTCAGGAACTACAGGCCTCTTTGTGTAATATTCCTCTGCTTAGAATCCAAGCGGAGACAGGACTGTAGAAAGGGCCCTGGGACACTCAAACCCTCTGTGTATTCAATCCTCAGGATTTGCATAAATATTCTTGGAGACAGCCTACAGTTGGTGGCTACTTAGCCAGTGTTGCTGGGAGAATGGAAAGAGATGAGCAAATCACATGACATGGCTGGCTAAGTCTGGCTCACTAGCTCTTAACTCTTATTTTTAAAATTGTTGTAGTTTTTGTGGCAGTACCAGAACTTGAACTCAGAGCCTGACAATGTTCCTTAGGTTTTTTTTTTTCACTCGAGGCTGGTGCTCTACCACTCGAGTCACAGTTCCCCTTGTTGGCTTTTTTAGTGGTTAACAAGAGATAAGAGTCTCACTGACTTCCTGTCCAGGTTCTCTTTAAACCACCATCCTCAAATCTCAGCCTCCTGTGTAGCTAGGATTAAAAGTGTGAGCCACCAACTCCCAGCTTCTTACCTTCTTTACCTCTTACCTTCTTTTCTCAGCACCAAGCAAAGCCTTTCTGACAAGGGGAGGTAGGAACTCAACAAAAACTTCTTAGTTTCTCTTTGCCAGTTTTGACCTTGAGCTTTGTTTTTCTCATGTGTGAGAAAGCATTACGAGAAAAGCCAGGATGGAAATCAGGTTGATGTGGATAAATCAGTGATTAATGAAATTAATTTTTTTTCCTTTCTGATCCTCTTGCAAGTGTGACTTCGATAATTTGCAATTATATCCCAGGAAGAATTAGACAATCAGGTAATAGAAATGAGCTTAAAATGAAGCTCTCTGGGATTGAATGTGCACAGGTGCCTCACTGCTGGAGATTTGCCTCACATTTGTGTGTCAGTTATATATTGGCAGTAACAAACCACCATAAAACCCAGTGACCTACAAAAACAACCAAATGAACAATCAAAATGAACTATACAACTTGAAGGTAGGGAACTGGAGGGAAAAACTGAAAGAGAGCCACGGAAGAGGTGACACTGTCCAAAAAGAAATGCACTCATGACCTGACTTATGTAACTGTCACCCCTCTGTACATCACCTTTATAATAAAAATAAAAATTATTAAAAAAAATTTTATTGGGCTGGGAAGGTGGCTCAGTGGTAGAGCGCTTGTCTTGCATGCCTGAGGGTTCGATTCCTCAGCACCACATAAGCAGAAAAAAAAAAAGCCGGAAGTGGTGTGTGGCTCAAGTGGTAGAGCGCTAGCCTTGAGCTGAAGAGCTGAGGGACAGCGCCCAGGCCCAGAGTTCAGGCCCCACAACCAGACCCCTCCGCCCCAAAAAAACAAAAACCAAAAACCAAAAAACCAAAAAAACATTTTATTATCATTTCCACCTCTAGGAGTTGACTAGAAAAAATCTTTTGTTCCATGCTTTTTGGTTGTTTGTTATAAGTCTATTTCATTCTTTGAAAACCTTTTGTTCATCTTGGAACTTTATGTTTCCGAAACATTGTTCCCAAACTGGACATTGATTTTTTTTTGGAAAAGATGGTTTATCCTTCACTGTACTGATATATCTTCATAGATAGCTAACTGACAGCAAATTGTAATTTATTTTTGGAGGGGAGAGGAAGAGGTTGGTATTGGTGTTTAAGGGCCTCATGCTCACTCAGCTTGCTTGCACACAGATGGTATTCAACCATTTGATCCAGCCTTCAGTATGGCTTTTTGCTAGTTAATTGGAACTAGAGTCTCATGGACTTTTCTGCCTAAGATGGCTATGAGCTGTGATCCTCCAGTTCTCAGCCTCTTGAATAGCAAGGGCTATGGGCGTGAGCTCTGGTTAATCAGTTGCCTATGGTCACTTTTAACATTTTGCCTATGTACTGATAACTTTCTGACATTGTAAGGAATTCCTGATATAATTAACTTATAAAGAGAAAATGTCTGGTGAGATAGTTCAATGTTGAAGTGATTGCCTAGCATGATGAATTTTCCCAACCCCCCCCCTCCCCCCCGCCCCAACACACACAGAGAAAGCAAAGGAGAGGTGAGTTACTACATCATGACAGGAACATTTGGTAAAAAATCTGCTTCACTTGCTGTCAGAAAGCAAAAGAAGGAAGAAGAAGAATTGACCAGAGTCCCACAAGCCCTTTGGAACTCACATTCCCATGATCTAAAGACTTCCCACCACCTCTGAGCAGGACCTCCCTGGGACCAAGCCCTTAACACGCTGGCCTTTGAGAGACATTCAAGAGCCAACTGTTGTAGTCTGGAAGACACAGTTCCCAGGTCCTTGTTTCCATCAGTTGCTCTTCTGACTTGCCCCAGACATGCTTATTCATGTGTGGCAGCTTTACAAAGCCCTCTGCCTGCACAGGACCCCTTGCCAGATCTTCAGCTTCCAGTAACAGGTTCATCGATCTCCTTCCAACCTTCTTTGGTGGTTTTTTTCCCCCCAGGCCCTTTGTGGTCCCTGCCTGCCAGCCAGTCCTAAAGCCAATATGTCATATTTGAGGCTTCTGTTACAATAATCTACTGCTAGATATTTATTGCTATCACATAAAACTCTGAAATGTGATGACCTCAAAAACAGCCACTACATTCATTACATTCATAATTGTGTAGGTTGAATGGACCAGAAATGGTGGTTCATCTGCATGTGGTATCAGCTGCGTCTTCAGCCATTTGATTGCTCTAGATGAAGGAAGAGCTGACAGGAATCATCAACATGTCTGGTCATCCTGTGGCTGCTGTTGTCCTGGAGCTCAGCCAGCTGTTGATCAGGAACCTCTCTTCTCTTCCCCATGGGCTTGTGCTTCCTCAAAATTTGGTGCCCCCGTTCTAATTATGAGGGTTATGAAAAGGTTGGGCTACAATAATGAGACACTGTTTCAAGAACAAAGAGGGGCTGGGGCATGATTCAAGTGGTCAAGTATCTGCCTAGCATGTGGGGCCCTGAGTTCAATTTCTAGCGCCACCAAAACCAACCAACCCCAAACCAACAAACCTTCAGATACCCCACCCCTAAAACTCAGAAATTCACTGTGACATACATATTTTATTGGTTAGAACAAGGGGCCAATCCTGATTCAAAAGGAGGAAAATAATTAACACCACTGTCTTTGGAGGTTTGGCTTGTATGTGAAGACAGAAAACATTGGTGGCATCGTGGTCATCTTTGGAGACTATTATAGCGGGAGGGTGATGACTACATTTACATATTTGTTTGTTTAGTTATTGCTAGTGATAAGGTTTGAACTCAGGGCCTCAAACCCTCACTTAGCTTTTTTACTGTAGGTGGGTGTTCTACTACTTGAACCATACCTGATTTGTTGAACTTTTGCTGGCTAACTGGAGATATGAGAGTCTTATGGACTTTTCTGCTTGGTCTGGTTTCAAACCACAGTCCTCAGATCTTAGCCTCCTAAGTAGTTAGGATTGCAGGAACAATTACTTCTTGAAGCAAGAACTTTCACTGAACTAAGTACTACTTCTATGGAGGAAACAAACCCAATTTCTAGAACCTTTGAACCTTTTCCTTCTGATTCATCTTTTCCACGTAAAGGTATATTAACATGTCTATATACTGAGAATCCAGAGTAAAAAAATTACACTTATACATCTCATCTTGGTCAGAAGGGCAATCATCAAGAAGATAACAACACATGTTAGGGTAAAAGAAACCTTCATACACAGCTAGCAGGAATGTAACCTACTATAATGACTATGAAATCAGTATGGAGGGTCCTCAAAAGAATCAAAAATAGACTTACTTTATGGCCTTTCTATATTACCATTGGACATATGTCCAAAGGAGAGTAAATCAATATACAAGAAATATAACGGATGGGGCTGGGAAGGTGGCTCAGTGGTAGAGCGCTTGCCTTGCATGCATGAGGCCCTGGGTTCGATTCCTCTGCACTACATAAGCAGAAAAAAGCTGGAAGTGGCACTGGGGCTCAAGTGATAGAGCGCTAGGCTAGAGCTGAAGAGCTAAGGGACAGTGCCCAGGCCCAGAGTTCAGGCTCCATGAGTGGGAAAAAAAAAAGAAATATACCTGCATACTTGGGGTTATTGCCACATTGTTCATCGTAGCCAAAGGGTAGAATTAGCTGAGTTAGGTGCCCAACAACAGATGAATGGATAAAGAAGATATGGTACAAATATACTGTGGAATATTTCAAAGCCATAAATAATGAAATCATGTCATTTGAAGGAAAATGGATAGAACTGGAACGGATCATATTGAACATATGTGGAAGCTAGACTTCAAAGACATATTTAGTCATAAACATGTATACACACATAAAGTTATGAATATATGTATGTACTTATACATAGGTATATGTATCTATCTGTCTCTCTCTATATATCTGTATCCATTTTCACATCCATACACATACATGTAGACCATGATTCTAACTATGCAACTATATAGGAGGATGAAGAGGAGAGGGAAAATGAAAGTTGGAGCATAAATGATCCATTGCAACTGTATCTCAAAGCAGTGGAAGGAACCTTATTGAAAGCTGTTGATCACTAGATGACTAGGAGGGACTGAAAGGAAGAGAAAGCAATAGAGTGAGTTATTTTGAACAAAACAAAATATACACAAGTTTGAGACACTATAGAGAAATGTGTTGGCATAATTAATACACACTAAAAAAATGCAGGGCGATGGTGGCTCATGCCTGTAATCCTAGCTACTCAGGAAGCTGAGATCTGAGGATCACAGTTTAAAGCCAGCCCAGGCAGAGCGGTCCTTGACATTCTTATCTCCAATAAACTATTCAAAAAAAAAAAAAAAAAGCCAGAAGTGGAGCTGTGGCTCATGTGGTAGAGAGCGAAAAAGCTTAGGGACAGCACCCAGGCCATGAGTTCAAGCCTCAGGGCCAGCATTAAAAAAAAAAAAAAGGGGGAGTAAAAGAGGCTGCAGTGAAGAGGTGGGTACCAGCAGGAGTGGGGAGAGGTAATGATAAGGATGAAGTAAGATGAAGACGGTTGATAGTCTATTTGCCAATATGAAATTAGAACAATTCAACTTACTTAAATTGTTTTAAGAGGGAGTGGGTAGTGGAAGAATGAGGGTGGGGGAAGGTGGATGTGACACATCTATTACATGGGTAGAACTATCACAATGAAACCTGTCTGTGCAACTATATATGCTAATAAAAATGATCATAGTAAAGTACATTTGAGACTTGATTTTTGTTCTGCAATATATCTTGGTTAGAGACAACGGAGAGGTAGGTACTGAAGCAAAGTCTTAACTTAGTATCGCAATATAAGCACCCACCACTACACTTTGTGTTTCTTTGTCTTCTTTGTGTGTGTGTGTGTGTGTGTGTGTGTGTGTGTGTGTGTGTGTATGTGTGTGTGTGGGGGTGGGGTGGGGGTGAGGATCCTGGGACTTGAATTCAGGGCCTGGGTGTTGTCCCTGAGCTTTTGTGCTCAAGTCTAGCATTCTACCACTTGTGCCACATCTTCACTTCTGCTTTTTTTTTTTTAGTTAATTGAAGAAAAGAGTCTCATAGATTTTCTTACCTGGGCTGGTTTGAACTGTGATTCTCCGATTTCAACCTCCTGAGTAGCTAGGATTATAGGCACAAGCCATCAGTACTCAGCCACGTTGTGTTTTTAATAGGGCTTATGTGAGTCAATGAGATTTGTGTGGCTCACCAAGATTTAAATCAGGATTTTAGAGCCTTTCTTAAAGAAAGAGAATAAGCAGAGATTTTTTTCTCCACTCAAAAGAATATATACTGACTTTAAAATACATAGGTTAGAATGTAACAATTCAAGCACCTTGGAATGATACTGAGTTGAAAAAAAATTTCTTTACTTACACTCACATTCAAACACTGAACACACTGCTCACCAGAAGCAAAGCCTTCTTGTGGCTGCCATTGGGAATGAATACCATGTACTTAATGTTTTTTATTGACAAACTT
Source organism: Dipodomys spectabilis (assembly GCF_019054845.1). NCBI lineage: Eukaryota > Metazoa > Chordata > Mammalia > Rodentia > Heteromyidae > Dipodomys > Dipodomys spectabilis. The sequence goes on from NW_024870775.1 coordinate 3,765,031, forward strand.
AGAGTACTAGTTATTGTGTCCAGCTGTTCTCAAGAACAGCTAGTCTCAAGCTTGAGTACATATGAAGCAGCTTGAGGGATTCTGAAAACACAGATTACTGGGCTGCACCCTAAGGTTTCTGAGGTCTGAGGTGAGGCCCAAGGATCTGCATTTCTACCAAGTCCCTCATGGAGCAGCAGCTACTGTGGGGAGGTTTGAAAACTACCACTGTAGAGAATGGGCACGTTTTCCTGTATTTCTGCCTTCCTCTTTCCCTTTGTCTTAAATTAATTGTGTGTGTGTGTGTGTGTGCCAGTACTAGGACTTAAACTCAAGGCCTGGAACCTGTCTCTTCACTTTTTGTTGTTGTTGTTGTTGTTGAAGGTTGGCATTCTACTTTTTGAGCCACAGCTTCACTTCTGACTTTTTGATGGTTAATTGGAGATAAGAGCCTTATAAATTTTCCTGCTCAGGCTGGCTTCAAGCCATGATTCTCAGTTCTCAGCCTCCTGAGTAGCTAGGATTACAGGCACCTAGATCTAGTGCTTTGGTGATTCTGACTTGATTTACTGGTAAGACAGTGCATGCTAACAACTGGAATTCGAACTCATTTTTTTTTTTTTTTTTTTTTTTATTATATGATGGTTTTGCAGATGACACATAACACAACATCGATTTGGTAGTCTTGTCCCTTTTCCTCTTTCTTTGCATAATAAAGTATCCTACGATTCCTGGTAGACCGGTTTGACTCACCAGAAAGAGGAAGTCCGGGGCTGTGGAGAGACTCAGTTACTTTATATGCGCAGTTTATAACTTGACCTGTTTTTCCAGTCACTGCTATGGCAACCGGCGACTCCCAGCAACTCCTAGCCACTTTCCCAGGTGCGACCGGATAGCCCCACCTCGTGGCCCATTGAGGCACAACAGGCCTCACTCTACCATTTTCAGTCGTGCTATAGATTTTAGCAAACACATACAGGTGGTGTAACAATGCCCACAATCAAGTTCTTCCCGTTTCTAACAACCCAAGAAGACTTTTTATCCACCTCCAGCCTCTGGTCTTCTCCCTGTCATTGGTCTCTTCGGAGACTGCTGTGTTGGTGGATCACGCGGACACCATCTTTGCAGAGGTCTCTTTTCACTCAGCTTAGTGCACTCAGTGTGTGCTGGCAGCTGACTTCTCTTCTGATTCATCCAGAAGAGCATCTTACTGGATGAATGGGACAATATTTTAATAATTATGTATTTATTTACTTTAAAAATTTAAATGTTATTATAAAGCTGATGTACACAGGGGTTACAGTTACATCAGGGAATGAGTACATTTCTTTTTCAGCTGTCACCCCCTCCCTCGCTTTCTCCCACTTTTCTCTCTCCCAGTCCCCCTACATCCCAACTTGTAAAATTCATTTCCAACGAAGTGTCGAGTAAGTATCACTGTGGAATTGATTTCCCTTCCCTACTCCAAATAAGATAAACTTATATACAAGACAAAGGGTACAGAAATTAAAAAAAACAGTGACATAGGGAATAAACCAAAGGGGTGGGGAAGAAAGAAAAGAAAAAAGAAATAACTGCAAACAATACAATAGGAAAACAACCTTTTATTTCCATTTCTTGGAGTTCATTTCAATAAGCATCATTTTATATGGTCATATGCACATAACTATTCAGCCATTATGACCTCTCCTAAGAATATCCTAGACATATTCTAGTTATTACAAATGAGGGAAACCATACAGCCTATATTTCTTTGGATCTGGCTTACTTCGCTTAATATAATTTTTTTCAGGTCATTCCATTTCCTTATGAATAGGGCAATTCATTCTTTCTGATGGAAGCCTAAAATTCCATTGTGCATATAAACACATTTTCTTGTTTTAACCAATCCACTGAAGGGCATACTGGGTTGATTCCATATCTTAGCTAAGGTAAATAATGCTAAAATGAACATGGTTGTATTGGTGGCTTTAGTGAGGGCTGCTTTGCAGTCATTTGAATAAATGTCCAGGAGTGGGATTGCTGGGTCATAGGGAAGCTCTATGTTTAGTCTTTTGAGGAACCTTCATACTGCTTTCCAAAGTAAACATTTAAAAAATTATCAATTGATGGACAGTAGTATCTTTTGCAATTTTTGGCGATACTGAATGAAGTATTTGCCTATAGGTATTTGTGTGAGTTTGTTTTTACTATTTTCAATAAGTACCCAGATTGCAAGACCCTATGGTAAGTAAATATTGAATTTTAAAAGAAATAGTGAAATTATTTGCTCAAAATAGGCTGTGCTGTCAGACACCAGTGGCTCATGTTTGTTGTCCTAACTAATCCAGAGATTGAAATCTGAGGATCCCAATTTGAAGCCATCCCAGGCAGTAAAGTCTGTGAGACTCTTTATCTCCAATTAACTACCAAAAAGTCAGAAGTGGAGCTGTGGTTAAAGTAGTTGAGCTTTAGCTTTGAACAATAAAGCTCAGGGACAGCACCCAGGCCTTGAGTTCAAGCCCCAGTACTGGCACACATAACAAAAGAAAAACAGGTTGTGACATGTTGCATTCTCATCAGCCAAGTGTGATTTTCCCAGCTCCTCTAGGTAAAAATTACCTTCATTGATAGCCAGGGTTTTTGAGGGGCGGGGATTGAGTGTGCTGGAGTTTGAACTCAGGACCTCAAAGTTAGGACACAGGCCTCTCTGTTGAACCATGCTCCTAGCCCCATTTTGTTTTAGTTATTTTCCAGTTTTTTTCCCTCATACTTTTGCCCAGGACTAGCCTCAGACAGCTATCCTCCTATCTGTGTTTTCCTGTGTAGTGTGATTGCAGGTGTCAACCAACATGCCTGATTTATTGACATGGGGATCTCACTAACTTTTTTTTTTTTTTTTATTGTAAAGCTACTATACAGAGGGTTACAGTTACATGAGTGAGGTTATGAGTACACTTCCTCTTGAACATTGTTACCCCCTCCATTGTTTTCCCCCTACCATCCCCTCCCTCCCTCCCTTCCCCGAGGTTCTTTTTTTTTTTTTTTTGATTGTGATTAAATGATTACATAATTTCAAAGTCACAAGTTCATTCTAACTTCCCTGGAGCAAATTGTCTACCACAGTCTGTAATATATAACAGTGTTCACATGTTATATACCATATTTGTGATCAGCAGCATGGGGATATTTAGTAGTGGTTCAACCAGATGAGCGGGAGTTCTTTGTTTCTTAAGTCCTGTTAGTTTTGTCGTATCACCTAACCTTTTGGATTTAGCATCCACTTATCAGGGAGACCATGTACCGTTTGTCTCTTCGTTCTTGGCTTACCTCGCTCAACATGATTCCTTCTAGCTCCATCCATTTCCCTGCAAATGCCATTATTTTGTCATTTCTAATGGCTGCATAATATTCCATTGTGTATAGATACCACAATTTTTGGATCCATTCATCTGTGGTGGGGCACCTAGGTTGTTTCCATATCCTAGCTATTGCGAACAGTGCTGCAATAAACATGGAGGTGCACGTGTCCTTGTATATTGGTTCCTGTTGTTCAGGGTAGATGCCTAGAAGTGGTATGACTGGGTCGTAAGGGAGGTCAATCTTTAGCTTTCTAAGGACCCTCCAGACTGCTTTCCAAAGTGGTTGTATAAGTGTACATTCCCACCAGCAGTGTAATAGGGTTCCTCTTTCTCCACATCCCCTCCAGCATTTGTCGTTGGCTGATTTGTGGATGTGGGACATTCTGACTGGGGTAAGGTGGTATCTCAGGGTTGTCTTTATTTGCATTTCCTTCACCACCAGGGATGATGAACATTTCCTCATGTGTTTCTTTGCCATTTTTATTTCTTCATTTGAGAAGTCCCTCTTTAGTTCCCTTGCCCATTTAGTAATTGGTTTGTTAGGTTTGGGAGGGATTAGTTTCTTGAGTTCCCTGTATATACAGGATGTTAACCCCTTGTCTGATATATTGCTGGTAAATATTTTTTCCCAATTAGTTGGTTGTCTTTCTAGCTTAGTTGCGATAGATTTAGCTGTGCAGAAGCTTTTTATTTTAAGGTAGTCCCATTTGTCGAGTCTCTCTCCAACTTGTTGTGACCCTGGAACTCTGTTCAGGAAGTTCCTTCCTGTGCCTATTAGTTCAAGTGTCTCTCCTACTCTGTCCTGTAGTAGTTTCAGAGATTCAGGTTTAATGTTAAGGTCTTTAATCCATTTTGAGTTGATGTTGGTGCATGGTGATAGGCTGGGGTCCACTTTTAGTTTTCTGCATGTGGCTGCCCAGTTTTCCCAGCACCAGCGGTTGAAGAGGCTGTGATTCTTCCATTGTATGTCTTTGGCTCCTTTGTCGAATATCAGCTGGCTGTAGGCCTGTGGATTTATATCTGGATCTTCTATTCTGTTCCATTGGTCTTCGGGTCTGTTTTTGTGCCAGTACCATGCTGTCTTTGTGATTATAGCTCTGTAGTAGAGTTTGAAGTTCGGCATGGATAGCCCTCCCATATTGTCTTTATCCCCTAGAATTGTTTTGGCTATTCTAGGTCTTTTGTTGTTCCATATAAATTTTTGGACTGTTTTCTGTATTTCAGTGATGTACGTCATTGGGATTTTAATAGGAATTGCATTGAATTTGTATATTAGTTTTGGAAGTATCACCATCTTTACTATGTTAAGTCGGCCTATCCAGGAGCATGGGAGGTCTTTCCATTTCCTAGTGTCTTCTGCAATTTCCTTTTTTAGCTTTTTATAGTTCTCATTAAATAGTTCTTTTACATCTTTGGTTAGGTTAATTCCTAAATATTTTATTTTTTGGGAGGTTATTGTGAATGGGGTTGCTCCCTTTATTTCCCTCTCTTCCTGTGTGTTATCAGTGTATAGGAAGGCAACTGATTTTTGTGGGTTTATTTTGTATCCTGCTATTTTGCCGAAGTGACTTATGATTTCTAAAAGTTTGGGGACGGAGTTTTTGGGATCGTGGAGGTATAGTATCATGTCGTCTGCAAAAAGGGATAGTTTCACTTCTTCTTTCCCTATGCGGATCCCTTTAATGTCTTTTTCTTGCCTTATTGCCCTGGCTAAGGGTTCTAGGACTATGTTGAAGAGGAGTGGAGACAGTGGGCATCCTTGCCTTGTTCCTGATTTTAGGAGGATTGGTTGTAGCTTTTCCCCATTAAGTATAATATTGGCTATTGGTCTGTCATAAATGGCTTTTATTGTTTTTAGAAATGTTCCTTCTATTCCTATTTTCTCCAGAGCTGTTAGCATGAATGAATGTTGAATTTTATCAAAGGCCTTTTCTGCATCTGTGGCGATAATCATGTGATTCTTGACCTTGGCTCTGTTGATATGCTGGATTACATTTATTGACTTACGTATGTTAAACCATCCCTGTGTCTCTGGGATGAAGCCTACCTGATCATAGTGTATTAATTTTAATGTGTTTCTGGATTCTGTTAGCTAGAATCTTGTTAAGGATCTTTGCATCTGTGTTCATCAAGGAGATTGGCCTGTAATTCTCCTTTTTGGTTGGGTCTTTGCCTGGTTTGGGGATGAGTGTGATATTGGCTTCGTAGAATGAGTTTGGGATAGCTCCCTCCTTCTCTGTTTCTCTGAAGAGCTTGAGGAGTATGGGTATTAGTTCTTCTTTAAAGGTCTTATAGAATTCTGCTGTGAATCCATCTGGTCCTGGGCTTTTTTTTGTTGGAAGACTTTTGATAGCTTCCTGTATCTCATTATAGGATATTGGCTTATTTAATTGGTTAACTTCTTCTTTGCTCAGTTTGGGTAACTTGTATTTCTGTAAAAATGCATCCATTTCTGCCAGATTTTCTTCCTTTAGAGAGTATAGCTTTTGAAAGTAGTCTGTTAGAATTGTTTGGATATCTTGGGTACGTGTTGTGATGTTTCCCGTGGCATCCCTAATCCTATTAATATAGGTTTCCTCTCTTCTTTTTTTAATTAATCTTGCCAACGGGCCATCAATTTTGTTTATTTTTTCAAAGAACCAGCTTTTTGTTTGGTTTATTTTGGTTATGGTTTTCTGATTTTCTAATTGGTTAATCTCTGCTCTCAATTTGGTTATCTGGCTTCGTCTAGTAGCTTTAGGTCCCATTTTTTCTTGTTTTTCTAGCTGTTTTAGTTGCAACATGAGATTATTTACTTGGTCTGTCTCCATTCTCTTGATGTGGGCACTGAGGGCAATAAATTTGCCCCTCAGGACTGCTTTTGCTGTGTCCCACAAGTTTCTTTGTGAGGTGTTTTCATTTTCATTGAGTTGTAGGAAATGCTTTATTTCTTCTCTGATCTCTTCTGTTACCCAGGCCTTGTTAAGGAGTGTGCTGTTCAATTTCCATGTATTAGAGAAATTTCTGCGGTATGCTTTGTTATTGAGAGCTAGCTTGATTCCACTGGGTCAGATAGGATACAGGGGATTATGTCGATCCCTTTGTATTTGCTTAAGTTCCTTGCATGAACTATGATATGGTCTATTTTGGAGAAAGTTCCATGAGCTGCTGAGAAGAATGTGTACTGTGTTGTTTTAGGGTGAAATACTCGGTAGATGTCAGTTAATTCCGCTTGAAGTATGGCCTCACTTAATTCGGTAGCTTCTTTGCCAATCCTCTGGTTGGTAGACCTGTCCTTTGGTGAGAGTGGCGTGTTAAAGTCTCCTAGTATTATCGTATTGGGATCTATTTTATTCTGTAAGTTTGAGAGCATTTGTTTAACATATCTGGGTGCACCGATATTTGGGGCATATAAGTTGATGATGGTTATATCCTCCTCTTGGATTGTTCCCTTTATTAATATGTAGTGTCCGTCCTTGTCTTTCTGTACTGATTTTAATGAAAAGTTTATTTTGTCAGATATCAGGATAGCTACACCTGCTTTCTTATTGGGGGAATTTGATTGGTAGATCCTTTTCCACCCCTTCACTCTGAGTTTGTTTGTATGTTTGGCTGAGAGGTGGGTCTCCTGAAGGCAACAGATGGATGGGTCTTGTTTTCTGATCCAGTCCTCAGTTCGTTTTCTTTTAATTGGCGAATTCAGCCCATTTATATTAAGAGAAAGTATAGAGAGATGCATTGTTGTCCCTGCCATTCCGTTTTCCTAAGTTTTTCTTCTTTCCTTTCCTCCTGTGCTTGCTCAGTTAGACTTTGAGTAATGCCTGTTTGGGGCAGGTCCCAGTTCCTGGTTGCTTTCTTCAGGTTGTGTCCCCCCTCTTAGAATTCTTTGTAATGCTGGCTTAATGTTTATGTATTCATTTAGTTTTTCTTTGCTATTAAAAGTTTTCAGTTCTCCATCGAATGTGAATGCTAGCTTTGCCGGGTATATCAGTCTGGGTTGGCAGTTATTGGCTCTCAGGGCTCGTATGGTGCTTTCCAGGCTTTTCTTGCATTCATTGTTTGTGTGGAGAGATCTGCAGTGATTCTAATTTTTTCCTGTTGTAGTATAGCTCCTTCTTCATTTTTGCTGCATGCAGGATTGTTTCCTTATTATTCAGATCCATCATTTTTACTATAATGTGCCTAGAAGTGTTTCTCCTGGGATCTTGCTTGTTGGGTGTTCGATAAGCTTTTGTGATGTAGTTAAGATGGTCGTTTTTGAGGTGGGGAAAATTTTCATTGACTATCTTGTTAAATAGGTGTTGCATTCCCTTGCTCTGGAATTCCTCACCTTCGTCCATTCCGATTATGCGAAGGTTAAATTTTTTAGCATTATCTGCTTGCTCTTGAATTTCCCTTTGGTTTAATTTGAGTGATTTTTCCATATCTGTCACTTTTTGGTCCAGTTGGTGTATTCTGTCTTCTGTATCTGACACTCTACCTTCCATTTCATTCACTCTGTTGACCGTGGCTTCTATTGTGGTTTGCATGGTGGAAATGGATCCCTTTATGGATTCAATGTTGGTTCTCAGAGTACTGATCTCACCTCTCAATGAGGTGAGATCAGTATGCATTACCTCTAATTTGGCGTTTATCTCACTTCTTTTTTTTTTTTTTTTTTTTTTTTTTTTTCTTTTTTTATTGTAAAGCTACTATACAGAGGGTCACAGTTACATGAGTGTTATCTCACTTCTTACTGAGGTTTGTGCAGCTTCTATTTTTGCATCCAACTTTTGTTTGATATCCTGTATATCTTTTGATAGTTCATCCTTGTGCTCTTTCAATTTCTGATCCATTTCTCGCTTTATTTCTTGAGTCATTGCCTCCAGCAACCCTTGGATGTAGTTTTTGTCTTCCATTCCTGCTTTGCTCCCACTGGGGCTCTCCCCTGCGTGGCTGCTGGCTTTTGAGGTGAGCTTGCTGTCCTGGGTAGTGGTAAACCTTGTGATTTTTCTCTGTGATTTTCGCATGGGGGTTCAGGAGACTGTTCTTCAATCTTGTTTTGGTGTGTCTGTCTTTGCTTGGTTGCTGATTCTGTATTGGTAGAGAGAGTCTGTGCCTGATCTGGATTCTGTTGGGAGCCTATTTCCAGCTGCTATTCTGACTTACTTAGGATTCTCAGCTCTCTGCTGTAGCAATTCCCGCCTTTGGAAGGGTTGAGCAGCCTAGACTGCTTGTGTTTGCTCCTGCGGGTGCTCTTGGGAAGATCAGATGCTCTGGATGCACTCTCCCAAATACTGGAGTCTGCTATGGGCTCCTGATGTGTTTTTGTTTGTTTGTTTTGGGCTGGTTGTGGGCTTGAACTCTAGGTTTGGGTGCTGTCCCTCAGCTCTTCAGCTCAGGGTTGGCACCCTACCATTTGAGCCACAGCCCCACTTCTGACCCTTTTTGCTTTGTTCAGGCGCCGGTCCCCGGGCCTGGTTCCGGCCCCAGCCTGGAGCGTGCTCGTTAGGCCTGGGCTAATGTGTATACCACCTAGGTTATGCAGCCTGGAGGACACAGTTCAAATTTCTTCTACTGTTGGTAGTCTTGACCCAGGGGCGCTGTTCCTGGCTTGGGCATTTAAGCTCCCTTCCAGGGGCGCTCTTGCTCTGGCCTGGCCAGCAGAGTGTGCTCCACCGGCTGGTGGAGCTCTCGAACAGTTCCCAGTTTTAGTGGGTCCTGTGGTCCGGGTGTTGGGGTAGGGAGTCTAGGTCAGGGTCTGGGGATTCCCTCCAGCTCTGGTCTCCCTTGATGGATTCACTGTCCCCTGTTGGGTACTCACCCTGTAGGTCGTCAGTTGTTGTTGCAATCCGAGTTCAGTTGGGGTGGTTGCGGGCTGGGTTGGGCGGCCCCCCGCCAGGTAGTTGCGATCACGATTGGGCGGGTGGTCTGCCGACAGGTCCTTTCGTCGCGCTGCTGGTGCAGGGCGGCTTTGGCGGGATGGAGCCTCTCCGCTCTGGTGGAGAGTGAGGGGTGGGGGTGGGATCCTTGTGGAGACTCCCGGCTGGTAGGTTTCTCTGTTCCTGGCGATCCGCTGTTCTGCAATCCGGTACCTGGTGATCTGCAAGCAGCCCCCTGTGTCTCTGGGGCTCCGGCAGCCCCCGCGGGGCCGGCTGGCCGGCGGCTTGGCCCACTGCCGCGCGGCCAGTAAAGGTTGGGGGAGGGGTCTTCGCGCTTCTCTGTTCTGAATTTCTTCTTTTCCTCTCTTTCTTTTTTTGTTATTTTCCACCTCTGGTTTTTCTCTGAGTGTTCGTCTTTTTGTTGTTGTCGGTCTCTTGGGGAGATTAAACGTTGGAACTCGAACTCTCTTTTTGGTTGGAGAGAGCTGTGGCGTTTTCCTACTGCTCCGTCGCCATCTTGGTCCCACCTCCTCTCACTAACTTTTTAATACTGACCTTAAACTGTATCTGTCCTGATCTCTGCCTCTTGAGTAGCTGGGATTACAGACCTGCACCACCACACCTGCAGTGTGATTTTTTTTTTCTTTTGAGGTAACAGAATCTTATTCTTGCTAGGATGGTACTTTACCACTCGAGCCATATTTCTAGCCCCACTTTTTGATTGCTATTTTGGAGATAGGGTCTTATAGAGTTTTCTCTCTGGATCAGCTTTGAATCTTGATCTGTTGAATCTCAGTGTCCTGAGTATGTAGAATTACAGATGCGAGCCACTGGCTACCAGCTTCCCCCTCCATTCCCTCCCAGAGTTTTACTATGTAGGCCAGCTGACCTCAAGCTCAAAATCTATGTAGCTCAGGCTGGCCTTGAACTTGTGATCCCTTTAACACAGTCTTCTAAGTGCTTCAACTGTAGATGTATGCCACTATGCCCAGCTGCATTGCCCTTTCTGTCCAGAATTACATTGGTTTATTGAAAGTATTTTGTGTTTTGATGTAAAATTTAGGAAGAAAAATATCACTGGAATTTTGATGGAGATTGCTCTGAATCTATAGATCACTTTTTGTAATATAGTATTGTTTTCCTGACTTCTTTTTCAGCAAGTTCATTATTGATGCTTAGCAAAGCTACTATTTTTTGGGGGTAGTGGTGGAATCAGTCATGGGGCTTGAACTCTGGGCCTGGGTGCTGTCCCTGAGCTCTTCAGCTCAAGGATAGTGCTCTACTACTTGAGCCACAGTGCCACTGGTTTTCTGGTGGTTAATTGGACTTTCCTGCCCAGGCTGGCTTTGAACTGTGACCCTCAGATCTCAGCCTCCTGAGTAGCTAGGATTACAAGCATGAGCCACTGGTACCTGGAAGCTACTAATTTTTGTATGCTGATTTGTATCTTGCTACTTTGTGCAAAATGTTTATGAAATATGAAGTCTTCTGGTGGACTCTTTTAGGTATTTTAAGTGTAAGATCTATCATCAACAAGCAGGGATAGTTTGACTTGTTTTGTATCTCTTTTTATTTCTTTCTCTTGCCTTATTGCTCTAGTTAAAATTTTTTTGTGGTATTTATGTACATGAAAATTCTATTTTGTTATGTATTTTATTATAATTGTAAAGATTATCTAGTTAAGATTTTAAACTTTGTACTGATTAATGTTGAGAGTGGATATCTTTGTATCATTCTTGGTTTTAGGGAAAATGCTTTCAGTTTTTCCCCCATTGAGTATAATGTTGGTTATAGACTTGTCCTCTAAAGCCTTTCTTATGTTGATGTATGATCTTTCTATTCCAAGCTTCTTCATTAATCTTATGAAGCAGTGTTGAATTTTGTCTGTCTTCTTCTGCATCTGTTAATACAACCATATGTTTTTTTTTTTTTTTTGGTGCTGATCCTGGGGCTTGAGCTCAGGGCTTGGACACTTCCCATGTACTATTTTTGCTCAAAGTTAGCATTGTACCACTTGAGCCACAGCTCTACTTCCAGTGGTTAATTAGAGATAAGAGTCTCCTGCCTGGTCTGGCTTCAAACCAGGATCCCCAGATCTCAGCCTCCTGAGTAGCTAGAATTATAGGTGTAAGCCATCAGTACCCAGCTAATCATGTGATCTTAGTCCTTGATTGTGTTACATGCTATATTATATTTATTGATTTGTGTTTGTGTAAGAACTCTTTCATTCTTAGTATGAAATCAACTTGATCATTTTATATGGTTTATTTTAAATGCATTGTTGAATTTGATTTGTAAGTATTTTATTGGTGTTCATATAGTCTATAGTTTTTTGTTGTGTCTTTATTTGGTTTTGGTATCATGGTAACACTCATCTCATTGAATGAGTTTGGAAATGTTCCTTCCCTTTCTAATTGATGAATTACTTGGGAAGTGTAGTTGTTAGTTCTTTAAGGTTCTGGTAGAACTCAGCTGTGAATGTCTAGTCTCAGGCTTTTCTTTGCTAGGAGATTCTTTATTAGTGTTTTAAATTATATTGCTTGTTGCAGATCTGTCTGGCTGGTTTTTATTCTTTTGGTTCAATTTGAGTAGATTGTGTCTGCCTAGAGATTTCTAAATTGTCTTAAGCTTTCCAACTTATTAAAATATAATTTTTCAAAATATTTCCTCATTTTCTCTGGGATTTCAAGAATATCTGTTATTCTCATCTTTACCCCCAATTTATTAATTTGGGTCTTTTTCTTTCTTTTTTTTCTTTTCTTTTTTTTTTGTCGGTCTTGGGGCTTGAACTCTGGGCGTGGGTGCTTCCCTGTGCTCTTCAGCTCAAGGTGAGTGCTCTACCACTTGAGCCACAGTGCCACTTCCAGTTTTTTTGTAGTTTATTGGAGATAAGAGTCTCATAGACTTTTCTGCCCAGGCTGGCTTTGAATCGTGATCCTCCAATCTCAGCTTCCTGAGTAGCTAGGATTACAGGTGTGAGCCACTGATACCTGGCTGGATCTTTTTCTTTTGATTAGTTTGACTACAACTTTGTCAATTTTGTTTATTTTTTCGAAGAACCAATCCTTTTTTCATTGATTTTTTTTTGTGTTGTTCTTGTGGTTCCCATTCCATTTTTAAATTTTGATTTTGCTCATTTCTTTCCTTCTACTATTAGCTTTGACTTGTATTTAGTAATTTTTTTAAAATTTTTCTTTTTTTGTGTGCAAGTACTAAGGCTAGAACTTAGGGCCTAGGTGCTGTCCCTGAGCTTTTTTGCTCAAGGCTAGCATTCTGCCACTTGAACTATAGCTTCACTTTTGGCTTTTTGATGGTTAGAGATGACTCTCAGATTTTCCTATCCAGGCTGGCTTCAAATCACGATCCTTGGATCTCAGCCTCCTAAGTAGCTAGGATACAGGCCTAAGCCACTGATGTCTGGCTGTCTTTGTTTTTCAAAGAGCTTGAGTATTATTAGGTTATTTAGTTTAAATATTCCTGATTTTTATAATGTGGACTCCTGTCTTAGAATTGCTTTCACTGTATCTCAGATTCTGATGACTGTTTTCATTTTCATTTGACTCTAGGAAGTTTTAAATTTTCCCTCTAATTTTTCTATGACCTTTTGATTATTCAACAATGCATTGTTCAATCTGCATGTGTTTGTGTATTTTTGTGTTTGTTACTGTAGTTTCTCTTGAAATTTTTATTTCCATTGCATTTTAATCTAATGCGTGAAATGTTTTCAAAAGTGTTTTGTATGTATTAAGACTTGCTTTATGGCCTCAAATAAATCTATTTTAGATAAAGTTCTATAGATTGCTGACAAGTATGTGTATTCCACAGTTATTGAATGGAATATGCCTTAGATATTTGCCCATCTGCCTTAGATATAAGCTCATTTGGTCTAGGTCTTAGTTTAACCTTGAAGTTTCTTTTTAAATTTTTGTGTGTGGATTAACTATCTGCTAATAAGACTGGGGCATTGAAATCTCCCATGGACCTATTCACTAGTTAACTATTCTCTAGTTTTCTTCACTAGTTAAAATAAAATTGAACACATTATATCTGGCATCTATATGTATGTATAATATATAATATGTACATACATATCTTTGGAGTTGATTATTCTAGAACAAAGTGATCTTCTTTATCTCTTTGGAATTCCATTGCATCAGATGTGACTACTCCAACTTGCTTTTGGGATTCCAATATCTGGATGTATTGTTTTCCATTCTTTCAGTCTATGTCTGGTCCAGTGAGATGTATTTCTTGCACAAAACAAACTTCATTGCATCTTTTTTTTTTTTTTTTTTTTTGTTGGTCATGGGGCCTGAACTCTGGGCCTGGGCGCTGTCCCTCAGCTCTTCAGCTCAAGGCTAGCACTCTACCACTTGAGCGACAAAGCCACTTTGGGCTTTTTCTGCTTATGTGGTGCAGAGGAATCGAACCCAGGACATCATGCATGCAAGGCAAGTACTCTGCCACTGAACCACCTTCCCAGCCCTGCATCTTGTTTTTATTTGGAGAGTTAAGACCACTCACGTTTATGGTTATTATTGTGAGCAATGTGCTGATTCCTCTAATACTGTTAGCTTTTTTCCCCTTGGTTTATTTCAATGCTATTTGTTTTCTTTTTCCCTTTATTATCTTAGAGTTTACTGAGCTGAACATGTTTGATTCATTTCTAATTTTCATGCATCCATCCATTATTCTCATGTTATTTATTGTTTTTGGAGTGCTCATGATTCTGTCTCCCTCATCTGTATGAGATTCCATTAAGTATCTTCTTCAATATTGGCTTCTCAGTCACCAGTTGCAGTCATTTAATGCTTAAAGGATAAACTTTGCTGGTTATAGTAATATTAGTTGACAGTTATTTACTCTTAAGTATAAAAATCTTCTATGTTTTCTTGGATTTTAGGATGTCCTTTGAGAGATCTGAAGTAATACTGAATTGTGAATATCTCGAGACTTCTCTCTTACATTATTTTTTATTTTATTTTATTTTATTTTTTGGGTCCGGTCGTGGGGCCTGAACTCTGGGCCTGGGCGCTGTCCCTCAGCTCTTCAGCTCAAGGCTAGCTCTCTACCACTTGAGCCACAGCGCCACTTCCGGCTTTTTTCTTTTTGCTTATGTGGTGCTGAGGAATTGAACCCAGGGCCTCATGTATGCAAGGCAAGCGCTCTACCACTGAGCCACCTTCCCAGCCCACAAATATTCTTTTTTGTGTGCGTGTGGCAGTCGTGGGCCCTGAACTCTGGGCCTGGGCCCTGTCCCTCAGCTCTTCAGCTCAAGGCTACACTCTACCATTTGGGCCACAGTGCCACCTCTGACTTTTTCTGCTTATGTGGTGCTGAGGAGTTGAACCCAGGGCCTCATGCATGCAAGGCAAGCAGTCTACCACTGAGCCACCTTCCCAGCCCTACAAATATTCTTTTTTTTTTTTTTTTTGTTTTATGGTCTTGGCATTTTAACTGTAATGGGATAAAGAGGGGTTCTTTTCTAGTCATGCCTATTTAGTGTTCTATATGCTGCCTGTATGCAGATTTTGTATCTTTTCCTACATGTGGAAAATTTTCTCCTATGAGTTCATTGAATAGGTTTCCCTAGCCGGCAGTTTGTGTCTCTTTCTCCTATCCTATGTATTCTTAGGCTTGTTCTTTTGCTCAGAGTTCTGGGAAGTTGGCATCATGACTATGTTTTTCTTTGTGATATAAATGTAATAATTGCTCAATCTTGCCTTCAGTCCTGGATATTCTTTTTCATACTTCCTCAACTCTGTTAATGTTTTGCACTGATTTTGGTATTAGTATCATGGCTTGAATTCTAGGTCTTGTATTCTCACTTGGCTTCGTCACTCACAGCTGGTGGTGCTTTTCCACTTGAGCCAAGCTTTTACTTCAGTATTTTACTGATTAATTAGAGATGGAGTCTTGCAGACTTTTTTTTGGCCTGGGCTGTTTAGAAACCCATCATTCTCTGGTTTCACACTTCTGGGTAGCTAGGATTATAGGCATGAGTTACCAGCACCTAGCTTCTCATAAGTTTTAAGTTTGCTTTACTGAATGTTTTTGAATTTCATTCACTAGATTCCCATTTGTTTTCAGATTGTAGTGTCTTTCTGTTGTATCCACGTTCTGAATTTCTCATCCAAGCCCCGAATTGACTTGTATGCTTTATTCATTTATTTGAATCTTCTTTTAGGTCAATTTAAAACTAGACGTTGGAATTATTTTTAATTAGCATATTTGCTTCAAAGGCATTTCATTATAATATTTATACGTATGCATGCATATAATGTACTTCAAATTCACTCCCTCTATTATACTTTCTCATCCTCTTTTAAAAACCAATTTGTTTGCATTTTATAGTCTGTGTATTAAGTACTTCACCTTTTCTCTTTTGCCTTTCCCCTTTCACTGATACTCAGACCCAGTCTCAATTTACATTTGCAATTCTTTTAAGTGTTGATTCCACATATGAGAGAATATTTGATATTTGTGTAATAAGTTGGTGTTTTCATACCTTTTCCCAAAAGTGACATACAGTGATCCCTCACCTATCCCACGAGTTACGAGCCAGAGCCCCTGCAATAGCGAGAACCCGTGAGGCAGCAGCATTACATAGCTGTCCTCACTATATTGCGGGTCACTTATTGCTGCTTTGCGGGTTTTCCCCTATCTCGGGGGTCTTTGGAACGTAACTCTGGCCATAGGTGAAGGATCATTATTTACATATTCAAAAACAAAAAACAAAAACAAAACCCGTGATACAATGAAGCTGCAATAAGTGAACTCTGGTATAGCCAGGGATGACTGTAATTGCGATCACCCCCCCCCCTTTTTTTGGGTCAGTTGTTTGTAGTTTCATTTTTAGTCTTTTGAGAAATCTCTATACTTTTTTCATAGTAGTGGCACTAAATATTCCCACCAGTGGTATATAAAAGTGCTTTTTCTTCCTCCTCAACATTTGTTGTTGTTTGTTTTCTTTTGTGTTGGTTCTGGGGCTTGAACCTGGGGCCTGGACACTGTCTCTGAGAATTTTGCTAGTGCTCTCCACTTGAGCCACAGTTCCACTTGTGTGCATGTGTGTGTGTGTGTGTGCACGTGTGTGCATGTGTGTGTGTGTGTGTGTGTGTGTGTGTGTATATGTGTTGAATAGGAGATTAGAGTCTCTCAGATTTTTCCTGCCTGATCTGGCTTTGGAACCATAATTCTTGGATCTCAGCCTCCTGGGTAGCTAGGATTACAGGCGTGAACCACCAGTGTCTGGCTGCTTCTTCAGGTACTTTCTTCAAAATTTTGTAGTTTTCACTGTAGAGGCCTTTTACATTCATAGTAAGGTATTTTTATTTTTGAGGCTATTGTGAAATCAGTTACTTTCCCGACTTCTTTCTTAGCCTGCTTATTATTAATATATAGAAAAATTATTAATTTTCATATGCTGATTTTGTGTCCTGTTGCCTTGCTGCAAGTATTTGTTAGAATGTAGGAGTTTTCTAGTAGAACCTTTAGGGTCTTTGGAAGGGTGATACAGGGGATCACAAGTTCAAGGCCATATGGGTGAAGTCAGGTGAACACTATCTCAGAATGAAATAAAAACAAATGGGATGCCAGGTGCCATGACTCACACCTGTAATCCAAGCTTCTCAGGAGGCTGAGATCTAAGGATTGTGGTTCCAAGTCAGACCAGGCAGGATAGCCCTGAAACTTTTTTTTTTTTGTGTGTGTCCAGTCGTGGGACCTGAACTCTGGGCCTGGGCGCTGTCCCTCAGCTCTTCAGCTCAAGGCTAGCGCTCTACCATTTGAGCCACAGTGCCACTTCCAGCTTTTTTCTTTTTGCTTATGTGGTGCTGAGGAATCGAACCCAGGGCCTCAGGCATGCAAGGCAAGCGCTCTACCACTGAGCCACCTTCCCAGCCCAGCCCTGAAACTCTTATCTCTAAGTAACTACTAAAAAGCTGAAAGTGGGACCGTGGTTCAAATGGTAGAGTGCTAGCCTTGAACCAAAAAGCTCAGGGACAGTGCCCAGACCCAGAATTCAAGCCCCAGGACTGGCACAAAACAAAACAAAAGTAACAAACCTCCACCACCATAACAACAAGAACAAAACTAAAAAATGGGAATATGGTGCTGGTGGCTCACACATGTAATCCTAGCTACTCAGAAGGCTAAGATCTGAGGATAAGGGTTTGAAGCCAGCGTAGGCAGGGAAGTCCATGAAACTCTAAGCTCCAAATTAATCAACAAAAAGCCAGAAGTAGAGCTGTGACTCCTAGTTCCTAATAGGACATCTTCCTGTTATAAGATTATTATAGCGTATGAGTTGGTGGGGAAAATCTTTGGGTAATACAACCACACAGAAACCATTCCATTAAATGCAATGAAATAAACTATTCATGTCAGTTACAAAGACAATTGGGGCTCCTAAAATAAAAAAAAATTGAGGACTTAGAGTTACTCAATCATTCCACTGAGGGGAGCCATTTCCACAGTAAAGGTGCAATGAGCAAATGAGTAGGCCCAGGATCCAAGCACATATTTTGATGCAATAAAATAAAGACAAATGTGCCTTCAGGTTTCCAAAGACATCACCATATTAAAATAATCAGTGCAATGTTTAAAAAGTCAGTAACATGTAAATTATCTTCGCTGATTTAAAATACATCTTCCCCAGGGGAAAGCCAAGAGCTATGTTTTCTTTTCACTATCTCCTTATCCTTCAGGCATGATCAGCTTATGTCAAAATGAATTGTGGGTAACAGAAGCCCAGGAGATGTTTATTGAGACTACGTGCTAAGAGTACTTAAGATAGCGGCCTATACAGTCTTCACAATAATCCCTCAATACATAAACATCTACTATCATTCTCATTTCACAGATGGAAAACAAAGTCCCAGAGAGATTGATCAACTGTCCATAGTTATAGAGCTAGAAAAAGCAGGTAGTCTATACCTTACCATGATGCTCACTTTTTTTTTTTAAACAGCATTAGAGTTTAAACTCAAGGCTTTACGTTGAGAAAAAATGTGAAGCAAGTTCTTTACCACTTGCCCTATACCTCCAGCTCTTTTTGCTTTAGTTTATTCATCAAGGTCTGACCAACTTTTTGCTCAGGCTGGTCTTGAACAATGATCATCCTATCTCTTCTGCATAGCTGGGATTATACGTTTGTCCTACTATGCTCTGAACCATACTGTTTTACAAACTATAGCTTGAATGAGTGAATGAATGAATGAGTGAACAAAGGAGAAAGTGAGGGAGGGAGAGAGTTTAGCCAGTGGATCCAATGACCAGAATCAGTATTCTCATCTGAGACTCAGAGACAAAAGTCAAAGGAGAGAATAAAATACATTTCTTCTAATATAAAAAAAAATGGTTGGTAAATGTGTGTGTGTGTGTGTGTGTGTGTGTGTGTGTGTGTGTGTGCATGTATGAGGGCCTTGTGTATGTACTCAGGACCTTGCACCCTTTCCTAGCTTTTTTGCTCAAGGCTAGTGCTCTATCATTTGAGCCACAGCTCCACTTTTATTTTCTTTTCCCTTCTTTTCTTTCTTTCTTTTTCTTTTTTTTTTTTTTTTTATTTTTGGTGTGGCTTGATTGTAGATAAGAGTCTCCTGGACTTTCCTGCTGTGCTGGCTTCAAACTGAAATCCTCAGATCTTAGCCTTCAGAGTAGCTAGGATTACAGGCGTGAGCTGCCAGTACCCGCCTTGGTAAATTTGTTTTGAATACATTTTAGTACTGGAAACTCTTGTCAAGTCCTTAGGAATAATGATGTTGGGGACATGGCAGGTTTTGGCAAAGATGAAGTCATGGAAACCCAGAATGGGGCTTCAGTGAAAAACATGTTGTTATGATTTCATTGCATCATATTTTATGAGCATTTCAAAAGTTGTCTCATCTTTCCTGGACTGTCTTTAGAAGTTTTCCTTCCTCTCTTAATTTTTATTATTACTTATTTATTTGCAGTTGTTTTCAAGCATACTGGCTTTGCTGTGTTTTGATGACATGGAAACCTTAATTTCTCTTATAATTAAAAAAAAAACGTTTTATAGAGAAATTCAAAGTTCAATGATCAAGCCGAGTTTTCTCACCTTAAGGTGATTGTCTTAACACAGAAACTATCAAAGATGTAAAAACTAAATGAATCATTTATCATACAAAATCTGTCTTGAAAAAAATCTAACATGGAGCCTGAAAGAACACTCTATGGCCCACGCATATGGACTATCACATCATATTGTGCACATTCTGATTATTTTCTTGACTACAAAACAAGAAAAGGGGCAATTTAGGAAAAAAAAAACTGACTTAGAGTGATGATTTGCTTTGTCAAGGGACATAAGAGAACCCTATTTTATTACCCACAGAGTCATCTCTTTGCTTTGGTTCTGTAAAAGGAGCGTTATGAAACACATCAAACATTACTTAGAGTAAAACCAGTGTTTATGACCTATTCATACAAAAAAAAAAAAAGAATTGATTCTATCATTAAATGTAATCCTAGCTTGTTTGTACTGTAGGAAATGTTGCTGGCCATTGAAGAAGACCTAACTATTTTTCTTTTCTTTTTCTTTCTTCTTCTTCTTCTTTTTTTTTTTTTTTGTCAGTCATGGGGCTTCAGGGCATGGGTGTTGTCCCTGAACTTTATTTTCATTTTTTTCTCAAAGCTAGCACTCCACTACTTTGAGCCATAGCTCCACTACTAAGTTTTAGGAGGTTAATTGGAGATAAGACTTTCCGGCCTAGGCTGGCTTTGTACTGGGATAATCAGATCTCAGCTCCAGAGTAGCTAGGATTACAGGTGTGAGCCACTAGTGCCTAGCACTTGACTGTTTTTCATTGTTACTTACATTTTCAGAGATGCATTCCTTGTTTTCTTTTGGGGTGCAGAATAAAACAGTCTCTGAAGTATATTCAACTGCTTGGTTTCCAGGATGAATAGTGGGAAGAAAGCAACTTAACCTTTCTCTATGTTTGACTTAACTTTATGAGAGGCTTGAGTGGCCGTGTAGGCATATAGACCCAGGGCCTGAGAGAGTCTAGTCAGGCTTGCAGACAGAACAGGGCCAGCTATACAGGGCCAAGAATGATAATAGAGGATTACAGCTGTCAGTACGTTTCAGAGGCTCTGAGGGCCTGAGAGGAGTGACTACCCAGCACAAAATCTCTGTAGCCATAATCACAGACTAGGCCATTTTGTGTAGTGGTGGCTAAGATTATATTACATGCTTGACTAGATCAGATGGCTTCAAGTACATAGTTGACCAGAAACGTTTGTAGTAAGGATAAAAAGTAAAAGAGCTTATCTATTTATTTAAAAAAATTATCTGCTGGATACTGGTGGCTTACACCTATAATCCTAGCTACTTAGGAGGCTAAGATCTGAGGATTGTAGTTTGAAGCCAGCCTGGGCAGGAAGTCCATGAGGCTCTTATCTTCAATTAACCTCAAAACTAAAAGTAGAGCTGTGGCTTAAAGTGGTAGAGTGTTAACCTTGAGAAAAAAAAATAGGGATAGAGCCCAGAGTTCAACTCAGAGTCCTGAGTTCAAGCCCCATGATACCACCACCAACAAAAATCTAACCATGTTCTGTACAGGTATAGAACAGGTATATTTTTTGTGTTGATTCTGGGGCTTGATCTCAAGGCTCGAGTGCTATCCTTTATCTTTTTCACTCCAGGCTGGCACTCTACCTCTTGAGCCACAACTCTACTGTCATTCTTTGGGTGATTAATTAGAGATAAGAGTCTCCTGACTTTCCTGCCCAAGCTGGGTTTGACCTGTGATCCTCAGATCTCAGTCCTGAATAGCTAGGATTACAGGTGTGAGTCATTGGTGCTTGGCTGAACTTGTTTTAAGCAAGTGTATGTGGGTATGTGAGGGTAAGAGATGGAGGAGGTAATTTGAGTGCACTGTATGTATTCATGTGTGTATGAAAATGTATAACTAACATATGGTAATAAAAAAATCTAAAAACATATCAAACTCTTTCAATAAAATAGACTGCCTAGTAAGTGATATTTTAAGAAAAGTAAAATATTCTCCCAAGAGCTGAAACCTTGGTTTATGATGAAAGAGTCATACAGAGAAGTTATTCTGTGTTGTGATGACTCACCCCTGTTTTTCCTCTCATCCAGAACTTACTCGATCCCCTTTTACTCACGTGGTTTTCCCTTCACCCCCCTAACCTGCCTTCCTTACCCCTACCTTTTTTTTTTTCTGGTGCTGATATTGGGGCTTGAACTCAGGGCCTGGGGACTGTCCCTTAGCTTCTCACCTCAAGTCTGATGCTCTATTATTTGAGCCACAGCCCCATTTCTGGCCTTTTGCTGGTTAATTGGAGGTAAGAGTCTCAATAACTTTCCTGCCTAGGATGGCTTCTCCTCTTGGATTTGATCTGGGCCTGTGAGTGTCCCCCCCCCCCCCCCCCAACCCGTGTTAGGAGTTAAAGGAAGGGTCTGATGTAAGGAAAGCACTCTTTAGCATTGAGTGATATCCCCAGTCATGTGTTGCTTTAGCCACTGGAATACTGTGGAGGTGACCAATGCCTCACCTTGAAGAAGGCATGGCTAGATCCTGTGTGTATGTGTGTGTGTGTGTGTGTATGTGTGTGTGTGTACACATACTACTTTGGGTTTTCTTGTCAAGGTTGGTTTTGAACTGTGATCCTCAGATCTCAGCCTCCTGAGTAGCTGGGATTCCAGGTCTGAGCCACCTGGTGACACCTGGTGGCATGGCTATTTCTGATTGTGTGTTTTGAGAGTCTTGAGCCACGCCATGTGATAAATCTGGGTGAGAAACTGGGGAAAGAATTCTATGAGATTAAATGAGGACACAAAAGAGCCAACCAGCTAGAAGAATTGAAGTCGCAAGATCTATGACTATCCAGGGTCATAGCAAGCTGCCAGGCATTTGAGCTGTTGCAGTTGAGATACCAGAGTCATTTGTGTGTTCCAGCTTGAGCAGACACTTCATGGGACAGACTTATGCCATCTCTGCAGCCACTATGAGTATAGGATCATTAAAGTTTATGAGTGCTTAGTAACTTTTGGGTAGTTTGCTTCACAGCAGTTGATAACCAAAATAAACTGCAGTGTTCCTATGCCCAGGAGCTGCACAGTCAAAGAGGCTTCCTCTGTGGAAACCTGTCCCTTTTACTTCATCCTAATTGCATGGATCCTCGTGAGAATCTTATTTCATCAACACTCTATATCCTACCTGTCAGTCATGTAGCTGCCGGTGTCAAAACTATTGCATGAATTCTTTCTCACCACCTCACGTGGACAGCTCTCCCTTGCTCTTCTTCAAGAAGCAAAGACTTGGCCTTCTAGTTTGGTATATGGTGGTTAATATAACTAGAGAGCTAGTCAAATATTGTTCTGGGTGTTTCTATAAGGATTTTCTTTGACTTAAATCAATGCTTCAATCAACGGGCTCTATTCTTTTCTTTTCTTTTCTGTTGTGATAGTTTCCCCAGCATGTGCTGTATCATGTGAGCCATGCCTCCAGTCTGGTATTTTGATGATTAGTCTAGAGATGAAATCTCAAAAGACTTTTCTCTCTAAGCTAGCCTTGAACTTTGATCCTCAAGATCTCTGCTTTTGGAATAACTAGGATTATAGGTAGGAGCTATGGACACTTGGCTTAAATCAGTTGGCTTTGATAAAGCATATTCTCCTCCAATTGACTGGTGGGCCTAATATAATCACTTAAAACCTTTAAAGAGCAAAGACTGATTCCCCCTGCCATCCATGCCAAGCAAGAAGGGAGTCTGCCAGTTTACTGCCTTTGTCCTTGAGCTATGTCTCTTCCCTAAGACTCCAGCTTAATGGTCTTCTTCATTGGATTTTGGACTCACCTAGAGCCCACAACTGTTGAAATGAATTTCTTCCTGTGTATGCACATTCTATTTGCTTTGTCTGCAGACCCCTAACCAATATGGATGGCATGCTTCTTGGCTATATTTTCATGTTGTTCAGTAGGGATGGTAGTGAATGGCTCTCTGTTACATGTATCAGAATGATTATTGGATTGAGAACTTGGAGCTGTGGCTAGTCTTCTGGCTCTGTTCTTCTGTAATGTTGGTAGAACCAATTAACCTTCTTGGGCCCCAGTTTCATTATGGAGCTAGTCCTCAAAAACTCTGTAATTTACATATGGTTATTAGGATAAAAAAAAACAATGGGCCCATTGTTACTTCAATAACAAGAGCTTAAACATGGTCCAGGTGGTGGAGATCATATAATTTTTTTTAATAAAGGATTTGAAAAGTAGACATATTTGCCCTTCTTTCTGCACTTAAATTGTATGAGCTGAATAGAGGTGGATTCTTGGCAGTTACCATACTTATTCAGCAACATTAACTGCAACACCTGTTCACATTTACCTTTATTAGCTGGCCTCAGAGCCAGTAAAGTTATAGTTTGCCCAATTCCCTTTCATAATGCATTGGATACTTTTAGTAATATGTATTCTCCCAAGTGTCTGAATGGATTGTGGAAAACTAGTTACTTAAGTGTCAGTATTTATGACTGAAAAGAGAGGCAAGCAGATTATCTTGTACTTAAGATGCTTGATTCGCAGAAGGTGATGCCCTTTGTGCTAGACCTGTTTACTTTCTGGTTTTAGCATGAGTTTGTTGAGTATTATCTCAGCAAGCCTATTTGTGTGGGTGTCATAGTTTCTAGGCCCTGGAAGAAATTGGAGGAGGGATTTGGGGGTTCTGTACTCCCAGAAGTATGTCTGATATCAGTAAGTCTGTGTCAGGCCACTTTTATGATAAAGCATCTATAACCTAGGGTCTATAAATGGAGGAATTCTCCAACGTGGCCTGGGCAGATGATGCAGTAAACAATTTCAAAGGGCTTTCTGACTCCTGAGATTACCCTCTGTCATGCTGGAGGAGGCCCAGTCCCTAGACAAAAACTAATCATGGATTGGTTGCTGTGGTATTATATGGAGTTTGGAACCACAGATATTTTAGACTTAGAAGAATATCAACGTAGAGATCATAGATTTAGTTGTTTTCATTTACTGTCAGTAATGGAGTATTTTCTTTTTAAAATTTAAATATTAATTTGAATATTTATTTATTCATTTATATTTTATGTGTTGGTATTGGGTCTTGAACTCAGGACCTTGGGCAGTCCCTGAGCTTTGCTCAAGTCTGTCACTATCCCACTTGAGCCGCAGCTCCACTTTATGGCTTTATTTTGCTGGGTAATTGAAGGTAAGAGTCTCACAGATTTTCCTGCCTGGGCTGGCTTCAAATCGGAATCCTCAGAGCTGAGCCTTTTGAGTAGCTAGGATTACAGGAGTGAGGAGCCACCAGTACACAGCTTTTATTTTTTATCTTCTAAATTTCAAAAGTTTGTACAAGGGGATTACAATTTGACATGTTCCTTTATGGGTCCATTGCTCCTTGATCAGGATCTCCAGGTCCCATTTGCACTTTGCTCCCAGACTCATTCCACATTTTCCGCTTTATCATACATGTACATTGAGTATTCTGATCTTTTACCACATATGTACATTGAGTATTGTATTTCCATTTTCATTCTCCTACTAGCCTACCCCCTCCACTCAAACTTTGTTTCAGCTATCTTGATAATCGTTTTGTTTAACTAGCTGTTAATTATTGAAAAGATTTACTCCATGGAGTTTCACTCCAGCCTATGCTGTATTTTAGTCAACTTACTCATGTACATAAACATATGCCTCTATGTATGTTTATATAGGAGGTTGTATTTGGGGTCTCAAATCCACATTTGAGAAAAATAAAAGTGCACCCTTGGTTTTTCTGGGCCTAGCTTGCTTATCTCAGTGTGATATTTGGATTCTTGTTGGAAAGAAATACTGTGTGTGAAGCAGAGTGAATGCATGAAGTCGAGGTTGCCCACGGAAGGGTAAGAATGAACTAATGTTCCCTAGGCGCCCCGATCCTCTGAGAAGGAGGCGTGAGGTCCAACTTCTCTCTCGGTGGTAGTTCTTGAACTCTGGGCCTGGGCACTGTCCCTCAGCTCTTCAGTTCAAAGCAAGCACTCTACCACTTGAACCACAGCGCCACTTCCAGTTTTCTGGTGGTTAATTGGAGATAAGAGTTTCATGCACTTTCCTTCCTGGGCTGGCTTTGATTCACGATCCTCAGATCTCAGCCTCCTGAGTAGCTAGGATTACAGGCGTGAGCCACCGGCGCCCGGCCCAACTGCTCTCTTTTATGCAGGAGGAATCTGAGTCCCAGGATATGGAGGTTATCCCCGAGAGTGGGGAGGGAAGGGATAGCCTTCAGTATTCCTTTCAGAAGATTCTTCAAGAGTCACTGAGCCCATCACGGCTCTACATCTACCCTCACTCATCAGAACCCGTGAAGGGTCTTGGTTTAGCTTTCCTTGCATGGTCTGGAAGAGTTTTGCCCTGTCTTCTTCTTGGATGTACTTGGGTGAAGGAACAGAGGCCCAGCCTAGAAGTTGCCCTAGTTTCTAGTCTTGATTCCTGTCTGATAATGGAGAAGCTCCTTTCTTTCTGGGCCATAGTCTTCAATCTGGAAAATGGAGATCCTCATATCTTCCTATCTGGAATGTGAGTCATGTTTTATAACATGGCTGCTGGAACTAAGGACAACCAATGTGGAGGCTTTGAAGATCAGATTTTCCTTTTTTTTTTTTTAAGTGTGTGCTGGTACTGGGGATTGAACTCAGAGGCTGGGTGCTATCCCTTAGCGGAGCCATTGGCACCCATTATGAAAGATTAGGGTTTTAGTCTCTCATAGTTCTAGAGCTCAGAGATTTGAAGTTTGTTTCTCTGGGTTCAGATCATGGTGTCTGCAGTGCCAAACTCTTTCTGTTCTGGGAAAGAACCTGCCATTGCTCTTCACAGCAACTGATATTTTTGTGACCATTATCACACCCATCTCTGCCTCTGTGACCCCACACCCTTTCTCCTCTACTCAGGAGGTCAAATCTTACTCTTTCTTCTCCTTCTTCTAAGGATACTTGTGATTGTATGGAGGGCCCACTTGATAACCTCCTATCTCAAGAACCTTAATTATCCTTTTGAAGTTTTCTCTATAAGCTAATATTTAAAGGACTCGATTTATTTGGGGGTTATTTTCAGTGTGCCATGCAACTCAATTTAAGGGGACACAAGACATGCCAAAGTGCATCCTTTTATTTTCATTATTGGATTTGGACTCAGGCTCCCAAGCTTCTGTAGGCTGGTGCTCTACCACCCTAACCATACCTCCAGCTCAATTTTTTGCTACTTTTTTTTTTTAAAGATAGAGTCTTAGGAACTTTTCTTTCAAGACTTGCTTTGGCCTACAATCCTACTTTCAGGATCCTAAATAACCAGGGTTACAGACATGAACCACTGGCACCCCGGCCCTGAAAATATATTATTTTGCTGTTTGTTTAGTTTTCCAGCTGGTACTGGAGCTTGAACTCGGGGCCTGAGCTTTGTCCCTTTATCACTCAAAGCTAGTGTTCTACCACTTGAAACACAGCTCTATTTCTGGCTTTTTAGTACTTACCTAGAAATAAAAGTCTCACAGGCTTTCCTTCTTTGGGCTAGTTTTGAACTGTAATTCTCAAGTCTCAGCCTCTTCAGTAGCTACAATTACAGACATGAACCACCACTGATTGCCTGGCTTTGAGAATAACTTCTTCATTTCAAAGTACTAGTAAAGACATTAAGTTATCATATTGCAATAATGATATTATCAAACTTCTTTGGAGCATGTGCCTTAACATAATGTAACACAGACAGCTGTTAAAAACAATCAAATGACCTAGGATCTTAGGTGAAGTAGATAGGAGGCATCCATTCTCCAAAACTGGTAGCACCTATCATGAATCAGGGCTTTTTCTAAACCGTTGCACTCTAGTAGCAAATAAAGTAGATAAAGACTACTAGCTTCATAGAAGTTACATTCAGCTTTAGTGTCTGGACAGATAATATACAATAAGCATGATAATAATATGCTTATAGAATCAACTTAGAAGTTGAATAAGGATTACTATAGAGAAAGCAGGGTGAGAGTGACAAGGACTTGTCACGGGCCCAGTCCCTGTGAAGTGGGGGGTCAGCTGATTAAATGGAGTTATTTGGTCTGTCTTGCACGGGGGAGGGGCACATGCCCTTCGGGTATCTGGAGGGACAGTAGTCCAGGGTGGCCATAGTTTTCAGAGGCTAGTATGGATACCTGGCTAAATTGTTAATGAAAACAAAACTGTCAATGCTCAGTTAAAAGTTTTTTCAATACATTTTCTACTGTGAGCTGCTTCCAGGATTGGAAAGTCAAAAGCTTTCGGAGGCTGGGCTTGCCCTGCAATGTAGGCTCATGAAACTTTCTGGGTACTCATGAAGCTTTCTGTTTTACTCAGGCTTAACACTCAAGTCTAGCCCCTGGTTCTGGTCTCATCATTTGATATGTTAGGTTTTTATTTCATTATACCTTGTGAGAATCTGAAGGGAAAGAAAAATTCAAAATTCTTTTGGTGGCTTTTCACATTGCTTGATAGAGTAGATATATAGGGGTATGTTATGAAAATTGTTCAGCACTCTATAAATGTTGGTTGTGGCTGCCATGTGGTTACCAGTCTTGCTAGTATAACCATCATAAATGATGGCTTAAGCTTTGGGACTTACTGTAATGATTATTTCTTAGTGTTTTCTCGTGTTAGTGAAAAATAAAGGAAATAGAAATGGCAAACTAACACATCCATTTTGAGTCACTGCACTGTCCTAGCTGCTTTGTTGAGCAGGGAAGCAGATGTAATTTCATCCACACCTAGGAACACTGTTTATCCCCACTCCCCTTAAAGTTAGGCACGCTGTGATTTGTCTGACTAATGATAGATGAATGGAAGTGACCTGTGTCATTTCCCAGATTTGAGGCCTTTAATTGATGGTTGACAATTCTCCACTCTCATTCCCCTGCTTCAGCATGGGAGCATTTACTGCTATGGAGAACTGCTGATGACTGTCGTAAGGAGAACAGATTTCATTTACTAAGATTTGGAGGCTATTTGTTCCCACAAATCCACATAAGTCAGGTTAACTGCTACATGCTCTACACATATGCAGAGATATGTATACGAGGACACTATGCCACAAGGCCACTATACACTATAGAAACAGTCTTTGTGGTAGAATTTTTGTTCTGGCACCATTGTTTGTTGCTCCAGCGATCTAACTCCAGTTCCTTGTTTATGACATGGAGAAACAATTTCTTTTGGCTGGAGCCATGCAAGCAATGCATGATATAGTTCCTAGAGTAAGTGTACAAATTATGAATCTAAGCCAGATGCTGGTGGCTCACAGTTGTAATATTAGCTATATAGAAGACTAAATCTAAGGATCACAGTTTGAAGCCAGTGAACTCTTATTTCTAATTT
The DNA here is from genome assembly GCF_019054845.1 of Dipodomys spectabilis. NCBI lineage: Eukaryota > Metazoa > Chordata > Mammalia > Rodentia > Heteromyidae > Dipodomys > Dipodomys spectabilis. The sequence continues at coordinate 3,793,572 of NW_024870775.1, forward strand.
TCCACTGAAAAGCCATGGAAATCTGTTAAAGTGGTAGAGCCTCAGCCTTGAGCAAAAAAGCTAAACGACACTACCTAGACCTTGAGTTCAAGCCCTAGTTCTGAAACGCATGCGCGCGCACACACACACACACACACATGCACACGCACACGCACACGCACACACACACACAGCATCTATTCAGTAGGATGAGGCAATCAGGTGCTGAGGACACAAGTGTAGCCCATGCTTGGTCTCAGGTGCATGCAGGGATTGCTGTGTGCTTGACACTGGAGGAAAACGTTTTCAAGGTTCTGACCATCACAGAACTTAGGCCCTCCTGTGGTGGAGACTCTGGTGTTTCTATAAGTGTTGGGAATCCCACAAGAAGCTGTGGAAGGTGCGTGACAGGAGCTGCAGCATGGTGAGCTGCTCAGAACATTTGGTGGCTGGATGTGAAACTTAGATATTTGTCAGGTGCAGTAGAAAAGGTGGGACCTATCAATTAGAAGGAAAAGAATAAGCCAAGACACAGGGCTGAGGTGGCATGAGTTCTTTGAGGAGAGGTAACATTTTGGGACAGCTGAGAGCAAGGTTCAGCCTAAGGAGGCTTTGAGAGTCGTCATGGTGGGGACAGAAGTAGATGGCAGAGCCTTGTGGAGAGCACTGTGGGCTAGAAAGTTAGGAAGAAGTCAGAGTGGGTATGACAACAGGTTTTAGATTTTCAGTCTACATAATCTCATGCCTTTTACAAAAGCTGTTTTAGTTTTATGTATTTATGCACCAATACTAGGGCTTGAACTTAGTGCTTCTCACTCTTGCTTACATTTTTCTACTCAAGAATGGCACTCTACTATTTGAGCCACATATCCACTACCAATTTTTTGTCATTTAATTGGAGGTAAGAGCCTCAGGGTCTTCTCTACCCACGCTGGCTTTGAGTCACAATCCTCAGATCTCAGCCTCCTGAATAGCTAGGATTACAGGTGTGAGATATGAGACAAACAGCTCATTTTCCAGCCTTCTAAGCTGCAGCATCATTTCCCTGCATTCTATTAATTATTACATGTCATTTACAAACCTGTTCAGATCGCAGGGTAGCAGTGTCACAGTGAAGTTGTAGAAGAACATTTGAGGTGGAAGGCACACTGCTGTCTTTGGAAAAAGTAATCCATCTCCTCATTCATGTGATCATTTTCCATGAATTATTTCGTATTCTGTGAGTCTCACTCAGCCGGATAGTACAAGCCTATTTTCATGAGTGTAGGTACTGTCCTACAGCACTGGGCTTTTGGAGTGTTGGCCCATGCTGTCCTCAACTGCTTCTCTAGGCTGTGAGCTTCAGACTTTTGCCAGTAAGACAAGAGGAAAGAGGCAGGTACCCAGTGGTTCCCAGCCAGCGAAAGAGGCCTTTGCAAAACTCTTAACCAGAGCCCCCCACATCTTCCTGGGTTCTCTGTGACCGGAGGGTCCCACAGCAGATGGCACCACAGCAATTCTTCCACTAGCATTTGCCTCTGCAAGCTGCGTGCGAATTGACACTTTCATAATAATTTCACTGCTAATTCAAAGAGACATATATATAATACACAAGGCACCAAAATCAAATACAGTGACAGGGGACAACCCATAGGGAAACAAAAGAGGAAAAAAGAAAGAAAAAAAAGAAAGCTTCACATAGTACATTAAAAACAACAATGCAGAAAAACCTCTTGTTTCCATATCTTGGAGTTCATCAGGGAAGGAGAAAAATAAACAAAGGACAAAGGGCAAACCAATGTAACAGCAATACTCATAAGACCACATGTTGGAAATGAAGTTTACAACTTGGGGGGAGGAGTATTGAGGTGGGGAGGGAAAGTGGGAGAAAAATGAGGGAGAGAGTAATAATATTTGAGAAGAAAAGTACTAACTACCTCTGTACATCACCTTGACAATAAAATTAAATAAGAAATATTCCAAAAAAGCCCCCGCACCGCTAGCTGAGGACCACCAATTAAAAAAAAAAGAAGCACTCAACTCCTGCCTTTCAGTTTTTTGTGTTATCTGTGAGGCTTTGAAAATAAAAAAAGGAAAGAGAGCTCAGGGGGTGAGGGGTCAAGCTGGGTTATCATGGGTATAAAGTTTTCTTTTTTTTTTTTAAAAACAAAACCAAACAAAACATTTAACACCCAATCTAATTGGGATTGTAGTCCACAAAGATGCTAAAGATGATATTTACCACAACCAGGAAGAATTCCAAATTATTGGCTAACCTAGACTAAACTAGGATTCATTGGGAGGTGGGGGGAATCCCAAACAAAAATTTCCCAGTGACTTTTTAACTAACTGAGTCAGTTTAGAGCTTTGAATGCAAAACTCACAGTGCACAAGACATCACACTTTGGGAAATTCCAAATTCATCAGGATAATAATGTGTAACACAGATGATTACTTCTGTTCTTATCTATCCTGTTCTTACTTCTCTCACACTTCATCTATTCTTTTGGCAGAAAAAGGGAGAAAAGATAATTCATCTATTCATTTTGCCTTCTTTCCCCTGACTGAATATGTCCTGTGGAGTGAACTGGGAAAATGATAATAATTGGTTTCGTTAGCCAGTGTTAGAGACTTAAGCTCTCAAGCCATGTCAGCTAGAATATGTCTTGGATATCTCAATATTAGTCATTGTCCAAGATAAATGTGTAAATGATCATTGCCCACCACAGGGGTGAAAGCGCAACTGTTATCATTTGAAATATATATCTTGAAAAACTTCATCTTCTGCAAAACTGAGCCCTAAAAGCAACATGACTTATTTTTTTCTTTTGCATCTGTTATTAGATAACTCAAAGAAATAATCAATTGCAATGAAAGTTGTGGGTGTCAATGGTTCATGCCTATAATCCTAGCAACTCAGGAGGCTAAGATCTGAGGATCATGCTTTGGAGGCAGAAAAATTCCTAAGACTCTCATTTCCAATGAAACACACACACACACACACACACACACACACACACACACACACAAAGTGGAGCCATGGCTCAAGTAATAGAGCTTTGAGAAAAAAAAATCTCAGGGACAGCAGGACCTGAGATCAAGCCTCAGGACCAGCAAAAATGAAAAAAGGGAAAAATAGTTACAGGATTTGATCTTGAAGACAATTATGAAAGAAACTTGGTTGAAGGGTGGAGGGGACCTGCTGAGTTCTGGAGTTAGAGATGTAATGCACAAAGTTTGGGGAGAGAAGAAAAATGTACTCTTGCTCAATAAAAAACTGGAGAGGAAGACTGTGGAACTGCATGTACATTTGGTACAGCAGTGTACTCCTTTGTAGCTTGTACAATATGGTCTTATTTGTGTCCTTGACAGTTTATTATGTAGGGCTTTTACACACTGGGACATATCATCTATGAATCCATGTCATTTTGGAGTAGTATTTCCAATTATTTCATCATTTATTAATCACATATAAAAGAGTTAATGTGGTAGAAAAATTCATTGTGGTAGAACTAACTGAATTGTCTTTATGTTCAGGCAGGGACTAGGTTGGACAGAAGTCAAAGGAAACTGCAAGTGGTGTTGAGAAGATGAATATTGACAAAAGAGGTTTACAAGAGCTAGGTATTGGTGCTGCATGCCTGTAATCATAGCTACTTAGGATCCTGTCTATCTGTCTGTCTGTCTATCGATCAATCTATCCATCTATCTAGTCTATCTAACATCTATGTATCCATGCATCCTATTATTATTCTAACTACTCAGAAGTTTGAGATCTGAAGGTTGCAGTTTAAAGCCAGCTGAGCACAAAAATCTGAAAGATTCTTATCTTTGGTTAACCAGCAAAAAGCTGGAAGTGGAGCTGTGGCTTAAAAGGTAGAGCACCAGCTTTGATTGAAAAAGTTAAATGAGAGTACAGGGCTCTGAGTTCAATCCCTGTACTGGCATATCCACACAAAATGTTTGTAAGTTCTTATGTTCAACAACTATGTTGTGCACATAATTTCCTCTTCTCTAGCAGAGAAACAGTTAATATCTTCCTGTATTGACTTATATTTAGGATTAATTCATAAGAGCAACTTCTCTCTTAAAAAAGCATTAAACTTATGCACAGATGCTTAAATAGTTATATACTTAGTAAAAACTTCAGAGTAAATGAATCCAGCTTTGGTAAGGGGAGAGCATGTGGCTTCCCAATTTTTCTCCTTTTAGACACCATTGGCAGGATAAATGATTATCCCAAAGGCATCTAGATATTTTAGGAAGAATAACCTCTTAAAAATTTGTTTTGAAGCTGTTTTGAGGCCTGGCAAAATATCAAACATGTTTGCTGCTTTTAGTTTAATCTTGCTGAACCCTGTCTATTAACTTTAACATTGGAGTGTAGTTCAAGGGCAGTTGGATTTGCACAATATGTTTCTGATTATTTGTATATAACTCAGCAAAGTGATGTTTGAGTTATTTATATATTCATTCATCTCTTTCATTTTCATTGAACCTCATGCGTTTTTTCCACTTCCTTTTTGACTTTAATGAATGTTGTTTTCATGGATGATCAAATATTTGCATTTTGAGAGATTCATTAATACTGTATCTCCTCAAAGTGTGACTGGATGGTTCTTTTCCCCCGGAGGAGAACACTGGTGGTGATGGAGCATGGGCAAATCTTCTCTTACTTTTATTTCTTGACTTGTCTTTTGTGCTAGTTCTTAAAAGAAACACAGTTTCTTTGGAATTAATAAAAACGTAAACTCAGGAACAAGAACCAAAAGCAAGCCAGGTGCTGATGGCTCACACCTGTAGTCCTAGCTACTCAGGAGGCTGAGATCTGAGGATCTCAGTTCATAGCCAGACAGAAAAGTTCATGAGACTCTTATCTCTAATAAACCAGAAAAAAGCTGGAAGTGGAGGCTTGAGTGGTAGAGCACTAGACTTGAGCAAAGGGACAGTGTCCATGCCTTGAGTTCAAACTCTAGCACACACACACACACACACACACACACACACACACACACACACACACACACACTCCAAAACCAAACCAAATCAACAAACCAATAGCAAAGGCAATCTTACATTCTATTTTTTATGTTTTTTATTGCAAAAATAGTGTACAGAGGGGTTACAGTTACATGAGTAAGATAATGAGTACATTTCTTATGGAGCATTGTTACCTCCTCCTTTGTTTTTCCCCTACCATCCCTTCCCTCCCCACCTCCCCAACTCCCCCCTTCCCCTGCAAGTTGTAAAGTTCCTTTTCAACACAGTGTCTTGTACATCTCATTGTTACAATGGGTAAACTTATATCCTTATTTCAGCATTTTGTTATTTCACGTCCCCTCCCCAAATTAGAAAAATGTATTTACAAGATGCAGGGCACCGATATCAAATAAGGATTGTAAACTTGTTCAACCACTTTGGAAAGCAGTACAGAGGTGCCTCAAAAGATTCCATATAGAGCTCCTCTATGACCCAGCAATCCCACTTATGGGCATTTACCCAAATGATCACAAACAAGACTATACCAAAGCTATCAGCACAACTATGTTTATCGCAGCATTACTTACCATAGCTAAGATATGGAACCAACCCATATGCCCCTCAGTAGATGAATGGATCAAGAAAATGTGGTATATACACACACCACACACACACACACACACACACACACACACACACACACACACACACACACACACACACACACACACTGGAATTTTATGTCTCCATCAGAAAGAATGACATCGCTCCATTTGTTAGGAAATGGAAAGACTTGGAAAAAATTATATTACGTGAAGTAAGCCAGACCCAAAGAAACATAGGTCCCATGGTTTCTCTTATTTGCCATAACTAGTATAAGTCTAGGACAAGCAGAAAAGGTCAAAAGCTATGTACATATGACCATATAAGATGATGTTAAGTGAAATGAACCCCAAGATAGGGATACAACTGGTTTTTTCTTTCTTGCTTGTTTTTGTTTTTAACATATCTAAAATGTACTATGTGATTTTTTTTGTTTCTTTTGTATGTTCTTTGACTGTATTTACATTCTATTTTTAAAATTATATCTTTATTACTTTTTTTTTTGCTAGTCGTGGGCTTGAACTCTGGGCCTGGGCACTATTCTTTAGCTCTTCAGCTCAAGGCTAACACTCTACCACTTGCGCCACAGCACCAATTCCGGTTTTCTGGTACTTTATTGGAGATAAGAGTCTCACAGACTTTCCTACCCGGGCTGGCTTTGAACCCTGATCCTCAGATCTCAGCCTCCTGAGTAGCTAGGAGTACAAGCATGAGCCACCAGCGCCTGGCTCTTTATTACTTTTAAGTAGTTATACAAAAGGATTCCAATTTAACATGTCAGTTTATGAGTACAATGCATCTTGATCAATGTCACCCTTTCACCATTCCCTCCCTCTATCTCCCCCATCCCTCCTCATCCCCTCCATCAACCTAGTACCATTTTCCCTATATATACATTGAATATTACAACTGTATTCTCCCACCTTTCCTCTCTTCATTTTCTAACCCTCCCTTTGATCTCCCATCTCCACGTGACACATCAAGTTCCAACTTCCTTGTATTTATTTTGTTAGACTGAAATTAGTTGCTCAAAGGAGGTACACCACCAGAATTCTCCCCTGTAAATACCATACTTTAATTAATATATAATAATGACTTTTTATATATGCATATAACTCTGTATATGCTTACATATCTATTTATACATTAGATCTACCTTCCACATATGTCCTTCATTTCTCTGAACCTGACTTCACTTAACATAACATTTTTCAAATTATCTGCAACGGATATAACATTATTTTTCCTGAGGGACGAGTAAAATTCCATGCACTATCTCTCACATTTTCTTGATCCATTCATCCACTGAAGGGCATCTGGTCTGTTTCCATAACCTGGCTATGGTGACTAGTCTTGAGCAGCCCCCACCCTCTCACAAACCCATGCCCTGTACCTGTGGTGCTCCTTTAAAAATAAGTAGCTCCAAAAGAATCTAAAGTATTTTTCAAGGGTTAAGAAACTATCAGCACTATTTATGATCTGTCAGCTTTGAGATAACATCGAAGTCCACTGTACAGCGCAGCTGTAATGCTGATTGCCCTCCTTAATTCTTCTAAATGCTTTTATCTACTTCTTCTGCCTCCCTAAGTGAACTTAGCTCTGCTCTTCCAGATTTTGGTGACAATGACAACTTGTCAGGAACAGCTCTGCTCTCAGACTGCTGGGGCCAAAGTTCTGTTCTCAGCTGGGAACTTATGGGAAGACAGCTTGTATGGTATCAGAGGAGAATTGGGCAGGTCCAAGGCTCTCTGGCCAGACCCACATCCCTATGGGGGTGGGTGGAAAACTGGCTGACAGCCTCTTTCTGTACAAGGCAGGGTTCTGGAACTTGCTCCTTGGCTTCCACTTTGTCCAGCAACTTCTCCACCAGCTTCTGGAATGCTGGTGAATTCAGCTGGGAATTAGAAACAAAGCAACAAAACAAAAACAAGATGGCAAAATAAGCAACAAATTAAAAAAGGGGGCAGGGAAGACTCAGCAATGGCTTAGAATGATCAAAATTCATCTGTGAAAAAGCAAACATTTGTTTTTTCCCACTCGTGAGACCTAGTTCCTCTGGACAGCAGCTATAGTCAGAAGCTATAATCTTATATCGGGCTGTTTGGTTGACTTATGCACTCTTGCTAGTTTTAATTTATGATATTGTTTGCTTGGGTTGAAACTGTTTTTCCTTCAGCCCTCAGCAACGCAGATTACTTCAACTAAATAAAATTACTATGTTGTTTGGCTACTAAAGTCACTGCCCTGGTGAACTGGAAGATTCAGCAAAGCAGAAAGAATGCAATGATATAAAACTCAGTTCAAAAATGGTAATAAATCTCTTGAGAAATATTACACCTAAGATAAGAATCAGCCTTAAATGTGTAAGGTATATTAAATAGGTAGGTTTCATTAGGTAGCTGGTGAAGAGAACACCACACCCTATTCAGGCAGGAGAAGTTTATTTACCGAACTGCTGCCCCCCAGCCATGCATGGTGGAGAGGCGTGGCTGAAAAGGAAGAGGTTGACCCATCCCTGGGCCAGGATTTATCTAGGCCAGGGACAGGAAGAGGTGTGGCCAGGTGGGGAAAGGTATGGACACACTGGATCCAGATGGAACCTCAAGGCCTGGGACCCTCCTAAATTCAGATGGGAGGCATGTGACCAGAGGTGGCCCAGGATGTGAGCTAGCATGAGGGGAAAGTGACTGCTTCCAGGTATCCCAGTTACCTAGGTAACAGATACTGGGGCAGAAACTTAGCCAAGAGGTAGGAAGATGTCCGTGTGCAGACCTTACAAAATGTACTCACAAACTTGATCAGCCATCACTCTTGTCTAGTTCTAGAACATTCTACCTCCCTGAAAGAAACCCAGTGCACCTTCTATTCCTTTTTCCTTTGAGCACCTGTCAGCCACTAGTCTACTTTTGTCTGGGGGATTTGCCTATTGGGTAGTTCATATAAGTGGAATCATAAAATAGGCAGCAAAATAGGCAGCCTTTTGCAACTAACTCCTGAATGTATTTGTTTATTATTGGTTTATTTGTTAATTTATTATATAATTTTATTGTGCCCACATTGGGGCTTGAACTCAGATTGCCTGGCATGATCACTTTTTCACTCAAGATTGGTGCTCTGCCACTTCAGCCACACCTTTACTTCTGGCTTTTGGCTGGATAATTAAGATAAAGAGTCGTAAACTTTTCTTCCTGGACTGGCTTTGAACCTAGATTCTGAGATCTCAGCCTACTGAGTAGCTAGGATTACAGGTGTGAGGCACTGCTACCGAGCTATATTTAAACTTTTGAGAAACTGCTTGGCTGTTTTCTGAAGTAGGTGCACAAATTATATATTTCTGATATTAGTCTGTAAGAGTTTCATTTCTCTGCATCCCTATTAGTCATTACTGTTATGATCATCATCATCATTATCATCATCATTATTATTTTAGTCATTTACTGAGTGTGTGCTGATCTCTCTGTGGTTTTGCTTTGCATTTCTCTGTGGTTGATAATATTAAGCATTTTTTTAGGTTTCTTCGCTATTTGTATATCTTTGGATAAAGTCTATTCAAATAATCTCTCATTTCATTATTGTTAACTTATTAATGTTCTGCATATATTTTGGATACCAATTCCTTATATGTGATTTGCAAGTATTTTTCTCCCATGTTATGGGTTGTCTTTTCATTTTTATTAGTATTATCATTTGAAGCACAAATATTTTTAATTTTTTTTTTTTGGGTGCCAGTACCAGGGCTTGAACTCAGGGCCTGAGAACTGTCCCTGAGTTTTTTGTTCAGGGCTAGCACTCTACCACTTAAGTCACAACTCCACTTCTGATATTTTGTTGGTTAATTAGAGATAAGATTTTTCTTTCTGGGCTGGCTTTGAACTAGGGTCATCATATCTCAGCTTTCTGAGTAGGTGTCAACCATCTATTTTCTCTTTTATTTATGCTTTTGGTTTTAGATCTACAAAACACCAGGTCATAAATATTTACTCTTAAGATTTTTTTATTTTTATACTTTTTTCTCTCTCATATTTGCATCTTGGATTCATTTTGAGTTAATTTTTTGTATGCTGTGAAGTAAGTATCCTGCTTTGTTTTGCAGTGAATATCAAGTTGTCTCAGTACCAAGTTTTGAAAGGACTATTCTTTCCCTATAATTATCTTAATAGTTGTTGAAGAACAAGGTTTATTTCTAGATTCTCCATTCTCTTCCATTGATCTGCTTCTTGATGATTGCAGTTTAAAAGAAAACTTGCCTAGAAGATAGTGAGGAAGGGATGACATTGTAAAAAAGAAATGTACTCATTACTTGACTTATGTAACTGTACCTCCTCTGTACATCACCTTTACAATAACAATAAAAATAAAAAAAAATTAAAAAAGTTTTGAAATCGAGAAGTGTGAGTCTTTCAACTTTTCTTTTTTCCTTTTCTTGACAGTTTTGGTTGTATTCCCATATGGATTTTTAGTTAGGATAATATTGTCAAAGATAATCTTCTTGTGTGCAAAAAAGGCAGCGAAAGATTTTTGACACATATTAAGTATACAAAGTTATGTTTGATTATGACATTTCCACCATGTATATAATGTACTTGATTATAGTTGCCCTTTCCCATTTTCCTTTCTTAAAATCCCTTCCCTACATCCCTCTTTCCTCCTTCACATTCCCACCAGTCCCGAAGCTGGAAAAGGATTTATTTTAAAAGAACAGTGCAAAGTGATGATTTGACCACCACCATTACACTTATGCTAATTAGTAAGAAGAGATGATTGTAGATTGCTTGTAGTGAGATAGAGTAAGTATATTAGAGTATATTTGGAATAAATGTTCACCAACTAGTAGGATTTTGAGTAAGATTTTTGTTTTTTTTTCCTCTGTAAACTTGAAGTAATAACAATTTGTACAATATAGGTTGGATATTAAAAATCAAACTAGGTCCAAGCACTGTAATCCTAGTTACTCAGGAGACAGATTTGAGGATTGGAGTTCAAAGCTAGCTCAAGCAGGAAAGTGTGTGAATTACTTATCTCCAATTAACCACCAAAAAGCTGGAAGTGAAGGCGTGGCTCAAGTGGTAGAATGCAATCCTTGAGAGTAAAAGATATCAGACAGTACGTAGGTCCTGAGTTCAAGCCCCAGTACCTACCCTCTCCCACATAGACACACAAAGAATCAAGCCAGGTAACTTGTTTTTCTATATTCTTAGGTGAGTGGGTAATACATTCCTACCCAGTATATAGAAGCAATTTTAATTGTTATTGGATATCCCCAACTTGTATTAAAAGAGAAGAAATGAGATTACAGAAACTGTAGTATGAAGGAGAATTCTGGAAGTCCAGTATGAGAATAGCTGATAAAGAAAAACTTGATTCCTCACTTGGTAAAGTCTAAACAAGTGTCATAATGTAGGACAGGGCTTGATGGCATTCAGTATTGCTGGCAAAGAGAAGGATATATAGTAGGCTCATAGTTTGTTTTTTGTTATTGTGACTTAAGTCTGCAAGGTCAGAGTTATCCTGCAACATCATTGTTTGCCTTTTTCCTCTAGTGCTCTCTGAGTGTGCACCGTAGAGTTTTCTAGTGATGAATGATAATATTATTCTGATATCAGCTAATGGCATGTGTGCATTTATATTCTTATATCTTAGCTTTCTGTTTTTAGTTTTTGTACCAAACACTGCAAATATCAACTATATAACTATGAACAACAACTTTAGAAATAATAGATTTTTTTATTTGGTAATACTGGGGTTTGAACTCAGGTCCCTGGTGTTACTAGGATGATGCTTCCAGCCCTGCTTTTTGCTGGTTATATTTTTGGAGATGGAGTCTAATAAAGTTTTCTGCTGTAGCTGGTCTTGAACCATGCTCCTTAAAGTCCCAGCCTCTAGTGTAGCTAGGATTCCAGGCATGAACCACTGATACCTGGCTGAGGTTATAGTTTTAAAAGTACAAAGGAATCTGCGAGCACAAAGTTTGGGATCTCCTGGAATTGATAACAACATCATCAACAACAATAATATAGTTTTCTAGCATGTCCTACGTCTTCAGCATTGTGCCAACTGCTCTCCTTACTTACCATCCTGCTGCAGCCTGAGAGTGGTTAAGGGTTGCATCTTAGTGATCAGATATCTGGCGCTAAGCCACGTACCAGTGTTTCATGCCAATCATCCTAGCTACTCAGAAGGCGGAGATCAGAGGAGGATAGTTCAAAGCCAGACTGGGAAGGAAAGTCCATGAGACTCTTATCTCCAATTAACTAGTAGAAGTGGAGTGGAGCTGTGATTATGTGTTAGAGTGAGAGCCTTGAGCACAAAAGCTAAGGGGCAATGCCCATATCCTGAGTGCAAGCCTCAATACCAACAACAGAAAAAATAGATCAAAATAAGAAAATAAAAGAACTTGATCCTGAGAGAGACTGAGTAACTTTTTGAGGATGATATCGCTGGAAAGTGACAGAGACCGAATTTGAGCCTTTTGCATCTTGTTTTCTGGGCTATGTCTTAAGATTCTTCAGCTTTGAAGACTGAAAAGATATTAAACTTCATAGTGAACCTTTCCTCTGGAATCTGAGAAGCCAAAAGTCAAATATACACTGAACAAAGTTTTAGAAGCCAATTTTGGATCATGACTAGTTGATTGATTGTACCAGGATGGAGTCCATGATATTCCCAGAGATCTTACCTTGACCCTCCCAGCAATTTAAGAGACAGGCTTGTTGGCTGCCCTAAATCCTTGACCTCATTAGATTTATGGCTGTATCAGCAGGGAGCTGGCCAGAACACTGATGATTACGAGGCTGGAGTGCATTAATCACAAACTCCTTCCCAAGAGAAATTTGGGGTAAGGGAACATAGCAGCCAAGAAGGAGAGTATAGATCTCTGCCTTGGGACTTGGGACTCTGGCTCCTCTTGTTGCCAATGTCTCCCCATTTTTTTATTGAAGAAAGAAAAGAAGATTAAGGATAACAAAATGAGCTGGGGATGGACTGCTGTTGGTGTTAAAAATAAAGTAAAAGAGAATAGGCAAAATCCCAAATGTTTATAGATTATAAAAAATTGGTTTAGAAGTATTCTGTCATGGCTATCTGGATAAAGTAATTAATTTCTCCCAGCAAAAATCTTTTTCTTTCATTACCACTTATTACATGTGTGACACAGGCAACTCCATAGCTGACCTTGGCTCATGTCACAAGCCATGTACAGCTCATCTTTGGCAAATACTCTTGTCCTGTCTCCAATTCCCTGTTAAACTACAGAGCAAAGAATCTGAGTGATTTGCTTGAGATTCCACAGCCATTTATTGTAAAGACATCATGCTTTTGCCCTTTCTCTCCAGATGTTCCAGATTTTCTGGATTTTAAAAGGCTGACAAGACTTAAAAAGAGAAGGCAGGGCAAAAAGAAATGCAATATAAGGTGGACTTACTTTTTGTTTTAACAAGTAACAATACTTTTAAAGGAACTATAACCACTATTTAATGTCAGCATTTCTCATACAGAAGGAACATCTATCTGTCTATTTTACTGTCCTTTGAAGAGTTTAAGTTCAGCTTTATGTACTTCTTTCTGTTCTCCAACCTTCCCATGTTTTAAGGCACTATATTGGCAAAAGCCATTCTCAAGCTGATGTTTGGCCACTGCTGAGTTATAGTTTTAAAGTAAGAAGAGGAGCATAACTGTGTTATTATGTTGTTTTTTCACTGCAATAAAATACCCAAGTGAATCAATTTATAGAGAGAAAAGTTTATTTTACCACACAATTTGGAAGACTCTCATTCCTCTTAAAGGTTCCACGATTTTCTTGTAGCACTAATGTAAGGACAAAGCCTTTAAGGAGACAGGGAAGACGGGGGTGGATTATAGATCAATAATTCTCCCACAGTCACTATTTTGTGGGTGAGTACTGTGGTGTGAAAGTGTATTCAAAAGTCTATGTGTTCATGGCTTAATTCCCCAAAGTTAGATTTTAATAGTGTTTGAGGTGAGACCTTTTGGAGGTAATTACTATAAGATGAAGTTCTAAGAATGGAACATTCTCTTGACTGCACCTGGTTTTGTAAGAAAAGAAGTGATCACTGGCTGAGTGGCTGAGATTGCTCTGTCTTATCACACGGTGCCACATGATACTTGCCACCATGTTCTGATGCAGCAAGAAGCTATTTCACAGATGCAGATCAGTTATCATCATCACACTCTTGATTATTCTAGCCTTCAAACCATGTTAGATCATGTAAAACCTTTTTTCTTTCTTTCTGTTTTCAAACGAAGTACTGTTTAAAAAATTAAATCAGTCTTTACTGTTTAAAGCAGCTTTGGGTATGAAGACATGCTCAACATTTCTGGCCCCATTTGTAAGGAAATGGAAAGACCTGGAAAAAAATTATATTAAGTGAAGTAAGCTAGGCCCAAAGAAATATAGGTTGCATAGTTTCCCTCATTTGTAAGAACTAGAATATGTCTGTGATATTATTAACAGGGGATCACAATAGCCCAATTGTTAAGTTCAAAAGACCCTATAATAAATGTATCAACACAAGCACCAAGAATTTGAAGCAGCCTGGATTGGAAAGATTAACATCGTGAAAATGGCAATACTTCCCAAGGCTATCTACAAATTCAACTCAATACCTATCAAAATTCCACCCTCATTCTTCAAGGAAATAGAAGAGGCAATCCAAAAATTCATATGGAACAATAAAAGACCCCGAATAGCAAAAATGCTCCTCAATGGAAAGAACACTGCTGGAGGAATATCAATACCAAATTTCAAACTCTACTATAAAGCCATAGTAATCAAAACAGCTTGGTACTGGCATAAGAACAGACCTCAGGACCAATGGAATAGAATTGAAAACCCAGAAATGAACCTACAGACCTATAGCCATCTAATCTTCGATAAGGGAGCTAAAACAATAGAATGGAAGACAGACAGCCTCTTCAGTAAATGGTGCTGGCAAAACTGGTTAACTACATGTAGAAAACTAAAGCTAGATCCTTATATATCACCCTGCACCAGAATCAACTCCAAATGGATCAAAGACCTTGAACTCAAAGCAGACACTCTGAAAACATTACAGGATGGAATAGGAGAAACCCTAGGTCTCCTTGGCTCAGGCCGAAATTTTCTGAATAGAGACCCGGAAACACAACAAATCAAAGAAAGGTTGGACAAATGGGATTGCATAAGGTTGCAGAGCTTCTGCAGGGCAAATGACATAGCTAGCAAGATCAATAGAAAGCCCATAGATTGGGAGAAGATCTTTACTAGCCATACAACGGACAAGGGTCTCATATCTAAAATATACTTGGAACTCAAAAAATTAAATCCCCCAACAACAAATCCTCAAAGAAACAACTGCCCAATAAACAAGTGGGCGAAAGACTTAAAGAGAAACTTCTCTGAAGAAGAAAGAAGGATGGCCAATAGACACATGAAGAAATGTTCAACATAAAAGAAATGCAAATCAAAACAACATTGAGATATCACCTCACTCCAGTTAGAACAGCAAAAATCAAGAACTCTAACAACAACAGATGCTGGAGGGGATGTGGACAAAAGGAACCTTACTTCATTGTTGGTGGGAATGTAAACTTGTTCAACCACTTTGGAAAGCAGTATGGAGGTTCCTCAAAAGACTTCACATAGAACTCCCCTATGACCCAGCAATCCCACTTTTGGACATTTACCCTAATGTTTACAAAAAAGACCACACTAAAGCTACCAGCACAACTATGCTTATTGCAGCATTATTTACCATAGTTAAGATATGGAACCAACCCAGATGCCCCTCAGTAGATGAATGGATCAAGAAAATGTGGTATATATACACAATGGAATTCTATGCTTCCATCAGAAAGAATGACATTTCCCCATTTGTTAGGAAATGGAAAGGCTTGGAAAAAATTATATTAAGTGAAGTAAGCCAGGCCCAAAGAAACATAAGTCCCATGGTTTCCCTTATTTGCAATATCTAGTATAGATATGAGTCAAGCGGAAAAAGTCAGATAATGTGAGGTTAGGAAAACGAACCCTCAAATATGTATTTTAATGTTTTTGTTTCTTTCATGCATGTGTTTCTAACGCATTTATAAGATTATTTCTTTGTTGCTTTGTATGTCCCTCCCCCACAGTGTAACCCCCGCTTTCACTATAT
This sequence comes from Dipodomys spectabilis, assembly GCF_019054845.1. Classification (NCBI taxonomy): domain Eukaryota; kingdom Metazoa; phylum Chordata; class Mammalia; order Rodentia; family Heteromyidae; genus Dipodomys; species Dipodomys spectabilis. Next base: position 3,809,261 of record NW_024870775.1, read on the forward strand.
TTGATGTCAGTATAACATGTGGAGGAGATGGGGACAAACAAGTCGTTTAAGATACAGGTGGACCTGTTGCAACAATGAGAAGTACAAAATGTCATGTCAAAACCAGCTTTACAATGTCGGTGTGTGGGGGGGAGGGGGGTATGATTGGGTGGGGGGAGGGGGGAGTCTGGGAAGGGAGGTGAAGGGTAAACAAAGGAGGAGGCTGCAATGCTTGGTAAGAAATGTATGCATTATCCTGCCCATGTAATTGTAACCCCTCTGTACAGTATGTTCTCAAATAAAATGAAATAAAATAAAATAAAAAAAAGAATTTGAAGCAAGAGGTTCTTATTATGTTCTGGATGCAGTTATTTCTATTTTTTCTGTTTTAATTTTCTGTACCCTTTACCTTGTATTTAAGTTTATCCAATTTGTGGAAGGGAAAGGGAATCACAGAAATGATACTCACTTGACACCATGTTGGACATGAACTGTACAACTTGGGGGTAAGAGGAGTAGGGAGAGGTAAGTGGGAGAAAATAAGGGAGGAGATAACAGTGTTTAAAAAGAAATGTATTGATTACCTTAGTTGCATAACTATGAGGGCCCCGTTCATCACCTTTACAATAAAGATATTCTTTAAAAAAGCAGTTTGGGGTTCACAAGAAAAAATGAGGGCAAGTACAAGGAATTCCAGGGTGGCACCTGCCCCTCCTCCACGTGTCCCACCTTACACCACAACTGCGCTTGTCAAAATCGAAGAACATATGCTCTCACACTATATCAGAATTCATCGTTTGAATCAGAGTTCCTTCTTGGTGTCATACATTCTATGGATTTTACTTTGCTGAAACAGAGTCTAGCTATGTAGTCTAGGCTGGCCTTGAATTCTCAGTACTCTTACCTCTGCCTCTCTATGCTGGGATTACAAGTATGAACTCTTGTTATTATGGACTTTGACAAATGTGTATTATCCACCATTATAGTCTCATATAGAGTTGTTTCCTTGTCCTAACGTTCATTTGTCCTCTACTTTCATCTTTCTCTGTTGGCCCCCAGAAACTGTTTCCTTTTATTGCATCTATAATTTTACCTATTTCAGAATGTCAGATCTCTGGAATCATCCAGTGTGTAGCCTTTTAAGATAGATTTCCTTCACTTAGTATTATGTGTTTGAGCTTCCACCCTGTTCTTTCATGGTTCAATAGCTCATTTAATTTTGGAACAGATCCAGGTTCGTTGCCTGGAAACCTCTTTTCTTCATAAATTACTTAGTCTCAAGTATTTTGTTAGAGCAACAGCAAATGGACTAAGACAAGCAGAGTGAGCTCTGCTTTCTGATCATTAGAGTGGCAGGTGTGAATTCTAATGCTTATAAGCAGAATCCCCAGGCATGAACTATACCAAGTCCTCTGAGAAACTCCTACAGCTAATTCTGTGTTTCCATTGGGGCAATGGTTACCTGACCTGTAGCTGATAAAACCCAGAGAGTGACCTTCCTATACTTCCACAATGGAGTGTGAAGTTTATACCAAAATCAATGTTTTCACTAATTGTCTAACCTTCCATGATTATAGATCTGCAGGAAATCAAGTGCTCTAGTATTCATGTAAGCTGAACTCAGCTGAGCAGATAAGGTAAGGCGAATAGGTGACAAGACCTGAGCTCCTCCTCATCTCAAAATCTGTGATGTGTGGTAAAGAAATGATGGCCAAACTAGATTCACTGGTTAGATGTCATAGTGCCATGTAGCTGCTAGTGCAGGTCAAAGTATGTGAACATGTCTCCCTTCAACCCATTTCATTTATTCCAGGCTCTTAGCAAAAAGATGTCCCCCTAAGTTAGGATGATCAGTAGACTAGTAGGAAACTTCACCATTTCACATGACTGAATGAGCAGTGGCTTGATCCCAAGTTTCATTCCTAACTCTTTGGAATTTTAGGAAGTCCTAGACTTTCCAGTGGGACAGTAGGAGTCTGCATGAGCGTGAGTTAAGAGTCACTAAGGAAATCAATTAGGAGGTTCCTGGCAAAAACAAAATAGAACTACCCTTATGACCTACTAATACCACTCTTGGGTGTTTACCCAAAGGAATGTAAATAATATTCATTACAACACTATTCACAATAGCTAAGCAACAGAAACAACCCACAGGCCCTATAACCGATGAATGCATCAAGAAAATGTGATACATATATACAGTGGAATAATATTCAGTCATAAAGGAAAATTAAATTGTCATGTGCAAGGAAATGTGTGGCTCTGACAAAGGTTACATGTCTTCTCTCATATGTGCATGTTAGACCTAAAATATAAACACATATATAAACACATAGAGAGAATCATAGGCATCTTTCTATCTATCTGATCAAGGTAGATATATTCCCAGATGTGAGGTGAAATTCTTTTGAAAAGTTAACCAGCACCATAACAAAAGGAAGTATCTAGTCTGAGATGTGAGAAGCAGTGGGAGAGAGGTGAGTAAATGGAGAGAAAGGAGAGAAAACATGGACATAATAGTCTATGTGTGAAATGAAACAAGAAGACTGGCTGAGACGAGTTGGAGAAAGGGGGGAGGGGAGGAGGAAGATGGATAGAGGAGGTGACTCTGATCAAGGTGAACCTCATCAAAGTGATTCCGATCAAGATCATTCATAGAAGGACATGTTAAAATTAAACACAATTATAATGAAACTAATTAATGCTGAAAAACCAAAACGAAAGTGAGCTAAGAGGCCAGTATCCAGGATGGTGCCAGCCCTACTCCATCTGCTGGCCTATTACTCCTCACGCCTTATTACTCCAGACACATAGAGTGGTCCACTCAACGCACCACACTGTTCTTGCCTTCTCTGCCCCAAATTCCCGTATCTGGGTTAGTTTTGGAAGCCGTAGAATTTGTCTAGCCTGCTTGCTAGCTGCTGCGGGTATGTTGAGACTTGAGGTACTTTAAATCAGCTGATGGAACAATATAAACCAAAACTGTATGTGAAGAATGAACTATACAACTTGTGGGTGGGCACAGGAGGGAAAAACTGGGAGAGAGTGAGGGAAGGGGTGACATGGTTCAAAAAGAAATGTTCTCATTTGGGCTGGGAAGGTGGCTCAGTGGTAGAGCGCTTGCCTTGATGCCTGAGGCCCTGGGTTCGATTCCTCAGCACCACATAAGCAAAAAAAGAAAAAAGCCGGAAGTGACGCTGTGGCTAAAGTGGTAGAGCGCTAGCCTTGAGCTGAAGAGCTGAAGGACAGCGCTCAGGCCGAGTTCAAGCCCCAGGACCGGACCCCCCTCCCCCCCAAAAAAAGAAATGTACTCATTACCTGACATATGTAACTATAATCCCTATGCACATTAACTCTACAATAACAATAAAATATATTTTTATAAAACAATAAATGGTTAAGTATTATGGGACAAGATTGTAATCAAGTCCTTCACTCTGGTCATGCAATGACAAGAAATGTGGGCAAATCTTTAAAAAGAACTGAGTTGCTCATTTACTATACGATTTATTTTATTGCACAAAGCCTAAAACTGTTCCTATTTTTTCTGGTATTGGGACTTAAACTCAGGGCCTGAGTGCTGTCCCTGAGCTTTTCCATTCAAGGTTGGCCCTTTACTACTTCAGCCACAGCTCCACTTCTGGATTTTTGCTGGTTAATTGGAGATAAAGTCTCATGGACTTTCCTGGCTGGCTGGCTTCGAACTGAGATTCTCATATATCAGCCTCCTGAGTAATTAGGATTACAGGTGTGAGCCACCAGCACCTGGCTTAACCAGGGGCTTTAAATTGTGGTCTCACTGAACAAATCTGCAAGGTGACAGCTAGTATTTCTACTTCACAAAGCTCAGAGAGGTGAAGTTACTTTTCCAAAGCCACTTGGGTAATCAGTGAAAGAATTTGATTACACAAAGGTCAAAGCTGATTCTAGCTTATTACAGGTCAACTATCCCTCATACAAAATATTTAGGATTTTAGACTTTGAAATATTTGCAGTTTAACACCCCCAACCTTAAACTAAAAATCCCCAAATTAGAAATGTTTTGAGGTTGGCTCACACCTGTAATCCTAGCTATCTAGGAGGTTGTGATCTGAGGATCATGGTTCAAAGCCAGCCTAGGTAGGCAAATCTATCTCTAGTTGATCAGCAAAAGGCAAAAAGTAGGGCTGTGCCTCAAGGGGTAGAGAACCAGCTTTAAGTGAAAATGCTAAGGGACAGTGCCCAGGTCAGGAGTTTAAGCCCCAGTATTGGTATACACACACACACACACACACACACACACACACACACACACACACACACACACACACACACACACACAATTTTGAATGTCATATCAACACGACAAATTTCAGAGCTGGAGAATTTTGGCTTTGGTGCATTGCAGATTCAGATTTTTGACTAAGGGTGTTCAACTTGTGTGATCGATATCTATCTATCTATCTATCTATCTATCTATCTATCTATCTATATCTATCTGTCTGTCTGTCTGTGTGTCATCTATCTGATCAAGGTAGATATATTCACAAGTGTGAGGTTCCATGATGAAATTCTTTTGAAAAGTTAACCAGCAGCGTAACAAAAGGAAGAATCTAGTCTGGGATGTGAGCCCTCCTCTGCTGAGGGGCTCTGTCCACAGGACTCCAGTGAGAAACACCAACCCACTTCACAGTTGCTGATCTTAGTTTTACCATTGCTCTGTGGCATATCTGTGATCCTGCTGATCATACCATCCTTTTCCTGGCCACCTGAAAGTTTATAGTTCTGGGAAATAATGCTTGGAGTGACTTCTCTGTGTGTCAACTCACTGGCCAAAGCCTGATCAGTGCCTTGAAAATAAGGGCCATAGAGACCACCTTATACTGTCCAGCCTTCTTGTCAGACTTACCCTCCTTTGCATACAAGATGGTAATCCTTTTCCTTCCTTGCTGCTAAATAGACCCAATGCATTTGAAACCTGACTTCCTGAATTACCAATTACAAATGCAGATGGAAAAGGCCTTCAGCCTACTGAGTTTCTCAGTCATTAGATCCAATTAGAAGGCAGGTAGTAAAACACTGACCACAGCTAAATTTTATAAGATGGGCCTGACCATTTGCCAAGCCTTGGGTGAAGAAATGCTTGAGTTTTAATGATCTCTGTCCATCAAGGGCCCTGATAGACATGAAGTTTTATAAGGTGAGGACCAAAAATGGATCAGGTTTTCAATGCCAAAATTTCATTAGACATGTTATAAAGGATGCAGGAGATCTATTTAGCAGATATATTTTCAGGTAGTAAAACCAAGTAAAATAAGATCTTTAAAATTTAATATTTATTCCAGGGATTGGTCACCCAAAGGGAACCTTTTTTTCTGATACAGATCATTTAATATTCACTCAACACACGTATCCATCAATGTCCACAATAATTTTCATTCTATTAATGACATAACTATACAATGATTTCTTTTCCTTTACAAAACAGAATAGTTAGAACTATTTACAGCAGAAAAAATACCAAGGCATCCCAAAAAAGCAGGAAGAAAGAAATATGCTGAAAAAGAGACTGAAAATTATTTTGGAAACATGCACATTATCTATTGCTAACAGAATGTGTCTAAGTTGGCAAAATCCGAATTTCCAAGACCTTCTTTTTCCTTTAAATCTGGAATTTGAATTTAGTTACTCACACTTGCTAGACAGGCACTCCACCACTTGAGACATGCACCAGTAGCCTTAAAAGGAAACCTTTTTTCTGCTCTGTATTTTTCTGGAGACCAGTTTGCTTTTCTCTTCTCCCTAGAGGCATCACTTACATTTATTGCTGGAATAGTATACTAGTCCAGGAGGAGTAGATCCTGGCTCTTTCTGATTGTTTTACTGGAATGGTTTCCTTTTGATTTTATTCCCAAAAGAGGTTCAGGGGAATAAAGCCAGTCCCTCAGCTAACGCTCTTCTCAGCCCTCTCCACTTAGTACTGGCCAAGGCATCTTTTCACAAAAGTGAAAAAGCATTTGTTTAGTTCTGAGCATATTACTAGTGACATGTTACTTGTATGGAAGATCAATTTGAGTGTTTGGGTTGACTATACAGATCTACCACTCTATCCTAGAACTGATAGAAGACATTGGATACAAGAAAAATTTGATACAAGAAAACATTCCATTTCTACAAGGCAGAAAACTTGAGGTGAACTATGGAAGAATAGGGTTAGATTTTTTTTCTGAGAAAATGTAGAATAGAAGAGTTCAAGGCCAAAACATCCTTAGAAGAAGACAACTGTGGAGGTTAATGTCATTTCTGTGATACTCCTCGCTGTTGGAGTAAGAGTAAGCAGATAGGTAGATTTAACGGGTTTGGCTTTGCTGTGACGTTATGATTATAGGAACCAGTACAGGTAAGAGTAAGGTGGCAGAGTTGCAGGTATGTGCAGAGGAATGAGGATGGTGGGCTTTGGCATCTACAAAGAAAAGGGACAGAAGTAACAACAGGGTATAGTCGGTCATCTGGAGGTCCTGGGGGTAAGGAACTGTTGAAGATAGAACCTATGAAGATAGATCCTGTAATTAACAGGCCCTGCTTTGTGTGAATGGAGAAAATGGTCACTGTGAACTCCCAGTCTCTAAATAAAACAAATGCTAAAGCTAAATCACCACAAAAACTTCATCATCAGCACTACTAAAACTCAGCCACACATAGCATCACAGAAATTCCTGAGCATATTAAAGATAGAAAAAACAGGCCAATTAGTGCCAAACAAAAACAAATACGGCAACAAAAACAAATACAGCTGATACAAATTAATGTTCTGAGGGAAAAATTATACAATTTTAAACATCTACTAGCAATGTAGGAAAGTATTCCATGTCCTTATTATTACTTAATAGATTCCATTTTAGTTTTTAGCCCTTCTGGCAAGTGTGTATAATTATTCCCTTGCTCTTTCATTTTGTATTTCTCTGGTGGCTATTAATATTAGACATCTAAAAACATTTATTGACCATTTGAGCATCTTCTTTTAGGAACGGCTATTCAAATCTTTAGCCAGGTTGTTTTGGAGTTAAATTTTTAATATTTAATTTCCAAATAGAGAATATAAAGAATTAATATGATTTAGTCAAGAGAAAACTAGATGCCTGGATTACGACTTGCAAATCTGTAATGGATTTCAAGCATAGTATCTTAAAATATCTTTAGTATCTCTTTAATACCACCAATTGTGAGTATCAATGTATTATTCCCATTTTTCAGTAAAGAAAACTGAGGTTGAGGCACAAAAACCTCCTTTAAGAGTGAAGATTTCAGGCTGGGAATGTGGCTTAGTGGTAGAGTGCTTGCCTATCATGCATGAAGCCCTGAAGTTGATTCCTCAGTACCACATAAGCAGAAAAAGCCAGAAGTGGTGCTATGGCTCAAATGATAGAGTGCTAGTCTTGAGCCAAACAAACTAAGGGACAGTGTTTAGGCCCTGAGTTCAAGCCCCAGGACTGGCAAAAGAAAGTGAAGCTTTCCCAGTGTAGCGGTTCCTCAAAAGGCTAAACATAGAGCTCCCCTATGACCCTGCAACCCCACTCCTGGGCATTTACCCAAATGACCACAAACAAGGCCACACTAAAGCTACCAGCACAACTATGTTTGTTGTAGCATTATTTACCATAGCTAAGATATGGAATCAACCCAGATGCGCCTCAGTGGATGAATGCATCAAGAAAATGTTTTTGCTTCCATAGAGTTCTATGCTTCCATCAGACAGAATGTTATTGTACCATTTATAAGGAAATGGAAAGACTTGGAAAAAAATCATATTAACCGAAGTGAGCTAGACCCAAAGAAACATTGGCTTCATGGTTTCCCTCATTTGTGATAATTAATATATGACTAGTTCTAGCAGAGGATCGCAATAGTTCAATAGCTATGTACATATGACCTTTTAAAATGATGTTAGTTGAAATGAACTACAAAATATGGAAACAAGAGGTTGTGTGTGTGTGTGTGTGTGTGTGTGTGTGTGTGTGTGTGTGTGTGTGTGTACTGTGTGCAGTTATTTCTTTTTTCTTTTGTTTTGTTTTTCTTTGATTTACCCCTGTTGTCACTGTTTTTGTTTTTGTTACTCTTTGTCTTGTACATAAGTTTACCTGATTTGGGGAAGAGAAGGGGAAATCACAGAAATAGTGAGACACAGGACAAAGGGTGAACCAATGCAACAGTGATACTCACTAGATACTATGTTGGAAATGAACTTTACAACTTTGGGAGGAGGTGTCTGGCCTGGGGGTGGGGGGAGGGAAAGCAGAAGAGCAGAAGAGGAGGAAGGGGGTAACAATATTCAACAAGAAATGTACTCATTTCCTTACTTAAGTAAATAACCTCTCTGTACATCACCTTTACAATAAAAAAAAAAAACAAAAAAAAAAACAAAAAAAAAAGATTAAAGCTTTCCATTTTGAAGCATAAAGCTAGGCACTATAAGAGAAAGTTCAAGGCTGGGAGGGTGGCTCAGTGATAGAGCGCTTGCCTTGAATGCATGAGGCCCTGGGTTTGATTCTTCAGCACCACATAAGCAGAAAAAAATAGCCAGAAGTGGTGCTGTGGCTCTAGTGGTAGAGTGCTAGCCTTGAGCTGAAGAGCTGAGGATCAGTGCCCAGGGCCCAGAGTTCAGGCCTTATGACTGATAACAACAACAACAACAACAACAAAGGGAAAGTTCAGTACCTTTGAAATTGCTCTTGCTTTTGAAAACATATTTTTATGCCAGTATTGGGACTTGAACTCAGGGCCTTATGACCTTGTCTGGCTTTTCCTCTCAAGGTTGGCACCCTGCTAGTTGAACCATACCTCCACTTTCAGTTTTTTGTCCTTGGCTAGTTGGAGATAAGATGTTCACAATTGGTGGTATTAAAGAGATACTAAAGATATTTTAAGATATTACATTTGAAATCCATTTCAGATTGGCAAGTCATAATCCAGGCATCTAATTTTCTCTTGACTAATTAATTTTTTTAATTCTCTATTTGGAAATGAAACATTAAAAATTTAACTCCAAAACAACCTGGCTAACGTGTTGAATAGCCACTTCACAGGTTTGTCTGCCCACGCTGTCTTTGAGCCATGATCCTTAGATCTCAGCCTTCTAAGTAGCTTGAAGTACTGTTCATGAGCCACTGGCTCCCAGCTCAAGAAATTTTCTTTAGACTTTTATTTTGTAATAGTAATGTATTGACAGAAAAGGTGCCAAAGCATCTTCATATCACTTTCACCATCTCAAAGAGAAGCTTAGTGCCTTGGAGTTATTACCTCTCCACTCCTGGATATTTTCCCCAGCCTTCAGCTGTCACTAATAAAGTTCTGTCTTGTTCTAGATATTTCTGATGAATTGAACTGGGTGATAATATTCAGTCTATGGTGACTTCTTTTGGCCCTAACCATTTTGAACATTGGTAGAAAAAGGCTACCTGCAATTACCACGATTCTTGTTCTGTTCTTCCCCAGGCCCATTGCCATGACTCTTTATAATTAGGTGTAGCAGTGACTAAGCTCTGACCAAAGGAAAGTGAGTAGAAGTGATAAATATACCATTTCTAGGCCTGGCTTTTTTTGTGTGTGTGTCGGTGGTAGGGCTTGGACTCTGGGCCTGAGCACTGTCCCTCAGCTCTATCAGCTCAAGGCTAGCGCTCTACCACTTGAGTTACAGTGCTACTTCTGGTTTTTGGTGGTTTATTGGAGATAACAGTTTCATGGACTTTCTGCCCAGGCTGGCTTTAAACCTTGATCCTCAGATCTCAGCCTCCTTAGTAGCTAGGATTACAGGCGTGAGCCACTGGTGCCCGGTAAGGCCTGGCTCTTTTTTTAAGGATGGTGGTAGGTGAGTGGGTTTAGATTCTGATAATCCTTAATTTTTTTGGGTGTGTTTAGTATATACATATATTTTTTAAAGGTCAGCTTTAAAAATTTGTTCATTTCTTGCATTTGAAGTACTCTTCGATGACATCTTTGGCTTGAGAGTCTTTGCCATAGTCCTTAACTACTACACAACTACAACCAACCACTTTATGGGGTTTTCCTTCTCGATCAATTTTGCAGAGACCTACCCACTCCCCTAGATCTTTGATGTCATCGACCTTAATAAGGTTGATTTGGTGCTCAGCACAAAGTGCCTCCACCAACTTTACATACACAGGTTCGTTGCAGTTAGATGCAAGCACACAAAGATGTGCTTGGTGCTTGTCTAGGGCTTTGGCAGCTTCGTGGATTCCATGTGCTAGGCCGGCGTGGATGAGAGTGGTCTAAAGCACTTCTTGTAAAGCAGTATTAACGTCCATTACACCTCCAGCTGCAAGGCCTTCCTCGCCATGGTGGTGGATTACAGATGAAGCTGAATCTTGAGTGCACCCAGGCCTCCACCTCCATGCGGACTGAACATACAACTGTACATAATTGTAGGGTACCAATTATATTTCAATGTATTTAGGCACATGCAATGATCAAATCAGAGTAACTGTATAGCCATCACTTAAAACACTTCTAGGCCTCACTCCTTGAAAATCAAACCCCACATCCTAGACAACTTTTCTCACATGTAGGCTGGGGAGAAGTATTCAGAAGACCCAAAAGAAGGAGAAAGATAGATCCTAAGCAAGGAACAAAACCCTCTTCCCACTCCGATTGCCCTGTTACTAGGGCTATAAAAAATATTTACTGTATTAAATTAGCCTTTGAGATTTAGAGGTTTTTACTCTAGTAACTAATCTTATTTACCTTTCTGATCAAAATGCTCTTTAAAGCTGGTGATTGTGAGCACTTTTAATGGATCAAGGGCTCTAATGATGCATTGTCTTTTGAAAGAGGTGTTTTGGATTGACTGTTCACACACAACTAAGAATGAAGATGAATTTCTTTCAGATAGGGCCATTGCATTTGGTAACATACCTTGTTACTTCTCTGCAACCTGAGGCCCACTCCCAACCCTAAAGGGTCGGTTTTCCTTCCTTCCTTCCTTCCTTCCTGCCTGCCTGCCTGCCTGCCTGCCTGCCTGCCTTCCTCCCTCCCTTCCTCCCTCCCTCCCTTGTTTCCTTCCTTCCCTCCCTCCTTCCTTCCTTCCTGCCTTCCTTCCCTCCTTTTTTCCTTCCCTTCATACTTTCTTTTATATTTTAGCCCCAGATGACAGGAAATCTTAAAAACAGATCTTTCCTAAGCACTTGTATTTTATTTAGTTGAAAAGAGTCAGAGAAGACATTCTTATGGAATAAATCACATGTATCCAAAAACACTGATCATCATCCTTAACAAATTCTTCAGGCTTAGTATTTATTTCACTCTCTTTGGTTTGTAATCTCCCAGCACATAGAAGGCTCCATGGGAAACACAAGGAACAGCTTTGTGCATCACAGGGCATTTTTGTGAAAAAAGTCTGTTCAGTTCTAAAGATCAAAACGTCCACCCATCTGGGATATATAAATCCTATCCACAGAATTTATGAGGGGTTTATCTTGAATTATGTGTTGGCTGTTGGGTTTGGCACATCATAAATATAAATGATACTCACAGGACAGTAGATTAATGTCCAGTGGGGGAAAAATCAGGTATCTGTGGAATTTAAATAGGAAGATGTCCTACTCTTCCCAGAGAAGAAGGAGCTCCTGCCCCTGGGGAGATAGAAGTAGAGTCCTTGTGTAGACTGTCCTCAGTTACCTCTCCAAGACAAAAGGAAGGGTTTCTCTTCATAGGGATTGGAAAAGGAATTGTGTAGTTTTGTTTGCCTTTTATAAAACTTATTTTTCAAATAATAACCTTTAAAAAATTCCACGGCACATTAACATCAGTGTTGTATCAACAGGAACAATGTAAGAGTTGACATGTTATCTTTAAAAAAAGATTGTATTGTAAAGGTGATGTTCAGAGGGATTACAAGTACCTGAGTCAGATAATGAATACATTTCCTTTTGAGCAGTGTCACTCCCTCCCTCATTGCATCCCAGGCTTTCCCCTCCCAACTTCCCTCCCTTGAAAGTTGTATAGTTCATTTTCAACACAGTGTCTAGTGAATTTCACTGCCGAATTGGCTCAACCTTTGTCCCACAGTCTCTATGCTTTTCTTTGGCCTCACCAAATCAGAGAAACTTGTATACAAGACAAAAGGTACAAAAATCATAAACAGTGACAGAAGGGAATAAACCAATGAAAAAAGGAAAGAAGGAAAGAAAAAGAAAAAAACCCACAGCACAATAAAAAAAAACCTCCTGCTTCCATTTCTTGGAGTTCATTTTGATAAGCATCATTTTATATGATCATATGCACATAACTTTTGAGTCCTGTGATCCTCTCCGAAGAATATCTTCCTTTGGTCTCACTGCATCAATGTTTAGAATCCTGTTTAAGTTATCATGTCCAAGTGTAGTTTTTTTGTTTTTCACTACTCATTGGGCTTACCTGTAGAACTATAGAAACATTCTAATTTTTACAAATGAAGGAAACCATGCAGCCTATGTCACTACATTTTTTTTTTTTGTCGGTCATGGGACCTGAACTCTGGGCCTGGGCACTGTCCCTCAGCACTTCAGCTCAAGGCTAGTGCTCTATCACTTGAGCCACAGCACCACTGGCTTTTTTTTTCTGCTTATGTGGTGCTGAAGAATCAAACTAGGGCCTCATGTATGCGAGGCAAGCACTCTACCACTGCGGCACCTTCCCAGCCCCTACATGGGTTTCTTTATGTGCTTCTCCTTCTCTTCTTCTTGTTCTTAAATGTATTCATTAGCAAAATAGGCAAGTCACTATTTTCCAGTACATCATGAGTTAAAAGAAAACAGAAACTCGGCTGGGCACAGGTGTCTCACACCTGTAATCCTAGCTACTCAGGAGGCTGAGATCTGAGGATCGCGGTTCAAAGCCAGCCCAGGCAGGAAAGTCCATGAGACTCTTATCTCCAATAAACCACTGGAAAACCGGAAGTGGTGCTGTGGCTCAAGTGGTAGAGCACTCGCCTTGAGCTTAAGAGTTCAGGGACAGCGCCCAAGCCCAGAGTTCAAGCCCCACGACTGACCAAAAAAAGAAAAAAAAAGAAAAGAAAACAGAAACAAAAATGAATAAGTACAGCCTGGACAAAAGCAAGTAGAAAAAGCAAAGTTCGAAAATATAAGCACAAAGAGTGGATTGTGCACATTCTTGCTTCTTAGATGGACATTATGTTGGGATTTGTCAATATTGGGGCAGCTTTGTGGGTGGGTACACTCTATTCTAATTTCCAAGCAGTAGTTGAATGTTGTCCATCAACTGTTAAACTAATCTTTTATTGTTGTTGTTCTTGTTCTGGTACTGGGGCTTGACTTCAGGGCCTGGGCACTGTCTTTTGGCTTTTTGCTCAAAACTGGTGCTTTACCACTTGTACCACAGGTCCAGTTCCAGCTTTTTGGAGATCAGAGCTCATGGATTTTCCTGCCTAGGCTGGCTTCAAACTAAGATCCTCAGATCTCAACCTCTTGAGTAGCTAGAATTACAGGCACGAGCATGGGCACCCAGGTGTTCCTTTAATCTTACAGGTATTAATATTCCTTAAGGTAACAAAAGTTACAACATGTGCTGGAGTATCTCCAAGGCCCTCATTAGGAAAAGGATACCTTTAAGGTGGCTGGAAATAAGTATCTGGCCTCCTGCCAGAAGTGATATTTTAACAAAAGCCAACCTCCTGCTAAAAGTTTTTGGGTTTAAGCTCTCAATCTTCAGAATCAGCTTGGACTTAGTCTCCCCTTCCTTGTTACCTCTGGAGACAGTATCTTGAGCACTGTGTGTGTGTGTGTGTGTGTATGTGCGTGTGTATGTGCGCGCACCTGCACTGCACCAATAATGAGGCTTGAACTCTAGACCTGGGCTCTGTCACTTAGCTTTTTTGCTCAAGCCTAGTAAAACTACCATGTGAGCCACACCTCCCTACTTCTAGCTTTTTGCTCATTAATTGGAGAGTCTCAAAGACTTTCCTGCCTGGGCTGGCAAAAAATTACCTGGATAACTATTATCCATTGTTCTACTGCCCTTACCTGAATAACTTTATTTAGTTTTTGTTATTTTGGTTCTGGTCCTAAGGCTTGAACTCAGGGGCTGTATCCTGTCCTTGAGCATTTTTGCTCAAAGTTAGGGTTCTACCACATGAACTACAGCTGAACATTTGGCATTTTGGTAGTTAATTGAGTCTCAGGGACTTAATTACTCAACCTGGCTTCGAACTGGGATCCTCAGATCTCTGCCTCTTAGGTAGCTAGGTTTATAGTCATGAGCCATCAGCGTCTGGCAACTTATGGCTTTTTGCTGGTTAATTGGAGATAAGAATATCTCTGCCCCACAGGGGCCAGAAATCCTTAGATCTCAGCTTCCCGAGTAGCTAAGATTACAGGTGAGAATCACCAATGCTGGACAATTATTCTCATATTTCTTTTAAGCTACCGCTACTTGTATTTTCTCTTCTATTCTACCAAAATTCAGTCTCTAACTCAATTTCTGATGAAGCACTAAGTTTTCAGATAAGTTTGCTTAGAGATAAGACAGGAAATTGAATGCTTGATAAGGTTAAAATTATTTTTATTTATTTTTGCACAATGTAATTTTTTCCTGTTTTTTCTTTTTTTTCTTCCATCTAAAAGTTTTCTTTTAATTTTTTTTATTGCGAGAATACCATATAGAGGAGTTACAATGTAAGGAAAATTCTAACTTTAAACACTGAAGGTAGAATACATTTTACTTCTTTTTAAATCTTGTATAGCATGAAGGAAGCCTAGCATTAAAAAATGCCAGTACTTCTTCTAGGTTGAATTAGTTTGTGAAAAAGTCTCTTTTCTTTGACTTAGTTGTTGTCTTCACATACATGTGACTAATTAGTTAAAGTTTCCTGGGGCAGAGGACAGTTTAGTGTAGAACATAGGGGTTCTGGCATCTGGCAGATATGGATTTGACTGTAACTCTAAACATAGCATCATAGTAGCTTTTTGATCTATAAAATAAAGGAGTCTACAGATTGCAAAGGAAGAATATGGCGAGCTGTGGGGCTGTGGCTAAAGTGATAGAGCACCATCCTTGAGTAAAAAAGCCAAAGGACAGCATTCAGGCCCTTTATTCAAGCTCCGGCACACACAAAGGAGAAATTTGGGAAGTGGTTCTGTGGCTCAAGAAGTAGAGCACTAGCCTTGAGCTGAAGAGCTCAAGGACAGCACCCTGGCCCAGAGTTCAAGCCCCACAACTGGGAAAAAAAGAAGAGAAATATGAAGACAGTGCACCAAAGAGAACTAGTTGTGTACCTGGTATGATGTATGTGGTGGAGTGCCTGGTACCGTTCCCCTGCATTTGTGTGCTATCTTTCAAATCTAAAAGATGGCTATTGATCATCTATTTACATCAGAAAAGTGCTGAATCCTTTAACTCTTATATTCCTACAGACAGATTATGGATTTAAGGCTGAACATTGGAGGACTCATCTTCATTCATCTAGTTCACTGAAACTAGCCAGAGAGAATTGAGAAACCAGATTGCTCTTGGTGACATGATAAGGCGTGATGATTACTCTCCAAAATCATGTGTAAGGGCTAGAGATGACTTGGGATTTTACCTGGAAAATGTAATAATTTTCTAGGAAATAGAATAGGGCTTGAGTGCATAGAGACCCTAAAAATGGAAATTGGGGCTCATTTCTTTGTGATTCAAATCCCAATCACCAGTATCCTATATCCTATAGATGTGAGAAAAAGTATTTGAATATTTTGAACCAAGGAATTGTCTGCAACAGGAAAGTGCATATAGATTCTGAATCTTTTTTTTTTTTTTAATTTTGTGCCAATACTGGGACTTGAACTCAGGGCCTGGCCACTGGCCCTTTGCTTTTAAAAAAATTGTCATTGGCCGGGCGCTGGTGGCTCACGCCTGTAATCCTAGCTACTCAGGAGGCTGAGATCTGAGGATCGCGGTTCAAAACCAGCCCGGGCAGGAGAGACTGTGAGACTCCTATCTCCAATAAACCACCAGAAAACCGGAAGTGGCGCTGTAGCTCAAGTGGTAGAGCGCTTGCCTTGAGCTGAAGAGCTGAGGGACAGCGCCCAGGCCCAGAGTTCAAGCCCCACGACCGACCAAAAAAAAAAAAAACAAAATTGTCATTGTATAGTTGATATACAGAGTTGATACACAGTTACACGAACCAAGGACAATCAGTACAATTCTTTTTGAACCATATCCCCCCTTTTGACATTCTCTCCCATTCTTTCCCTCCCATTCTACCCACAAGATATCTAGTTCATTTTCCACATAGTGTCTAGTGAGTATCATGGTTGTATTTGTTCATCCTTGTACCACCTTTTATGTGCCCTCCCTTACCCTTCCAAATACAAGCAAGCTAACAAACAAGACAAAAGGAAAAGAAAAAAACCCAGCAACAATGGCAACTAAAAAGGCCTCTTGTTTCCTTTCCTTGGAGTTCATTTCATAGAATATTATTTTATGTGATCATCTATACATTGCTATTGAGCCTTTGTCTACCACTCCTATGCATAGCCTCCTTTGGCTGCTGTACATTAATGACTAGGGTCCTATATAATTTATCATGTCCCAGTGTGTGTGCATATATATATATATATATATATATATATATATATATACACACACATATATAATTTATTTACTTAAGTCATTAAATGTGCTTACTTGTAGACTTACAGGTACATTCTAGTTACCGTAAATAGGGGAAACCATGCAGCCTATGTTTCTTTGGCTCTGGCTTCCTTCACTTAATATAATTTTCTCAAAGTCTTTCCATTTTCTTACAAATGGGACAATGTTATGCTTTCTGATGGAAGCCTAGAATTCCATTGTGTATATACACCACATTTTCTTGATCCATTCAATCACTGAGGGGCATCTGGGTTGATTCCATATCTTAGCTATGGTAAATAATGCTGCAATGAGCATGGTTGTGCTGGTGGCTTTGTTTGTAGTCATTTGGGTAAATGTGGGATTGCTGGGTCATAGGAAAGCTCTATATTTAATTTTTTAAGGAACCTCCATACTGCTTTCCAGAGTGGTTGAGCAAGTTTACATTCTCAACAACAGTGTAATAGGGTTCCCTTTTGGCCACATCCCTGCCAGCATTTGTTATTGTTAATTTTCCTGGTAATAGACGTTCTAACTGGAGTTAGGTGAAATCTCTGTTGTTTTGATTTGCATTTCTTTTATGGGCAGAGATGGTGAACACTTCTTGTGTCTATTGGCCATTCTTTTTTCTTCATATGAGAAGTCTCTCTTTAAGTCTTTAGCTCATTTAGTGATTGGGTTGTTGAGTTTATTTTTGGGAGGGTTAATATTTTGAGCTCTAAGTATATTTTAGATATGAGGTCCTTGTCTGATGTATAGCTAGTGAAAATTGTCTCCATTCTGTGGGCCTTCTATTTATCTTGCTAGCTATGTCATTTGCTAAACAGATGGTCTTCAGTTTGATATTTATCCAATATTTCTTTGATTTGTTGTGATTCTAGATCTTTATTTAGGAAGTTTCACCCCATTCCTAAAAGGCTTGGGGTTTCCCCTACCTCTTCCTATAATATTTTCACAATATCTGGCCTTACATTGAGATCTTTGATCTATTTAGAGCGGATCCTTGTGCAACGTGATATATGGGTATCTAGCTTCAGTTTTCTAAATATAGATAGCCAATTTTGAAGTCTGTCTTCTTCCAGCCTGTGTTTTTGGCTCTCTTATCAAATATTAGGTGACTATATGTTTGTCATATACAGCCTTTATTATATTGAGGAACATTTCATTCATTCCTAGGTTCTCCAAAGCTTTTTATCATAAAGGGGTATTGGATCTTGTCAGATGCTTTTTCTGCCTCTATTGAAATGATCATGTGGTTCTTGTCCTTACTTCTGTTAATGTGTTGAAGTACATTAATTTTCTTGCATATATTGAACCAGCTTTGCAACCCAGGAATGAGTTCTCTTTGATTGTAATGTATGATTTTTTTGTTGTTGTTGAATTCGGTTGGCCAGAATTTTGTTGAGGAGTGTTGCATCAACATTCTTCAAAGAGATGAGTGTCTAGTTCTCTTTCTTTGATAAATCCCTATCTGGTTTTGGGATGAGTGTTATGCTGGCTTCATAGAATAAGTCTTTCTATTTTGTTGAAGAGTTTGAGCCTTTCTATTTTGTTTCTATTTTTGTTGAAGAGTTTGAGGAATATGAGAGTGGGTTCTCCGTTGAAGAACTTATAGAATTCAGTTGTGAATCCATCTGGTCCTGGGCTTTTCTTGGATGGGAGGTCCTTTATTGCCAGTTCAATTTGATTCATTGTTATTTAGTTGACTTAAATTTTCTTGGTTCAGTTTGGGGATATCAGTGTTCTCTAGGAATACTTTCATCTCTTCCAGATTTTCAAATTTATTGGCAAAAAGTTTGTGACATATTCCCTAATAATATTCTGTATCTTGTATATTTCTGTTGTTATGTTCCCATTTTGGTCTCTAATTTTTTTAATTTGGGTGCATTCTCTTCTTTGTTTTAGTCAGGTTTGGTAAGTGTCTGTCAATTTCGTTTATTTTTTCAAAGAACCAGCTTTTTGTTTGTTGATTCTCTCTATAGTTTTTATTCTAATTCATTTATTTCTGATTTAATTTGTATTATTTATTTCTTCCTATTGATTTGGGGTATGGCTTGTTCCTGCTCTCCAGGAGCTTGAGGTGTATCATTAAAGTGTTGATTTGAGTTTTCTCCAATTTCTTGGTGCAAGCATTCAGGGCTATAAATTTTCCTCTGGGTACTGCCTTTGTTGTATCCCAGAGGAGCTGGTATTTTGTGTGTTCATTTTTATTAAATTCCATAAACACTTGAATTTCCTTTCTAATCTCCTCAATGATCTACTGATCATTCAACAATATGTTGTTCAGTCTCTGAGAGTTAGAGAATTTTCTATGATGGCTTTTGCTGTTGAATTTTAATTTTATTCTGATTCATGGAATAATTTAATTTTTTTTTTGTCGGTCATGGGGACTGAACTCTGGGCCTGGGTGCTGTCCCTCAGCTCTTCAGCTGAAGGCTAGTACTCTACCATGTGAGCCATAGTCCCTTCTGTTTTTTTCTGCTTATGTGGTGCTGAGGAATTGAACCCAAGGCCTCATGCATTCAAGGCAAGCACTCTTCCACTGAGCCAGCTTTCCAGCCCCTCAATTTTAAAAAAATTTCACAGGTTTACTTTGTGACCTAACACATGGTCTATTTTGGAGACTGTGCCATGGGCTGCTGAGAAGAAAGACTCCAGCCTGTTTAGTGGGGCCATTTGCTTCAAAGATTTTTTTTCTTTTTTTTTTGCTTATATGGTGCTGAGGAATCGAACCCAGGGCCTCAGGCTTACAAGGCAAGCGCTCTACCACTGAGACACCTTCCCAGCCCCTGCTTCAAAGATTTTTATTTCAACCTGTCACTTTGAGAATGTATTTGCTTTTGTCAGCAGGATGTGTCTCTTGTAGACAACAGATAAACAGGTCTTACTTTTTTATACAAGTATTCAGCCTATGTATTTTAATTGGAGAGTTAAGTCCATTGATACTGAGAATTAGGACTGAGAAGTATCTGGTAATGCCTACCATGTTGTGGCCCTTTTTAGGGGCTGTGACTCTTCTGTTGTTACTATATTTATCTGGTTCTCTGGTTCTCTGGTAAGGGACATTTTCTTTCTTTCTTTCTTTTTTTTTTTTTTTTTGGGTCCAGTCGTGGGGCCTGAACTCTGGGCCTGGGCGCTATCCCTCCGCTCTTCAGCTCAAGACTAGCACTCTACCACTTGAGCCACAGCGCCACTTCCGGCTTTTTTTTCTTTTTGCTTATGTGGTGCTGGGGAATCGAACCCAGGGCCTCATGCATACAAGGCAATTGTTCTATCACTGAGCCATCTTCCCAGCCCCGTAAGGGACATTTTCTATGCCAGAGTTATATTCTTGTTGATTTTCTGTATGATGGACATCTTTAAGATTTTTTTGGAGTGCTGGTGGATATAAGTTATTTCAATTTTTCCTTGTTATGGAGTACTTTAATTTGTCCTTTGGTTATGAAGAAGATCTTTGCTGGGTGCAGTATTCTGAGTTGATAATTACTTGACTTTAAGGCTTGGAATCCATCATGCCAGGCTCTTCTTATTTTCATGGTCTCAGCTGAGAAGTCTGTGGTTATTCTGACTGGTTTCCCTTTAATAAGTAATCAGTCCTTTCTCTCTGACAGTTTTTAGAATCCTTTCTTTGGTCTCTATCGATCCTGTGCAAATTAAAATGTGGTGGTAGGTTGTTCCATTCTAATCCAACCTGTTGGATGTCCTAAATGCCTTTTGTATCTGAATATGCCTTTCCTTTTGGATATTTAGGAAGTCTCTGCTAGGATTCTGTGAAATATGTTTCTTATCCCCTTGACTATCTCCTCTTCCCCTTCCTGGATACCTGAATTTAAATTTAGTCTTTGACTCTTGTAATTCCTGAAGGCTACTTCTGTGTTTCTTGGATTTATTCTGTATAATAACCTCCTGTTGTTCAATTTGATCTACTCTGTCTTCCTGATCTCAGACTCTGTCTTCCACTTGTCTTTTTGGCCACAGAGGCTTTCCACTTTATGTTTAATTCTCTGTTTTGTTTGGTCATCTCTGGGGGCTTCTACCTCTTTTTTGAAGTCTTGTTTTAGGATTCCTAAGTATTTCTTTACATCACTAATTTGTTTGTATTTTCCTTAATCTCCTTTAACTGCTGGCTGCTTTTTCACTGGACTTGTTTACCATCTCTTGGACTTCATTTAGCTTCTTGTTTGTGATTTCCATGAATCTTTCCATTATTCTTTGGTTAACCTCATCATGCTCATGAATTGTTTTGTGGATAATTTCAAATTTTTCATTAATTAAATTTAGTGACAATGTTTTTAGTGCATCTTGTGAAGTATCTTCTAGGTCCCTATTTCCTGTTCTTTTGTCTAGTTGTCTGTGATTGTTGTATTTCCTTGGATTTGCATATTTCTAGTATTTCTGTGGTATGTTCTGTCCACTTGGAGACTCTTTTGCTTTTATCTTTTGGTAATCTGTGATCTTCCAAATATGCTGTTTCTTGTTTTCTTGGTTGACTAGGAAGCTGGTATTGTGTTCCTTTGTTGAGAGCTACTTATCTAGGTTTAGGACTTGTAGGGATTGTTGAGTGAAAATGCAAGGTTCAGTTGTGCTGTGGAATTGTAAGATTTTGGAACTGGTGTTGTGCTGGCCAGCAGAGTCTTGACGAGGGACCTCTGTGTCTGGATGTAGCAGTCTCAAACTCCTCTTCCTGATATTTTCTCCTGGTAGTGTGGTGTCTTTCTCCTCCTTTGTGCTGCACAGCAGCAGCAGAAGCCTCTCACTAGGGGGTCTGCACACCGATTTTGCCATCCTCACTAGTTTCCCTCCTTGTTCCCTCGGTTTGCTTAGTGTAGTGTGATTCTTCTGTATTAGAGTGGCGCCTTGTTTAAAGTTTAATTGGTGGTGGTCAGGTGTCCTTCTGGGTCTTCTTGTGCTGCCTAGGGTGGCATGTGCCATGGCTGCAGTAACTCAGCAGGGGTTCACATGCTGTCTCTGAAATCTTCACTGTTTTCTGCTTTTGTGTTTCCAAGGTGAGATTTCTTCTATATTAGAATGAGTCTCTTGCTGTTTAAAGTTTGATTGGTGTGGGCCTCTTGAGGTAAAGTGTAAATCTCTGTTTGGCCAGAGTTATCTAGAGAGTTTACCTGTGATGATGCAACCATCTTCCCAGAAGTCCTTGTCCCTTAGCTTTTTCATTCAAGACTCAGACTCTACCACTTGAGCCACAGTTCACTTCTGGCTTTTTGGTAGTTAATTGGAGCTAAAAATCTCACAGACATTAGTGCCCAGGCTGGCTTTAAACTGCAACCCTCAGATCTCAGCCTCCTGAGTAGGTAGATTTACAGGTATAAGCCACCAGTACCCAGGTTAGACCTTGAGTATTCAGTACATTTTTCCTCAATTATTGAGAGGATAACCATGAATTTGTTCAACTGTGTGAACTCTCAAATGGGTGCCAAAGTTAAAATTTATTAATGTATATGATTTCTGAATCATGATATGTGATGTGTATTTAGGAAACACTATGAGTAGAGAGGCATGGAAAGTGTAGATACTTGACCTTGTGTGGAATTAAGTCACTCATCATCTCATTTATTTACAAGACCCTTTTTTATAAGGGCTTGCCTTTATAGAGTGATTGTCATAGTAGTTTATATCTGCTGATTTATATTTGTGTGTGTGTGTGTGTGTGTGTGTGTGTGTGTGTGTGTGTGTGTGTGTGTGTGTGCATGCCATACCAAGTGCTTGAACTCAGGGCCTGGATACTATCCTTGAGCTTTTGTGCTTGAGTTACAGCTCCACATGAGCCACAGCTCCACTTTCAGCTTTTTGGTAGCTAGAGATGAATCTCATGGACTTTCCTGCACAGGCTGCATTTGAACCTTGGCCCTCAGATCTCAGTCTTCTGAGCAGCAAGGATTACAGGCACCAGTACCTGCTGCTGAATACTTTTAAGTGCTTAGACTTTACATGGCTTACTACTGTCTTTAGTTCTCACCATTAGCCGATACCATTCATGCATACAAAACTTGATGTTTCCACAGACCTCACTGAAAATCATCATGCCATAGTGGACAGAATCAGGCCATTGATGTCCTTAATACCTGAATTGGAAATCTGACTATATAACTTTGAGCAAATTTTTCTTTATGTCCCTGTCTTGGGGATATAACTCAGAATCTGGGCACTGTCCCTGAGCTTTTATGCTTAAAGTGAGTACTCTACTATTTGAACCACAGTTTCATTG
Source organism: Dipodomys spectabilis (assembly GCF_019054845.1). Classification (NCBI taxonomy): domain Eukaryota; kingdom Metazoa; phylum Chordata; class Mammalia; order Rodentia; family Heteromyidae; genus Dipodomys; species Dipodomys spectabilis. Next base: position 3,832,065 of record NW_024870775.1, read on the forward strand.
CCAGATTTTTGGTGGTTAATTGGAGATAAGCATCTCATAGACTTTGGTGCCCAGCCTGGCTTCAAACTGCAATCCTCAGATCTCAGCCTCCTCACTAGCTAGGATTATAGGTGTGAACCACTGTGAGCGGCTTAAGTACATTTCTTAAAGAATTCTTAACCATAATTAATTATTCCCCCCCTCCATTTCCCCCAGTTTTCTTTTCTTTCCTGCTGATAGTCAGAGCCTTTGCAGTCTCTCTTAGCTTCTTTGTTCTAGTACTTGACCCATACCTCTACTTCTGATGTTTTGCTTGTTAATTGGAGATAAGGGTCTCATGGACTTTTCTGCCCTGGCTGACTTTGAACCTCATTCCTCCCATCTCAGCCTCCTGGATAGCTAGGATTACAGGTGTGAGCGACCAGTCCCTGGTAATCCTCATTTCTCAGATGTATAAATTTAATCTGAAAAGAGTTAGCCTTTTTCTCAAGATTGTACTGCTGGTCCATAAAAGGCCTGTACATTTTTCCACATGCCATGGGCTGCCAAGATGTTAGAGACGTCATAGATCTCAGAGGGTACCTGACATGCCATCTTTTAGATGTGGGAAAATTAGAGACCAGAGGGTTGAGGCTGCCCAGAGCAGGCATAATAAGAATCAGAGTTCCATTCCAGGCACCCACCTCCTTGGAGGCTGTGAGAAGGGAACATAAAGGAGAAAAATAACAGTTCACCCATATCTCCCCTTCATTTTTTCCATTTTCTGGCTTCAGAACATAAGTCAGGATAAGATCTGGATTAAATCCATTCTCCTAGTTTCCAATATATCACATTTCTGCAAGATTTATGGATGTTTTCTCATGGGCTGAAAAAGAATGTTGTGATTTATCAGGTTGTGTTTACATTTTTCTCTTATCTCAGGCAGCATCATTTTGGTCTTTAACTCCTTGGCACGCTCTGCTGGGATAAACTTTTGCAGTTCTACTCTTTCCATTGTCCACATGATCAGCCCTTCAGCCTTTTCTGTACCTCCACATTTTGCGTTGTTCTCAGTTGCATGATTTGGGCCAGATGTGTGAAATTCTCCTGCTCGGTTGGTAGTGAGACCATCTCCTGTATTCTTGTGCATACTGAAGATCAACATTTGTGATCTTTCTCCCTTGATTTTTTTTTTTTTTATTCTAGTAATGGGACATGAACTCAGAGCCTGGGTGCTGTTCCTTAACTTTTTCTCTCAAGGCTGGTGCTTTACCACTTGAACTACAGCTTCACTTCTGTTTGGTTAATTATAGAGATAATAGTTCACATGGGCTTTTATGCCCTGACTGGCTTTGAACTGAGATCCTCAAATCTCAGCTTCCTGAGTAGTTAGAGTTATAGGCATGTACTACCAGCACCTGGCATCTTTCCCTTGATAAAAAAAAATACTTTATTCTCCAGCCTCTCAATCCAGAACTCATAGTTTATCTTTTCTCTCCTAATAGCAAATACTTTACTACTACGAGTTAGTAGATGTTTAGAGGAACTCTTGCTTTTGGTCCTTAAGAATGCAAAAAACATTTTTTTCCTCTGAATCCCCAAACTGTGCTATGCGGAATTTCCTTAAAAAAAAAAAAAAAAAAGAACAAAGAGCAGTTGCAACTGCCAGTTCCTCAGCTCCTAAATGGTAACCAGACACGGACTCCAATCCCCTGGCCCCGTGGATGCCCTCCCCTTTCCCTGTTCCTCTTGAGGTTCATTATTTTCTCCAAATTAAAACGTTCTGGTTGGAATGAGGGAGTATAAAGAGACAGGGCAGCGGGGAGCTCCGGTTGTTCTGAGGGATTATATCTCAGGGAACCCTTCCTTGCCAGTCTCTGAGATGATTAATCGTCCAAAAGGAGCACGGCTTTGTAATTTGAGGAGATCTGTTTTGAAAGGAAGTCTACTCTTGTTACCGTGACAGTAGAGTTTTTAAGATGATTTCTTAGAATATTTGAGACTTATAAGGGTTTTGGCTGTGTGTAAATATAAAGCTTCCAGTTGTTCATTTGTTCATTCATTTAGTCATCCATGCTGCAAATATTGATTACATAGTGATCGGACACCAGGAACTATACAAGATTCAGAACTTTAAGCTCTAGAGCAAGCAAAGTTATACTGGCACCTGAGCTCTTAGATATTACCATAAAATGGGATGATAGTCAGTAAATAGAAGAATAAGCCAAATGCATATAGAGATAAGTGCATGGAAGAGGAGGAGAATTGTCCTTTAAGAGTGTGGATGTGGGGCACATGTCCATACAGGCTTTTCTTCAAGCAAGATATTCATGAAGCCAGACATGAAGGATAAGTTTGTTGGGTGGCATGTGTTTTGGGTGTGCTTTGAAAAATGTAATTATTTTTAAATAGTGGTACAAAAGGTTTCAATCTGATATAGCAATGTATGATTATAAGGCATGTTGATCAATGTCACTCTTTTTACCATTCTCCCCCATCTCTATAACCCCACCCATGCAAGCTCCATGATCCCATTTTCATATATGTACATTACATATTATAACTACATTCATCCACCCTTCCTCTCTTCATTTACCCCATCTTCCCTTGCCTTCCCCTAGCCTCCAGCAACACATGTTTCAGCTTCCTGGTAATTATTTTGGATATAAATTTACTTATTCATTTATTTTGTGCCAGTACTGGGGCTTGAATTCAGGGCCTTGGTACTGTCCTTTAGTTTTTCTCCCTGGGTTGGTTTTGAACCATGATCTGCAGATCTCAGCATCCTTTGTAGCTAGGAACAGGCATTAGCCACTGGCACCCAACTTGGGCATGCTTTAGATTGAGTGTGTTTCTTCTCCAGAGAGCGGGAATGGTGTATAGCTTGATTTCATATGGGGAATTAGCATGTGCATGAGTTGAAATGAAAGGAGGCAGGGTTTCTGACTTTAAGGAGAATGGAGTAATGGGATAGGTGGAGCCCAGTGACAAGCAGGCTATCGAGTCAGTGATGAGTGGTATACTGGGAAGTGATACAATACAATTTGCATTTTGAAACAACCCCTTTTCTTTCAATGCAGACAGGAAAATTTCAGAAGGCCACAGTGGGTTGATTCTATCATTCAATCATTCATTCATCTATTCAATCAACAAGTGTTTATTGGACTCCAAGCTTAGGCTTTGGCCTTTTCTCTAGTAGAGAGAGAGAGAGAGAGAGAGAGAGAGAGAGAGAGAGAGAGAGAGAGAGAGAGAGAGAGAGAGAGAGAGAGAGAGAGATGCTATCCTCTTAAAGCTCATAGCTCAGTAGATGAAGACAGATGGCAGAAAAAACATAGATGAAGAGAAATGCCAATTTCCATGGCAGTATATATGATTAAAAATATTTACTTCCATGATTGCAATCATGGATGGAAGCAATGACTCCCATTTCAGTTTCAGGGAAGTCCTCTCTGAGGAGGTGAGTTTCCTTCCTAGAGACAGCATTTCCTTCTCCTGTGTCTTGCTAGAGCAGAGCTGATCACATTGCAAGCTCTTTATGGGCTGATCCTCAGATGTGCTGACTCTGCAAATGGACCCTTTAGCCTTCAATTTTCCTTGGCTTCTGGGCTGTCCTAATGCATTTGAGCATGAAGAACTTTCAAGAACATCTGACTTAACTCCTTTATTTCATAGGTCTCAGGACAGACACCTGGCAGTGCACTGTGCCATTGTTTGGAGGCAGAGCAGTCAATCTATTCTAGTATCATACCCAGGTTGTCTCAACCTTGGCCAGAACTTTCTGCCCTTTCTTCTCACTTTCCATGTAGTCCTTCTGGCTTTGCTCTTAAAGCTTTTTTAGCTCCTTTCTTAAATGTTTTTCACCTCTGAGCGTGTAAGAGACTCCAAGTACCTGAAGAAAATGATTAAAGATCTTTCTTTCTCTTTTTCTCTATCTCATTCTTTCTTTCTCTCTCTCTTTCTTTCTCCCTCTTTCTCTTTTCTTTCTGGCATCTCATAATGCAAGAAATCTTGGACAGCAACCAATTTAATTTAGACTCCAGAAAGTGCCACTTTTTTCTTCACTTGGCTTATATTAATGATATTTTTTTAAATGGCCTGGAGCTCTGAAGCATATTTAAGACCATGAAATAGCATTAAAAAGCTTTTGCCATTTATAAAATTTCATGGAATGTAAAGCTCAGAAAGAAAGAAGAAAAAAGTTGGTTTCTTCTTGATTTTCCTAAGATTTCAAAATCAACAAGACACTTTAAAAATATTTGTTAAAATATTTTTTCCTTTAATTGAGACTTGTTGCTTAAGGTTTAATCTAAAATATAGTTTCTATGGTTGCATTGAAAATTCCTTTGGAAGCCACGGCATAATTGAGCTGGTTATAATAAGAGGTCTTTTGTATTAGTTCTTTTAGAAGATGCCCTATTCCCTACCCCTAATCAATTTTTTTTCACATGCCAGCATTTGGGCTTGAACTGATGGCTCAAGGTTGGCATTCTACCAGTTGAGCCACATATCTACTTCAAGCTTTTTACTGGTTAATTGAAAATAAGAGTCTCATTGATCTATCTGCCTGGGATGGCTTTGAACCTTGATCTTCAGATTTCAATTTATTCTGTAGATAGAATTACAGATATGAACCACCAGTGCCAGACTTCTACACTCCTCCTTTTCCTGTCAGAAAAAAATTCCAAAGCATCTGAATCCATTAAGGTAAATCCACAATGTATTGAAAAATTGGTCATAATTTTTATCCTAGTGGGAAAATTTTATCGAAGAATTTCTGATAAGGCCAACGGCTAAAGAAGTTTCTTTTCTTTTCAAATGAGGTCGATGCTTTATTAACTCTAGTTTCAGAGAAAGAAATTAAAGCCCCCAAAATTAACTAACAAGCTCAAGCTTAAACAAATAAGCTTGTGTCATTATGCGTGTCAAATGTTGGAAAGACTTTTTGTGTGGCATTTCAGCTTAGATGAGAACGGAGAAGTTCAGTGCCAGGCTAGTTTTATTGGGTGCTTACCTTGGAGCTGGGAAATTCAGGTTTGAGTATCCTTCTGGGGCTTACTTATGTACTGATTATAAGATCATTAGTCAGATATGTCATAGGAGTTACTGTGTTGAGTTTGTACCTGGCTTCACAGCCACTGTTGCAAAAAGCTGGGGGTCCTGAGGGCCTCATCCAGCTAACCTAATGAGTTTTCTGAAGCTGCTGTAACAACTAAAATAGCTTCAAACAACAGAAGTTTATTGTCTCACAGTTTTGGAGTACAGAAGTCCAAACAGTTTGATTGAAGTGAAATCAAGTGTTGGAAAGACATCGGTCCTTCCAAAGGTTTTATAGGAGAATCTGTTCCTTGGCTCTTTCAGCTTTCAGTGACTGCCAACAGTTTGATACATGGTCCTACCTCTACCTCTTTGGTGGTTCTATTGCCTTCTTTTTCTCTGTTAGTGTCAAATTTCTTTTGATTTCTTCTTAAAATGGTACGTACACTTGCACTTAGGACTTGTTCAAGTATTCCAGGATGACTTCCCCACATGTAATCTTTAATATGAAAGCATTTCCAAACAATGTGGACCTTCTTATATGGAAACTCAGATTCTTAGACTCAAGGTCTGCTGTAGGTAGGCCCTGCTATCCTTAAGGGTAACATTTAGCCTATCATGAATCTGGCTCCATGATGTTGGTATGATATTTTTATGGAGAACAAAAGAAAAGTCTTCAGACAAGAGATGAGCCCAAGAGTGCCTTCTTGGTCTCCAGAGCTGAAGTGAAATGTCATAATCAGTGTCTGGCAGAACAAAAGACTGAGGGAAAAAGCTTAAGCAATGCAAAGCTCCAGAATGACCACAATGGAATGATTACTTCTAAGCTTGTTTATGAGAGGAAAGAAAGCTGCCATGTTGGGGAGCCTCGGGTGGTTTTTATATCCTGGAAGTTATGTAGAAATAGTGCAAGAGGAATGTGCTACTCAGGAATGTAAAATGATTTCTTGCTCAAACAGACCACAAGGCATGAGTAATTAAAAAAACAATCTTCCCAAACAGTGGCAATGTGAAATGCTCTTCAAAGGGTTATGAATGTGGCCACTTGGGGACAAAGTCCTATCCTTGTGACTTTCTTGTTGATTTTAACCCCTTGGAGACTGGTTGTTGGTGACACACAATGCAGCTGGAGCATTCAGCAGTGATAAGCGAACATTTCAGTGAAAAGGATCTCCCAGATCTTGTTCACAAGTGTGAAATGAAGGAAAACCAATTTGCATAGTCATATCCACCCACTTACTATAGATGAAGAAACCTAAGACAAAGCTCAAAAAATAAAAAAACAGGGGCTGGGAAGGTGGCTCAGTGGTAGAGTGCTTGCCTCACATGCATGAGGCCCTGGGTTCAATTCCTCAGCACTACATAAGCAGAAAAAGCCGGAAAGTGGCGCTGTGGCTCAAGTGGTAGATCACTAGCCTTGAGCTGAATTGCTGAGGGACAGCGCCCAGGCCCAGAGTTCAGGCCCCACGACAGACAAAAAAAATAAATAAATAAAATAAATAAATAAATAAATTTAAAAGCATTAGCCATCAGATGATGGTGGTTCATGCCTGTAAACCTAGCTATGTAGGAAGATGAGATCTGAGGATCTCAGTTTGATGTCATCCCTAGCAAGAGAGTTAGACTCCTCTCCAATTAACCACCAAAAAGCTGGAAGTAGAGTTATGAATCAAGTGGTAGAATACCAGCTTTGTGCAAAAAATAAAGCCCAGGTACAGGACCTAACCTAGGCCCTGAGCTCAAGCCCCAGGACTGACAAACAAACAAACAAATAAATAAATGCATTAGCCAAAATAGATTTTCTCCTGTCAATCTCAAGAGCACCTAAAGAGGTGGGCAGTCCTAAAGAAGCTTCCAGATGATCAAAGTCATTCACTTCTAATAGTTGAGAAATGGCTGGGAAATTTTGTATTGAGATTTCCCCAATTCAGATTGCTAGTCCTTCTGAATCTCCCCTTGGCTTTAGTGCTTGTTTTATTAGGCTGGAAACAACAACAACAACAACAACACACACACACACACACACACACACAGACTTTTCTGTCTTGGCCTGGCTTCAAACAGTGATCCTTAGATCTCACTTATGAGAATAGGTAGGATTACAGGCATGAGCCATTGGTGCCTGGTGCCATGAACAGATTCTTAACCCATCCTTGTGTATTTAACACAGTCCTAAGCAGCCAGTGTTAGAAAATAGAAGAGTCCAAATGTAGGTTTCTCATGTGTTCCATGTTTGACAAAGCCCTTGGCATGTCTGGTTGTAAGGCTGTGTGGTGGGGCAAGCTATTTGGTTAAACTTTTTGAGCATTCCAATCATAAGATTTTTTTTTTCCTCTTGGCCAAAGGCAAGTCTGTTTAAGAACTTTATTCCTGGACATAACACAGCAAACTTCATGGGAATCAGCGCCCTGTCAGGGACCATTTCAGACAAGATCACTCTCAATGGCCTGGTGGTTTTGACCTTTCTCTCCGGGGGCTATTCTGTCACATAAGGTCCTTTTTAACGCTGCTCCTTTATTTCCCATGCAACAATGTAAAGAGGGGGCTGTTTAAGGTGTGGTTCGATCCTGAAAGCTCTGCTCTCATACATAATCACTGCTGCTGTTGTGGTGGTAGGCTGGCTGTTTCCTAGTAAGGTCAGCCAACTCTTGTGTGTGTTGTCACTGTTTCACCATGCAACATCTGCCACCAAATGAAGCAGCAACCACTTGACCTTGAACTATGCAACTCCTACAACAGTGAACCTAATAAACTTTAATTAGTTTTTTTTTCTGCCAGTACTGGGTTCTGGCTTGTTTTTTTTTTTTGTTTGTTTGTTTGTTTGTTTTTGGTCAGTTGTGGGCTTGAATTCAAGGCCTGGGTGCTGTCTTTGAGTTCTTTTTGATCAAGGCTAGTGTTGTACCACTTAGAGCCACAGCTCCTCTTCTGTTTTGTTTTTTTTTTTTGGGTCCGGTAGTGGGGCCTGAACTCTGGGCCTGGGCGCTGTCCCTCAGCTCTTCAGCTCAAGGCTAGCGCTCTACCACTTGAGCCACAGCACCACTTCCGGCTTTTTTCTTTTTGCTTATGTGGTGCTGAGGAATCGAACCCAGGGCCTCGAGCATGCAACGCAAGCGCTCTACCACTGAGCCACCTTCCCAGCCCTCCTCTTCTGTTTTTCTGGTAGTTTTTTGGAGATAAGAGTCTTACAGACTTTTCCTGCCCAGGCTGGCTTTGAACCATGATCCTTAGACCTCAGCCACCTGAGTAGCTAAGATTACAGGCTTATTTTTTTGAGATATAATTTTTATTGTTAGTATAAAGGTGATATACAGAAGGATTACAGTTACATAAGTCAGGCAATGAGTACATTTATTTTTGGACAATGTCACCCATTCCTATGCTCTCTCCCAGTTTTTCCCTCCCAACCTCACCCATGTCATATAGTTCACTTTCAACATAGTGTCTAGTAAGTAGCACCACTGTGTTTGTTCACCTTTTGTCCCTCCATTTCTGTGCGCTCTCTTACCCTCCCAAAGACAGATAAATGAACAGACGAGACAAAAAAGAAAAGAAAAATGGCAACAAAGAAAAAAAACCTCTTGTTTCAATTTCCTGGAGTTCATTTTGATAAACATTACTTTATATAATCAGATGCACATAGGCATTGTGCCTTTGTATTTGTCTCCTTTGTGTTCTTGGGCAAAAAGCTAATAGCTGCTCTATGTATTTACTCTTTGGCAATTGTCTCTTAATTATTTTAACTTGTGTTCATGCTGTCCACGTTGAAAAACTTGATTCTAAACTTGGTTCTGACTCCTTCCCTCTGCAAGGAGGCGGATGTATAGCCAAGTGTCTGGCCCCCACCTTCAGTTGGCTCATACTCTTCATCCCCTGGAAGACTTAGTCTTTGCTATTTCCGAGAACAGTTGGCCACATAACTTTGTCCCACGTTTATTGGCTTGTGTAATGGTAGGGTATGTTGTAACATGAGCCACGATTTGTCAGTAGTGCTTTTCAGTTCATGTGTTGAAACTATCATTTAAACAACCAGAACAACACCAGCATCAAAACAAGACAAATGTTTGCAAACAAGTTATCCAAATGACCATTGTTACTCTATTTTCTCCAGATCCTCGATTTTGACATATGACATCCCTCATTTCCTGATGTAGTTTGAAAGTGAAGAAACAAGGTGACATCGCATTGACAGAAGCTGTCCCCAGACTGCCATAGCCTGTAAGAATCCCTCAAGGATAAGGGTTGTCTGAGTGACACACTATATATAGGTGCTCTGAGACTTGGACTCAGGGCCTTGTGTTCTTGCTCAGCCTTTTCATACCACGCTGGTGATCTAGCACTTGAGCCACAATTGCACTTCCAGCTTTTTGCTAAGTAATTGAAGATAAGAGTCTCTGGGGCTGGGTGCTGGTGGCTCAAGCCTATAATCCTAGCTACTTAGGAGGCTGAGATCTGAGGATTATGGTTTGAAACCAGGGTGGGCAAGGAAAATATGAGACCCTTATCTACAATTAACCATCTGTGGCTTAAAGTGATAGCGCTCTAGCCTTGAGTGCCAAAAGCTCAGGAACAGTGCCCAGGCTGTGAGTTCAAACCTCAAGACCAACCAAAAAAAAAAAAAAAGAATCTTTCGGCTTTGTCTGCCTGAGCTGGCTTTGAATCTTGATCCTCTAAGTCTCAGACTCCTGACTAGCTAGGGTTATAGGCATGGGGTACCAGTGTCTGGCATTACTCTATATCAGAAAGATGTGATGTCTAAAATCAGAAGATATTTATTTATTGTTGAGTCACTGCCTATGCCAAGTTATCTTTTGTCCATCCACATGCTCCTAAGAATCTTTAGAGAATGATTTCCCAGAAGACTGGGTCTTACTTCAGGTATTTGGAATTGTTTCTTGTGACCAACTCTGTTTCTTCTCTTACAAAGTTTTCAATGTTTTTGTTCATTATTCTTCTAAGATGTTCAGAACTATCCATTCCTGTGGTCTGATTCAGAATACAGGAAGTGTGGGTAAATACTATCAAAAGTTCCTTGAAGCTGGGCATTGGTGGCACACGCCAATAGTCCTAGCTACTCAGGAGGCTGAGATCTGAGGTGGTAATAAGAAACCAGATCATCCCATTACATGACTTTGCTTTATGTTGTCCTAAGTGAACACATACAGGGTTTGTAAAAATATGTACGTGAAAAACCAAGGGAGACTTTATTTATTTATTGCTTAAATTTTGCCTTTAATTTTTTAGTTGTTGTAATAAGTTGAAAGATAATTCCCAGGCTGTACAATTTGCCCATTTAAAATACATAATTCAATAGTTTTAATTTAGTCACAGAATTGTCAACCATTTTTCAGGAGCTTATTGCCTTTCCATTCTGTGTTTCCCCTCTAGAATATTCTTTCTTGCAGTATTGACTTGCTGCCTTGTTTTCAGATAGTTGGTTAAGCATCACAGCTAAGACAGTGAGCCCTGATTCTATCTATGTAGTACCTCCTGCATTTGGCTAGTCCTGTGCCTGCCTGCCTGCCTGCCTCCCTCCCTCCTTCTTTCCCTCCCCTCCCTCCCTTCTTTTCTCTACATTTCGATTCCTTGAGCCCTTGGGGGTTGGGTAGTAGGTAGAGCCATTAACCAGATGGAGCTGGTCATACTAATTGGTTACTGGTTCTCTATTTCCCATTGATGATCCCTGGCCCAGCCTAGGGACACAGTTGCCTCCACCGTTCCCATACATGTGATGGCTGGGGATTCTGGGAATCTGAGTTGTAACTTTGTATGACTCCAATAAATTTCATTCCCTTTTTAAATACCTAAACATGAGATGCAGGGCATGGGGCTCTAGCTCTGACACTCTGGTGGAATGCTGCTGGAATTTTCTGGTCAGGTGCAAGGTAGCACTCCGTCTTGAGTAGATTCTATCTTCTGGCTACCTTAGCAACATGTTGTTGCATTTTTCTTTCCCTTCTTTTCTACTCCCAACACATACTCTTTTGTAGGATGGAATTTTTTAATCCCCACGATCTTAGACCCACTAGAAGGAAGAAAAGACAAAATAAAAAATTGTGCTTTGGGTGTGCTGTTAGAGCTGGAGCTAAATTTGAGTAAAGGCTTTGTCTGTGAGTTTACAAACATACAATTAAGGTTCTTACAGTTATCTAAATCCACTTTCTTGCCTTATAATTTTATGGTTACAGGCATTACAGTTGTTTTTAGATTTTCATTATAACTGCTGAAGCCACAGACGGAACTAAATAGTGTTTGTTTATTTGTGTAACAAATTATGCCCCTTGGCTAACTTCACTGTGTAATTTGCATTGGGTGTACATTTTGAAAAAAGAAATCATTGATTCCAGGGTCTTCTCTTCCTTCTCTGTCTTCTTTTCACAACAGCTCTGGTTATTAACTGTGAAAATTGAGAGCTAAATTGAATATTGGGGATCCAGTTTCTGTGCACATGACCTGCATTCCTTCAGATAGACTAGTCTGACTTCAAATTCCACCTCCCACATCATAGCTGGGGAAACTTGAGGAAGTCAACTTACTTCACAACTTACACATTTGAATTCTTACAAAATGGTCCCTTTTACTGATTACTGCACAATCACAGAACTTCAGCAGAGTGGGAATCATGTAAAGAAATCAGAACTTTGCTAACAGAAATGAAGATTTCATTACAAATGAAAAGTATTTGTACTTCTAAGATGATAAGTTTTGTAATTATTTCATTTTCCTTCTTTAAGAGTTTTTAATTATACTGAAATACACATAAGACTCACTGTTCTAAGCGTTTTCTTTTTGTGCTAGTTCTGAGGGGTTCAACTCAAGGCCTTAAGTTCTTGCTTGGGTTTTTCTACTCAACTTTGGTGCTCTACCACTTGAGACACACCTCCCTTCTGGCTTGTGCTGGGTAAATGGAGATCAGAGTTTCACAGACTTATTTGCCGAGGATGGCTTCTAATCACAGTCCTCACATCTCAGCCTCTTGAGGAGCTAGAATTACAGATGTGAGTCACAGACACCTGGCTTATCCTAAGCATTCATTTTTAAGTACATAGTGCAGTGGAAACAAATATGTCAACATTGTTATGCTACCATCCCTACTATCCATCTCCAGAATTGTTTTCATCTGGTAAAGTGGAAACTCTTACCTATGAAACAATTCCTTCTTCCCTACCTTCCTTTCCCCTTAGGTTCTTGGTAAGCACTGCTTTGCTTTCTGCCTCTAAGACTTTAACAATTTTAGGTACTTCATATAGAATTTGTCTTTTTTTTTTTTTTTTGGTGATCTGGCTAATTTTACCTAGCACTTTACCACTTAAGCCACATCTCTACTTTTGACTTTTTGGTGATTAATTGGAGATAAAAAATCTCATGGACTTTCCGGTCTGGGCTGGCTTCAAACTGAGGTCCTCAGATCTCACCTCTTGGGTAGCTAGGATTACAGACGTGAGTCACCAGTGCATAGCCATCCCACATTTTTTGATCCATTCAGCTGCTGTTAGACAGCTGAGTTATTTCTTTTGAACCTACAACCATTTCATTGAAACTCTATTTTTCATTGTTTTAGATAAAATATCCATAAATAATATGGCTGTATTATAAGACAAGTGAGTTTTTAATTGTTTAAAGAGTGGCCAAAGTGTTTTCCACAGTGCTTGTAAAATTTCATGGTCCCATCAACAGTGTATTATGGCTTTCCCCATAGCCTCACTGAATTTTTTTCTATTAGTAGTTTTACTACTAGGGGCTTCAATTCAACATACCAATGTAGGAGTATAATACATCTTGATTAATGTCACACTTCCATCATTTTTCCCCATCTGTCCTAATCCCACGATTCCCCTCAATTACCTGGCTCCATTTTCACACATGTACATTGAGTATATCCTCGCCACTCCTAATGGTTGTGAGGTGGCATATCATTGTAGCTTTGGCTTTCCTTTCGCTAATCTTTAGTGATAGTAAGCACCTTTTCACTGGCCATTTGTATATATTCTTTGGAGAAATGTCTATTCAATGTCTTTGCCTTTCTTTTTTTAAAAGCAGTTGTTGAGTTTAGGAGTTCTTTACATGTTCTGAATATTGATCTCTTGTCAGACATATGAATTATAAATATTTTCTCTCATCCTCTTTGGGTTCTTATTCACATTTAGTTTCAGCTTCAAAGCATACATTATATAAATTACAGCTACTTTTTGTGAAATTAGAATAGCTTCCTGTGTTTAGTTGAGTTCACATAATATACAGTATGAACTCTCATTGCAAATTGTGAAATATCATGTGAATGTGTACTGTGGTGATTGGATGATGATAGGTAATGATAGGTAATGGGTGTTTCCTTACATTGAGTTAATTTATTTTCTAAGATAATGCCCTTTATCTGCATATATAACAATTTATATCTTAAAATCAATTTATTTTCACCTGTCCATTATATATATTATATAAGCAATGGACCACTGTCACAGTGGAGAACCACACAGAGTTCCAGGTAACAAAATTAGGAAAACTCATAAGAGTATGTCATTTTTTTCTGCTCCTTTTCAGTAAGCAGCATTTTTTGTGGTTTTGTTTTTTTGGCCAGTCGTGGGGCTTGAACTCTGGGCCAGGGGGTTATCTCTCAGCTCTTCATCAAGGCTAGCGCTCTACCACTTGAGCCACAGCACCACTTCTGGTTTTTGGATGGTTTATTGGAGATAAGAGTCTCACAGACTTTCCTGTCTGGGCTGGCTTTGGACTGTGATCCTCAGATCTCAGCCTCCTGAGTAGCTAGGATTACACATGTGACCCACCAGTACCCAGCATCAGCAATTATTTTTTGTTGGGATCATGTCTGTGGCCATCCAGAGATTATGTCCACAGAAAATTTTATCCACAGATAAAACAAAAGGTTATAAAACCACCTAGTTTGAAAGAGTTTGCTGAGTCAAACACAACTTAGGAAGTGATAAAGCTGAGTTTATTGAAAATAAATGGAAAATATATGTTGTATTTAAATAATTTCAGGTGTGTAGGAACTTGTGTGGGATTGTTTTAGTTCAAAACAACACTGGTATTCTAGAGAAATCATCAGTTCCTTATAGTCAGCAGAATCTTTTCTGAATTCCTACTGAGATCAAATAATCACAAATGTATATAACTAAAAAGTAATGCAGTCTGAGTGCAATGGCTCATGCTTGTATCCCCAGTCTCTTGGGAGGCAGAGATCAGGAGGATTGTGTTTCTAGGGCTGCCTGGGCGAAAAAATTAAGCAAGACCCCACTATAACAAATAAGATTGCCTCAGGTAGTATTGAATGTGGTAGGATTACATTCCTGTAATCCAAGCTATGAGGGAGGAATAGACATAAGGATCATAGTCCGAGGCCAGTGTAGGCAAAAAGCATTAGACCCTATCTGAAAATTGACCTAAAACGAAAAGGACTAGAACCATGGATCAAGTGGTACCTGCCTACCAAATGCAAAGCTCTGAGTTCAAACCTCAATACTATCATTACCACCACCACCAAGAACAAGGAAAGAATCATGCAATTATTCATATTTAGAGTTATTTTATAGTTAATTATAGTTCGTGTAAGCTTGAGGACAACTCATACCCTAGAGAGGTTGTCTCTGCTAAAAAATGAGAGGATTGACCTTGGCAATGACTCACCTCCCAGCTTGGAGGTCTTTATTTTCCCACATGGGTCATCTTTCCAGGAAGCTGGATAAATAGATTACTGATAACTTTTATTTTTATTATGTCTGCTCTGAGCCTTAGAAATGAGAGGATTTGCCCCAACAACAAATCTTCAAAGAAACAACTGCCCAATAAATAAGTGGGCTAAAGACTTAAAGAGAAACTTCTCTGAAGAGGAAAGAAGGATGGCCAATAGACACATGAAGAAATGCTCAACCTCCCTAGCCATGAAAGAAATGCAAATCAAAACAACATTGAGATACCACCTCACCCCAGTTAGAATGGCTATAATCAAGAACTCTAATAACAACAGATGCTGGAGGGGATGTGGACAGAAGGGAACCTTACTTCATTGTTAGTGGGAGTGTAAACTTGTTCAACCACTTTGGAAAGCAGTATGGAGGTTCCTCAAAAGACTCCACATAGAGCTCCCCTATAACCCCAGCAATCCCACTTTTGGGCATTTACCCAAATGTTCACAAAGAAGACCACACTAAAGCTACCAGCATGACTATGTTTATTGCAGCTCTATTTATCATAACTAAGATATGGAACCAATCCAGATGCCCCTCAGTAGATGAATGGATCAAGAAAATGTGGTATATATACACAATGGAATTCTATGCCTCCATCAGAAAGAATGACATTGCCCCATTTGTTAGGAAATGGAAAGGCTTGGAAAAAATTATATTAAGTGAAGTAAGCCAGGAACAAAGAAATATAGGTCCCATGGTTTCCCTTATTTGCAATAACTAGTATATGTCTGAGTCAAGCAGAAAAGGTCAGATAAATTGATGTTAGGGAATTGAACCCTAAGATATGTATTCAAATGTTTTTTTCTTTCATGTGATTGTTTCTAACACATTTATAAGATTATTTCTTTGTTGCTTTGTATGTCCCTCCCACCACGGTATTACCCCTGCTTTCACTGTATTTGATGTTGGTATAATTTGTGGGGGGGGAAGGGGAAAAACAAATCTTTAAATAAGGATACAGGTGGACCCATTGCAACAATGAAATGTACAAGTCATTATGTTGAAAATGAACTTTACAATTTTGGTGGGAGGGGGAGGAGGTTTGGATGGAGGGGGGCGGGGAGAGGATGGGAAGGGATGGGAAGGAGAAACAAAGGAGGAGGCTACAATGCTTGATAAGAAATGTACTCATTATCTTGCCCAGGTAATTGTAATCCCTCTGTACAGTATATTCACAATAATAAAAAAAAGAAATGAGAGGATTTAGAAGTCTTTTATGATTGGCTAGGGTGGTTTACATAGAATCTTTAACATACAAATCATTAATTCCTTTATGCACTAGATAAAAGTATCCTTCCTTCTTGCCCTCCGCCCTCCTCACTCCCTCCTTCCTTTTCTTCCTTTCTTTCTTCCAGACACTTTTTGGTGTCTCCTGCCACATGTCAGGAACTTTTCTAAATGCTGAGAATTAGGCAGCCACTCTCCCCCACCTAATGGTGCTGTAGAGTGGCTACTGCCCTGCATTGCTTTGGAACTAAGGCTTCCAGCTAAAATTAGGATAGACCCTGCAGACTGCCAAGACTTGGACAGCCTCAATGAGAGATACTGGGTGTACATAAGTTACTTAAAAAGTGAATAAGGTAAGCTGAGTGCTGGTAATCCTAGCTACTCACAAGGCTGAGATCTGAGAATTGTGGTTTGAAACCAGCTCTGTTAGGCAAGTTGGAGAGACTGTAATATTCAATTAACCACCAGAAAACCAGAAGTGGCACTGTGGCTCAAAGTGGTAGAGTGCTAGCCTTGAGCAAAAAAGCTCAGGGACAGCGCCCAAGCCTTAGTTCAAGCCCCATGATCAAAACAACAACAACCAAAACCCAACAACAAGCAGTGAATAAGGTAATTTCTAGTAGACACAAGCATTTTGTAGGAAATCCTCACAAAGTTTGTAATGGGGAGCATTTTCGGACTGAGTTGGTGTGGGTGATCTTAGAAGAGGTGTGAGAGGAGGATCACAGCGTATACTGTGATAAGATGGATAAGGTGGACAGAGGCCTGAGCCAGTGGGTGACCAGCAGATCCAGGG
Source organism: Dipodomys spectabilis (assembly GCF_019054845.1). Classification (NCBI taxonomy): domain Eukaryota; kingdom Metazoa; phylum Chordata; class Mammalia; order Rodentia; family Heteromyidae; genus Dipodomys; species Dipodomys spectabilis. Next base: position 3,848,784 of record NW_024870775.1, read on the forward strand.
TTCCTGAATGGAACAGATCTAGACTTATTTGAAAAACAGGACAAATCCAGCAAGATGGAATGTTGTGGAGAGATGGTGAGTGGGAGGGAGGTGAAGGTGTTGCGAATGTTGCGAATGTCAGTAAGGGACCTGAGTCACAGCTGCAGCAGCTAAAGTTGCATCTGGCTCCTTGCTGACATCACCACATCCATCTTCTTAGTTACCACTTTAGCAGTCAGGATGGTGGGGCATAGAGACTTAAACAGAAGACGTGCTGGAAGTAACCCAGCTCACCGATGGTTCAGTCAAGACATCCTGATGGACAGACAGGTACAGAGCCTTCGCTTGTCACCTCTAACTGTGCCAACCCCTGGTCACTGTGAATGAACTTTCTTCCTGTCTTTCCAAACTCTCTGCCCCTACCAGTCACAGGGGCCAAAGGCAGCTTGGCTCTGTCATTTGGATGCCCCTCCCCCAAACAGGGCCAGTTGTTGCCAAGGGATTTGCTCTAGCACTGAATGGGGGACAGTTAAGGGATGGTTTAGAAATACTCACTGTGTATAATCAGGTTATTTCACTGCAAAAACCTTTTGTTTCTCCCTCTCATCTCCCTCCCTCCATCTCCCTCCCTACCTCCCTCCCTCCTTTCCCTCCCTTCCTCCCTCCCTCCCTCCCTTCCTTCCTTCCTTCTTTCCTTCCTTGGGTTTTATACAAGAAACTGTGTCTCTGTCTTCTTCTTTTTTTTTTTTTTGGTCAGTCATGGGGCTTGAACTTTGGGCTTGGGCGCTATCCCTGAGCTCTTCAGCTCAAGGCAAGTGTGGCTTGAGCCACAGCACCACATCTGGTTTTCTGGTGGTTAATTGGAGATAAGAATCTCACGGACTTTCCTGCCTGGGCTGGCTTTGAACCCTGATCCTCAGATCTCAGCCTCCTCAGTAGCTAGGATTACAGGTGTGAGCCACTGGTGCCGGGCTCTGTCTTCTTAAGTCACAAAGGCCAGAGATAATGGGGCACAGTGGGTCTGTGTTTTCAAAAGAAGATAGTATACACACACACACACACACACACACACACACGCACACGCACGCACACACACACACACACACACACACACACACAGTGAGAGCCACTACACAGAGTACTTGTACATCATGAAATACATTTAGAAAGATATGGAAATAGACAAAAAGTTCCCTCATCTACCATTCTTTTCCATGTGTTTGAGTTCTCCTTCAGGGGAACATGGGGATTTCTGTCTTTTTCTTTATTCTGTCTGCCATTATCCTTTCTTGTTGCATCCAGTGCCACCATGGGCTTCTGCAGGTTGGCTTTGCCCTGGTGACCTCTCTAGATGTACAGACAAGGACTGAGTCATTTTAGTTTGTTTCTAGCCCACTTAATAACAACCCTTTCCTGATAGGGAAAACATAATATCTTCTAATTAGTTAGAGCCAGAGGTAGAAAAGAAATACTATATGAAAAATTCAGACTGAAGGTTTTTGTTTTATTTTTTTCCAGTTCATGGTAGTTCATAGGCATACTCATAGGCTACTCAGAAGGTTGAGATCTGAGAATCATGGTTCAAACCCAGCCTGGGAAGAAAAGTCTGTGAGACTCTTACCCTCAATTAACCAGGAAAAAGTCAGAAGTGGAGGTGTGACTCAGTTAGTAGAACACCAGTCAAGTGACACTATGAGTTCAAGCCCTATATCTACACACAGACACAGACACAGACACAGACACAGACACACACACACACACACACACACACACAAAGTTCTTAATTATAATATTTATCTATAAGAGATTTGATGGATTATTTAGGCTTCAAAAATGGGCCCTAAGATACGTTTAAAAAAAATCCCCCCCCTCCCCCCCCGCCCCTGTTTTCACCACAAGTGCCGCATGGTTGTTTCTTACAGTAGAAACATGCAGGAAGTACATCCTATGGTCTGTCTTAAAGCTTTCTCTCCTTCCTGGGCCTTGTGGTTCATGCCTTTAATCCTACTTAGAGGCTACTTAGAAGGCTGGGATCTGAGGAGTGAAGTTTGAAGTCAGCCCTGGCAAGAAAGTTTGTGATACTCTTATCTCCAATTAACTACCAAAAAGCTTGAATCAGAGCTGTGGTTTAAGGGGTAGAGCACCAATTGTGAGTGAAAAAGTCCAGAGACAGTGTCCAGGCCCCGAGTTCAACCCCAAGACTAGTGCGGGTGCGTGCACCCTCCCCACCCCCCACACGGCTGTGCACATGCATATGTGCATGCACACACAAAACACTAAAAACCCCTTTCACACCTATTGATTTTGACATTAAAATGTTTCTTCTATGATTTTTTTTTGACTTTCACAAATCTACTAAGTATAAGTCCTGCCTAATTATAGCATGGCTCACATGTACTGAAGATTTATGTTACTAATTATAATGTTATTGATTAGTAATTGAAGATAGAGTCCGTGAAGAAAGAAAAGGAGAATCCAAGACTCGGGGTTTAGGGGGAAATATTCTACTTCAGTTTGATTTTTCTTAACAGCTTCACTGTGGCCTGTGTTTCTGTTTATGAAGAAGATGTAGAGTTATGGTTTCTCCTTCTGGAAGCATCTTTTCTTTCCTCCATGTTCCCTCTGTATACTCAAGCTAGTGTCTCAGTTACCCCTGGAGTGTTGGTATACAATTGAGAAGAGAGCTGATCTGCATTCTGTCTCTAAGGAAGTTACTTGACTTCTCTATAAAAATAGTATATTTGGGCTGGGAAGGTGGCTCAGTGGTAGAGCGCTTGCCTTGCATGCCTGAGGCCCTGGGTTCGATTCCTCAGCACCACATAAGCAAAAAGTAAAAAGCCGGAAGTGGCGCTGTGGCTCAAGTGGTAGAGTGCTAGCCTTGAGCTGAAGAGCTGAGGGACAGCGCCCAGGCCCAGAGTTCAGGCCCCACAACCGGACCCCCCCAAAAAAAAAATAAAAATAAAAATAGTATATTACTAGCCTCAGAGGGGTGTTAGAACTGTAGTAATTATGCATGTTGATGGCCTAGTATATATCCGGTGTGTTGCTCATGGCAGATTTTATTATAATTTTATTTATTATTACTGTTAGGTTTTTAAAAAGAGGTAGCCATGTAAGAACAGCACCAGCACTCACGTGGTATTCAGGTAAGGGGTAGGTTTATTCAGTAGACCTGCTGGGACCAGGCAAGGTTGGCACTCCACGTGGCTGGGAAAGGCCTGGGAATGAGAGAGAAAAGAACTAGAAAAGAGCAGAGAGCAGAGAGAGCTAGAAAAGAGCAGGGAGAGAGAGTTAGGTAGCAGAGAGAGAGCTAGAAAAGAGCAGGGAGAGAGAGCTAGGTAGCAGAGAGAGAGCTAGAATAGAGCAGTGAGAGAGCCTCTGGGCCTGGGCTAGGCCTTATCTAGGGTATGGGTGGAGAAAGGTGTGGCCACATCGAATTCAGATGTGACCTCAGCGGATGCAGATGTGACCTCTTCCAGGTGTGCCAGTTGCCTAGGTAACGCAGGTACTGGGTGGAGACTTTGCTGCGAGGAGGGTGGAGTCTGCTTGCCATCCAGGAGTGGACCTTACAATTACTATTTTAAAGATTCTATAAATATTTCAAAATTTGAATTTCTGATCCAAAGTCAAAAATAATGAAAATGGAGGAAACAAGGGCCTTGTGTTTGCAGTCTATTGAAGTTCCTCAGAAACACAACAACTGTCCTGCATTGGCTCTGTGTTGATCTGGTACCCAATTAGGCACTTAACAAAGTGTCCCTTAGCCAAAGGCCATACCCATTCTGGTATCTACTCAACACAAGGCAAATCCTGAAGTAGGTCTAAATGTCTGTAGTAAAAAGTGTAGAACTTGGGCAGAGAATACAGTCTCATTTACTAAATCACCTTAGGCTTGAGCTCAGGGCTTAGATGGTTTCCCTTAATTTTTTTATTCATGGTTGTTGCTGTACCTCTTTTTTTTATTTTTTTTAATTAAAAAAAATTTTTTTTGTGAACATACTGTACAGAGGGGTTACAATTACATGGGCAGGATAATGCGTACATTTCTTACCAAGCATTGTAGCCTCCTCCTTTGTTTACCCTTCCCATCCCTTCCCAGCCTCCCCCCCCAGCCCCCCACCCAATCCTCCCCCCCAACCAACATTGTAAAGCTCGTTTTCGACATGACAACTTGTACTTCTCGGTGCTATACCTCTTGAGCCACAGTTCCACTTCTGGCTTTTGAGTCTCACAGACTTTTTTTTCCCCAGAAGGCTTCTAACCATGATTTTCAGATCTTCAACCTCCTGAGTAGCTAGGATTATAGATGTGAGCTACTAGTACTCAGCCCATTTCAGATCTTGAGTCTGAAAGTATGCACACACACGCGCACATACGCATACACACACACACACACACACACACACACACACACACACAATGTACTACATATGGTGTAGTAAAGGGGAAATTAAATGAGATAACGTGTGTGAAAACACTTGGTCTACTCTAATAATAGTATGTCAGTAATAGTAATGATAAACAGTCTAATTTCTCTCTAGGGCCCATTGATCTAATGTGGGCTTGCTGCCCCTGCCATTAATATATTTAGCCTAAGTCTGTTAAATATTCAGTTTTTTTCAGCTTTCATTTCCCCAAGCTCCATCCCTGATTCATGAACAGCATCTGCAGTGTGCATGTATAAAATGTCCCTCCATCTTTAAAATGTTTCTCCATCTTTAGAATCTTGCTCTCTGTCATCCTGCAGAAGAGCCTGCAGTTATTTTCTGCCATGTTGATTGGTTAATGTAATATCAAACTGCCTTTGGTAGAGAATATTATAAATGAGGGGTCTGCTGATATCTTATGTAAGGGGTCAGCTAGTAAATAAACCTCATGGGGCCCGTGGTTCTCTTGGGGTGCTTCTGCTTAGCAACAGTGAAGAAAGCAACCTGAGTCAACCTAGAAACAGACAAGCATGGTTGTGATCCAACAAGACTTCATTTGCAAAAGTGGTTGATAAACTGGATTTGATTCGTGAGCCAACCTCTGCCACAGAAGGCAGGATGACAATAGCAGTGGCAGTCTCAGACTTTGTGTCAGACTAGGTCAGAATATCAGACTTTGGCTGGCTGACCCTACACCCTGCAGTAGAGTAAGGCTGAGTATTCCCTCTCCCCTGCAGCCTGGAGGCTGCTGAGCTGTTGATAGGCCTGAGGGAGCTTGGAGAATGGAAATTTACAGGAGGACGGAAAGGCCTTCTCCCTGCCAAGGTCTGATTCAGACCTCAGGGATTAGGCCTCTGGCATGGGGATTAAACTGGAATTTCACTTGCATAGATATCCCAAAAGGAAAGGCTGTAGTCTGGATATGGCTCCTCTGTGGTTGGATCTGATGAAGCCTTGATACTTTGTGGGAGTAAAAGTCAAGGAAGAAACAAGAGGACCCCTGCTTTCTTTCTGCCTTTAGCCTTGATTTTGTATATTTCTACTGCATCTGAGATGAGAACATAGTTTGCAAACAACCAAGGAGCATGAAGGAATTTATTTTCAGGGCCAAGAGTGACTAAACTGTTGAGTGTTAAATTCTCAGTAGGGATGCAGAACAGCGTGGGCACAACACTCACATTTCAGCCTGCCTTTGTTCTGCTGGCTCCATCTCCCTGCTTCCTGTGGGCTGGAAAATGAGCCCCACTTTCCTCAGAGTTCTGTCCTTGCTCTATAAATGCCTGTGACAAGTCAAAGATCTGTTTCATGAGGAGATTCTTGGTTCCCCATGATCATTTTTGCAATCTCCCAGGGCTGTCAGTCATTCAGTAAACAGTGTTTTCTGATGAGCCACGAGCACGGAGCTGGAGAAGTTGCCTTTGGGCCCACACATCTGTTTTTTTTTTTTATTCTTAGCATGTGGATCTTGAAACCAACCAAACTGAGGTGAAAGGAGAACCACAGTCCTATTCTGTGAGCTTCTGTGTTTCTGAGGCAGAGGGCTACTGGTGTTCTGTGATATTAGCAGTGCTGAGGTTACAGGTACTTGTAATCAATATGAAACTGTATCAGAGAAATAAAGGGAAGCTTGGTGCCGATGACTCATTTCTGTAATCCTAGCTACACAAAAGGTTGAGATCTGAGGATCAAGGTTCAAAGCTAGCCTGGGCAGGAGACTTATCTCCAATTAACCACCAAAAAGTTTAAAGAGAAGATCTGGGTAAGGTGGTAGAGCACTAGCCTTGAGTGAAAGAATTAAGGGACAATGCCCAGGCCCTAAGGGTAAGCCCCTACCAGCAAGGGGGGCAGGGGAGGAAGTAAAGAGCATTTGTTCTTGTACCTTGACCTTGAAATATAAGGTAGCTCTTGATTCACTCTCAGATACAACTTCATCCAATCATGTGAAATAGACTTTTGTTTTACTTACATGATGGTTACCTCTTTTGTTTTTAATCAGTCAACACAGGTTGAGTTATATTATGGTTACAATGACCCCTAAGCTTAGTGACTACAAGCACAATATTGTATTTTTCACTCATGAAACATGCCATTGTCAATTACTATGTTTCTGTTCTATGTCCTAATTCCAGGTCTAGGGTGGACAGAGCTGCCTCTGCCTCATATTTGGGAGATTGTAAGTCATAGGCCAATCTTTACTGCTATCTGTTTTTGTAAGTAAAGTTTTGTTGACACATAGATATGATCACCCATTTATCTAGTATTTATGACTGTTTTAACTCTACAATAACAGAATTAGATGGTTAAAACAGGAGTTGTAAGGCCCACAACACAGCTTCATAGAGCAAGGTGATAATGACTTGGTCATTTAGAATATGACAGAAGGTAATGACAGTGTGACTACAGACTCATTCGTCACTTCTGTTTAGAAGTGACGAAAGATCATCTTAGCTCATGTTTCCTGAGCTAAAACAAGACAGTCTTCTGCACTCTTTTGTGTGTGTGTGTGTGTGCACTCACGACAGTACTGGGGCTTGAACTCATGGCCAAGGCACATTCTCTTAGCTTTTTCTCTCAAGGCTGTCACTCTACTGCTTGATCCACACCTCCATTTCTGTGTTTTTGCTGGTTAACTGGAGATAAGAGACTTTCTAGCCTGTGCCAGCGTCAAACTGGGATGCTTATATCTCAGTCTCTTGAGTAGCTAAGATTACAAGTATGAGCCTCCAGTGTCTAGCATAAAAATAAAGCAAGACACTCTTGATGTTCCCAAAGGTATTACAGGAAATGGAACTATCCAAACATGATTTGGATTTTGTTTGAATTTGTGGACATATTCTTGGTTGTCAACAATAGGAGTGGACTTCAATTTATGTCAGCAAAAGAAAAGACTTACGTACATGGTAGTCACACATTGATAGGAAGACTGAAGAACTCCAGAGGGAGATGAGAACCATAATTTTTCAGAACCATCAGTAATCATAATTCCACTGCACAAATGGCCTCCCTGACTAGTAAGCTTGCCCTTCAGTCATCCCCATTGCCATCCCATGAGAAACTTTAATTGCATGTTCCTTCCTTGAGATCCAAAGTGCTGGGTCACTTAAATGACCACAGTTAAGGCCATGTTCTACCTGCTGGGATGATTGGGAAAATGAAGCAAAACTTCTTCATCTTTAGTAGGAAGAGAGGACTCTAACCCTCCCAAAGCCTTACAAAACCATCCTGTATATGGGATTGTATACAAATGCACACAAATGTATTAACTACAGTATGGTATATGCAGGGGAGAATTCAAATGGTGTAACTCCTTGGAAAAATGAACTCACAGTCCAGCAAGATGAATTCAGGAAGCAGGTGGTGCTTGATGTATGTGGGGTAGGCCCAGGGGAGGGGTGTAAACAAATAAAGAGAGGAAGAGGTGGAGAGAATGTAGTCATAACAGTCAATGCATAGCCTATAAAACTAGCAAAATTGGGGCTGGGAAGGTGGCTCAGTGGTAGAGTGCTTGCCTTGCATGCATGAAGCTCTAGGTTCAATTCCTCAGAACCACATAAGCAGAAAAGGCCAGAAGTATCGCTGTGGCTCAAGAGGTAGAGTGCTAGCCTTTTTTATTTTTTGGTCCATCGTGGGGCTTGAACTCTGGGCCTGGGCACTGTCCCTCAGCTCTTCAGCTCAAGGCAAGCGCTTACCACTTGAGCAACAGCGCCACATCCGGTTTTCTAGTGGTTTAATGGAGATAAGAGTCTCATGGACTTCTCTGCCCAGGCTGGCTTTGAATCTCGATCCTCAGATCTCAGCCTCCTGAGTAGCTAGGATTATAGGCATGAGCCACCGGTGCCCCACTAGAGTGCTAGCCTTGAGCTGAAGAGTTGAGGGGCAGCGCCCAGGCCCAGAGTTCTGGCCCCATGACCAACAAAAAAACCCAAACCAAACCAAACCAAAAACCTAGGAAAATTGAGGGGAGAGATGGGATTGGAATAGATAGAGGAAAATGTTAGAAGGGGGTTATATTAATCAAGATGCACTGCACTTATAAACTGACATGTTGAATGGTAATTCCTTTATATAATGACTTAAATTTAATAACTGAAAAAAGGAAAGAAAGGAAAAAAAACTGTACTGAAAAGTTAGGCACTGGTAGCTCATGCCCGTAATACTAGCTACTCAGGAGGCTGAGATCTGAAGATTTTGGTTTGAAGTTAGCCTGGGCAGGAAGTCTGTGAGACTCTTATCTCCTATTAACTAGCTGAAAGCCAGAAGTGGAGGTGTGGCTCAAGTGGCAGAACTACAGCCTTGATCAAAATAACTAAGGGACAGTGTTTAGAACCTGAGTTCTAGTCCCAGTACTAGCATGCACAGAAAAAGAAAGAAAAAGAAAAGAAAGAAACAAAAGAAGGAATGAGAGAGATGAAAGAAAGAAAGAAGGAAAGAAAGGAAGGAAGGAGGAAGGAAGGAAGGAAGGAAGGAAGGAAGGAAGGAAGGAAGGAGAGAGAGAGAAAAAGACAGACAGACTGGACTGGGAAGTCTAGAAGCCTCATTATTGTCTACTATGATGTTCAGGTGCTTGGAGTGGTACAGGGTAGAAAGTCTTGCTACAGTTTGACCTTGTTTTGAGTTCAAATTCTTGTTTGTTTTGTATTGGTCCTGGGTCTTGGACTTAGGAACTGGGCACTGTCCCTGAACAATTTTTTTGTTTGTTTTGTTCAGTGCTGGTGCTCTACCACTTGAGCCACAACTCTACATCTGGCTTTTTCTGATGCTTTGTGGAGATTAGAGTCTTATGGACTTTAATGCCTGGGCTGGCTTTGAACTAAAATCTTCAGACAGCCTCCTGAGTAGCCAGGATTACAGGTGTGAGCCACTAGCACCCGGATTGGGTTCAAATTCTTTTTTTTTTTTTGGGTCCGGTTGTGGGGCCTAAACTCTGGGCCTGGGCGCTGTCCCTCAGCTCTTCAGCTCAAGGCTAGCACTCTACCACTTGAGCCACAGCACCACTTCTGGCTTTTTTCTTTTTGCTTATGTAGAGCTGAGGAATCGAACACAGGGCCTCATACATGCAAGGCAAGCGCTCTACCACTGAGCCACCTTCCCAACCCCTTGGGTTCAAATTCTTAACTGACATTTTTGCTGGAGGGCCAGCAGGCAACTGAGGGATTAGAAAAAGAAGAAAGATTTTCTTCTTCTAGGTCATTTAGAGAGTAGAATGACCTTTATTTCTGTTTCTCATTATTGTTCCATTCAAAAATTAAGTCAGCAACCCAGTCATGGCCAACATAAATGAGGAAGCAGATTTACAAAAGAGTCAAACTGAGTGTGTTCTGTACTGTTGTTCCCATTTCATATGTCTTTGGGTGTGAGTCATTGGGACTCATTGCATTGGTGTTTTCATCTTACATGGATTCAAGATAGAGATGCTGAGGCCAGTTGATAGGGGTTTGGTTTTTGAAGGAGTAAGCTCAATGGATTTGAACCTCATCTCCAGTGGAAGAAAGGGATCACTCTAATCACAGGATTCATCATCACAAACAACCTCCCATTTGAACCCACAAGTTCATATCCAAACGAAACTATTAGTCTAAAAAGGACATCCATTGTACAATTGAAGACTGCATTCCATTTCCAGGCCATATCCCTACAAATAAATATTTCTAAGGAATCTATGGTGTGAATAGCATAATCCTACATCATTACACTTTATGCCTTAGGATATTAATTTGACACAATTACTTTGACTTCATTTTTAAACTGAATTTTGGTATTTCTCTTCCAATTTCCTTCTCTTTCCTTTCTTTCTCCTCCTTGTTTTTGGTGAACATGAAGCCACTGAATATACTTATGGCCTGGAAAGTTCTTGGCCTTTAATTTTTGATCTATGTGAACTGTCTAAAGCAGACAGATGTAGATTCTCTAACAGACACACATGCTGAGGTGGCCCAATGTTAGAATTTGGAGTTGGATTCTCTGATAAGGAAATAAGAATGGCCAATAGACACATGAAGAAATGCTCAACATCTCTGGCCATAAAAGAAATGCAAATAAAAACAACATTGAGATTCCATCTTACCCCCCCTTATTAAGAAATCTAATAACAACAGATGCTGGTAGGAATGTGGCCAAAAGGGAAAGCTACTACTCTGTTGTTGGGAGTGTAAGCTTGTTCAACCACTCTGGAAAGATGTATGGAGGTTCCTCAAAAGACTACACATAGAGCTCCTGTATAACCTAGCAATCCCATTCCTGGGAATTACCCAAATGGCCACAAACAAGGCCATACTAATGCTACCAACACAACCATGTTCATTGCAGCATTATTTACCATAGCTAAGATATAGAAACAACCCAGATGCCCTTCAGTGGATGAATGGATCAAGAAAATGTGGTATATATACACAATGCTTTCATCAAAAAGAATGACATTGCCCCATTTGTAAGGAAATGGAAAGACCTGGAAAAAATTATATTAAGCAAAGTAAGCCAGGCCCAAAGAAAAGATTACATAGTTTCCCTCATTTGTAATAAGTAGACTATGTCTATGATATTCTTAACAGAGTATCTCAATAGCCCAGTTACTAAGTGCATAAGGCCATATATAATGAAACGTATCAACACGAACTCCAAGAATTGGAAAAAAGAGATTCTTATTATGTCATGTGTGCAGTTCTTTGTTTTTACTGTTTTAGTTTTCTGTACCTTTGTCTTGTATATGTTTACCTTTTATTTATTTATTATTGTGAAAATACCAAACAGATGGGATACAATTACATGAGCAAGGTAATGAGTACACTTTCTTATCAAGCATTGTTGCCTCCTTCTTTGTTTCCCTCTACCATCCCTTCCCATCTTCCCCCTCCTTGCTCCCCCCGCCCCAGCGCTGAAGTTGTAAAGTTAGTTTTTCCACATAACGTCTTGTACATCTCCTTGATGCAATGGGTCCACCTGTATCCCTACTTAAACAAATTGTTTTTTCCCTTCCCCTCCACAAATTATACCAACATCAAATACAGTGAAAACAGGGGTAATGATGCATGGAAGCAAAAGGGAACAGCAGAAACAGCAGGACAAAGACTAAAGCAACATTGATATCACTTGATACTATGTTGACAATGAACTATACAACTTGGTGCTGGGAGGAATAAGCGGCAGAGGGGTAACTGTTTAAAAAGAAATGTACTCATGACCTTATGTAACTGTAATGGACCCCTCCCCCCATCACCTTTACAATAAAGATATAGAAAGAAGAAATAATTTGGAGTCAGATGTCTGTCAGGATTTGGATGTCGGTTCTGGATCATTGCCTTGGAACTGATGAACGGTCAAAGGTTTCCACTGGAGGGTGAGGCATACACCAACACCTTGTACTGCGCTCACTTGGAAGTGTCTGATGGAAACTGTCTATAAAGCAGTTCCATGTTTCCATGAGTAATGTCAAATTTGTTCCAAAAATGACTGAAAGAAAAGAGTACATCAGGAGTTGGCATGCTGTCAGCAAGTCCCCTACTGCCTGGATCACACAGCTTTGCTCAGTTTGCTCAGGCATTGGCTGGAGACTGGTGGCAAGGCTCTATATCAATGGCCAAAAAGTCTCTGCAGCCTTTTATAGCCCTATCATGTGTGATGAGCTAGAGAAAGGAAAGATTAAGTTCTGGAAGACTAAGCAAGAGCCCATCATCTCAGGTGAGAGCTGAACAGCCAACAGGCAGGAGAGCCAAATGTCTACAATGCAGTGGAACAGGAGGAAATTTGGAGCAAGGAAGGCTGATGGGACAGAACTTCCCTTTAGTTCTTCTGAGCTTACAAAGCTGGTACCATCCTCTGGTTTGGGAGTCCATTATGCGTGGAAGCTTTGATTCCACATAACCACCAGAGAGTTCCAAAGTCAGGATTCCAATTTCTTACTGGAAATAGAATCCTAAAATCATGCCCATGCCTCAATCCCTGGGTACCTATGGTACGCAAGTGGTAGGTATCCTTAGCTTATGAGTTGCTTTTTCAGAACTTTATTAGGGCCAACCTATCTGACGTGGATTTTTTTGTAAGCATTGCAGGGGAAAAGAAGTTCATTGCAAGTTCATTGCAGCACTAGTCACAATATTCAAGATATGGCCAGGTAGCAATGACTCATGTCAATCCTAGCTACTCAGGAGGCTGACATCTGAGGGCTGAAGTTTGAATCCAGGTGGGATAGGAAAGTCCGTGATGCACATATCTCTAACCATCAAAAAGTCAGAAGTGGCTCAAGTGGTAGAGCACCAGCTTATACACATGCAAATTTCTTCCAAGATATGGAAAAAACTTGTGTTTATCAATGGATAAAGGAAATGGACTACATATACACAATGGAATACTATTTAACCTTAAAAGAGAAGGAAATCATTTGTAACAACACGGACATTGTGCTTACAGAAATAAGACAGGCCCAGAAAAAGAGACACCACATGACTTCACCTGTACAGAATCTGCAGAAACCAGATTCAGAAACAGAGTGGCAGGGTGGGTAGCAGGGGCTGTCAGGAGGTACATGTGGCCTTTGGGGAGGGGGATCATATGAGTTAAAGGATACTAAGTTTCATTTAGGAGGAGTAATTCTAGAGATCCTTATTGTATGCACATTATGATTGTTAGGTAAATTAAATTGGCAGCCCAGGAAAGAGAGCAGCATGTGGTATTCAGGCAAGGTTGAAGGTTAATTTGCAGGCTACCTCTGGTCAAGTTGAAAGCCCATGCAGCAGGAATAAAAAAAGAGTCAAGCCGGACACTGGTGGCTCACGCCTGTATTCCTAGCTACTAAGGAGGCTGAGATCTGAGGATCAAGGTTCAAAGCCAGCCTGGGCAGAAAAGTCCATGAAACTCTTATCTCCAATAAACCACCAGAAAAACCAGAAGTGGCGCTGTAGCTCAAGTAGTAGAGCACTAGCCTTGAGCTGAAGACCTGAGGGACAGTGCCCAGGCCCAGAGTTCAAGCCCCATCACTAGAAAAACAAAAGGGGTCTAACCACAGCCAGGCCACGACTTATCAAGGTCAGGAGTGGAAGAAGGTATGGCCACACCGAATGTGGATGGGGGAGGTGACTGTCTCCAAGTGTGTCGGTTACCTAGGTGACCCAGGAACTGGGCGGAGACTTAACTAAGAGAAGGGAGGAGTCTGCTCCACCTTCCCAGGGTGGGCTTTACAATGATTATAATTAGTAATGATATATTATACACATGAAGATTGGAAGAATAGATTCAAAATATTCTCATAATCACAAAATCGGTAAGTATATGAGGAGATAATATGTTAATTAGCTTGATCTAATGATACCAATATGAATACATGTGTCAAAACTTCGTTGCACAATCAAAATTTATATTATTTTATATTTGATAGTTAATAAAGTGATGCCAATGCTGGGCTCTGCTGGCTCATGCTTGTAATCTTGGCTACTCAGATCTGAGGCTGAGATCTGGGGATGGAGGTTCAACATCAACTCAGGCAGACAAATTTGTGAGACTCATCTCTAATGAACTACCCCAAATCTGGAAATGGAGGCATGGCTCAAGTGGTAGAGCACCAGCCTTGACCCAAAAAAAGCCAAGCAAGAGCATGAGGCCCTGAGTTCAAGCCCAGTGCCAATACAAATAAAGTTGGATATGAGTTCATATCATTGAATGACTGTATCGAGCAGGCCTTCCTTCCATTCTTCCTTCTGTTGTCTGGAGGGAGCTTGGCCATGGAGAAGATTGTGGCTGTGGCTGCTTGGATCACCAAGGACCTTCCTCAGGACCGGCAATGGCTCCACCAGAAGGCTCTTTGGAAGCTCTCAGGAGATGGTGTGGGGCACAGGAGCTAGTCCAGGCCTCTGGTCACTAGTAACATCCTCCTCCTGATTTTCATATTTGCTGCTTCTTGTTATTGGGCCCAGTTTCAAACTTCAAAGTCAGTACAGGAAGCTACCATCTAGCTCGTTTGCTTTCTATTTTAGACTCAGGCCCTACATGTTACCCTTTAGCATTTTTGCTCAAGGCTTGCACTCAACCACTTGAGCCACAGCTCTACTTCTGACTCTTTTGCTGATTAATTGGAGATAAGAGTCCCCTAGACTTTCCTGCCCAGGCTGGCACCAAACCAGGATCCTCAAATGTCTGCCTTCTGAGTAGCTAGCATCGTGTAGGTGTGAGCTACCACACCAGGCTAAGTTCACTCTAAGATGATCAAATCAAAGTATCTTTTAAAGGCTAAAGAAGTTCGTTGCAGTTGTACATGGTGACTGTGAGGAACTGCTGGGACAATGATGGGACATCTGAAGGCTTGCTTGTGATGCCTTGTCCCTGCACCGTTTCCCCTGCTTTGGAACAGGAAACCCAGGCAGGGCTAAAGGAAAGTGAGAAGGCTCAGGAACCTAATGAGATATGAGGTGACTTGCAGATCCCAGACAGGAAGGTAGTGAAGGCACACTGGGCCTGAGTAGGCCTCTGGTTGCTTGGGATCCATTTTAAAGAAACAGTGCTTTTTATTTTTTCAATGGGCATTTGCCAATTCATAGTTGTGGATGTTTGGGGGAGGGACAAAAAAATGTTTCCCCAGCCCTTGGGGTTGGGATAATGAGAACCATGTGGGAAGTGAATGCTGAAAATGCCACACCTGGGACACATTCAGCCGGCGACAGACGCTTGTGGGGACAGAGCCAAAGCCTTTCACCATGCTTGGTTTATGAAAAGTGAACAACAAAATAAGGAAAATAACCCCCAAAGACTATAGAAGCTAAAATTTAGGTATGATCTTTTTCTTTTAAAACAAACAAACAAACAAAAAAACCAAGAGACTCAGCCATACTTAGGCTGAGGAGGAGAGCCAGGGAAAGAAAATGGCCCAGTCAGATGGAATAGGCTGTTCACTTCAGCCTCATGTGCCCGCCCCGCAGGGACTCTCGTGTTACGTTCCTAATGAAAAGCAGGTGCTTTAGAAATGACTTCATACCAAAATGAAAAATGATTCTCATCTGCGCATGGCTCTTAGCGTGGACCAGGCCAATGGTAAGAAGACTATTTGTGACCCCTCTCCTGGACCAAGGGAAGCAGGAAAGCAGGGATAAGACACTGGCTATAGCTGCATTGAACATTCAAATTCTGCCCTTCCCTATTTTTGTCCTATTTGATAGGAGGCAAAAAGCAAAATATTTTGCTGTGTGTGTGTGTGTGTGTGTGTGTGTGTGTGTGTGTGTGTGCGCGTGCTGGCACTGGGCCTTCAATTTAGGACCTGGATGCTGGCCCTTCATTGTCACACTGCTAGTTCTACCAGCTTATTGGTGGTTAATTGGAAATAAAAGTCTCACAGACTTTCCTTCCCAGGCTAGCTATGAACTGTGATCCTCAGATATCAGCCTTCTGAGTAGTTAGTATTACAGATGTGAGCTATTTTGCTGTTTTGACTCAAGAATTTATTTTCCAGGAGATAGGGAAAATTTCCCAGTTAAATCTCTCTTGGGATTGGCAGAAGCAGCCCTTCATGGTAATAGGTTGCCTCCTCTCAACTGTTTTCTATCCTTATACCCAATTTCACTGTATTCAATTTGGGTCATTTAGTTTCATTTCTCATGTTACTTTTCTTTGCTAAAGCTACTATTTCTTCTTGCAACACCTCCCTATACTTCAACCATGACTATACAAAAGTCACCTCATCCAGAGTCCTTTTTTCCATCTTTTACTTTAAGCACAGGATCCTTGCCATCACTGGGTATTGCTACATGCTCCTCACTGTAGTGGCATTAATTTATAACCAGTGTAGTCCAGGAGGACTCCTCTGCATTATTTACAGAACCCTGAGATATCTGGATGAAGTTCTGAAACTCCAGTGCCAGCATTACTTCCAAACTCCACTAACTATTCTAGCATCTAAGTGCTCATGTCAATACCATTGATTGAGTGAATCAGAAAATATTTGGGGCTGGATGCTAGTGGCTCACACCTATAACCCTAGCTGCACAATAGGATGAGGTCTGAGGATCAAGGTCCAAAGCCAGCTAGGACAGATAATAAAGAGATTCTGAATTAAGTTGCAAAAATTCAGGGGTGGCTGTGTGGTACAAGTACTAAAGTACCAGCCTTGAGTAAAGCACCAGCCAAGCAACAGTATGAGGCTCTGAGTTCAAGCCCCATTACTGACACAAAAAGAAAAATGTTGATATTGTCAGATGAGTTGGTTTACACCTGTAATTCTAGATATGGACAAAGGAGAAATAGGAGGATCATGGTTTGAGGCTGGTCCTAGGCTAAAAGCAAGAAATCATAAATGACTGGGAATGTGGCTCAAGTGGTAGAGCGCCTGCCTAACAAGTGTAAGGCTCTGATTTTCAACCCATTACTACAAAGATAAAATTGATCATTCAGTCTAATAGGCTCATAAATCTCTAGCTGGATGTACTTAACTGTGGATTTTGTTTGTTTCTTTAACAAGAAAACTGAGAAAGTAGCTCAATGTAAGCCAGCAAAAGGAACTAAATCCAAGTGGAAAAAATTCCTGGGTTCTTCTTTTAGGGCCCATAATATCTCTGGAAGTGACCAGAAACAAAAGGCTTGGTCAAACAAAAGAAACATTTCCCCCCTTTCTCTGTAATTCTTTCTCCGTAATTTGTAGCTTGAGAGCATGCCTCACACATTCAAAACATTTCTATCATCTGAAGCATTGATTGCTCTCCACAGACCTCCTAAAGACATCACATAAAGACTGTGATGCATCATAGTGGGCCTTGCTATATGCTTAATATGATTTAGGGTACCACCTTTGGGGTTCTTGTAATCTTATTGTGGGTATTACTAGATAAGTGGCTGTGTTTGCTATAAAACTACTAAGAACTCTTGGGTTAATGGCTTATAATAAGCTTTCAATCTTGTAGTTTTATTTTTGTGTTCATGAAGAGGAATAAGTATAATGTGGAACTTTGGGTACTGTGACAAGTTTTTTGGTAAATGAGGACTTTTGATTATAAATAAGGCAGAAAAATCACTAGCAGTGGTGAAAAACAGTGAAAGCTGATTTCAAAAATAGGATACTTCCTGGACTCAAATGTAATCAGATCTACCATTTCCTGTGCTTCAGATCCCTTTTTCCATATTTTTGCTATTCCTAGGTACCATCCTGTGACCCCAAAAGGAATATTGTGCACACACACACGTGTGTGTGTGTGTGTGTGAAGATCACTCTTGTTTTCTGTCAAAATAGAATTTTTATTAGTTAATAATTCAGAGTGTATTCACTTACCCAGTAAAGAGATGGTCAAGTTGGTTATGGTGCAAATTTGTAAATACCATATGTACATTTCTCTGTCCTCTTTGTTTCTGACAACATTATAACACAAGCACTTTTCCAATGTAATTCAAAGAGCATATACTATACTTAGTGGTTAAATATATTTTCCTCACTATACATCATGGACATGTATAATTGTAATTGTATAATTATAATTGTATAATTATAATTGTATAATTATATAATTGTATAATTTATTTAAAAAAAGATGATATAGGGCTAGGAACGTGGCTCAGTGGTAGAGTGCTTGCCTCACATGCATGAGGCCCTGGGTTCGATTCCTCGGTACCACATAAACAGAAAAAGCTGGAAGTGGCACTGTGGCTCAAGTGGTAGAGCACTTGCCTTGAGCTGAAGAGCTGAGAGACAGCGCCCAGGCCCAGAGTTCAAGACCCATGACCAACCCTCCCCCCCCCAAAAAAAGATGATATATTCTTTAAATGGTTCTGTATGCAAATAAAAATCTAGCTTTTCTCTAAAATGTGAAATGAAGGTCAGATACTAGTGGCTCATACCTTCAATCCTTGTTATTCAAGAAGCTGAGATCTAAGGATTGCAGTTCAAAGCCAGCCTAGGCAGACAAATCTGACTCTTATCTCTAATTAACCAGCAGATAGCCAGAAGTGCAAGTAGGGCCCAGGTGGGTAGAGCTCTAGCCTTGAGTGAAAACCCTAGGAGACAGCACCCAGGCCCAGAGGTCAAGACCCAGTCCAGTCCAGCCTGTACATACACACACACACACACACACACACACACACACACACACACACACGCACACACACACACACACACACACACGCACGCGCACACACACACACACACACACACACACACACACACACACACACATAAAATGAAGGAACACTGACTCTTTTAAATTTTTTTTTTTTGTTGGTTGTGGGGCTTGACTCAGGGCCAGAGCTCTGTCCCTGAGCCTCTTTGTGCTCAAGGCTAGCGCTGTACCACTTCAGCCACAACACCACTTCTGGTTTTCGAATGGTTATTTGGAGACAAGAGTCTTACGGGTACTTTTCTGCCTGGGCTGGCTTCAAACAGTGATCCTCAGATCTCAACCCCCTGAGTAGCTAGGATTATAGGCTTGAGGAACCAGCGCCTGGCAGACTCTTTTCAATTTTTAAAAAAATTGTAAAATGTTTTATTATCTTTAAGTAATTGCACAAAGGAATTTCCATTTAACAAAACCATTTATGAATACAATATAACCTGATAAATGTCAACTCTCACTCATTCTTCCCCTACGCCCTTCCCTTACTCTTTTAATTTTGTAGGATATACATTTGATTCTTGTTCTGCATTTCCCCCTATTGTCTTCATTCATCTACCCTTTTCCCCTTGATACCCTGTACTACCACCCCCTCCTTTTTTTGCTGGTCCTGGGCTTGAACTCAGGGACTAGGCTTTGTCCCTGAGCTTCTCTGTGCTCAAGGCTAATACTTTTCCACTTGAACCCCACTTCCAGCTTTTTCTGTTTGTGTGGCACTGAGGAATCGAACCCAGGGGTTCATGCATGCTAGGCAAGCACAGTATCACTAAGCTACATTTCTAACCCCAACCTGCTCCCCTTAAAATTTTTTTTAATTGTAAAGATACTGTATAAAGGGGTTATAGTTACATGAGTAAGGTAATGAGTACATTTCCTATCAGCATTGTTACCCCCTCCTTTGTTTTTCCCTATTATCCCTTCCCTCACCATTTCCCTAACACCTTCCCCCCCTCAGCCCAGGTTGTAAAATTTGTTTTCACTATAGTGTCTTATAAGTCTCATTGTTACAGTGGATTAACCTGTATCCTTGTTTCAGCATTTTATTTCCCTTCCCCTCCCCAAGTTACAAAAATGTATATACAAGATTCAGAGCACTGGAATCAAATATAGTGACAACAGGAGTTATACCATGGGGGAAGAACATACAAAAGAAACAAAAAAATCACACAGTACATTAAAAACAACAGCAACAAAGAAAAAACCTCTTGTATCTCTCTATCTTGGGGTTTATTTCACTCAGCACCATCTTAGATGGTCATATGTACATACCTTTTGACTGTTTCTGCTTGTCTGGTAAGATTATACTAGATATATACTAGTTATTGCAAGTAAGGGAAACCATGGGACCTATGTTTCTTTGGGCCTGGCTTACTTCACTTAATATAATTTTTTCCAAGTCTTTCCATTACCTAACAAATGGGGCAATGCCATTCTTTCTGATGGAGGCATAGAATTCCAGTGTGTATATATATATTACACACACACACACACATACACACACACACACACACACACACACACACATACATACCACATTTTCTTGATCCATTCATCTACTGAGGGGCATCTGGGTCAGTCCATATCTTAGCTATGGTAAATTATGCTGCCATAAACATAGTTGTGCTGGTAGCTTTAGTAAGGCCTTGTTTGTGATTGTTTGGATAAATGCCCAAAAGTGGGATTGCTATGTCATAGGGGAGCTCTATATGTGGTCTTTTGAGGAACCTCCATACTGCTTTCCAAAGTGGTTGAACAAGTTTATACTCCCACCAACAATGCAGTAGGGTTCCTTTTTGGCCACATCCCCTCCAGCATCTGTTGTTGTTAGAGTTCTTGATTATAGCCATTCTGACTGGGGTGAGGTGGAATCTCAATATTGTTTTGATTTGCATTTTTTTTTTTTGGGTCCGGTTGTGGGGCCTGAACTCTGGGCCTGGGCACTGTCCCTCAGCTCTTCAGCTCAAGGCTAGCGCTCTACCACTTGAGCCACATTGCCACTTCTGGCTTTTTTCTTTTTGCTTATGTGGTGCTGAGGAATCGAACTCAGGACCTCATGCATGCAAGGCAAGTGCTCTACCACTAAGCCACCTTCCCAGCCCCGATTTGCATTTCTTTTATGGCCAGAAAAGTTGAGGATTTCTTCATGGGTCCAATGGCTATTCTTATTTCCAGAGAAGTCTTTCTTTAACTTTTTAGCCCACTTATTAATGGGGTGGTTGTTTCTTTGAGGATTTGTTGTTGGGGGATTTAATTTTTTGAGTTCTTAAGCATATTTTGGATATGAGACCCTTGTCCGTTGTATGGCTAGTGAAGATCTTCTCCCAATCAGTGGGCTTTCTATTGATCTTGCTAGCCATGTCCTTTGCCATGCAGAAGCTCTGCAGTTTCATGCAATTCCATTTGTCCAACCTGTCTTTGATTTGTTTTCTTTCTGGGTCTTTATTAAGAAAATTTGGCTTGTGCCAAGGAGTTTCTCCTATTCCTTCCTGTAATGTTTTCAGGGTGTCTGCTTTGACTTTGAGGTCTTTGATCCATTTGGAGTTGATTCTGGTGCAGGGTGATATATAAAGATCTAGCTTTAGTTTTCTACAAGTGTTAAAGCAATTTTGCCAGCATCATTTACTGAAGAGGCTGTCTTTCTACCATTCTATGT
Organism: Dipodomys spectabilis; assembly: GCF_019054845.1. Taxonomy (NCBI): domain Eukaryota; kingdom Metazoa; phylum Chordata; class Mammalia; order Rodentia; family Heteromyidae; genus Dipodomys; species Dipodomys spectabilis. The sequence goes on from NW_024870775.1 coordinate 3,869,912, forward strand.
TTTTTTTAGCTTCCTTATCTAAAATTAGGTGACTATATGTCTGTGGGTTCATTTCTGGGCCTTCAGTTCTATTCCATTGGTCCTCAGGTCTGTTTTTGTGCTGGGACCAGGCTGTTTTGATTACTATGGCTTTGTAGTAGAGTTTGAAATTTGGTCTTGATATTCCTCTAGCACTCTTCTTTCTGCTAAGGATTGTTTGTGCTCTTCGGGGTCTTTTATTGTTCCATATGAATTTTTGGATTGCTTCTTCTATTTTCTTGAAGAATGAGGTTGGGATGTTGATAGGTATCACATTGAATTTGTAGATAGCCTTTGGCAGTATTGCCATTTTCATAATGTTAATCCTTCCAATCCAGGATCATGGGAGGTTTTTCCACTTCTTTAGTTCTGCTTTAATTTTCTTTTTCAGGTTTTTCAAGTTTTCATCATAGAGATCCTTCACTTCTTTTCATCATAGAGATTCTTCACTTCTTTAGTTATTTTAATTTTTGTGGCACCCTGCCCTTTTGAGTACCCACTTCCTGGTGTTCCATTTTGTTGAACTTTGAGTTTGGCTGGAAGTACAGGCATGTATCAAGTGGTAGAGTGCCAGCCATGAGTGAAAAAGCAGAGTAAAAGCTTAATGCCCTGAGTTCAAGCCCCAGTACTTTTTTCTTTCTTTCTTTCTTTTTATTGTGAAAATACTGTATAGAGGGCTTACAACTACATGGGCAAGGTAATAAGTACATTTCTTATGAAGCATTGTTGCCTCCTCCTTTGTTTCCCCTTCCCATCCCTTCTCCTCGCACCCCCCCTTCCCCCTCCCCCCCCCCCGCCCCCGGCCAAACCAATGGGTCCACCTGTCTCCCTATTTAAATCATTTGTTTTTTTTCCCTTCCCCTCCACAAATTATACCAACATCAAATACAATGAAAACAGGAGTTACACCGTGGGGGAGGGACATATAAAGCAGCAAAGAAATATCTTATAAATATGTTAGAAACAATAGCAAGAAAGAAAAGACATTTGAGTCCTTATCTTGGGGTTCATTTCGCCTAACATCACCTTATCTGACCTTTTCTGCTTGTCTCAGACATATACTAGTTATTGCAAATGAGGGAAACCATGGGACCTATGTTTCTTTGGGCCTGGCTTACTTCACTTAATATAATTTTTTCCAAGTCTTTCCATTTCCTAACAAATGGGGCGATGTCATTCTTTCTGATGGAGGCATAGAATTCCATGTGTATAGATACCACATTTTCTTGATCCATTCGTCTACCGAGGGGCATCTGGGTTGCTTCCATATCTTAGTCAAGCCCCAGTATTTGTATATGCATATGCCCCCCCACTCTCTCTTATTTCAGAGATAAAAAATTGAAAGTGAAAATACATAACTTGTGTTTACATTACTGTGAATGTACTTTTTTTGTGGTGTGAATTTATTGTCCCTTGGTAGCCAGGGGAAATTGTTCCCAGGATTTCAAGATTATTCCAGTTCATTCCAAGACATAAAACTAGAAATGCTCAAGTCCTTTGTTTAAAATGATATATTTACATGGAGCCTATCAACATCCTCCAGTGTGTTTTCAAACATCTTTAAGTAACTTGTATTACTTAATTCAATATAAATCCTCTATAAATATTCTATATTTTTAGGGGAATAGTGACAAGAAAAAATATCTGTACATGTTCAGCACAGAATGTTTTTCTGATTGTTTTTGATCTACAGATTGTTGACTCTTCAAATGGAAAAGTTTCAGATATGAAGAACCAATTCTATTGGCAAATAGAATAAGCCAGTGAACAGAACAGAACCAGTTAGTAGAATAAATTCAGCAAATAAATATGGGTGGCTGGTTAAACAAGAATGATTAATAAAAACCAGCATCACTACTAGGTATACTAGAGTTTCCCAAATGCTTCCATGATAGTTTCCCTTACTCCAGTTATCCTATTTGATCCTCCACAGCAACTCTGGGACATGTAATATCTATTCTCCCCCAGTTTATGTGGAAGGAATGATGGCCACGAGAATTTAACCAACTCTCCCATGATCACACTGACCTCACTTGATGGAGCTGGTCTTCCTATAAGCCAGCATGCTTGTAGACAAGGAGACTTTGTGCTGCAGGATCTGGGCGGGCAAGCAGGGCATGGAAATTCCCTCCTTTGAGGATGAAGGTCACAGATTTCCCAACATTGTCTAACAGACAAATGGTTCCCATTTAACCGAAGCAGGCAGTTTCCACCAGGGAGGGCTTTATGCCACTACATTTTATTTCATATATTTGTTTATATATTTATTTGACATATTCGTTGTTATTGTTGTTGGTCATAGGGCTTGAGCTCAGGGCCTGGGCACTGTCCCTGAGCTTTTCTACTCAAGGCTAGTGCTCTACCAGTTTTCTGGTGGCTAATTGAAGAGTTTCACATATTTTATAGCCTGGTCTGGCTTTGAAACTTGATCCTGAGAAATCATCCTCCTGAGTAGCTAGGATTACGGGCATAAACCAATGCATTTATATATCTTTTGGCTGCTAAGGGGTAGATTTTTATCAGAGGGATTTGAGGTGGGCAGTATGGGAGAAGAGGAAGAGAGTAAAAATATATTCCTCTAAACCAACAATCTTTTTCTCCTTTCCTCCTCTTTTTTCTCTATTTTCTTCTTATTGATTGATTGACTGATTAAGGTACCGAGAATTGAACTGTGCTTGAAGTACTTTTTATTTGAATCATGCCCTTAGGCTTTTTTCTTTTACCTTGTTTTTCAGATAGAGTATCACTCTTTTGCTTTAGCTATTTTCAAACTATTGATCCTCCTATCTCTTCCTTACAAGTACTTGAGGCTACAGGTGTTCACCACCACACTCTGCTCTGCTTCTTCCATTTTTGTAGGACTCTGGTGAAGATTGTGGAAATCCCATCGGAGATATTTATTTTTAAATTTTGCTTTTGCTGAAGCAAAATGGAGTTGTGTTACCCACTTTACTGTTATAGGCAAAGAAGACTGAGAAGTCAGGTTGAGACTCTGGAGACATTTTTATTTGTTTCGTGCTTCTGGTCCTGGGGCTTTAACCCAGTGCCTGGCTACTGTTACCCAGCTATTTTTGCTCATGGTTTGTGCTCTGCCACTAGAGTCACAGCTCTACTTCAGCTTTTTGGTGATTAATTAGAGATAAGACTCTCTTGGACTTTACTGCCCAGGTTGGCTTCAAATCCTCAGATCTCAGCCTCTTGAGTAGCTAGGATTACAGGCATGACCCACTGGTGCCTGGCTTGAAGATATTTTCTATCAGAATGTTTTGACATCTGCTAATAAACAAACAGAAAGCTTTGCAGTGGCAGTCACTCTGCTGTTTCAGTGCAATTGTGTTCCCAGAGGTTGGGGGATATGGCATCTACCAGAATGCTGTTAAGGAAAATCCACTCTGAAAGCAGCAGTCATAGTTCATATCTCTTCTTCTCTCTAGAAAGAACAGAGTGTAAGAGAATCCTTATTTTCAGGTGTGCTATCTATCCTTGTAGTTCTCATAGCTATATTTTTGCTAATCTAATACCTTGTGGCAATTAATACTGGATTTGGCATAGCTGTGTTTGAAGTCTGCCAGCTGCTGGCATGTGCTTTTGGCCATTGCTTGGAAGTAGGCCGGAGTGGCCATGTGCTCTGTTAGAATTGCTGTTTCTGGAACTGTTAGGTTTCCATGGAAATCACAAAATGATCTATAGTCTGTCTCTGCTGGGAAGAAGTTTAGGTTTTTTTTTTTTAATTCTTCTTCTTTTTTAACTAAGGATAGTCATGATCTTAAATTTCCACATGTGTAGTTGAGAACAGAGCCAGATTTAGAAATTGTGCCTTGTCTAATCTCAGGAGGCTGGTGGTTGGCCTTGACCTCTAGGGTCCCCTTTAAGAGGAAGGACATTTCTCTGGGAGGAAATTCTGTCTGATCCTTAAACAGTTTAAACTCACAGATCTCTTATATGCTATTTTGAATGCCTAATTGCCATTACTTTGCCTGACCTTTTTTTCTACGTAGACGCACTCTCTGGTTTTCTCTCTTAAAGGCTTTATTTATTTAGTCCCACAAGCTGCCAAGGATGCATAAGTATTTACTTCAGACATAGTTATAACTGGACAAAATCATCCTGGGGAAAATGGCCCGATCACCCATGAGCCTGCTATTTATTTTTAATATTTTTAACTACTTATTGAACTTGAATTGAGTCACATCAAGAGAAGTATTGATGTGATGATTTGAAATGCTGTTGCTTTGGGTCTAAATTCAGGCTGTGTAACCTTGATCAAGCTCCTGATCTTTTCTTTATTTTAGATTTTCTTGCCTATAATAAGACCAATAACAAGAACTTCTTGAAAAGAGATGTCATGTGAGGCTAGTTGTAGTGGCTTATGCTTCTAACCCTAGCTACTCAGGAGGTTGAGATCAGGAGGGTAACTTGTTCAAACCAGACAGAGAAAAGTATGTGACACTCCATCTCAACCAATAAAAACCTGGACACAGTGACACAAATCTGTCATTTCACCTATGTGACAAGTGTAATAGGAGGGTTGCAGTGCAGGCTGGCCCAGGCATAAAAGCAAGAACCTATTAGAAAATAACAAAAGCAAATAGGGGTTGGTGTGGCTCAAGTGGCAGAGCCACCTGCCTAACAACTGAATTGAGTTCAGATTTTTGTGCTTTAATCTTCCATAAAATCCACTGTCACCATTTTAGCCCTGTGATGGCTCTACTATTATTTTCTTCAGCTCTGAATGAGGCCAATGGTACCTGATAGTCGGGACCTTTGAAACCAGAATAGACAGGAGCATGTATAGTGGGCTGGGCTCTAATTTTTAATCTACTTCTAACTCTTGTTGCTTTTTCCCTCTGGACAGAAATACCTCAGGTGACAAATGTCTTACAATTCATTTCCAAATTGCTTCTCTGAGATATGGGATGTAGAATTGTTACATTTTTGGTACCTCCAATTACTCCTGAGGATGTGCTTGCCCCATATTCTCCTTCTGTCCGTCCTGAGGGTGAAGAGAAACAGAAAGCAGGCAAAGGAAATTTACAAGGTAACCCCTTGTGAATATGAGGAACAAGCAGAATTCTGAGGACAGTGGATGGAAGAGACAGAAAAACCACAACTTGACCAATAAAACTAATGTAAAATGAGATATTTTGGAATAAGAAACAATCATTTTTGGAATTCAAGAATTCAGTAGTCAAAGAAAAGGACAGTGTTGTTTAGAAAATTAGTACTAGATTTCAAGATCAAATGAATACAAAAGATTTTAAAATAGGCATCCATGGCTCACACCTGTAATTCTAACTACTCAGGCGGCTGAGATCTGAGGATCCAAGTTTGAAACCAGCCTGGGGCAGATAGCCATTCGTTTCTCGACTGAATGTGTGAGCTCCATTCTCCAAGGACAAATCTTTATTTAAAAGGGATTTGACTTTAGCCAGGTAGCCCTCCTCAGATAATGCTTCCTTATGCAATTTGGTTTCCAAATCACACAACTGCTTCTTTATTTCGGTTTGCAGAAATTCGTGCAAGAGATTCAATTTCTCCTTCACACACTCCTTTTCTGTTAAGCTGTCTCTTTCCAAGTCTTAGAGCCTTCCAGGAAAACCAAGTGAAGTTACAACATTCACTTCTGAAACTGCCCAAAGGGAAAGTTAGACTCTAATATCTCCAATTAACCACAAAACAGTAATCATTAAAACCTGGAAGTGGAGCTGTGGCTCAAGTGGTAGAGCATTAGCCTTGAGAGAAAAAAGCTAAAGGACAATGCCCAGGCTCCGCGTTCAAGCTCCAGCAGCAGTGCATGCACCCCCTCCCCCCCCCCCCCCACAGAGTCTTAATAGAAGTGATGTGTTGATAAGTTAATTCTAGGCATGTTACAAATGATGAATATGGGGAAAATAATGCCTTACAAGGTTTGAGTCCTGGTTTGTGAGGGTAGAGGTAGGGCTTTGAGCACATTGGAGAACATGAAGCTATTGTATTGCTAGATGTAATCCGAGAGGATAAGGATCTCTGCAGATTGTGTCCATCACTGCACAAGGAGATGGGTGTATGAAAGCTTGTGCTTGCTCTTTCATGTTTGATCTTGCTGTTCTTTTCACTGGCATGCCAGGTTACACCATTGACACATATGAGTAAAATGTTTGGGCCAGATGCCAAGAAGAGGGAAACATTGGCTAGGAATTAAAGCATCTCTTACACAGTTGTGTGTTGAGATACCATCCCTTTCACTATTTAAATGAAGAACTGAAAACGTTAAGTGCAGTCTTTGGCATTGTCACGCAGCTGCCAAGGTTGTCTGTGTCTCAGTCATGGGCTGGGCTCTCTGCAAATCTTATTAGCATATCAAGTCCCTTGGAACTATAAATTTTCTTGAGCTTAATTTGGGCAGTGAAGCTTTGAAGTTATTGTCAAGAAGGGATGGAATGTGATCTATGCATCACAGATAAAATTACACCACAGTATATACATTCTGAAAGTGAAAAGTACCCATCTCCTGAACTTACTCATTTTCCTTTTTCTTTTTCCTCTGTCTCTGTTTCTCTCTTTCTGTCTTGGTAGTATTGGGGATTACACTCATTTCCTAAGTATACTTGGTAGGTAGAACATCTACCACTTGAGTCATGCCCTCTGTCTGCTCTTTTTGCTTTAGTTATCTTTTGAACAGGGTCTTGCTTTTTGAACAGGCTGGCTTGGACCACCATACTCCTATTTATGCTTCCTGCATAACTGGAAGGCACCACTGTACCTAGCTATGTTGATTGAGTTTTTCAAGCTTTTTGTCTGCAGTGAGCCTTGAGATGTGAATCTAGGAAAAAGTAGTATTGAGGTAATTATAGTCCTGCTAGAATTATATACTCATTCTTTTTTTCTCCCCCCCAGAGCTGAGGACCAAACGAAGGGCCTTGCACTTGCCAGGAAAGTGCTCGCCCACTGAGCTAAATCCCCAACCCCATATATTCACTCTTATAGATATTTGAAGATTACAGCCCAGTGTTTTTCAAACTGTAGGTCACAACCCATTGTGGACCATCTGGAATCAGTTCAGTAGGCTTCAGAATTATTTCAATGAACAAAATAGTAAGATAGATGTAATGAAATGTAACAAAATAGAACAGAACAAAAAGGAACAGAATATGATTTCTTTTTGGTTGTTATTTTTTTGTTTTTTATTTTTTTTTGGGGGGGGGGGGTTCTGGTAGTGGGCCTGAACTCTGGGCCTGGGCGCTGTCCCTCAGCTCTTCAGCTCAAGGCTAGCGCTCTACCACTTGAGCTAAAGCGCCACTTCCAGCTTTTTGCTTTTTGCTTATGTGGTACTGAGGAATCGAACCCAGGGTCTCATGCATGCAAGGCAAGCGCTCTACCACTGAGCCACCTTCCCAGCCCAGGAACAGAATATGATAGCCACTCAGATAACCAAAGGCTGTAGGCATGTGGGTAGAGAGTTGTTTGATTCTATGGCTCAGACATTTCTCAGACATTACCATTCAGAAATGGGTAATCCAGAATTCTGGAATCATCCTAGGGCAAGTTGCTGGCAGTGTTCTTAATTTATGCCTATGTATTTTGTTCAACAAGAGAGAAATCTCAGTCAAGAAAACCTCCCAATTCTTTTCTTTAAGACTAAGGATAGTCTTTTGGGGTTCATTTTTAAGAATTAGGTCTTTCTGGGTGCTGGTGGCTCACGCCTGTAATCCTATCTACTCAGAAGGCTGAGAGCTGAGGTTCACAGTTTGAAGTCAGTTTGGGCAGTTAAGTCTGTGTAACTCTTATCTCCAGTTAACTACTAAAAGTCAGAAGGGGAACTGTGGCTCAGATGGTAGACTACCAACCTTGAGCATAAAAACTAAGGAACAGCACCCAGATCCTGAGTCAAACTCGAGTAACAGCATAACAACAATAACAAAGACAGTGTAAATTTACCAGGAGATATAAGCGATGGATACTGGAAACCCCACCAACTTCTCTACAACAAGCGTGATGTGTAGTATAAGTGGTCCATCCTCTCTATTTCTATCCTTCAGTCTGAATTATGTTCCACTTTCTCAGAGAAATTTTGTAGTGTGACTTTTCCTTACATTTCTTTTTTTTTTTTTTTGGTCGGTCGTGGGGCTTGAACTCTGGGCTTGGACGCTGTCCCTGTCTTCAGCTCAAGGCGAGCGCCCTACCACTTGAGCCACAGCATCATTTCCGGTTTTCTAGAGGTTTATTGGAGATAAGAGTCTCACAGACTTTCCTGCCCGGGCTGACTTTGAACCTCGATCCTCAGATCTCAGCCTCCTGAGTAGCTAGACTTTGGGTTAATATTACTATTTTATTATAAGATACATGAGAGCAGAAATCAAGCCCATATACTTTCCAATATCTCATTCAAGGTTGGACTTGGCTCTTTTGATAGAGCTGATCAGTTCTGAAAATTATCTTATCTAATACCAGAAAAATGCCAGAAACTTATCATGTTTGAAATGTTCTGGCTAAGGACTGGGGAGACCCATGAAAAATAGCTCTTTCTCATTATTTACTGCAAGCATAGACATTATTCTGAGAAGAGTTTTAGTAACAGAGATTCTCCCTTCCTTTTTCTTTTGGCCATGGTTGCTGCAAGGTTAACGCTCCCTTCAGTCTTCTGGAAGATAAAAATTTCATTTAATTCATTTGACAGGGATACAAAATAGTACTAGTTTGGAATGCACAATGATGGATAATAGCAACCAAGAGTTTGGATGAAATTGTAGAAAACTTGAGCAGATTGAATTTCCATAGCCTGAGAAGATTGAATTTCCATTCCTTGTAGAAAAAGTTCTTGCAATTGCTCAAAAACAACACAAGCCCTGCACTTAACATAAAACTTAGGTTAATTCTGCTTTGAAAAATTTCCAGAACTATACATTTTTAGAGTCACCCACATACAATTAGAATAATCTTGCAAGTGTGTTTACTAATATATCATGCTATCTTCTACTTTAGTCTGTTGAAATTCTAAGTTCTAACAGAACAAGTAAAGTTAATATTCGGGAATTAATGCTTTCTTCCATGAGGTATGATAATCACACTTTGCCCTTATTCTCATGTTCATTTAAAGCTCATAATCTAAAGCTCAACATTTCTTCTTCTCTAATCCTTAACAGCCTTTTCTTTGATTGAAGTGAGCTTATATGAGTTACAAAGATGAGGGCTGTAAGATCATTTGCAAGAGCATGCCATCTAATATAGTCAAGTTTGAGCATTAAGCATTAAGGGGGAAACATTTTGGTTAAAATATTGATGCTAGATGCATTAGTCATATTATAGGTATATTCTCCATTTTATATTGTATATTAGTTATATTAGGAATATATTAGTAATACTTTGAAGATCTATTATTAGCAACTCTCAGTTTACTCCAAAGGTCAAAGATCAAAGACTAATGGATAAAAGATTAATGGGTAAAGCCCACCAACCACCACCACCAAAAACAAAACAAGAACATAAAAATGTTTCTTTGTTACATCTCATGTTCCTTTTCTGTATCTATAAATCCATATATATTTCCATATATATCTATATATTTCAGACAGAGGGAGATTGGTCAATTCAGTGAGTCACAAACCCAATCCCACTCTGTCAATCCAAAAATTGGAGCAGACAGGAAGAACCTAAAAAAAGTATCAGTTCCTAATGTTTTCAAACACATATATTAGAATGAACACTTACATGCATGGAGTCTGTCAATATTTAAAAGAACTTTTAAGACTACCAGTGTCAGTATATGTAGACTATTCCAGAATAAGCAAATACCTTAATATTTGGTTTCCTCTACTATTTCTTCAGTAGTTTTAAATTTCATTATTTTTTTTTTTTTGGGTCCAGTCATGGGGCCTAAACTCTGGGCCTGGGCACTGTCCCTTAGCTCTTCAGCTCAAGGCTAGTGCTCTACCACTTGAGCCACAGCGCCACTTCCGGCTTTTTTTCTTTTTGCTTATGTGGTACTGGGGAATCGAACCCAGGGGCTCAGGCATGCAAGGCAAGCACTCTACCACTGAGCCACCTTCCCAGCCCTAAATTTCATTATTGTAAGCTAGTCTATCACAAACATTCTTGTTCACCACTCTAGGATTTACTCTGGGATAAGTACTAAGACAAGGTCTGCTAGGCCACAAGACATGTGGTTTTAAACATTTTAACACATACTGCCAAGATTTCTAGGCTTGATCAAAAAAAGTTCAAAGATGGTGCACTGGCCCTGAGTTCAAGCCCTAGGACTGGCACAAAATAAATAAACAAAAATCAACAGAAAGATGAGCAAAAGAGAAGATCATGAAATATGTGGTTTAAGATTTACAAAAGAAGAAACAAATCTATTATGGTTTATTACTTTAGTGATATTATTGTCTTCATAGAACCAGCCTCAAAACAATTAATTGATTATTAGAATTAATAGAAGAGTAAATATTGATAAGTGATTAACACACAAAAGTCAATCATTTATATGTACATTTAGCAGCAGTTGGTCTATGTCATGTAGAAATAGATGCAATAGAAAATACGGAAAATCATTATGCAGAAAACTATACTGCATTATTGTTTGTTAGGGATTTTTTTTTCCCCCAATGGAAAATTGATCATCTTTCCTAGAGCTACCATGATAATGTTTCACAAATAGGTGGCTTCAAACAGAGATTGGTTATCTCACAGTTCAAGACTAGAAGTTGTGGAATCAATATACTCAGTAAGGCCAACCCTCCCTTTGAGTCTCCTTACTTGTCCCTAGTTATTGGTGGTAGCTGATAACCCTTAGATTTACTTGTCTTATAGTTATGTAGCTCTAAGTCTCTAGAGTCAGTCATATGGCTCTTTCCTTACATATCTTTTTTTTTTTTTTGTCGCCTGGACTCTAGGCCTGGGCACTGTCCCTCAGCTCTTCAGCTCAAAGCTAGTGCTCTACCACTTGAGTCACAGTGCCACTTCTGGCTTTTTCTTCTTTTTTTTTTTTTTAAATTTTATTTTATTTTATTTGAGAACATACTGTACAGAGGGGCTACAATTACATGGTCAGGATAATGCATACATTTCTTACCAAGCATTGCAGCCTCCTCCTTTGTTTACCCTTCACCTCCCTTCCCAGCCTCCCCCCTCCCCCCCACCCAATCATACCCCCCCTCCCCCCCCCCTCCGACATTGTAAAGCTGGTTTTCACATGACATTTTGTACTTCTCATTGTTGCAACAGGTCCACCTGAATCCTTAAACGACTTGTTTGTCCCCATCTCCTCCACATGTTATACTGACATCAAATATAGTGAAAGCAGGGGTTACACTGTGGGGGAGGGACATACAAAGCAACCAAGAAATAATCTTATAAATGCGTTAGAAACACATGCATGAAAGAAACAAAAACATTAAAATACATATTTGAGGGTTCGTTTTCCTAACATCACATTCTCTGACTTTTTCCGCTTGACTCATACCTATACTAGATATTGCAAATAAGGGAAACCATGGGACCTATGTTTCTTTGGGTCTGGCTTACTTCACTTAATATAATTTTTTCCAAGCCTTTCCATTTCCTAACAAATGGGGCAATGTCATTCTTTCTGATGGAGGCATAGAATTCCATTGTGTATATATACCACATTTTCTTGATCCATTCATCTACTGAGGGGCATCTGGGTTGGTTCCATATCTTAGCTATGGTAAATAATGCTGCAATAAACATAGTTGTGCTGGTAGCTTTAGTGTGGTCTTTTTTGTAAACATTAGGGTAAATGCCCAAAAGTGGGATTGCTGGGTCATAGGGGAGTTCTATGTGAAGTCTTTTGAGGAACCTCCATACTGCTTTCCAAAGTGGTTGAACAAGTTTACATTCCCACCAACAATGAAGTAAGGTTCCTTTCTGTCCACATCCCCTCCAGCATCTGTTGTTGTTAGAGTTCTTGATTTTTGCTGTTCTAACTGGAGTGAGGTGATATCTCAATGTTGTTTTGATTTGCATTTCTTTTATGGCTAGGGATGTTGAACATTTCTTCATGTGTCTACTGGCCATCCTTCTTTCTTCTTCAGAGAAGCTTCTCTTTAAGTCTTTCGCCCACTTACTTATTGGGCAGTTGTTTCTTTGAGGATTTGTTGTTGGGTGGTTTAATGTTTTGAGTTCCAAGTATATTTTAGATATGAGACCCTTGTCCGTTGTATGGCTAGTAAAGGTCTTCTCCCAGTCCGTGGGCTTTCTATTGATCTTGCTAGCTATGTCATTTGCCCTGCAGAAGCTCTGCAACCTTATACAATCCCATTTGTCCAACCTTTCTTTGATTTGTTGTGTTTCCGGGTCTCTATTCAGAAAATTTCGGCCTGAGCCAAGGAGACCCAGGGTTTCTCCTATTCCATCCTGTAATGTTTTCAGAGTGTCTGCTTTGAGTTCAAGGTCTTTGATCCATTTGGAGTTGATTCTGGTGCAGGGTGATATATAAGGATCTAGCTTTAGTTTTCTACATGTAGTTAACCAGTTTTGCCAGCACCATTTACTGAAGAGGCTGTCTGTCTTCCATTCTATTGTTTTAGCTCCCTTATCGAAGATTAGATGGCTATAGGTCTGTAGGTTCATTTCTGGGTTTTCAATTCTATTCCATTGGTCCTGAGGTCTGTTCTTATGCCAATACCAAGCTGTTTTGATTACTATGGCTTTATAGTAGAGTTTGAAATTTGGTATTGATATTCCTCCAGCCGTGTTCTTTCCGTTGAGGAGCGTTTTTGCTATTCGGGGTCTTTTATTGTTCCATATGAATTTTTGGATTGCCTCTTCTATTTCCTTGAAGAATGAGGGTGGAATTTTGATAGGTATTGCGTTGAATTTGTAGATAGCCTTGGGAAGTATTGCCATTTTCACGATGTTAATCTTTCCAATCCAGGAGCATGGGAGGTTTTGCCATTTTTTAAGTTCTGTGTTGATTTCCTTTTTCAAGATTTTAAAGTTTTCATCATAGAGGTCCTTCACTTCTTTAGTTAAGTTAATTCCTAGGTATTTTATTTTTTGTGGGGCTATTACAAATGGAGTTGCTTTCCTAATTTCAGCCACACTTTTCTCATTGTTGGCATACAGAAAAGCCATTGATTTTTGGGGGTTAATTTTATAACCTGCTAATTTGCCAAAGTTTTGAATCAGCTTGAGTAATTTGGGAGTGGAGTCTATGGGATTCTTTAAATACAAGATCATGTCATCTGCAAAGAGGGAGAGTTTTATTTCTTCTTTCCCTATTTGGATCCCCTTTATGTCTGCATCTTGTCTTATTGCTGTAGCTAGGCATTCTAATACTAGATTGAAGAGAAGTGGAGAGAGTGGGCATCCTTGTCTTGTTCCTGAGATAAGAGGAAATGGCTTTAGTTTTTCACCATTGAGTATAATGCTGGCTGTAGGTTTGTCACATACAGCCTTTATTGTGTTGAGGAATGTTCCATGGATTCCTAATTTTTCCAAAACCTTCATCATAAAGGGGTGTTGGATCTTGTCGAAAGCTTTTTCTGCGTCTATTGAGATAACCATGTGGTTCTTATTCTTGCTCCTGTTGATGTGATGAATAATATTAATTGATTTGCGTATATTGAACCAGCTTTGCATCCCTGAAATGAATCCTGTTTGATCGTGGTGTATGATTTTTTGGATGAATTGTTGAAGTCGATTGGCCAAAATTTTGTTGAGAAGTTTTGCATCAATGTTCATCAAAGAAATGGGTCTATAGTTCTCTTTCTTTGATGAGTCCCTGCCTGGTTTTGGGATGAGGGTTATGATGGCTTCATAGAATGTGTTTGGTAGTGAGCTTTCTCTTCCAATTTCATTGAAGAGTTGGAGGAGAATTGGTGTGAGCTCTGCTTTGAAGGCCTTGTAAAATTCCGCTGTAAAACCATCTGGTCCTGGACTTTTCTTAGCTGGGAGGTCTCTTATTGCTGTTTCTATTTCAATGCTTGATATGGGCCTGTTAAGATAGTTTAACTCATCTTGGTTTAGTTTTGGCATGTCAATATTTGCTAGGAAGAGGTCCATTTCTGTCAAGTTCTCAAACTTATTAGCATAAAGTTTTGAGAAGTATTCCCTTATAATGTTCTGAATCTTGCTTGTTTCCGTGGTGATGTTTCCATTCTCATCTCTGAGTTTATTAATTTGGGTGTGTTCTCTTCTTTTTCTGATAAGATTTGCTAAGGGTCTGTCAATTTTGTTAAGTTTTTCGAAGAACCAACTCTTTGTTTTGTTGATTCTTTCTATAGTTTTTTTGGATTCTAATTCATTTAATTCTGATTTAATTTTGATTATTTCTTTCTGTCTACTGGATTGGGGTTTATCTTGCTGCTCTTTTTCAAGGAGGTTTAGATGTGTCATTAAATTGTTAGTTTCAGATCTCTCCAATTTGTTGATGTAGGAGCTCAGAGCTATAAACTTGCCTCTGAGTACTGCCTTTGCTGTGTCCCAGAGGAGCTGGTATTTTGTGTGTTCATTTTTGTTGAATAGCATGAACATTTGAATTTCCTTTCTAATCTCTACCATGACCCACTCATGATTCAGCAGTGTGTTGTTCAGCCTCCATGTGATACCGGACTTTCTTTGGTGGCTTTTGGTGTTGAGTTCTAATTTTATTCCCTTGTGGTCAGAGAGAATGCAAGGTATAACTTCAATGTTTCTGAATTTAGACAAGTTTGCTTTGTGGCCTAAAATGTGGTCTATTTTAGAAAACGTTCCATGTGCTGCTGAGAAAAACGTGTATTCTGATGCTGCTGGGTGAAATGTTCGGTAAATGTCTGTTAAGTCTAGTTGATCTATGCAGCTGTTTAGATCTGCGGTTTCTCTGTTGAGTTTTTGCCGAGTTGATCTATCTAGTGGGGAGAGTGGTGTGTTAAAATCCCCAACAATTAATGTCTTTGGATCTATATGGGATTTGAGGGAAAGTAGTGTTTCTTTGATAAATTTGGGTGCTCCATTGTTTGGCGAATAGATATTTAGAATTGTAATATCCTCCTGAAGGAGAGATCCTTTAATTAGTATGTAGCGACCTTCTTTATCTCTTTTCACGAATTTTAATTTGAAGTCTATTTTATCTGATATTAGGATTGCGGTCCGTTTGCTTGGTAGATTTTGTTCCAGCCTTTAACATTGAAAACGCGTTTGTTTTTACGGGCAAGATGTGACTCCTGCAGGCAGCAGATAGAAGGGTCTTGTTTTTTAATCCAACTAGACAGTCTATGTCGCTTAATTGGAGAGTTCAGTCCGTTAATGTTAAGAGATAGGACTGAGAGGTATTTGGGAGTTCCTGCCATGTTATCTACCTTCTTGGGGGCTGCGAAAACTGGGTTCTTCCTATGGTTCTTGGATTCTCAGTTTGGGTGCAGTTTCTTGGCCTTTATTGCGGTCTTGTTGGTTTTCTATGTGTAGGACATCTTTAAGAATCTTTTGTAGGGCTGGTTTGGTGGAGATGTATTGTTTCAATTTTTCTTTGCTATGGAAGGTTTTTATTTGGCCTTCAGTTATGAAGGAGAGTTTAGCTGGGTACAGTATTCGTGGTTGATAGTTGTTTGTTTTTAGGGCATGGCATACATCATTCCAGGCTCTTCTTGCTTTGATTGTCTCTGCTGAGAAATCTGAGGTGATTCTAATTGGTTTCCCTTTATAAGTGATTACCCTTTTCTCTCTGACAGCTTTAAGGATCTTTTCCTTGTTCTGAGTTGATCCTGTGTGGATTATAATGTGGCGGTGGGATGTCCTATTCTGGTCTGGTCTATTTTGGGGTTCTAAAGGCTTCTTGTATCTGGACAGGCCTATCTTTTTGCATGTTTGGGAAGTTCTCTGCTAGGATCCTGTTAAACAAATTTCCTAGACCATTAACTTCTGTTTCTAGGTGCTCCTCTACACCCATTATCCTTAGATTAGGCCTTCTGATGGTGTCTTCCAGGTGTTGGATAGATCTATCATATTTCTTGGACTTGTCTTGGATGGTTGTATGTTCTTTCTCTATAATATCTAGGCTGTCTTCAATCCCTGAGATTCGATCTTCTGCATGGTCTAACCTGCTGTCAAGACTCTCTACTTTGTTTTTTATCTCTTTTCCTTCTAGTTGGTCAGCTTTGATGGCTTCAAGTTCTTTGTTGAAGCTCTGTTTTAGGTCTTGTATGAATTTCTTTACTTCCTTAATTTGGTGTTCAGTGTTTGTCCTCAAATCGCTTAGTTAATTGGTTATGGTTTCTTTGGGCTCCCATTCCTTCTGTTGGGTTCCATTCAGCATTCCCTTTGTGGTCTCCCTGACTTCCTTCAGCTCTTTGTTAATGGATTCCATGAATGCCTTTAGTGATCTTTGTGTGTTCTCTACCTGGTCTCTCAATTCCTGTATTACTCTTTGATTAGCTTCCTCCCGTTCGTGGGATTCCTGCAGATCTCTTTGAGTGTTCTCAGCCTGCTCACGCCATTCCTCCCTTTCTCTTTGAGTATTCTCAAGTTGTTCACGCAAATCCTGTATCAGTTTTTGAGTAGCTTCCTCACGCTTATGATATTCCTGTATAAACTTCTGGGATGCCTCCTCTCTCTCCCTATCACGCTCATACAGAGTCCTTTGTATGTTGTCAAACTTTTCATTTATCATGTTTGCCACCAGTGTTTGTAGAGCTGTTTGGGAACTCTCCTCTGGATTATTCATTATCTGTTCTAACCCCTGATTATCAGGATTGGGAATTGAGATACCCGAATTTGCCATTTTTCTTGTGTTTTTCCGGCTTACTCTGCCCATTTGAGATGAAGATAGCACCAGTTTTGTGCTAGAACACTATCTTAAGGCAACCATCAACCAAAGTTTGCATTTGTACAGTCAATAGTCTACAGATACAATCTAGTTCAACAGATACATCTATTCGACATCAAACAACTATATGTTAAAGGGCTTTGAACCGCAGAGAAGAATTTGGAAAACCAGAAATTATTAGGGTTAGGGAGAGATGTGGGTAAAAAATAGGAATAGATTGGTGTGGGGAGGCACAGGGAGAGTTAACTATGTCCTAATCACAATGCAGGAAATAGGTTGGGTAGGATGCAAGTAGAGAGAGAGAGAAAAAGAAGAAAGGGAAAGGGGAATGAAAAGAGACCAGAAAAAAAAAAGAAACGTAAAAATTAATGTTATTTTAGAGATTAAAGGACCATCTATTTATAGAGGAATATGAATATGTTGAGAGAAAGGGAGGGACATAGAGGAGATGTGAAAAACTTTAAAAAAATGCTTAAAATATTATATAGGTATAAAGAGGTAGTACTGCTATTAATGAATTTAAGTCTCAGAGGTTTTGAATTGAGTAATAAGTTTGTGGATTAAGTGTGTACACAATGGGGGATAGGGTCTACTGGTTAACTACGGGTTTATCTGAGGATGTGCAGGACAAGAGTTAAGTCATATAAAGAAGAACAAAGAGGAAAAGATGGAAAGGATAGGAGAGTGAGAAGAAAAGATCAGAAATTCAGTAGAGCTAGACAAAAGACAAAAAGATAATTAAAATGAAAGAAAAAGAGAAAGAAGACAAGAAAAGAAAGGAAAACACACATTCACGTATTCCTAAAATAAAAATTATAAGAGGAGAAAGAAAAAAAAAAAGTTAATGGAAAACAATTATTTTTTCAGAAGAGGCAAAAATTAAAGATTAATAAAAGTTTTAGAAAAGCAAAAAAATTTTTTTTTATATATATAAGGTAACAAAAGACGAAAAAAAAAAACAAAACAAAAAAAGAAAAAAGAAAAGAAGAAGAAGAAAAAAAAAAGTTCTTTGATTTTTTTTTTTTTTTGGGAGGGGTGGGAAGAGTCCTGTATCTCCCTTTTGTCTGTAACCAGAGTCTGGTTGGAGTCTCTGGTCAGCTTGAGGTCCTGTGGCTTGATTGGTTTCTTAAGTCAGTTTGTTGGAACAGGCAGAAAAATGCTCTGCTTTACCCAAGATTTTGAGATCCCCCTCCCAGGTTAGTTTACTGGGAGGGTGATCTGCTTTGAGAATCACAAAAGAGGGGGATGCAGTGATGAGGCTAGGTTCTGGGTAGAGTTGAGGCCTTTCAACAAACAGTAGCTTTTCCCTGGGGCTATTTTGTGAAAAAAACCCACAGCACCCAGCCTGGAGCCATTCTCAGGGTTTCTGTTTTTCAATTGATTGTGGTGGCTGCTAGAGGGAGAGGCAGCCTCTGGCTCTGGTTACCCGGTGAGGAGAGCCACTCCAATGGCTGGCGCCTGAGCTGGGTGACTTTTCCCTGGATGGAACTGAGTCTGTGAGGTCACTACGCCGTTAAGTTCTTGTGACCTGCTAAATGACTCGTTTTATTCCAAGGCCTGAGCTGGAGCTAGGCGCTCCTCCGAGCTTTGTCGGTATCCAAGATGGAGATCACCGGTGCTAGGGGGGGGGAGGGGTGGCCTTCCCTCCTCTGCTCCCTGGGAAGGAGTGAGGAAGTGGGGCTACTCACGCCGAGTCTTGGATCCTGGGTCGTCTCTGGTCTGCAAAGTGCAGGATGAAGTTGTCCGCTCCTTGTCGGTTCTTGCTGGTGTTGAGTAGAATCCGCTCGTCCGCTGCGTCTGGCTCCTTTGTCCCGGACTGTGTCTCAGGTGTGCCCCCGCGGCGGTGGTCGCTGCCGCGACCCTGCCGCCGCAGCAGCAGCTGCTGGCAGGCGCTCAGATGTGTCTGCTTGGCTTCCCCTCTCTTGACTAACTCTCTGTCCTGTGATGGCACACTTGGTGTGATTCTCTGGCTTGGGACTGTTCACTGGAACTCTGAAACTGTTTTCTATGCAAGAGCTTGTTCAGATTCCAGCTTCTCCTCCGCCATCTTCCCGGAACCCTGGCTTTTTCTTCTTATGTGATGCTGAGGAATTAAACCCAAGACTTCGTGCATGCAAGGCAAGCACTCTACACTGAGCCCACCTTACATATCTTTTTACATAGACAGTAATCATTTAGAAATAAGAGCCCATTGTACTTCAGTATAATCACATCTTAACTGATTATATCTACAGTATTCTTCTCAAAAATTTATTTTCTTTATGTAATTACACAAAAGAATTGCCCTTCAACCAAGCAGTTTACAAACACAATGCATGTGGATCTATATTACCCCTATTACCCTTCTCACCCATCCTTCCCAACCCACGACTTCACTCATTCTTCTTAATTTTAGGATATACATTGAATTGTTGACTGCATTCTCCTCCTCTTTGCCTACTTTTGCCTACTCCCTTTCCCCTTTGCAACTGAAGGCATACACATTCTGAGGTGGAAGGTACCATTTTTGTTGTTGTTGTTGTTGTGAGGTGAGATAAAACACAATCCACAACATGAGTTATATTATGTTTCTGGATAAAAATGATGTTTGTGTGTAGGATTATCCATAATAAGGCTACGAACTGTTGTCCAATTTTGTATTTTAATTCAAATTAAAAACAAATTTTATGTCATGATATATAAAAAACAAAAGATGCCTCCATCAGAGTTCTTCGTAATCAGTGTGGATTCTCTCCTCTCTGAAATAAAATGGTGGCTAAAGGTTCTGATTTTTAAGCTAAAACAAAAAATATAAGAAAACAGCAGAGACTAGCAAAGGTAATCTTTGTGAGGAACATGGTAGAACTTGCTTTGCCAGAAGCCAAGACATATTATGCAGTGATACAAACTGAATTAGTGGATTAGAATTTGATGTTTGAAATAGAACAGAGAATGCTAAAACAGATTTACACCAATATGAACCCCTTATTTTTGACAAATGTGGTGCTGGAAACACATGGAAAATAAGCTGTTCAGTAACTTAATAACTCTCAAAAGACAATTGCACAAAAGAGAAAATAATTTCATTTTTGGTACCACATCAAAGATCAGCTTCACAGCTAGGCACTAATGGCTCATGCCCATAATCCTAGCTACTCAGGGTGCTGAGATCTGAGGCTCCTGATTCACAGCCAGACTGGGCAAGAAAGCCCATAAAACTTTCATCTTCAATTCACTAGAAAAAACCCAGAAGTGAAATTATAGCTCAACAGGTAGAGCACCATTCTTGAGTGAAAAAGCTATTATTATCTTATGAAAGGATTTTTGTAAGTAATCTCTACAGGACATATAGAAAGATTAATAACTCACTATACTAAAATTTCTAATACGAACAACCCAATGTATTCCTTACTCATATGTCCTCTTTTCAACAACTTTATTAATTCTAGTTGGTAGTTGTTGAGTTTTCAGCAGTGAAAAACATAGAAAGTATAGCAGAGAAAAGATGTATTTTGTAAAGGATTTCATGTCTTGCAATAAAGAAGGACCCAAACTTACCTAGAGCACCAGGAAAGATTTGTATGACAGGTATTTGACTAGAAGAAATGTAAGGGAGTGAAAGTGGGAGGAAAAAAAATGCTCTTGCATAAGAGGAAAGCCAATTTAAAAACTTTGAGAACTTATAATGTTGCCTCATGTATTATACTATATAAGGTTGAAATAGAAAGCAAAGCCCTAAGAGGAAATCGAAAATGTGGTAAGGCAATATACTACAATGTCTCAGTCTATGGTGTTTTGTGTTGTTGTTGTTGTTATTCTGGCCCTAAGGGCTTGAACTCTGGACCTGGATGCTGTCACTGAGCTTTTGTGCTCAAGGCTAGTGCTCTACCATTTGAACCACAGCTCCACTTCTGGATTTTTTGGTGGTTAAATGGAAATAAGCATCTCACAGACTTTCCTGCCCAAGCTGGCTTTGAACCACGATCCTCAGATCTCTTCAGTAGCTAGGATTATAGGAGTGAACTACCACTAAACATAGTTTTAGTCTATGTTTAACGTTTTGAACCTTACCCTCAAATTATAAAAAGTCTTTTTGAAAATCAAAGGAATGAGATGAGCAGATTAGAAATTTTCAGATAGCACACAGGATACAAAGCAGAGGGCAGAGGAGGCATGGGTGGGTGGGAGAAGACAATCCTCCATTTACATTTTTCTTTTATTTCCACCCCTTTCCATCTCATCCCATGTGTTCCTATTTCTTTTTTATCTTCTCCCTCCCCTTCCCTTTCCTGACTCTCTTTTTGTGCCCATACTAGGGCTTGAACTCTGGAACTGGTCATTATCCTTTAGTAGTTTTGTTCAGGACTGATGCTCTGCCACTTGAACCACAACACCACTTTATGCTTTTGGATGGTTAATTGAAGATAAGAGTCTCATAAACTTTTCTGCCTGGGCTGTCTTTGAAGTTTGATCTTCAGATCTCAGTCTCCTAAGTAGCTAGTATTTCAGGCATGAGCCACTGCAGTTCAGCTCCATATATTCCTATTTCTATCTATCCCTTAGATATCTATTTCAAACTGTATTTTATCTAGGGAGGTAAAGAAGCTCTAAATAAGGGAAGGGAAGGGAAACGACAGAATGGTGAAACAAAGGACTAGGGAGAAACCAATGCAATAGTGACACACACACACACACACACACACACACACACACACAAAAGAAGCTCTAAATAATGTATTAAATAATGTATTATTTTGATAACAGTGGTAATTAACACTTACAGAATACCTAACACTTGCCAGGAATGGTCTTAGGTTATACAACCCCCCCACATACATGAGAGAGAGAAGAAAGAATACATAGAGAATAGATATAATATATAATATAATATATAATATATAACATATTTACCTAATAAGACAGAACTATATATTCTATTCTATATACATAGATATATAGAATAGAATATATAGAGAATATATAATAGAATATATAATAGAATATATAGAGAATATATAATATATTATTAGAATAGAATAGAATATATAGAGAATATATTGTTATACATTATATTATTAGAATAGAATAGAATATATACAATATGTAATAGTATATATAGAGAATACATAATACATAACACATTATATCATTATATAATATATTTATTATTCTATGATCTATATTATTATTCTATTATGTTCTATATGCATTCTAACTCTGTCTTATTAGGTAAATCCTTATTTTACAAGAAGAAGTTCATTGTCTTGTCATCAATTGCCTAGAAGCAGGGACTTGAACTTGGCTATTTGGGTCTTAAAATCTTTGCTGTTAGCCTCTACACTAGGTTAGCCAGAATTAAGAGAAATAATAGAAAAACTGTGATCAATGCACTGTTCTGGATTCCATTCTCAAACTCAAAGAAGATCCTATGGACATAAAGTGCTACTCTAGTACAGCTACAGAGGTCAGCAGAGAGGAGGACCTGAGGCCAGTGCATGGCTGCCTTGGCATGGGATACTGCCATTATCTTTGGACAATCACTTTGTTTTCTTTCCTTTTTCTTCTTCCTTTTGGTCTGAGACTGGGACTCAAACTCAGTACCTGATACTTTTGCTCATTGGCTAGTGCTCTACCAACTGTGCCAAGCGTCCAAGTCCCAGTCCCTTTCAAATATGCTAATAAGGACTGAAGAAGCTCAGGATGCCTCTTTCCTCCTGGTATGCTGTATCTCTCATAAAATATGTTACTCTCTTTCTGTGTTACTAAGATATTAGCACAGTGACAACCTCCCAGATTCTGGTGGAAGCTGAAGAGTCAATTCAGTTTGTGTTTTTGTTTTGTTTGTTTTTGTTCAAAGAGCATATCTTCTGATATTTCAGTCTCAGAAAAATTCTCAGTCTGAGTTCCTTTCCATGAACACTCAGTTGTGTGAAATCTGTTTCTATTAGTGGTTCTCCTTTTTTTTTGGTCCAGTTGTGGGACCTGAACTCTGGGCCTGCGCTCTGTCCTTCAGCTCTTCAGCTCAAGGCTAGCGCTCTACCATTTGAGCCACAGTGCCACTTCCGGCTTTTTTTCTTTTTGCTTCTGTGGTGCTGAGGAATCGAACCCAGGGTCTCATGCATGCAAGGCAAGCGCTCTACCACTGAGCCACCTTCCCAGCCAGTGGCTCTCTTTTTTTATTCCTAGGTGTAACTGTGAGCTATTTTCTTTTTGTCTGAGCACCTTCTTGTGCCAAGAAAAAATTCCAGAAGAAAACATCAGTCCTGGACCTCAAAAATATTCTATCAAGTGAAAAAAGCCAGATGGGAAAAAAGTATCTTATAAGAGTTCTCTTATGTTCACTTAAATAAAATGTCCAGAAGAGGCACATCTATCAAGACAAAGAGAACATTTGCCTAGATCTGGACAGGAACAGGAATTAACTGCAGAGACTCCAGGGTCCCCTTTGATGTGATACAAACGTTTTACAATTGGATTGTGGTGATGGTTGTACAAATCTACATAGGTTTAGGAAAAGTAGTTAAATTATGCACTGAAATCAGATGAATTTTATGCTATGTAAAAAAATTAGTGTGGCCACCTAACAACATAATTATTGCCTTCTAATTGATGGAATATGCTATGTTCAGAAAAAAAGCAAAGCTACCTTATAATTGTACACCTACCTACAATGAAATTCAAAGAGTTTTCTTGGCCTTGATTTCAGTGAAAGCTGAGAGGTGAATACATGTTCATTGGGCTATACCTTCCCACTCAGCCTACAAATCCATGATTGTAAGCAATCCTCTTATGTAGGCATTGTTGGGATTTGAAGGGAAATTACATTTAAATTTGTTGGGATTACCCACGTAAAGTATTACTCAAGAATTACATGGCTTCAATCATTTCATGCCAATATGATAACGTTTTATGCTCTTAACAATTTCAAACTCACAGAAAAAAAGTCAAGACCATTACAAAATGCTGGGTATGGGAACTCATAGTTGTAATCCAAGCACTCTGGAAGCTTCAACAAGAGGATTGAAGAGTTCCAGGAAAGCCTAGCTGATATAGGGAAACCCTATATAGAATACAAAGAATTTCATGGGCCATTAACCAGATTCCCAAGTTCTTACATTTGTACCATTTTTCAATGATCCATTCTCCGTATGTATTTTCACTTTTTTTCTTCTTCATATACAAACTTTTCACTGAGAGAGTAATGATTTCAATAAGTACAAAACTGCCACTCCCTTATTCTCTAGAGTAAATCATTATTAAAAATAAGAAGATTGAGCCAGGCATTACTGGGTCAAGCCTGTAATCCTAGCTACTCACGAGGCTAATGTCTGCGGATGGAAATTTGAAACATCTATGAAACTTTTATGTCCACCTAATCACCAAAATGCTGGAAGTGGAGACATGGCTAAAGTGGTAGAGCCTCAGCATTGAATGAAAGGTGTGCAAGGCCCTGATTTCAAACCCAGTACCAGCACATGAACAAACGAACAAACAAGTGGTGTTCTTTATAGCTCCTAGGAGAAGCACATGAAATACATTCAAGTGGTTTGCAAATTGTAAGGTGCTTTACAAATACGATTATTATCAAAAGCAGAATAGAACAAGACAAAAACAGACTATTCTCATTTCCTCTTGTATTTGAACTGCCAATGACCTTGTACACTTTCTCCTTTCATGTTTACCTTCTTTGGAAGGCATTGTGAAAGTTTGGGTGGTTAGCAGCTTCTTTGCCTGATTACTGGACAGACAGAAATGGCAAAGTTGAAGGCTTAGCAAAATCGAGAAATGCTTAACACAGCAAGACCACACACTCCTGTTGTGTATATCATGTCACATTCAGAGAGAAAGAGCCACTTATACTTTACCAGATCTGTACAGAGAAAGTGGACTGGTTGCTTGGTGAATTCTGTTATTGTTTTTCCTGGCCATCCCTCTCTGAGCCATTGGCTGCCCATCAGTGACCTTGTGCATTTGGAAACACAACAGACAGCATGTCTGATGCCAACACTAATCAGAAGCAGTCCACTGAATGGACCCTTGGCTGCAACCCTGCTGACAATGAGTGGAGAAAAGTACAATAAAATAATATTCTGGTGCCAGTGACTCCTAGCTATTGAGGAAGCTGAGATCTGAGGATCACAGTGCAAAGCCAGCCTCGGTAGGGAAGACGGTGAGATTCTTATCTCCAAGTAGCCATCAAGAAGCTGCAAGTGTAGCTGTGGCTCAAGTGGTAGAGTGTCAGCCTTGAATGAAAATACTAAGGCAGAACCAAGGCCCTGAGTTCAAGCCCCAGTACCAGCATATATGCCAAATTAACAGTGATTGAAAAGGAGCTACATTGAGGATTTGTTGTTGGGTGGTTTAATTTTTTGAGTTCCAAGTATATTTTAGATATGAGACCCTTGTCCGTTGTATGGCTAGTAAAGATCTTCTCCCAATCCGTGGGCTTTCTATTGATCTTGCTAGCTATGTCATTTGCCCTGCAGAAGCTCTGCAACCTTATGCAATCCCATTTGTCCAACCTTTCTTTGATTTGTTGTGTTTCCGGGTCTCTATTCAGAAAATTTCGGCCTGAGCCGAGGAGACCCAGGGTTTCTCCTATTCCATCCTGTAATGTTTTCAGAGTGTCTGCTTTGAGTTCAAGGTCTTTGATCCATTTGGAGTTGGTGCAGGGTGATATATAAGGATCTAGCTTTAGTTTTCTACATGTAGTTAACCAGTTTTGCCAGCACCATTTACTGAAGAGGCTGTCTGTCTTCCATTCTATTGTTTTAGCTCCCTTATCGAAGATTAGATGGCTATAGGTCTGTAGGTTCATTTCTGGGTTTTCAATTCTATTCCATTGGTCCTGAGGTCTGTTCTTATGCCAATACCAAGCTGTTTTGATTACTATGGCTTTATAGTAGAGTTTGAAATTTGGTATTGATATTCCTCCAGCAGTGTTCTTTCCGTTGAGGAGCGTTTTTGCTATTCGGGGTCTTTTATTGTTCCATATGAATTTTTGGATTGCCTCTTCTATTTCCTTGAAGAATGAGGGTGGAATTTTGATAGGTATTGCGTTGAATTTGTAGATAGCCTTGGGAAGTATTGCCATTTTCACGATGTTAATCTTTCCAATCCAGGAGCATGGGAGGTTTTGCCATTTTTTAAGTTCTGTGTTGATTTCCTTTTTCAAGATTTTAAAGTTTTCATCATAGAGGTCCTTCACTTCTTTAGTTAAGTTAATTCCTAGGTATTTTATTTTTTGTGGGGCTATTACAAATGGAGTTGCTTTCCTAATTTCAGCCACACTTTTCTCATTGTTGGCATACAGAAAAGCCATTGATTTTTGGGGGTTAATTTTATAACCTGCTACTTTGCCAAAGTTTTGAATCAGCTTGAGTAATTTGGGAGTGGAGTCTATGGGATTCTTTAAATACAAGATCATGTCATCTGCAAAGAGGGAGAGTTTTATTTCTTCTTTCCCTATTTGGATCCCCTTTATGTCTGCATCTTGTCTTATTGCCAATAGACACATGAAGAAATGTTCAACATCCCTAGCCATAAAAGAAATGCAAATCAAAACAACATTGAGATATCACCTCACTCCAGTTAGAACAGCAAAAATCAAGAACTCTAACAACAACAGATGCTGGAGGGGATGTGGACAGAAAGGAACCTTACTTCATTGTTGGTGGGAATGTAAACTTGTTCAACCACTTTGGAAAGCAGTATGGAGGTTCCTCAAAAGACTTCACATAGAACTCCCCTATGACCCAGCAATCCCACTTTTGGGCATTTACCCTAATGTTTACAAAAAAGACCACACTAAAGCTACCAGCACAACTATGTTTATTGCAGCATTATTTACCATAGCTAAGATATGGAACCAACCCAGATGCCCCTCAGTAGATGAATGGATCAAGAAAATGTGGTATATATACACAATGGAATTCTATGCCTCCATCAGAAAGAATGACATTGCCCCATTTGTTAGGAAATGGAAAGGCTTGGAAAAAATTATATTAAGTGAAGTAAGCCAGGCCCAAAGAAACATAGGTCCCATGGTTTCCCTTATTTGCAATATCTAGTATAGGTATGAGTCAAGCGGAAAAAGTCAGAGAATGTGATGTTAGGAAAACGAACCCTCAAATATGTATTTTAATGTTTTTGTTTCTTTCATGCATGTGTTTCTAACGCATTTATAAGATTATTTCTTTGTTGCTTTGTACGTCCCTCCCCCACAGGGTAACCCCCGCTTTCACTATATTTGATGTCAGTATAACATGTGGAGGAGATGGGGACAAACAAGTCGTTTAAGGATTCAGGTGGACCTGTTGCAACAATGAGAAGTACAAAATGTCATGTCAAAACCAGCTTTACAATGTCGGAGTGGGGGGGGGAGGGGGGGGGGTTTGATTGGGTGGGGGGGAGGGGGGAGGGTGGGAAGGGAGGTGAAGGGTAAACAAAGGAGGAGGCTGCAATGCTTGGTAAGAAATGTATGCATTATCCTACCCATGTAATTGTAACCCCTCTGTACAGTATGTTCTCAAATAAAATAAAATAAAATTTAAAAAAAAAAAAAAAAGAAAAGGAGCTACATGGACCAAGTGCATATTAAAACAATAGCTATAGCACACGCTCCCCTTTCATCTTCACAATACACCTTTCTTCCTCTGATAACTCTTTCCTCCTTACCTTATTAAACTTCACAGATCCTGTGCAGAGAGCCAGGGAGATGCATAGTCTGCCAGGCAGTAGCTATATATATGATCAGATCCTTAAGTCCCAGCAAATGTCTGAGACAACTCATCCCAAAGAACAAGGTCTCCCAAAGCCTTAGGAAAACCTTGTTCATAAAAGTGTGCCTGTTTCTGTGAATGAATGTGTATACACTTGTGTGCTAGGACATGATGTATGGGCATGTGTATGATTCAAGGAATAGCTAAATCATCCCTCCTCTGGAAGGTGTCTATGCAATACCAGCATTGGTAAGTCAAGCCTAAATACTTCAAAATGGTAGACCAGTCAAGGAAAGGTGATAAAAATCTGAATTTCATAGACGTAACTGGACTCAAAGTATATTTTTTCTTTCTGTTTTCCTTCCTTCCTTCCTTCCTTCCTTCCTTCCTTCCTTCCTTCCTTCCTTCCTTCCTTCCTTCCTTCCTTCCTTCCTTCTTTCCTCCCTCCCTCCCTCCCTCCCTCCCTCCCTCCCTCCCTCCCTCCCTCCCTCCCTTCCTTCCTTCCTTCCTTCCTTCCTTCCTTCCTTCCTTCCTTCCTTCCTTCCTTCTTTTCTTTTCTTTCCTTTTTATTTGGTAGGTATCTTGGCTTGAACTCAGTGAATGGGGCACTGTCCCTTAGCTTTCTTGCTCAGGGCTAGTGCTCTACCATTTGAGCCATAGCTCCAAGTCTGGCTTTTTGGTCATTAATTGGAAATAAGAATCTCATGGATTTTCCTGCCTGGGCTGGCTTTAAGCCTTGATTCTTAGATCTCAGCCTCCTAAGTAGGTAGGATTATTATTTCTTTTCTTTCTTTAAAAAATTATCTTTAAGTAGTTGTACAAAGTAATTTCAATTCAGTAAATCAGTTTACCAATACAATGCACCTTGATCAATGTCATCCCTTCCCTGATTCTCACCAGTCTCTTCTAATCCCATCCAGACCCTCAAGTTACCTGGTTCTATCTTTGCATTGTACATTGAGTATTATGATTAGATTCACTGGTCCCTTTCCTCTCTCCATCCTTCTGTTCTCTCGTCTTGACCTCACCTCCCCAAACATCACAGGAAGGGAGAACACATTGTAAAAGTTCTAAAACTGAGACTTTAAATTTGGCACTTTAGCATACTCAGTATTAAATTTAGATCCTCTCATACCAGTGAAATGTCAGGGTGTGCTTTTGTGTTGTTGTTCTTTTTGGAGTCTCACCTTCATCTTGGAATTAGGAGTGGGACTCCTCTTTGTTGTTGTGGTGCTGTTTTTCCTATGTCTATACAGTCTTGAATTCAGGGCCTGAGTATTGCCCCTTGGCTTCTGTGCTCAAGGCTAATGTTCTACCACTTGAGCCACACCTTTACTTCCAGTTTTTGGTGGTTAATTGGAGATTGAATCTCATGCACTTTCCTGACTGGGCTGACTTCAAATGATGATTTTCTGATCTCAGTCTTCTGAGTAGTTAGGATTATAGCCATGAGCCACTGGTCCTGTCTGCTATCTTAAAACAGGACTTAGAATATTTTCTTCACTATAAGTCTTTCATTTTATGGTTTAGGTATTGAATCCAGGGCCTCGGCCTCATGCATGCTAGACAAATGCTCTACCAGCCTGTTTTGTCTTTTTATTTTTTTTTTTTTTGTTGGTCATGGGGCTTGAACTCTGGGCCTGGCGTTTTCCCTAAGCTCTTCAGCTCAAGATGAGCACTCTACCAATTGAGCCACGTTGCACTTCTAGTTTTCTGGTGGTTAATTGGAGATAAGAGTCCCATGGACTTTCCTGCCCTGGCTGGCTTTCAACCACAATCCTCAGATCTCAGCCTCTTGAGTAGCTAAGATTACAGGTGTGAGCCACCGGCGCCCGGCCCATTTTGTCACTTTTACGTGTAGATGGTTCCTGCTTTATATCTCATATCTTCATCTATATTTGTAGAATATGGTGTAGATGCTCCTTATCTACTGCATTATCCTTCTCCTCATCACTCGGGCTCTGGAAAAGTCAGCAAATGAATAAGAGCAGGTGTTTTGGCCTGAGCTTCCTTCGGCACACACCCTCAATGATGTGTTCTCTTGGGGAAACACCAGGGCAGTTACATGTTCAGTACAAGCAGCGGTCCTCTCCAATTCTCCTACAAGACCCAGCTTTTTCACTGGTTGTTATGGCAACCTGAAACCAAATCAGCCACCCTGGAGATTCAGTGATGAAATGGTTTCCTCAGATTTTTCTGAGGTCAATAAAATGGAAACACATCCTGAATCAGAGGACTGATACAATTCGATTTATGAAGCAGCATAATGAATTTTCTAGCATGATAGAAAACTCTAGATTGAAAGAAATGTGTTTTTCTGCCTTCTTTAAAAAGTATAACAGTGCCTACGCGCTGGTGGGTACCATTTGTAGGCTACTTAGGAGGCTGAGATCTGATGATCTTGATTCAAAGCTAACCTGGACAAGAAAGCCTGTGGGTCCATGAAACTTTCATCTCTAAGTAGCTAGCAAAAAACTGGAAGTGTAATTGTGACACAAGTGATAGAGCACCAACCTTGTTTAAAAAGTTAAGGGACAGTTTAAGCCTCAGTACTGGCACACAAAAAAGTACAAAAGTGTTTTCAAACCCCCAAGGGCTTTAAAGGAGAAGAGAGGAGAGGAGAGGAGAGGGAGAGGAGAGGGGAGAAGAGGAAGGGGAGGAGGGGAGGGGAGAGGAGAGGAGGGGAGAGGAAAGGGAGAGGAGAGGAAGGGAGGGGAGAGGGGAGAGGAGTGGAGGAGCTGAAGAAAGAGGAGGGAGGAAAAAGGAGGAAAAGGGAGGAGGAGGGGGAAGGGTAGAGGGAAAGGGAAGGAAGGAGAGAGGAGGGAAGGGGAAGAATTGGGAGGAGTGGGGATAGGAGGGGAGGAGGATGCAGGGATGAAGCCTGAGGGATTCTTAGTGTTTCATATTTGGAGCAGGAGTATTAGTATGCTGAGAGGACAGGGACAGTCCAGGGTGGTACAGTTTGGTGAAGCTAAGGTCAACTGCCACTAGCACTCTAATATCTGCCCCTTCTTCTTCTTACCCAAGCATGATTTCCCAGAGTTCATGTTTTCTTTATCAAAGCTGTTCCCTGTTTTTTTCATGATATTATGTGCGGAAATTCTCACAAGCAAAGATGTGTTAATGAGAAATCAGCAACCAAACATGTAAAAGTTTAGAATTCTACTAGAATACTCTATAAATGTGACTCAGTGAAAATCTCACACCAGTTCCTAAAATTTATATAATTATGGTTGCATTATGCAGTAAAACTCAGGGCCTGGATGCTGAGCCTTAGCTTGTGCTCAAGGCCGGTGCTTTACCACCTCAATCCCAGTTATGCTTTTGGCCTTTTGGTGGTTAATTAGGAGCTAGGAGTCTCATAGACTTTCCTGCCTGAGCTAGCTTTGAACTGAGATCCTTATATCTTAGCTTCCTGAGTAACTAGGATTACAGGCAGGAGACACTGGTGCTCAGTACCTAAAAGCTCTTCAGGATGACATTCTTCAACTTGTAGCCTGCTAATCTTTGTGTACTTATTTTTTTCTTTAATTATCATTGGCATTTCTTTTGTTTTTCATCTATTTCTGGCTTATAACATTTTGGTTATTGTTAGTGATACAATAAAAAACATCATAGTGAAGAATTATTAGGACCCTCATTTTGTAGGATGGAGGTTCACAGGCATTAAACTATCTTATTTTATAAGCTACCCTTTTCCAAATGACTAACAATTATTGGCCAGAACATTTGCAAAATTGCCCCCGATACTTTTCTTATTTCAACTGTATGCATTTCCTTTTCCCTAAGAAAAACCTTTATGCAGGCTAACCTTTAGAATTTCACCCTTCCCCCAACACTATTTCAGAAGAGGAAAGGTATGAGAGCCATAGTTGAATGTTCAATAGTAATTTTTGTGCCTGTGTTGTGGGAAGGAAAGAAGTAGAAATTGAGCCTCTCAACTTCCCACAAGCCACATAAAGACTGGCTCCAAGTGAAGGGTTCTCACGCAAGCCAGTTTTGACACTATGACTTTACCCACTTTAACCAGCCCTGAGACATATTTTACTCTTAGCATCTGGTAGCCCAAGGCATTTCTTCAGTACAAGTGCGCAACTGAGCCAATAAGTGAAGGCTGCTTTATTTGATGAGGCCCACAGTCCTCTGGCAGATAGGCTGTATTCCATTTGCCAAACCTCCAAGAGGTGAATGAAGGTTTGCTGACTGTGGTCAGGAAGGTCTCAATTATAAATGATTCCCTAACCAAGTGTTGAAGCACTGCACTTTATAATTAAAATGTGGGGCTCCACTTTGGGGCTTCCCTCTGGATAAAAGCTCTCACTACTTTCTTTCATGTCTTTCACTTTTAAATTAACTTACTATCTTTACCTTAAAAAATAATTAAAATTACACACACACACACACACACACACACACACACACTGCCAAACTCAGTTCCCTATATCATAGCCTTCTCCCCAACCACCCCCCATTGCAAACAAAAGCCTTCTTTGATTGGCTCAGTTTCCATATGCTGGTGCTGCTGCTGGTGCTGTTTCTGCTTCTGTAATGATTAACTTGGGGTTTCAGGAACACCAAGGGAAAGGCAATTCTAGCAAAAGCAATTTTACCTTTTAATGTGGCTAAATTTTG
This sequence comes from Dipodomys spectabilis, assembly GCF_019054845.1. Taxonomy (NCBI): domain Eukaryota; kingdom Metazoa; phylum Chordata; class Mammalia; order Rodentia; family Heteromyidae; genus Dipodomys; species Dipodomys spectabilis. Next base: position 3,902,003 of record NW_024870775.1, read on the forward strand.
CTGTGTGTATTATGAGCTCTGTTGCCGGGTACATACAAGTTTAGAACCATTCCTTGGCAAATTTAAATAACTCATTATTCCCTGGAGCCTTCCCTATTCCTCCAATAGTTTTTGCTGAAAATCTAGGTTATCTGGTGGTAACATATTTGTAGCAAGTTTATTTAAAATGGCATTTGCCTGATTTATTTTCGCCCATGTTTACCTTTTTCTTTTACCTTCCATAACTATGGGATTCTTAGGGCATGGGAATAATAGAGTCTAGATGTGGTGGCACAATCTTAAAATTCAAGTTATAGAAGAGGTGAAGATGAATGGATCATAATTTGAGGCCAGCTAGGCAAAATTGAAAGGTATGACGTGAAAAATAAAGGAAGATAAAAAGGACTGGCTTGTGGCTCAAGTAGTAGAGTGCTTGCCTAGCAACCTAAAGCCCCACAGTTCAAATCCCAGTACTTCTAAAACTAACAATCAATAAAAGGAGGCAAATAGCTGGGGGTGATTGAAGCAAATGAAAGGAAGACAAAAGAAGATTATATTTAAAAGAGCAACTATGTGATACTACTTCTACAAGGATACTTATGAAACAAGATATATTTCTGAATAAAATTTAATGTAGAGAAAGGAAAATCTTTTTTAGCTAAGGACCTCATGGACAAAATCAAATATCCATCATTTAACTGGGAGAAAAATATTATAACATAGTAGAGAAAGGATTAATCATATAACATATGAAGATTATCTATAAGCTGGTAAGGAAATAACAAATCAGAGAAAAGAAATCACAATTGATTAACAAGAAAGAAAAATAAAAATAAACAATAAGGATATATTTGAAATGAAATAAGAATACTAGCAATCAAGGAAGTGCTTTTTATCTATTAAGAGGGAAATGTTTCAAAATTAAATACATTTACATATTGATAATAAGTTTATGTAGGGAAAAGTTAATTCTCTCTAATTTAATTTGGTATTGCCTCTTTTGTAGGGCACTTTGCCAAACCTTTTAAAATTGCAAAAATCTTCTGAGTCAACAACTTTACTTCTTGGTATCTACCCAAGAGAAATACCTTCATGAATGTAATAGGCTGGTTTGAAACTGTTCCCTGGGGGTATTTTAAGGAATAGTTTAAATATAAGCTCTGAATTTTCACTAATGGTACACTAATTAAAATGTTCCTAATCTGTCTCATGGAATATGATGCAACAATTTTAAAGGCAAGAAATCAATATTTAAACTGGTAGAAATATCTAGAGACTTCTTGCTAATTAAGAACATACTCCAAAGCAAAGAATTATTTTATTAATATAAAAGTCATAGATTTGAAACAAAAATATTTGTTTGTATAATTGCACATGTAAATAGAAAAACGACTAAGAGGGTATATAGTAAATTCACCATAGTTTTCAGGGCAACTTTACTTATATGAATATTATATAAATTCCATATAATAAAATGAGCTCATATATTTCTATGTAATTATATATTTTTAAAAGATATAATCATATATTTGACTAATGAGTGAATTTGTATTATGATTTAATTTTCACTGCTTAATTAGAACATTGTTTTTGGTGCAATGATTAAATTCTTCTTTCAACTTAATGAAGTTATCAAAAAGCCAAATCTATTGGCTGACCACTGTGCAAAGCAAAATTAAAGTTAACTTGAGGAATTAGGGAGAAACTTGTGTCTAAAGTGAAAAGAACAACTGACAACTGTTCCAAATTCCTTTTTTTTTTTGATAAGAAAGGAACATTGGGCTGGGAAGGTGGCTCAGTGGTAGAACGCTTCCCTTGCATGCATTAGACCCTGGGTTTGATTCCTCAGGACCACATAAGCAGAAAAAGCTGGAAATGGCCCTGTGGCTCAAGTGGTAGAGCGCTAGCCTTGAGCTGAAGAGCTGAGGGACAGCACCCAGGCCCAGAGTTCAGGCCCCACGAGAGACTAAATAAATAAATAAATAAATAATTTTTTTAAAAAGAAAAGAACATTAAGCACACACTGTGATCCTAGTGGCTCAGGAGGCTGAGATCTGAGGACCATGTTTGAATCTAGTCTGGGCATGAAAATCCATGAGACTCTTATTTCCAATAAACCATCAAAAAGACAGACTTGGAGCTGTGGCTCAAGTGGTAGAGTGCTAGCCTGGAGCAAAAATGCCCAGGGACAGCGCCCAGGCACTGCATTCAAGCCCCAGGATACTACTCTCCCTCCCATTATATTGAATCATGAGTATTCTAGACAGAGACAGGCAGGCAGACAGACAGAAAAAAAGGCGGTGTGGCTAGAAACATGTTGGATTACTCTTGCTTTCTATTGGGTGCATCTTACTCTCCCAGGATGAAAGCATTTTTTTCCCCCTTTTTAGTATTACATAGTGCCTAGTTAGGTATTGCAAGCCCAATAGGCAGATGATAATTTGATTCTACAAGAAATTCCATTATTCCATTGTCTTTAGTTATAAAATGTTGTGAAAGCTGAGTGCTAGTGGCTCATGCCTGTAATCCTGGCTACTGAGGAGGCTGAGATCTGAAGATCACAATTCAAAGGCATCCCTGACAGGAATGTCAAAGAGACTCTTACCTCCAACTAAGCAGCAAAAACCGGAAGTGGAGCTGTGGCTCAAATAGTAGAGTGCTAGCCTTGAGAGAAAAAGTTAAGGACTATCCAAGGCCCTGCTTCAAGCCCCAGTGCTGGCACAAATATATATACACACACATATAACTATTTAATATGTACATATTAAATATACATACACAATACATATAAATATATAACATAATCACATTAAATATATTTACAATATTATGATGTATTTATTATATATTTATATATTTTATACTATATATAAGTAAAACTTTAAAGCCTGCAAACTGAGTGGTGGATTTTAATTTTACTTAAAAATATGAGGCTTTAAAAATTAAACTGAAAATGCTACAATACTATGCTATCTTTTACCTTATAGAAGAGCCTGAGGAGGGAAGGAGTTAAGCCCCTTGCCCAAGGAGACCTAGCTCATATCAACTCCTATATCCTGAGATACACAGTGGTTCCAAACAGATTTTTAAATGACCTGTGACCCTCTCTCGGATCCTGGGAGCTTTTCCCATGTGGTTCATTGGCACAGATGATCCAGAGTCCTAGCCTATCTCTTGATAATTCTAGGAAATTGAAACAGAGGGTAGGGATTGATGTCTCCTGAAGGCACTGGGACAGTAGGTCAACATTGTTTCAGCACTTCTATGTACTGTTAAAGCATTTACACTATTAAAGCACTTGTTTGGTTGGTTATTTATTTATTTATTTAATTTGTACCAGTACTGGGGCTTGAACTCAGCTTTTTCACTCATGCCTGGGGCCACCTGGGCCATGACTCCTCCTCTGGAGTTTTGCTGGTTAATTAAAGATACAAGACTCTGGGATTTGTCTGCCTGGGCTGGCTTTAAACCTAAGTTTCAGACTCCTGAGGTGCAAGGATTCTAAACATGAGTCACTGGTTCCCAACCATCACCATCACCACCACCACCTCCTCCTCCTCCACTTCCTCCTCCTTCTTCCTCCCCCTCCTCTTCCTCCTTTTTCTTCTTCTTCTTTCTCCTCCTCCCCCTCCTTCCCCTCCCCTTCTTCTCCCTCTCCTCCTCCTTCCTCCCTCTTTCTCCCTCCCTCTTCCTCTTCCTTCCTCACTCCTCCTCCTCCTCCTTCTTCTTCCTCTTTTCTCTCCTCTTCCTCTTCCTCCTCCTTCTTTTTCTTCTTCTTCCTCATCTTCCTCTTCCTCCTTCTCCTTCTCCTTCTTCCTCCTCTTTCCTAAAATATATTGAGATGTGGGGTCTGAGACAATGAGCTCCCTTGTTGATAGTGGGTAAACCTTTCCCTGGTACCTCCATTGCCTTGAGCAAAGGAATGAAATAAAGCTAAGGCATTGATCTTTGACATGTATTCAAATGCTTGAGTTTACATGGAACTAGAGTATTATTTTACCTTTATGTCCACAATACACAAACACGGGTGTGTGTGTGTGTGTGTGAATGTTAGTATGTGCTCCTCCATTTGACATAACAACCTCCATCTTTGGTTCTCAGCCCTTCCTCTGAAACCAAGTGGCCAGACCAGGCCTGATCACAATTGTTAACTCCCACCCCAGTGCTCGATAGCCTCCAGATGCAGCAGCAGAATGCCTTTGCCCATAACTAACTGCAACTGTTGCAGTCAGCAAACCCAGGCCTGACTATGTGCTATCTTTGGCCCCAGCTGCACCTGCAGAGTACTCCCCCCCACTATAAAGATACCCCCTTTTGTACAATGACAAGTGTTGCGCCCAGCCTCAAAGGCACAGTCTTGTCAGCTTTTCTGTATTTGACTTCATGTCCCCCATGGTCCTCCGGGCTGGAGTTCTCAGCCAGTACTGGGTTTTGAACTCAAGACTTGGCCATTGTCTCTTGGCTTTTTTGCTTAAGGCTTTTACCACTTGAGCCACACCTCCACTTCTGGCTTTTTAGTAGCTAATTGGAAATAAAAAAATTGAAAGGACTTTCCTTCTGGGGCCAGCTTTGATTTTAGGATTACATGTTAAGCCATCAACCCTTGGCAGCAAACTCTTTTTATAATTAAGATAGAACCTCCTCTTTCCACTCCACCCCCAATTCCTTTGTCCTTGCTCCCCCCCTTTTTATGCATGTACACACACACACACACACACACACACACACACACACATTCCCTTCCCCCACAGGTTGTCTTCAAACCTCAAAACAAAAATTGAACCTAGAAATAACAAACACAGCCTCATCCTTCTTTTGAAAGTATACATGATGATGCTTAGCATTCTTACATTTTCTACATCTTACCTCAGCATTGTCCTGAGAGATTGTGGAAGTTTGGGACTAAGGCTGAGAAGTCCAGGCACAGCTGGAGACACATCTGGAGCCCCTTCCTTCTAGGGCCCTGCATCACAGAGTCCCGCTGTTGGTCTGTGGCTGCCTCTCATGGCCAGAGCTTGAGAATGTGGCTGCCAGTGAACTTGTTGATTATGTGACCACAGGTATGTGACCTCAGTGACACGTTCGTTCTTCATGTTCTGGCAGGCAGAGGGGCACAGAAGGGAGTCAGAGGGAGTGTCCTTGAGATTGTGCTGACACACTGAGAGAGGATGAGTCTCCGGGGTATAAAATATGGGTTTTGGTGGAACAAGTGTGGTATTTCTTCTGGATTCCCTGGGGATAAAGGCCTTTGGGAACAACTTTTCCTCTCCTACTAAATTTAGCTATGGTTTGGTGGCCTATGAGATAGATGACCAGGCTTGCCAGTGACAAGTCATCAGTTTTTCCTCATTGTGAATGTATTTTTTTTTTTTTTTCTGTATAATGGCTCCACCTAGCGCTGTCGCAACCGCGGTTGGGTAAAGATGGTCTCCTCTCTACCTGAGTAGTGATCACTCACTGCGTTTTAGAAATCTTTTCACGATGGCAGAGATGACTTTGCTTAAAAGTTGAATCTTTTCTTTTGCAAAGGTTCCAGGAAGGAGAGGAGTTGTGCAGTGTCAGGGGACTGGTATCGTTGCATGGGTAATAAGAAGACATCCACTGGGCCTGCCCTGCAGGAATGAGTTCAGATTTTGATAGAAGTTCCCACCCCCCCCCCCCCCTCCATTCTCTACTCCCCATTTCCAACACTCAAGCAAGTTTTACTTGGGCGGGGACTCTAACTTGGGAGGGGACTCTAACTTGGGAGCTCTTGGTCTCAAACCCCACATATTGCTCATTCAATACCCATAGACATCTCTCTTTTGCCTCATGGATACCTGGAGCCGAAACATCCCTCATTTAATCCATGTAAACTCTCTTCCTTATTATTTTTGCCAGTCCTGGGGCTTAAACTCAGGGCCTGAGCACTGTTCTTGAGCTTCTTTTGCTCAAGTCTAGCACTCTACCATTTGAGCCACAGTACCACTTGTGGCCTTTTCTGTTTATGTGGTACTGAGGAATCGAACTGAGGGCTTCATGCATGCTAGACAAGCACTCTACCATTAAGCCACATTCCCAAACTCTCTTCCTCATGTTTCTACAATTCAGTTTGAAGAAGGTCATAATCTTTCTTCTAGCCCAAGTTAAAACTCTCAGAGCCATTTTGACCTCCCTCTTCTAAATGACATGCTTTTGATTTTTACTTTTGAAATAATCTCTTGAAAACCTTTAAATAGCTTTAGTTTACATCTGCAGTATTTGGACTGCACAGTGTATGAAAACCTGCTTCTTTTACATATGAAATATTTGGTTGAACCCTACTATAGTTTGGGCCTTGACTATTTCCCAAAGATCTGTGCGATAAAGGCTTGGTTTCTAGCCTGTTGGTGCTATTGGGAGGTGATGGAACCTTTATAAGGTGGGGCTTAGTGGAAGGAGGCTAAGTTTTTGAGGGTGTGTTCTTGCAATGGGATACAGGGGACCTACGCTACACAGTGTTTGATTCCTGCTGCAACACTCTCACACCCTAGGTGTATCATACTTCATCACACCCAAAGTGATAGGGTCCAGTGATTATGGGCTAAAATCTTTAAAATTGTGAGATGGAAAAAAATCCCCCGTTAAAACAAATACATTTTTTCTCTTTTTAACTTGATCCTTCTCAGGTGGTTTATCACATCATCAGAAAGTTGACTAACATGAAACCTTTCTTTACCCTAAGAGGAAATTAAAAAATAATCTATCTGCACACATATTAAAAAAACCATACAGAGCATTAATTTTGAAGGCAAGTACAATTATAATCATAGAAGTTTATAATACAAGAGACTCTTTGTATCCATGAAGATATACCTGTAAGGAGATCACTATTGAGGAAAAAATGTGACTTCGCAGGATACAAAGAGCTCAGTACTCTAAAATCACTCACATCTACCTACACTGTACATATAGTTATCATTAAATATGGTATGTATTATTGCCATAAGATTGCTGTTGTACACATTAACACTGTGCACCAAACATTGGATTTCATTTTGTGCTCTTGATTTCAAGTACTACAGATGCTTGATTTATTTACTTTTTTTTCTATGCTACCCAATGTCTGCTACAGACTATGTTTCATGTTGCTTTATCATTTACATCAGCACATTTCATGCCCTTTTTTTTTTTGGAGGGGTGTGTCCGGTTGTGGGGCCTGAACTCTGGGCCTGGGCACTGTCCCTCAGCTCTTCAGCTCAAGGCTAGCGCTCTACCACTTGAGCCACAGCGCCACTTCCAGCTTTTTTTTTTCTTTTTGCTTATGTGGTGCTGGGGAATCGAACCCAGGGCCTCAGGCGCGCGAGGCAAGTGCTTTACCACTGAGCCACCTTCCCAGCCCATTCATGCCCTTTTTGACTTGAGAAGATTACCATAATTTTTACTTTGCTTTTGTGGTACCATTTGCTCTCAGGAGGCATATTTTCACCAGAGTAAGGACAATGAACACTCAGTAATCACACAATGATTTAAGCACAACTGAGGATAATGTAGAACTGAACTCCATAATGTGTGTGCAGGAATTTAAATTTTTTTTTTGTTTTTGAAATTGGTTCTGAAGTTAAAAATTATTTTTAACTTTGCTTACAATTTATGGACTCTTTAAAAATATATCATTCTTGTTTTGAGCTATGTCCTCAACTCTAATTTGTGTATTGGACTCTTAGCTCCTCACACCTTAGAATATGAGCTTATTTAGGAATAACTTTATTGCAGATACAATGGATTATATTAAGATGAAATCATTCGAGGTAGGTTGTGTCTCTAATTCAAAATGTCTGTTGTCCTTCTATGAAGGGGAAGTCAGGACAGAGAGGAAGGATCTCTGTGAAGATGATGCCAGAGATCAGGGTAAATTTTTAAAAGCCCGAAATACTAAAGGTTGCCAACAATCCACTAGGAGTTAGAATTCAGGCAAGAAGATCTTTCCCTCATGGCCCTCAGAAAGAACCAACTTCACTAATACCTTCCTTTTGGATGTCCTGCTTCCAGAACATCTGTTGTTTAAGCCTCCAGTTTGTGGTACTTTTTTTTTTTAACCATGGCATTAACACACTAATTAGCACATTTTAATGTCCCAGTATTTTAGGTGACAAGCAGACTAACTGCAGACAAAGATTCAATGAAGAGGTGGTTCTTTGAAAAGATAAACAAGATTAGCAAACACTTAAAAAAACTAACTGAAAGAGAGAGAACACCAAGAATAAAATTAGAGATGAGAAAGGGATATTACAATAGATAAAAATAAAATTCAGATGACTCTCATGGATTAATTTGAAAACATATTCTACTGTTTGAAAACCTAGAAGAAATGAATACATTTTGTGACATGCATGACTTATCTAAATTGAACAAGATGAACACATCTATGATCAGTAACAAGACTGAAGCAGTTATAAAATCTCTCAACAAAGAAAGCCTAGAACTAGATGGACTCACTGCTGGATTCCAATAGATATTTAAAGATAAATAAATACCAATGTTCCTCAAACTACTTCTTAAAAAAAAAAAAGAAAGAGAAACCACATTCATTCGGTAAGCCAGTACCACCTGCTTTCCCAAACTGGATAACGACACAACAACAACAGCAAAGAAAACTATAGATCAATTTCCTTGATAAATATAGGTGCAAAATTTCTCAATAAAATAAATGCAGAGAAGTTATCAGCACATCAGAAAGTTACATGCTATGACCAAGTTTGTTTCATTCTAACAAGGAATGATTACATATAGTCTGACAAGCATAATGTAGCACATTAATAGAACCAAGGACAAAAATCCCATGATCGTCTCAACAGATGCAGAAAAAAGTCTCACAAAATTCAACATCTCTTTAAGATAAAAGCCCTCAAGAAATTGGTATTAGAAAGACCATACCTCAACATGTATATGCAAACCGACAGCCAATATTGGACTAAATGAGGAATAGCTGAAAGCACTCTTTCTAAAAGTAGTAACAAGACAAATGTGTCCACTCTCACCACTTTTATTCAGTATAGTATTCTTTGTCAGAGCAATGAGGCAAGAAAAAGAAACACAAAAAATACAAATAACAAAGGAAGAAGTGAAACTATTCCTATTTACAGATGATTTGATCCTATTACTTGCATGACCCCAAAGACTCCACCAGAAAACTCTTAGATATGATACATATTTTCAGCTAATTAGTAGCATACAAAGTTAACAAAAAAATTGTAGCTTTTCTCTATTAATAATGAGCATGTGGAAACAGAAGTCAGAATGAAAGCATGTAGGTAGAATAAATTTAGCTCAGGGACTGAAAGGCCTCTACAATGAATACTAAAAAATCTTGAAAAAAGTTTAAAGAAGACACCAGAAGAGGGAAAGGTCTCCCATATTTATGATTATGAGTTAATATTGTGAAAATGGCAATATTACCAAAGGCAAGTTTCAGATTCAATGTCATCTCTATCAAAACCCCAATGAGATTCTAAACAGAAAAAAAAAACCAAAATTCATAAGGAGGTACAAAAGACCTATCCAAAGTAATCATTAGCAAAAGAGCAATGCCGGACACATCTCAATACTTGACTTCAAATTATGCTATAGAGCCATAATGACAAAAATTGTGAAGTACTGCCAATACACACACACACACACACACACACACACACACACACACTAAAGCAAAAGCAAAAGCAAAAGCAAAAGCAGACAAATTAGATGAATGGAATGAAATACAGAAACTAGAAAATAAGTCCACACAATTATAGTCACCTGATTCTCAATAAAGCTTACATTACATAAAGGATATCCTCTTCAATCAATGATTTTGGGAAAACTTGCCATCTACATGTAGTAGATTGAAACCTCATAGATCCCCATTGTTCTCTGTACAAAAATTAGTTCAAAACAGATCAAAATGATTCAAAATTCTCAATCTAAGATGTAAAACATTTTGTCTGCTAGAGGAAAACTTAAGAGAAACACTTGAAGCTAGAGGTAAGGGCAAGAACTTTCTGAATAGAACTCCAAAAGCCCTGCAAATAAAAGCAAGAATTGGCCAATGGGATTGCATCAAAGTCAATAGCTTTTGTGAATCAAAGAAAACAATTGAACTATTCTTTGCTTTGGGATAAAACAAAATGAGATAAAGCATGACAAGGGTTTAATATTCAGAAGGTATAAAGAACACAAAAAGCATTGGGCACTTTTGGCTCATGTCTGTAATCCTATATACTAAGGAGGGCTGAGAGCTGAGGATTGTGGTTTAAAGCCATCCTGAAGCACAAATAACCAATAAACACATAATGAAATGTTCAACATCATTAGCCATTAAGAAAATGCAAATTAAAATGACAATAATATTCCATCTCATTCTAATCAGAACAAACATCTCTCACACACAAAAGGAAAATCAATGCTTTGAGGATGTTTTGAGAGGAGGAAGAGAATGAACTATTACACTCTTTTAATAGGAATTTAAATTAATTAAGTGACCAGGAGAATTAGTATATAGGTTCTTCAAAAACTAAAGCTAGAGCTACCCTCTGATCTTACCGTACCTAGCCTGTGCATATACCTTAAGGAATGTCAGTCAGCATACAGTAAAGATATTTGTACCTTGTTCATTGCCTTGCTGTTCACAATGGAGTCAGCCTAGGTGCCATTCAACCAATGAATTGATAAATGAAACGAGGTACATAGACACTATAGAGTATTATTCAGCCATTACAAAGAATAAAATTATGTCATTTACAGGGAAATGGATAGAATTGAGTATTATCCATTAATCAAAATAAGCCAGAAAGACAAACACTCCATGTTTCTTTCATATATGGATTCTAGATTTGGAATAAAATAAGACATGAATGTAAAAGAGGGACCATGACCATTTATGCAAGGAACCTACCAGAAGGAATGGGGAAAGACAAGATGTGGGAAGAAGATATGAGCAAAGTACATTTACACACACACACACACACACACACACACACACACACACACACACAACTCACATGAAGGTTATGATGAAATTGACGTGGCCAATTGATTATAATCACTATAATCAATTTAAAATGTTTTGTAAGAAAGTTTTATGAAGAGGAATCAGGGGGAGGAGGGATAAGAAATTGTCATAAGATAGATAACCATGTTCATTGTACACATGCATGCAGATACCACTATGAAACCCTTCAATCTCTACATATTCACCAAAATCAGGTGAAGAACAGTAGGGGTTAGATGCTACTGTAGTTTGCGTCACCCAGAGATGGTTGCCTGTCATTCAATATGCCATTCTGTTGTATGGGAACTCGATCAGCTAGAGACAGAGAAGCCAAATTTTGAGAGGTGAATTGGGAGTCTTTATTGGAGAGCTAGCTATTGCAGGTGGACTCCTGTCTCAAAGACTTGCAGCCCAGTATAGAGCTTGCACAAAGCTTTTAAGGACAAAAACCACATGTTTGGGGTGGAGATCCAAATCCAACAGAAACAGATCATAAAGAGAAATACTCAGGTGCCAGCAGAATTTTCCATCTAGCGAAGTAGCTCATAGAAGAGGATATGTCTCAACTTTTCCATATAGGGAGATACTCAGAGTTGAGCAAATCAAGACTCTTAAGACTAAATAGCATGACATCTACAATTCAATGAAAGGCCTCTCTCACCTCTAGGTTTTTCAGAGCTGCATGGAAAGCCCCCTCCACCCAGCAAGGCACCAGGATGGCTGTGAGAACAAGGCGATGTTACTTAGACCCAGTCTCTTTATTCCAGCTCAAACTGGAATTGAAAGGAAAAGATTGGAAACAAATAGTGCCTGTCCTGTGAACTCCATCTGACCAAAAAAAAATTAAATGCTCAGTGCAGTTATATCAAAAGAAAAAAATTGTAATTAGCTTTGAGACTTCTTTTGAAGCAGTAAGCTTATTTTGGAAATTCAAAAGCATGAATAATACAGTTTGCACTCTGGAGCATGCCAGAGTTTTAATGGGCTGTATTTATAGCCAATGTGACTAGGAGAAATATGATCAGCATCCCATTTTAGAAACACCTCTATACTTTGAATATACATACATGACCAACTAGGTTCCCAGTTGCAGTTACTGATGAGATGAACTGATGAGAATCAAGAGGCATAGAAAGAAAAGGGAGATCTTTTTAATATCTGGTTTCATAAAGTAATCCATTGGAAAATCATTTGCAAGCTGGAAAGGCAATTTAAAAAGTTCCCCCATGCCATGTGTCACAACCTTTAATGTTTGATGAGAGTTGTTAACTCAGCAAAAGACATTTGGCTTGAGCAAGATCTCAGAACCTGCTGAAATGATGATATTGTTTAGTTTAGTCCCTTTACGATATTTAGTGAGGGTGAATTATTCTGAGAGCAGAGTTTTTAGAAGCTGGATATTCCACAGGATTTTAGCCTGGAAATGTGTCTGTGTGCTTTAGAACATTTACACTGTATGTGGAAATTTTTGAATATCAAAAACAATATTGAATTTCTAGATTTTAAGGTAATGAAGTAACAGAGCTGTGTTATTTTGCCCTTCATTCCCAAATGATGTATTTGTATATAAACAATATAAAATAGATTTTAAAAGTACATTTTTTTCTATTAGAGAATTTTGAGAATTATCTCTCTGTTTCACCTGGCTTGTGTCCATGCCTGGATGATTCTGTAGTCTTTCTCACACATCTCATCACCCATACCTGAGTGAATTTCATCTGTCACGGGAAACATTTCCTGGGGCCTTTTTTCTTCTCCAAGTCAGACTTTCTCCCTCTCACCTCCTACCGTTAGAGGTAGACTCTTCCTCTCTCCAGGCACTTTCTTTGCATAATAAATTTTTTGTGAAAGAATGTTGTAGCTAATGTTTGTCTCCTGTGTTTTGAAAAAAAGAGAAAGTATGTTCAGTTTGTAAGAATACATATAACGTGAAATTTACCGTTTCAGTCTTGTCCAATATAGAATTCAGTGACATGAAGTATATAATTCACATTCACATTATCTGCAGAATTTGTCCATTATCTTAAACTATAACTCCCATATCAATTAAACATTAATTCTCACTTTCCTATCTTAACTCAGCCTCTTACTCTACCACTCCATTTTCTGCCCCCATGAATTGGCCCAGTCCAGACACCACATGCATTCAATCAGGATCAACCTGCATAACCATAAGAATCACATCATATTTGTTCAGGGCGTTGGTTTTTTTTTTTTCACCTGTTGTCCATTGGTGTATTGGACCATGCTAAGCAACTAGTAATGTCACTTAATAAGTATTGACAGACAGGTTTCTCTCATATGTGGAATCTAGAGTAAAGAAAATAGTAATATGGTATGATTGTAATAGGAGACTCCAGGGGAGAATCAGTAGGTAAGGGGAGAGGGAAAAGGGTGGCAGAGTATAAATATTACAGAAGTGTGCTATACACAAACGCATGAGAATATCATAATAAAACCAACCGAAATCAGTTTACAAGGAGAGAGAGGGGAGAAAGGAGGTTAAGAAAGAGTAATGTACGGGGTTGAATTTGATCAAAGTGAACTCTCTCTCTCTCTCTATATATATATAGTAAATATTACAATGAAGCCCCTTTGGACAATTAAATTATGTTAACAAAAATGTAATATTGGCAAAATAAAGAAAACAAATGCTAGTCATGAAGTATTTTGGCCTCAAAGCATTACATTATGGGGTTTACAATTCTTAGTAGAATGACACTTTACAAAATACTCTTTCATGCTACTCAGAATGAAGAACCCACCAGCTCACCGTGTTAAGGTCAGGATATGCAGGTTTCTTTGTTGCTGCTGCTGTTGTTGTTTTGTAAGAGCACTGGGGTTTGAATTCAGGGCCTTGCACTCTTGCTCTGCTTTTTCTCTCATAGTTGCCACTCTACCACTTGAGCCATAGCTTCACTTCTGGCTTTTTGCTCAGGCTGGCTTTAAACTATGATCCTCAGATATCAGCTTCCTGAGTAGCTTGGATTAAAGGTGTGAGACACTAGTATTTGGCTTATTTGTTTATTCATTATAAGAAGTTATAAAAATGGGTTCCAACTTAGTATGTCATTCTCCCCCATCTCTCCCAATTCCACCCATTCCCTCAAGTTATCTGGTTGTGTGCAGTTCCTTGAGATGCTAAGTTTAACTTGGAGCAGGCAGATGACTGGACTAAGCCAGGAAATAGACAGACCTGGTTAGGACTGGTCTGAGGTGTATGATTTGTAAAAGGGGACTCTTTGGGAGAATCAGGAGATGAGGGGAGAGGATTTCATTCTTTTACTCTTGGCTAATAAAATGAAAACTAAAATCTCTGCCATAGAACAAGACAGTAACATGAAATAGTAATGTTCCTAAAAGAGTACAAAAGACTGAATAAATACTTGAATAATATTAATCTTTATGAATGTTGTTACCTTTAAACTGAAATGCTCTCTGAACTACAAAAGAATGGGTTGGACTTGAAGATTTTTAAAATCCTGAGAGCATAGAATAAAATCAAGAAAATTCAACACACCAATGGTGTGCTGTGAAAAAAATGTTATAGATGTTTGGGCATCTTTGTCACTTTTGCTGACAATCCCAACCTAACCTAGTAGGGAGAGCAATTAGAACTTCAGAATAGTCATGGACCCACCAGGAAATAAAGGTTGGTGGCTCATAACTCTCTGTAATCCTAGCTCCTCAGGAGACTGAGATCTGAGGATCAGTTCAAAGCCAGTTTAGCTAGGAAAATCTGTGAGACTTTTTTTTTTCAGTGTGGGGCTTGGACTCAGGGCTGGGTGATGCCCATGAGCTCTTCTGATCAAGGATAGTGCTCTACCACTGTGAACCACAGCTCCACTTCCATTTTTTGAGTGACTAATTGGAGATGAGTCTCATGAGGACTTTTCTGACTGGGCTGGCTTCGAACCATGATCCTTAGATATCAGCCTCCTGAGGAGCTAAGATTACAGTGTGAGCCACTGGCTCCCAGCTGATAGTCTTATGTCCAATAAATTACTCAGAAAAATCTGGAAGTAGTGCCTTGGCTCAAGTAGTATAGTACTGGCCTTGAGCAAAAGAAGCTCAGGGACAGAGCCCAGGCCCTGAGTCAAGCCCCAGGACCAGCACACACACACACACACACACACACACACACACACACACACACACATTAAAAAACAACAACAAAATGGTTTAAATAAAAATGAAAGTACTGTTTTCCAAAGCAGCAGCAAGGTTAAGGTTACCACAAGGAATGCTGGGAAACCTAGATGCTTGTAACATCAGAGAGCCACCATCATTTCCCCTGCACTGTAGGACCACCAGAGGAAATGGTGCTATTAGAACACACTGAGAGTCAGAGGGAGAGAAATGGCTATCCTAGATGGAGCAGTAGGCATGGAGAGATACTATACCCTCTCTCTTCCCCATCTGCCCTGCTGTCATAATCTTTCTTATTGGCTAAAACCAAGCAGAAGCCAATAATAGCAAGTCCTAAATACTGTCCACTAGAAAGACTGGCAGCAGACTAGAGAGAAAGGTAGAGAGTGTAGAATAATGGCAATGTTTTATGCCCAGCGGTCACTTTCTGAAACACTTTTCTCAGGTCATACTCCACTTACAGAATGACTTGAAAATAACCCAGAATTGGTAAAAACATTTTTTTGTAATGCCATTACTGGGGCTTGAACTCAGGGCCTGGACACTTTCCCTCAGCTTTTTCCCCTTAAAGCTAGTGCTTTGCCACTTGAGTCACCAAAGAATACACATTTGTCATCTCATTGTATCCTCCTATTCATCTCACAATGGGTGTGATTGCCTTATTTTACTTAAGAGAAAATTGAAGGTAAGGGAGGCTAAGAAACTTTGAGGTCACACAACACTAAATGACAAGTTTTAGGTTAAATTCTAGTAGAAAGCTGCCTCTCTTGCCTGTCTTACTTCAACAATACTTCTTTTAGGAGTCTTGAAACTATTCTCTAATGATCGTGATAGCAAAACAAGAATTTATACCCTGGAGGTCAAACACCTTAAAATCCTTTCCAACAACAAATAGTTTATCAAAAAGCCATGACTTTTAATCTGGGTGCTGGTGGCATAAATCTGTAATCCTAACTGCTCAAGAGACTGAGGTCTGAGGATCTTGATTCAAAGCCAGCCAATCTAAGAAAGTTCACCAGACTCTTATCTCCAAATAATCAGCAAAAGCCAAAAGTGGCTCAAGTGATAGAGCTCTAACCTTGCGCAAAAATGCTCAGGGACAGCACCCAAGCTCTAAGTTCAAACCCTAGTCCTAGCACACAAACACACACACAAAGAAGCTCTGACTTTAAAAATAAACATCAACAACAATAGCTGTCTAAACATAATATACAGACCGTTTTTCTATTTTTTTTAAATAAGTAAAGAATTTGGGACAATTATTCTAAAATGATATAATAAAGGAAGGGTTAATTTTGTTCCCATTTAAACTCACTAATGAGTTGCTGGGGTTTACTTCAAATGATTTGGAAGTCAGAGTTCAGAGAAGTAAATTCCACATTATTTTATTACCAATGTAATTTTCTTCCAATTTAATTGGTTATTCATGATTTAAAAAATATGTCGAAAGCAGGGCCTGGGTTGGCATAGGTAGTTAGAGCATCATGGGCCGCAGGTCTCCAGGTGGGCTGCAGCTGGGCCCCAGTTGGGACTGGGGTGGTGGGAGAGCTGCTTATGAACTGCCTGTTAGAAACGAGGTATTTCAAGCTTTCTGGAGAAATTAAAATCACGTAATGCTGCACCAGTGCCAGACAAGAAGGAACCAAATCCCCCAGCGCTGTCAGACATGCTCTGAGAGATCAGGAACTCCAGTGAAGTTGATTTTTTTTTTTTCTTTAAGCTGCCCAAGGTAGTGATGACTCATCATAAGGTTAATGCATTTCACCTTTCACCAAAGCTCCAGGCAAAATATTTTTCCACCTTTATGACTCACCCTTTTCCCAGGCTTGTTAAATTAATAGAGGTGTTAAGAAAATACACAGGGAAGGCAGGAGGTCGACCCTCTAGCCTCCCTGATAAGCAAGGATGGATCCCAGCATTCACCTGGGCCATCATTTCTTTGGATCTGTATTCTAATTCAGACAGGGCCTAATCTGAGTATTTTTTTCTTTTCTTTTCTTTCTTTCTTTTTTTTTTTTTGGTCAGTTATGGGACTTGAACTTGGGGCTTGGGCACTGTCCCTGAGCTCTTTTACTCAAGACCAGCTCTCTACCACTTTGTACTACAGCTCTGTTCCCAGTTTTCTGGTGGTTACTTGAAGATAAGAGTTTCATGGACTTTCCTGCCTGGGCTGGCTTCAAAGTTTGATCCTCAGATTCCAGCCTCCTGAGTAGCTCGAATTACAGGAGTGAGCCACCAGTGCCCAGCTCTAATCTGAGTTTTTGAACACCTTTATTAATTTACATGCTATAAAAATGTAACTGTTTAAAATGTACACTTCAGCTTTACCCTGTTACACAATCATTGCCATAATTCAGATTTTAGAACTTGGTGTGTGTCTCTCTGTGCATCCGTGCTGGGGTTTGAACTCAGAGCCTGGCAAACTCACTGGACTTTTTTCACTTGAGGCTAATGCTCTACCATTTGAACCACACTCTACTTCTGGGATCTTTTTTGCTGGTTAATTGGAGATAAGCTTTTCTGGGACTGTTTTGCCTGGGCTGGCTTTGAATTACAATAATCAGATCTCAGCCTCCTGAGTAGTTTAGGATTATAGGCTTGAGCCACTAGCACACCTGATCTCTGTGTGTAGAGTGTGTGTGTGTGTGTGTGTGTGTGTGCGCGCGCACGCGTGTGTGCGCACACACACACATGCCCATACAGGAGCTTGAACTCAGAGACTTGCAAATTCAATTCACTGGGCTTCTCTAAGATTGAAAGCATGAGTCATCAGTACCTGGCCTCCAGGCACTGAAGAAATGTAAGCACACTGAAGTTTCATTCTCTCTGGTTTCATACTTGGGTTGGTTTAAACAACAGCTATGTTATCTCATCATGTAGGGGTTCAGATGAAGAAATCAAGGATTGTCAAGGTTGCTTCTCACTGATGACTTTGAGGTGCAGTGTATTCCAAGTCCCTTTCCTAGGCCCTGGTGTTCCCAAGCAGTGCTGTCTTCTCTTGACTTGTAGACACATCTGTCCAATCTCTGCCTTTGTCTTCACATGACAATGTTCGCTTGTGTGTCTGCATCTATACATATACAGACCTTCTGATAAGAAAGCTATTAATTAGATTAGGGCCCACCCAAATCTAGTGTGACTTTCTGATTAAAATTAAGTTACAAAAAATATTATTTGGAGATAAGGTCACATTGTAAAGACCCAGGTGAATATAAATTTTGGTTGGACATTATTATGCCCAGTACAGTCTAGTATTGTGGGTTTGGGGCTGGCCAGAAGGAGCTCAGTCTTTGGGAAGAGCCATCTCGTTAACCATCCATGTACTGCCTCCCCAGGAAAGAGTAGGTGTAAAGAGGAGGTTCACAGATCCAGGGGTTCCTCCATGTGGAGGCCCTTAGAAAGAATTGTTTATTGTGATAACCGTGCACAATAATTATGTTTATGGGCTCTCACCTGGGCTGCTTAAGGGCAGAGCATGCATTTGCAAAAGATAAAAGAAAGCAAACCTCAACTATAAGAGAGATAGGGTTGGGGCTACACAGAGGCTTGATTCCCAAACTTGCTGTTGTCTTCCCTAACATTGCTGAAATTATGAATGCAATGATTCTCCATATCCTTCTACCTTCCCCAAATCACTAAGAATCCTGATGAACATCTGTGAATATTGTTTGCTTGAAAATAGAACTGTTATCAAAACTAAACCACATATCATTGTTAGAAGAGAAAAAAATATTCAGATTCTTTTATAGTCCATGAGGGCTGAAACCACACTCAATTTCATGAGGGGTCTGTTTTGATGAACATAGTAATTAATGTATTTATTTATTAACCAAGAAGCATTAAGAGAATTAAATCATCACTTCCCCACTCTCTCATTTTGCCCAAAATAAAAAGAAGGTATGTTTTCTCTCATAGGTAGAACCTAGAATTAATTTATAAATATATAAATAAACACTTTGGGGTGATGTCCAAAATAGAGTAGACTCAGAGAAGAGCTCAAATGGTGTAATCCCTTATAAAGGCTAATTCAGTCTAATAAAATAAACACCAGGAAATGGGTACTTGAAAGCAGTGGAGGAAGGCTTACAAGAGGGGGATAGAAGAATAAAGAGAAATGGAGGAGGATGCAGTCATAAACTTCAATGCATATCTTACAAATTTAAGCAAAGGGTGGGTTGGGAGAGAGGGCTGAGAATGTTGAAATGGATGACATTTATAAGATGGGTTGTATTCATAAGCTGCTTTGTTAAATGGCAATTTCTTTGTACTACTTAAAGATAATTTAAAAAATATAGTCCCTTTGGAAAAAAAAATTAAAAGGCCTTCCATGGTTAGCTCTTAACACTTGAACTCATGTTTTCTAATGAAACCTTGGTGTAATTAGGGTTAAAGCAGAAAGGATCTGAATAATCCAGAGAGGAGAAGGAACAAAAATTATGAAGAGAGAGTGTGTTGGTATTTATAACATGCCCTTCTTGGGCTAATATTTTGTTTCAGACAGTAATGCCTGACTGTCCATGGAGAGTTGAGAGGAATTGCTAGCTAAGTACAAAACCTGAACACTATGAATTAATTTTAATTCCATAATAGGTCCCTGTGGTTGCTGTCTATTTTAAAGGAAGGATTAGAAGAAGGGAAACATTTCATTCTATTAACTAAACATTGTCATTAATGCTATTCTGACTTAAAATCTTTGTTTACCTAATGTATTAGGTATAATAGGTTTGTCAAACTAGTTCTTCCTAGAGAAAAAAAATAGTCCAATTTAAACCTTCTTTACATCAGTTTCAACTTGAACGGACTCAACAGCCTTATCAACATTGACTTTAATTCTGCAGTAATGATTACTTGGTTTTCCACTCAAACTCCTCATTTAGCTGTGGCTTTAAAAAGTGTTGTTAAAGCCTCGGGCTCTCATGTAACAGTAAGGCAAGAAATCCACAGAGGAAGAAGGGTCTGCTGATTTGATGACTTCGATTTAGGATTTAGAAAGTTTTCTATCAATGAATTGAGTTTCTCTTTTTGTACAACTAGGCTACTTTGTTGGGTTTTTAAGAAAATGCTCTGCAAGTTCTCTAAGTCCAGGGTGGGGATGAGAAGTAAGGATATGAACATGCCATCTGAGCTCATGATGAGAAGAAATAACGGTAGTTTTTATTCCTAAATGTAAGGATTTTATTCCTGAAATATAAGTATTTCTTCAGATAGACAATGTAATTTGTTACTTTGCTCAAAATGGAAAAAAAGTTTTGCTTATAGCTACTGAAATAATATATTCAGACTTAAAATTCAATACTTAGAACAAAATAAAAACCTGAAAACAGTGTTCTAATTTGATCACTTAGTAATAACCAAGGCTCATATTTTAGAGTATATCCTTTTGTTTTCCTTCTATGAAGTACATATGGTACTAAAAATATGCCTGTAAGCTAGGTACTGGTGGCTCATGCCTGTAATCTGAGCTACTCAGGAGGCTGAGATCTGAGGATCATGGTTCAAAGCCAGCCCAGGGAGAAAAGACTATCAGACTCTTTTTCTCTAATTAACCAGCAAAAAGCTGAAAGTAGTGTGGCTGAAGTGATATAGCTCCAGCACTGAGTAGTAATGCCAATCAAGAGTGCAGGGCTCTGAGTTTAAGCCCCAGTATCACCATAAAATGAAAAAATGCCTGAAGCCTGGTATTCGTGGTTCATACCTGTAACCCTAGCAGCTCAGGAGGCTGAGGTCTGAGGATAAAAGTTCAAAGCCAGCCTAAGCAGGAAAGTTCATGAGACTTTTTATCTGCTAATAAGCACCAGAAAACTGGAAGTAGTGCTATGACTTAAAGTGGTAGAGCACTAGCCTTGAACAAAAGAGCTCAGGGATAGTGTGGCAGCATCTCACAATGTGGATGATAAGAAGTGGAGCGGAACAGCAGCTGAAAGGGACTATTAGCTGGGTGCCCATGGCTCATGCCTGTAATCCTAGCTATTCAGGAGGCTGAGATCTGAGGATTGTGGTTCAAAGCCAGCACAGATAGGAAAGTCTGTGAGATGCTTATCTCCAGTAAACCACCGGAAAACCAGAAATGGCGCTGTGGCTCAAGTGGTAGCACACTCACCTTGAGCTGAAGAGGTATTTCTTCCAATACTTTTATTTACAGTTTTCATATTGTCTTGGAATAGTGTTCCAGTTTCCTTCTTTATGAACTGTGATTCTTGTTTTCATTCATCTTGGAAGGGATTGTGTTCTAAGTTGCTGATGGCCTCGATTTCTACATATTCTTTTGTAGACCTCCTCTGGATAATCCTCCGACTTTCTAAGCACCTTGCAACTCCTTACCCCATCCTGAACATGTTCTTTCATTCACTATACAAAACACAAAGTCTGACATCCGTCCTTACTTTCTGTACTGCTTTTAGAAGAAGGTCACCCACAAGTCTCAAATCAGCGGCACGTCCTTGTTTTTACGCTTTGGCTCTGCAGTGGCGCTTGGTACTATGACCATCTCTGTCTCACATGGAAGTTATCTCCTTCTTTGGCACCTGAATTCTGCTCCTAAGGAGGTTCTGTGATGCAGTGGACAAACTGTAGCCACCATGCCATGAGTAGCTTTCTGCATGGTGCTAAGAAAAGAGCTCATATTTGTCAAACTAAGGTTATTCTATGTATTATGTACCTATGTTATGAAGATTAAATGGCATACTACAAATGAAAGCATCTTTATATTATTCTTTTGTGTGTGTGTGTTGGGTATGGGGTTTAAAACCCAGGGCCTGGGCATTGTCCCTGAACTTCTTTGTGTTCAAGGCTAGCACTTTACCAATTGAGCCATAGCTCCACTTCTAGACTTTTGAGTGGTCAATTGGAGATAAGCATCTCACAGGGACTTTCCTGCCTGGGCTGGCTTTCAAACCATGATCCTCAGATCTCAGCCTCCTGAGTAGCCAGGATTACAGGCATGAGCCACCCGCACTTGGCTTTTATATCATTCAACATTCATTAACTCAATAATTATGTGCTAAGAGACTGCTACATGCCAGAAACCATACAATGAAGTAATTCTCTGGAGCTTATGGATTTCTGCAAGGAATCAGTGTGAATCAGAGTTTACCAAAAATTTATCATTGTCACTGTGGTAAGTGATAATTGACAACCAGAAGATATTTTCAAGCAAAGACCCTGTAACAACAGGGAACTCAACAGGTATAAGTAATGAAAAGAGCAGCAATGGTCACTAAAATACAGAAGGAGGGTCATGTTTGAGAGGTAAATGGGGACCAGAAACAAATGTCAATATTTGATATCTAGCCTGATAACATTAGGAAGCCACTGGAATTTCTTTACTGTATATGTGTTAGGTAGCTGCAGTGTCAGATTTCTGAGGGTGACCAGGAGAGGGGCACAGTGGAGTCAGGATGGTTGCTTCTTAGGTTTTCCTTGTACTGGGTCCTCTTCCTCTTCCTCCTCCTATTCTTCCTCCTCCTCCTTCTGTGTTGGTCTTGGGGCTTGAAGTCAAGTCCTGGTCACTGTCCCTGAGAATTTTTGCTCAAGTCTACTGCTCTACCACTTGAGGCACAGCTACATTTCCAGCTTTTAGTAGCTAATTGGAGATAGGAATCTCACAAACTTTCCTCCCTGATCTGACTTTGAACTGTGATCCTCAGATCTCAACCTACTGAGTAGCTAGGATTACAGTCCTGAACCATCAATGTCTAGCTGCTCTTCTTTTTCTTGATTCTAAAATGTATGCTTTCCTCTATAGCTATGATCTCTAGACTTTAATTAAAAGAATTGTTTGGGGCAGGTACTAGAGCTTGAAAGCAGGGCCTTGGCACTGTCTTAGTTTTTTTTTTTTTTTTGCTTGAGGTTAGTGCTCTACTACTTGAGCCATACTTCCACCTCCCATTTTTTTCTGATTAATTGGGATAAAAGCCTCACAGACTATTATGCCTGGGCTGACTTCAAACCTATACCTTCAGATCTTAGTCTCTTGAGTAGCTGCAATTGCAGGTGTGAGCCACCAGTGCCAACTCAGACCTTAATGCTTAGCCACTTCCTGGATATATCAGCCTGATAGCTCGAAATTTTAAAGCACATTCCTTTAGTCTCAGCCAACAAACTCTTGAAGATGAAGAAATTATGTCAATTATGTTGCATATATAACTGACAAGATGTGGTCACAAATAGTACCTCCGTGGGATTCCCTGCAACACTGTGAGGATATCTTCCAAGTCCCTCTTGGTCCTTAGACTTGTTTGGGTCCATTTTATCATAGCATTCTCCCCCTACCAGGTCCATTTTCCCATTGGCATCTTCGGTGATGACTTCTTACAGCCTGTGTGATGTCCTGTAGCACTTTCTCTCAAAGATGGTGCTCTACTACTTGAGCTACAGCCCCACTTTCTGGATTCTTTGCTGTTCAGTTGGAGATGAGAGTTTCTCAGATTTTCTTGCCAGGCTGGCTTTGAGCCATGATCTTCAAATCTCAGCCTCCCGAGTAGTGAGCATGACAGGCGTGAGCCACCAGCACCTGGACTTCCTTGACATTCTTTACATCTATTATGTATTTGAGCTTAGGGGAGTCTCTCATTATCTTTCCTTCCTTGCCTCTGTTTGTAGATGTACTTCTGTGGGTCTTCCAATGAGATTCTGCATTTATTTCTGTCTGTTGGAATCCTCTTGGTTTTTCGTGCTTCAACTGAAATGTCCTTGTTACAAAGGACCTTTACTGACTCTTAAACTCACAAAAATTTTTTTCTCTGAGCCTCTATCAGCATTTCACCTGTTTTTCTAGTGACACTTATTACACTGGGATTTATTCTGTGCTTTGTTTGCTTGTATTGTTCTCTCTCCATGACTATTCTCCTCAGGAAATCTGGAGCCAGAGAGGATGCATTTGTGCATTGGTATGGCTCTTACATTTTGCCTACAAAGAAAACACTCAATATGTATTCATCAAATCAGTGTTTTGTTTGTAAATTATAACAACAAATAATTGTACATATTTGATTCAAATTCATTTGTCTATTCTTTCCTTTTGTGGTGAATTTGTTGCCTGATTTTGGAAGTTTGGAGCAAATGATTATTAATCTTAACAGTTTATTCCTTTAATTCTTTTCCACCACCGAGTATACAAATATGTGTAAGAAATTTCTGATCTGTATGTTATAAAGTGAGGAAAGAAGCAAACTAAACAATTCCTTATACTTTCTTTCTGGTTAGAAGCCAACGTAAATGCTTGTGCTACAAGAACAAGCAGATTTCCTGCCGTGAAAACTTGACTGTTTATCCCTAGACCGCTCCCCACCACTGGCTGCCCTCTAAAGACTATTAACCCCTGCTTTGAGCCAGCAAACCAGATGTGGGTTTCTTAAGCAAATTATTGGTTATTTCACCACATGTAGTTTTTGCAGTTAAGTGTTTCCAGCTTTCTAGAGCATTCCACAGGAATAACATCATATTTTTCCACCAACCTGCTAATTAACATAATTATTTATCAGCTCTAAACCACAGCTTGAGTTTGTTAAGTGGATAGCTCACCATACACTCATTGGATAGAGCCCAATGCTGCTGGAGAGAGTTATTCAGTGATAAAGGTTTTGAAATCTTGTGAGGATGGGTAGCACACTCCATTCCATTCTTGCTTTTTGGCATTTAGTATTCTGGGCTTGGCCCACACCTCCAGGTCTTGGCCGGACTTAACCAACCAGTTGTCAGTAAGTCAATGTTCTCTTTAGACTGAAATGTTTGTCATGTGACTTCTAAATTCCCAGCCAGCTGTGATAGTAGAAACCTGTCTCTGTAAATTCAAGGGGTAAATCTGTGATATGGCATTCTCTCTACCCAATTCCTTTCTGCCATTCTCTAAGTCTCATGGATGTTTTTCGAATTAGGTAAGAGTTCTTTATTCTTCTTCCTAAAACACACCCATCTCATGGAAAGAACAATAGCACTTTAACAGACTGAGCATAGAAACAGAAATGAGGATCCAGCTATATATTAATGAATTATAGACTAAATGAAAGAGAGACACAAAACAGGAAAATAATGCTGTTCTTCTCACTACTATTTTTAAAATCATGTGTATGTTCCACTGCTGGAGCTTAAAATCAGGGCCACATACTCTTACTTGGCCTTTTCACTGAAGGCTGGAACTCTACCACTCGAGCCATATATCTACTTCTGGCTTTTGCTGGTTACATGAAGGTAAGAGTCTCACATGACTTTTGTGCCTGAGCTAGCTTCAAACTTTAATCCTCAGATTTCAGCCTCCTGGGTAGCATGAGCCACCAGGGTCCAGCTTACTTAGGGCTACCTTTTTATTGGGAAAAATACTAATTAATAATAAAGATATGCTCCCTTCCTCCCTCCCTTCTTTCTTTCATTCCTTCCATCCTTCCTTCCTTCCTTCTTTCCTTCCTTCCTCCTCCTCCTCTTCTTTCTTTCTCTTTCTTTCTTTCTTTACTTTCTTTCTTTCTTTCTTTCTTTCTTTCTCTCTCTCTCTCCCTTCCTTCCTTCCTTCTTTCTTTCTTTCTTTCTTTTCTTTCTGCCTTTTTCTTTCTTCTCTTTGTGCTACTGGGCTTTGAACTCAGGGTCTTGAACTTGCTAGGCAGAGACCATATCATTAGATTTATGTCCCTATTCCTATTCCTTTGGTGCTTTAGTTATTTTTCAGCTTTTATTTGAATTTTTACCTTAGGCCAACCTGGATTGCCATCTTCCTACCTATAGCCCTGCATGTAGCTGGCATGACAGTGAATGGCACTGTGCCTAGCTTGTTGTAAACAGTGATCGTATAGATTTCTGTCTCCCAAATGCCTAGGATTATAGATGTGAGTCATCATGACAAACCTAAAAATATATTTTATGTTCAGATGCAATGTGCTTATCATTCTATTAAACAAATCTAAAAAAATTCTCAGATTTAATTCCTAGCATAGTAAACACTGGTAGGTATTATCACATTAAAAAAGCTCTTTTTGAGAGTGTTAGGAATCTTAAGGCTGCATTTGAGATATGACGGGGAGGCCAAAAGGAGGTTGTAAGCAAATGAAGAGAGGAAGCAGGAAGAACACAGTTGTAATATTCAATGCATAGGTTGTGGAGCGATGAGGAGAAGGGTTGGGTGGGGAGGAATGAAGGACATTCATGAAAGAGGTGATAATAATCAAGATTCATTGTATTTATAAACCAATTTGTTGACTGGCAACCCTTTTATGCAACTACATAAAGACAGTTAAGATGTATTAAATTAAGCCTCTAAAGAAGTGCTAAAATTTAAAAGTCTGAGAATGATTGCTTATCATATACCACACACATGGAAAGACTTAAGCTACTAAGTTTGTCATTATATTAGGTAAATGACACAGTCCCTAGAAAGGGAATCACACAACCAGAGATTATACAAATATTAAAAGTTCATGACACTTCAAGACTGGTTTCATCTGTAAGTTACCAGTCAACTGGGATGAGCTCTGTTAGTATGAATATCGCATTCACTCCAGAGGCTAACTAACTTCAGACATCATGACAATCAAATGCTGCTCAAAGAAGATGATAAAAGAGCCCAGAGAGACTGAGGGCTATGGGATTGAGAGAAGGGTGAGAGGGCCTTAGAAGTAATGATGTCGGGTAGTGTGGGTAGGGATACAGGATCTCTACCATTTTTCTCCCATTCCTTGAGAGCAGAAAGCCCATTTCTGGAATTGAGCTACTGCCTGCCTGTGGTTTTGGTGAAGACAATAATTAGTAGCTTCAGTGGATGTCATGTGCAAGTCACAGTGGCTCCAGGCTGGACCCAAGGTGGCCACATGTTCTAATGTGTAAGTAGAAGTTTAAATGGGAGAACCACAAAATGTTTGGATTTGATTCTAATTCCCGTAAAACATATCCCATCTTGGAACTTCCTGTGACTGTACTCTGCTTTTCTTAGGAATGGATGACATTAATACTTCATTCTAAGAAAATCTCCCATAGCCTCAGTCCAAAGTCATTCCTGTTCAATTCACAGAACTCAAATAATAGCATTTTCACACAGTTCTCACCAGATCTCAATTTTTGTGTGTGGAAAGATGTGTAGAGCTATCCCATAGTTTCTTTTAGGAGTTACCATAATAAAGGTGAAGAGATGTGAAACCCAACATTTGGGTACAAGTAAGTCTCTCTAACATTTATGACCAGATTCCATCAAATCACTGTCCTCCCCTGCTCCACATTAATGACTTCATGAGCCCTCAAGAAAATTATGACCCAGTAGTTAAGAATTTTGGCCATCTAACCCACAGAATAATCCCTCATTTCTGGAACTTTTTAAAAAATAATCTTTATTGAAAAGGTGATGAGCAGGGGGTTATAGTTACATAAGTAAGGTAATGAGTACATTTGTTTTTAAACATTGTTCCCCCATCCCTCATTTTCTCCCACTTACCTCTCCTTACTTCACCCCAAGTTGTAAGGATCATATCCAAAATGGTGTCAAGTGAGTATCAATGTTGTATTAGTTCATCCTTTGTCCTGTTGTTTCTGTGATTCCCTTTCCCTTCCACTTCATCTCTGGAACATTTGCCATGCTGTTTATCATAATCTGAAATGTACTCTTTGTGTGTGTGTGTGTGTGTGTGTGTGTGTGTGTGTGTGTATTGTTTGTTTGTGTGGGAGAGAGAAAGTGTTAAGAGAGTAAAACAGAGAGAGGAGAGATGTTAGTTTCGACATATCTTCCCCCATTCCAGAATTCTCTCTTGTTCATATTGGTAAGAACTAGGATAGTGTCTGGCACACAGTAGGTTTTCACTACTTATTTGGTTTAAAAAAATGTCCATTCTGAGAATACATTTTTCTAGGCACAAAGGTTTGCCTCCAATGGGGTCCACTCTGAATCTCAGAGGTTTAAAGTCTGCTAAAAATTGTGGTTGTATCTTATCAGAGCTTGGAGTGAAGCACAAAGACATGACTTTTGCCAGCCAGTTGCTTACTATCCAAATGGGTACCCCGTCAGTCAGAATTTGTCAGGAAACAGAAGATAAATTCTAATTAGGCTATTTGAAGCTAGAGCAGTAGAAGAACTATCTATAAAGATGTGGACACAGTCTAGAGAACCTAGAGAGTGATGTTCTCTCCTCCTTGGCTAATGCTTGCTCGTATCTCCCCAGACCCTGGGAATGTGCTCATAGGGAGGTGCTAGCTAAAGTATCTGGGACACGCAGCGGAAGAATTATAAACAATTTGCAAAATGCTGCCAGATGAGGGTGGGGATTCAGGAGGGAACTCACAGAGGTAGAAAATTAAGATAGGGAGAAAGGAGAGGAGAGGGCAGAGGGTTAGAATATTGAGGCATCTGGGATATGCATGGTAGAAAAATGAATACCACATGAATCTGGATTCAGTGTATGTTTGTGATTGGCTGATGGCTTCCTTGCAATGTTTGTGAAACCATGACAACCATTATTCCCAGTTATATTCTGGAAAAGTAACTTTAGATCTTTAAATATTTGAAACAGTGCACAACATCATCTAATACAGATAAGCATCATAAGATAACTTCCAGGTGCTACGGTAACTAACTTGTGTTTCTTTTTTTTAATATTGTGAAAATACTACACAGAGGGGTTACAATTACATGGGCAAGGTAATGAGTGCATTGCTTATGAAGCATTGTTGCCTCCTCCTTTGTTTCCCCTTCCCATCCCTCCCCATCTCCTCCCTCCCCCACCCAGGCCCACACCCCGTGTAATGGGTCCACCTGTATCCCTATTTAAACAATTTGTTTTTTCCCTTCCCCTCCACAAACTATACCAACATCAAATACAGTGAAAACAGGGGTTATACTGTGGGGGAGGGACATGCAAAGCAACAAAGAAATACCTTATAAATATGTTAGAAACAATAACAAGAAAGAAAAAACATTTGAGTCCTTATCTTGGGGTTCATTTTACCTAACATCAACTTATCTGACCGTTTCTGCTTGTCTCAGACATACACTAGTAATTGCAAATAAGGGAAACCATGGGACCTATGTTTCTTTGGGCCTGGCTTACTTCACTATCAACACCAAATTTCAAACTCTACTACAAAGCCATAGTAATCAAAACAGCTTGGTACTGGCACAAGAACAGACCTCAGGACCAATAGAATAGAATTAACTTGTGTTTCTTTATGCAGAGTTACAAAGCTTTGGCACTATCCTGCCCCAATGAGGAGGAGGAGAAGGTAGATCATAGGGAGAGAGGTGGAAAATCCTGTCCTGCCCCACAGAGAAAGTACATTTTAGTGTCTTGCCTAACAAGAAAGAGCCAACATATGGTGGCTAATAATGATATTAGACTCCCTGTAGACAACTTTGCTGTTTAAGTTTTAGAAGCTTCTCAGGAAACTTGATACAAGTTGAACTGGAATCACATCAAACAGGCCTTTCTATCACACTACCTCAAGTTGTTTTAAAAAGCAGCACATCCAGCCAGAAAGACACTGGGGACCCCTCATCTGCATTCTTCAGTAATTGCTTCTTCTTTCTTTGTTCCTGTAGTGAGCTTGAACTCAGGGTTTGGCACTTTTCTAGCTTTTTTGTTCAAGGCTGGATGCTCTCACACTTGAGCTACATCTTCACTTCCAGGTTCTCTGGTTATTTGGAGATAAACAGTCTTATGAAAATTTCTGTCCAGGTTTGCTTCATCCTGAGTTCCTCAGATCTCAGCCTCCTAAGTAGCTAGTGTCATGTTTGCCTTTTTCTTAAAATAAAGAAACAGAGGAACCACACAGATAAGACATGTTGAGGTGGGCGCTGGTGGCTCACGCCTGTAATACTAGTTACTAAGGAGGCTGAGTTCTGAGGATCACGGTTCAAAGCCAGCCCGGGTAGAAAAGGCCACGAGACTCTTTATCGCCAATAAACCACTAGAAAACCGGAAATGGTGCTGTGGCTTAAGTGGTAGAGCACTTGTCTTGAGCTGAAGAGCTGAGGGACAGCGCCCAGGCCCAGAGTTCAAGCCCCACAACTGGAAAAAAAAAAAAGACATGTTGATCCATTATGTGTCTGGCAAATGGTGAAACAATGTGACCACTCACTCGAATGCTGTCAACAGAAATATCTAAGAGGTGGTAATATTTTCAGTAATGTCTCCTTTTAGTGTCATACAGGTGCATTCTTGTTGCATTGGGAAATTTGACAACTGGGAGTACTCATTCTCTATGGAAATGTTTTGACTAATCTTTGCTTAACTTACATGTAACTACTACTTAGGACCCAGATTCTGTAAACTTAATGTAACTTAGTGAAGATTGTCTTGAGGCAAATGACTTTTGTGCAGTAGAGATTCAACGATGTTTTGCTTTTCTTCTTCTTTTGTTTTTTCCTTTTTTGATACTGCAGATGGAACCCAGGATGCTGCACTTGCCAGGCGAGTGCTTTGCCACTGAGCAATATCCCTGCCCTCAAAGATCTTTTTCTAATGGAGGGACAAAAGGTGAACAAATGCAGCAGCGGTACTCACTAGCCACTATGTTGAAAATGAACTACACAACTTGTAGGTGAGGACAAGAGGGGAAAAAGAAAACTGGGAGAAGATGAGGGAAGGGATGCTATTGTCCAAAAAATGTATTCTTTACCTGACTTATGTAACTGTAACCCCTCTGTAAATCACCTTTATACTAACAATAAAAAATAAAAAAGATATTTTTTTCTAGAAGGAAAGGGAGTCTGTGATCTATTGAGTCAGCTTTATACTATGAATTTCCTCATTAATGAGCTTTGTGGAACTTTACAAGCTATACACTATATATATATATATATGTGTGTATATATATATATGTATATATATATATATAAATATATACATATATATATATACATATATATATTTATAATGAGAGTTGTGCTTTTAACTTTTAAGAAATTATACTTGGACAATGTAGAAGTCAAACACTTAATTATTGTGCTTATATACTTTTTGTACTTCAAGCTCCAAAATGCCTGCTCCTTACATATCCCAATTCTCCCAATTCTATAAAATTTAAGATAAAACCTCTTACACTTCTTGAAATCTTCCTTGAGCAATCCAGCTTGTACCTGTTATTTTCTTAGAACTTCTAGAATATTTGCTGGACTTAATGGCATACTTCTTTAATCTTTACCTTCTTGTTCTATTGATCTCTATCTTAAATCAGATCTCCATCTATCAGTATTTTCCCTCTACATGGAGCATAGAACCCTATGAACAATTCCTCTAAGAGGCTTTTGAAATTATTTGCATATTCTCCCACATCTCCTCCATCTCCAAGTTATTTATAATAGATTTGAGCATATAGTATATACTCAGTAAATTGTACACGGGGTAAAATTTAACTTTGTAGATCAGAAATTCTCTTGATTTTACATGAATCCTCATTTATATATTAAGTAACTTCAGACAAAACACATTGAATCCAAGAACAAGTACCCTTGTGTAAGGAACTA
The DNA here is from genome assembly GCF_019054845.1 of Dipodomys spectabilis. Lineage (NCBI taxonomy): Eukaryota > Metazoa > Chordata > Mammalia > Rodentia > Heteromyidae > Dipodomys > Dipodomys spectabilis. The sequence goes on from NW_024870775.1 coordinate 3,933,547, forward strand.
TAGTGACCAAGAAATTCTGTTATCACCCAAGGAGGGGAAAAAATGTCTTGTATAAGCTATAGATCTAACAGGCACATTTGCCCACATAGTTAAGCTTTATTCCAAATGTCACCTCTGATAGAGCCAGCCAAGGGAAGGCAAATCTGTGCCTCATCTTTTCATCAAGAATTCTGCTTAATTTCAAAACAAGGGCAAATAAAATATGCTAAGACACAGCAAGTCTCCCTATTGCTATTCATTGGGAAGGCCCTTTGAGTGTGAAAGCCCATTCTTCCATGAATTCACAAGCAAATGACTGCTCTTGTTACAGGCATTCCAGACCTATGATAAAACATGCCAGTGAATCAGCCAGAGTTTTCTTCTAGAAGATGCTCTATTATTATTATTATTATTTGGTCTTGGATATATATGGGAATACATTTATGTGCAGATGCAGGATGTTTTAAAATAAGTGAATTTCTATCTGCTGGAACAGTTATAGGAAATCCTCGGAAACTCCATTTAGTGGTGGTAGTGGTAGTGGTGGGGTATTCTATGAGTTCAAAGTATTTGCTCTTGAGCTGTAGGAGTTTGTTGTAAGCAGGGGACTGTTTAGCATGCCATGTGGGCCACAGCCCCTGACATCTTTAACCAGAATAGCAAAAATGGCTGGGAAAAGGTTCATGATGGAGAACTAGCAGCCACGAGAGCGCAGGGTTGGAATGCTGGCTCTAACCACAAATTGGTACATGGAACTTGTGTTTTTCATTAGGGTGGCTGCAGTAATTCTGGTTTCTAGCATTCCAAAGGATATTCAGACTTATATTAAATTAAGTTCTCCTTTAAAAATCACTCTGTGTTGGAACAACATGAAGGTTTAGGCTACAATCAAGAAAACTCAGGAAATATAAAACTAAGGTTAGCTCTGGCCCTTGCTTATGCTGCTATACCAATGTAGTATGTGTACTATCCCTGACTCCGTAGGTAATCTGGAATGTATCCTAAAGATGCAGTATTGCCCCAAGATTTGAATTGACTAGTTAGCTCAAGTTTTTCTTTCACATAATTTGTGGATCATCAAAGAGAACACTGAGTGACCATGATCCATTATTGTAGAAACAAAAGCATGAAAATATGATTGATATCATGTGTAAACACACACATATATCCTTTCTTTGTTTATGTATCTATCCATCCATTTGTATAATTTACAGGTAAAAGCTCCAAACTGGCTAAAATAAAGCAATTAAAAATATGTATATAATTTTAACCCCTTCCCCCCAAGCCAATTCTTTCTTCTTCTCAAATATGTACAAAACACAGACCCATACTACACAATACATATATACAATATTAATGTAAACATTTTTCTGATGTTTTTGAGTTGCTAAATGCATGTTTGTGTTTAGTCAGTATATAGTAGGAAATGGTGTGGTAGCAAACACTCTCCATATCTCAGTAGTTTAGAAGAGTTTCTCTCTCACCTTTAAAATTCCATGTGAATATAGGCAAGCCTTCAAGAAAGCTGCCATCTGTAAATTGGCTGAGCAATCCAGGTTACTTCAGTCTTAGTCACTTTCTTCCCAGAACAAATACTGATGTGGTAGCAGACATGGAAGAATAGTTTGTAGAATAGTCATAGATATAATCACATACTGTTTCCATAAACATTTTATCAGCCAAAGAAAGTTACAAGTCTCAAAGGCAATCTTCTCATATGCCTGAAGGTATGTATTGATGAAGATGTCTTTTTTGTTGTTGTTAATTCTATCATTTTTTATTGTAAAGATACTGTACAGAGGGGTTACAATTACATGAGGAAGGTAATGAGTCCATTTCCTATTGAGCATTGTTACCCCCTCCTTTGTTTTCCCCTACTATCCCTTCCCTCCCACCTCCTCAACTCTTCCCTCGCCCTCCCCCTCATAAAGGATACAAGTCTTATAATATGATCAATATAATCTGATAGTTTAATCTGTATGATTAAGTTTGGAATCAGGTATCAGCTAGCCCACTTACCTCTTCCTCTCTTCCTCTCCCTGTCCCTCCTCTTTCCTTCTGTTCCTCCCCTCTCTCCTTCATCTTTCACACACATGCATGGATTCTGGGTATAAGTCCCTCTCCTCAAAGTACATAAAGTACAGATTTACTTAAGAGGCTCCCATACCAATATCTAGTCTTTAATGAGGAAGGTTTCCAGGTTTTTCTTGAAAATAACTTAAAAAATGGAAGAACAACAAAAAAAAAAAACCCTCTTCCTGAGTGATAGTGAAGGAAGAAACAAAAGGAAATGGAGAAGCCAGAAGTGAGTGAGGCTGTGATTCCCAGGAGGGCTTGAGGATTTTAGAATTTTCTTGTAGGCCAAATACAGTGCCAAGCCCGGAAAGGAACAAAGTGAACTTATGAGATGAGTAGGGCACACCAGGTTCTGTTCTAGAAAGGAGCTGTGAGGGATTCCATTTGCAATGGACTTTGTCCATGGTGAGTCTCTGTTGAACTCCAGGAAAGATGGGGCAGGGTTCAGGGTTCAGTTAATGGAGGAAGGAGAGACATTCTGCATTCAAGAGGAATGGTGTAAGATACACAGATGCACTGATGGTAAGGTGTATGGTCTTCCACTTACAATGGAACATACTTGTGGTATTTCAACTTTGTAAGAGTACAGAAGCATCATGCCTTCAGTGACAGTCTACATGATGGGTGCTCTTTTTTTTTTCTTTCTGTTGGTTGTGGGGCTTGAACTCTGTGCCTGGGCGCTGTCCCTCAGCTCTTCAGCTCAGGGCTAGCACTCTACCACTTGAGCCACAGCACCACTTCTGGCCTTTTCTGCTTATGTGGTGCTAAGGAATCAAACCTAGGGCTTCATGCATACAAGGCAAGCGCTCTACTACTGAGCCACTTTCCCAGCCCTGGATGCTCTTTTTTTTTTTTTTAAATAGTCGAATTTTATTTTATTGTACAAAGGGGTTACAGTTACATAAGTAAGGTAATGAGTACATCTTGTGCCAAACATTGTTACACCCTCCTTCATTTTCTCCCATTTTCCTTCCTTCCCCTGATTCCTCTCTCTCCCAAGTTGTAAAGTTCCAACATATAGTGTCTTGTGAGTATTGCTGTTGCATTGTTTCAATCTTTGTCTTTTGTCTCACCATTTTGTTATTTCCCTTCCCTTCCCTAAATCAGATAAATGTATATACAATACCCAGAGCACCAAAATAAAAAACAGTGGCAACAGGGGATAGACCAAAGGGGGGAAAATGAAAGAAAAAAGAAATAACTTCACACACTACATTACAAAAACACCACTTGTTTCCATATCTTGAAGCTCATTTCTGTTAGCATCATTTTATATGGTCATATGTACATAGCTATTGAACTATTGTGATCCTCTGTTAGGACTATGATGGATGCCCTCTCACAGTCTCAACTGTAGGCTAATCGAAGCCTTCTGAGCACAGGTGAGGTAGGCTAGGCAGACCCGTGAAACTTAGCCTTTAGGTTAAATGAATTTTCAATTTGTGATGTGTTTATCCTAAGTTGAGGAGTTTCTGTAGCAGAAAGTGATTTTGTGTAGATACCAGCCCTGTATTATCTAGCCCCTGCTCACTCTTATCAACATCATCTCTGACCACTCTCCACACGCTCACTGCCTTTTGTTTAGTATCACAAGGTTAGGTTCCCACCACGGTGGCTTTATTCGGTTCCTTAAGTGAGTAAATCTCTTTTCCTGTATAGGGCCTTGCATAAGCAGCTCCTGTGGCCAGTGGGACAAAGGGTGAACCAACGCAACAGTGATACTCACTAGACACTATGTTGAGAATGAACTTTACCACTTGGGAGTGTGTGTGTGGGGGGAGTTGGGAGGGAGGTAAAGCGGGAGAAAAAAAGGTAGGAGTAATAAAAAAAAAAAGGATGCCATTCTTCCTTTCTTCACACCAAAGTCAATCCTACTCCACTGTTCTTCAGATCTCACCTTAAATGCTACTCTTTGGAGAATCCTTCCTTGGTCATCAAATAGGGCTAAATCATCATGACACGCCATCACAGGCAGATAATAGTTTGTGATCATATGTGGATAGATGTAGCATCCTTCCTTTTTGTCTATGAGTGGTGTGGAAATGGTGTTTGTTTTCTTCATTTACTGTTGCATTTTTTCACTCCTATCTTATGTCCTGAGCACAGTAGGAACTTACTGAATACTTACTGAGTAAATGGGGTTTTATACACCTTCCTGAAACTTCTCATATTTATACTATTCTATTTAGGTACTAAGTAACTTTGCCTCCATTTTCTAAATTTATGCTCACAATGGGTGGTTTGGATAAGGTTAGTTAACCTGGGTTGTGATGTAGGGGCCTAAGAAGTTTGGATTCCAGAGTTAAGACCCTAAATTCAGTGCTTGTGAAAGTTACTTAACCAGCCTACTTCTCATCTCTATACTTGTAAACTAAATGTTGGTGTCAAGATTTATGAAGAAGTAAAATTAAAAATAAAAACAAACAAAACGCATACATAAACATTTATCTATTTCCTATATGAACAGGAAAATTAGTAGGAGAGGAAAGAGAAAGGGCTAGATATACCTGACACTTTTCTTTAGTAAAATACAAATGCTGGCAGAATTCTTATAACCCATAAAACCAGAGAAAACGGTTATTCATTCTGAAAAATGATGTGTTTTTTCTCACATCTTATTCTGTGCTGAAGAAAAAAATTTACATTTAAAAGCTTATCAGAATCTAATCAACAAATTCTATGGTTGATCAATCCACGGTACTAGATGGCTTAATGTCTGGAGGTAACAATGCTAGTGTCCTAGAGTTTTAACCACTTTCCTTTTTCTTCTGCAACATGACTTTGGTGTATAAAGTACCTTACTGGAGCTTCATAGTGACAGACTAGAGGGCAGAAAACCACAACTTTGTTCTGGATATCCTTGTACTGCCTTCTGTTTTTTTCTTTTTTAATTTCCCTGGTGTGCAAAAGTCTGTAGATCATAAACTGTTGTTCATGAACAGGTGGGTTCAGAGACTGGCTGTTCCCCATCTAGACTCTCATGATTCTCTCTATATCCACTGCATCTTTCACCTGTCTCCCTGGCTTGCTTCTTATGTCTGTGTGACTTTTTTTTGCCATGCTAGAGTTGATCCAATAGAGAACTGCCAGCTTCAAATTCAATATCTATGATACATGGGAATTAAAAGAGGGATGGAATCACAACTCACAGATGATGCCCATCAGGCTTCTTATTTTAAGTGCAGGGAGGAAAGCTAGAATATTCTAAAAGGGATGGAGCTAGAGAACACATTTCAATTTTTTTTTTCTTTTTTGGTCGGTTGTGGGGCTTGAATTCTGGGCCTGAGCACTGTTCCTCAGTTCTTCAGTTCAAGGCTAGCGCTCTACCACTTGAGCTACAGCGCCACTTCCGGTTTTCTGGTGGTTTATTGCAGATCAGAGTTTCATGGACTTTCCGGCCTGGGATGGCTTTGAACCGCGATCCTCAGATCTCAGCCTCCTGAGTAGCTAGGATTACAGGTGTGAGCCACCAGCGCCCAGCACATTTCAAGTTTATGTGTCAAAGGAGAAGGAGGAAGGAAGAAAAGAGGAGGAGAAGGAAGAGGAGGATGAAGAGAGAAAGAAGGAGAAGGAGAAGGGAGAGGAGGGAAGGAAGGAAGAAAGGAAGGAAGGAAGGAAGGAAGGAAGGAAGGAAGGAAGGAAGGAAGGAAGGAAGGAAGGAAGGAAGAGAGTTGAGTTGAAATCTGAAGTGGAAGGTGCATGATCAATCTGAAAGCAAAATGAGCTCCCTGGGGAGAGAAAATGAAGGAGTGAGATGTGGATCCCACTTCTAAGCAGCACTCAATAGAGGCTGAACTGGGCATGATGAGACAATGTATCATGGGATAGTTAACACTAAGAGTTATTGAAATGCATCTGTGTGTCTGCGTTATCCCTTGAACTTGATGGAGTTGCCTGACTTCAAGGAAGAGATAGATTTGTTCAATGAACCTGATAGGTAAATCATCATGAACAGAGAGCTTTCTCAGGATGTTCTGAAAGACATCCTAAACTAAGTCCTGGTATGTAAGGGTATAAAAGTAAGCTTTATTGTCTACTGAAACAATTTCCAACCAGCCCAATGAGCTAGAATTTAGAACAGATTATCTAGGAATAGACAATAAACATGATACTCTTTAAAGAATGTGGAGCCTGAACTCTGGGCCTGGGCACTGTCCCTCAGCTCTTCAGCTCAAGGCGAGCACTCTACCACTTGAGCCACAGCGCCACTTCCAGCTTTTTCTGCTTATGTGGTGCTGAGGAATCAAATCCAGAGCCTCATGCAAGCAAGACAAGCACTCTACCACTGAGCCACCTTCCCAGCCCCTTTTAATATACTTTGATACTCTCTTATTGTAGTTTTGTGATCTAAAATCATACACAAGAAGGCCCCTGTATAAAAAAGAGGCCAGGAAAGAGAAGCCCTGAACAATTTTCAGTGTCATCTTTGCTGTGAAAGCAGCATTGAAGAATGAATTTTATGGTTTTATTCTGAATTTATTTTCATTTTTTAAACCATTTACCACAAGACTTCATTCTGGGATAATAGCATATACAATCAAAAGATGATGAACTCAAGTGATCACTAAAAGTTTCTGACAGCTCTTTTGGTTTGTGGTACTACTGAGGCTATCCATCAACAGTTGAGAGAGGATCAGCCAAGGACAGTGGGATTCCCATCCTCTGACTATGGGATTCCCATCCTCAGAGCCCTACCAAGGTTCCAAAATACTTGAGCAAAAACTCTTGTCTCCTCTGAACATATACTGACTTTTTTGTCATTACTTTTAAATCATCTAGTATATGTTTCATAGCATTTAGGTGTTTGTGTGCATATTTAGTTTTACTGTAACAAAGACATGTATTCTGTTTTGTAGGAAATAAATTTAAAGCAAAGAAGAGAATGGGCTGTGGGTGGGGAATGCATACTGTTCACATGAATGCAGTCCCATTTGTACAGAAATATGAGGAAACATAAGATATGTGCAGGCAAGAGAATTAATCTCTTTGCTAAGTGAGTACTGGCTAGGGCTGACTGGTTTAGCAGCTGTTGGAGAACTTTATTCTCCAGATGCTGTCCTTATGTTGTATATGAGTCCCTGAAACATGAACCAACCAGGTTTCTGGAGGCAGGTGCTTCCATAGCAGTTATTGCTTTGTTGTATGACAATGACAACAATAAAAGCTCTGTTGCTGTCATATAACTGTACAACGATTTCAACCAAAAAAACCCAACAATGATTGCATACATTTATGCAGGCCTTATGCTAAGTACATGCTCTGCCACTGAGCACATCTGTGATCCAGGAGTTATCCTAGTTAAAACACATATATTTTACAAAAATACACATTTTCAAGAACAACCGACCAATGATCTGGCAATCCTTCCAAAAATTGGTTGAGGTACAGTATTTATACTGACCAATAGCTTTATTTGAGACTATATTGATAGTCTCAAATTATCTCCCACCTCCAAACTATTCAACATAAAACTAAAAATGAACAGCAAAGAAATATGACAATGACAGACACCACTTTCTCTCTCTCTCTCTCTCTCTCTCTCTCTCCCTCCCTCTCTCTGTCTCTCTCCCTCTGTGTGTGTGTGTGTGTGTATGTGTGTGTGTGTGTGTGTGTGTGTGTGTGTGTGTGTGTGTGTGTTGCACATGCAATACTGGGTTTGAGCTCAGTACCTCAGACTTTTGCCTGACTTTTCACTCAAGGCTAGCACTCTACCACTTGAACCATAACTCCATTTCCAGCTTTATGCTGGTTAGTTGGAGATAAGATCTTTTACTATCCAGGCTGGTTTTGCACTGTGATCCTCAAATCTCAACCTTCCAAGTCTCGGCTAGTATTATAGGCATGAACCAACTGTGCCTGACTCAACAGACATTACCTTAATTAAGAATTCAAAGTGCTAATCATCAGTAATGAGACAAAATGACATCACATATCTCTTGAGAATATGTATTGCAAAGGACATGGAGTTGTTTTTATATCTTCTAACCAAAAAGCATAGTGATTCTAAGTATGCCCAAATACACCTGACTGGTTTGAACTTTCAAAAACGTATTAATCAGCAATTTGAAGGTAATGACTAAAAGGCTGAGTGGATAGACCAAGTGAATCAATTAAATACAATGTGTAGGTTTCTATCAGTGTTAAGTGTTGGTTTGGATCAATACTCTTTGATTTTGCAAGAGAATGTCATGCTTCACAGGGAATGTACACCGAACTATTTAGGAACACTGTGTTGCAAATTACTTTTAGACAGTTCATAAATATGATATGCATACATATTTAGAGAGACTACTGAGGCAAATATGCTAAAATGAAAACATTTGGGAAACTCATGTGACAAATGTTCAAAGGCTCTTTGTATTCTTTTCACAACTATTGCATGATACAAATTAAAATAAGAGTTGACTTTTTTGATGATGACAACCATGATTAGTAGTGTGCATGTGACTTAGCCAACAGTTTTGGAAAAACAAAATGTACCTAATCTGTTCTTATTAGAGAAAGTGACATTTTAAATCATAAAAGTGGTAGCATCTGCACACTTGATGAAAATATGTGGCTCAAGTTTTCTGACCTGTTGAAAAGTTTTTCAAATGTGGCCTTTCAGTATAACTCTGTGCTAGGTAACTACTGATGCATAATCAACCACTCCATAAGTAAGGCACTTAAATAACTTCCTTTTACCCTTAGGGTTCCAGTGTAAATGGGCTTGGCTAGCTGGCTCTCACTTGGAGCTTCTTCTATGGCTGTCATCTATGATGAGCGAGACTGACATTACCTGAAGATCTGTTAACTCTGGGTCAGGACCAGGAAAGCTGGAAAAACTGGAGACTGTTCAGGGATTATTGGGCCCTCTCACAGCATGGCAGACTCTGGGTGGTGCAACTTATCACATGGTCACCAACAGTCTCCAGAGCCAGTGTCCTTAGAGAAGCAAGTGGTAATAGTGAGTTTTATGTGTCAGTCTGACCAGGCCAGAGTGATACAAAATTGTCTGTTGTTGCTCTTGGTGGGCAAAGACTAAACTCCTCTTTTGACTAAGAAGCCCTGTTGTAGACAACATCTGCTTAGTGTTGAAACTTTACTGCCAGTGCTGCTCAACCTCCTTGGGTTCTTGACTCAGCAGCTTGAAGAACAAAGTCCAGGGCAGTGAAAGGTGAGTGCAAAGAAATACCTGCTGCTATCTCTGCCCCATTCATCTGCTCATCTTCCCTTGGCTGTCTCTCCATATCTCTGCCTCTCTGTGTCTGTGGATCTTTGTCTGTGTCTCTTACACTCTGGGATGTGTTCTGATTGGTTGGCCCTATTATAATTCGATTGTTATTGGTTGTGTCCCACGGCATTCTGATTGGTTGTTGATTCCTAATCAGGTTTCTTCTACAAACCTTTTCTCCAGGGTCATGGGAAGGTTATAGAAAGTAGAAAGGGTAGGGAGAGACAAGATGTCCAAAAACAACATCTCTTTTTTTTTTGTATCTGTTTTCAATCTCCTGGGCCAAGATGTGGTCTAGAATCTTAACTAATTTACTCTCTCAACAGAATGCCCAGTTTCTGGGCAGTAAACGTTCCCTGCTAGGTGTATCTATGAGGGTATTTCTAGAAGAGATTAGCATTTGATTTGGTGACTCATTCAAGCAGAATATCTCTCAGTGTGGGCAATATTGTTCTACCTGTTAAGGGCCTGATGAGAACAACTAGATGAGGAGGTGAGTGTGGGCTTTGCCAGTGCTGTGAAAGGGGTGTTCTCAGATCTTAGTGCCTCAGGTTCTCAAACCCTCAGGTGCATCCTAGAATTTGCATAGTTGGCCTTCATGCACACTTTCATAATATAGGGCTGGCTTCCCTGGTCTGGCTTGCAAATATCTCTGTATTTTACGGTTCTGTTTTACTTGAGAATCCCAATGAACACATGAACAGAAAGCAAAGTTTGCCTTAAGTGGTAGATCACCTAACTAACAGCTGTCAGACTATGCGTTCAATTCCCCAATACTTCCAAAATTTAAAAAAATGATTAAATAGTAAATATATAACATAAGCCAGATATCAGTGGCTTAACCTGAAATCCTACTACTGTGATCCAGAGGATCACAGTTTAATGCTAGTCTGGACAGAAAAGTCTCAGAGACTCAATCTCCAAAATAAATGGGGCTCAGTTGGTAGAGTGCCAGCCAAGCAAGCAAGTCAAACAAGTGTGAGGTCCTGAGTTCAAATACTAAAGGTTTCTTCTGACCAAGTCTTAGAAGTCAGCCAACATTACACTTATGATATTCTATTGGCTAAAACAGAAGAAGCTCACAGAGATTCTAGGGAACAGAAAGATAGATCTATTTGTCACTTGCCAACAATCTCATACAGGCAGGAAAAAATGACCATTTAAAAATATGAATTATAAAAATAATGGTTGAGCAAAAATTTAGATTCTACATTTCCATATGAGACAAAACATGTCATGTTTGTGTTTCTGAGTGTGGCTTTTTGCACTTAACATCATGATCTTCAGTTCCATTCATTGTTCTGCAAACTACATAACTTCATTCTTCTTTATGGCTGAATAATATCCCATTGTGCGTATATGCCATATTTTCTTTAACCAGTCATTAGGCTATTTCCATAGCTTGGCTACTGGGATGAGTGCTTCAATAAACAGAGGTATTCAGGTGGTTCACTAGAACCAGATATATGCTCAGGAGTGGTAGTTTTATGTTTAGATTCCCTCCCCCCTAACCCCCAGCCCCAGGCTTGAACTCAGGGCCTGGACTCTGTCCTGGACCTTTTAGCTTTTAGACTTAAGGCCAATGTTCTAATAACCACAGTTTGAATCACAGCTCTACTCTGGCTTTTTTGGAGTAGTTAATTGGAGATAAGAGTCTCATGGACTTTCTTGCCTGGGCTGACTTTGAACCATAAGCCTCAGATAGCTCTAGCTAGCTAGAATTATAGGCATGAGCCTCTAGTATCCAGCTCCATGTTTAATTTTTTGAGAAACCTTCATACTGTTTTTTATAGTTGCTGTACTAATTTATATTATTTGCAATACTGTATAAAACTTCCATTTTCTGTATCCTCAACCAGTATTTATGACAACAATCAAACTTTTAAAATCAACTTTTTGGAAATATGAAAGACATGACAAGTTTGGATTCTTTTTTAAAAGAAAAACTATATATCTATGTATCTATTAATATAGATATATATCTTCTCAGATGTCAGCCTCCTGAGTAGCTAGGATTACAGGCCACCAGGGCCCAGCATCTATCATCTCTTTTTCAACTTTTACTTTTATATACAGTTTATAATGTATACAATATCATTATGTTGCATACAGAAGCAGCCTACTGCTGGGCAGAGTACATAAGTTCTGAAGTTAGATGCCGAGATTGGAATTCTGATTCTACCACATCCTCCTGTGTGACCTCAGACATGTTACTTTAGCTTCTATGAATTAGTCTTCTCAACTGTACTACAGGAATAATGACTACCTAATCACAAATGTTTGAGGATAATGTGCGTGTATATAAAACTTATCGTATGAAATTTAGCCATAGCAATTTCTGTGTAACGGTATCTTTGAAAATAAAAGCATTCAGATTATTTGACCTAATGGTTTTGTGTCAAATTGCTTAAAAAGACCAAAAAGGATACAAGGCACACTTAGTTTAGAGAGAAACTGATCAAAACAAGCTGTGAGTTTTTCTTCTGTATTTCATGAATATACTCCTAAACCCTGGTACTCTGTACAATAATGCTTGTGGAAAACATTTAAATGGATGGGGCAAAAGTTTACTACCCTGTGGTCTATAAATTGATGGAATTCTTTATAGCATTTCCAAAGAATGAGGTCACATTAACAAGTATCTATGTGGAAACATCACCATGAATTTTAAATTGTAAAATAAAGCATATAATATGGTCCCATCTATGTTAAAGATAAGTATAAAGATAAACTATGTATTTCTTTACTTGTTGTGAATCTCTGTATATAAAATTTGTGTTTGCACATACATGTATTAAAAAATCAACAAAGATGAATGCCATGTTTAGTTTTTAGTGCTTTTTTTCTGTTTCTTATTTCCTGAATATTTTTTTAATGCATCCATATAATGATAGTATAATTTAAAATGTAGTTAACTTTTTTTTTTTGGCAGTACTGGGGTTTGAGCTCAGGCCACCATGCTTGCTAGGAAGGAGTTCTATCACTTGAACCATATCTCTAGGTCTTTTTGCTATTATTTTTAGATAGAGTCTTGTTTTTTTGCCTTGATCCTCAGATTGAGATTTTTCCTACATGTTTTTCATACATTCCTGAATATGTGCAATTATAGACACATAGCTTTATTTCTGTTGTGTTTGTTGAGATGAGATCTCACTAACATTTGTTTAGACTAGCCTCAAACTGCAGTCTTCTCCATATCCCAAGTAGCTGGGATTACAGGCATAAAGCCCCAGGCATGGCCTATGATTTAATTATTTTTTATGAGTGGGATGTCACTTTTGATTGTGGGGGAAATGCATTGATTTGAAAAGCTAGGAATAGAATGGTAATCAGAATGGAGAATAGAGACAATGTTCTTTTTCAAAGATGGCACATTTCATGCTGAACTTCATTATAGAAAGAAGATTATTGTTACCGAATTTGTAGCCTGCTTTTGTACTCCCAATAGCCCTAAGACAAACAGGATATTTTTCATTCAGTGGCCGAAGAATACAGAGGGGAGCTAAGGCTCTAATGATGCTTTTGTCTTGAGCAGGCCTGGCATCTGGGTTTTCATTGGATCTAAAATAGGAAGGTGGAGGGTGAAATGGGCTGGCTGTGGACTCTAGGAGGCTGGCAGTGAGAAGCCAGCCAATAACAGTTGCTTGGAGGCTGGCAGTAAGAAGCCAGCCAATAACAGGTGCTGTCTCTATGAGGGAGTAGCACCTGGTAGGCTGCAGAACTGAGACAGCAACCTATTGGGAAGATTGTGGGAAGGTCCTGGTGACAATGATTAATTTTATTCATTTTTTTTCTTTAACAAAAGATGGAAAAATCTTGGTAGCAACATTTTCTGTGTTCAGCAGAAAAATAATAGAGCATCTGAAAAATTATGTGCTTCATTCCTTTCAAAAGTCACCCCAAGAGTTAGGTACTGGTGGCTCACGCCTTTAATTCTAGCTACTCTGAAGACTGAGATCTGAGGATACCAGTTCAAAGCTGGCTGTGGCAGACAAAACTGAGAGACTCTTTAATTAACCAGCAAAAACTCAAAAGTGGAGGTATAGCTCAAATGTTAGAGCTCCAGCTTTGAGCAAAAAATGCCAAGCAAGAGTGTAAGGCCCTGAGTTCACACACAATACTGGCTGAGTTCAATCCCAATGCTGGCCCGTGGGTGTGTGCGTGCACACACACACACACACACACACACACACACACACACACACACACTCACCATAGGAAATAACTTATATATATTAAAAATATAAGAATAAATTGTTTTGACTGCTGTCAGGATTCCACTCTTTAGGGGAAAAAAATCCAGAGAATTTTCTTTTATTAAATTCTTATTGTATATTTTTCCTTAGCGGGAATCCTGTCTCAAAAGTCCTAAGTGTATTCATGCTTCAGAGTCATTGGCAGTTCTCCAAAGAGACGGAACAGCACTTCAAATATTATTTCAGAACACTGAGGGGAAAGGGAAAAGTGAGATTGATTTCATTTTAAATGACTGGGGCAGGGTTCCTCATGGACCAAGTCTTCTTGGCTTTATGGCAGGGGCTTTTGTTTCCAATCAAGAAGAGTCACCTGGATTCAAAAGTGGAGTGAAGTCAAGAGGGAAAGGAAGTCCTCTGGCCACAGCTGTGCTGGGTGCCAGGCAGAGACTCAGCTGTGAGCAGCTGTGCCTCACCACGTGTCCCCAAATGAAAAACCAACTCAGATCAAACTGGAAGGACTGGCAAGTACCTCTTCATCTGGTGACTCCAGAAAAATAACTTGATCCTCCTTTGGAGATCAGTGGTCAAGGGCAACGTGAGAGAGATCCACAGGAGGCCAAATCCCTGAACCAGGGTAGGAAGCACTTCTTGGGTCACAGGTAAGCAGGGTTCGGTCATAAAGTTCAACCAGGGTACCTGAGTAGTGAGAAGGAAAGAAGGACTTTTTTTCCTTTTTTTTTGTTTTGTCAAGGTGAGGTACAGAAGGGTTACAGTTACATTAGTAAGGTAATAAGTTCATTTCTTGTCAAACTTGTTACCCCTTTCCTCATTTTTCTCTTACGTTCCCTCTCCTCAACCTCTCCCCCCAAGTTATATAGATCATTTCCAACATATTGTCTTGTGAATATCGCTGTTGCATTGGATCCCCCTTGTCCTTTGTCTCACCATTCTGTTGTTCCCCTTCCCTTCCCTAATTCAGATACATATATACCAGGGTACTAAAATCAAATACAGTGACAACAAGAGATATACCACAGCGGGAAGAGCATACAATAGAAACAAGAGATCACAAAGTACATTAAAAACAACAACAAAGAAAAACCTCTGTGTCTATGTCTTAGGGTTCATTTTGCTTTACATCATCTTATATGGTCATATGTACGTAGTAGCTATTGAGCTATTCTCCTCAATTGCTAAGATTTTCCTAGACATATACTAATTGTTGCAAATAAGGGAAACTATGGACCTATGTTTCTTTGGGTCTGGCTTCCTTCACTTAATATAATTTTTTCCAAGTCTTTCCATTTCCTAACAAATGGAATGATATCATTCTTTCTGATGGAAGCATAGAATTCCATTGTGTGTGTGTGTGTGTGTGTGTGTGTGTGTGTGTGTGTGTGTGTGTGTGTGTATCACATTTTTCTTGGTCCATTCATCTATTGAGGGGCATCTGGGTTGGTTTCATAACTTAGCTATGGTAAATAATGCTGTAATAAACATAGTTGTGCAGGTAGCTTTAGTACCGCCTTGTTTGTGATCGTCTGGGTAAATGCCCAGAAGTAGGATTGCCACTGGCTCTTCCCAGTGCCACCAGAGAAAGGGAGCTTGGTGGATAGCCATCAGCCTTGGAGCATATGCAGAAAGGGAAGCTTTTAAAAAATAGACCACCCGGAGGACCTGTGTGGTTAATAGAAAGTAATAGGATGTGTGTGAGTGGTGTGGGGAACAGAGGTAAATTGAAGATTCCGTAGCTGAGCCACCAAGAGAAAGGATTCAGAATAAAATGCTTCCTTCCTAATCAGTGTCTCTGGTGATTTGCGGCCTCTCTCCATAGAGATAATAAAGGCATCTTCCACGGCCTGAGATGAAACTATGTCTCCATTATCATTAAGCCACTCAATATTAGCTTAAGACTAAACCTTGTTAATGAAAACACTGGTTGAGTTCACCTTATCCAGATAGGCAGAGACCAATGTGGTAAAGGCCTGGGGTTGAACATTAGGATTAATTCTGTTTTCAGGTGGGGCATTTTTTTACCTTGGTTTTTGGTTTTGTTTGTTTTGTTGGCTAGGCAACGGTTCAATAGTTCAATCTAGATGGTTCAATAAGCAGACATTCTAGACTTCCATCTTTCCAGCCTCCAAATCATCCCTTGGGCAGCCAGATCCTGTCATATGACCTGTAAGAGTCTCTGCAGAAATGTGCAAACACATGCAAATTAGATTATTGCCCCCTTTTTATTTTAAGACAGTAAGTGATAGACATACATAATTTTCCATTATATAGATACATAAGCATTAATAGGTTTTGCCGGGAACTGGTGGCTCATGCCTGTAATCCTAGCTACTAAGGAGACTGAGATCTGAGAATCGTGGTTCAAAGCCAATCCACGCAGGAAAGTCTGTGAGACTCTTATCTCCAATTAACCACCAGAAAACTGGAAGTGGTAGAGCTCTTGCCTTGAGCTGAAGAACTGAGAGACAGCACCCAGGCCCAGAGTTCAAGTCCACAACCGCCAAAAAAAAAGAAAAAAAAGAATTAATAGGATTCTAGCCTTTTTTGATTACTAACACTGTAGCCAGGAAAATAATTATATATATATCTATATATCTACATATATATCTAAACATATATGTATGGATGTAAGTATAAAAAAATATATATATATATAGTCACACACACACATATGTACTCACAAGTTTTCTATATAATAAAATTCACAGAGGCACAAGCAGTCCATAAGAATTTTCAGTCCTCTCACTTCGAATGTGTCATTTTGCCAGGTAAAAAAAATTGTTATCTCAATGTAGTTTTAAGTTTTATTTTTTATTATGAGAATAAATAATTTTCTTTATTTCACTCATCAATTTTGGGGCACTTACGTTGATTTCAAATCTTTGCTATTGTGACTAGTGCTCTGATAAACATGTGCAAAGATTTTCCTTGTATGTTGATTTATACTCCTTCATATATATGCCTGAGTAACATAGCAGTGTTGAAAGGTAGTTTTAGTTTTAGTTTTTTTGAGGAACCTCCATATTGATTTCCATACTGTTTGCACTAATTTACCCTCCTATTAAAATTGTATAAGGGTTCCTTTTACTCTATGTCCTCCTCAGCATTTTTTTTTTGATATTGGCCATTTTGACTGAGGTGAGATGGAATCTAGCTTTAAATTATATTCCATTTAAGAATGTTGAACAGTTCTTAATGTATTTATTTATCACGTGTTCTTCTGAGAATGGCCTGTTAATACATTTTTCCCCTTTATTAATTGTGTTGTCTTTTGGTGATTAATTTTTTGAGCTCTTAATATATTCTAGATATTAGCCCTTTGTCCAATCAATAGCATGAAAAGATTTTCTCCTGTTTCATCTTTATTCTGATAATTATTTTCTTTGATGTGCAGAAGCATTTTGACTTTTTAATTTGATGCAATCCCATTTGTCAATTCTTGCTCTTGCTGTTTTTTTTTCTTTTTTTTTTTTTTCTTTCTATGCTGGTCCTGGAGCTTGAACTCAGGGCCTGGCTGCTGTCCCTAAGCTTTTTTGCTCAAAGCTCTACCACTTGAGCCACAGCTCCATGTCTGGCTATTTGATAGTTAGTTGGAAATAAGAATCTCATGGACTCCTGCCTGAGCTGGCTTTGAACAGTAATCCTCAGATCTCAGCCTCTTGAGTAGTTAAGATTACAGGCATGAGCCACCAGCACCTGGTCAATTCTTGCTCTTATTTCCTAGGAAATTAGTTTTGTTCAGAAAATAATTGTCTATGATTCCATCTTTAAATATTTCCCCAATCTTCATTTTCAATTTTTGGGGGATATTACATGAAAATCTTTGGTCCATTTTGAATTGATTGAAGTAATAAGGAACAAAATCAGAAAAATTCCTAAAATAAGAGAAAAATGTAATGAACCTGGTTGTGGTGGTGGCTTCAGTGTGGCCTGATTTGTAGTCATTTGGATAAATGCTCAGAAGTGGGATTGCTGGGTCATAGGGAAGCTCTATGTTTAGTCTTTTTTAAAAAAAAATTTATTGTGAAAATGCCGCACAGAGGGATTACAATTACATGGTCTTTTAAGGAACCGCCATACTGCTTTCTAGAGTGGTTGAATAAGTTTACATTCCCACCAACAGTGTAGTAGTGTTCCCTTTTGGCCACATCCCTGCTAGCATCTGTTATTGTTAGTTTTCTTGAAAATGGCCATTGTAGTTTGTATGAAGTGAAATCTCAATGTTGTTTTAATTTGCATTTCTTTTTATAGCCAGAGATGTCAAAAATCTCTTTATGTGTCTATTGGCCATTCTTATTTCTTGTTCAAAGAAGTCTCTCTTTAAGTTTTTATTGCATTTATTAATTAATAAGGTTAATACATGGTATCAACTCAGATGCCCCTCAGTGGATTTGGTTGGATCAAGAAAATGTGTAGTTGTGGAGATGGGAGGGAAGGGATGGCAGGGGAAAAACAAAGGAGGAGACAACAATGCTTGACAAGAAATGTACTTATTACCTTGCTCATGTAACTGTAACCCCTCTTCTGTAAAGTATTCTCACAATAAAAAACTTACTAAAAATGTGGTATATATACACAATGGAATTCTATGCTTCCATCAGAAGGAAGGACATTGCCCTATACATAAGGAAATAAAAAGACTTAGAAAAAATTATATTAAATGAAGTAAGCCAAACCCAAAGAGACATAGCCTGCCTGGTTTCTATCATTTGTAATAATTAAATGTGCCTATAAATGTTTAAGTAAACCAATGGATAGTAAAAGACAAAAAATTACACTTGGACATGATTAACTAAACAGGACTCTAAACATTAACATGGTGAGACCAAAGGAGGATATTCTTAAGAGAGGATCACAAGGGTTCAATAACTATGTGCATATGATCATATAAAATGATGCTTATCAAAATAAACTCCAAGAAATGGAAACAAGAAGTTTTTTTATTGTGCTGTTTACAGTTCTTTTTCTTGTGTTCATTGTCCCCCCTTCTTTTGTCCTTGTTTTTGATTTGCCTTGAATATAAGTTTACCTAATTTGGGGAGGGGAAGGGGAAGCACAGAAACTATGGGACCAATGTTGAATCAGTTCAGGAGTGGTACTTGACACTATGTTGGAAATGAACTTTACAGCTTGGGGGAGAGGATCGGAGGGAGAAAATGAAGGAGGGGGTGACACTGTTCAAAAAGAAATGTACTCATTACACGACTTATGTAACTGTAACCCCTCTATGTATTACCTTTACAATTTAAAATTTTAAAAAGGAAAATGTAAACACAACTTACCAGAACCATTGGGACACAGCAGAGGCAGTATAATAGGAACATTTAAAGCTTTGTCTACATTTAAAAAAAAAAGACAGTTCTCCAGTAAATAGCCTAATAAAGCTCTTGGAAAAACAAGAACAAACCAAACTCTAAATTAATAGATGGAAAGAAATAAAAGAGATTACAGCAGAAACTAATGGAATGGAACAACAAATTGACTCTGAAAGAAATAACAAGATTGACAAAGTTTAAACCAAAATAATCAAGAGGAGGAAGACCCAAAATTAATTAGTATTAGAGATACAAAATATCACAACAAATACTAATGAAATTCAAAGGATAATTAAAGAATTATTAGAATACTTGCACTTTAAAAAGCTGGAGAACATTTGCAGGGAAATGGATGGAGCTAGAAGGAATCATGTTGAGCGAGGTAAGCCAAGAACGAAGAGACATACGGTACATGGTCTCCCTGATAAGTGGATGCTAAATCCAAAATGTTAGGTGATACGACAAAACTAACAGGACTTAAGAAACAAAGAACTCCCACTCATCTGGTTGAACCACTACTAAATATCCCCATGCTGCTGATCACAAATATGGTATATAACATGTGAACACTGTTATATATTACAGACTGTGATAGACAATTTGCTCCAGGAAAGTTAGAATGAACTTGTGACTTTGAAATTATGTAATCAGTTAATCACAATAAAAAAAAAGAACCTCGGGAAGGGAGGGAGGAGGGGATGGTAGGGGGAAAACAATGGAGGGGGTAACAATGTTCAAGAGGAAGTGTACTCATTACCTCACTCATGTAACTG
The DNA here is from genome assembly GCF_019054845.1 of Dipodomys spectabilis. NCBI lineage: Eukaryota > Metazoa > Chordata > Mammalia > Rodentia > Heteromyidae > Dipodomys > Dipodomys spectabilis. The sequence continues at coordinate 3,953,114 of NW_024870775.1, forward strand.
TAACCCTCTGTATAGTATCTTTACAATAAAAAAAAACAAACAAAAAAAAAGCTGGAGAACAGGGGTGCCTGTAATTCTAGCTACTCAGGAGGCTGACATCTGAGGATCACAGTTCAAAGCCAGCCTCGGCAGGAAAGTTTATGAGACTCTTATCTCCAATTAACCAGCAAAAGCCAGAAGTGAAACTGTGCTAGCAGAATACTATCCTTGAGTGAAAAAGCAAAGGAGACCACCTAGGCCCTGAGTAGTTTAGGCCTGGTACTAGCATACAACACCACCCCTTCCCCCCCCCAAAAAAACCCTGGAAAATATAGAAGACATACATAAATTTCTAAATTTCTATGACCTACTAACACTGAACTTAACCATTTAAACAGATCTAAACAAAAATCAAATTGAAGCATAATAGTCTCCTAACAAAGAGGATCTCAGGACTGGATGGATTCAGTTAGGAAAATAATTTGTTTTCCTTTTCTTTTTTGCCAGGTGTAGGACTTGCTCTCCTGATCAGCTTGATTGCTTATTTCTGGTAGTTTACCATTTGAGACATACCTCCTGTTAGAGCTGCAAAATTATTTTCTGGTAGAATTTTATGCGTATATTTGGGCCACTCTTAGTTCTCTGAATTTCACATAAGGATTTAGACTATCATGTTGCCTAGTTTTCCCCTCTATATAGTCCAACCCCACTTTGCAATTAGGAGAGGCAAAAATTGAGAGGAAGGTTAGAGATGTTGGCTCCACTTCTGCTAGCAGCATCTGGTAAGAGAAGGCATGATAGACTGGTTTTGTCTTGTTCGCCTGGTATAGGGTAGACACAGACAAAATGTGCTTTACTGGAAACCTTGGTTCCTAAAGGACTATATCTGAAGACTTTTTAGAGGCTTTTTATCTGTATCCATTAGTTTTCTGGATTGTGCATCTATCTAAAGAGTCCAGAATGCACTATCTAGAAGGCAATAAACAAAACAAAACAAGGCAAGTAAAGTAAACAAAACTAGAATACTCACAGATAGCTTGTGTTTTAAGTCTGGAGGACTGTGCTAGTAGATACGTGTCCACCTTCAGATTCTTCTGTAGGTAGCTGTGTGAATTTTTCCAGTTATTTTTGTTGTAAAGTAAATAAGCAATAGGGTAGAATATGTGGATGTCATCTATGGTCATACCACTTTTGTAGGCACCTATGCAGCCTAGTTTTTTTTTTTTTTTTGGTCATGGGGCTTGAACTTCAGGCCTAGGCACTGTCCCTGAGCTTTTTTAATCCTCAGATCTCAGCCTCCTGAGTAGCTAGGATTATAGGCATGAGCCACCCAGTGTCTGGCTAGTTTAGATTCTTGTATCATGATGCTTCAGCACTTCCAACAGCAGGACCAGACCCCATCCATCCTTGTGCCTGTACTGTGAAGATGTTGTAGACATCTGTTAACAGGGCATCTGGTATCTTCTACCTTGTCCACGATTCTGTTGTCAATTGCTTCTTCTGCTGAGTCTTACTCTGGCCTTTCTAAATTCTAGGCTAGCTTTGTGATGAAGGAAAACGGTGTTTCTTCCTATTAGAGTCAGAGGTAGCATTAATTGACATGAGTTCCAGTTTTTCCTCATGGATGCTCACTTATGCTAATGGTGATTCCAGCTTGGCCTTACATCTCCACTGCCATCCCTGTACATGATAACCTCACAGATGACTTATATAGCACCATACTTCTATAGAGTCAAAAATCCTTGTAAACATTTGTATATACATGTGTAGGCAGAACATTATGTACATCTATTGCCCCATAATAAATCGTAGGCAGAACATTATGTACATCTATAATGCATCTATCGCCCCATAATAAATCTTGTCTGGTCAAACTATGACTGACATATGTAAGGCGACATATCAGACAAAAGTTGGGATATGTCTAAAACAATAGAAAATGATCTGATTTCTTCATGGCCATTGTTGTAATAATAATATAACTCATCTGATCTCTTTACAACAAAACACAGGACTGTGTGAGTGTTGTGTGTAGTCTTTGGAGCTAAAAAAGAATGAGTTGAAGTCTGGCTCCACTACTTTCTAGCCACATTAATTGGGAAAATTATAAATCTCTGTTTCCTCAACTGTGACATGTGAGAAACCATTGTGCTTATTCCATGGGTTTGTGGAGGATGGAGAGACAGCACATGAAAATCTTAGTGTGTGACTAACATGTAAAGATTAGTGCCTAAGTCCTCAGATGATGTTAATTGTATGATATATGTATATATTTAAATATATGTATAATTTATAAATATATGTAATTTATAAATACATGTAATTTATAAATATATGTAATTTATTATATATATTTTACAACTTGTAGATAGCACATTTGTCTCCATGATAATTTATATTCCAGGGATTTAAATTTATATCATCTAACTCATGAACTGCATTTACTACTCAAATGTGGGTATGCTAGTACACTGTAGAGCTGATGAGTATAAATATCTTGAAATGGCTTTCAGTCATTTATGGGTTAAAGAGATTATAATAATAAAAACTCAGAAATATTGATAAAATACAATAGAAGACTAAAATGATATAAACAGCTTGGAATGGCGGTGTCTACTCAAAGTTACCTACACCTCCTATTCCATTCATTCTTTTAATCTTAGAATTCTAAATCAGTCCTACTTTAACAAGGAAATCAACCCATGTTTCAAAACTCCTTTGTGAATTATAAGCCATTTCTTTGGCTCTTCTTTCTATTTTTACCTTGCAGAGGGTCATTTAAGAAGGTGGACATGGCTGTGGCACTCAGACCAACTTAAATATTGATTTCAAAGGCATCCAAGTTCCCACTAAGTCTTAACAACAGAGGAAATCAGTACAATTCTAAGAAGGCTCATTGACTCTTAGTGAAGAGGGTGAGACAAGGGCTTGGAATAATTTGACTTTTCTATTTTCCTTTCTTTTTTTTTGCTTTTTGTAACATTTGATTTTTTTCTGAGTTCTCTTTGTTTATGAAATGAAAATGCTTTTGTTTATTAAGCTAATTAAATTATTTTAGGAACATAAACAGTGTAAGATAAGGGGACTCAAACATTGTGAGCCACTCTGTCTCTCTTTGTGCTAACAAACAGTCAGTGTCATAATAAAACATGTATTTCTAAATAAGGCAAAAGTGACTGGGTTCTGTGTAATGGTGTGAAAAGCCAGACAGAGTGTCCTAGTGTTTCAGCTGCCCCTGCTGAACACTGGGGACTTTAGAATGGCCACTGTGATGTATGGAGACCAAAGGTTAGTTCTGAGACAACAAAAGACAGCACCATTGGTATCAGCTGCAGTCAGTGGAGAAGACCGAGGATTGCTGAGAAGTGACAGGGTCTCCCTCCCTTTGCCTGAGACTGCCAGGGTCCATACGGGCACATGCCTTACCTCACTCATTTGCACCAATTGCAAGAAAACCAGTTTGTGATCCCACTTGTCATAAAAAAGAATAGACAATCAATTTGCATTTTTTGCAAATGAAACGTATTTGAATATAATATTCTATATTCATTTATTCAGTCACTCCTCTTTCTGCACCCTTGAATGATCTGCTTAGGAATCTGTGGAATATTATCTTGAAGATAAAGAAATAGTGTACCTCTCTCCCTCCCTCCCTCCCTTCCTTCTTCCCTCCCTCCCTCCCTCCCTCCGTCCCTCCTTTCCTACCTTCCTTCCTTCCTTCCTTCCTTCCTTCCTTCTTTCCTTCCCCCTTCTCTCCCTCCCTCCCTTCCTCTCTCCCTCACCTCTTCTCTTCATCCCTAACTTCCTTCCTGCTTTCTTGCTTTCTTTCTTGTGCAGGTCCTGGGGCTTGAACTTAGGACCTGGGCACTGTGCCTTACTTTTTATGCCCAAGGCTGGTACTCTGTTATTTGAGCAACATCTCCTCTTCTGGTTTTTGGTAGTTAATTGGAGATAAGGTTCTCATAGACTTTCCTGCCTGAGCTGGCTTCTTATCTCAATCCTAAAATCTCAGTCTCCTAAGTAGCTAGAATTACAGGTATGAGCCCCTGGGGCCTTGTTTTCAATGTCTTATTCTTTTTTGTGTGTCAGTTGCCAGGCATGGGCACTGTCCCCAAGCTCTTTTTGCTCAAGGCTAGTGCTTTACCACTTTGAGCCAGAACACCACTTCTGGTTTTTGAGTGGTTATTTGGAGACAAGCGCCTCACAGGGACTTTTCTGTCAGGGCTGGCTTTGAACCACAATCCTCAGATCTCAGCTTCCTGAGTAGCTAGGCTTACAGGCATGAGCCACTAGCTCCGAGATCAATGTCTTATTCTTAAGGCTCAAGATGAGGAAGCATATGTGTTTTAGCCACACACAAAATGTACATCTGATTGATATATTCATAAGGTTGCTGCAGTGCTGGGCATGACTGATGATGATTGAGCCAGGCTCTTCACAAACCTCAGACTCTGAACCCAAAGTTGGAGGATGAACACATCCAGGACTAGACACAGAGGGCCTGATGGACTCTTGTCTCCTTCCTCTCTCTATCTCCACCTTTCCATGTATGAACTTCCTTCCACATATGTATCACCACAGTTCTTAGGTACCCATGGAAACATGGTTAGAACCCGGGTGCCTATGGGAGTTAGGTTAATCAACATTTTGAGGGTTGTGAAAGGAAATTGTATTTGAGGTCCTACCTTAAATCATGTTGTCCTTAAACTAGAGAGAAATGAATGTGCTCTCTGTGTACTGGAAACTCATAGTTTGTCATCTTTGTCATGTATTATCATGGGCTATGAATTTGTCTTGAGGATCAGACAAGTGTTAACTCTGTTCCAGAACTTTTGAATACAGAGCAGAGGTCTAATAATGCTGGAGATCAATGACCATTGGGACATATGAGCATAATGCACAACAACATTCTTCAGTATTTTTGTTTTTGTTTTCTTTTCATGCTGATCCCAAGGCCTGAGCACTCTGCTTGAGCTTTTTTTCTTGCTCAATGCTAGTGCTTCATCACTTGAGCCACAACTTCACTTCTGGCTTTTTTGGTGCTTACTTGGAGATAAGAGTCTCATGGGCTTTCCTGAATGAGCTAGTCTCACAGGTTTTCCTGTCTGGGCTGGCTTCAAACCATGATCCTCAGATCTCAGCCTCTTTAGTAACTAGGATTACAAGTGTGAACCACCGGTGCCCAGCCCATTCTTCAGTTTTTAAATAAATTTCAAGGATTCAATGGAATTTCTGAGTCATGCTCTACAAGATAAAATTAGGAGATGAATGATGATGCCTTTCTGTTCAAAGAAAGGGCCAGATACATGACCATTTTTCTGAACATGGTTGTTGTCTAGAATGGACTTGTTGCCGTTTTGTTTTTGTTCAATGTTTGGAGATGGCTCACAAGGGAGAATAGAAGGGAAGGTACCATATGGACAGATACACAGTTGAATTTATAAAGACAGCATTATTCAGGCTTCCATTTCTGCTTCTATGGGGTTCAGTATTAGCAACTGAAAAAATTACAACCTCCAAAGCAGATTCAGTGTCTGGAAAGTTATTTGCAGCCAATGAGACTAGCATTCTAGAAAGTCCTGCATATTCCCAAGGATTTTTGTCCAGACAATAAGTTTTGTGAACATATGAACTGTAACCAAGATGTCATTCTAGAGCTCACTTTTTTCATGTGTGGTTGAACGATTTTTGAAATAATGAGTATAATGTTTTTTATGGCAGTACTAGTGTTTGAGCTAGGCAGAGTGTTTTACTTCTTGAGCCACATTCCTTTTTGTTCTGTAGGTGATTTTTTTTCAGACAGATGTCTTGCTCTTTGCTCTAAACCAGCCTCAAGCCACAGTTCTACTGTGGCCTTTTGTGTGGCTGATGTGGGTTTCACTAACTTTCTGCCTGGGAAAGCCTTGAACTATAATTCTCCTGATCTCTGCCTCTATGCTAACTGGAATTATAGGTGTGAGTCACCATACCTGGTGATAAGTATTTATAATTTTCAAACATAAGTTATATATAGCATATAGCTACTCTAGCTTGCTGTTTTACATGCTAACGCAAAACTTCTTCAAGGGGTGACATTGATCAAGATGCATTGTATTTACTGACATGTTGAATTGAAATTCCTTTGTACAACTTCTTAAGGTTAATAATAATAAAAGTATAAATTTGGTTCTTTCATGGTCCTTGGTTATTTATCAGTGACACTTCTTTTGTCATATAAACCTTACTTTTCCCCAACTCTATTTTTAAAATAATTAAAGCCAGCACTCTTTTTTTTTTTTTAATGTTCTTTCAAGTAACTGAGAGATGTCCCAGCTACTGGCTCATATTCATCTCAGTTATTCTCCAAGAATTTCTATTTTCTTCTTTGTGATGTTGCCCAAGGAGCAAGCCCACCCAGTCTTTTCTCCTAGCCCTTTGACATAAGGCACTGTCCCAGTGAGGAGAGAGAGGAGGAAAGAGAGATGAAGATCCAGACACTGGCTTTCCCCAGCTCCACTTCCCAGCCTCATCCTGGTTTCCTTAGCAACACTGTCACACCTGGGTGGTTCATTAACAACACAGGTTTGTTTCTCATGGCTCTGGAGGCTAGGAAGTCTAAGCCCATTGCACCGGCAGATTCAATGTCTGACCAGAAAGCCCACTTCCTGGTTCATAGTTGGCACCTCTTTACAGTGCTCTTACATGGGGGAATGGGCAAGGTAACTTTCTGGTGTTTCGCATATAAAGACACTAATTCCATTCCTGAGGGTTCCCTCCTTATGACCAAGACCCCACCTTCTAATACCATCAAATTGAGTTTGAATAAATGAATTTTGACAGGTGACACAAACATTCAGACCCTAGAAACCCCCCTCTTCGTTCTCAAAGCTTCCCTTAGTTTCAAAAGGATTCCAGGGCCAAGATTCTTAGACAAACCAGGAGACTTAACCCTGCCTCTCAGAGGTTTGCCAAAGTGTAATAATAGCTGTGGTTGCGGCCGGGGGGGGGGGGGGGGGGGTAGGGGGGGGAGGAGGAGTTAATGGTCCTAGGAAGAAGGGGTACTACCTTAAAGTGTGCCCTAGGATTTGCATCAGCAGAAAGTGTTGGCTCCATCACCTTTGGCCTCTTGAAATACCCCATCTTTACCCTTAAGCCTACTTGGCAACTGTACCCAGTCCCAGCTCAAAAGTTTGCATTTCTAGTCTCCATTTAGTTGACATCTTCTGCCTAGGACAAAGGAAACTGGATGACTCAGACTGTGGACCCTTTCTGTCCCTCATGGCACTCACAGAATGCTGGGCACACTTAGGCAGAGATAGAGACTTCTATGGGGTCAGGGAAAGGGTCCCATCTTTGAGGGTCTAGCTTTAAAACCTGCACAAGCTGCTACATACATAGAAATATCCCAGACAAGATAAAGGGACCCCATGAATGTATTGTGTCACATGTGGATGGGTCAAAGTCATGCCCAGCTCCTGCTTGGAGTCACCGTCAAGGAACTGATCAGAGAGACATGGAATTCATAGCAAAGCAGTCATGATTATTCAAAGTGAGAGTACATGGTAGAGATAAATGGTTGGCTTGGGCAAAGCAGCTCAGGAGTCCTAAGGTACAGGATTGATTTATCCTCTAGGGATGGTTTTTAGTACACCCTGTTAGAAGTGATTAACCTAATTAGGGATTGATTCACAGGTCTGGGGTTATGTAAATCAAGCTATACTACTCACGTCTTAAGTGTTCATTCATAGGTTTTTTTAATTAGGTGTATGAAATACAGGTAATAAATATGAGTTGTTAAGTAAGAAAAGAAAACAACAAAAAGCTTACTTGGGGACAAAGTAGGCAAGACTGTACAAGCCTTGAGGACTGCTTGGAACCAATTGCCCCCCCATTCCTCTTTTCTGCAGGATTTAAATGCCCACCTACTGTTTCACCTCCAAAAGGGGGTGTTTCTGGACACTTTAGGGGTTGTTTGGTTCACACCTGCCTATTTGTCCCAGTTCCCTGTATCAATTAGAAATCGATATCAATCAGGAACCAGAGCCCACTCAGAAATACTAGGACTGCCATCTTCAAGGCCCGCAGTATCCCTGGAAAGCTCTAGGCACTCATGTTCACATCTGCTTTCTTGGGCATAAACGGAGAAGTCCTATTGCACTTTGCAGGAATAACTCATGGAATAGAGCGTAAAGAATGGGGCCCATAGCAGTTTTTTTGGAGGGCTGGCACTTACATCACTTTTTCCATAGCTGCAGACCAAGGAATAGGCCAGGCCTCCCCCACCTTGGGCCTTGCTGGGGAACCTCACTCGTATCAACTCCCCCTACCATCCCAGTTCTTACATCTAGCTTTTTTGAATAAGACTTCGATGGAACCAGGGGCTGTATATTGGAGGCCATCTTTGCCTGACAATCCAAGCCTGAAATAGCTTGTATCCTGTGGCCACAGAGGGAATGTGGGTTTTCAAGCAGAGTCTCAGGTGGTCTTAAGTCTTTCTGTATCTCTCTGACACTGTTTTACTCTGTCTGTGTCTCGCCATCTATCTCTGACTTTTTAGCTTTCTCAGTCTCTCTTTTTCTGTATATCTCCATTTCTCTCTGTCTCTCTCTTTGCACGTGTCTTTCTCTGTCTCTGTCTGTCTGTCTGTCTGCCTCTCCGTGTCTGGTTGTCTCTGTCACTCCCTTTCTCTGTGTGTCTCTCCATTTTTGTCATCTCTGTCTCCCCATCTCTGTTTTGTCTCTGTCTCCATCTATCTCTCTGTCTCTCTGTCTCTGACTCTGTCTCTCTCCCTCCACATTTTCCCCTGGTGGTGTCTGACTTGCAGGAGGGGACATTTCCTGCTGGCAGGGGATGGGATGCCGGCCAGCATGTCCAGCGCCTGCACAGCCACTGCACTTGCAGCTGGGATGACTTCATGACTCTGAAATGGTGGTGGTGCCGGGGAACAGGGCCGGGATTGTATTCAGGGAGTGGAAGGTAGTAAGTGTGAAAAAATCCATCAGCCTTGACCTCTTGGCTTATTCTTTTTTTTTTTTTTAATGCTCTTATCGCCAACAAAAATTTCATAAGCATTTTCCAGCTCCTCCAGGCCCTGTGAGTTGTGAGCTGGGAAAACACATTCTTCTTAGGCCTGAGACACCTTGGGGACTCCTTAGGCAGGAGGGAAGTGAGAGGGAATCTTAAATACTAAACTACTTTTAGGTAGGCTTTTGCTTTCAAGGGAAACAGTAAGATTGTGCACTGGAATCTGAAAATGTATCTGTCTGCTTGAGCCATCCACCATGGAGCAGCTACAATGGTTCTGTTCCTCCTATTAACTTGTCAACCTCCCTCAGGGATATGGGATCCAATAATGTCACTACAAGATTCCTTAGAGCCCTAATCCTGGGATTTAATCACCTTGTGTCTTGGTTGTCAAACTGTCTGATATTTCCATGCAGTGACAGTAGGTCTGGTCATACAGGATGGGAAGATTGAATGAAGATGTATGATCAAAGATGATTATGTGCACATAGGCATTATTTGTAGTGGCTGATGAACATGGAAACAGATAAATAAAATACATTGTATTTACAAGATCAAATTGTATGCTTCAGTTAAAGAAATATATGAGCGCTAGTTGAATCAGCCTGGGATGAAGGGGGAAAAAAAGTTGAGCATCAGTGGCTCAGGCCTGTCATCCCAGCTACTCAGGAGGCTGAGACTGAGGATTGGGAATTGAAGCTGGCCTGGGCAAGAGAATCTGTAAGATTCTTATATCTAATGAATCACCAAAAGGCAGCTATAGATATGTAGCTAAAATGGTTGATCACCAGCCTTGAATGTAAAAACTAAGGGACAGAGTTCAGGCCAAATTGAAGCCCCAGTATCAGAATCAGAAAAAAAGTAATTTTCAGAGTAATTAAATATATATATATATATATTTGGTTGGTCATGGGCCTGAACTCTGGGCCTGGGTGTTTTTTCTCAGCTCTTCAGCTCAAGGCTAGCACTCTACTACTTGAGCCACAGCACCACTTCTGGCTTTTTTCTGCTTATGTGGTGCCGAGGAGTTGAACCTAGGGCCTCATGCATGCAAGGCAAGCACTCTACCACTGAGCCACCTTCCTAGCCCCTAAAATAATTTTTTGAATGATTGTTACATTATGAAGCCATTTATTTATGAAAAGAGGATAAGAAAGGGCAAGAATAAAACTTTTATAAAGTAAAGCTCTATTTCTGTTGCTGCATATAGACATATATAATAAGATAGATTTTAAAGATCTGGAAGCTTAAGTCCCCCAAACCCCAAATGATCCATGGGAAGAATTAAGAGGGATGGAAACTGGGGAGAATGGCCAAAAGGGTGCTCTGGTTAAGTGTCCTAATATTTAAGAGGGGAATGAAATTACTTCTTATATAATTAAAACGTCATCATAAAATAGGGGAAAATGAGGTGTTAGTGGTTCAGAAACTTCTTCCATTCAGACTTAGTAGATGGGGAGCTCTGCATTTTAACCTATTTGTGGATAATTAGTGGTTTTAGTTCTTTTTTTTTTTTTTGCTTTTCCTTCTTGAGATGTGGTGAATTGATATGATTAAAGGGATGAGACAGGTGTTTGTGACTGTGCATGTTTGTAAATCACCTGGCAATTGTGGTAAGTAACACTCAAGAGAGTGCTTTTCCAAATTGTTAGGTGGTCATGTCTGACCTTGCTGATCCCTAGGTCCATCATCCTGTCCAGTCAAGCCAGGGGCAGCAGTGTGTATTGCTCTAATTGTGTAATTTAGGAAGGAGAGGGGCACCGGCAGTAAAGTGGAGCTGAAGGAAACAAAGTTCTGCCATTGCCTTTGTTCTTTCACCTGGGAAATAGGGCAGGTGGATACGTCAGCCATTCAGACCTCAAGCTGGAAATTTCCTTTATTTGGAGATTAAGTGAGCAATTTAATTTAGAATTGTATGCATCCATAGATAATTGATTTCTTTCTTTTTTTTTTTTTTTTTTTTGCCGGTCATGGGGCCTGAACTCTGGGCCTGGGCGCTGTCCCTCAGCTCTTCAGTTCAAGGCTAGTGCTCTACCACTTGAGCCACAGTGCCACTTCCAGCTTTTTTCTTTTTCTTTATGTGGTGCTGAGGAATCGAACCCAGGGCCTCATGCATGCAAGGCAAGCGCTCTACCACTGAGCCACCTTCCCAGCCCTAGATATTGATTTCTATATAGAGATATTCCCTTTCCTTCCTTTCCTTGCCCTCCCCTGCCCTGCCCTGCCATTTTCCTCTCCCTTTCTCTTTTTTTAAAAAATTTTAAAAAATATTATTATCTTTAAGATCGCTCCTAATCCATCCCTTCTCTCACTTTTCTTTTTTGAATTGAGATTAGGTGATTACATAAATTTCACATATTTCACAGTATTGTGGAATAATGATACTTAGTTAAAGTATTTTAACCTTCTCAAGGCAAATTGTCATTATCAGGGTCTTTAAAGTTTGTGAATTTTATGAGCTTTGACAATACAATTATTTCTTCCACATCAGGTGATGTTTACATTTCTTTCCTTTTGCTTAGTGTAAGCTGTTCCTTCTCTCCCTCTCATTCCTCCCTTCCCATCTCTGTCTCCCTTTCTCTTTTTGAAGATAATAAGATTTGAAATCAGAGCCTTGTACTTGATAGGTCAGTCCTCCAACACTTGAGCCCCACATCCTACCCTTTTTGCCTTAGTTGTTTTGGGAATAAGGTCTCACATTTTTGCCTGGGGATTCTGGACCACAGTTATTCTATTTATGCCTCCCAAGTAGCTAGAATGATAGGTGAGTGCCACTATATCAAAATTATTGTGGTGAAATAAACTTTCAGAAATTCTTGGCTCAGGCTGTACATCTCCTGATCTCTGCATACTGAGTAGCTGGGATTTTATATATGAGCTACGTTGCCTTGTCTTAAACAGGGATTTTCAAGTATGTGCATATGTATGTGTATGTCTGTATACATATGCCATTATTTATGCAGGTAGATATGCTTATCAAAAACACTTGAAGCCTGAAATATTTCAGATAATTTTTTTGTTTGTTTGTTTTTTTGGGTCCGGTCGTGGGCCTGAATTCTGGGGCTGGGCACTGTCCCTCAGCTCTTCAGCTCAAGGCTAGCGCTCTACCACTTGAGCCATAGCGCCACTTCCAGCTTTTTTTTTCTGCTTATGTGGTGCTGAGGAATGGAACCCAGGGCCTCTGGCATGCAAGGCAAGCGCTCTACCACTGAGCCACCTTCCCAGGCCCATATTTCAGATAATTTTTAAACTTTGGAATATTTACATATGAATCATTAGTTTTTTTAAGAATGGGAACCAAATCTAAATGTGAAATTTATGTTTCATATACTTTCTTTCTGATGATAATTTTGTGTGATAGTTCAGTATACTTGTATTTTGAGGTGACATCAGGTGGCAAATTTTCAACTGTGGCTCAAAAAATTCCAGATTTTACATTTCCAACTTTCAGGTTAGGGATGTTCAACTTGTGTATAATAAAAGAAAAGCACTCCTCTTTTTCTAAAAATTAGAAATAAATTAGAAAAAAAATTATAGTTACTGTTTTAGAATTGCTTTGAATAATATTAGCTATTTGCAAAGATAATCTTTCCTTGGTTTATAATAATTCCCTTGTCATTGTAGAAAACTTAGTAGTTAAAGAAAAGTATAAATGAGAAAATTCAAAGTAAAAATGAAAGACTGACTAACTCTGGATAATTGGAGAATGTGGATTATTTTTCTTCTAGATTTTGCTATTGTGCAGTTATGCCAGGTGATTTTACTGAGTCCTCCACTTCTCTCTCTCTCTTTTTTCTTTTTGGTCGGTCGTGGGATTTGAACTCTGGGCCTTGGCGCTATCCCTGAGTTCTTCAGCTCAAGGTGAGCACTCTACCACTTGAACCACAGAGCCATTCCAGTTTTCTGATGGTTAATTGGAGATAAGAGTCTCACAGACTTTCATGCCCGGCTGGCTTTGAACTGTGATCCTCAGATCTCAACCTCCTGAGTACCTAGGATTACAGGTGTGAGCCAACGGCACCTGGCTTCCTCCACTTTTCTTATGCCCTGTTTTTTTCTTTCCAAGAGAAAAAGAAAGCACCAGTTGGTGCTTCATTTGGGTCTTTAATGCTGGTGCATATTTTTCAAGTCCTTGAATATTCCAGAGGCTATTGCCATGAACATAATGTAAACAGAGCCTGAAACTTTACTCACATTCTGCTTTTGCTTGGTAAACTCTTTTGCTTCACCTACATTTCCTGTCCCCAGGAACAGCTTTTCTGATCTCTAAAAGGAAGCCAAATCCCCTGTTTCATGCTTGCGAAGTACTGTGTACTCTGTCTAGAGCTGTGGACCTTGTCTGCCTTTTTTTTTTTTTTCTTTTTTTTGGTGGGGGGGTGGTCCGGTCATGGCCTGAACTCTGGGCCTGGGCACTGTCCCTCAGCTCTTCAGCTCAAGGTTAGCACTCTACCACTTGAGCCACATCTCCACTTCTGGTTTTTTTCCTTTTTGCTTATGTGGTGCTGAGGAATAGAACCCAGGGCCTCATGCATGCAAGGCAAGCGCTCTACCACTGAGCCACCCTCCCCGCCCCTTGTCTGCCTTTTCTACAGGGCAGGGATAAGTCTGCTTTTGGATTACTACTGTTTCCACAGCTATAGTCCAGTGCCCTAAACATTCTTAGTTCCCAACTTATTTAAAATACTCAGGGAGTCCTGCTCCAATTCCTTGTGACCTTTCTCCTGAGATACTTTGCCTGCCTCCTCATGATTCTCAGTTCCTCACCAGTACACCAAACATCTTACCCTTGGTCATGATCTTTACAGTCATATTTTCTGAGTACAACTTTAACTTCAGGGATGAAGAGCAAATCACTTAAAGGCCATGCTGAAGAAACTTCATGGTCCAAATACTCAGTTGCAAGCAGAAAGTCAGTTTGAACATAGTTGCAGAAGATGGCCCCTTGGACCCCTGGGGACATGGTGGCTCCTTGGGATGAATTCTTATTATACACTTCTAATTATGCATTTGGCCTAGCAATTATTTTATCTGGGAAATATGTAAAGTGGTTTTTCTGGCTTTTGGATTGCAAAGGCAATTCTGTTGTTTGTGTCACTGACACTCTGGCTTACTTTTATGTCTCTTCTCCAGCAAAAAGACTTATTGTCCTCCTTTTCTTTCTTCTCTCCCTCTTCTATGTGGTGTGGTGTGGTGTGGTGTGGTGTGTGTGTGTGTGTGTGTGTATGTGTGTGTGTTCTAGAACAAATACGTAACTAAAAAGCATGCAATTAGTATTTAGTATTAGAGCTGCCCTAATGCTTTCCAGAAGATTAAAGTTGGTGCTAGATAAGTGAATTTCCTACATACTATATTTAATTGCACATGAGATACATATTTTATATATATGACAAATACATAAATCTACAGCTAATAAGAATAGGACCCTGATGCCATTTGCTCATGCCTATAATCTAGTCATTCAGGAGGCTGAGATCTGAGAATCATAGTTTGTAGCCATTCTGGGCAGGAAAGATTTGAGATTCTTGTCTCTAGCTAACCAACAAAAAGCTGTCAGTGAAACTGTTACTCAAGTGGTAGAGCCACAGCCTTGAGTGAAAAAACTAAGGGACAATGCCCAACTTCTGAGTTTAGGTCCCAGTACCTGCATACATACACACACACACACACACACACACACACACACACACACACACACACACACAAGAAAATGTGAACAAGAAGAATAAAAATAGCTAATATTTGCTTTACTACATCTATGTCATCTAACACTCCTATGTATCTGAATAGCAAGTATTTCTATTATTTTTTTGTTGTTCGTGCCGGTCCTAGGGCTTGAACTCAGGGCCTGAGCATGATTCCTTAGCTTTTTTGCTCAAGGTTAGCATTGAGCCAAAGCTTCACTTTTGGTTTTTCAGTGGTTCTTTGAGATAAGAGTCTCATGGATTTTTGTGTCTGGGCTGCCTTCAAATTGCAATCCTCAGATTTCAGCATCCTCAATAGCTAGGATTACAAGCAGGAGCTACCAGCACCCAGCAAGTATTATTATTTGCTTATAGTGCACAAAGAATGTAAGTTAATGTTCCAAAGTCAAAACTGGTGGAAAATGTGTAGGTATTTAGAACACCCAGATAAAACTAAAGGGAGAGGAAAACTTAGCTATTACTTTTAGGAAAATTGTGCATTTAGCAAACCTAACTTGCCACTGCAAGTTAGTTTTGGTCAAGTCTATCAATTTCTCCATGCTTCCTTGTTGTACTTTGCTGTATACATCATGAATCTTCTTAGAGATTTTATTATTCTTTGTGGGCACTGAACACTAGAATTCTAAAAGCAGAATATTTCTCTTTACTATGGAATGCATCTTCCCCTAGAGCATCTTTCGGTTTTGCAGTCATCCTGAGATGCACTAAACTACAAATTAAAATTTAGTTACCTAAGTCTTGGTCCTCATATTTTAGTTTGTTCTTTTCTGGCCACCCAGAAGTTTTGCAAAGGCCAGTAACGTAATACATATGAAAGGAGACAGAAATAAAAGAACTCCATAAAGATTTCCTCATTTATAAACTCACATTCTCTATCTCCATGTAATTTTCCATCTTAATTTTTATGAGTTTTTCAATGAAAGTCCTATCCTTGTCTAGAACTTTAGTCTCCATATAAGGAATGCTATGTAAACCAATTGCATCTTTTGCCATAAAATACTACTGTAGGGGAGACCAAGAATTCATTATGGGTACTGACAGAACAGCATCCAGGATCTTTAATGGGATGACTTGGGCTGGAAAAACCAAGTCACTAGTCACTGAACAAGCCATGAACTGCTGGATCCTTCACTGTTTCCATCCTTGATTTTCTAATGATGAGAATAAAACATACTCTCCACTTCATCAGCTTCTCTGAACCTCTTGAGCTATCTCAGTCACATGTGCTCTCATTTTACAAGATTTCACCAACAAACTGGTCCCTTCTCAGATTTCTTCCCAGGGTGGCCCATGATGATGATAATGAGGATGAGGATGATAATGACTTTTGCCAGATCTAGGATCTGAACTTAGGGCCTGGACATTGCCTCTTATCTTTTTCGCTCTAGGTTGGGGTACAACAACTTGAGTGAAAGCTCCACTTACGGTGTTTTCTGGATAGTT
This sequence comes from Dipodomys spectabilis, assembly GCF_019054845.1. Taxonomy (NCBI): domain Eukaryota; kingdom Metazoa; phylum Chordata; class Mammalia; order Rodentia; family Heteromyidae; genus Dipodomys; species Dipodomys spectabilis. The sequence continues at coordinate 3,969,241 of NW_024870775.1, forward strand.
GGAGATAAGAGCCTAATGGACCTAATTTTTTTTTTAGCCTGGGCTAGCTACCAATTGTGATTCTCAGATCTCAGCCTCCTGAGTAGCTGGGATGACAGGCATGAGCCACCAGCGTCCATCTCCTATGATTATTTTTTGTCCAGTGCTGCTTGCCACCACTGCTGCCACCACCCAGGCTCTACTGCCTTCAATAGGCTGCAAAATCTGCTCTGACAACCTCACCTTTCTTCCTATGGAGAAACTCACTCCATTGTGTACTTCTGGTGCAATATGAGTACCCTAGGAAAATACTATCTAAGAGTAGGTCTCCTCTGATCCATCCTTCTCCTTTGATGCAACTCTAAGACATACAGAAGTGATGGAATCAGTAAATTCATTCTTCACTCTTCACCTGTCCCAAAGATGCTCAATGAGCGAGCATGCAGTGAGCGGTTATTTAACACCAAGTTCCTTCATCCTGGTGAGATCAGCAGATCTTCCAGCTTTTCCAGATATTTTCTCTGGGCTATAGTTAGTTGACCAGGTAAGATTACTTCTCTGTTCTTTCCTCCCTGCAATTCAGAGGGGCTGAAGAATGATCAGCTCCTGGAATCATCTGATAACCCATGTCTGAAAGGGGACTGGTGAATAAATACCCCACATCTCTTACTCATTAGGGAGGATCATGCTACCTTGCTTCCAAGAAAGATGGAGAAAACTCTAGTTGTCATGGTAGCAAGTGGCCCAGGTTCTGCTGTCTGTCATCCCTTCCTGCCTTTGGTCCCTGCCTTCTCTCCTGGTGCTTCTCCTGGTGTCTTCGAAATAATGACTTGTAATTCTGGGGAACCCCCAAAAGATAGCTGAGATCTCTTGAGTTTCATTCCAAGGACTGGGTCAGAAGAGACCCACCTATGTTTTCCAAGGTGAAAATAACTTCAACAAATAGAAGACTCAGAAGTGACAGGATTTTGGCTAGAACCTCAGCAGCGGGAATACAGCTGCGTTGTTCCAGAGGCTAATTTATAGCTCCCACACCTCCAAGCTGAGGCAATGTCTACTACTAAAAGCAAACAGTGCGACTGAAACTTTGCAGTGTCTGACAGTGGTGGCAGCCATTCTGTACTGCCTTTACTCACGACACGGTGCAAATGGAGTTGTAGTGGCTCATGGCTGGGTGACCACATATTCAACAGCTACGTGCAGAGGTCACCAGGTAGGAACTAGGTAAGGAGACAGGTGAGTGGTAAATTGGAATCCAAAGTGTGGAGACTGGGAGTATTTTTGAGGCCCAGAAGAGGGATTTTATGGTTGGGAAATGCGTCAGTCACAGCAGGAGAGTAAAATTTACAGGCTCACTCCTAATGACCACACTATTAAACATCAAGCACCATTTTTTTTTTTCTTTTGTCTAACCTGAGATTTCTCCAGGGAAAAAAGCATAACTACAGACAAATACAAGATGTTATCCTCAAAGCACAGTGATCCTCGAGAATGGCATGTCTCTTGATTAATACTGACTCTCAGGGCCCCCAGCTTTGGGGTGCCGCAAGAACAGCTGAGCCAGGAAATATGATATGTGCAATACGTGACCAGCCAGGGAAACCAGCCCTCTGGGAAAGGCTGTTGGAGAATGAGCCACAGTTTGATGTAAAAATTATACCCCAGTATGGCTCCTGCTGACAAAATCTATTATCAGAGCAAGAAAGAGTACATGAGTGGTAGATAGGAGGTTCCTTTATTCCCTTTAGTGAGGGAGAGTCCTCCCCTAACCCATCTCTAAGACATGCTGATGAAGGCCTCCCTATTTCAGCTTAACTGGAAGATGGGCCCAGTCAATCCAGGTCTTTATTTATTTTTTATAAGTTTTTTATTGTGAAAATACTGTACAGAGGGGTTACAATTACATGAGCAAGGTAATGAGTACATTTCTTATCAAGCATTGTCGGCTCCTCCTTTGTTTTTCCCCTACCATCCCTGCCCTCTTATCTCTACAACTATACTCTCCCCCTCTCCCCCCCCCTCCCCGCCACCGTCTCCCCCCAAAGTTGTAAAGTTCGTTTTTCCACATAGCATCTTGTACATCTCATTGTTGCAATGGGTCCACCACCTGTATCCCTGTTTTTTCCCTTCCCCTCCCCAAATTATACCAACATCAAATACAGTGAAAGCAGGGGTTATAATGTGGGGGAGGGACATATAAAGCAACAAAAAAAAATCACCTTATAAATACTTAGAAACAATAGCAAGCAAGAAAAAACCACTTGTGTTCTTATCAATCCATGACTTTAAATGCATTGGGAAGGTTCTCTGCTTCTCCTTAATTTTGGAATTCGAGACAGATAAGTGTAGAATGAAGTGTCAGAGAAGGAAGTTTCAGTGTCTACAAATGCGCTTGGAAAAGGTCTTATTTGTTCGAAACACTATTTAAAGGCTCTAAGTACAGACTATTACAATGCCAGGTCAGAGTTCAGATAATGTCTGCACTAGGTTTTTCATTGGAACCTACTTATTTCATCGTATATGATAATTCACACAATTCCCAAATTTAAAGGGTGAGTTATTTTTCAATTCCAAATGGATTTAAATAAATTCTTGTCTGGGGAAGGTTTTAGAAGTATATCTTTCCCTCCCTTTTTCCCTCCCTTCCTTCCTTCTTGGTACTGGAATTTGAACTCAAGTCATCATACCTGATAGATAGATGTTCTGTTGCTTTAGCCATACATCCAGACTTGGTATTTTTTTTAAATAAAATCTTGTTTGCTTCATCTGGCATGGACAAAAATCCTACTATGTCTGCTTTCTGTCATAGCTAGATGATAGACATTTGCCACCATGCCCAGATTTTTCTGTTGAGATGTTATTTTTGTGAACTTTTTTGTTCAGGCTTGACTCAAACAATCCTCTTGATATCTAACTCTGGAGTGACTAGGATTGTAGGCTTTCTGTTGCTAGCTTTCTCAAGTCTTTAGGAGAATTGTAACTCTTATAGAATGTCCATAAATGCCATTCTCCTGTGTCTCATTTTGCCTTTTGTCCTAATGGAAGACATATTACTAATTTAAGGCATTCACTTGCTGTCAAATCCAAATACATTTTCCACAAGTGGAATCCTGGGTTTCAAACAGAAAGAATTCAAGTCAAAAACCGAGGGCTATCCAGATAGCAGGACTCTCAAAACAATGTGGCAATGAAATTCAGTCTCAGCTTATCACACAGAGCAATGCCCTGGTATTTTCTCATTAGCACTATACTGTAGAAATTAGAATCTCTTGACTGGAATAAAGAAATCTCTCTGAGGGCCACAGTCATTTGTGCGAGTTCTCTTTGCTATCCAGGGACAGATTTAGAAGGATCCCAGCTGGAAACCTTACTCTAAGCCCCTAGTTCTTTCCATTACAAATGTCTGAGCAATAATTAAATTGAAATGACAGCAGAGAGGAAAATTCGATTGTACCAATAACTTCATTTTCCTGGCTGCTCTTAAAAAGCAAGAGTATAATTTGAATAAGAAATCATTTTTGGAAAAAAAATATGAACGTCTGAATTTTTTTCCTTTTGCCTGGTGACAGACACATGGTCTCTTGCTCAACTATGCTTCTTTTCTTTTGCTGCTAGGCTTTTTTCTCCCCCCTTCATGACCTTGTGTGCTCAATGAAGGAAAGGGTGGGCAGTATTGCTTGTTGCAGGTTCCTAGGAAACCTAATATTATGTATTCACTGAAATGGAATTTCCATGTGCAATGTAGCCTCCAACACACTCCCATCAGGCCCAAATAGCTATAATCTTTCAACTCAGAGCTTCTCATTATTCTTGCTGTTCCTGGGTCCGTTTTCTTATTCTGTATGCACTGAAAAATGTTTAAATAAGATAGTCCTAGCTGGCAAGGTAAGAAATGAAGGGATGTTGGTACTGATTTAAAAAAAAAAATCAAATACTATTTTAGCAAATCATTCTTTAATGAAGAAAATGATGACACTTGTGAAAAGTAGGAATTAATTGAAAAAAGTTTGTTGTCTTTTTTTAATTATCTACTTAAGAAACACAACGACTTCATTTTTAAATACAATATGTTTTGTTTAAAAAATAAGGTTTTTAACTCAGAATTTTAATTCAATTTAGGATTCCTAACATCTTAAAGTAGAGAGGGCTTTCGTGTGAGTCATAAAGAATGTTTTTGAGGCCACATCTACCAGTTCCAGGTGCACAGACGTGCAAAAGATGGCTATATTCTGGTAAATGGAAGATGGACCATCCAAGCAAAAAAGAGAAACTCAAGGAAGGAGTCATTCTTATATACCCAACTCCTCCTGCTTTTGTGGGTCAAATTAATTTATAATTAATTTGTTGTGTAATTCTTAGTCAGTACTAGATTCTTGTTAGGAGTACCCTATCAACTTCCAATATTTGACATGTGATTGAATTACTGATCAGTGCATAAAATTATCATTTAGCTGGGTGCTGGTGGCTCACACCTATAATCCTATCTACGCAGGGGGCTGACATCTGTGGATTGAAGCTCTAAGCCAGCCTGGGCAGGAAAGTCCATGAGACTCTTATCTCCAATAAATTAATCAGAAAAAGCCGGAAGTGGCACTATGGCTCAAGTGGTAGAGTGCCAGCCTTGAGCGCAAAGAGGCTCATGAACAGTGCCCAGGCCCAGAGTTCAAACCACAGGACTGGAAAAAAAATTATCACATAGTATATTATAAGTACATTAAAAAAAACAACAAGAAAGATAAAATCTCTTGGTTCTTATCTTGGGGTTCATTTCGCTTAGCATCAGGTTATATAGTCATATATACATAGCTTTTGCTCTCTTCTGCTTGTCCTAGACATATACTAGTTATTGCAAATAAGGGAAACCATAAGACCTATGTTTCTTTGAGTCTAGCTTACTTTACTTAATACAATTTTTTTCAAGTCTTTCCATTTCCTAACAAATGGGGCAATGTCATTCTTTCTGATGGAGGCACAGAATTCCATTATTTACATATATATACCATATTTTCTTGATCCATTCATTTACCGAGGGGCGTCTAAGTTGCTTCCATATCTTAGCTATGGTGAATAATGCTGTGATAAACATAGTTGTGCTGGTAGCTTTGTGATTTTTTTCATTGTTTCTTTGTATGTTCTTCCCCCATGGTATAATCCCTGTTGTCACTGTATTTGATTCCGGTGTCCTGCATCTTGTATATACATTTTTCTAATTTGGGGAGGGGAAGGGAAATAAAATTCTGAAATAAGGATACAGGATGATCCATTGTAACAACGAGATGTACAAGACACTATGTTGAAAATGAACTTTACAACTTTGTGGGTGGGGTGGGGGGAGAGAGAGGGAGTTTAGGAAGTGGGGAGGAAAAGGATGGTAGGAGAAAAACAGGAGGGGGTAACAATGTTCCATAGGAAATGGACTCATTACCTTGCTCATGTAACTGTAACCCCTCTGTACAGTATCTTTACAATAAAAATATTTATTTAAAATAAAAAATTTATCACCATTCTAGTTTGAGTATGTTTCACCATATAATTGGGCCCATTCTGCTAACTGAACAAATACAGAATATTTTTTAAAGGTAGAGTTCAGCTACCTTCACTTTTATTCTATGTATTTTTTGCTTTACTATTTATTCATTCATCCATTTATTTCTGTGCTATTCCTTGGGTCTGAGGTTTGGACTTAGTTCTGGGTGCTGTCCCTTAGCTTTGTTGCTCAAGGTTGACATTCTACCCTTTGAATCACAGCTCTACTTCTGGCATTTTGGTGGTTATTTGGAGATAATTTCTGCTCAAACTGGCTTCAAACTACAATCTGCAGGTCTCAGCCTCCTCAGTAGTTAGGATTACAAGTGTGAGCCACTAGTACCTGGCCACCATGCTCATTTTACATCATAGACAGTCCAGAAAGAGTTACCTAAGAGAACAGAGTGAGGACACAGCCAGCAGCTAACATGCCCTTAGGCCTTTCTTCTACATTTGGCAGGAGAGGACTACAAATTTCCATAATCAACCATCAGTGTAGCCCTAGGGTCCTGGAAACAGAACAGACTAAGAAAAGGGCTTGAAATCCAACACAAATGTGACTTGTTTACACCCCACACATTTAAAGGTCCCCAGAGTAACAAAGATCACTATTTTAATTAAGGCCATTTCCTTTTATGAGTTCCTGAAAGTAATGGCACCATGCAAGGAGATTTAATGGTTGGGGGGGTGGGGGTGGCGTTGATTGTGTTTTCATGCAATAGAAATCTATACCATGGATAAATGCCTTTGATTCTTAAATATTTCCTTTTTCCTAGTTCTCCTAAAGATTTATTATATATATACATATATACACATACATACATGTGTGTATGTATACATGCTTACCCAGCCTTGAACTATACAGTTTACAGCCTTGAACTATAATCCTCTTTAATCTCTACTTCCCACACATAGCTGTGATTACAAGCATGAGTCACAACACCAGACCTCAATTATTCTTATTATTCATGATCAACAAGTCTTCACAAACATGACATAATATCAGTGTTCTCAACTATATTCTTTCCTTGAATGTTGGATTTTTATAAGTCATTTTTCAGAGAATGACTCCTGTCCTTCCTTCCTTCCTTCCTTCCTTCCTTCCTTCCTTCCTTCCTTCCTTCCTTCCTTCCTTCCTTCCTTCCTTCCTTTTTTCCTTCCTTCCTTCCTCCTTTCCTCCCTCCCTTCCTTCTTCTTTTCTTTCTTTTTGTTCTACTGTCCCTTAGCTTTTTTTGGAATATTTTTATTATCTCAAAGTAGTTGTCCAAAGGCGTTGCCATTCATCAGGGCAGTTTATGAATGCAGTGCATCTTGATCAACTCTTTCAACATTGTCACCTGTCCCTACCAACCCACCCCTTCCCTTACTTATTATTTTTAATGTATTAATTTTATGTATTGGATTTCTAGCCATTTAACCAAGCAGTTTATATGTACAATGCATCTTAATCTGTGTTATCACTTTAACAACTTCACCTCCCCCTTCCACCCTCCCCTTATATTTCTCACTTCTGTGGATTAACTGGTATAATTGACTTTATAAAGAGCACAAATAATATAATTCTTTAAAAAGACTAAGTCAAAGCCCAACAAAGTATATACCAGGAAATGGCTACTTGTAAGAGGAAAGGGTGAGGCCAGGGAGAAAAGGATAGAAAAGTGAAGGGTGAAGAGAGGAGAATGAAGGGAAGAATTCATTGTATATTTTTGTCCCTTAGCTATGTGTTCAAGGCAATCATCCTACCACTTGAGCTACTGTTTAACTTCTGGTTTTTTGGTGGCTAATTGGAGATAAGAGTCTCAAATTCTTCCCTGCTCCGGGCTTCCAAATGTGATCCTCAGATCTCAGCCTCCTGAGTAGCTAGAATTATAAGGCCTGACCTACTGGTACCCAGCTACACAAGCTCTTATGTGTAGTGTCAGCCTCCCTTGTCAGAGAATTCTGAGCCTGATTCTCTAACCCTTGGCTTGAGTGATGATTTGTTTACTTTTTAAATCTCCAAAGCATCATTTCACAAGGAGATGATTCCACAAGAATTCAGTAAAATGCAGCGTGTGAACTAGCTTTTCTTATGATTTTCATTGAGACAAAAATGATGGTTTGAAGACCTAGAAGTAAAAATGAATACTGCTCCTTTAAGTAATGTGCTTTCTTTTGAATTCTGTACTTCTGTGTTAATACTAGATACATGCCAACTTGGACACTTACACCCCCCCCACCCCGAAAATAATTGGAAGACATTCCTTCCTATGATCCACTTAGCCCAAGTAGAGATTTGTCAAGTTTGGAAGAAAGCTGAAACAGTAGTCACCAACACACACCGGCTGCTTAGAATATAGCTGGAAATCTTCTCCAGGCTGTAGGAAACTATCCACAACTAAGAACTGAAAGCACTGTCAGATTTGGTCCAGCCCCAAGGCAGTCATCCTCCCACATGACCCTTGGCAACCTCAAGACGGATTGCATCCATCAGCATAGTTGTCTCTTGCTTGTGCTATGGTCAAATGGATGTATCAGACATTTCTTTGGAGATAGGTAAGTACATGAGCAATTCTTTGAGTTATGAACATCCCAAGTATTCTTACCAAATCTGTCAACATCCCAACACTTCATATTGTGTGAAAAGACAATTTAAGAACATTTTCATTTGGTTTTTAACATACACTTCCCTTCCTTGCCTTGCCTTCTGAACTTCTGCTTCTCGCTTTTTCCCCCTTCTTTTCTCTCCTGTCCCTTATTAAATCCTCTTCTCCTTTTTCTCCTTCCATTCTTCTTTCCCTCTTTTCTCAGCACACTGACAAAGATAATGAAGTCAAGATGCTTTATTAAATTATCAAGGGGATTCTTTTAAAATCATACCTTCAATCATACATATAATTGGATTATGATATGCTTTGTACCACCAGAGTAAGTTTTGAATTCAAGTATGTACAATTACAATGTTTTATCCCTGCAGTTTGTTCTCAATGCCTTACATAAAGTACAAGGGTTGTACAGAGATGAAGGGCTCATCTATGTGGTAAATACTAATTCTAAAAATGTTTACTGCTATAATAGAGCATGGTGGGTCCAAAGTCAGATTCCTGCAATGGTTCATGTACACCAGTATTTCTAACACCAAATTACATGTCTCAAAGACAGCCTATTTGTTTAACTCCGCTTACAATCATATAATTACAGTCATGGTGCTGTCTTTAGCATCCCAGAATCTGGAAAAATTGTAACTAAGTTGTTTTATAGAATGCATCGAGTTGGAGTGGTGAGTATAAAATCTTTAAGCACCTGCATTTCTGGGTTCACAGAAAGCATGATCTGTGGACTATAAAAATAAAATTTAGATTGAAAAGAAGAGGAAGAGAGAATTTGTGTGGAAATACCAGTATGGACCTAGAGGAAGGAAGAGGTTTGAGTTCTGAGTGTCCACTGCTGTCCTGGCACATTACAAATGCTTGTTTCTCTGAAAGCCCAGTCCAATACTTGAGTGAACTTTCTAGAAAGTACCAGACTTCTTCATGGCCCATGGGGGACTTCTTCTACCCCAGGCAATTTAAGAACATTTTCATTTGGTTTTTAACATGAAGACCTGATAAAACTGGGGATAAAGCATCTTTAAAGGACCAATATGATACTAGAATCCATGGATGAATGGAGATTCTTATGAATGCAAAGTTGTCAAGTCTTTGGAAATGCTGATTACTGAATTCATTATACTGGATTCTCTGGAGAGATTTGGAAGAGAACAGAGCTGAGAAAAAATAGGGCCCAAAGATTCAAATATATTTGAAATATGTTTTTAATATTGGAAATAAATACTGAACTGAAACTTTGCCAAACTGAAACTTTGGGCCTAGTTGTGCTGTTGTGCTCGTCTCTATTCTCCTGTCTACACAGGAAAAATCATTACAATTAGACGCTAAAATATTGGTTTTATTCAGTACTCTTTCTTTCCTTCCCCTCCCACTCTCTCTCTCCTTCCCTTGCTTCATTTTTCCTTCCCTTATTCTCTTCCTTTCTTCATTTTTATTCCCTTCCTCCTCTTGCATTTTGTTGGTTATTTGGAGATAAGACACTCATGGACTTCCATTCTTGAGTTGGTTTTGAACCCTGATCCTCAGATCTCAGTCTCTTGAGTAGCTGGATTACAGGCATAAGCCACTGATCACCAGCTTAGTACAACTCTTTTATTTCAGATAACAGGATTTCAGGTTTAAAAAGGAGAAATACTTATGGGTGGCCGCTATGTGCAGAGCACAGATTTAGCATCGATGAAATAGTGAGAAAGGCTCAATCCTGTTGTCATAGCGGTTGCTCAGGTTTTTTGTGGAGAGGAGAAAGATATAATCAAGAAGCGAACAAGTCAGTTAACATGATCATTGCCAACAGGTAAATCCTAAGAAGAAAACAAAGCAGGGCAATGTCAGAACATGAGAACAGAGTAGGAATGTTATGAAACTGGGCAGTCAATGGAAGTCTCTGGTATGAAACAACTTTTTTACATTTTACTTATTGTTTAAAATTATTGAGTTTGTACCAGGTACAACATGATGACTTGAAGCATACATATTCTGCGGAGTAACCATATCTGCCTAATTGACAAATGCATCAATTTATATAGTCAACATTTTCTGTCTAGAACATATCATAGACATTCTTTTTACATTAAAAAAAAGACATACATCATCACATTGCCATTAATTATAGCCACCATTCTGGGCAATAGCGCTCTTGAAATTTATTATTCCTAACTGTAATTGTGTATCCCTGGACTAATATCTCTCCTCTCTCTTGCTCTTTGACTGGGCAACCTTGCTGTTGAGAGGAGATCAGGGGAAATGAGTCCTGGCAGAGGAGAGAGAACATTTAAAGTTGGATCCAAAGACAGAACAAAACAAAACAAGAAGATCTATAGGAACAGCAAACAAAAGAAGGTTTACTGTTATTTTGATCATTAGAGAAATAAATACTGCTTTAAAACCAACTAGTAACTATTGGGAAATAGCTAGGCGCTTATAGTGAGCAGAGAGGTAAATCTGAACCAAAGAGGCATGGATTTTGTCCTAGCGGAGGATATCTGGTTTCCAAGGCTACACAACTACTCTCAGTTCATGGTTCTTGCTTCTTCTACCAGTCAGTGTTTCACATGTGTAAAGCACAAATTAAATGCAGCACAAATAAAACATTAGCCACCCCTCTCCAACCTCAATGTCAGTGCATTGCTGCTCTCAGGATCTGCTAAAGTAAATAAAATAAATCTTTAAAAACAACTCTTTCCACATCTGAAATATTTGTTCAAGGGAGTGTCAGAATCCCAGCCAGAGGTATTAATTTGAAATTAAATTTACTATGTTTTCACTTTGTAGAGGTGTTTTCTTTCTATTGAGAGCAAAGGAGACAGATGGGATTTACCATATGTGACACTGATGAGATTTACAACGACTCAAGGGTCCTTCATGGACTATCAAAATGTCCTACATGAATTTCCTTGAAAATTTTCTACTTACATTTTTCACTCTTTCAGTCAACACGTGCATATCAAACCAGTACTTTCTTTGACATTTGTATCTTTCTTTAACTAGCATATATATCTCACACTTGATTTCCTGAAGAAGATATGGTTCAAACTACCAAAAATATTTGTAGAAATAGTCTTATGTGGTTATCATATTTCTCACTGTTTCTGTCTTACAGTTGATAGGCAACCTCAAGAAGAAACTCAAACCACACACTGATGTCTCACTACTCAGGAAGCTGAGCTCTGAGGATCACCATTCAAAACCAGCCTCAGAAAAGTCTGGGAGACTCTTCTCTCCAATTAACCAGCCAAAGTGGAGATATGGTTCAAGTGATAGAGCTCCAGCTTTGAACAAAAAAGCCAAACAATAGTTTGAGGCCCTGAGTTCAAGCCCTAGAGCGGCACACACAGACAAAAACAAAACTCAAAAAAAGTTTAATAGCTAAATCAGTGATTGAATCTGATTCAGGAGACATGTTACTAGGCAAATGCTTTTTATTAAAAATTAATAAATCTAGGCCAATGGCTACTTATATGTTACTGACTATATTTCAAAATCCATGAGATATGCAATGAAATGAATGAAACCTTTATTATCTAGAACTCATTTTCTAGTGGAGTCAAGAGATAAATACATTAGTGTGGTATCAGCAGGTGTGAAGGGAAAGTGAATCAGGCTAAGTAAATAGGAAACAAAGTGGCATGTTCTAATTTGATTAGAATAGAACTTTTATAATGACATATATTTATTTAAACCTGACAAAATTGTATGTATTTGCAAAATTGTATGATGTTTTATTTGCCTTTTTATCCCCCCCACCCCCACCCCTCTCTCTCTCTCTGTTTTGCTAGTCCTGGCCTTGAACGCTGAGTCTGTGCACTGTCCCTGAGCTTCTTTTGCTCAAGACTAGCTAGTTAGCACTTTACCAATTTGAGCCACAGCACCACTTCCGTCTTTTTCTATTTATGTGGTACTGAAGGATTGAACCCAGAAGTTCATGCATGATAGGCGAGCATTCTACAACTAAACCACATTCCCAGCCAGCATGATGGCTAATGTATGTTTCTACTCAGGAACAATGAAATCAAGATAATGTAGCTCATATAATTATCTATTTGTGTGTTTGGAGTGAAATTGCTATTTGAGCAGACTCCTGAATGGTGTCCGATGGACGACATTTAGGAGAAGCAGCTTCTAATGTACTAAACTAGGTGAAGTAGGGGCAAACTCACAAGTGATGAGATAAAGAAGTAGAAAAGTCAAGACAGATAGGGCTTTATAATTTATAATGAAACTTTGGATTTCCTTCTAATAGAAATAGAAATCCCTAACAGATGGGGGAGTGGAATGATATTAAAAGCACCATGGCTACTATAAAAATAAAACCAAACCAAACCACAGATACATGCTACCACCACTTCCATCTCCACATAAGGAGAGAAGCAAAGTGAGAATGAGTGAGTACAATTGGAAGGCTGATGTAATAATTTTGCCAAGAGATTATGAGAGCAGAAGAGATTGAAAAGCAACCAGATTCTGAATGTATCCAAAGGTCGGACCAAGTGTAACTGATAATATATTGGAAGAAGTCTGTGAGAGAAAGAGAAGCCAAAGAAGATGTAAAGGATTTGGACTTGAACAGCTGGAGAGATGAAGTTGTCATTTACAGAGTGGGGAAGGTGAGGAGGAAGAAATTTGGGGTTGGTTTGTCAAGATTTAAAGAAGGTAGGTTTAAAATACTCATTATACATCCAAGAAGGCAGGTGGATAAACCAATCTGGTTCAGAGAATGGCTCAGGCTACAGACATTTGGGAGCCATCAGGGTAGAATTGATATTTCCTAGAGAGATAAAATGGAGAGGCTGCACAAATAGAGAAAGAAGAGATATGACGACTGAACTCTGGAACACATCAACATTTGGAAATTGGGGGAACAAAAAGACTCCAATAAGGTTTATAAGGTGCATCCATCTTACGAGAAGAAAACCAGGAGCAAACAGTGCTCCAAAGCCACGTGAGGAAGACTGCTGCAAGTCAAGAAGGAAAGGATTAACTGGTGTCAATGTTGCTGGAAGAGGAAGAAAGAAGAGAACTTGGAGATGAGGGTTGGATTGGATTGGAATGGTAGAAGCCAAAATCCAACTGTGATGTGTCCAAGAGATCCCGAGAAATGGTGATATGGGGACAGCATAATTTAGAAAATTATTTGGAGAATTTTTGGTATACAAAGAAGAGAAATAGGGCAATAGTAGCAGAATAGTAAGAAACAAAGTTCCTATCCAGGGAGAAAAAAAGGCACAAGGAGAAAGGAGCTGAAAGATGATGGAGAGGTAGGTAAAGGTCCTTGGACTTCAATGGGTTATTTGGACCCTAGTGGTTATGATCAACAAAGGCTGGAGAGGATCAGAATGCTTGGCATTGAGACAGGGGGAGCAGTACAATGAATAGCAATGAGAAGGTGTAGAGAAGAGGGTCATGTAGAAAGGGCAGCTGAGGTGGGTGTGCAGACAAGGCTAAAAGAGAAGATGGAGGATTGAGGAGGCAAATTATTTGGAAAATGTGCATATTATAATCCTCATGTATCATAGCAGGAGTATCAGCAGAGACAATGAGGGGCAATGTCTGCAGGTCTGAAGATGGACATCCCAAGGAGGTGGCACAGGTTGTATATATGAACTGCGAAGGAGCCGGAATGGTGGTGGAGATGGGGTTATGATGGACTTATAGCAAGGGGGAATGAAGAGCAAGAAGGACATCTACCTTACCCCCAGCCTCACCGGTAACAATCAGGGTAATTTTTATTAGCTTCAATTACTTAAACAAGCGGGTTTTATTTTCTCATGTACATACATGAATACAATGTATTCCTCCCTCATTCCCTCTCCTTTCTCTCCTTCATTTCCAAACCAGCCTCAACAAGCTTCATTGCTCCATTCTTCCATACGTGCCTAAAGTAAGTGGACCATATTCATCTTCTCATCCTCTCCATTTACCCTCCCCATTCCTACCAGTATCCATATACCAGACATGACCTATTTTACATGCCTGACTTCCCTCCTCCCAAAGTTGTATAGTTCATCTATGATCTGTTTATATACATATGTGTATTTATATATGTTTATCTTTTAGGTCTAGCATCCACATATGAGAGAAAATAATGGGATCTTTGCTCTTCGAAACCTGCTTCTCTTAACATGATGATCTCCGATCAAGAAGTACGTAAAGAATCATTATTTTCCAACAGTTGTGAGAAGAACAGTGTCTTGGGGCTGAGTCAGTTAGCAGTTATACAGTTGTTACCTTATGATTGGCAGTTGAGTTCAGTAAAGTTGCTGGCAACACAAGTGAACTGCTGTTCCTAAGGGAAATGTAGGATCAGGTTCCTGCAAACCTTAATTCACATTTTTTAAAATCAATAGAACCATACATATCCTTTTTTTGTATATGTTTCTGTTTGCAGGTACCTTATTCAGTCAGCTAATGTCTCTGTAACTCATGCCTGAAATAAGCTGATCCCACACAAGTATTTTGTCCATTAGGCACACATCTCAGCCTTTATATGCTTAGGATCAACAGACTGAACTTCTTCATTATGCTCGAGGGGCATTTGAAAGAGTATAATCACCAGCCAAGAGTTTAAAGATTAAAAAGTTTTGAATACACCCCCACCCTTACTTACAGTTTGAAAACTGAAATCATAAGTAGAGTGTTGCCCTACTTGACAATGCTGGTATCATGTGGTGACTTGATTCACCTTAGCTGACACTAAAGATGACTCCGTTCCATGTCACAGGCCACCACCAAAGCACTGCAAATGCAGATACCTGTGTGCAAATAATGAGAACCAACTTCAGATTGAAGGAGTTTCCAAACAGGTTGGGTCAGAGGATTCTGCTGATGATTTCAAATTCTAATAAACACTGCAGAGGTGCTTGGAAGCACCTTTTGGAAGCATCAATAGTATGCTGTGTGGTCAGACCAGGGACATAGAATTGTACAGTTCTTGGCATAGTTATTTAGAATACTTGGTATTCTTCTGACTCTTTCTCTGGCACACTTCATTACCCAAATGCATAAGGGAACCCTTGAAAATGCAAGTAGAATCAGGTAATATTTTATAACTTCTGTTACTACCATGAAGTCAATGTTGAAGGATGATTTAGGATTTTTAGGATTTGTTTCACGTATCTGTGATCAGTAGAAATGTGAATGGGAATACTGACTGGAGAGAAGAATAAGTCTGATAAAACTTTTGCTCTTTGTATACATGTCTCAGTTCTTTTCTTTTTCTTTTTTTTCTTTTTTTTTTTTTTTGTCGGTCATGGGGCTTGAACTCTGGGCCTGGGCGCTGTCCCTCAGCTCTTCAGCTCAAGGCGAGCGCTCTACCACTTGAGCTACAGGGCCACTCCCAGTTTTCTAGTGGTTCATTGGAGATAGGAGTCTCACGGTCTTTCCTGCCCGGGCTGGCTTTGAACCGAGATCCTCAGATCTCAGCCTCCTGAGTAGCTAGGATTACAGGCGTGAGCCACCGGCGCCCGGCTGTCTCAGTCCTTTACATTTTCACTTAACACTACTATTTCTTCCATTTCCTTCTTCTTGTGCTTTTTATTTTCCTCATATCTTTATCCCCAGAATTTCGGGGAAGATAAAGGACCAGGAAGAGAGGGGAGACTAGTAGAGACTAGTAACTGGTGACTAGTGCTGTGCAGTCATGCTTTTGTGCTCTTGGACTGTGACAAAACTACCCTCAAGGTGTCTGGTCTGCTGTAGTGGCTACAGATAAAGTAGGAAGAATGTCCATTTTCCTTCTGGCTTCTCAGAGCCCTTAGGCATTTTACATGAAGAACCCAACTGAAACCAAAGATTGCTCAGAGGCAAAGCAATTTGGGAATGCAGTTTCTAGGCTTTCCAGCCTCTAGAATGGAGAAGGAAAGTTAGAAAGACAAGGGTGGTGGTGGGGACCAGCAAATAATACTGAGAACACTATTGCCTTTTCTCTGGAATACCCCATTACCCTTTCTCTGGAATACCCCACTACCCAAGGTCTCAGCCTGAATTTTCTTCAAAGTGAATTATTGCTCTAGCCTTCTACTTCCTCTTACCCCTTTTCTACTGGCTCCCTCCAATCTCTTCGCAACACAACGGTGGCAGTGACACTTATAACAAAAAATTAGATAATATCTTTCCTCTGCTCAAAAACCGCTATTATAGATCCTCATTTTATAAAAGCCAAAATCCTCTCCAGCATAATATGAAACACATCAGCTCTAATTTTATCTACTGTTCTCTCTGCCAAACATTATGGTTATACTATACTGCAAACATCCTAGTCAGACTCCAATGTCAGGGCCTTTGCACTGGCTGCCTGGGAAAATCACGTAGTTGACATCCTGGAGCCTCAAGTCTTTGCAACACCTTCTTAAGGAAACCTACTGTTCATCCTATTTAATATTTTATCTGAACCTTCACTCATTCTCTTGGTACTTAGTATCTCTTTTGAGTTGTTCTGCATTTGCTTTTTCTATAGAAACTAAACATCTTCCAACAAACGACATAATCTACTGATATATTTAATTTTTAGTGGCTATGTAACCCATTAGATTACAAGGTCCTTGGAGGGAGGAATTTTATTTTGTGCACATCTAACATAGTGACTCCCAATGGTGAGTGTTCAGTAAACATTTCTGAAATAAATACATGAATTGTTAGAGGTAATGTGACAGTCATTTAGTTTGGACGTAGGAAAAGTAAATGAGCTCTAAGTTTTGAGAAATCTTTGTTTCTATCCTAATGGCCTAGAGGTAGACCCCCCCAAAAATCTAGCAGTGAACTCTGAGAAGAGTGATATTGATTAATAAGTGAAGACTTTTTCTTCTGTGATAACTAGAAATGTAGCAGATGTAACTATGTTGATTTGGGTGGTGTTTGGTGTATACTCAGAGGTCGAGTTCATTGAAGTGTGCACCAAAGATTTGTGCACTTTAATATATGCAAATACTGCTGTAATAGAATTCCAAAATCAGTTTGAAATTGAGGATTTAAGGGGGCCAACACATGCAGAATGTTTATTTTGTCATGACCATCACAGAGATACCAGGAATAGCTTCGTGACAATTGGATCCATGCACCGAAGAAGAAAAAAAAACACATTTCTTCTTCATATTGACCTGGACATTTATGATATGACTGTATGTTTTCTTTGCTTTTTCTTTTTTGTGCCAGTCCTAGGGCTTGAACTGAGAGCTTTGGTGCTGTCCTTGAGCATCTATGCTCAATGATAGTGCTCTACCAATTGAGCTACAACTCTACTTTTGGCTTTTTAGTGATTATTGGAGATGAGAATCTCACAGATTTTTCTGCCTGGGCTGGCTTCAACCTGAAATCCTCAGATCTCAGCCTCCTGAGTAGCTAGGATTACAGGCATGAACCTTCACCAGCACCTGATTGTTTTTATTTCTTTCCCCATTCCAAATAAAGCCAATGATCTTCTTCCCCGTCTTGAGGAATTCTTGTGGTTTGTTTTAGCAAGTGTCAAATGAGATTGTGTGTGTGTGTGTGTGTGTGTGTGTGTGTGTGTGTGAGTGTTTGAGTATGCACAGATGCACAAGTGCACCTTTGCATATTCATGTGGCTTGAGGATCAAGCCAAGTACTTTATGTTATTTTTACTTCGTTGGCTTAAAAATAAAATGAGTTTATTTAGATTTATGGAAATGAAACTGCTTAGTTGATATCTTATAGCTGTTTGGGGTCCTTTGGGACTTGTGCTTCTTACAAATGTTTGCTCTGTACATGAAAACTGCAAGGAAAGGAATAGCATAAACAAAACCTTCAAAGAATGTAATGCTTCAGAAAGCTAGATTTTAAAAAAATGCCCGTTTATTTCAGGAAGTTCTTAAGGTTCTCTATCATTCTTATCTGCAAAATTTTCTTAACTTTTTAAAAGTTCTGCCTTTTGAATTTACTTTCAGCCTATTTAATGTAAAAATCCTAAAAATCTATCTACATTTACAGTATTAATTATACTGTTCATACTTTTATACAAAACTTTTCAGTCTTTGAAGTTCATTTTTACTTTTCTTGTTTGGAGAGTTAGACACTAAGTGAAGGGAGAGTGATCTCAGACTGACTTGGTAATTTTTGCATTCTGTTCATACCTAGAAAATGTAGTTCTCAGGAGGGAGTGAATTCTTCACAGAATATGTGCTTGAAGAATGCTTTAAATATTCTTCCAATCTGGATTAGAGATTCCATTTTGGTGGAAATATCATATTCTGAATTCTGCATCTTCATTAGAAGGGGAAAAATGCTTTAAAAAGGATACAAGTTGACCCATTGCAACAATAAGATGTACAAAACACTATGTTGAAAACAAACTTTGCAGCTTTGGCAGGGGGTGGGGGTAGTTGTGGAGGTGGGAGGGAAGGGATGATGGGGGAAAACAAAGGAGGAGGCAACAATGCTCAATAGGAAATGTACTCATTACCTTGCTTCTGTAACTGTAACCCCTCTGTACAGCATTTTTACAATAAAAATGTACAAAAAAGGAACAGTGTGTTAATTCAAGAAAGAGTAATATATATATAGAGAGAGAAAGTCTTGGATACACCTCTTCCCCACCGTTCCAACATGACTTTCTTTGAACTTGACCAGATTCCTCTTTGGCCAAGCCATGAATAAAAATAAATTTTACCTCTCCTGATGATTTGTGATGGTCTTTACAGTAAAGACTGATCTTCCTGGACTCTTTCTTGATTAAAGAGAAACAAGAGGATGACTAATGGTTTCCTTCACATGGTAACTGTGTGGGGAAAAGAAGTTTGTGCATTTTTTTTATTGTGAAAATACTGTACAGAGGGGTTACAATTACATGGGCAAGATAATGAGTACATTTCTTATCAAGCATTGTAGCCTCCTCCTTTGTTTCTCCTTCCCATCCTCTCCCCGCCCCCTCACCCAATCCTCCTTCCCCGCCACCAAAGGTGTAAAGTTCATTTTTCCACATAAAGACTTGTACATCTCATTGTTGCAATGGATCCACCTGTATGGGAAAAGAAGTTCGTACCATTACACATATCCATATCCATAACCCATTTGATTGTGACTTAGTTACATTAGGTTATTTGAGTTACATGAGTTACACAGATTTGTATGTGTGTGTGTGTGTGTGTGTGTGTGTGTGTGTGTGTGTGTGTGTGTGTGTGTGTGTGTGTGTGTTTTCAAGGCCTTATGCCATTGTTTGGCTTCTTCTGCTCAAGGCTGACTTGAGTCACGTCTCCATTTCTTGCTATTTACAGGTTAATTGGAGATAACAGTCTTTCAGAATTGTCTGCCCAGTCTGGCTTCAAATTGAGGTTCTCAGATCTCAGCCTCCTGAATAGCTAAGGTTACAGGTCTGAATCACAAGCGCCCAGCTCAAACTAATTTTTAAAGAGAGGCTGAATGCCAATTATGCAAGTACTTGCTCTTTAACCCCTCTGTACAGTATTTTCACAATAAAAAAAGAATACTAAAAAGAACAGAAGGAGAGAGAGAGAAAGAGAGAGAGATGGAGGGAGGTAGGGAACAAAAATCCAGAATTTTATTCCATCAAATGCTTTGCTTTCTTCATTCTCTGTCTGCTTTCTTGGAAGTAGTTCATTGGTCCTGACTCACTATTTACTTGTTGAGCTCATTTATTTAAAATAAAATATCTTCACAAAAATGTTTCAGTGCCATAGAGGGAAATAAAATGACCTTTGCTTTCCCCAGTTAGTTTCAGAGAGCTTTTGCCTGGAGAGCCATAAACATTCACCACCTTCCCTGGGTCCTGGGGTTGCTGCAGCTCAGGTAATAAATTTCTCCCAAGATTCCATGGAAAGAGCTGTCTCATGGGCAGAGATATTCAGAGAGTTGACATTTTAAAGGCTTTTGCAGAGAGAAAATGATTTGCAAATGTTTGGCAAACAAAAGCTCTGTGTAGTTCTGTGTCATTTTCAAAGTCAACTTTAGACTCCTAAAACTTCCCTGTTTATGAGAATAGAAAACCATTATTTAGCCTGATGTGCATGAAGAACTGTGAGTTGCTCTGGGTTGAGACAGTGAGGCTCAGAATGGAGAATTAGGGTTTTATATTCTGTGGCCATGAACACTGATTGTCTGGAGCCCAGAGAAGTGAGACTAAATCTAGAGGAAAGCAGGCAGACCAATCTTCTTCTTCTTCTTCCTCCTCCTCCTCCTCCCTCCTTCTCTTGCCCTCCACTTTATGTGTGTGTGTGTGTGTGTGTGTGTGTGTGTGTGTGTGTGTGTGTGTGTGTGGTGATAGCCCTAAAGTTTGAACTCAAGGCCTGGACTCTGTTCCTTAGCTTTTTAAATCAAGGCTGGCCACTTCCAGGGTTTTTTTTTCTGGACTTCTCTACCCAGACTGCCTTCAGATCTATCTTCAGATCTCAACCTCTGGAGTAACTAGGATCACAGGTGTGAGCCCCCAGCACTAGGTGAGTGAGAACTCTAAAACTTGACTGTAAAACCATGAGGTCCCCACAGGCTCCTTAATTGCAAATTGCTCCAATGTCAATCTGCTGCTATTGCATACTTGGGAGAAGGATGAGCTTTACAATTACACCTAAATCTTTGATGACCTCATAAAGTAACGAATCTCAATAGCAACTTGTTTTCTCTATATGTGGAAGCTAGAACTCAATTATAAATGTACAAGAAAACACATAATGGACTGTATTCAAATGTACAGATAGGTATTAAGTGAAGTACAAATGTTTTCAGAGGAGAATTCAAAAGGTATAATTCCTTGAAGAATGTTCCCAGTCCAACAAAATGAATATAGGAAACTGGTACTTGAAAGGTATGGGGGTGGAGTCAAGGGGAGGGGTTAAATGAATGAGGAGAGTAAGGAGTCATAATATTGAATGTATATCTAACAAAATTAAGAAAATTGAGGGGAAGGGTTGGGTTGAGAGGGATGGGAGAGAATGACACAACATAGCTCAACATCCATTGTATTCATAAACTGATTTGTTGAATGATAATAACTCTTTTGCATAAATACTTAAAGATGTACAAATACAATTGGTTAAATTTTTTTAAAAAGCATTGGAAATTTAGAGTCTTCTCCTACGTCGTAGAAAATTATGTAACCATCTAAAAAAAATGATTGCATGACCCACTCAGGAAACCAGAAAAAAATCTATTTCCTAAGATATTTTACATACCTAAGACAGATGCCATCTTTCCAAAGTCTATTTTCCATCAATCTGATTTTGTCCTCACAGTGACCCTGAGAAGCCAGTTACCCGCTCCCCTGCACCATCCACAGAGGGACCAGCATGCTGTGCGGCCAGGAGTGCACAGCCAAGTCAGGCCTGCAATCCAGCCCTCCTTGTTTTTCCTGGGTTTTCTTCATTCTACCAAGACTATGACTGCAACATCCTGCAAATGTCTTGTGAAAATGTCCGCGTGAAATATGTTCTCTTTGCTAAGTCTGTTTACTTCTGACTGTGGAAAGATTTTAGAGATGTTATTAACCACCCCCACCTCTATCTCCCCATCCCCTTCCCCCACCCCACCCTCCCCCAAAAAAAGACCCTATGAAGAAATGACTGTATCTGCAGTCCTTTTAGGGGCCCTGGAAGAAATCCAAAGCTGTCACTATGTTTTCCATCTGGCCCTGTTTCAAGAATCTCTTTACTGCTTACTATAGCCTGGAGGTCGTCGTGCAGAGCTCTGTGAAGTGCTTCTGACAGGTTGGCTGTGCAGGGAGGCAGGCCTGGTGCAGCTTTGAGATAGAAAAGGCTCCAGTGGGTGTGCAGGCTGAGATGATCACCACGCAAGCTCACTCCAACACAAGGGAAAGGCTCTCTCCAAGGAGGCTACATCCCCCAACGTGAATAACTGCCTGCTGCTCTCTCAAGGAACTTTAGATAATAAATAACTCTAGTAACTAAAAAAAATAACATTCAAATTAAGAAAAAAAATGAAGTCTAACATTCCTAAAACAGTCATAAGTCATGGGTCTGAAAAAGAGTGAACTAATTCAACAGTGATACTCACTAGACACTATGTTGAACATGAACTATACAACTTGTGAGGGAGGGGGGAGGTCCCAGGAGGGGGAAAACTGGGAGAAAACAAGGGAAGAGATGACACTGTTAAAAAAGAAGTGTACTCATTATCGGACTCATGTAACTGCAACCCCTCTGTGTATTCTCTCTTCAAAAATTAAAAAAGAAAAAAAGAAAACCATTTGTGCCTGATGCTAGTGGCTTAGGTCTTAGTCCTAGCTACTTAGGAGACTGAGATCTGAAGATTGTGGTTTGAAGCCAGCCTAACTAGAATCCAATTAACCAGCAAAAAGCTAAAAATAAAGCTCTGCCTCTTCAGTAAATGGTGCTGGCAAAATTGGTTAACTACATGTAGAAAACTAAAGCTAGATCGTTATATATCACCCTGCACCAGAATCAACTCCAAATGGATCAAAGATCTCAGAGCCAAAGCAGACACTCTGAAAACATTACAGGATGGAATAGGAGAAACCTTAGGTCTCCTTGGCACAGGCCGAAATTTTCTTAATACAGACCCAGAAACACAACAAATCAAAGAAAAGTTGGACAAATGGGATTGCATGAAATTGCAGAGCTTCTGCATGGCAAAGGACATAGCTAGCAAGATCAATAAAAAGCCCACGGATTGGGAGAAGATCTTCACTAGCCATACAACAGACAAGGCTCTCATATCTAAAATATACCTGGAACAAAAAATTAAATCCCTCTACAACAAATCTTCAAAGAAACAATTGCCCAATAAATAAGTGGGCTAAAGACTTAAAGAGAAACTTCTCTGAAGAGGAAAGAAGGATGGCCAATAGACACATGAAGTAATGCTCAACCTCTCTAGCCATAAAAGAAATGCAAATCAAAACAACATTGAGATACCACTTCACCCCAGTTAGAATGGCTATAATCAAGAACTCTAATAACAACAGATGCTGGAGGGGATGTGGACAGAAGGGAACCTTACTGCATTGTTGGTGGGAGTGTAAACTTGTTCAACCACTTTGGAAAGTACTATGGAGGTTCCTCCAAAGACTCCACATAGAGCTCCCCTATGACTCAGCAATCCCACTTTTGGGCATTTACCCAAATGTTCACAAACAAGACCACACTAAAGTTACCAGCACAACTATGTTTATTGCAGCATTATTTACCATAGCTAAGATATGGAACCAACCTATATGCCCCTCAGTAGATGAATGGATCAAGAAAATGTGGTATATATACACAATGGAATTCTATGCCTCCATCAGAAATAATGACATTGCCCCATTTGTTAGGAAATGGAAAGACTTGGAAAAAATTATATTAAGTGAAGTAAGCCAGGCCCAAAGAAACATAGGTCCCATGGTTTCCCTTATTTGCAATAACTAGTATATGTCTGAGTCAAGCAGAAAAGGTCAGTTAAGTGGATGTTAAGGAAATGAACCCTAAGATATGCATTCAAATGTTTTTTTCTTTCATGCAATTGTTTCTAACACATTTATAAGATTATTTCTTTGTTGCTTTGTATGTCCCTCCCCCATGGTATAACCCCTTCTTTCACTGTATTTGATGTTGTTATAATTTGTGGAGGGGGAGGGAAAAAACAAATCATTTAAATAGGGATACAGGTGGACCCATTGCAACAATGAGATGTACAAGTCGTTATGTCGAAAACGAACTTTATAACTTTGGTAGGGAGAAGGGGAGGAGGGTTGGGTGGGGGGGGGGGGTGGGGAAAGAATGGGAAGGGAAGGGGAAACAAAGGAGAAGGCTACAATGCTTAATAAGAAATGTACTCATTATCTTGCCCATGTAATTGTAACCCCTCTGTACAGTATTTTTACAATAAAAAAAAATAAAGCTGTGGCTCAAGTAGTAGAGTGTCACCTTTGAGTAAAAAAGTCAAGTGAGAAAGTGAGGCCTTGAGTTTAAGCCCTAGGATGAACACCGAAATGAAATAAAACACACACATTTAAATTTCCAAAAGAGAGTTTATGCATTGGAATTTTAACCAATCATGGACTCACAGTGTCTTAAAAGTCTAACTACAAAAAGACCAATTAGACAATTTAAGTCATAGCTTGCCAAACCTTAAAATCCTATGTTTGCAAGGAAAGTTTGCAATGATGATTTCTGCCCCTGTTTTTCTTCTGAAATAGTTCAAGGTAGTGAACCTTAGAAGGCAACCAATGGACAGGAATTATGGTGAAAATAATCACCCCCTGTTACCCAGATGATTTGTTTGTTTTTGGGTGGTACTGGGATCTGAAATCAGGTCCTCATTGCTCTTCTTGCTTAGCTTTCTTGCTCACTACTGGCACTCTACCACTTGACCCACAACTGTACTTTTGGCTTTTATATGGCTAATTGGAGATAGATAGTCTCCTGGACTTTTCTGCCTGTGTTGGCTTTGAATCACTATCCTCATACCTCAGCTTCTTCAATAGCTAGGATTCCAGATGTGAGCCACTGGCACCTGGCTTCCAAAGTTTGTAACTTCTATCATCACACAGTTCTCCCACTGACTGAAGTGGAAAAAAAAAAAAAAAAGAAATGGTCTTGTTTGAGCATACATACTTTGATGGACCTGAGTTTGAATCTGTTTCCATGTATTAAACATATCCCTAATATTGAGAGGACAATGCTTCCTTTCCTCTTTCCCTCTTTTTTTCACTTCCCTTGGTATAGTAGCCCTCCTAATTCCATGAGTACGTTTCTCCTCTATTATGCTTACTTTGGCACAGAATAGTCTTCAGGGTCTAATTATGAACAAGCTCACAAGAGAGCATGACGGGACATAAACAACTCCATATTCCAGGTGTCTGAAGACAAGGCAACCCCTACCCATGTCTTTTCTATTAGACACATGGTATCTGTATTGATTTCCTATAGCCGTTATAATAAATTGCCACAAAGGGGTGACTTAGAAGACAGTTTATTCTCTCACTGAAGTCCCAAGTTAGTATGTTTTCAGGGTTGTGCTTTAGAGAACTTAAGAGAACCCCAAACTTTAGAGAACACTTCCTCTGTCTCCCAGTGCCTGGTGGCTATTTGTCGTGGTGCTAGATTGTGGTTTGCCCTAGTTTATGGCTATATCTCTCCAGTTTCCATTTCCACGGTCATGTGACCTTACCCTCTGTACCTGTATCTTTCTTTCCTTTTCTCATGCGAGAATACTTATTGATTTGGGAGTTCAAACTAATGAATTCACTATTATTTTCTCTTTTCAAGGTATTTAACTTCATCTCATCAGTAAAGATCATTTTTCGTTTTAATGTTGGTCCTGGAGCTTGACCTTGGGGCCCGGGTGCTGTCCGTTAGCTTTTGTGCTCAAGGCGAGTACTCTACCACTTGAACCAAAGCTCCAATTCTGGCTTTTTAGTGTTTAATTGGAGATAAGAGTCTCACAGACTTCCCTGATTGGGCTGGTTTTGAACCATGATCCTCAAATCTCCTGAGTGGCTAGGATTACAGACATGAGCCACTGGCGCCCAGTTTTGAAGGTCATTTATCTAAGAGGGTAAAATGGTGATTATTCCATGAACTCATTAAAATAAAAATTAATAGACTAATTAGCCTAATTACACCTCCTGCCTCTGATCTGAACCATCTCTTAATCCAGCTTATCCATGCTAATTTAAAATAAAGTTTATTAAAATACACTCTCAGAAGCAGCTCTAAATCTTTAACATGAGCCCAGTAAATTCTAGATTTGTATTTTTCAGGCTATGGTTCTCATTATCCAGTTTTGTTTCCTTTTTAATAGTTATCTTTAAGCCCTTGTATAAGGGATTTCAATGCAACATGCTAGTTTATGTGTACTTACAGTGCATCTTTTTCTACTTTTTCTTTGTT
The DNA here is from genome assembly GCF_019054845.1 of Dipodomys spectabilis. Taxonomy (NCBI): domain Eukaryota; kingdom Metazoa; phylum Chordata; class Mammalia; order Rodentia; family Heteromyidae; genus Dipodomys; species Dipodomys spectabilis. The sequence continues at coordinate 3,995,143 of NW_024870775.1, forward strand.
ACCAGTTTTCAGGTTTTTAAAAATTATCTTTAAGTAACTGTACAGAGGATCTCCAATTCAACATGTCAGTTTGTGAGTACCATGCTTCTTGACCAGTGTCACCCTTTCCATCATTCTCCCCATCTCTCTTAACCCTGATCTCTCCCAACGGTAGCTATTGCCCTACCCTTCCTATCTCCATTCAGCTGTCCCTCCCTCTAATCTCCCCCCAAGACAAAAACCAACCTTCTTGGTATTCATTTTGTTAAACTGCGAGTTAGTTTTTCAAAGGAGTTACACCATTGAAATCCTCCCCTGTGTATACTATACTATAGTCAATATGTTTGTGTATATATGTATATGAGCCTGCATATATTCTCTTATATGTTTACAATTTAGATCTAACTTCCACATATGAGAAAAAAATGCATCTTTTGTCTCTCTGAGCTTGATTTTTTCCAGTTTTGAATTGCTGTTTCCCAAGTATGTTTCATGGTTTTAAGTACGCCAGTGATTTTGGTAATTTGGTAACCAAAGTTAACCAGAAAGTTGTAAGTTGTTCTCTCTCTCTCTCTTTCTCTCTCTCTCTCTCTCTCTCTCACTGTGTATATGTGTGTGTGTGTGTGTGTTGTATTTTTCAGTTTCTTTGCTTAAGTGCAGGATTCCACAGTGCTTTTAAAGAATCTGATAACCATCATGGCTTTTCAACAATGACATTTGGAACACACAGCATTTGTTTAGTGAGAATGCCTTTGAACTATGTAGTTCTGGATTTACCAGAAAGCAATGCTTGCAACTAGACTTAGGTTCAAGTTTTCCATTGGGCAATAAAATCTAGGAAGCCAGAATGAAGATTGATGGGTTAGTCAAATTTTCACTACTGTAACAAAATAGCTGAGATCATCAAGTTACAAAGAGGAGAGACTTAGATGGGCTCACAATTTTAGAAATTTCAGTCCATGACTTCAGTGCATGGTAAAAGAAATCATTTGGGTCAGGTAGGCATTGAGATCTGAGGATTGAGGTTCAAAGCCAGCACAGACAGAAAATTCCATGAGATTCTTATCTCGAATTAACCACCCAAAGCTGGAAGTAGATGTGTGTAGCTCAGGTGAGAATACTAGCCTTGAGTGAAAAAACTAAGGGACAGTAACTTGGTCCTGAGTTCAAGCCCAAATACTGGCACAAAAAAATATTTTAAAAAAAAAGAAATTAGAAAGAAGTGGTTCACCACATATCTGGGACATGGTACATCAGAAGAAACTGAGTTTCATAATTACTTTCAAAGGCTCACCCACAAAGACCAATAATATGAGACCTCCTAATAGACCCAACCTCTTCAAGTTCCTACTAATGCCTAATAAGTCCACTAGATAGATAGGGATTGAAACCTTTAACACATGGGCCTTTGTGTGCTAGTCCAGACCCAAACTCTAGCAGATGTGGGTCCAGCATAGATAGTTAGGTCTGGCCACCGCTGGACAGTCATCTCTAAGAGCTGAATAATAAGAGGGGTCTGAGAGCTGTCTGCTGGAGGAAGAAAAGCAGCTGTAGTTATGCGCTGTCCCCACCCCCCACCCACCACCCCACAGGCCTTAACTTCTGGGATCCTGCAATTCTGCACATCTAACTGCCCGTCAGGTCCCTACTGTGTTACTGTGTCCTCTTCCTTGCATAAGCATAGTAACCTCACCTGTTGGAAACAGGCTGGAGTCTACACAGGAGTCATTGCCCCACTGCCCCACAGCTGAAGACAAATGAATGTGAAGCTGTGTACAAGAGCTATTTGACAGAACTCTGGACCCATTCATTCAGAAGAACAGTCCCAGGAACACATGCTCCATGGAAGGCTCTCTGAGAAACCCAAAACATGATCATGTTATTAACAAAACCAGTCTAATCCTGCTTGCGCATTCAGGTGTTACCCTATTTTCTCCATTCCATGCTGAAGAGTCACGATCAATTACCTGATTTTACAAAATCATCACTCTGATACTTTTTAAAGCTGGGTGAGCATACCCTCTTGAAAGAATTATTTCTATGCTCTGGAAAGCACATTCTCGGAGCTGATTTAATTTCATTTGTATCTGCGGACTGCATCACATGATAATGGGAAGGCATCTTAGGGATACAGAGTACTTTCCAGTACTGCTCACTGAATCATTGTGGCCTATATTATCTTACAAACAGAAAAAGGAAAGAGAACACATAGTAACTTCTAACTCAAAGAAGAAAAAAGGAAAGGAAAGAGATGCTTGGCCCAACTGTAAGAGTTACATTAAACAAAAGGATCAGAGAAAATGAAAGTGTCTTTCTTTGAATGTAATTAGTGAAAATGTCAAAGCTGAGAGAAAAGTAAAGACAGAGAACAAAGAGGTGAGAGTATTTATTCCTTCCATGAAATTAATGAGAATCTTTCAAAAGCCTTTGCGAGGCGAGATTCAGATGTTTTAGCAGTCCGGTTTTTAAGCGACCTGCTGTGCTCACTGGAGTCTATTTTATGGATAGTTGGCTGGTAGAGAGAAACCATGAATCACAGTGAGGTGTTTGCTTTCTGTGGCAAGCACACAGGAAGCATGTGATCCAAACCAAGCCAGAAAAGGAAGAATTATCGGGAAACCCAAAAATGGCAACATCAGGGCAAGCTGGCTGTGGTGTTGCCGTCAAGTGAAATAACTAGAATTGTGGGCATAGATAGGGCAAGAAGCATCAAGGGGTTGGTGGAAGAAAAGACAAGGCTAAGATGACCCAAATGTGGGGAAAGCCTTTTCTTATTAAGACTCCAGAAATGTTCTTTTGGAACAAGCCTAGTAAAAGAAAAAATAACCTAGATTTTTGCATCCAGATGGTTTAAACTAATTGTGAAGATTCTCTCTCTCTCTCTCGCTCTCTCTCTCTCTCTCTCTCTCTCTCCCTCTCCCTCTTCCTCTCCCTCTCCCTCCCCCTCTCTCTCCCTGTGTGTGTGATTAATTCTATACAAAGTAGAGACTAGTATTCTGTTATTGAATAGCAAGAAAAAAAAGAGTACTTATCCAAGAAATACAGGAAAGATGGTTCTATGTGTTCCCTCGAATACAAGAAATAATAACAGATAAGAACAAGAACCTTTGGGGCTCAAAAACTATAGGAATGTACCTATGGACCATAAGCAAAAAAAAAAAAAAAAAAAAAAAACCCAACAACCCAAAAACCCAAGGAAGTTCCAGAGGTCCAGAAGCAGGCACCATTAACAATCAATTTGGTTTAGACAAGAGAAAGATAAAGAGAGAGGAGAGAGAAGAGAGTGCTGAGAAGAGAGGAGAGAGAAACTAGCTCATTGTCTAATAGAGCCTGGGTCAGTTTCAAGGATGTATTAAATTACAGAGGAAATGGCGAAAGTGCAGATTCTTGACTAGAACAACAATACTGATTATATACTTACTACACCATACTTCAATCACTGGCGTTCACTGTCCTCAAATGAAAGAGATTGCAATTGTATTCCTACTAGTCATTTACTGAAAGCTGTGCTTTCAAGGCAGCAGCCTGAGCACCTCATGTGGACTATGTTTCTTGAGAACATCATTTTTCCTTGTGCTTGATTTACTTTTATATCGTTCTGTTCATGATGACCTCTGGAGCAACAAATTATAATTGCATATATTATATACTATATAATATATTACATATATACTATATAACCTATACATATCTTTTGTTCTAAGTTTGTATCCTGCATTTGGTGATGTTCATGAAGTAATGAAATCTGATGACACAGTTCTCAGAAAGAACCTGTCCCTTCATTAAGTGATGGATACATGGATGAACAAAGAGGGAGAGGAAATGAACTGAAAGGAAGAAAAGGAAAACAGGAAGGGGAAAAGAAAAGCAGCATCTCTCAGATTGCCAGAGTCTCAAGGGGATCATAATCAGATTAAAGAGGGGGCACACAGAAAACACAAGACAGCTATCTCCAAACAACCAAGGGTCTCTGAAAGCAACACAGGCTCATACACAGGCCCTTTCTACAGAATGTGTGTCAGGGCTAACCTGATTATAGGCATTATACTGAGAAGAAAACGTGAGCCTCTTGAACTATACAAAGCTTAGTGTCCTAGGAACAGACGGACAATAGGAGGTAAATTTGTGATGGCAGATGAGATTGAAGTTATTCTCTAAGAATTAGGTCTTTGCCAGGCATGGTAGTACATACTTGTAATCTCAGCACTCAGGAATAGGAGGTAAGAGGATCAAGGTAAGCCTTAGTGAAATCCTCAGGGAGATCCATAGTGAAATTTATTTGAGAATAAGCAAATAAAAGATGTAAATGAATAAATAAAATAGACTTCAATAAAACCCCCCAGGGTCCTACTGATGTTATTTAGTCAAATACTAAGAGAATGAAGAGAACTTAAGGACAGAATTCCTTCAAGTGCAGTGCATTGCCCTATGATGTCTTGTAAGAACATGTCCTCAGACATCAGTGACAGGAAGCAATTATAATGTTTGGTTGAAGACACATGCAACTCATGGATAGTGTCAAGACAGCCAAACTTGAAATTCTCACACCCTTTCTTTCCTTGTTTGTCTTTCTCTCTCTCTTTTTAAAAATAATATTCCACTTCTTTATATAAATCTCCAAAAATCAACAACAGTGGACTGCATGGTAGAAGAGATTTAGGTGATGAATAAAGGATTTTCCAGATGGACTTGCACTTGAGTAACTAAAATAAACTCTTAGATGGCCTGTTCTCTCCATGCATTTCTAGGTCTTTGGATGATTAAATATTTTTTCAAAATTATGTATTTGACACATGAGAATATTGAAGTAAAGTATAGTAAAGTACCAGCAGTCACAGCTCAGCTATCCAGCATGCCTCTATCAGGAATTAAAGGAGAATAAATAGAAATAGTAGAAAGTCTTTAAGGAGAATATATTTTAGGATAAAAAAAACCAAATATCCAGTTGTATGCACGCCTTTGTATGTCTTACTATTTATTTTAGCAATACTGGGAAATTCTTAAGACACTTATGTGGGGATCTTTGGTCAGTAATGAACTTTATATTCACAGGGGAAATCTGTTTAATTTCCAATTTGTGGCTTATGGCATAGAACTTTTTTTCTTAACAATGTCAGTTTCAAAAGTGTGTGATACCCTGTTTTAAAAATACAGTGTATAAGCTGGGTGCCGGTGGCTCATGCCTATAATCCTAGCTACTCAGGAGGCTGAGATCTAAAGATCACAGTTTGAGGCAAAGCTCAGACAGAAAAGTCCCTGTGAGACTCTTATTTCCAATTAACCGCTCAAAAACCAGAAGTGGTGCTGTAGCTCAAGTAGAGTGCTAGTCTTGAGCACAGAGATGTTCCGGGACAGCATCTAGGCCATGAGTTCAAGGCCCACAACCAATAATAAAATAAAATAAATATGGTGTACATACAAATATTTGTGTAACATGAACACCAAAAACTTAGAAATTTTGATCTCATAAAATGGTAATCTCTTTTGACTTATGGATTAGGGATGAAAACTGAAATATAGTAAAGAAAAAAATTGCTCCACACACTCATTTTCAAAAGTGATGATTTCTCTATGTGCTTGAATATTTCCTGTAATATTTTTTGCTGCTTAACTCCCATTATAGTAATGGGCATAGTTTCAATTTTTCTTGTATTTGCTAAGACTTGTTTTATGTCCTAAAATTCAATCTATTTTAAATGAAGTTCCATGGGAAGCTGAAAAAATGTATATTGTACAATTGCTGAAAAAAGATCTGCAAATGTCTGTGAAGTGCTTCCTGTTTATTGTGTCATTTAATTCTGAGGACTTCCTTCCTTTCCTTTCCCTCCTTCCATCCCTCCCTCCCTCTCTCCCTCCATCCCTTCCTTCCTTCCTCCCTTCCTTCCTCCCTCCCTCCCTTCCTTTCTTCCCTCCCTTCCTTCCTCCCTTCCTCCCTTCCTTTCTTCCCTCCATTCCTCTCTCCCTCCCTTCCTCCCTCCCTCCCTTCCTTCCTTTCTTTCCTTCCTCCCTTCTTCCTTCCTCTCTTCCTTCCTTCCTCCTTCCCTTCCTTCCTCTCTTTCTTTCTTTCTTTCTTTCTTTCTTTCTTTCTTTCTTTCTTTCTTTCTTTCTTTCTTTCTTTCTTTCTTTCTTTCTTTCTTTCTTTCTTTCTTTCTTTCTTCCTTCCTTCCTTCCTTGCTTCTTGTTTCTTTCTTTTTTGGGGGGGCACGGTCAGAGACCACAACTCAAACTTAGTATCAGATATTTTTGCTCATTGGCTAGTATTCTACCAACTGAACCATCTGTCCAACCCCTGAGGAATTTTCTTTCTTTCTTTTTCTCTCTTTCTTTGTTTTTTTCTAGGATGACCTATTGGTGAAAATGGGGTGTTGGAGTGTTCCACTATCATTGTATTAGAATCTTATCTGTATATAAAAGCCAGAAGTATATATTTAACAAAGTTGGAAGCACCAACATTTGGTGCACAAATGTTAATTATTGTGATGTCTTCTTAATGGACTTTCCTTTAATTAATTAATTCTATTTCAAAATCTACTTCATCTGATAGGAGTAAAGCTACTCTCCCAAGTTTTGTGGATGCATTTGATTGGAAGATCTTTTTTCAACCTTTTACCCTAATCCAGTTTTTGCTTTTGTAAGTAAGATGTATTTTTTTTTTGTCGACAATAGCTGGTTGGGACTTGCTTTTTTATCACAATTACCATGCTTTGTCTTTTTATTGAATATAGAGGGAGCTCGAAAAAACTAAATTCCTAAGAATCAATAATCCAAGTAATAAGCAAATGAATTAAATATACACTTCTCTAAAGAAATACAAATGACCAATTAGTGCATTTAGAAAAGCTCAACATCTCTGGTGTAAAGGAAATGGAAGTCAAGACAACATTGAGATTCCATCTTCACTACAGTCAAACGGCTTTCACCAAGAATTGAAACAACAATAAATGCTGGTGAGGGTGCAGGAACAAAGGAATCTCAATACGCTGTTGGTGAGAATGCAAGGTGGTGCAATCACTGTACATGTTAGTATGGAGATTACTCAAGAAGCCAAAAACAGAACTACTCTCCCATTCAGCGATACCATTCTTGGGCATATTTTCAAAGGAATTTAAGTGTGGATGCAAAAAAGACACTTGTATACTCACATCCATTGTAGCACTATTCACAGTTGACAATTTATAGGAACAGGCCAGATGCCTCACAATTGTAGTATGCAATTGATGTGGAGGAGTATTATTCAGACATAAAAGGAGTAAAATTTTGTTGTTTACATGGAAATGGATGGAACTGGAGATTATTATGGTATGCAAGTAAATCAGGTTCAGAAGGCCGAAGGCTGTATGTGTGCTCTCATACATAATGCTAAACTTAAAAAAGACAAACATATGTAGGATTATATGCATGCATGTGTTTGTACACGTATAGATATATATGTATACACATGTATATGTGTGCACACATGGTATATAATATAATGGAATATATGTATGCATACATACATGTACATATGTGTATATAGATACTGTATATGTTATATATAATGTATATACACAGGACAATGACTGAAACAAAGTTGCTATTGTTCACTAGGGCATTGATGACTCCTGCCAAAGCATTATACTCCCTTCATTCTTCCCATAACGGGTTCTGTTCTGTTTTCAGTACCTGGTAGACATGCACACTGCAATCCAGAGCTGGTAGGATGGTGAAATTTCACCAGAGTGAATCTATTTCTATAAAAAAAGAAATCTTCTGAATAATCAGAATCAATAACTGAATTTCTGTCTTTAGGAAAGTAAAGAATGTATACCAGCAAAATATTAAAGTGTGTATTTTTTCTATATATTTACATGTATCTATCCATCCATCTATCTGTCTGTCTGTCTGTCTGCCTATCTATTATTTTAAATGTTTGTAATTGTGAGAGTGTTTTCAGGAATTAAAAGCAGAGTTCATGATAAAAAGAAAGTTAAAAGGATGAATAATTCCAAAATCCATTCATCATATCTATGAATCACAGGCAGCTATTGAATATTTTGAGGCAGGGAATGGGGAAAGTGAGAGTAAGTAAGGGGATCAATCTGATTAAAATGTTGTATTTCCATGTGTGCAATAGCATAGTGAGACCCTTTTGGACAATTCACATGCACTTTAAAAAACAATGAATTTGAAAGGTCTTGCCTGGGACATGAGTATTAATGGGAGTGGGAAGGGCAAACAGAAAGAGTTAAAGAGGGTGAAATTTGGTCAGACTTTGTGCTATTCTATTTTTTGTATATGTGTGAAAATGGGACAATGAGGCTTGTTGAGATTGATTTAGGAGTGGGGAGGGAATAAACGAACTGAACAAAGTATATTGTATGCATATTATGGACATGTCAAATTGAAACCAAGTACAAGTCATTAATGATAAAGAGGTGAAATTTTCTTAAAGTTGAAATATTTATCTACAAACTTTCTTTCAATAGAATTCTTCTGGATTAGAGGGAACCCTACTGCCCTGTTGGTGGGAGTGTAAACTTGTTCAACCACATTGGAGCTCCCCTATGACCCAGCAATCCCACTTTGGGGCACTTACCCAAATGATCACAAGACCGTATTAAAGCTACCTGCACAACTGTGTTTATTGCAGCATTATTTACCATAGCTAAGATATGGAACCAACCCAGATACCCCTCAGTAGATGAACGGATCAAGAAAATGTGATACATGGGGCTGGGAAGGTGGCTCAGTGGTAGAGCGCTTGCCTTGCATACATGAGGCCCTGGGTTCAATTCCTCAGCACCACATAAGCAGAAAAACCTGGAAGTGGTGCTGTGACTCAAGTGGTAGAGCACTAGCCTTGAGCTGAAGAGCTGAGGGACAGTGCCCAGGCCAAGTTCAGGCCCTATTACCACCAAAAGAAAAAGAAAAAAAAGAAAAACAAAATGTGATACATATATACAATGGAATTCTATGCCTCCATCAGAAAGAATGACATCACTTCATTTGTTAGGAAATCGAAAGACTTGGAAAAAATTCTATTAAGTGAAGTAAGCCAGGCCCAAAGAAACATAGATCCTATGCTTTCCTTATTTGCAATAACTAGTATATGTCTGGGACAAGCAGAAAAGGTCAAAAGCTATATACATATGGCCAGATAAGATGATGTTAAGTGAAATGAACCCCAAGATAGGGACACAAGTGGTTTTTTCTTTCTTGCTATTGTTTCTAACATATGTACCATGTGATTTTTTTTTGTTTCTTTGTGTGTTCCTCCCCCATAGTATAACCCCTGTTTTCACTGTATTTGATGTCAATGCCCCGCGTCTTGTATATACACTTCTCTAACTTGGGAAGGGGAAGGGAAAAAAACAAAATGCTTAAATAGGGATACAAGTTGAGCCATGTAACAATGAGATGTACAAGACACTATTCTGAAAAACAAACTTTACAATTTAGCCAGCGGGGAGAGGGCGTGTAGTTGTGGAGGTGGGAGGGAAGGAATGGTAGGGAGAAAACAAAGGAGGAGGTAATAATGCTTAATAGGAAATGTACTCATTACCTTGCTCATGTAACTGTAACCCCTCTATACACTATTTTTACAATAAAAAACATATTAAGATCATGAAAATCCTCAAAGAGGAGTTGGTTGCGAGGATGCAACAAAATAGTGGTCTTCTCATAGGCTCTATGGTTTCCCTCATTTGTAATAATTAGTATATATCTTGGATAGTTCTGGCAGAGAATCATAAAAAAAATTCTTCTGGATTAGAATCCAACCTCAGGAATTCCAGGCTTAAAGGAGATCCTCTCTGTCTGTCTGTCTGTCTCTCTCTGTGTCTGTCTGTCTCCCTCTTTCTCTCTTGCTCTTACTCTCTTTCTCTATCTCTCTTCTCCCTCTTTCCCTCCCTTCTTCCATCCCTCTCTTTTTCCTTCCCTTTCTGTCTTCCTCCTGCAGAAGTGTGTATGTTTGTATAAATACTGGAAAAGATTCAAGAATTCTACCATTAAAGGTAGGCCCACAACTCTCCATTCAGGGGGTAGAGCTAGACATCCTAATAAGACCTGAGTTTCCATGCACATCACCTGAACAGTAAATGATGTTCCATCTACAATGGGCTCAGTCCAAACACCATAGTGTTTGGATTCTTCATGGTCATATGGTTTGGATTCTTCATAGTGTTCGATTCTTCATGGTCATATTGAAGTTCTCCACACAAGACACAGGTAGATCAATCAGAGAAGAAAGGCTCCCTGTGCTGTATGCTGGAAACTATCTCTTACTTAAGGCCTAATAGGAAGGCAGAGCCCAGGGCACACAATTCAGTATAGCCAGAGAGGTTTTCCCTTGATCCCTGGTCCCAACAAGACAGTGTCTCTAATTTCAATAAATCACTTATTTTTCCTTCAAAAACTGACACTAATTTTAAAGTTTTATGGCTCTCAGGTCCCTAGGACAAAATTAGTCCTGGGAAGAAAAGAGGATAGTTTGTGAGGCTCCCATGAACTCTGGGCTCATGAGGACTCCCTGTAGGAAATGATTGTTTCCTGAATAGCAGCCAAAGGGCACAGCTTACATGTACTGCTTTCAAGGGTGAGGACTGTGGAGATATAGGCGCTGAGGGAACTAGACTGTGATATATCTGTGGAGATGGAGTGCCTTGCATGTCAGCATTTGGCATGAGAGCCAGGAAATGGAATGCTTTCCTAGGGCAAAATTTGATCTTTAGGTGCCTCATTTCTACCAGCATTATCTCTGCTCAGTGTCAGGTAGTCAGAAATGTACATTGTATTCATAAATATCACACTCACACACATACTTTAATACTTCTCTGGCATGTATTCCTTACTCTCATAAAGACTGCAATTAAGTTATTGATTCTGACTTTTCGGATTTCCTGTTATGGAAATCAATTCACTGTGGTGAAACCCCACCATCTCAGAATCTCTGGCATTGTAGCATATGTGCATATCAGGAGTTGAAAACACATCGTGGAATGCAGCATGGGAAGAAAGCTGGGACTATGGTAGTTTGGCAGGAATCAGCAATGGCTGATCCAGTAGCACCTTGATTTCAGTCATCTTTCCCCCATCATTCTGTTTTTTTCTTTCTTTGGTTGAAAGTAGTCCCACATTTAATTTCATTTTAATGAATTTTGAAAATAATAATAATGATATTGATCAGTAGCAATAGTGCTGAGAAATTAAAATCCCTTAGGTGCAACCCTTTAGAGATAACTGTGGATTTGATGCATGAATACCCCTATTCCTTTGTCTTTCAGTGCAACCTTTACATTAGGTTCCATGTATATGCTCTGTCTTTTCTTCTGCTATGTCAGATCCTTGCCACTGCATCCTGCCCATACTTCCCAAATAAACTGCTTGCTCTGGAGTCTTTTCACCCAGAATCGACTTCTAGAGAGAAGCAAAACAAAACCTGTATCTTCTAAGCAATGAAATGCTGACTCATCTGGTAAAGGCCAAACACTCCAGAACCTCATGTCCAGCAATATCTGAAGCAGTTCTTCATTGCTATCACAAAGTCCTGAGTTGCATGGCTTTGTATGATAACCAACAGCATTTCACTGAAGTTTACCTGAGCACAAACATATTTCAAGACTGTAATTCTGTAAAGTATGATAAAAAAAACAACAACAAAGGTTTCTTTTCACCAAACAATTGGTGAGAAAAAGGAACTGAGACCCCCATCTTTATAGCAGCCACAAGAATATCTGGGCTCTTCTCCCTTTATCCTGGTCAGCTGTCCTCACAAAAGGAGACCTTTCATAATGTTCTTGTCCTGGAACGTCAACTCTGGGGTTAGTCCCTTGTGTTTCCAAGATCTTCAATTCTCTTTGATACTTCAGTGGAAGTTCTTGGTTGTCCACTGAACAGTTGTCCACTGTTCAGTTGGTGAACAAGATACTGAATGATGCATTTGATGATACTCATGGGCATTACTGATGAATGCCTTTATGCTATGCTTCAAAATACTCTGCACAATTGTGGTTTCAGGTTCATCTCTCATTTACATCCCTCCCAATGCCATCTCTGAGAAGCTGAGCTTCTTGCTAAGAACAATGAGAGCCATTAAACCGTGACACACAGAAGGGCCAGAAGGAAATATACTCTTCAAAGACAGGGACCAGTGTAAAATCCTCAATGCCATTTGGGTCATAATTGGTTGTAAGTGTAACAAAGTAGCTAATGTGAAGAATGGCCATAGACAAAAATCAACTATGTTTTTTTCAGAGGAAAAATGCTTTTAGGGCTGATAAATCAGGTGGTTATCATTGATTACAATGATAATTGTCATGTTTAGTTGTTCACTTTGTGCCAGAAACCAAAAGGTTATTTTCTTTCTCCATTCCTTACATACACTTCTTTCTTCTCCGTTGCCCCTCTCCCACTCTCCATTATTTTCTCTTTCTTCTCTTATACCCTCCCTCCTTTTGTGCTCTCTCCTTCTTCCCTCCTTCCTTATTCTCTCTTCCCTATCCCACCTTGTCCTCTCTCAAATTACCAAGACACTGACAAGTCAGGTTATTTGATCAAGGTCACATGATACCTTAACAATTTGAATATGAGCCCAGAAGTGCTTGGCTGCAAAATCCATTCCTGTTGCAATATTTCTTGGGAGATATTAGCCTGTGTCAATTTTTCTTTTTTTAAACAAATGTCCATGTAGCTGAGCACTGGTGGCTCATGCCTGTAATTCTGGTTACTCAGGAGGCTGAGATTTGAGCATCTTGGTTCAAAGCCAGCCCAGGCAGGAAGGTCTGTAAGACATTTATCTCCAATTGACTACCAAAAAAAAAGCTTTGACTCCAATTGACTGCCAAAAAAAGCTGGAAATGGAGTTGTGGTTCAAGTAATAGACCTAACCTTGAACAAAAACTCAGGGACAGCACCCAGACCCTGAGTTCAAACCTCAGGATGAGAAAAAGTACCTATATCTAGAAAATGCTTCCAACGTGACAAACATGTAAACATAGACTTTTCTAAAATTAGCAAGTTAAGAAATTAGCTCTTTAATGGCAAAAATAGAAATACACAAATACTAGCATTTTTGCACTTAATTTCTGGATAATTCAGAATAATAGTTGAACATGTACTGAGATAGAGAGCTAACCTTTAAAAAGAGATACTTTCTAATCTTTTACAAGTAACTTATAAATTCACTCACTTGAGTAGTTGTTGAACAGATACTATTCATGAGGCCTCTTGTAATAATTAATTGATCATAGTGTTATCTCTGAAATACCTTCATTTGAACACACAATAGGGTCACTGATAAAAAAGAAATGGTGAACGTGTGTGTGTGTGTGTGTGTGTGTGTGTGTGTGTGTGTGTGTGTGTGTGTGTGCCTATATTGACACTTGAACTCAGGGCCTGGATACTATAACTCCACTTGAGGCTCGAGTTCTACCACTCCACTACTGTCTACTTCCACTTCCCCCTTTTATTTTTAAGATGTTAATTGGTGATAAGAGTCACATGGATTTTCTACCCAGATAAGCTTTGAACCTTTATCCTCATAGCTCACCCTCTTGAGTAGCTAGGATTATAAGCATAAGCCACCAGCACCCAGCAGAAGTGGTGAATTCTAAAAGAAGTATAATTTTATAAGTCTCTTTAGTCAAGTAAGAATACTTTGAAATTAGATCCCTTCACATATACAGAGTACAAGAAGTGGTTTGCTTAAGCACCTTAACCCCATGTTGTACAATATGTAGTAAATCTTTTGTTATTGATATTTATTTTGACTTTTGAGTCCTCAGGATCTCACTCTGTAGCTCAGGCTGATATCAAACTCTCAGTGCTTCTTCCTCAGTCTCCCAGTTGTTGGTATTACCTCTATGGTTGTTGGTACATATCTCTATGACTGGCTGGAGTAGCTCTACTATTTTCAGTCAATATTTTTATGAAATCCAGTAATTATTTTGTCAGATTTTAAAACATATTCTAATCTAGTTTTAATTTTGATTTCCAGCTAGCAGACATGGGCTCACACACAATGAAGAATTAGAAATGTTTCTGTCCAATGAGTTTGTAGATGGGTGTAAGAGAAAATGTAACGAATCCTGCTGTGTGCTATTGCTTGGATCTTGAATGGCATGCAATGTCCTATGTAGAAGGAAGGCCTGGTCACCAGGGTGTATGGTCATAAGGAAGCAGTAGAATCTTTAAGAAGCAGAGGCTGTTGTAAGTTAGGAACTTCCTCTTAAAGGAGATATTTAGAACTGACCCTTTTATGTCTCTACTTTTCTTTGTTTCCTGGCTGTTACAAGGTAAACAACTTTGCTCCTACACATTTGATTTATCTGCATCTGTGTTTTGACAGTATTAGTGGTAACTCTTGTTTCAAGCCTGAAACAGTGAAACACCACCATAGCTCTCCCAATTTGTAAATTTTATGAAATTATAAAATTGAAGCTTATAAACTTTTAGTATGTTTCACAAATAAGTATCAGGAAATGGGTTCTTGTCAGACTGTGGGGTGGGGTTTAGGGGAGAGGTATAGAAGAATGAAGGGGGAAAGGGAAGAGACAGCAGGCAAGAATTTATGGTGTCTATCACAGAATTGAGAAATACAAGGGAAGGAGTGGATCGAAGGGGGATGAAGATGTTGAAGTGGTGACACAGATCAAGATGCATTATACATATAAACTGCTTTGTTAAATGGCAAAAATTCAATACATAACCTAAAATTAAGGTAAGTAAGGGAGCGGGGGAGAGCTTGGAGGGCTGGATGAAAATGTTGAAAGGGATAACATTGATCAAGATGCACTGTATTCAGAAACTGCTTTGGTGAATGGCAACTCTTTCGTACCACTACTTTGAGGTACTAATAATAATATTCCAAAAAAAAGTTTATAATTAACAGTAGTATGGCCTAATGATTGGGATCATGTATTCAAAATGAACTTTAAACTTTAAAATAAACTTAAAAAAAGTTTAAGAATTAGAAAAAAAAGCTAAGCTATAAGTTAAGTCAAATAAGGTTGTGTTTCTAAAAATCTTTAGCAAAAACTAACTTCACATGTTAGCCTTTTGCAAAGGTTAAAAGTTTAAGGTGAATAAATTTTGCTTCAACATTATCCATAATAGCAATGTAAGTATTCACTGAGGGATGCACGGATTTAAAAATGTGATATAATATTACTTGACCTTCATAAAGCAGGACATTCTGCCATCTGTGACAACACAGATGAAGTTAGAAATGTAATATACAAGGAAATAGTACTTGTCTGTTTTCCATTTTGTCTTGTCTTTAGGAAGTTACAAAGGAGTTTACAATTCAACATGATGGTTTATGAGTATACTGCATCTTGCTCTATCTTAATAAAGAATGATGTTCTGGGGGAAAAACAAAGGAGGGGTTAACAATGTTCAATAGGAAATGTATGTATTACCTTACTCATGTAATGGTAACCCCTCTGTACAGTATCTTCACAATTATATATATATATATATGTATATATATATATATGTATATATATATATACATATATATATATATATATATGAAAGATGTTCTGCCATTTGTGAAACACGAATGTAGAGGACATTCTGCTAGATGAAAAAAGGCAGATTAAGAAGAATAAACACTGCATTAGAGCATTTATAAGAGGTTTCCTAAAGAGTATAACTCATAGAACCAGAGAACAATTCCATCACTCTGGAAGCTGAAGCCAGAGGATCAAAATTTCAGGGCCAGCCTGGGCCTCACAGCAAGATCTCATCTTTGTTTTTTTTTTGGTAGGTACAAAGTTTTTAATGACAGCATGGTTGATAATATTCAAAAATAACCTAAAATGTCTATCAGCAGTGGACTGGATAAATAAATCATAACATATGCACAAACAGAATAATAGTATATGAAAAATATTGTATGTGATAACACATAGAAAGTTCATAACTCACATTAGGATTTTTCGTCTCTTTATATATATATATATATATATATATATATATATATATATTGCATTGTAAAGATACTGTACGGAGGGGTTACAGTTACATGAGCAAGGTAACGAGTCCATAATATCTCATCTTAATCTCCTCCTGCCTCAAAACTTTGATAGAAGCAGAGTGGAATGACCGTTGCTGATGTTCCAGGGATAGAATGTTGAGAGGTACTAGTCAAAGGGTGTAAAGTTTCAGTTATACAGATGTGTCTGACTTGAAAGCTGTGCATCATAGCACTGGGTACACTGTACACTTAAAACTCGGTTAGGAGATTAGCCTGGCAATTATGGCTCATGCTTGTAATCCTAGCCACTCACAGTACTGAGATCTGATGATCCCAATTTAAAGGCAGCCTGGGCAGAAAAAGCCCATGACTCTCTTATCTTCAATTAACCAGCAGAAATCCAGAAGTGGAGCTGTGTGTCTCACTGGGTGAAAAAGCCAAATGACAGCACAGAGTTATGAGTTCAAGCCCTACTACCAGAAAAAAAAGTGTTTTTAGGAAACTAGATCTTACATTAAGTTTCCTTCTCACAATAAAAAGAAGAAATAGTGTGTGAAAAAACTTTTGGAGGTTTATTGCACAGCTGTGATCATAGATTCCAAACCTATCAAGTTGTACACATTAAATACAGATAGCTTTTTTATATTAATAATATATCAATACCTTTCTTTAAAGAATAAAAATGAAATAAATGTTGTTTTCTGATATTGAATATGCTTTTTATATTTCCTAAAACTCCCTAATATAGGACAAGTGCAAACCACAGTTTGTTATATGACTCACCACAAAAATCTAAGTTCCCATAGCTCTTGTACCTATGAAATACACAACAATAATATGAGTTGTTATAAGATTTGTGCTGTCCTGAATATCTGTGAATGTCTCAATGGCAGGAATCCTGAAATTGAGACATGAAATGCATTTGTGTTCTGTACCATGAGGTGGAAGGAAAAGGCTGTGGTTTACCTGATAGCCTTCTTTTCTTTACATGGAACATCTTTTCTTTATAATTTCCCAGGATTCTCATCAGAGCCCTCAATGAACAAGCATTTCCCATGAACCCTTTTATTCTTATACACCAAATAGTAAGATGACATACAAACTTGAAATGAGAAGCAGATTGGAATGATTGCAGAATGGAATCGGGGCCCTCTGACAACTCTTTTCAATAGGACGACAATGGAATGAACTCTAGCAAGACACCCTTCCCCCTGCTCCACAGTAAAAGGTAAGTATGCTGATAGCATGGTGATGAGATAATTTTCTTTGTCACCACCAGCTCTGTGCCATGCCATATCATCAATGAAATGATGATGTTGATTAGTGCTCCTGCAATAATACCATCTTGCATTTCTAAGGGGCCCATTTCTGTGCTTCTATTGTGATTTCCACCCCAACCCTCCCATTTAATGACACAGATGTCTCCATCTAAACACACCTGTGTTTAGAAACACAGGGATCATTATGGGAACAGAGTGCTGAGCCCCTCTTAACTGTTCGTCTAGCAGAGACAATGGTGGCATACATAGCTTCAGAGCTTGATTGCCCTGGAAATAACTTCCTTGATGGCAGATGCATTCTTGGACTTCAAAATTCTAAACCTGTAGGAGCAAATTATAGGCTTAAGGGATTTATTTCTTATTTCATGAGGAATGCATGCATATCGATTCTTTCCCACTGGTCATAGATAGACAATGGTCTTTATTTAAAACACAAATATCTAATTTAATAGAAAGGATATGGGAGGACAGGGAATAAGGGTTCCAGGTGATTCTCAAAAGAGTTGGCGAAATGCAAGAGGTATTTCTCAGGGGGTAGAGTTTAGTTACAAAGCAGAATAAATTTCTTTTTATTTCTTAGGCATGTGGTTCAAGGGTTAAACAAATATTTTGGAGGCAAAAAACATAGCAGGTATTGGGGCCAGTTTTGCGAATTTATTTTTTGGGGGGGCATCTGGTGGATTAAAATTGCTGCCTAGCCTGTTTGCTAGGTTTTTCTTTGCTATTATTAGTTTAAGACAGTCTGACAGATTGTGATACAACCTTCTGATAACTCACAGAGTGCTTAGAAACTAGGCACAGAGTCTGCTGAACAGGAAGGTTTGTATTCTAGGACACCTGGTTTCAAGATATTTGCCTCCTCATTAATTTAATACAAGGTAATGAGTGCTCCTATAGAAACACTTGCTTCTGTGTGGGAGGGGGCAGTCATCAGAATATAGAAAGAGTAGAAAATATTAGTCTCAGGTGTCATGAAATAAATATAACAGGACCATGTGACCAGGTATAAACGAGGCCTTCTTTGAAGGCCAAACATAACCTTTCTTTCTCTCAGAGAGAGGTATTCTAAATAAAGGAATTTGAATATAAAAAGCCATGCATGGTGATAAAGGCTTGGAATCCCAGCACTTGGGAGGATCACAAGTTCAAGGCCAGCATAAGCTACCTAGTGACCTCTAGTCTGAAACAAGCAAACAAAGAAACAAACAGATATTACTTAGTCATAAAGAAAAATAACATTGTGTGGAACTGGTGATTATGATATTAATAGAGATAACCAGCACCAAAACCCAAATACTGTATGTTTTCACTCATTTGTGGAATCTAGATCTGAGATGATGGTGATGATGATGTTGATGATGATGGGACATGGGTATAAAATAGAAACTGTCTGGATGAATCAGTAGCAGGGAGAAAGGGACACAGAAAGAATACAAGTAGAAAGCCCCCTGTAGCAATGGGGCAAGACTTGTTCCTCCTTTCCCAACCTTTCCCCCTCCCCATTTCTTTCTTGGTTCTTGCCTTTTCTCTTCCCTTCTGGCAAGCCCCACCCAAGTGACATACTGAATAGCAAAACAACACAGTGATCACAGTAAGCAAGACTTGAGGAAGAGGCAGAATCAGAAACACACCAGCATCTGTGTAAGCATGGCAGGGAACGCTTGTGGAAGCCACGCTACTCATTTCAACCCCCCAAAACACCGGAAAGCACTTTTATAATGCAAGGAACATATCTAAACAGGTGATGTAAAGATCTGTAAGCCTAACTCCCAATGGGTACAGGAAACTAACAGCAGTAATGGTATAACCTTCCCCCTTTCTTAACACAATACTCATGGAGCAGCGGACAAATGCTGTGCAACTTTTCTATAATGTACTTCATCTAGGAGAGTGCTACCCAGGCCAATCCAGTGTGTGGAAGTGCATGGGGTTATGAAGAAAATTCAACAGCATAGTAAAGTGCTGTACTCTGAGGCCTGGGTAGATGTAGCCATTTGCCAGAGTTCCCCATTCTCAATGCAAAAAGGTGTAAGTAGGAGACAAACTGCACTGGGGTAGAACTGCTCTATAATTTAATTTACTTTATCTCCAAGAGTGCTACTGAACCTAACCTAGTCTAGGTGAATGCCTACTCTGATGGGGAAAATAGTGGCAGAGGACAGTTACATACAGGTAGCTAATTGAGACAGCATTGCCAAAGCTACTCTCCCTCACCCAACACCAAAGACAAGCATAGGAGAGAAATCATGCTAGGAAGGTCTCTGCATTTTATCTCATCCCCGGATCACTGCCAGTTTACCCATAACATAGGTTGAGCAGGAATGAATCTAACCAAAATGAGGAAGAAGACTTCTTTAATGAAATTCTAAAACCTTAAAGAATGATTTGAAGAAGATACCAGAAGATTGAAAAAAATGTCCATTCTCATGGATTGGTGAAATCAATATAATGAAAATGATCATACTGTCAAAAATAATCTACTTATTTGGTACAATAAAATTTCCATGATCATTCTTCATAGACATAGAAAACTCAATCTTAAAATTTATGTGGAAAAATGGAATTTTCTGAATAGTCAAAGCCATCTTGAGAAAAAAGTAATGCTTGAGGTATAACAATACTAGACTGCAAATTATACGACAGAATCATAGTAACAAAACCATCATTATACTGGCACAAAAATAAATCCAATGGAACAGATTAGAATACCAGAAGTAAATCCATGTACCTGCAATCATCCAATTTTTGACAAAGAATACCAAAATGTACATGCGAAAAGATAGCCCCTTCAATAAATGGTGCTGGGTAAACTGGTTATGTACATTCAAAAGACTGAAATAAGAATCCTATCTCTCACCCTGAATTAATATCATTTCAAAGTGAATCAAGGATGTAAGAACTGAATATAAGAACTGAAACTTTGAAACTACTACAGGAAAGACTAAGGAAAACACTAGAACTTACTGGAATAAGCAGTAACATTCTGATTGACAAGTGGGATTGCATCAAACTAAAAAGCTTCTACACAGCAAAGGAAGTGGCAGCTATTCTAAAAAGACGACCTATAGAATGGGAGAAAAAATTGCTAGCTATTCATCTGAAAAGGGATTATTATTCAGAATGTGTGAATATATTTGTATATATGTATGATTAAGGTACAATATATACATTATGAGATACTATGAAACACTTTGAACAACTGACATGAAGTTTAACAATAATGAATACTGGGAATATGAAACTTGTACTATTTGGGGTATAGATGCTAAGTGGGAGGAGGGCACACACATGGAAAGTATGAAAGGGGCAATATGATCAAAATACTTTATGTACACAAATAAAAATTAGACCTTGAAACTTGCTTGAGAAGGGGGAGAAGAGTAGAGGGAGAATGACAGAGAGTTAACTTTGATTGAGATGCCTATGTACATAAATGGGTATATTGGGCTGGGAAGGTGGCTCAGTGGTAGAGCGCTTGCCTTGCATGCCTGAGGCCCTGGGTTGGATTCCTCAGCACCACATAAGCAAAAAGAAAAAAGCCGGAAGTGGTGCTGTGGCTCAAGTGGTAGAGCGCTAGCCTTGAGCTGAAGAGCTGAGGGACAGCGCCCAGGCCCAGAGTTCAGGCCCCACAACCAGACCCAAAAAAATAAAATAAAATAAATGGGTATATTAAAATGAACCTCACTTATATGCTAATTGATACTAACTTTTTTGTTTAAGAAGGTAAATATTTGTGGGCAGGCAGGAGTTGATGGTGGAAAAACAATACAATCTTGTTGAGCTCAGTAGAGTTTGGTATAAAACTTTCATTCCAGTTTATTTCCATAAAGTTTTTCAAACTTTAGTGTTTGATAAAACATAATTTATCAGGCACATTTCTAGAAAATTTTAGCGAGTTTGGCTGAGAATTTGCATTTTTCCTTCCTAGCTATTATAATATGATTTACATATTGCCTGGCCATTGACCACTTTGAAAAATAGCTTTTTTGAAAATTCATACAAATTACCCATTAAACTATAGAATTTATTTTAGTATATTGAAAGTTAAGTACTAATTTTCACTACAGCCAATTTTAGAACATTTCCATCAGTGCAAATAGAAATCTGTATTCTTTAAGAATTACTTCTGTACCATCCTATCTCACCCTCCTGCATACTATGTGATCACTAATGTACTTTTTGTACCTACAGATTTGTCTTTTGGGACATTTTAGATACATGGGATCATACAATGTGTGGCCTTTTGTGATTAGCTTCTTTCATAAAGTCAAGCATTCATCCAATTGCAGCATATATCAGAATTTTCTCCTTTTAACCTACAAATTATATTCCATTGGATAGATATACCACATTTTAGCTAAGGGTCATTTTTTACACATATATTCCCAGCTACTCTTGCTACTCTTGATGTGGAAGAAGGTGGATATTAGTTCAAAGCTTTTACTTAAAAAACAAAGTAAAAATATAAAAAACAAAAACAAAAGGGGGTAGGGCATGGCTCAAGTAGTAGAGCACATGCTTAGCAAGCCCAAAGCCCTGGATGCACAGGGGTGGGGGAGAAGGGGGAAGGATTGGCTTTTTTGGCATTAATCTAAAAGCTATTGGAAGATAATAATGATAATACTGGTGCCAATTAATGTATCTATAAGACAACTGTGCTTGCCATGGGGAAAACGAGTTTTAGACACACCAGAGTAGACCCAGGGATGTTGCTTGGCAGAAACACTGTCTCTTGATGTCTCTTGTTCTATTAGACATAGGGAAGGGGATGGATTAAGAATGTGTGCAGAGACAGAATGAACATAGTTTACTGACAGTTGCAGCATGTGGTAGTGAGGGCTAGGCAGAAATCAACGAAGTGCCTGAGTTTGGATTTGAGAAGCTGGGAAAATAATGGTATTATTAACTGAAATGAGATAATTGGCTTCTTGATTTGGACCCATTAAGAAGACTGTTACAGCAAAGAAAGTCTCCCAGAAATAGGAATATTTTTGTTGTGTGGCTAGTAGATCTATCATTTTTTATTTCATTCCATACCACTCAGTTAAAATATTGCTATATTGGGTTTGGTGCATTGCATACTTAAGGATATTTAATTCTGCTATAGGAAACAAGAAAAAAGATAAGATGCAAGTCATAAAATGTATGGGCAAGCAGTTTATGAGGAATGTACAGAATCTGTGCTATGTTTTAGAAACAGCTAGATGAATACCTGGGTGACAAGTTATATGTACACAAAGTAAAATGAGGTTGTGTGTGGCAAACAGTTAGAAGGCAAAGGAAGGGTGTGATCATTAATTTTAAACCTTAATTTGACAGGGTTTAAGGAATACTTAGAGAGCTGGTAAAGTATTATTTCTAGGAATGAACAGAGGAGGCCAACATGTAAATAAATGTACCTATAGGGGAAGATTTGCAGTCAATGCCAGTAGATGCTATCCAATTAATTAATTGGGTGATTTGACAGAATAAAAAGTAGGAAAAAAAGAAATTATCTCTCTTGGAGCTAGAACATGCTTCCTTTCTCTTGGATATCAGGACTCCAAGCATTCTGGCCTTGGGACTTACACCAGTTCCTCTGCATTCTCAGATCTTTGGCTTTGATTGTGTCCTGAAACATTCATTCTTGGATTGAGCCAAGTGTAATACTAGCATTTCACAGTCTCCAACTTTCAGGTGGCTTCTCCATAATTTTGTAAGTCAATTCCTCTTAAGAAATCTTCTGCTAGACACTCTGAAAACATTACAGGATGGAATAGGAGAAACCCTGGGTCTCCTTGGCTCAGGCCGAAATTTTATGAATAGAGACCCGGAAACACAACAAATCAAAGAAAGGTTGGACAAATGGGATTGCATAAGGTTGCAGAGCTTCTGCAGGGCAAATGACATAGCTAGCAAGATCAATAGAAAGCCCACGGATTGGGAGAAGATCTTTACTAGCCATACAACGGACAAGGGTCTCATATCTAAAATATACTTGGAACTCAAAAAATTAAACCACCCAACAACAAATCCTCAAAGAAACAACTGCCCAATAAGTAAGTGGGCGAAAGACTTAAAGAGAAGCTTCTCTGAAGAAGAAAGAAGGATGGCCAATAGACACATAAAGAAATGTTCAACATCCCTAGCCATAAAAGAAATGCAAATCAAAACAACATTGAGATATCACCTCACTCCAGTTAGAACAGCAAAAATCAAGAACTCTAACAACAACAGATGCTGGAGGGGATGTGGACAGAAAGGAACCTTACTTCATTGTTGGTGGGAATGTAAACTTGTTCAACCACTTTGGAAAGCAGTATGGAGGTTCCTCAAAAGACTTCACATAGAACTCCCCTATGACCCAGCAATCCCACTTTTGGGCATTTACCCAAATGACCACAAACAAGGCCACACTAAAGCTACCAGCACAACAATGTTTATTGCAGCATTATTTACCATAGCTAAGATATGGAACCAACCCAGATGCCCCTCAGTAGATGAATGGATCAAGAAAATGTGGTATATATACACAATGGAATTCTATGCCTCCATCAGAAAGAATGACATTTCCCCATTTGTTAGGAAATGGAAAGGCTTGGAAAAAATTATATTAAGTGAAGTAAGCCAGGCCCAAAGAAACATAGGTCCCATGGTTTCCCTTATTTGCAATATCTAGTACAGGTATGAGTCAAGCGGAAAAAGTCAGATAATGTGATGTTAGGAAAACGAACCCTCAAATATGTATTTTAATGTTTTTGTTTCTTTCATGCATGTGTTTCTAACGAATTCATAAGATTATTTCTTTGTTGCTTTGTATGTCCCTCCCCCACAGTGTAACCCCCGCTTTCACTATATTTGATGTCAGTATAACATGTGGAGGAGACGGGGACAAACAAGTCGTTTAAGGATTCAGGTGGACCTGTTGCAACAATGAGAAGTACAAAATGTCATGTCAAAACCAGCTTTACAATGTCGGAGTGGGGGGGGAGGGGGGATATGATTGGGTGGGGGGGAGGGGGGAGGGTGGGAAGGGAGGTGAAGGGTAAACAAAGGAGGAGGCTGCAATGCTTGGTAAGAAATGTATGCATTATCCTGCCCATGTAATTGTAACCCCTCTGTACAGTATGTTCTCAAATAAAATTAAATTAAATTAAAAAAAAGAAAAAGAAATCTTCTGCTATATATCTCTATCTTTCCCATTGTTTCAACTTCTCTGGAGATCACCAATATATAGAGAAATACATAAGGTACATGGACTTCTACATATATATGAGGTATACAAGGCGCTTAATATCAATGAGGTCATCAGCCACCAGTTAGTGACACCTATTCTCTCCTCTGAAAAGTAAAACTCAAAGCTATCCATCAGGCAAGTTTTGCATCTCCCCAGTAAAGAGAGTATGTATTCTTGGCTGTAGGTCCCTTCCATTTATTGGACTCCTTTGCTGAAACTTTTACTGTGATCTTCAAAGCATGCTTGTCAGCAAGAAGGCTCATAAGCAAAATGGAAGAGAGAAACAAGATGTGTCAACCTTGCATGATAGAGAATTCTTCAAATGTGGGTCTGACCCTACCTGTTCCCCCTACTTCATGCTATATATTTGGAATTGATTTAATCAATCAGGCAATTCCAGGATGTTGATTTGGTCTGGGAGCTTTTCTGTTCTGTGACTGCTATGCTTGGAGATAGCCATTAAGTTGAGGTAACTTTGTCACTGAAGTTACAAACTCACATATCATAGAGAAGGAATGCCATTTCTCAGAGGTCCAGAAATGAAGACAACATGGCATTTTTTTGTTATTGCATCTGTCTTGTGAGGTGGGCAACAATGTAGACTTTAAGACCAAAGATGTCCTATTTCTCTCATATTTACCCAGCGATATCCTTGTATTTGAAGAAAGCTAATCTGAAATCAAATGCATATATAATATGCACCTGCATCGCTATACTATAAGACACAACAGGGACATAGCTATGTGAATAAAGTCGCTGCAGCTTTAGCAACTTGAATTTGAAGCACGTCTATTTTTTAAAGAATTTATCACCATTTGCTGGACTAAGTGGCTCATGCCTATAATCCTAGCTGCTAAGGAGGCAGAGCTGAGGGGATCATAGCTGACACTAGCCAAGGCATAAGTGTTTGAGAGGCTTCATCTCAATTAACAGCTAAGTGAAGACAAATACTTTTTATCCCAGCTACAGGAGAACCACAATGGCTGGGCGCAAGGATGCATGCTTGTCATCTCCTATGACACAATGAAGCATAAATAGGAGAATCACAGTCCAGATTGGCCTGCACATAATGAGAACTGCCTGTAAAGTAACCAACTTAAAAACTCATTTAGGCCCCATGATGGCCTTGTACCACTTGAGCCATGCCTTCAGTTCTGGCATTTTGCTGATTAATTGTAGATAAGACTCGCTTAAATTTGTCTGTCTGGGCTGGCTCTGAACCATGATCCTTAGATCTCAGCCTCCTGAGTAGCTAAGATTACAGGCATGAGCCACCAGCATGTGGCTTATCACAACTCTTTTTAGGTGCTAAATTTAAAGAAATCTAAAACAAAGATCCAGTTGAAACTTGGTTGAAAGAAGACAGACAATTTGAGAATAAAAAGAACAAAATGTTATCCTAAAGACAAGAGGCTCTTGGCACGTAGAATAAAATTTTCCATTTGAAATCCCTCTCTCTCAGTGTGGAATTAGAGAGCTGTCTAACACTTCTGAGCAGACCCTGAGTTGGAAAGCAAAGGAAAAGAAAGAATTTTCCATTCGAAGTTCCCACCTTCAAATGTATTTCCATTTCTTCAGTTGGCACAGCCAGAATTGGATCTGGGTCTCAGTTTCAGATCCATCTGGGAGAATCGTGTGGCCAAAATAGGAGGAACAGAACATTTTTCCCAGAGACTTTATGCTATATTACATTAAATGTGACAATTTTGTGCAAATTTTTGGGAAAAGTTTTATAATCAAAGAAAGATACACACATAATAGCCATACTGGCCATATTGATTTGTCCTTAAAATTTTTCTGTGTGGCTGTTTCTCTCATCTTATTGTTGCAAACCTGTTTTGAAGTCCACAAAATTCACTTACCTGTCTTGCCAGGTCCTGAAAGATGCTTGCAAATTTCCCTTCCTCTCTGTCTCTTTCTCTCTGTCTCTCTCTGTCTCTTTCTCTGTCTCTTCTCTGTCTCTTTCTCTGTCTCTCTCTGTCTCTGTCTCTCTCTCCTTGTGGTTGTAGGTTTTAACTCAGGACCTTGTGCTTACTAGTTAAGTACTCTACCACTTGAGACATGACCTCTTGCTCTCATTATGGTTTGAGTAGTAGCTTATGCTAATGCCCAGGCTATACTGAACAATGATCCTCCTATTTATGTTCTGGTCTAGCTGGGATGTGAGATGCATACCACCATACCCAGCTTTGGGTAAGAGGGAGTTTGGTGAACTTTTTGTCTAGATTGTCTGAAACTGAGATCCTTCTGATCTCTCCCAAGTAGCTAGGATTTTAGGTAGAAGTCATTGCACCCTGCTTATTCATGTCTCTCTGCTTGATGTGATAAACCTGTGGCATCAGAAGGCAAAAATTACCTGATGTACTACAGAAGGAGCCATTAGTGTAACCAATTTAGTCCATGCAAGGATCACAGTGTTGTGGTGTGAGTCCCAGCAGTCAGAGTGAAGGATATTGGAAAAAAAGAACTAAAATCCATTTTGCTTTAATATCTAGGAATCTTGGGAGCTGAGCAGAGTTCAGCTGAGTATACCTCCCACTTCACAGATGCTGTTCTGCAATTGGTGTTAGATGGTATCAAGTTTCTTCTATTAAAATAATAAATGCTAGGCACTGGTGGCTCGTGACTATAATCATAGTTACTCAGAAGGCTTTGACCAGGAGATTGAAGCTTGAAGCCAGCCTTGAGATTATTTTCCCATATAACTCTAGGCAAAAGCCAGAAGTAGAGGTGTTAGCTAAAGTGGTGGCTATCCAACCTCAAAGGAAAAAAAACCAAGGGAGAACTCATGGCTCTAAGTTCCAGCCCCATGACTGGCATACATAAACACACAAAATTAAATAAGTATCTTTGAGAAAGTCCGGGGCTTGGAGTCACTGATATGGAGATACAGAAGACTTCAGACTACCATTTTCTGGAGTGGTTTGATGTAATGAAAGAGCTTTGAATAAGGAATGTGAGAATTAATTACAAATCTACTTGTCTACAGACAAGGTTTGACGTTGAAGGGAACCTAATTTTCACATAATAATGGAGAATATAGGCCAGGTAATTTAAAAAAATCCTTTGCAACTCCAGATCAAATGTTGAAAGTCAAATTTTTCTGTAAATTCTAGGTTTAAGGCAGCAGGAATCTCTGCCCCTGAACAAAACATAGAGCATTCACATTGAAAGCAGAATGGAAGCTTCTCAAAAAAAAAACTGCATACATAATTTCCTATGACCTAGCAGTTTGACTCCTGAGCATTTACTCAAAAGATTGCAAACTAGTATACAGTAAAGCTACCATCACAATCATGTTCATTGCAGCACTATTCAGCATAGCCAAGATATGAAATCGGCCCAAGATGCTCCTCAATGGATGAATGGATCAAGAAAATGTGCTATATATACACAATGGAATTTTACTCATCTACTAGAAAGAATGATATTGCATCATTTTCAAAAAACAGAAGGGCTTGGAAACATTATTTTAAGTGAAGTAAGTCAGGTCTAGAGAGATAGAAAAAGGTGGGTTACGATCAAGGGGAAAGGGGTAGATGAATGAAGAAGAGAAGAGGAAATAGTGTCAAGAATTTAATGTATATCCTACAAAATTAAGAAAACTGAGGGAAGGAGTGGGTTGGGAGGAATGGGTGGGAATACTGAAAGGGGTGTTCTCGGCTTCTGAGAAGAAAGGACAACACAGCTGAGCTCTTGAATAAGACATTAGGATCTTGGGCAGAGATGACCATGGCGGTACAGTATAGCACAGAATATCTCACTTGGATCTATAAAAGAAGAAAAGTGATTTGAGTTTTGTTGTTGTTGTTGTTTTTGTGGTGTTTTTTTGATTGTTTGTTTTTGTCAGTCATGGGGCATGAACTCTGGGCCTGGATGCCGTCCCTGCGCTCTTCAGCTCAAGACTAGCACTCTACCACTTGAGCCACAGTGCCACTTCCAGTTTTCTGGTGGTTAATTGGAGATAAGAGTCTCATGGACTTTCCTGTCTGGGCTGGCTTTGAACTGTGATCCTCAGATCTCAGTCTTCTGAGTAGCTATGATTACAGGCGTGAGCCACCAGCGCCCGGCAAGAAAGGTGATTTGGGAGATTCATTCTTGCATATATTTGGGTGCTATGAAACTAGACAGAAATAAATGAATTACCCAAATGTATAATTTAAAAAGCACAACCTTCTATAATGCTTTCCTGTATTGCTGAATTGAGTGGGCGATATGAGTACTGATGGACAAGTCTTTCTTACCCAAATGTATATAGCTTCCTCTTTTGTTCTAGTTTCTGGAAAGCCATCAAGCACTGAGCTTGGCACTGTGACATGGGCTGGCTGTTCTTGGCTGGTGGGCAATTCAGAAACCACCATGCTGCTTGTCCAACAGCAATGGTGCTGTCAGCACTCTGGAGATAGCAGTGCTAATCCTATTTGTTTTGGCCCCTCAGCCTTAAGGGCAGATGGTCATCATGCTTATTGAAAGAGAAACATTGTGACAGGAAGAAGGACTTGGGCCAAAACTAGCCTAAAAAGGACCTTGGGGTGCTTCCACACAAAACAGCTATTTCGAGAATCCTTTGAGAAATTTCTAGAAACAAATGAGGTGGCAATGTGCAAATCAGAACCTTCTCAAATTTATAAGACAGCAGGACTCAGTTGGTAGGTGGATGCTATAGAACTCAGTGGGTGCCCCCTCCTGAAGCCAGGGCTCATCCCCTTGGAGACTTGATCCTGTTCTCCTATGTCATGTGAATTCATCTTGCCCGCGTGGCTTTGGCCTCCAACCTGGTTCTAGGACTTCAACAACTTCTCTCTTGTAAGAGCTAGAGGGATAATATCCACTAATGACCCTGGTCTCAGATGACCCTGGATTAGGGCTTTTCTGTGGATTCAAGATGCCAAAGGAAAGGATAGGCTGAGTAGATAAGGCCACACTTTCTGATCTAGACAGCTTTACTTTTCCTCATTCCTTCAGAGTTCCTCACTGGCTGTTGGGCATCTGTTTGGCACACAAGCATAGGGGAGGAAGAATACAATGGGATGGCCAATTCCTTAAGAGCCTCAACATACCTAATCATGGATCTAAAAATCACGGTGGCATGGAATGTCAGTGGACAAATTAATAGCACTAATAAATGAATATTACAGGTTGAGTATTCCTGATCCAAAAATCCAAACCCCAAATGCTCCAAAATCAGAAACTTTTGAACACTGATAGGATGAGAGAAAATAATAGATCTGGCCTATGTCCAAATCTCAATGTGCATGAGAAATATTGTATAAAATTACCTATAGGTTATGAGCATAAGGCATACATGAAACATAAAAAAAATTGTGTTTAGAATTGGGAAATATTCTCAAATTAGCTCATTATGAATATGCAATTATATGGGAATATTTCAAAATCTGGGGAAAAAGTCTGAAACCCTTCTGGTCCCAAGCATTTTGAATAAGGAATGCTCTATCTTTGTGATACACAATTATTATTGTGTAGTTAGGCAGATAAAAAGTCTGATTTGGATCTGGCTGAATTAAAATCATTGTCACAGCAGAGCTATTTCCTTCTGGAGACTTTGGAAAGAACACACTTTCTGCCCACATGGTAGTTAAGTTAGTAGTATCATCTCTCTGTCTCTCTCTGTCTCTGTCTCTCTATCTCTCTTTCACACACACACACACACACACACACACACACACACAGACCACACTCTTCTGTGTTGCTCTCTTTCCCTCTGTCCACAAAGAGGCAAAGTTCTCTGTGACTGGTTTTGGTCCATCTGAAGTAATCTCCTGTCTTGAAGTCTTTACCTCGCTCATATCTGCAACTTTCATGTTGTATAAGGTGATACAGTCACTAGTTCCAGGCTTTAAGCTCAGTATATCCCAATGGATGAGCACCTGGCAGGCCAAAGTGACAGATATGGATCTTAGCACATACAGTTCAGCATCCCCATAACAGTTCTTCTCCTGGATGCAGTGGGAAGATGGCTTCAGCCACAGCTTAGAGCTGAGGGATGAAACTGAGAAAAGTAGTGAAAGCCACCTTGAGCACTGGCTGTAGATCATAGAATGCTTTCTTCATTCAGGTGTGCTCTCTCTCTCTCTCTCCCTCCCTCTCTCTCTCTCTCTCTCTCTCCTTTCTCTTTCTTTCCTAAACTAAAGGATACTGGGAAATACTTATTTTGAGAGTTTACAATGGACAAGGGTCTCATATCTAAAATATATTTAGAACTCAAAAAACTAAATTCCCCAACTACAAATCCTCAAACAACTGCCCGATTAATAAGTGGGCTAATGGCCAGTAGATACAATCGTTAATAGAAATGCTCAACTTCTCTAGCCATAAAAGAAATGCAAATCAAAACAACATTGAGACTCCACCTCACCCCAGTTAGAATGGCTATAATCAAGAACTCTAATAACAACAGATGCTGGAGGGGATGTGGCCAAAAGGGAACCCTACTGCATTGTTGGTGGGAGTGTAAAATTGTTCAGCCACTTTGGAAAGCAGTATGGAGTTTCCTCAAAAGACTCTACATAGAGCTCCCCTATGACCCAGCAATCCCATTTTTGGGCATTTACCCAAACAATCACAAACAAGGCCATACTAAATCTACCAGTACAACTCTGTTTATTGCAGCATTACTTACCATAGTTAAGATATGGAACCAACCCCGATGTCACTCAGTAGATGAATGGATCAAGAAAGTGTGGTATATATAATACATATACATATGTATATATATTATACATATGTATATACATATACATATGTATATACATATTATATATTATACATATATGTATATATACATATACATATGTATATATGTATATACATATATGTATATACATATACATATGTATATGTATATACATATAATATATATACACATGTATATACATATGCATACATATATACATATATATACATATACCATGTATATATATGAATATATATTATATATATGAATATATATTATATATATACACACACACACAATAGAATTCTGTGCCTCCATCAGAAAGAATGACATTGCCCCATTTGTTAGGAAATGGAAAGACTTGGAAAAAATTATACTAAGTGAAGTAAGCCAGGCCCAAAGAAACATAGGTCCCATGGTTCCCTTATTTGCAATAACTAGTTTAAATCTAGGACAAGCAGAAAATGTCAAAAGCTATGTACATATGACCATATAAGATGATGTTAAGTGAAATGAACTCCAAGATAGGGACACGACTGTTTTTTTTCTTTCTTGGGCTATTGTTTTTAACGTATTTAAAATGTACTTTGTGATTTTTTTTTTTGTTTCTCTTGTATGTTCTTTTTTTTTTCTTTTTTCTTTTTAATTTTTTATTGTGAAAATACTGTACAGAGGGGTTACAATTACATGGGCAAGATAATGAGTACATTTCTTTTTTTTATTTATTTTATTTTATTTGTGAACATACTGTACATAGGGGTTACAATTACATGGGCAAGATAATGCGTACATTTCTTATCAAGCATTACAGCCTCCTCCTTTGTTTACCCTTCACATCCCTTCCCAGCCTCCCCCCTCCCCCCCAAGTCCCAATCCTTCTCCCCCCCCTCCCCGCAACGACGTTGTAAAGCTCGTTTTGGACATGACAACTTGTACTTCTCATTGTTGCAACAGGTCCACCTGTATCCTTAAACGACTTGTTTTTCCCCATCTCCTCCACAAGTTATACTGACATCAAATATAGTGAAAGCAGGGGTTATACTGTGGGGGAGGGACATGCAAAGCAACAAGGAAATAATCTTATAAATGCGTTAGAAACACATGCATGAAAGAAAAAAACATTAAAATACATACCTAAGGGTTCATTTTCCTAACATCACATTATCTGACCTTTTCCGCTTGACTCATAGATATACTAGATATTGCAAATAAGGGAAACCATGGGGCCTATGTTTCTTTGGGCCTGGCTTACTTTGCTTAATATAATTTTTTCACAAGATCCAACACCCCTTTATGATGAAGGTTTTGGAAAAATTAGGAATCCATGGAACATTCCTCAATACAATAAAGACTGTATATGACAAACCTACAGCCAGCATTATACTTAATGGTGAAAAACTAAAGCCATTTCCTCTTAACTTAGGAACAAGACAAGGATGTCCACTCTCTCCACTTCTCTTCAATCTAGTATTAGAATGCCTAGCTACAGCAATAAGACAAGATGCAGACATAAAGGGGATCCAAATAGGGAAAGAAGAAATAAAACTCTCCCTCTTTGCAACCGACATGATCTTGTATTTAAAGAATCCCATAGACTCCACTCCCAAATTACTTAAGCTGATTCAAAACTTTGGCAAAGTAGCAGGGTATAAAATTAACCCCCCCAAAATCAATGGCTTTTCTGTATGCCAACAATGAGAAAAGTGTGGCTGAAATTAGGAAAGCAACTCCATTTGTAATAGACCCACAAAAAATAAAATACCTAGGAATTATCTCTTGTATGTTCTTGCCCCTTGTTTTCACTGTATTTGATTCCAGTGTCCTGCATCTTGTATATACATTTTTCTAATTTGGGGAGGGGAAGGTAACTAACAAAATGCTGAAATAAGGGTACAGGTTGATCCATTGTAACAATGAGATGTACAAGATACTATGTTGAAAATGAACTTTACAACTTGAGGGGTGGAGGGAGGAGTTGTGGAGGTGGAGAGAGAAGGGATGGTAGGGGGAAAACAAAGGAGCAGGTAACAATGCTTGATAGGAAATGTACTCATTACCTCACTCATGTAATTGAAACCCCTCTGTACAGTATTTCTACAATTTAAAAAAAAATCAGAGAGTTAATCTTTTAATTCTCACAAAGGCACAAATTTGACTTTTCTTCTCCTAGCCCAGCTGACTACTCATGGATTCTTTCCTCTGTCTGAAGTACCCTCCCCAGCAAGAGTTTCTTATTCTCATCTTTCACCCTTCCATCAGATCGGCAAACAATGATTTATTTGAGAGCCAGGAGCATCTCATAAGAACAGACCATTGTTTGTGATCAATGGAGTCTTCAGAAACCTCTTGGCTAGAGTTCTTTTTATTTTTAGTATTTTTTAAAATAAGAGGTGAAGAGTTTCAATCTTAGACAATGAGGATATTATATATACTTAAGCTAGAAAAAGAATGATCATATTAAGACCTAAAACTCCTATGCTTCCATCTGCCACATTTTGGATATAATAAATTCTAAATAATGAGAAAAGAGAGAAAAAATAAAAGGAAAAAATAAATTCATTCCCTCAATGTCGATTTTAACTTTAAAATATTTTCTTTTTTCTTGATTTTTTTTTTCCTGTTCGACACACAAATAGACATACAGGAATAATACAGGAAACTTTTGCTTTTCCATTTCAATAAACATCAATTTTTTGCATGGTCCTTTCTTGTTTCTTTTTTTTTAATTTAATTTTATTGTAAAGGGTAACAGCTACATAGTACGGTAATGAGAACAGTGTTACCTCCTCCCTCATTTTCTCCCACTTTCCCTGACCCCCAACTCCCCTCCCCACCAAGTTGTAAAGTTCATTTCTAACATAGTGTCTTGTGAGTATCGGTGTTGCATTGGTTCACCCTTTGTCCTCTGTCTCACCATTTTGTTGTTCCCTTTCCCTTCCCCAAATCAGATAAACATATATATAAAATGTACTGTGTGGAGTTATTTTTTCTGTTTCCTTTGGTTTACCCCCTGTTATCACTATTTTTGAATTTGGTACCCTGTGTCTTGTAGGAAACTTTTTGACGCAATTAATTTGTTATAATACCTCCTATATGAAATAAATTATAAGGATTTTATCTCACCCAGTAGTTAGCTTTTAGATTCACTCATGTGCTGAGATTTTTAAAATAGGCAAATTGTTTTAGAAACAAGCATGACACTAATTAGGTTTATGTACCAAATGTTCCCCCAGTCTACTATAGGATGAGAAATAGATACAGATTTCCTATAACTGTCCACTGGAAAAGGAAGTGCATAATCCACAGATGGATAATTGACCATTTATTTTCATTCATCTGAATATGTCAACAAGGTGAGAGTAAAATAATGACCAATCCCATTCCTGCTTTGAGTGTGTCACAGTTATGAAATTTATAGATAATGAGGTAAGAACAATGAATGAAAAGTCATAGAGCCCTGAGAGAGAGAGGAGGGTATAGGACTGACTTAGATAGAAAGAACTTCTAGTACAAAGGGATATTTGAACTGTACTTTAAGAATAAATAGGTAAGCTGGGCCCTGGTGGCTTATGCCTATGTAGGAGGCTGAGCTCTGAGAATCATGGTTTGGAGCCAACGTGGTGAACAAATCTAAGAGGCTCCTATTTCTAATTGACTAGCCAGAAGTGGAGGTGTGGTTAATGAAGAAGAGAACCAACCAGCCCTGAGTGAAAAGGCCAGGCAAGAGCAAGAGGCCCTGAGTTCAAGCCCCAGAACCAGAAACACACACACACACACACACACACACACACACACACACACACACCAGTAGAAAGGTCAAGTGTAGTGACCCACACCAATAATCCCAGCTACTCAAAATGTGGAGATCAGAAAGGATAGTGACACAGGCTGCTATCTGGGAGAAATGACTGGGACTCCAATCTCAACAAATAATCAGTACATGGTAGTTCAAGCCTGTAATCCTAGCTACAAATGCATAAATGAAAGGAACATCATCTGAATCGGAATCAAGAAAAAAAAAAGTTCCTCCCTAAAACAACTCAATCAGGAAAGTGACGGAGCATAGCTCAAGAGTAGAGCACCTGCCTAGCAAGTGCTATGCCTTCAGTTCAACCACCAATTTAAAGAAGGGGCAGGAAGAATAGTAGGAATTTTTACATTCAAAGGAGAATGGAGCATCAGAGAATGGAGAGCTAGGAAGATGAACAAAGAAAAAAACAGAGGCAGACAGTGACAAGTCTAAGAGCTTGTAAGGGAAAGGTGAAAAAGAAGATTCAGAATGTTGAATTAGTTCTAATAGCACCTGAAGAATTATGTCAGGTCTGAGGTAGACATGTGGTTTGGCTTACTTGTTTGTCTAGCATCACTTCTAACTTTGTTTTGGTATTAGCATTCTACTCCTTTTGCATAATGGCTCCTTCATGGATTTCAACTATTCTGATTTGGTACAGGACTCTACCTAACTTTACTCCAAAGATAACTCATCATCTATGCTTAGGGTCTTCCAATATTCGACCTCATCTTTGTTGACATTGGAAAGGAGTTTCAGGAACAGGTACAAACTCTGTGTAAAAGATGAGCTGTTGTAACAAACAACCCCAGAATCTTCTCTTCCTTCCTTCCTTCCTTCCTTCCTTCCTTCCTTCCTTTCCTTCCTTCTTCCTCTTTCTTTCTTTTCCTTCCTTCTTTCCTTCCTTCCTTCCTTCCCTTCCTTCTTCCTCTTTCTTTCTTTTCCTTCCTTCCTTCCTTCCTTCCTTCCCTTCCTTCTTCCTCTTTCTTTCTTTTCCTTCCTTCCTTCCTTCCTTCCTTTTCCTTTCCTTCCTTCTTCCTTTTTCTTTCTTTTCCTTCCTTCTTCCTTCCTTCATTCCTCCCTCTTTCTTTTTCTTTCTTCTTTCTTTTTTCTTATTCTCTCTGTCTCTGTCTCTCTCACACATACTCTCACACACACACACAAACACAGGCACACAAACACAGGCACACACACACACACACACACACACACACACACACACACACATCCCATTAAGCTTTTCCTGATGGAGTGGCTTTTCAAGATGGCATCCTACATGCTAGCTTGGGAACCTAGGCTCTTTTCATTTAATGGCTCTGCCATACTGTGGGGCTTCAGAGTCCTCTGGGCTTTAGGGATGCTTGCTGAATCTCCATGCCCAACCATCAAAGAATGAAGAGGAAGTAGATATGGAGATGGGCCAGATCTGTAGGAGGTAGGCTTCACTTCCATTTGTATTTCTTTTTTATAATTTTTTTTTATTGTGAAAATACTGTAAAGAGGGGTTACAGTTAAATGAGCTAGGTAATAAGTACATTTCTTACCAAGCATTGTTGTCTCCTCCTTTGTTTTTCTCCTACCATCCCTGCCCTCACATCTCCACAACTACATTTAGCTCCCTGCTCTCCCCCCCCCCCCCCCCCCCCGCATTGTAACATCTCATTGTTGCAATGGGTCCCTATTTAAATGTGTTAAATGTATCCCTATTTAAACAATTTGTTTTTTCCCTTCCCCTCCCCAAATTATACCAACATCAAATACAGTGAAAACCTGGCCAGAATCCATCATACTACTGGGCCTTGAGTGGAGACCTAGGACATATAGTTTAGCAGAAATGTCTTAGAGGAAAAGGAATCAATTTAAGAAATACAATGCAAAGAGTGATGCTGACACATACACAGGCTCAGTTAATCAGAACCAGTGAGTATAAACTGTAGGATCAACCATTCTTTCCTGTAATTACTGGGGAAAGGATTTAGGAGAGGCTTAAATGATGAGGAGAAAGTTGAATAGCTGGTAGAGCTGTTCCTGGAGCTTTGGTGAGCTCTGTGTAGGCAGAATTCACCTGAGGAAGAAGGTAACCCAGAAACGTGAGCTGAGAGGTAGAAATGACCATCCATGTGACGAGGGAGCAAATGACTTGAGGGTAGTTTTAGGATGAGAAGGTTGTACAAGTAAGCTCTGACTCTGGGGTCAGTGCTGGCACATCACAGTTGCTTAAACTGCTTGCACCCTGGCTCTGGCTTGCCTGGACTCCACCCTCAGATAGAAAAAGTCTTGGCAGTGTTGTTTAAATTCTGTGTCCACTGGGCCACTCCCCAGCTCTGGAATGTTGAGCCCTGTGAGCCAAGGAGCATACTTTTCACCTTAATCTTTTTAAAGTTAGGTTTCTTCCTTCCTTCCTTCCTTCCTTCCTTCCTTCCTTCCTTCCTTCCTTCCTTCCT